>NC_133405.1:138285053-139610053 GCF_047511655.1 Castor canadensis
ACCTGCCTCTGAGCTCTGGTGTGGGTGAGAGATTCAAAGACAGTTTGCAGTGCAGTCTAGATAGTAAAGGATCTTCTAACAAGGACTTAACTTTCTACTAAAGGTAAGGAGGACCTGTGGGGCTGGACAGAGTTCAAATTTCTCTTACAAGAAATGAGCCTTATAGGCCAGGAGAGGAGAGAACAGGCTGAGAGGCCAGCTGAGTGGAGAGAAAGGGGAAGAGGAAAAATGTTCCTAGGAGTGCTGACTGTTCTTTCAGGGGTCCATTTCATCCTGCAAGTCCAAGCAGCCAGGTACCTACAGGGCTCTTGGCTAGCTGCTGTCTTTAGCTCTTTGAACCCTAGTCTTCAGAAGAGACGTTTATTTACAGTTCTGCCTAAGAAACAACCACATGCTTGCTTATGAAGCACCTAGAATCTAGCTTCCTACACTGAACAGAGCTGGCCCAGCTCTCCCTCCTGCCACTCTGAGTAAAATTACACAGTGGCAGTGTCAGATATGTTCATTAATCCCCTGTTAAAATACAAATCCCTCTGAGAATGTGCCTCCCATCTTAGCCTATTCAATCACATCACTTCCTCCTCCTTTTTAGCTGAGAATTACTTAAAAGAGGGAATCAAATTTTGATGCAGGGAAGAGGACTCAAAAAGAAAAAGGTTAAAAGCAAAGGACTTTTGAATAAGAAGCACAGTAGGCAAGGAAGTAGGATTGAGTGGGTACTTCTTAGGATGTTGGAGAGGGTGAGTGTAATAGGAAGGAAAGGGGAATAAGCAAAGCGGAGCCAAAAGAGGTAATTCTTTATAGTACAATAGTGCATGCATGCTACATGATCAAGCACTTATGTTCCGTGCATAATTCAGTGCTACTGTCTGAAAACTCAGCAAAGCTCCTGCTGTGAGCAGCAGTACAAATGCTGCACCATGACTTTTGTGGAGAAGCATGCCAGATGCAAGTCACCAAGAGTGTTTTTTCCTTTGCATTTCTTCCCTGGGGCTGCATCCCATAAGCAGTAGCTTTTTGACATGTGCCAGCCCTACAGCACCACATATTCAAAGGCGTCTTCCCCATGGTCGGTAAGGTTGGTGGGGATTCCTGTCCTGAACTATTACAGCAGACCTCAAGCCCCACCAAGACTCAGATGCCCACAGGGAGTCTATAGATGAGGGTAACTCTTACAGTGTGTGTTAGTCCCTTGTTCATTACTAAAGCAAAGAGCCTGAGGCCAACCAGTCTAACCTTATAAACAAAGTGTATTTCCTCTTTATATCTTGAGTTTTGTTTTCTGCCTTTATTTCCAATGTTGTACGTATGGTGCATTTTTCCTGTTTGAGCTTAACATGCTGTTGTGCAGTCTGTCGAATAGGTGATCAAAGTAGATATTTACATGAAATAGCAAGAAAGGGCTCCCATGGGTGAGGTGACTTATGTTGGCAATATGAGGAAGAGGATGGGTCCTATCTATTGTACAGATCATCTCCAGAACCCCCAAGAGTGAGTGCTTTTCATTTTCCTGATGTTCAACGTGAGTCTTTAAAACCAGAGAAGCTAGGTGCAGATTGTGGACTTTTGAAAGGATATTAGAAGATATGAATTTTTATACCTTTCTTGTATCACTTGGCTTAATTAAACAAAATAAAAGGTAAAATGGAGGAAGAGTCTCCTACTACTAATTCTCAAGAGGATGGGAAAATATGTTCAAATGAAACAAAAACCCCAATTCATACCATGGTGATTGGGACGAAATGAACACATATTATTTAGTCACTTCATATTGGAATGGATTTATATGAAATAAGAAATAAGGCAACTTAAAGGGAGGGAAACTTGGGCATTTAACTGAGGGAAAACACCCTAGGCTTAACTCAGGGCTTCAGATCCCACTGTGATGAGCACTCCCACAGAGAGAAGTTTTCTTGTGAACATTTCACAGCAGACAGTTTTAAAAGGAGGGCAGGTCTGAGGCAGCCAGCCATCGCGCTTCATTTGAAAATTAATATGAGTGTATCTTATAACAGGACTGATTTGTTCCCTCCCCATGAAAGCAAGTTGAAGCCCTGACCCCCAGAACCTCAGAGTGTGACTGTGTTTGGAGATGGGTTCTTTAAAGAGGTTATTAAGGTAAAATAAGATCACTTGAGTAACCCTAAACTAATAGGAATGGTGTCCTTATAAGAAGAGATCAGGACATAGATGCACAAAGACCAGCCTGCTCCCACCTTAACCACAGACTTCCAGCATCCAGGATTAGACAAGAATAAATGTCAGTTGAGCTAGCAACTCACTATATGCTATTTTGTTTTGGTGGCCTGAGCAGACTAATACATCCATATTCTTCATTAAAAATATTTTAATAAGGGGCTGACAGAGTGACTCAAGTGGTAGAGCACCAGTCTAGCAAGCACAAGGCCCTGAGTTCAAACCCCAGTGCCACCAAAAACCAAAAATGAAAAAATATTTTAATAAATAATCTTAAGATTTAGGCTTACTATTTGGAATAATACAAAATAAAGAGAACATACATGTATATGTACATGTATACATATATGTATATCTGAAATGTCTATTATCTCTTATCCATCTTTGGTTTTTATGGAATGAATAAGACCTAGGGGTATAGAATTATTGTTGCTCCTGTCATGTGAGATTTGAGCTATGAGTTAACTGTGAGTTAAACTATGATCCCATTAGATGATTCAAAATGCCCCTTATGAGAAGAGGGCGTTAGGATGCAGGTCATGGACTTCCAAACTCCAGGACTGTGACAATTTAATGTGTATTGTTTAAGCCGTTCGGTCTGTGGTCCTTCATTATGGCAGCCCTTGAAGACCAATATAAGGAATTTCTTAAACTAACGCATAGCAATGTTCATTTGAAAATGACTATCCAGTGAATTTAAAAACTCAAGAAATATATGTTCATGAAGAAAACAAACAAAGAGGATTTGGGTTCTCACCAATCAATGAAGCTATATCTAAGAATTCCTTGTAGACTTAAAGGATGCATTATGCTAAACCTGTGGAAATTGTGGTCACAGAGAAGAAAATAAATGCCACCAACCATGGCAAGATAGAGATTATCATGTAGGTAATTAAAAAAAAAAACCAGCAAGAGCAGTTTAAAATGAAAGTGAGAATGAAGTGAAGGTGGATTTCTCATTTTTAATCCCATGCTTTCAATAGATGTTTGTAAACTTATATTCAGTAAAACAGCTCATAGAGCACACTTATTTATGTCACAAAAACAATTGCACAACTGGTCAATGATGCCAGGAAACCTAATTTCTGTAGATGTGTGTGTTACATAAAAATGAGAATATTAAAGTGCTTTACCCATCTTCAAGCAAATGTATACCATGCTGAAAATTTCAGATTTTATTTTAATACAATAAAAATTAAGAATATTAATTAGGCAACTGCTGTTCAGAGGGTGAGTAGTTTTTAGCTGTGAATTTATGTCATCTTAAGGAAGTTTGTATTTCTTAATCCAAATCATTTCAAAATAATGTATGAAGAACATATATTATTGTCTTTAAAATACAAGGGCTACAGATGTCCTACAACTGATGAATGGATTAAGAAAATGTGGTATATATACACCATGGAGTACTACTCAGCCATAAAGAAGAATGAAATTATGTTGTTCGCAGGTAAATGGATGGAATTGGAACACATCATGTTAAATGAAGTAAACCAGATTCAGAAAGACAAAGGTCACATTTTCTCACATATGTGGAAGATAGATCAAAAGATAAATGTGTGCACAAAAACAAATATCATATACACATTTATATAGAGAACATATTGTAATAGTGGAACTATTCTATGGAAATTGGGGGGAGGAGGGAAAGGAAAAAATGATAGTCAACAAGGTCAAAATACATTGCATCTGTGCAAGTAGCTGACATAATGATATATACTGAATGCTGTTGAATAATATGGGGTAGGAAGGAGGGAAAGGGTAAGAGAGAGTAATAAAGGGAGTTGAACTGACCAAAGTATAGCATATTCATAGCTGAGATACATCAAGAAACCCCTTTGAACACTGACTTTGGAACTTAAAATGAAGGCCAGGGCTATAAAATAGGTTCTATATGGGAGGGTACTTGTGAGAGAGGGAGGGTGAGTTTGGTCGATATACTTTATATACATATATGAAATAGACCAATGTAACATTTTGCAATTATTTTAAGTGGGAGGAGGGGGATGAGGAAGAGAGTTGGTGAGGGGCAAACCTAACCAATGTACAATGTAGATATATTCAGAAGTGCCACAATGAATCTCCCCTGTACAATTAATCTATGCTAACAAAAATGCTTTGAGAAAAAATGGCTACTATACATGATCTAGATTAATTTGTAAAGAGGCTGTTATATTTTGATATGTAATAACTTCTGTATTTAAGAGGGATTTATTCCCTAATAAAATTAAAATAACATCTAATGTTAGAAAGCTAGACCTGCTGATATAAAAAATGAAAAACCCAGTTGGATATTGCAGGTTTTCATGAGCAGAGAGTGTCAGCCCCTTAAATATGAACTGTTGCATTTTGTGTTTCACAACACTGGGTCCAGAAATTTGATTTTGAAGATTAGAAAAAGCAGGGGCAGCAGGAATGGGCAAGTACTGCAGTTTCTAGAGTTCTACATAGATAGAGAGATGGATGATAGTTACATACATAGATACATAGATGTAGATAGGTAAAAGTTCTGTACATGTTCAGTAGAGATGCAATTTCTTTTTCAAACATTTGTAGTTCACAGTTAGTTGAATTTGAGGATGAGGAACCCATGGGTACATAAGGCTGACTGTAATTTGCATATAATTTTAAATACAAAACTTTCTGTGTTGTTGATATACATGTTTTTAAAAAAATGTACTTTTAGGATTTTTTATATATCCTGATCACTTTCCACAAATATATCCACTCATGAAAACTACAGCTCAATAAAGATATAGTATATTTCCTTCAGTCCAGAAAATTTTCTCCTGACACCAACCTCTTAATATTGAGGGCAGCTACTGTTCTGGTTTCAATCATCATGGCTTAATTTTGCCTCTCCTAGAACATCATAAGGGTAGTCATATCATCAATTACCTTTTCTATTTAACAGTGTACTATTTCTGAGATTATTAATCCCTGTTTTTGTTGCTTGTAACAATAGTTGTTCCTTTCTTTTTATTTCTGCATAGTATGCAGTTATAAGACTATGTAACAATGAATGTATTTATTCTTTTGGGGGGAGCACTGGGGTTTGAACTCAGGGTCTCACACTTTATAGGCAGACACACTTATTACTTAGCCATCCCAGAAGCCACTCCAGGGTTTTCTCGAGATAGAGAGTCTTACAAAATATTTGCCTGGGGCTGCTTCGAACCACGACCCTCTGGTCTCAGCCACCTGAGTAGCTAGAATTAGAGGCATAAGCCACCAGTGCTTGGCACTCCATTCAACTTCTGATGAACATTTGGGTTCTTTTCAGTTTGAAGCAATTATGTATAATGCTACAATGAATATCTATGGCAGGTCTTTGTGTAGATGGATGAATACTTTCATTTCTCTTGGTTAAACACTTACCAGTTGAAATCCCAGGACATAGGATAGTTACCATAAGTGATTATACCATTTTACATTCTTACCACAATGCATAAGAGTTCCAGTTGCCCCACATCCTAACGAAGATTTAGTATGTTGTCTTTTTAATTGTAAAAAATCTAGTGGATATGAGTATCCCATGATTTTACTTTTCATTTCCATGATCACTAATAATATTGAGCATCTTTTCATGTGATTGCTGTTTGTATATTTTATGTTGTAACATTTCTGTCCAAATATTGTTGCCTATTTCAATTTTTTACATGTAGTTTTCTTCTGTTTTGTCTTTATTATACTGAGTTGCAGGATCTTTTTACATATTCTGGACACAAATACTTGATCTCAAAGTCTATCTTTCTTGAAGAAAAGATTTACTTTTGATGAAGGACAATTCATGATTGTTTTCTATTTAGTGCTAGATATTTTCTAAGGAGTCTTTGTCTTTTTCTCTCTTTTATTCTATAACTGTTATGGTTTAGATTTTGCAGTAGGTCAAGTGTTGATCTCAATGTAATGTTTATGTATAGTATGGGGTAGGAGGTTGTCATCAGAAGTGTCCCTCCAAAAGGCTCATGTATTGAAGCCTTAGTCCCCAGCTAGCAGATGCAATCAATGAGAGATGACTGAATCATATGGCCACTAACTTCACCAAATGACTAATCCATTGATGATTTCTAATTTGATGGCATTATTTGTAGGTAGTAGAAAGTAGGAGGTGGGTCCTGGTTGAAGGCAATAGGTCACTAAGAGACATGTCTTTGAAGGGAATATCTGGTCCCCAACCTTTTCTTCTGGCCCTCACTCTTTCTCTGCTTCCTGGCTGTCATGAGGTGAGCAGTTTTCTTCCACAATACCCTTTCACTATCATGTTTCTGCCTTCCCACAGGCCTGAAAGCAATGGAGTCAAAAACATCTTTCCTCTCTTTAGTTATTTATCTTAGGCACTTTGTCACAGCCACTAAAAGCAAACTAACACAGAAGTCAAAGATCATTTTCATCCACAGGAAAATCCAGTTTTTCCCATTTCATTTGTTGGAAAAGACCATTTTTTCCTATTAAATTACAACACATTGGCACCTTTGTTTAAAATCAATGGACTGGATAAAAGGCAGTTTCTTTTAATTATAAGTAAACCTTTTAAAAGGCCATGCTCAACCCAAGCAATGGAACTTTCATTCTCCAAAATTTCTTTTTTGTCTTAAAGTCTTTTCTAAGTCAGGTTTCTGAACATAGTCTGTGTACTCTTTAGTGATTATAAGGATGCTATAAGTTTTGGCAAAAAAAAAGTTAGATCTGGATGACTAGAAGAGGTCAATTCTTAGTGATCTCTAACATACATAAAAAGGCAGTTCCTTCCCAGAGATACTAAATAAATCACCTTGCATCCCCTCATTACTGTGTGCTAGAGCCAAAACTGAGCCTGAGCTATAGTGGACTCACCTCAGCTCCCATGTTTTCCCACAGCATATGTACTACATATCATCAGCCCCACAAGATAATCTAAGCAGGGCTGCATACATGGCCAAGGGAGCTGCAGGGTGATGCACCCTTCTGCTGAGAATTATCCATGCATACCATCAACATGGGAAAGGATTGGAAGAGCCTTGCAGCCCAGACAATGGCTGTATTCCGTCTAACCCAGCTTTTCCCATCTCATTTCATCACGGAACCCTTGTATCATGGGTCTCATATCCACTTTCAAAGTATTCAGGATGCAGTGTGCAAGATATGGATCGAGCACAGCACTGGGCAGGAATTGTTAGTTTTCTTGTATCATCATTCTTGCTATGTAGCAAGCTGACACGAAATATCAATAGTTGTTGTGTTGGTAGCCATGGATCCAAAGCCTGTGATATGTCTTGATGTTTCCTAAAAATGATTTAGTCAGTTTCTGATGGTAAGGTAGAATCCTGGGAAAGATGGAAATAGGAAGTGTTCTGAATTGGACATCATGGCACATGCATGTAATCTCAGCACTCAAGAGGCTGAAGCAGGAGGGTCAGTATTTTAGGCCAACCTGGGATTCATAGTGAGACCCTATGTGAAAAACAAACAAACAAGAACACAACCTAGTGTTCATGTGAAGACGGCTGAGCTACCCGACAACGAATTAAAAAACACAACTGATCTTGCATTCTGAGTCTTCTCTCCTCCTCAGAATGGTATGGAGAATTAGGGGTAGGTCACACACACACATGCACACACACACTGAAATAAATCTTCTCAGTATTCATTGAAGATTGGCTTGGGAGAGGTTTAGGAAAAATTGTGAACTTTTCTGAAACTAAATTCATCAAAATACTATTTGTTGAAATAAAATTTTCAAAACCCTATCCATAAGTCTGTAGTCAACCTCTACCATCCCTCCAACCAATACGCATTGGGTAAATTGAATGAGATGAAATTGCCAATTAAGAATCTAAATGAAGGTTATTGATTTACCCCATGGCAGTGAATAGGTTATCCTCAGAAAATGACCAGCAAAATACTTCATTGAATTCCACAGTAAATAAGGGAAATTCTCTCCAGCACTGTCAGCCCTCATGTGGGAGTGTCTGGTGGGATATTTTCTCAAACAACATACAAACGAAAATGTATCATGAGGTGAAAATAGGCACTAGGATGTGAGCATCCAGAAACCCCATGATCTCTTGGTCACTGAGTCCCCTTGATTGATTCAATTTCTCCCCTTCTTGGTGCTGTGCCTCTGAGATCATACTCCTTATATTGTGTCTTCCCCATTTGTTTTTTTGTAGGTTACCCCTTGCCTCAAAATATTGTTTTGAAACTGCCAGTAGAGTTTATGCTGCTGTAAATGGAATTGTGTCTCCAAATTCCTGTGCTGATGTCCTAACCACCAGTGTGAATGTGTTTTGGAGATAGGATGATTAAGGTAAAATAAGATCACTTAAGAGGCCCTCCTCCCACAGGATTGGTGTCCTTATAAAAAGAGGAGATTGGAACACAGACACACAAAAAGGGACAACCCTGTGAGGACACAGGGAGAAGACAGTGCCTACAAGCAAGAGAGAAACTCAGGAGGAACCAGCCCTGCCCTTACCTTGACCTCAGAATTCTGGCCTCCAGGAATATGAAGACAATCAATTTCTGTTGTTTTAAGCCCCCAGTCTGTGGGACTTTGTTAGATCAACTCATGTAAATGACTTAGATTTTTTCCATACTTTATCTGCACAGACTTGTTGCTCCAGCCTTCCCTTTCTGCTTCCTGGATAAGACAGGGGCTCTCACTGCAGCCTGTAGAACCTATGCAAGTCAGCCTGTTTGTATGATTCTGTGATTACTCAGAGTAGTTTGTCTAGGAGGCAAAAAAAATCTATATATTTTTGTTACAAGTATCTATAGTACCTTGCCCATAATTTGAATTTTTTGTTTCTGATGTGATATCTTTGCTCAGTAATACGTGTTTATGGATTTCACTTGGGAAATGTGAGCTATATAACTTCCCCATTATTAGATGAAAGATATATAGAAGGATTTAGGATGGATAGATAGAAAGATGGGTAGATTAATGGATGGATAAATAGGATGATAGAGAGAAAGATAGATAGATAGGTGATAGATAGATAGATGATAGTGTATACATAGGTATATAGAAACATAGTATTCTCACTTTACAAATGAAGTGTGAAAGATTTTCATGGGATATGCTCAAAGAATCAACAAAAATATTAGTGATACCTGTCTATATTGTTGATTCTACAGTGAAGGTTTATTTATTCAATTAATGGCACTCAACGTTTTTATGTGCTTGTGTGCGGTATTGGGAATCAAACCCAAGGCCTCAAACTTGCTAGGCAATCGCTCCACTACTTGATCTGCACCCCAGCCCTTTTGCTTTGTATTTTGCTTTTGAGATAGGGTCCATCTTTGCCTGGGCTGGCCTCAAATTCCAGATCCTCCTGCCTTTGTCTCCCAAGTAGCTGGGATTACAGGTATGTAACACCATGGCCAGCTGGCACTCAATATTTGAGTTGACTTCTGAAAATGATCATGTGAAATGTTGACTCCTGGCCACAGTTTTATCACTGTGAGGCAAACTCATCAGGGGAGAGACCTGCTGGGAACGGGGGATGTGGGTACAGGGCTGA
This sequence comes from Castor canadensis, assembly GCF_047511655.1. Taxonomy (NCBI): domain Eukaryota; kingdom Metazoa; phylum Chordata; class Mammalia; order Rodentia; family Castoridae; genus Castor; species Castor canadensis. The sequence goes on from NC_133405.1 coordinate 138,294,755, forward strand.
GGTGGGAGGATTAACTGAAGTGAGTCTGCTGGGACTGGCTCGGGATGATATGTTTTACCATCCAAACACAGTGTGTAACATACTTGCATCGTTTGGGCATCATGAATACCTGGGGGAATGCAGTAAGTTGTTTTCAGGAAGCCAATAGAAGTATGAAGTTAAACTCCAGCTAGAAAAGCATGGGCAAGATAATCAGTTTCCTGAGGAAAAGATGGAACATTTAAACGTGCTAGTCATGTGGGTACAGGTGATAGCAGAGAACCTCAGGCCTCCTTCAGGGAAACCAGGGTGTCCACCCTCAGCACTATCACTATCTGGACAAAATCATTCAATGTTGCAGGACACAGTCTATGCACCATAGGATATTTGGCAGCCTCCCTGGCCTCCACCCATTTCATGCCAGTTGCTCCCAACCCCAATTATGAAACCTAAAAATGTCTCCAGACATTACCAAATGCCATCAGTATTGTGGGGGGCAGCATGAGAGAACTGAGAACTTCAACAGGAATCTTGACATGGATGGGATGGTACCATAAAGAATCCTGTCACCATGGAGAAGACAAGAAAAGTGAGCTACGTTCCTGCTATGTGTCAGTACCAAAACGTAAGGGTGATACTGGATGCCTGACATACTGTGTAAGAAGGATTTGAGAGCAGCTTCAATGAAGAGAGAGCTGAATAATCCATTAAGGACATCTGGCCAAAGCCAGGAAGATAGGAACAGTGGCATTTTGTTGTCATTTTTTGTCACTCCCAGCCCAAGAGAGAGTAGCAGAGATACAGTGATTCAATGGGCCTCGGATAGTGGGTCTATTTTGCAACAGGACCAAGCACCATTTATGCTTTTCACACAAGGGACAATGAGGCTGAGGATTTTCTTCCCATGCTTCCGCTGCCTGGCTAGAATACAAAGGCTAGGATGGCTTGGGCTGGCTGATAGGGCCATTGAAGGTCTACCAAGAGAGAAAAAAAATTGCACATTTATAGTTGTGAGACCTTATGAAATATTATTATTTATATTTTTATAAAATAAGAATAGAAAGTCTCTATTCTCTAAGAGCTTAAAGACTTTCAGGGAATACACAAACAATTTAGAACTTCAACAGGCATTCTTTAACTAAGTGCTATATGTCTCCTAGTGTGCAGATCAAATCTGATGATATAAAACAACTAAGCAAAAGCTTCTGTTTGCTTACCTAAGAAATCTGAAGTTTTCACAGTGAAAAGTGATAAATCAATTTTGAAGTTGACATAGTGTATTTATCACTGTATGGCTAAAGCTCTTTTAGTGATGGATTGACTTAAGTGCTGTAAGCTGGAGAATTAGCACAGATTATCTCTTTAAATAAGGGGAAGGCTGAGGTGACAAGTTTGTCTCCCCTGGGGCTAACAAATGCCTCTCTTAAAATAGATATTTTAAAGGTAGAGCAGACCTGAAAATTCAAGAATCATTCCAGCCACAAGGTACCCCATCCACTAAGAGATTTAGGATCAGGAAAGTTGGGCTCAGATATACAAACTATTGTGCATGAGGCTTCAAAGTTTGAGTTTTCACCTCATGCCAATAATAACTCTGCTGCTTTCCACAATCACTTTTGCTATATCTGAATTTTCTGACATTTTGCCCAATATAATGGGCAAAACTTATAGCATCCTTATAATCACTAAAGAGTACACAGACTATGTTCAGAAACCTGACTTAGAAAAGACTTTAAGACAAAAAAGAAATTTTGGAGAATGAAAGTTCCATTGAGTGGAATTCATAGATGAAACAGACTTAGAAAATACTAACATCTAGAAAGAGAAGTAGACCACTAAGTAAGTCAACCCTGAATATTCCCAAAAGAAGGAGATGAGCTTAACTGATCACTGTTATAGGTAAAAAGGGAAAGCAAGAAGAACAATGACATCAGTGAGCTGAACAGTGAGAAAGACTGTCTTCCATAGAGAAGGCTCCAACAAAATCATCATCTTAGGGAATAAGATCCTAGGACATATGCGAGGATAGAATAGCATATAAGGGAGCCATTCATGCCCTAACACATTTACTCTGATTCAGTTAATTGCTCCAAAGCCATCTCTCATATCCACGTGCCACTCTGGTAATAAAAGACTTTATTGCAGTCGTGTGGATCATTATAGAATGTGATTTTGTGAGCTACTTAAAAATACACAGTCAGCTATAGCAGGCTAGGTTATGTCACAGAAGTAAGCTATAGTATACTATTGTTTCAAAACATATGAAACCCAATCAATGTAAATCACATTATCCAACTACAAAGGAAAACGAATAGGATCTCGATAGATGTAGAAAAAGCATTTTTTAAAAAAAAAATCTAAAATTCATTCTTGATTACAACCCTACAGCAAAGTAGGAATACAAAGGAACTTCTCCAAGATGGCAAAGGATATCTTCTAAAACCTACAGCTACCATCACACGAATGCTAAAATGCAATACTTTTCTTTATGTGCAGGAACAATATGGAGATGCTCACTCTCGCTGTTCTATTCAGCACTGTCCTAGAGATTCAAACCAGTGCAATAAAAAATAAAAATAGATCAAAGGCACTCAGATTATAAAGGAAGAAATAAAACTGTCTTTATGCACAGATTACATGCTCAAAATCCCCAGTGGGTTATAAAAAAAGAACTATTATTAGTTGAGTTGAGCAGTTGCACAAGTCCAGTGTATGAAAAATCAATTATTATTTCTATATGCTACTGATAAACAATCAAATCTGAATTAATGGATACCCTTGTAATAGTATAAAAACACAAAGTAGTCAGGAATAAATTTGAGAAAATATGTGTAAGACCTATATACTTAAAACTGTAAAACATTTTTGAGAGAAGTAAAAGAAGACCTAAATAAATGCAGAAAAAGACATTGTTTGTAGGTTGGAAGACTCGATAATGTTAAGACATTAATTCTCTCCAAACTGTTTTTTAGATTTTACACAGTAATGGTCAAAACCCTAATAGACTTCTTTATAAAATAGGAAAAAAAGTGGGAAAAAAAGAGTCAAAACAACTTTGAAAAGAAAGGAATAAAGTTGAAAGACTGAAACTAACTGACTTGACTTCAAGATGTGTTTCAAATGATTATCCTTTCTTATTATGCATTGTGTGTGTATGTGTGTGTGTGTGCATGCACACGTGCAGTGCTAGGAATCTAGCCCACAGGCTCATGAATGCTGGACAAGTGCCCTATCACTGAGCTGTACCACCAGCCCCTTACTCATCATTTTTTCCTATTTTTTTGCATGCCTTGAAATTTTTGGTAGGATGTCAGACATTTGGATTTTACTTTTTTATGATGCTAGTTATTTTGTATTGCTGCAATATGCATATTTTTTTGAGCCGAGGTCTCTCCAATATAGTTCAGGGTGGCCTCAAGTTCGCTATGTAGCCTAAACTCCCAATTGACCTCAAACTCCTAATTCTCTTGCCTCAGCCTCTGTTGTGCTGAAATGGCATGTGTGTTATCGCCATGCCAATATTGCATAAATGTTCTGGATCCATTTTCTGGGTTCAGCTAAGTTACTTGCAAACAATTTTCAACTTTTTAGACTTGTTTTTATGATCTATTAGTGGTTCAAAATAATACTCAGTCTGGAGCTAACTATTCCCTACTACTAAGGCAAGACTTTCCTCTGTAGTCCACCCAAATGTCCTGGGAATTATCATTTTCCCCACTTCTAGATGATAAAACAGACACTCTCTGTAGCCCTGTGTAGGCACTAAGCACTCTATCCTCTATTTATTTCAGAGGTTTTTCCATCCTTGTATGCCTCTTTCACATTTATGAACTGATTAGAACTCTGCTGAATACTTGAGGGGGGCCCACATAAATTCTCCAGGGCTCCCACTCTTTTGGGAAGCTCCCTCCTCTCCACATTTCTGTTCTTCTAACTCTAGATGCTTTGATCTGTCCAGATGTCTACTTCATCTACTCTACTTGCAGAACAGGTTAAACTCTTCCTCGTTTCTCTCCTATCTTCACTGTATCTTGGAAATTCTCTCAAGGCTGTGAGTTGCAACAAACACTGTGCTTACCTTGCTGGTTTCCTGTTTGGAGACTCAGTCCAGTCCCTATTGTTGCTTCTTGATCAGAAATAAAATCCACTCCTTTATTCCGCTTTAATCCTCCAAATATAGCAGTATGCTCAGTGTGCTGTTAATACCTCATTTCCAAAAGAAGAAATGGAAACACAAGGTGCTGATCTAACACAAACCATGACTAGCTAGTCCATGGCAGTGCCAAAACTGAGCCTGAGCAGCATGGTGATGGAAACCAGGGTCTCGAGGACATATTCCATTGTAACATCATAATACTCTTAGGTCTTCACTGCTCCCATTGCCTTCCATTGCAATAGTGATTGGACCTGTTGACACCTCTGTCATGCACAATGGGACCACCCTCTGAGACTTGAAGATACATTTAGCCCATTAGAACTTCCACAGTAAATCTTAACTTTGCTGTATTCCTTATTGTAGCTAAACCCTTACTTGCAAAAGGCATATCTTTTTCTTTTCCAAGACTCCATATTCATAGTTCTAGTTCATGAACCCAGAGTCTGATATATAGGACGTGGTCCATGGAATATTGGTAAGCTGAGGTATCTCAAAAACATAAAGGAGAGTTCTGAAATAAGCTCCTACTTTGTCACCATTGCACACAGAACATCTCTTGGTATGGTCAAATGGTTATCCACTTTGAATCATGCCTTTCCTTCAGCACAGATTCTCAAGTGGTAGAGTGAATTCTTCCTTCCTGGAAGTACCAGCAGAAGGAGGATAGAGGATGGTCCTAAACTTTATGAGATGGTGCTCACAGTCCAATTTATGATTGATGTGGGTGGAGTGTTTTGACTGGCGATGATAAGCCAGTGGATGCTAACCATGACAGAGGAGAAAATGATTTTACAGTTGGATGCAAACTCAAGTTAGGCAAATAAATGTTTCAGACTTTAATTCTGCAATTAATTTTGCATAAAATCAGCCATGTTATATTGTCCTGAAAATTAGATAGAAGCCTATCCTTCACTTGGTTTTATAAGTTTGCAGCAAGTAGCAAAAAGTGAGACAGAATTACAGGCATTCTCTAAATACAACACTCCAGAAAATGTCTCTAAAATATTATCCAGCCATTTCTGGGTCTGTTCTAAAAGCCAATATGCACATCTGAATTTATAGTTATTTTTTGAAAATATAGGTATAAAATTGATATCCAAAATAATACACCCTTAAGACATGATTTATTATAAATCAGAAATTCCACCCACAAAAGTTCACATGTGCATAATTTGCACCCTCAAAAATGTTTACCTGAAACATTTCAATGCTTAAAGGACTAACCATCAGTTGTACCAAACACATCTTCCCTGGCAAGGCTGGATAATTGGTATGGCAATTTGATAGGAAATAAGAGGACAAGGTGGGATGGATTAAAATGGTATATGTGGGATGAAAAACTCTATTTATGTATTTTTGGTTCCTTACAGTCTTTGGTCTACTATATTTTACCCATTTATTTCCATGATTGCTAAGGAATTAGATCCCAGTTATTAGATCTTATGAGTTTGCCCCAAAGCAAAAATAACATTCCCATACTATTGGCATGTCAATAAAAAGGCAGTGCATTGCTTTTATGGTAGAACACTTACCTGAGCAGGAAAGTCATTTGCAGCTCAAAAAAGAAGCAATACTAGCCATGAAAGCTGCAATAGACCCTGGGAGCTTCATCAAGCACACTTTGTCTTCATGACCTCTACACAGATGCTGAAGGTCAGGACAGGAGCCAAAAAGGCCCTGCCCTGGCAACTCCAGCAGACATGTGTGGGGTTGGCTGCTGATTTCTCAAAAAGCCATCATCAGGCTATCCCTCCAATTTGGTTCCAAGCCATGTTTCACTAAGCCCTTCCAAGATGGTGATTCAAGTCCACATAATTGCTAATACAGAAAATGTGGGAGCTAGCCAGTTCCGGGCTACATTTTAGGCACTGGGATTGCCCACTCACTTTGCTACATTGGCTGGCATCTGGAAATGGATACCACCAACCATGAAGGTGAGGAGAAACATTCCAACAGCAGAGAGGCTCAGAAGAACAGTAGGTTCCTAGTTTCTGCGGTAACACAGAGTAGTTTAACATGGAAATGCAGGAAGAATGAATATGTTGTCTTAAGCCTTCATAAAGGTGGTGATGGTGGGGTGTGTGTGTGTGTGTGTGTGTGTGTGTGTGGTGTTATAAGCATGCTGCTTGCATTGAAGCTGATCCTGCAGATTGCTACTATTGATACAGAACAATGAGTTTTTCTTCACCTTCTGGCATCAGTAGTAATAGAGGGTTTGTTCAAACTGGTCGAACAGGAGTTGAGGATGAAGGTGAGGCGCTGAGTATTGCTCAGACTTATGTACTAATAATTGCAATTCAGGAGAGAAAGACCCAAAGGTTTTAGTTGAATGCAAACTCAGCATGTGTCAGTCGAGTGGCAATGTTTTAGAAAAGGCTGAGGAACTATTAGGCTCTTTGAATATAAAGCTGGAAAGCCTTATTACCCATCTCAGCATGGCAGATTTCATTCAAATGGAAACCATCTCCTCTGAAATCCAGAGAAGCTTGCTGAAAAATAATTTACTTTTTCACCAAAGTCTTCAAAATAGGCACATAGCAGAACCACTTTAAGCTCATAGTCCCCAAATTTGGCTCTACAAAATCTTTCCTGCACTTCATATGTACTCAAACCCTTCTACTTCTTCCTGAAACACACACACACTCTCTCTCTCTCCCCCTCTCCTCCCTTCCCTCTCTTTCTCCCTCCTTTTTCTCCCATTCTTCCTACACTACACTTTGCAGTATTTTTTCCTAAGATAAATACCTGATTCTTTAAAAAATTTTAAATGTTTTTATTACTATATATTAGTTATACAGGGGGATTTGTTGTGATGTTTCCTTATATGCATGCAATGTACTCCAGTTTGGGTTGTCCCTTCCATTATTTTAAATGCTCTCAATCTTTCAGGAATTCCTCATATTGCTCCTGTATTCATTATCTTCATAAACATAGCAGTTGTCTTCAAAGTGACCAGGTGGACATAACATTCTTCTTCGAGAAGGGAGGGAAGGAGGTAAGGACCCTGTGGAGAACTAGCAAGTTAGCACTCATTTACGTTTAGCTTCCCCAAACAAATAAAATCTCAAGGTAGAAGAAGACCATGCTCCCTTTTTGTTCCATGATAATCAACAACATCATCAATGCAAAAGTAAAAAATATGTGGCCTAAGGCAAAAAAGTTGAATTGGTATTTTCTTTAGCTCTTATGCAGCATCTGGTTTTCATTAGAGCATTCTAAGATATCCAAAAGGCCTTAGTTCATTTCTTCAAAAATGTCTTTGATTTGTAATCCCTGAAAGACATTTACCAATACACCAAATGTGGGTTTATCATGCCGTGCAAGACAATGGAGATGGTCATTAAAAGTGCAATTATGTATTATTTTTCTTATTTGTAATTGTGCACATTGAATAATGATCAAGAGGTACAATAAATGTTCTACATTGACTCATGTTACTTTTCTTCGGGTGGGGAGAACGGGTAGGTTTGTACCCTAAGAGCTCCTGAGGCTTTGGCTCGTGCACAGGTGGGTATGTGAATATAGATCACAGGTAACAACTGGTTTTAGGGGAAACTCCAAGAAATCTCAGCTATCAAAAGAAAATAAAAACTTGCTTTTTCTGCGTCTACACAGCAGGTAAAATGAAATCTATTCTCACTTCCTGCAGCCCTTCCAGCAAAGGCTATTTAAATGCAGCAAGCTAAAAGTGTCATTGTAGCTGGAACACAGAACTGAGACTTGAAATTTGCCCAATCCAGTTCCCCACTGCTATGGAATGTGCAGTCCAAGAAAGTCAGTCTGGAAGCCATATCTCAGCTTGTTTGGCCATGCAGGAAAACACCAAATTTACTTTCACTCTAGCCTTCAAAGCCACAGACCCTTGGTTATTCCCTGATCTCTGTACTGTGCCCAAACTAGAGTAAATAGAGGCCTTAAAAGGAACCTAAAGTGCTGGTGCATTGTATTAGTTTAATTTCAGGAAAAAAATGCTCTCCTGGTTCCTCAACACATAATAACACATGCAAAATGTAAAATGGAAGTGTGTGATGGTGCAATGCTTTAGGTGTTGACTGTGTGAAGAGGGAGTTACTGGACGTTGAAGGCAGGACAGTACAGCCCTCTGACTTCTATTCAAAGTAACAGATGGCTGTGAGGGCAGCTCAGAAGCTGAGGTGTCCATTAGGGGGTGATTACAGAATTCCATGAAAGAGTGTTGGTGGATGGGACCACAGCTGCATCACAACAGGTGGCAGAAAGTGTCAAATTCTGGCAGGTTCATTTTCAGAGCAGAGGGAATATCCCAGACTACTGTGGAATTAGACCCTCCAAGTGCAAGGATTGTAGCAAGCCAAATACCTAGTCTTTTCTTGCGTGAGTGTTATCTCCAACATTTTTCCAGTGACCTTCTGTCTACTCACCCAGCAGGAAGTATACTCAGCTCCTAGCCCCAGTTGTGATGTCCACCATCTGCAAAGATGCCAAAGATCCAGGGTACCCATGCTTCTGGCCCCAATCACAGAAACCTGTCACAGGAAGCCTGGAGGTTATTGAACTCAGTGTGGGAAGTTGAATGTGGACAACTTTAGAGAACCGTTCTCCCTAACATTGCATTCATTGTGCAGCCCATGAGGGGCTCAGATTGGCATCCATACACTGATTGATGATTGAAATGTGGGTGGATGGGAAGACTTTTATCTTGTGCTTCTCCATCTTTTTTCTTACCCCTACACCAAATGTACAGTAGTTCCTTCTTATCTTCAGGGAATACTTTCAAGTCTCCAGTGGAAATCTGAAACCAAAATCAGCCAACACCTGGACCACACCCAGACATAAATTCCTTAAATTACCTTCCAGGAAAAGCCTCCCCAGGCCTTTCACTAATGAGTCTTGTGACTTGGAACTGCCTTTTCAAGAATAAACAGGAGCAAAAGCTAGGTCACACAGTCAATGACGTCAGAAGCTCAAAAATCCCCTCCCCAAAGAAACATGCACCCTCTTCTAATCACACAAACAAGCAGCTTTCTCTCCTCTCTCCTCCTATAAATTTTCCCACTATCAAACAATCAGGGAGTCAGTTTTGAACTTGTAGCTCCTGGATTTCTGGCTGGTGGGCCATGCAAAAAAATCTCCTTTTTTTTTTTTTTTTTTTTGGTAAAAACCCAATGCCAGAATTTTGGCTTTTTATGCATGTGGAGCAGCAAGCCCCTGCTCAATAACAGGATAGTATCAAACTTTATATATACTGTATTTTTTCCTATATGCACATACCTGTGATAAACCTTAATTTATAAATTAAGTCAGAGTTGAACAATAACTAGTAATGAAATAGAATAATTATAGCAACATCCTGTATTAAAAGTTATATAAAACTTATGAATGGTCTATTTCTGGAATTAGGTATTTAATATATTTTTGGGCCATGGCTGACTTCAGGAAAAAACTATAGATAAGGGATAAAACTGTACATGACAAGCTTGTGGGTAAAAGGACCACTTATGCTTCAGGTACACGTTATAGGAGCATTTTCAAGGTGCAGAAGTTTTATAGCTAAAAAATAAAACACTTGGATAGTGTGTTAGTTAGCTTTCTTTTATGCAGTGGCATAATTTTAGGGGCTGTCTTCCACACTAGTTGTCAACCCTTTAGGGACAGAGATAAGTTATGCTTTCCTCATCTTTGTGCTTCTAGCATTAAACAAAATTTTAGCCACATTGAATTCTTACAAAAAAATAATCCTTGGAATAGGAACAGGGAGACAGTAGAGGTAATTATACTGCCTGATAGTATTTGAATAATTTAAAAACTCTTTCTGAATTTTACAATACTCTGATTCTGTCCCCAGCAAAATATTGGTATACTAACCTGTGATTACCAAATTAGAAGTTGTGAAGTAACACTGTAGTGAATTTGAGTGGATCCAATTCTAATCTCCAATTTCAAATTCCTGGTTCATGTGTGTACACATATTCATGAAATGGTTAGTTGTTGGCATGGATTAGAGCGCAAATATCCTGGAAGGGCCCATAGCCAGTACTATGTTTTAAGCAGCTATCTTTCTGTCAACACTCTACAAACCTGAGGAAGCTGAACTTATTCTTATGACTAGAAATCCCTCAAATATGTATTCCCAAATTAAAACCTTTGCTCTGGAAGGACAGCAAAGAAAACCAGTAACACTTGATACTTTCCTTGTTTTTCCTCTAATTTCATTTCTGGCTCCTGGCCCATTACTTTAAAATAGATATTGGATCTGTTGGGTTCCATATTAAAGTGCTTTATTTGTTTATTTATTTACTTACATACTTACCTATTTATTTACTTACTCATTTTGAGGAAGGGTCTTGCTATTTAACCCAGGCTAGCCTAAACTTCCAATCTTCCTGCCTCAGTCTCCCAAGAATTGGGATTACAGGCTCATACCACTGCACGTGGGAGTAGACTGATTATTTTAAGTCATTCCATTCTATTGCTTGGAAAAACCAATTTAAATCTTAGTCATCATTTCTTGGAACTACTGAATGAATTAGATGTTTTTTTAAACCAATTCTTACCCAACACAGAGAGCACTTGTAATCCCTGGGTCAAATATTTACTCGTGTATTTTCTTTCACTTCCCTGTGCCTACACAGGTTTTGAAACATGATCAGGAGTAAGTCTTTCAAATTCTACTATTGTTTCTGTTTTAGTTTAAGTATTCTGTCTCTCTCTTTCTCTCTTCTCTCTCTCTCTCTCTGTATGTGGTATGTGGTGTGTGTGTGTGTGTGTGTGTGTGTGTGTGTCTGTGTGTGTCTGTGTGTGTCTGTGTGTGTCTGTGTGTGGTACCAGGGATCAAATCCAGAGTGTGGACATTCTGGGCCAGTGCTCCATCACTGAGCTATATCCCCAGCCTTAGTCTTTAAGTGTTTAATGGCATTAACCAGTTAACTCTTTCTTCTTTAGATAAGTCAGTCTCCATTTTTCAAAAGTGAAGAGAAAAATTAAGGGTGAACTGAATATTCTTCACAAAGTAAGGCCATCTTTCTCTGTCTCTCTCTCTCCTTTCTCCTCTCTCAACATTTCTATTTTCACAAATGATCTTTCTCCACATTGCTAAATGGATTACACTTTTGGCAGAAGAAAATACCTGCAAACTCAACAGAGGTCATTAGTGTTAGGTTTAGATGAATAACTAGCAAGGACTCAGGGTGTGGCTCAAGTGGTAGAGTTTGCAATGCCCTGAGTTCAATCCTGAGCACTGCAACAACAACAAAAATCTGGGAATGGTGGCACATGCCAGTGATCCCAATTATTTTGGAGGAGGCAGAGATAAGAGGATTGTAGCCTGAGGCCAGCCCTGGGCAAAAGTTTATGACCTCATGTGAAAAATAAACTAAAAGAAAGAAAAGAAGAATTAGGAACAAGGTTTCTTCTTTGAATACTCTATACACCCAGGGACCACTTGCTTGTAAGGAAGAATCACCACAATAGCACCATGGCACCTTTAGGTCTTAATTGCTGCAATTTCTCTCCTTCACATGCAATATGGCAACATGGCTCCAGCAACTTTGCACATTGTCTTTCTCTATAGAGTGCTCACCTTCAGGTTTAAGATTATAACAAGGAGACCATCTCTTTTCTTCCTCATCTAACCCTTTTTTGTCTCCTAATTTGTCTTGCTGGGAGCAGCAGTCTGTCTGCCCTCAACTTTACCAACCAGAATGCCTTTCAAGGGAACTCTTGGTAGCAACACCCTGAGCCAAGAATTATGGCTACTCTCATCGAGTCAAGTGGATCTCTGCAAAGAGAACACTATCAGGAACATGTGTCCAGAGGCTAAAGATAGGAGGATTTAGAAGAGAAAGACTTGCCAGCTTCCAAAGATAAAATTTCAGGAGCTTGCTAATAATATTTATGTAGCAACTAGCTGCCAGAAGCTCAAAGCTTTTTTTTTTCCATATTATCACATAACAGAATGGCACCTAAAATGGCTAAGGGGTGTCTGTTATCCTCATTTTCCCACAAAGGAAACCAAGATAAAAGGTTCGAGTGTTTTTTCCCAGAGGGAAACAAGAGGTATTAGAGGTAGTGTCAGAAATAGAAGAAAATTGCTCAGTTTATACTCTGATGGTGTTATATTACCCAACTTTCTAAAATAAATAAATGCTTTGATGTGTGCATTTGTGCACATAAATCACATACACATGTGTGCACATACATCTATTTCCCAACTGGTAGAGTTTCTTAATGTTACAATATTTGTTTCAAAACGCAAATGACCTGAATAAAACTACACATATGCTAGCCTAAGTACTACCCATAAATCTGGCCATAGCAATCATGTTTTTTCTATGGTCTGTTGTTCCCAGACCGTAATTCCTTACTTTGTTTCTCTCAAAATAGTATGTTTAGCTCTTGAGCTTTTGAAGGATCGAAAGAATTGCTCCAGACTGGGTCAGAGAAAATATGCTCAGACCACAGATAGACTCCAGTGATGGCAAGGTGAGTAGGAAGTGTTACAGGGCAGCTGAACAGCTGCTGGATACCTACTCACCCTAGCCCCCCTCGTCCCTCTTCCCTCTGGCATCTCCCTATCTTTATGCTGATAGAAAGTCTCCTATTGATGTAATGAGTGTAGTAATATTGAACAGGACAAGTCTGCATTACTGGAAGAAAGAATGACAAAACAGATGTCCTTTATCCTGAGCAAGTTAAATGATAGAACAGAGGCAAAGGCATCATGTACCTACTTTCCATATCTTGTATCTTGAAGCAAAATCCAAAACCAAATGGTCTACTTCCTGTCCAATTCCCACCATTTCATGAGGAGAAGAAACTGTTGTTTTTCAGGCAATAAAGCTGGAGGAAAATGAAAGCCCTAGACCCGAACTAGCAATTCATTTCACTATTGGGAGGACATCCTCAATGTCTGCATTTGGCATGTCTCTCCTGGTATTCTTAGAAACAAGAAGGAGAAATGTACTCAATACTTACACAGTGAGAATAATGAATAACCAGGAGCCAAACACAAAGAACTCTTATGACCAGATCATGATCAACCTGGTAAAAGGTTTTTAATGAAATGAAGAGTCTTTCATCACCCAAGTTGAAAGAGCTAGTGATACTCACACGGCTAAGATTTAGCTCTGGTTTTGTTTGACACACTTGATCTGATTCAACTCCAGTCTCTTCAATTGTGCTGTTGTGTGTTGAGTTAAGGGGGCACTAGACTGAGCAGCTCGTCATCCTTCAGCCATGAGAAGATGCCAGAGTGAGAGACTTTGCTCTTCCCTCTGCATTTATCAGTGTCTTTTAGGTGAAGACTTGAGTGCATCTACATCAAATCACATGAGATTATGTCTCTGGTGACAGAATGAAGCTTTGCACATCTGTTCACAGAGCAACATGTAAAATATAAGAATTTTAATCCAAGTGTTCATAACCATCTGTACTTGGACTCATAACTCACTCTGCAGAATCCATAAGGAGGGGACGGTGGGATGGTAGCAGAATCCATGGTATGGCTTGTGACCAAGAGTGTGAGAAGTCTTGGATACCATGACTATGAGGAAAGAATGAAGGAACAAAGGGGTGCCATGTGAACATGGATTAATTAACTCTTTTCTACACTGAATATGAGAAACTTGAAGTTTTCTGGTTGCTTTACAACTCACAATGTATCCTTGTCAAATACATCTTCAGAGACTGTTCCAGGAAAATTTGCATGGATGAATTGTGACTATAGCTATTGGGTGCACAACTTGGGAGAATTTTTAAGACTCCCTTTTAATCTATTATTAAGTGCTCATAGGTGGGGAAAGACGTGGTATCCGTTACTTTTTCATTACTATCACCAAATACCTGACATAGACAATGTAGGAGGAAAGATTTATGTTGGCTCATAGTTTTAGAGGCTTCAATCTATGGTCACTTTGCCCCATGTGCTGGGGAGAACATCATGGTGTCAAAGAGCATGGTGGAGCAGCATACATCATGGTGAATAAGCAGAGCAGAGCTATAACTGCTAGGCACATCCTCAGTGACCTACTTTCTCTGAGAAGACTCCGCCTTCCGCAGTTCTACCACTTCCCAATAGTCTATTCAATTTTTTTATCCATCAATGAATTAAGCTACAAAAGAAATGAGAGCTCTCATTATTTAACTGTCCCAGGAAATGTTCTCCCAGACACACCCTGAGATGTGCTTTACTAATCTCCTAGACACTTCCCAATCCAATTAAGTTGGCAGTCAAGATTAAGTGCAGAAACTAGACAACTGCAATCTTAGCTACTTGGGAGGCTGAGAGCTAGAGGATCACGATTTGAGGCCAACCAAGGCAAATAATTTGTGAGATGCTACCTCCAAATAACCAGAGCAAAATGGACTGGAGGTCTCTACTCAAGCAGTAGAGTGGCTACTTTGTGAGACCCTGCTTTGCAAGTGTTGAAGCCCTGAGTTCAAATCCCATTTCCACCAAAAAAAAAAAAGATTAAGTGCAGAGAAACCATCTGTGCTGTATGCACTTGCCCCAGTTCTTCCAGAGTTTGTCTGCCAAGGTTGCATTCTATATTCTGTTTTTGTAGACAATGGGACACAGAGAAAGGAAAGACAAAATTCAGTGTGATTTTTTGCTCATTATTCCAAATATTTGCACCTCCAGGCAAAGACAGATTAGAATCTGACTTTGGGGCATCCAGGAACATTCTTGTATTTTGAGGATCTGGAATATTTTCTTTTTGAAGTGGAGATTGTTCTCATCATCCACCCCAAATACATTTAAGAGACGGAGCCCATTCGTGTTTACCTCCACTTCAAAGAGGGTAATGTCTCCAGAAAGACCGGTGAAATTTTAGCAAAGTTGAAGTTAATTATATGCTCATTTTAGTCCTTCATCACACAGTCACTTGCTAGACTAATTCATATTCCTTAACGTCTGTTGTATGCAGTCTCTACATTCTGCCCATATGGCCACAGAATTAACTGTTCTTTCCTGGACAGTTAAAATAACACCACCTTCATTATGCATCTTTTTAGCTGGTAGATGATGAACATGTTTTATTTAAACTTTTTTTGCTTTATTTTATTACAGTGCAATTTAAGAAAGAAAAGAAAGAAACCTTAATATCTTAAGGACCTGGCCACCCTTCAGTTTACCCTTTCTCTCCTTTCCTAAAATGGGTAAAAGTGTCTCATGACATATGATCATGATGCTGTATTCTTTTGAGTCACAAAGAATATTCCAAGTCCCCTTTTGCCTACAGAAAGTTCCCCTGATGCCTAGTTATATAGATAAGGTAAATATTTTTATTTATGACCATATTAGGAATCAGTTGAATATTTTAAGTGTGTTTCTCAATATCCTATTTTTCTGAGTTGTTTATTTCCTAGTGATAAGGATCATATTTTTCTCAATTAGATCAGATATGAATCCACAAAATCATTGTGTCATTACTTTCAAGTACTCTGATTTCTCTGTCTACTATCTCAACAACTATATGGAACCACACATTAGAAAATGCAAATACTTAAGAAATGATTAGGATTGTGTTGGCTTGTCTGGTGTTTGGGTACCATGTAAACTTTCCAAGAAAAATTCAAATTGCTTTGTTCATTCTAAGTTATTTATGCCTACTTTCTCAAGTATTATTGTCAATGGTATACTGTCAGGTTATTTGGACAAAAACCTGGTACTCTCCCTTAAGCAGAATTTAATTTTTGATTGTCATTTTAAGGCATGACTTATTTTGTTGCATTTTAAAGCATGGGTTGTGGTAAAGAAAGAATATCATCTTAATGATATCTATATCTATATCCCTTTCAGTTATTTTAGACAGAGAACTTGCAAAGAACAACCTCACAAAAAAAATTAACGAAGTATTTCACTACTTACAATGCAGAATCAGAGACCGAATGTGGCTTTTAATGCCAGTGGCCTGGGGTACAGAAGAGCCACATGGATCTTGGAAATGTCAGCTGAACTGAATTTAAGTGGCATGAACATTAAAGCAACATTAGATGACACAGGAAACATTTCATTTAAAAGTACTTCATTCACCTGGGGATTATAGTGGAAAAATAATGCTTTTTATTTATTTTTCAATCATTTGAATTATCATGTGTACTTTAAAACTTCATCATATATAATATAGCCCTTATGTACCTATTAGACATTGGAATTTATGTGGTTTTCATGGCATTTCAAAGAGTAAGATAATGATTAATTAATGATGACAATCCTCAAAATCCTTTTACATTGGGTGACAACATGATGACCTTCATTTAATAGAGAATGAGGATTAAAACTAATCCTGAGTCTGTGTGTGAAGTCAGGCTCAGAGTTAGCATGAGAACTTGGATGTCTGCACCTGCTTTTATGCCAAATGATTTGCCTGCAGGGGAAACAAGAAAGATGATTTAAACTAAGCCTCCATTCATCATACTCCTATGGCTGGCTCTATTGAAATTAATGGGGTCTGGTTAAAAACAGAGATGTCTTCAGCAATGCCTCATTCGCTGAGGACATAGTTGAGTGGAGAAAGGGGATACATCAGTATGTGTTTACCTATATAGCCTTGAGTTTGGGCTCCCCACCCCCAACCACTTATGACATAATAGTTAAGATAAGCTGTCTAGTATGTGCTGGGCACTGTTGTGTTTCCCATACAATGCATCATTTATCCCTTGGGATGATGCTTTGGGGAAACTGATGCAAATTTTTTAACCAAAAATGGGATTTGAACCTCATATTCTAGATTCTATCCACTACTCCTTTCTCCACTTTTCTGCTTGCCAGCTTCTTAATGATAGTTAGAATCACATTTTTCAGTTGTAAAATTTCCTGCCAGTCTGCTTTTGTACCTGATTCCCCTACAGTCTTAAACAAACTAAAATTCCTGAAGAAAGAAGAGTTAGGCATGATCTTACCTAAAAGGACCTTCCATGACTTCTGAAGAAATCCACACTCCATCCTGAACAAGGCATTCAAAGCTTTCTACAATCTGCATTGAATTTACATTCCCAGATTTCACACCTGATATATCTTCTGGAATCAATGACCTGGTTTTACTGAAGTAATCACAGGTATCAAAATTTCCTTCTATTTCAACAACAAAAGTCAAACATCCAGATTTTAAAAATGAGCAAAGTATTGAATTCACATTTCTCCAAAGAATATATACAAATGACCGACTAGAATGTGAACTGATGAAACTCAACATCACTAATCATTAAGGAAAGGAAAATATAAGCCACCTCACAGCCACTGGGATGGCTACTACCAAAACACAGAAACAAAAAGAGAAATTAACAAGTGTTGATAAGAATGCAGAGAAATTAAAACCCTTGTGTGCTGTTGGTAGAAATCTAAAATGGTGCAACCACTGTGAATAGCAATGTGGTGTTTCCTCAAAAACCTAAAAATAGAAACATCATATGATCCAGCAATTCTATATCTGGGTATATATCCAAAAGAATTGAAGGCAAGGTCTTGGAGAAACATTTGCACCTCCATGCATAGCAGTTTTATTCATAGTTGCCAAAAATGGAAGCCATTCAAGTGTTCTCTGACTGATGAATGGATAAGCCAAATGTCACCTATATATTCAATGGAATATTATTCAGCTTTAAAAAAGCAGAAAGTTCTAGCACATGCTCAACATGGGTTAACCTGGAAGACATTATGCTAAGCGAAATAAACCAGACACAAAAGGGCAGATATTGAGTGAATCCATTTATATGAAGCCTCTAGAGGAGTTAAGAACATAAAGACAGAAAGTAGAATGGTGGCTCCCAGGGGCTGAGAGCAGGTGAACTGGAAGTTAGTGTTTAATGGGTACAGAGTAGATGAAAAGATCTGGAGAGGATCCAAGATGGCAGTTAGGGTAGGGAACCAGAAATCCTAAGCTCTACGACTCCAGAAACCACCTTGAGACATTGATACTACACTTGGGTAATTCTTGCTTCTAGCCAAAATAATAAACCACCAACACATTAGGTGCTCATAAAATTCAAAGAATGACCCTTAAATGAACTTTTAATTGCACCTAATAGCCACAAAAATCCTGCGCAGCACAGCCAACAAGGTGTGTCCCACCCTAAGAAAAAAGCCCCCTGGCCAGTTCTTTTTTTTTAATTCCAAAAAGCAGAAGGCAGAGCATCAATTAAAATTGAACTCTGTGACATCCTGGATCCCTAACCCATGGAAAGCCTCCCTATGCTGTACCATGCTGAGAAAAGTGACCCATTTCTTCCCACTGGCTGGTTCCAAACCTGCTTATGTGAATTTGCAGAACAAACAGGTGAGCATCATGCACCAGGCACTACTCCCCAGGAACATAATCCAGCACAGTCCCTGGGCAGGCTGAAGCCCCCCAACAAAATGGAAAAGCATAAACAGTGAACTGTAATCTAACACCAACAGTGGAGGTGGGGGTGGAACACTGAACCTGTCCCTAAGAATTGGGGGGAGGAGGACAAGGAGCAGAATTCTCAGTGAATGAACCCAGGGAAAAGCAACAAAGGCTGAGAGTTGGGGGGGGCGGTGGAGTGACAAGTCAAGCTCCCAGAGTAGCTTAACTAGCACCCAGCAGAGATCAGGAGAGGCACAAAGGCTGACAGTAGGAGTGGGGTGACAAGCCAATCTCAAAAGTGGAGCAGGTGGTGGATCCTGGAACTGGTCTCATGGGACAGAGGGCAGTATTCAAAACTGAATTGCCCCACCAATCTGGGGAAAAGCTGACCAGAGTTGTAGCTGTAGGGCAATGCAGCTGCCAACTGATGAAAACAGCAACAGCTCTGACCACCCTGCATGAACTCGCAGAGTTACCTCAGCTTCAAATTGCAGCTTGCCTTGTGAACAGAAGGAACCAAATACGACTCACTAGCCAGTCACCTGGTGAGACCACCAAGATTGGACACCTAAAAAACAACTCCAAAACTTTTACCAAACAGACTGAACTTTTTGTTCTTCCTGTACCTGGTGGTTTTATTTCTCTTTTCTTTTTTTTTCTGTATTATTATCTTCACTGTCACTATTTTCTTATCCCTATTCTTGTCCCCTTCACTTGCACTCCTTTTCCTGTGCTACAATCCATTGTTCTCCCTCCCAATTACTCTCATCCACTCTCTCCCCATCTTCACCTCCCCCTACTATCCTTCCCCAACCCATCACCATACTATCCCTCCCTCTTACACACTCACCACCCCACTGCTAGCCTACTGTACCAATTGTACACAGCCTAGCCCCCTGCAATCCCTAACACAAGGACCCTCCACTACAACAACAGAAATATACCCAAACACACACAAGAGCCACAAAACACAGCAAACCCCATATCTTTTTCCCCATCCCCCTTTTCCCTCTCCCCTTTTTGTGCCACCTTTACCAATTACCAAAGTTTCTATATCTAGCCTAATAAACATTATCCCCCAAACTCTCACTGTTTATAGATATTATCACCAGGGATTTGCTATATAATATGTAAACAACTGGTCTGGCATTCAACCTGTGGGTTTGTTAATGCTAAATTATACCTCCAAGCCAGGCACAGAAAGAGCACATCAACCTAGCTAACAACCAAGTCAGTCACAACACAGAAATTAAATCAAGGGAAAGACAGCAGTCAATTAAAACCACAAACTAGCCTATCAAGAACATAGTTGAACAGCACCAAGTGGAGCAATGGGAAGAAGAAGAAAGGATGGAAACCACTGTCCTCAAAAAACAACAAAAAAAAAACTCAATACAGAATTCAGTGGGAAATGAAGAAAATGGATACTCAGTTGCTGACCCCAACAAAACAATGAAAAATGTCACTAAGGAGCCCAGAAACAACCACAAAAAAAGCCCTCAAAGAAGAACTCTTAGAAGAAATCACTGAGAAACTCATGGAGAAGACACTAGTCATGGTTAACCAGAATGTACAGGATGCACTCAAGAAATTTCAATACACCAAAAATAAAGAACATGAGAAGACACAAACAAATAAATGAACTCAGAGAGGACTTCAACAAACACCAAAGTGAAACAAAGGACACTATAAGAAAAAGAGATATATGAATTAAAGATGACAACACAAAATATAAAAGAGGAGTTGAACAAAAATATGGAAAACTTCAGAAAAGAGAATCAAGCAGAAATCCTGGAAATAAAAAAATCCCTTTAGTCAAACAAAAAACACAGTGGAAGGCCACTTCAGCAGACTAGAACAAGTAGAAGACAGAATCTCAGAGCTCAAAGATAACATAGAAATTAAAGAGAAACCAGAAGAAATCTTAGTCAAACAACTCAAGATGTATGAAAGGAATATGCAAGAACTCAGTGACTCCATCAAAAGACCAAACCTGAGAATCATGGGCATTGAAGAAGGACAAGAGGTGCAAACCAAAGGGATACATAACATAGTCAAAAAAATAAAAATAGAAAATTTCTATAATCTCAAGAAAGTTATGCCCATTCAGGTACAGGAAGCCTCCAGGACACCAAACAGACTTAAGCAAAATAGAACCTCCCTATGTCATATTATCATTAAAACAACAAGCACAGAGAACAGAGAAAGAATATTGAAGGCTGTGAGAGAGAAAAAACAAATAACATATAAAGGTCAACTCATCAAAATAATAGCAGATTTCTCAATGGAAACCTTAAAAGCAAGAAGGGCATGGAGTTAGGTATTTTGGGCACTGAATGAAAATAATTTAGCCCTAGGATACTCTACCCAGCAAAACTATCATTCAAAATTGACAGAGAAATAAAAATATTTCACAATAAATAGAAATTAAAACAATATATGACCACCAAGCCTCTAGTACAGAAGGGCATCCAACTTCATCAAACATATACTAAAGGACTTAAAAGCACATATAGACTCCAACACAGTGGTAGTGGGAGACTTTAATACCCCTCTATCACTGATAGATAGGTCATCCAAACAAAAAATCAACAAAAAAAAATCCTAGAACTAAATGACACCATAGATGAAATGGACCTAACTGATGTCAGCAGAATATTTCATCTGGCTACAGCACAATATACATTCTTCTCAGCAACCCATGGAACTTTCTCCAAAATAGATTGTATCTTAGGACACAAAGAAAGACTCAGCAAATATAAGAAAAGAGAAACAACCCCCTGCATTCTATCTGATCACAATGCAATAAAACTAGAACTCAACAACAAAAACAACAGCAGAAAATACACAAATAACTGGAGTCTGAATAACACATTGCTCAATGATCAATGCGTCATAGAAAAAATAAGAGAGGAAATCAAATGTTTCCTGGAAGCTAATGAAAATGAAACCACCACCTACCAGAAACTATGGGACACAGCAAAGGCAGTCCTATGAGGAAAGTTTATACCCATAAATGCATATATTAAAAGGACAGAAAGATCTCAAATAGACAACTTCATGCTACATCTCAAACAAGATGTAGAAAAACAAGAACAAGCAAAACCCAAAACAAGAAGAAGGAGAGAAATAATAAAAATAGGATTGAAGTTAATGAAATAGAGACAAAAAAATACAAAGAATCAATGAAACAAAAATCTGGTTCTTTGAAAAAATAAACAAGATTAACAAGCTCCTGGCAAATCTGACTAACATGAGAAGGGAAAAAACCCAAATTAGTAAAATCAGAAATGAAAAAGGGGAAATAACAACAAACACCAAGGAACTCCAGGGAATCCTCAGAGACTACTTTGAGAACTTATACTACAGTAAATTAGAAAATCTTGAAGAAATGGACAAATTTCTTGATACTTATGGCCATCCAAATCGGAACCAAGAAGATATTAGCCACCTAAACAGATCTATAACATGTAATGAAATTGAAGCAACTATTGTCTTCCAAAAAAGAAAAGTCCAGGACCTGACAGATTCTCTGCTGAATTCTACCAAACCTTTAAAGAAGAACTAATGCCACCACTCCTTAAACTTTCCCATGAAATAGAAAGGAAAAGAACACTGCCTAACTCATTCTATGAAGCCAGTATTACACTCACCCTAAAACTGGACAAGGACACATACAAAAAGGATAACTACAGGCCAATTTCCTTAATGAACATCGATGCAAAAATCCTCAATAAAATAATGGCAACAGAATCCAACAACTTAACAGAAAGATTATTCACCATGACCAAGTCAGCTTTATCCCAGGGATGCAGGGGTGGTTCAGCATACACAAATCAATACATGTAATACAGCACATTAATAGAAGCAAAGACAAAAACCACTTGATCATCTCAATAGATGTAGAAAAGGCCTTTGATAAGATCCAACACCATTTCATGGTAAGAACTCTAAGAAAACTAGGAATAGAAAGAATGTACCTCAACATTATAAATGCTATATATGACAAAAATATAGCCAACGTCATACCTAATGGGGAAAAACTGAAACCATTTTCCCAAAAGTCAGGAATGAGACAAGGATGCCCACTGTCCCCTCTCCTATTCAGCATAGTCTTGGAAATCCTAGCCAGAGCAAAAGGGCAAGAAGAAGAAATAAAAGGAATACAAATAGGTAAAGAAATAGTCAAAGTATCCCTATTTGCAGACAATATGACCTTATATATCAAAGACCCAAAAAACTCTGCCCAAAAACCTCTAGACACCATAAACAGCTTCAACAATGTAGCAAGATACAAAATTAACTTACAAAAATCAACAGCCTTTCTATACACCAGCAATGAACAAATTGAAAAAATATATAGGAGAACAACTCACTTTACAAAAGTCTCAAAAAAATATCAAATACCTAGGTATAAACTTAACAAAGGATGTAAAGGACCTCTACAAAGAGAACTACAAACCACTGAAGAAAGAGATCAAAGAAGACTACAGAAGGTGGAACGATCTCCCATGCTCAAGAGTTGGCATAATCAACATAGTAAAATTGGCCATACTCCCAAAAGCAATCTACATGTTCAATGCAATTCCCATCAAAATCCCAATGACATTCATTAAGAAATTGAAAAAATCTACCCTAATGTTCATTTGGAAACACAAAAGACCTCAAATAGCCAAGGCAATACTGAGCAAAAAGAATGAAGCTGGAGATATCACAATACCTGACTTCAAACTATACTATAGAACTATAGCAATGAAAACAGCATGGTACTAGCACAAAAACAGATATGAAGACCAGTGGAACAGAATAGAGGACCCAGATATGAATCCACACAGATCTGCCCACCTTATTTTTGACAAAGGCACCAAAAACGTACGATGGAGAAAAGACAGCCTCTTCAACAAATGTTTTTGGGGAAAATGGTTATCTGCCTGCAGAAAACTGAAACTAGATCCATGTTTATCACCCTGTACTAGTATCAACTCAAAGTGGATTAAGGACCTTAATATCAGACACAAAACTGAAGTTAGTACAGGAAAGAGCAGGGAATATCTGGAAGCGATAAGTATAGGCAAGGACTTCCTCGGTAGAACTCAAGCATTCCAGCAACTAAGAGAAGGGTGGACAGATGGGACTACATGAAATTAAAAAGTTTCTGCACCATTCTGAGTGAGGTTAGCCTGGCCCAAAAGACCAAAAATCGTATGTTCTCCCTCATATGCGGACATTAGATCAAGGGCAAACACAACAAGGGGATTGAACTTTGATCACATGGTAAAGCAAGCACACACAAGGGAGATATGAGGATAGGTAAGACACCTAAAAAGCTAGATAGCGTTTGTTGCCCTCAACACAGAGAAACTAATGCAGATACTTTAAAGCAACTGAGGCCAATAGGAGAAGGGGACCAGGAACTAGAGAAAAGGTTAGTTCAAGAAGAATTAACTTAGAAGGTAGCACACATGCACAGGAAATCAATGTGAGTCAACTCCCTGTATAGCTATCCTTATCTCAACCAGCAAAAACCCTTGTTCCTTCCTATTATTGCTTATACTCTCTCTTCAACAAAGTTAGTGATAAGAGTAAAATAGTTTCTGCCAGGTAGCGAGGGGGTGAGGGGGAGAGTGAGGGGGTGGGGGGAGGGGGGAGAAATGACCCAAACATTGTATGCACATATGAATAAAATAAAAATTTTTTAAAAAGTTTCTACACAACAAAAGAAATGGTCTCTCAATTGAAGACCATCCATAGAGTGGGAGAAAATCATTGCTAGCTATACATCAGACAAGGGACTGATAACCAGAATATACAAGGAGCTCAAAAAGCTAAACTTTCCAAAAATCAATGAACCAATTAAGAAGTGGGAAATGAACTAAACAGAACTTTTTCAAAGGGAGAAATCCAAATGACCAAAACACATGAAAAAATGCTCACTATCCCTGGCCATAAAGGAAATGCTAATCAAAACCACATTAAGATTCTACCTTACCCCTGTTAGAATAGCTCTAGCATCAAGAGCACCACCAACAACAAATGTTGGCAAGGATGTGGGGTAAAAGGAACACTCATACATTGCTGGTGGAAATGTAAGCTATTTCAACCACTTTGGAAAACAATATGGAGGCTTCTTAAAAAAAACTAAACATAGATCTGCCATAAGATCCAGCAATACCACTCCTAGGTATGTATCAAAAGGAATGTGAGTCAGTTTACTCCAGAGACACCCACACACCCGTTTATTGCAGCACTATTCACAATAGCCCAGCTATGAAAACAGCCATGATGCCCCACTACTAATGAATGGATTAAGAAAATGTGGTATTTATACACAATGGAATTTTACTCAGTCACAAAGAAGAATGAAATTTTGTCATTCACAAGTAAATGGATGGAACTGGAGAGCATCATCTTAAGCAAAGTTAGTCAGGCTCAGAAGGCCAAAATTTGCATGTTCTCCTTCATATGTGGATTATAGACTTAAAATTGCAGTAATATTATTGGACAGGGGTCACACACTAAGGGGAGAATGCGTACAGGAGGAATAGGGAAAGGGAAGGAAACCTAAACCTTGAATGTGGTTGATGTGCTCACTGTAGAAGAGTGAATAAAGTAATCTTAAACTGGCCAAGGCCACTATGGGAAGGGGACCAGAAAGTAGTGAAGAGGTCAGGTAGAGATGAACCAATGTGGGTTGCAATACACATGTGCATGGAAGCAGCACTAGGAAACTCTTTGTATAGCTATCTTTATCTCAAACTAGCAAAAATGCTATGTCTTTCTTATTATCTGTTATGTTTTGTCTTCAATAAAATCGGAGAACAAGAGGACAGAACAGATTCTGCCTATAAAAATGATAAAACAAAAAAAAGAAAAAAAGAAGAGTTTTCTGAAGAGGGGTGGTGGTATTTGTACAACATTGTGAATGCTCTTAAGACTTCTGAAATATATACTTAAAACCAGTTATAATTGTACATATTTATGGAAGACAATGTGATGTTTTAATGCATGTTTTCATTGCATAATGTTTAAATCAGATTAAAGATGCATCTCCTCAAACATTTCTCATTTCTTTATAGTGAAAACTTCCAAAATTCTTTCTTGTAGATCTTTGAAATATGCGGTACATCATTGTTTGCAGTCATCCTGCTGTTCAATAGCACACCAGAGCTGCCTCCTCTTATCTAACTGGAACTTACTACCCATTGATGAGCCACTCCTTGTCCCTCTCTCTCCCTTACTTTCCCTGACACTGGTAACCACCATTCCAGATTCCTCCTATGAGTAAGATCATGAAGTATTTGTCTTTCTGTGCCTGCTTATTTAAGTTAGCATACATCTTCCAGTCTTTGATATGCATGTTTCGCCACACTTAAAAATAGCCCCTCCCTGCCACCTCACTTCTGAGCTTCTACTCATCTGTATCCTTGTTCTTTCAGTGTCCTTCCTTTTAAAATCCTTCCAACTCCTAAAGATCTAACTCAAATGTGACCTCCACGAGTCTTTCTTGCAAACAACTGAATCCAGCTCTGCCATCTCTGAAGAGCCATCATGATTTATTTAGGTTTAGATAGCTCTTAACTCACAAAGCCTTGCATCCTGTTGACATGAGTCATAGTGACTGAGCTTGACAATACTGAAACTCCATAGTGGTAGAAGTTATGGTTTCCTCGTCTTTATTTCTAACACGGTAGTTTATATACAGTAAGTGTTCAAGTTGAATAATTTGATGGTTCTTTTCCTTTTTCTTTGTGCCGGAACTTCAAGAAAGATATGGGAAATGTCTACAGTGCTTAGGAGATTTTGCATTCTTTCAGCACAGAACTGCAGATGGCCCTCCATTTATAAATTTAAATTATGTGAAAGAACCTCAAACTGGCAGGAAGTTCTTTGAATAAAATGAGATAAACACCTTACTAAAGAAAGAACTTTCTGACCTCTTAATACTCTTTTGATGCCCTAATCTTTAAATAGCATTTCTAGCAATAATTCCCTTTTCCATGTAAGCAGCAAAAAATTTGAATACCTTCTATAAAATCACTATTTTTCTTTTTTTTTCATTTTTCTTTTATTATTCATATGAAAATCACTATTTTTCAAATATGATTCCCTTTCTGTTTAATGGGAAGAATAGCTCTGTCAGTAGGCCATATCTAAGCATGGTCTTTTCTAGGAAATAAAAGGCAAACATTCATTTATGCTCTTTATATTATGGTAGGTTGTAGAGGCAATTGTGGAAAATGAACTAAATGCCAGGGATGGGCCAACCATTTCATACTAGTGTTTCTAAGCCACTGAATTGCCAAGAAGTAATTAAGAGTAGCCTTAGAAATTATGCCTTGTTCCCACTCTATAGACTTGTCTCATACTAAGTATACATTGTTTTATTTATTAGTGTTTGAATGAGAGAGTTTAGAACTATTCCTCAGCCATTTTCTCTTACTTTATTTTCACTGTTTTTACTTTGTAGGAAAATTGGATCAGTTTTCCAGATCAAATTATCATGATTTTCTTATAAATTGCCTCTACTGCTTTCTGAGATTTTAGGCTACAATTTATTGATATCCAAATTAATTCTTCTGCACAGACCTACCATGCTCAAGCTCATATTTGAACTTGTTCCTCTAAGTGGATTTACTTTCATTCTTCAGTATTGCATGGTATAGGTCTAGTTTCAAGACAAGATATCAGTTACTAATTTGGATCATTGGCAGGCGTGCTCTCTTTTTAAGCTCCTCAACTGGCTGTCTTCCACTCTTGTCTTTCCCTTCAAGCATGCAGCAATTTTCCTCTTAGTTCTATCTTTCTGCAGCTATATTGTATGTCCAATTGGATCCTGTCCAAGGCTAACATTTTCTACACTTCTCAGGAAGCAAAAGAGCTCTGCATCCATTTGTCAGTGGAATTGAGTTCCCTTCATGGCAGTCGTTAGCAAAGGGTGTAAAAGAGAAGCTCAATGTGTCAAGCGAAAAATATGTATGTGTGTGGAAATACTAATATTGTAGTCTGAGTTGGACACCTGTCACTTCCTTAAAGAAAATGAATAAGAAATTTTTCCTTGTTCTGTACTTTTCAGAAGTGATGATGATTGCTCAAAACAAGCATGTAAAATGTGAAGTTAGTGTTGGTTGCAAAACTTCCATTGGTTTTCTCCTTCCTTTTCTCAAGCAAATGGATGCATTTAATCTTGAAAATATTAATATTTGTTGTGTGACTACAGTCAAACAGGTCCTGCAGAGAGTGAAGGAGGCAATATAAAAAATTAGCAGGGTAGCAAGGATAAACCAGTATGCTTGTTGGCAAACTAGTCCATGTAGATACCCAAACTGTGCCCTAACTAGGTTTCCTGAAGCAAATGTATAGATATTCTAAGTAAAGTAGCTAATAAAACTACAAAGCCTCATGAAGATCAAAGCTACAAATCATGATTGCAATGACTTTGTCTCAACAGGGTTGACGACATAGCTACTTGAAAATATCAATTTTCTATTAGGTTTTTAGTTAATTGAACTCCAACCCATGGGAAAATGTAAAAGTCAATACAAGAAAAAGCACAGAACTCATTCATTCATTTCTTCATTTATTCTACAAACAGTCCAAACCATGCCTGTTATCTATGAATTCCCAGCCCAAAAAAGGAGCGAGATAAACTAGCCCTCACAATATCCTTCGCTGATGTTTATGATGAAGGCGTGCCTAATAAGCTATGGGCACAAAAAACAGGGGCATGGACTCAAAAGGAGGTGGTGATAACACGATGTGTTAGTCCAACTTTTTCATCATTGTAACAAGTACCTGAGATAAAGTTTGAGGAAGAAAGATTTATTTTGGCTCATGGCCAGCTGGATCCATCATTTCTGAGCCTGTGGTAAAGCAGAATATCATGGTGGAAGAGGGTAGTAGAGCAAAGCTGATCACCTCATGGTAGCCAACAGAGAGAGAGAGAGAGAGAGATTGAGAAAAGACTGGGGACAAGACATAGCCACCAAGAACACACCCCTGATGATGATGTTTCTTCTTCTAGGCACCACCTCCAAAGTTTCTATCACCTTCTCATAATTATGAATCCATCAGTAGATTAATCCATTGATTAGGTCAGAGCACTACAATTCAATCATCGCTCAGTGATTGGATTCACCCTCTAGGGATGAAACTTTCAACACATGAGTCTTTGGTGAGACAATTCATATCCAAACCACAGCATGGGGATTATAATAGGAAGAATAATGAATACCCCCTCCCCCCACTTATGTCCACACCCTTGTCTCAGGAACCTGTAAATATGTTATCTTGTATGACAAAGGGGACTTTGTCAAGAATCTTGTGTGACTAAGTCAAGAATCTTGAAATGGCCGGATTATTTTGAATTATCTGGGTATATCCAGTGCAATCACAAGGGTCCTTACAAGAAGGAGGCAGAAAAGTCAGAGAAGGAAATGCAAGGATAAAAGCAGAGGTCTGAATGATGGGACCATGTACCAAGGAAAGGAGCACCCTCTAGAAAATGGAACAGGTGAAAGATGGATTCTCTCATAAGGCTTCCAGAATAAGTGCAGCCCATGCATAACTTGGTTTTAGCCCACTGAGACCTGGGTTCAATGTCTCACCTACACAACATTAAGATAGTGTGCACTTAATGCTATTGTTTGTGGCAGTTAGTTATAACCCCAAGCAAACTAGTGTAAAGTGAATGAAGGCTCCCAAAGGGGGTGGGCCTTGTTGAGCAATATGCAGACTTCCCAGGTGGAAACAGTCAGACATTTAAGGGGGAACGGCTTGGACCTCTGCCAAAGATAGAGTGGAGACAATAGAGACATAAGGCAGTGATGGGGTGTTAGTATAATATTGCTCTAGTTTAAATTAAAGACGTAAAAGCTTTCACTAAGTCCCAAATGGTAAGTATAGAGAAATATTTACATCAGCACGATGGCTTTCTTATAGTACAATTTCTCTGGGATTGAAGAATTAGATACAGGATAATTAATACTGGCTTTTTATGGTGTAAGGGGGGATTCAGATATTTTTATGTATACTGTATATAGGTTGAGCATATGTAATCCAAAAATTCAAAATTCAAAAAATGCTCCAGAATCCAAACCTTTTTGAGCACCAACATGACGCCACAAGTAGAAAATTGCACACCTGACCTCATGTGATGGGTCACACTCAAATTGAAGACACACTAACAATATTGCATTAAGTTACCTTCAGGCTATGTTTATAAGATGCATATGAAACATGAATAAATTTCAAATTTAGACTTTGTTTTCATTCCCATGATATCTCATTATGAATGTGAAAATATTCTAAAATCAAAAAAAACCCTCCTAAATCTGAAACGCTCTGGTCCCAAGCAATTTGGATAATGGATATTTATTTTGTGCATATTTATTTGGACGGTGTTGGACAAGCTAAAAATCTTATAATATACTCTCTCCATTATGTCATCATGTGCAAATCACTTCATCTCTTTATATTGTCCTCCTCTATAAAGTGTGATTCTAAGACCTATATTGCGAACTTAAAGTCTGGCATATAAGCACTCAGTAAATAAAAAATAGGTCAATCTTACTTATGCTAAAGAGGAAACATACCCAAGTCCACAAGGGATGTATAAGAAAGTATTATTTAAGTGATATTTGCTGTTAAAATTGTATTTGCTCTTGGAATTTGGTTCATTGGCTGTAAAAATCCTCGCTCTTAGAATTTGGAATGCTAGAAAACCTAGCTGTATAGAGGGGTCATGCAAGGTTAGTTCCTGCACTCCAGACATTGTCATTCTACCTGAGAAAAGAGACATTCAAAGAAAATAATTTCTGTTTTTCAAACTACATAAATAGTTCATTTTCATTGTAAAAATGCTTGGAACCAATATGATATTGTACAAAAATACAAATCACCAGTATTTTGACCATCTGGAGGTAGTCACTGTTAACATTGTGGATATTTTTGAATTCATATTGAAGTTTCCACCCTGCCTATTAATCCTGTCTTCCCCACCCACATCCCTATTGCCCTTTCAACAAACTCTGCAGGTATGTGCTCATTACCTGGGGCAGAGGAGTATAAAAGAATAGCATGTAGAGAGAACAAAATCACTTCTTTTGCTTTTAAAAAACATCAGGGACCTGGGCGGCTAATAGCATAAAAAGAATATTGCAGCTCAAGGGACATAAGAATAGAAATAAATAATTACAGGAATTTCTCAGTCCAACAAATAGACACACATGTTGTCTTCTAGGTTTTTTGTGGTCATGCTTTAAAGAATTGCATTAAATATTGAATAATTGCAAAAGCCCAAGTAATACTTGCAAAAGTTGATTGAGGAATGGAGAACAACAATACATTGACGATCACACCTACAACCTTGGGTCCCAAAATGTTGCCAGCATCCAGTCCCTAATTCTCTAAGGTACCTCTGGAATATCATCTTGAATTCCAGCCTGCTGTCTCCATTGCCCATCATGAACACATATCATTTTTTCTTTACAGTGGCAATGCTAAATAAGCATGTAACTGCCCTTTTTAAACAGTTTTGTTTTAGGAATTGGAATGTCTGCTCCCATTGTTTTAGTGAATTCTTATAAATCTGTGTTGCCTCAGCATCCATCCCAAATATAAATTGGACTTTCTCACCCTACAAAGTGGGCTCTCACCTCACACTGAGCATAGTTTCAAGTTTTCCATCTCTTCCTAGTTCCTCAATGCAGTTGATCCTGCTATCTGCCTGCGTTAGTTAGCTTTCTGTTGCTATAATAAAACATGTGAGATAATCAACTTATAAGGAGAAAAGGTTAATTTTGGATAACAGTTTTGGAGGTTCCAGTGCATAATCCATTCCCTCTGCTGCTTTGGGCCTGTGATAAAGCAGCACACCATGGAGGAAGCATGTGGTGAGGCAAAATCACTCACCTCATTTAGCCAGGAAATATAAAGGGCATGAAGAAGGAACTGGGTTCTAATCATCCCATTTAAGGGCATATTCCTAATCACCTAACTTCCTCCTAGTAGACTCCACCACCTCTTAAAGGTTCTACCACTTCACAATGGAGCTACCTTAGGGAGTCAAGAATTAAACACATGGACCCTTGGGAGTCACTGATCCAAACCATATTATTGCCATATACAACCATCATGCTATTGTGAAGCTAGATTCAGTCAACTTGACAGACTGCTCTGCACCACATCCCACATGGACTCCACAGGTATGACAGGATGACCACCTCTCAATCACAGTGTGACCTCCTGGAACTTGTGCCTTATTGCTTTCAAGCCTTCACTCATGCTGTGTACCTCCAAGGCATGTAAGTAATAAATTCCTTATTTTCATCTTGTGTCTCTCCTAATCATTAAAGGGGTATTCTCTATCTTAAAGAACTTAAATTAAAACATGTAATAGTCACAACTCCAAAACTGACTTGAAATTACATCTTCTCCCCTCCTCACCTGAGTGGGTAAGTAGACAGGTTCTCTCTGGTGGAACTTCATTTAAGTAGAGGAGTTGTGGGCTGATCCCAAGAATACAGCTCCTCCAGGATCTGCCCATCAACTGTCCCCCTCACTGCCCATGAGAGTCAGAACCCAAGCTACAGTCCAATTGAACTTTCCAGAGAATCAGTCACACACTACTTCTCTACCTCTTACAACTGCAAGGAGCATTTCAAAGCACTATAAGAATCCCCTCGAAGCCATTCTTTACACTTAGAAGCATTATCAATCTACTGTTTCCTCCAGAGAGTAGAGTTGCTCACAGTATGGTAACAGATTTCTCCAAAGAAAGGTCCTTATCAATCTTAAGTGTGACCTAGTTTTTATATCCCTGAAGTAAGAGAGAATACTTGGCAGTCTTGAAGCAGGATTTGAGCCCTCAGTAAATTCTCAGCATTTCCTATGAAACCCCGCCATATGCAATTTTGCTTCATATTCAACTTAGTGGTGGTATGAGTACCTTTGTACTACTATATTTTTAAATTTTTGCCAACTTGATGGGTCCAAAACTATATATCTCATTTACTTATAACTACTAAAATCAAGCATCTTTTCCTGTAATTTTATGTTTCTTGAAATCTGATTCAATTATTTTTGTGATTTTTATCTCTTCTATATTGATTGTAGGACTTACTTATATCTTCTAGATGCTAGACTTTTAAAATTTTATGTTGAAAATCACATCTTTTATTTATGACTTATTGTTCCGTCTACAGTATCTTTTGATAAGCACAAGTTTGTTGAATGTATTCAACTTTGTGTATCTTTTCCTTCATTTCTTATACTTTCTATTCATTTTAAGAAATCCTTTCCTATCTGGGGGACATCAGAGGGTCTCCTAAATTTTCTTCTAAATTATTATGGCTTTGCTTTTAGCATTTAAATTTTTTAATCATCAAAATTTAATCTGGGCTTCTATTTTTTCCTGTGTATAAGTAGCCACTTGTCTTAGCACCATTAATTCCATACTTTCCAACGTATTGGAAAAAGCTCATTGTGTTGTATAACAATTCTACGTACTTAATGTCTGGGATCTTTATCTTTTATTTAGACAATGTTTCTCTTCTTATCCTAAATGTTCCTTAAATGTTTCTTTCCTACTAACTCAATAGGATTTAACCATCACACTTTATAATAGTTCTCAATAGAATAAGTTTTCCCACCTTCCTCTTTTTTTCCCAGAAATAGCTTCATTACTCATGACTTTTGCTTTCCATAGACATCAACTTGCAAATTTCCATAAAAACTTCTGCTAGTATTTAGATGGATATTGTATTCAATTTCTGTATACATTTCTCTATACATTTATTAGAGGATTGATAACTTCCTAAAAAGTTTATGTTTTCCTACTCAAGATAAAGTTATAACTTTTTCATTTTGCTTGGGTTTCTCTATTAATTTTCTCTTTTTTCCCACGTAACAGTAGAATTTTATTGAAAGTGAGAAAGTGTGAGTGAAAACAGGCAAGTAGACTCCCCAAGGAAGGGGAAGGGGAGCAGGCTCTGAGTGAGATGGCTTAAGAGCACCGCCTGTGACTCCAAAGCCTTCTCTATTAATTTTCGTTACATTTTTATAATTTCTGAATACTGTTTCATTAATTTTATTTCATTCATTATTAATTCTCTATATCTTTGTGGCTATGTGAAAGATATCTTCAAAAATTTCATGCTCTGATTGTTTCCTGTTGATAGATATACAAGTGATTGTGCATATTTGTGCTGTACCCAGGTGACCTTGATAAACTTTCACTAATTATTAGAATTGCTCCAGGTATTCTTTGATGTTTCCTAGATACATAATAAGCTATAAAAGATAATTACTTCTTCCTTTCTAATTTTCATAAATTTCATTTTATCTTTTTTCTTATTTTGTTGAGCAGGCTTTCAGTAACTTTAATTCAAAACTGAAAGAAGGTAGTATGAGAAAGCATTTTTATGCCTGATCTTAAACAAAGCAATTTTTAAACTTTTCACCATTAAATATTATGTATCAACTAAATTTTTAAAAATAGATGTTATTTATCAGAATAATAAAGTTACTTTCTATTCCTGTGTGCTAATGATCTTTTAAAAAGGTAGGGAACAAATGGTAGCATTGTCAAATTTAGAGTGATCACATATGGGTTTTTTCCTGGTTATTGAGTTAATACTAATGATAGTTCATATTTGTATTTCTAGAATAAGCTCAGTTTTTCATGGTGCAGTTATTATGCCTTGGTACAATACTAGATTGTTTTGTTGATCTTTTATTTAAGATGTTTGTTCCTATATTAATAAAATTTACTTTCCTTGTGTGATTTGGTTATTAAAATTAGCTATTCTCCTAAAATAATTGGAGGTAAGTTTCTTATTTTTCTGTTCTCTGGAGGAGTTGTATTGGTTTAATTTTTTTGTTGTTGATTGTGAAAATGAACATGAAACCATTTTGGACTAGCATTTCTTTGTGGGAAGATTTTTAAACTTGCTGTTTCAGGTGGGCTTTTTTTGTTTTGTTTGTTTTCGTTTGATTTATTTGTGTCTTTCAAAGGTAGTTACATTTTTTTTTAGGATTGTGAACATTTAATTTAAGCTTTCAAATTTAATGTTATGAAGTTGTTAAAGCTATCATTTTATTATTTTAACACCACTTATATTTTTTAAGTAGTTTTCATACATGCATACAATGTATTTTGATCATACTCAGTTCATCACCCCCTCTTTTCTCCCTCTGTCTCTTACTACTTCCCTTCCCAAAAGTCCTTGGTTTCCATTCAAGTCCTTTTTTTAAAATATAGATTCTGTACATGAGAAAAACCATGTGATATTTGTCTTTTTGAGTCTGACTTGTTTCACTTAACATTATAATCTCCAGTTTCTTCCATTTTCCTCTAAATGTCACCATTTCATTGTTCTTTATGACTGACTGATTCTCCATTGTGAATATATACCACATTTTCTTTATCCATTCATTTGTTGATGGACACCTAGATTGCCATTGTGAATAGTGCTGCAATAAGCATGGACACATAGACATCTCTGTTGTATGCTGACTTATATTCCTTCAGATATATGCTCAGAAGCGCATGGTGTATATTTGTTTTTAATTCCAATTATGAGTATTTCTTCTTTGTCTCTCTTTCCTTTCTCCCTTTCTTTATATCTCTCATAGTCAATTGCTGGAGATTTTTCAGTCTTACTACTTTATTTTCTTTATTTTACAGAGATTTAATCTGTTGCGCTTTTTCCAGCTCCCTGTACTGGAAACTTATTTTATTGATTCCCATCCTGGTTTCTCTTCTAATATTAATGTTTAAGGCTTTGAAATTCCATTTAGGCATTGCTCTACTGGGATCATCTTTTACATAAATATATACTCTATTGTTGTTTACATGTACTTTCAGTTTTTGTATGATTGACTTGTAAGGTTCATAAGATGTGTATTTTAAATGTTCTGTGTGAGAGTTTCTATATATCTCTTTGTTCTTGATTTCTTACTTAATGAGTACTAGGGAGAAAATATGACATATAAAGACAACCTGATAAAATTTATTGATAACATGATTTGTGAGCTAATACAGTTTTCACTAGTGTTCTATGTATTGAAGGAATGTAATTTTTCTTTTGCAGCCTATAATATTCTGGTACTAACTTAAAATGTATTATTTTTTCATTATATTTTATATTTAAGAATTTCTTCTGTGTAGGGAAGTTATTGAATTGCTCAGCAATGTTTGGATATTCATTCAAATGTGTTTGTAGAGTGAATTTATGTTTATACATGGGTATATGTTAGGTATTTTTTAACCTTTTTATAGACATATCATAGTTATACAGAGGGTTTTATTGTGACATTTCATATATATATATACAGTGTACCCTAGTTAGGTTCATTCCCTCCATTATCTTCCCTCTTTCCCCTCACTTCTTAAAATGACTTTGACAGGTTTCAATGTTCCATATTCATACATGTATAGAAATACATTAACCATATTCATCCTCCTTTACCCTCTTCATTTACCCTCCCCCTCCATTAGTATTTCCCCTTAACATGATCTGTTTTATATTTCTGTCCTTCATTATGTAAGTGTCTAATCATTGTTCATCTGTGAACTTATTGTACTTTAGTCAGTCTAACCCCCTCTATTACTCTTCCTTATCTTTTTCCCTTTTTCTCATATTGTTCAGAAGCTTTCAGTGCATTTCACTGATGAGATGTATTTTAATATTTTCATTTTCTATCATTCTCTTGTCCTTTATCTCCTCCCCTAGCTCCTCAAACACTTTTAAGAATACAGTGATGAAAATGACTAAGAATATAGCAATGAAAGAGACCAACATGTTCTTCCCCCACTTCCCCACCAGACTTCCCTTAGCATCTACATGGGGAGAGAAAAATAATCACATAGTTGTTTGGTTATTATTGTGCTAAATACTAGTAATGTATATTAAAGTGTGTATTGAGGGAGATTGCTTGAGATCAGGTACTTTGTTAGTTCGCTTTCTTGTAGCCATAACAAAATCCCTGATATAAACATCTTAAAGGAGGAAAGATTTAATTTGGCTCACGGTTTTAGAAGTTTCAGTCCACCATGGCAGGGGGCACATGGTGCAGAATGGTACACAGGAAGCAGAAAAAGAGAATGTATGTGATAGCTGACTTTCACCTTTTCCCCCTTTTATTCCATCCAGGACTTCAGCCTATGGGATAATCTCACTTATATTCAGGGCAGGTTTCCCCCCCTTAGTTAATCCTCAGGAAATGCCCTCACAGACACATCCAGAGTTGTACTTTACAAATCTCCTAGGCACTTCTCAATCTAAACAAAGTTACACTCAATATTAAATAAAATGGGTATTATGGCTCTAGCATGGAGATTATCACTGGTCAAACCTAGAGGTCTGGACACAGAAATATGAAAAAGTCATCAGGTATATGGAACATCAAGAAAAGTTCAAATACAGAGCCTATCCCTCTACCTTGTTCCATCTTCCTCATTCCCTTCTTCATCCCCATCTGATGCCATCCCTGTTTCCCTTTCTTCCCCTAATTCATCTGTCTATTTTTTAAATAAATTTTTATTGGGGTATATCCATGATATGGGGGCAGTCATAGTGACAATTCCGATTAGAGTATTTTCATTTTCACTGGATT
The DNA here is from genome assembly GCF_047511655.1 of Castor canadensis. Lineage (NCBI taxonomy): Eukaryota > Metazoa > Chordata > Mammalia > Rodentia > Castoridae > Castor > Castor canadensis. Next base: position 138,331,811 of record NC_133405.1, read on the forward strand.
CTAAGAATTTTTTGAATTCTTTCCTTATGACTTTGGTCACCCATTTTTTTTTAGCAGTGTGTTCTTCAGTTTCCATGTGTTTGAGTATTTTGGGGGAATTCTTTTGTTATTGAGGTCTAGTTTTATTCTGTTGTGATCTGATATGCAGGGGGTATTTTGATTTTCTTGAATTTGTTGACACTTGCTTTGTGTCCTAAAATATGGTCTATTTTGGAGAACATTCCATGAACTGCAGAAAAGAATGTGTATTGCCTAGTTGGGTGAAATACTCTGTAGATGTCAACCACGTCTATTTGGTCTAATATGTGCAGTAGCTCTGAAGTTTCTTTCTTTGTCTTTTGTCTGGAAGATCAATCTATTGGTGACAACTAACATAGTTAACATCTATGTTCTTAGGGCCATTGAAGTTTTTTTTAATGTAGATATATCCTCCTGTGTTTGGTACATGTATGTTAAGGGTTGATAGTTCCTCTTGATGAATTGTTCCTTTCATTAATATGAGTGACCTTCATTGTCTCCTATGATTGATTTTAGTTTGAAGTCTACTTTGTCAGATATGAGTATAACTACTCCTGCTTGTTTATGGGGTCCATTTGCTTGGAAAACTTTTCCATCCTTTGACTCTGAGCCAGTGTTGCTTGTAAGCAACATGTGGTTGGGTCTTTGTTTTCAATCCAGTTTGCTATTCTGTGTCTCTTGATTGGGGCATTGAGGCCATTTACATTCAGTGTTAATATTGAGAAGTGCGTGTTGTTTCCAGTCATTTTTGTTTCCCTGTTGTTTAGTTTTACCTATTCCTTGTTTGCTGGTATGCTTGCTCAAAAGGGTTTATTCTTTCTTGAGTCTACCTGTCTCACTCTAGTTTCTTCTTCTATATGTAAAAGTGCTTTAAGTATCTTCTGTAGTGCTGGATTAGTGGTCACAAATTTCTTTAGTTTTTCCTTTTTGTGGATAGTTTTGCTGGTAGGTAGACTAGTCTGGGTTGACAGCTGTTTTCTTTCAGGGCCTGGGAAGAATGGGAAGAACGACTTGAAGTTCAACACTGCGGATCCCCCACCCCTGAAGTCCCCATGCAGCTCCAGGCTCCATTACTCAGTAAGTCCCGCTGCCCAGCACACACAGGAACTCAGAGCTCTATGCTCTCCCTAATGCACGACCTGCTACTTTCACTCTGAAATGCCAGGAAAACCAATGCCCCTGTGTAAGCAGGTCCCACAGTTCCCGTTGCTCCACGGGTAACAGAAGGCGAAGCCCAATTCCCCAAGCAACAGCTCCACAGAACCGAGCTTGGCCTGGAACTCCAGAACTCCAGCTGCACACAGGCTTTGCTCTCTCAAGCCAGTGGCAGTACCACAGGACTGTGCTTCAGAAGCCCGTGCAGGAAATTGGGCCCCCAAACTCTTGCTACCTGCTGCCTCTGTTCTCCCGAGTGGGCAGCAGTCCCACAGAACTGCACTCCCCAAGGCCCATGTGGGAAATCAGGCCCTGGAATGCCTGCTGCCTACAGGCTCTGTTCTCCTAAGCCTACAGCTACTGGTGGTTCCTGGAAGCCCATGCCCCAACACAAATAGACCCAGGGGGGCCACCATTGCTTGGTGGGCTGGTGGGCACCAGACAATCAAGCTCTCTGGTCCTGCTGCTCCATGGTACCTTCAACCTGCTACATGGTGCCAGGAGCTTGCCACCACACACCCAAGTGAACCCTAGGCTCCAAGCCTTGCCAATCTGCTGGCACCAGGAGGGTTCCCTCCCAACAGAGCACAGAGGCCCAGCACTCCCCACTGTCCCCAATGGCAAGAGAACACTTGCTCCCCCATCAAAGAGTGAGAATACCAGATTCCCCACTGAGAGGAGGAAAGCTAAAACCTGCTACTCTGCAAGTGACACCAGAAGCCCTGTTCCCCCAAGGCACGCAGAAGCCCAGCATTTCACACTGCATCTCCCTGCAGGAGAGTCATGTCTCTCCTGTCCAAGAGCTGGAACCCCAGCTCCTCCAGTGGCAATCCACTAACCTGCTGGTGCTAGGAAACCTACCCCCCACAGTGCACAGAGACCCAGTGCTCCTCACTGCAGCTGCTAGAGAACCCCTACGCCACCATCAAAGTGCAGGAACTCCAACCCCCTCACTGAGGGGAAAAACGAGGCAATTAGCACCACAACAAGAACGTTGCAACTTATCCAGCATACTCCTCTCTGAAGAACACTGCTGGAGCTCCAGGAGGAAAAATAACTCAAAACACCAAGTACAAGGGCACAAGAGATTAAAACCATAACCCAAAACAACTCCAGATGCATAAATCTCAATGCAGAGTGAAACAGCAAGACTACCACTCTCCCTCAAAAGCCAGTTTTACCAGTAAGGATCAAAATACTGGTGTAGAAGAAGAGCTATCAAATAATGAATTCCAAAAAACAATATTAAAATGATTAATGACCTCAAAGAAGAAACCCAAAAGTTAGTATTTGACCTCAAAGAGAACACGAATAAACAATTAAATGAACTCAAAGAAAATACAAACAGATGAATGAAATTAAGCAGACTATCCAGGATATGAAAGAAGAAATCAATAAAGATATGGAAACCCTGAAAAATAATCAATCCAAAATAAACAACTCAATATCCCAAATAAATATCACAATCGAAAGCTTGGCAAAGAGAGTGGAGCAAGCTGAAAATAGAGTACCAGGAACTGAAGACAGACAAGAGGAATTAGACCAAATAGTAAAAGATCATAAAAAATGCTAAGAAAATATTAATGGAATATGCAAGATATCTGGGACACCATGAAAAGACCAAACCTATGAATCACAGGTGTAGGAGAAGGAAAGGAGATACAAACTAAAGGCACTGACAACCTATTCAATAAAATAATAGCAGAAACCTTCCCTAACCTCAAGAAAGAGAGTCACCCAGGTGCAGAAAGCTTGCAAAACACCAAACCATCAGGACCAAAAGATGAGCACCCCCAGACACGTCATAATCAAAGCACTCAGCACACAGAACAAAGAAAGAATTCTGAAAGCTGCAAAAGAGAAAAGACCACATATAAAGTCAAACCCATTAGAATAACAACAGATTTCTCAACTCAAACTCTAAACACAAGAAGGTCATGGAAAGACAAAATCCTTCAATTAGGAATCCAGAGAAAAAGACTGGTTAGGACTAAGTTTAGGCTTTTATAACAATGCTTTGTAAGAATGAACCAGGAGTCCCTTGAAAGTTACCTTAATTCCTCTCAAGGGCATCACCTTCGAGTACCTAGGGAGCTCCCATTAAGCCCCACATCTTAAAAGTCCCACAATATTTCCCAGCATCACCTCACTGAGGACCAAGCTTCTAACACATGAAGTTTTGGTGGACATACTCAAACCCAGTGTAAATCACAGCAGGCATTCGTGACTGCATGCCAGAACACTGTAGGTGAGAGCTGTGCTTCAGTCTCTAATGTCACTCATGCTACATAAGTTGATTTTCCCAATCCAAAAGTTATATGGTTAATCAAATTTTGCTCCTTTGAATTTGCATAAATAAATGTCAAGGAATATTTTAAGGTAATTAGCATGCTCTCTCTATTATTCTAAAGAATATATTCACCCCATGTGAGGTCTAAACTAAGATTATTTTAATTTTGCTCAACACTACATTTATACTACAATTGTTTGATGTTACATGATAGTTTTGCAATTTTTTGTAATGTTTTGTTTTTTGGCTAGAGTGATAATACTGAAGATGTATATTGCCCTGACAGTCAATGAAACATCTGATTACTTTTATTACAAAGCTTTTCATCCCTGTCTCCCCTATGTGGTATGTGTATAGGTTACATGTTTGGCTAAAGAGTAAGATTTTTGTTGCTATCAATCTCCATCTTGTTAGATTTAGTTTATTGATTTAAGCAAAAAGGTCTCCATTGACACTGTTTTTCCCCATTCCAGATTCTTCTGGCCTCAATTGTGTCATTATCCATTTCCCTTAAGCAGGTCATCCTATTCATTAATTTAAATGGTCCAGAGGAGAGGACCAATGACAGAGCCAGGGAGGAATTGTGAAAAACATGCCATCCATCACTGAATTATCTTTCAATAATTTTAATCTGATCTTAATTGTATCATCACCTGGTCCACAGGACAATGATGAAAAATTTTGTCAGTTTTTTGGCATCAATGAACATACTGTCCTTCCAGTCTACTACATTTCTCATATTTATCAGTCCAGTGAAGTGAGTTTAGTCTGATGACTGGTTCATAATGATTCCATCCTGATTCATAGTGACCTCTACTTTCTTACTTAAGTGCTCACTAACCGTCCTTTAAAATAACCCATTTCCAAATTATCCTCAGGGATGATATTAAGCTCATGTCCTCTCAGAGATAAATTGCTTTCTCAGATGTCTTAAGTGACTTCTAATCACCAAATCCAGAATCATATTCTCAGATCCTATGCTTGACCTCTTCATGGTGCCTGAGTACCCACAGCCTTGTCCTTCTTCCTCATACACTGTATAATTCATCTTCTTGTCATTGAAAAAGTAGAACATTTTTTCATTTTCACAATTTTTATTAGGATATATTCATTTTACAGGGAGGATTCATAGAGACAATTCTGATTAGACTTACATTGTACATTAGTTCCATTGCCCCCATCCTCTCTTCCCCTCAACTCCTCCCTGCCTCATTTTCACTTTTCTGGATGGAAATTTTGCAACAATACCAATGGCAATCAATCCAAATATATTTGTAAGCCTTCTCGTGAGTTTGAGAAGCAACTTAAGCCAGCCTAGGAAATTGTTCTACCACAAATGGATTCCTGTATAATCTTGTGCTTTTAGGATTTTAATATTCTTATAAATTTTAACATTATAGTCATCTCTCTGCAAGCTATTCTCAAACAGAGTATAGGAAGCAGAATAAAAGTCCAAAGAGATAGTCTGTCTTCTGTAGTTGAACTACACAATGGCTCTCACCATTATTTTGGTGATGGAACACCTGGAATTTAAAGTACACCCCATGGAACACTCTGGTACTGTAAAAGACTAGGATTGTGAAGAGCTGTTTTTATCTATGATCAATTTAACTGACCAAAGTTTTCATACATGAAAAGTACTCTATAACATAAAAAATTCAGCTATAAAAACATATTACATATTTCCAATATGAATTATCAAACTCTTGGATTTTCAGCTAATAAATGTTGCTTCATGATTTTTAATCTGTATTATGGGTTTATACTACAAACTAGAGAAAGAATAATTAAGAAAAAATTGGGAACAAAAATGATTGGAGGACACTTTTAAATTTGGCAGTCCTTTGTTATTCCAGTTAATTTGGGTGAGATGTGAAAGGACCAAAGATATTTTATAATTTTAGAAGCAAAGATCCAAGGAAAAATAAGTAGTAGGACACAAGGAATACACTAAGCTTGGTGTCAGGAAGTTGTGAAGATCCAAGAAATGCTTAATTAACCAAGATAGGCAGTTACCTGAGAGGAGCTCATTCCCACATATTGCTGTAACCTGGGATAAGTGGTTTCAAAGGAAAAAAGTCTGTAAAATATATTTTTCTTTCTCGTTCCCTTCTTCCCCATTGTATAAAAAGATTAAAGGTAGTATTGGCCTCACCTAAAGACAAATGTTTTTAGACTGAGGATGGGGAGATGTGAAAGCTCCAAGGCATTGGAGTTGTACAGTATGCCCTGCTTGTGTGTGGTTTCCACAGTTTTGGCTCCCAACAGTTAACTGAGTACCAGAAATATTAAATGGAAAATTCCAGAAATAAATAATTTGTATATTTTAAATTCCTTGCCATTCTGAATAGTGTGATGAAATCTTATACTGTACCTCTCCATCCTGTCTGGGATATGAATCATCACTGTCCAGTGTATTTATGCTGTATATGTTACTCACTTATTAATCACTTAGTATCTATCTAGGCTATCAAATTGACTGTGGCAGTATTGCAGTGCTTGTGCTCAAGTAACCCTTATTTTCCTAAATGATTCCTTTAAAGTTTGAAAATAATGATGCAAAGGAAGCACATGGCACAGGCAAGAGAGGATAAATTAACTCTGGTTCCATGTGACTATACTGCAAGGGAACATAGGGAAAAAATAAACTAGCATGTACAGGTTTTACTACTATCCAAGTTTTAGGCATCCACTAGACATCTTGAAATGGATAAAGGGGAATGACTGTAGGACAGTGCCACAGGATGGGGACTATTTTTATACACTAAATTTATTATTGCCATTCTATTCCCTCATACCAACAATCACTTAAGCACTTATATACATAAAATGTGTACATACTTTTCTCCAGGAGTATTGTAGTATTGTGAAGCAGAAATGACTGTTCAAACTATTGTTCAGTTTTGTGACAGTTATAAAAAATAAATAAGAATTGTGTGTGCCAGCTTTCTGTCATTGTGACAAAGTAACTAAGATAATCAACTTAAAAGAGTAAAGACTTAATTGTGGCTCCGTTTCAGAGGCTTCAGTCCATGGTCCCTTGGCTCTATTTTTTTCTGGGTCTATGGAGAGGCAGGATATCATTGCAGGGAGTGTATGATGCAGTAAAGATGCTCACTTCATGGTGGCCAGGAAGAGAGAATGAGATAGGAAAATCTGGAGTACTAATATCTTCTTCAAAGGCAAACCTACTAAGCCAGATTTCCTAAATATTCCACCAATTCTCAAAGGGCCAGACCATGGACTGGTAACCAAGCCTTTAGCATATGGGCCATTTGGAGACATTCATGATCCAAACTATAGTGAACTATAACTACCTGGGCTTTGAGGAATTATATGAAAAGGTTAGACAATAAAATCCAGTCAGCCCTAAGAAGTACCTGTGAAGACCTCATGTATTTGACTGATCCTATAGAACAGGGGATGAAGACTCATTCTCTCTCTTCTTCTAGCTATAATATTGACAGTGTCCTTTTTGATTCCTTTCACATTTTTGGATGCCTGCCTCATTCTGTACACAATACTTCTTAATGCCTTTCTTACAAGTTTCTGCAAAAAGATACATTCCTTGGTTAGCTATGTGCCCTTCCCTTCCCATTTAGTGCATGTTCTAATGACATCAGAGTTCATTTACGGTGATTCTTTGTGATCATCCTAATCTCTGTCGTAATGCCAGACTCCTTGTATTCATGTTTTCATTTTTGAGAATTGTGTGTCCATTCTCTGTTCTTCCTCCATACAGAGACATATGCCTCTTCTTTTTTGGGGGGGAGGGGGAGGTCTCTGGGGTTGACTCCAGGGCCTCACATGTGCCTGGCAAGGGCTCTATCACACAGCTATACCCCAATCCCTTGATGCATTTTCATTGAATGTTATCTCAAGCATTTTTAAAAAGAAAGCCACAACTGTCTCTATAATTGTTTCCTAAAACACCTTTAGAAGTCAATGAAAGATTCTGGATTCCTCCATGGTTATGTACCCTTTCTGTCACTTCTTAGCAAATCTTCTTTTTCTAATTTCTTTTCTGTTCTATTTTCCCCTTCTGTTTATGAGAGTGCCAATTATGCATAGCTTGGGCTCCCGTTCTGTATTTACTATCTCTTACCACTTTTTCCCCACCAATGTTTTTCAGTATGACATGGCATTGTTCACAGATACAGGGAAATCTTTCTGCATCAGAAGAAAGTCTATTTTTTGTAAGGCAACAAAGATCACATTTTTCTACTCACTAAGATCAGCATTGTAGATCTGCTTCCATATGTCATGTCTCTTCTATCAAGACATATCTGTAACCTGCAGCTCATGTGTTCCCTGATTTTCTTCTGCATCCCACTCTTGCATCTTCACTTTGCCTTCCTGAGCAAGGTTTGGTCTCTTGGGCTTTATCACCTGTTATGACACACATATGAGAGGTGTTCCTTCCATGTCTCAGTTAACACTATATAAATTTTGCTTAACTTGGTAACTACTTCATGGATTGTAGTTCAGTATTTTTTGGTTCTTCATCTCATCAAAGATGAAATTTAAGTTTTTCCTTCTCATCATTGTTTTCATTATTTTGTATGGAGAGAGTAGATTTCTTTAAATATGTTTATCAATACGGCAATCTTGTTATTTGGTATATTTATTTCAAATGACTCAATAGGAGTTAAATGTGAGAAGTATAAGATTCAAATCTTCTTCATTCTAACACCCTACAATGTAATGTGGATTTCTTATGCATTTTCCATACTCTACCTGGAGGCAAATATCCTCTACTAAAACACCCATACCGAAGCATTAATTCATTTAGCATAAGCTTCTGAGCTGAACTGAACTGACTTGATTGGAGAAACTGCATTACCCTCTGTTCATTTCATGCAAAAACATGAAATGTTTTCAGGCTGGAAGTAACAACATTCATTTGATCACATTTATTTTTATATATAAGATCAACAATATTAGGATAACTGCTATCATCCTATATAATCTTATATGGCCATTTCCACCTCAATTTTCAATACTACCTGTTATCAAATAAAATTACAAGTTGATAATTGCTAATCTGAAAATTTGAAATCTGAACTGCTCCAAAATCACAAAGTTCTGATAGACTGCACAAGTGAAAAATACCACACCATAAAACTTTATTTCATGCACAAATATATTCTTAAACTTGCATAAAATTTCCTTCTTGATGTGTGCATAAACTGTATATGAATTTTGTGGCTAGACGTGGAACTCATCCCCAAAATATGTCACTATGTATATGCAAATATTCCAAAATCAGAACAAAAGTCTGAAACACTCTTGGTTCCAAGCATTTTGGATTAAAGATACTCAACCTGTATCTAATGTATTTCATATTGACTCTATACAAATATTAAAACTGTGTATATGGCATTATGAGTGTCACTTCTTCAGATTCTTGCTAGGAGTCTAGACTTCATTTGTTTCACTTTTCACAGGACTATTCCTTTTACTGTACACCTCTATTTTGGCAAAACTCCCAGAGATACCTGCTTAGAAATAGAGTCATGATAAAAGTTCTGAGGAAACTAGGAATAGAAGGAATGTACCTCAACATAGTGAAGTCTATATATGACAAGTCTGTAGCCAGCATCATACTAAATGGGGAAAAACTGAAACAATTTCCTCTAGTCAGGAATGAGACAAAAGTGTCCACTTTCTCCACAATATTCAGCATAGTCTTAGAATTCCTAGCCAGAGCAATAAGATAGAGAAAAGAAATAAAAGGAATACAAATTGGAAAGGAAGTAGTTAAGCTATCCCTATTTGCAGACAAAATTATTTTATACCTAAAAGATATGAAAAACTCCACCAAAAAACTCCTAGACACCATAAACAGCTTCAGCAAAGTAGCAGGATACAAAATCAATTTACAATAATCAGTAACCTAATCTATACACTAATGAACAGAATGAGAAAGAATATAGAAAAATAATTCCATTTACAACAGCATCAAAAAATAAAATACCCAGGAATAAACAAAGGATGTGAAAGTCCTCTACAAGAAAAACCATAAACCTCTGAAGAAAGAAATCAAAGAAGACTACAGAAGATGGAAATATCGCATATGCTCATTGATTGGTGCAGTGAAAATGGTGATATTACCAAAAACAATCTACATATTTAATGGAATTACCATCAAAGTTCCAATGACATTCATCACAGAGGTTGACAAATCACCCCTAAAGTTCATATGAAGGCACAAAAGACCACGAATAGCCAAGGCAATACTAAGCAAAAAGAGCAATGCTGGAGGTATCACAATACCCGACTTCAAATTATATTACAGAGCCATGGCAATAAAAACAGCATGATATTGGCACATAAACAGACATGAAGACCAGTGGAACAAAATAGAGGACCCAGATATGAATCCACACAGGTATGCTCACCTGATTTTTGACAAAGGCACCAAAAACATACAATAGAGAGAAAAGACAGCCTTTTCAACAAATGTTGCTGGGAAAACTGGATATCTGCATGTGGAAAACTGAAGCTAGATCCATGTCTTTCACCCTGTGCAAATATCAACTCAAAGTGGATTAAGGACCTTAATATAAGTCCAGAATCTTTGAAGCTAGTACAGGAAAGAGCAGGGAATACATTGGAATTAATAGGCATAGGCAATGACTTCCTCACTACAATTCAAATGGTTCAGCAACTAAGAGAAATGATTGACAAATGGGACTACATGAAATTAAAAAACTTCTGCACAACAAAATAAATGGTCTTTAAATTGAAGAGCCTGCTGACAAAATGACAGAAAATCTTTGCCAGCTATACATCTGACAAAGGGTTAATAACCAGAATATACAGGGAGCTCAAAAAAACTACACTCCCCAAAAATCAATGACCCAATGAAGAAATGGCCAAAAGAACTGAACACAGCTTTTTCAAAGGAAGAAGTCCAAACAGCTAAAAAACACATGAAGAAATGCTCAATATCCCTGGCCATAAAGGAAATGCAAATGGAAACCACATTAAGATTCCACCTCACTCTTGTTAGAATAGCTACCATCAAGAACACAAATAACAACAAATGTTGGCAAGGATATGGGGAAAAAGGAACCCTCATACAATGCTGGTGGGAATGTAAATTAGTACCACCACTAACAAACAGTATGGAAAGCAGTACGGAAGCGCCTCAAAAAACTAAAAATAGAACTGCCATATGAGCCAGCAATTCTACTCCTAAGGGTATACCGAAGGAATAAAAGCACCTGCACACCCATGCTTATGGCAGCACTATTCACAATAGCCAAGCTATGGAAACACCAAGATGCCCCACTACTGACAAATGGATCAAGAAAATGTGGTATCTATATATATTTATATACAATGGAATTTTACTCAGCCACAAAGAAGAATGAATTTTGTCATTTTCAGGTAAATAGATGGAACTGGAGAACATTATCTTAAGTGAAGTTAGCCAGGTTCAGAAGACCAAAAGCCACATATTTTCTCTTACATGTGGGGTATAGATCTAATACAAATACAGCAATACTATGAAAAACAGGTCATGCTAAGGGGAGGTCACACATGAGAGGGGAAAGGTAAAAGAAGGAAGTTAACAAAGTGAATATTACTTTCTATATAAGAATGAATATGGAATTTTTAAACTGATTGAAACAACCACGAGAAAGGGACTAAAGTAGAAAGAAGAAAGAAGAGATGAACCAAATCTGGCTATAATACACATATACATGGAAATGCCATAGGAAACTCCCTATGTAGCTATCTTAAGCAAGCAAAAATTTCATTTTTCTTTCTTTTACAAAATTGAAGAAGAGGAGAGCAGAACAGTTCCTGCCTGAGGTGGGTTGGTACCAGTGGGAGGTGTGGAGGATGTGGAGAAAGGGTGTAGGAGGGTGAATATGGTGCAAATACTGTGTGCACATGTATGTAATTGGAAAAATGTTACCTGTTGAAACTATTTCAGGATTGGGGTTGGGGGAATAAAGGAGAATGGTAGAGGGGGTGAATTCAATTATGATATATTTGATAAGCTGTTAAGAACTTTTGTAAGTGCCATAATGTATCCTCACCCAGCATAATAAAAAATAGATATTTTTTAAAAGGAAAAAATGTGTATGTGGCATAATGAGTGTGGCTTCTTCAGATTCTTGCTAAGAGTCTGGACTTCATTCTTTTCACTTTTCATGGGACCATTTCTTTTTATTGTACACTTCTATATTGGCAAAACCCCCAGAGATACCTGCTTTGAAATAAATAGACTCAGCCTTGGTTTTATCTTGCTTCATCATTTTGGCAATTTTCTTTTCTATCTTCCTGTAGGTCAGTAATGTTATGAAATTTGAGAAAAGGAATTCATATTACAAATCATAGACGAGACTCCAATTCCCTTATTTTACAGATTAAAGGATGAGGTCAAGATGCTGAGGACCATATACTTTCTCACAGCTGGCAAACAGTGGAGCTAATCTTCCTGAGATCAAGTCTTATGTAGCTTCTACTACAATCCACTGCTTTGGGCTAATTCTGCTTGAAGTCAAACAGCACTAAAAGTACCCTGAAAAATGCTCATTTTGATAAACATTGTTCATACTCAAAATATAGCTTTATTTTGAACTTGAACGAGTCCTGAGTAGACAAGTGTATCTAATTCAACTGCAATTATCGTCCTTGCAAATTTGTAGCATCACCCTCAAGCTCAATGACTTGTTGGCAGCTATCCAAATGTCAGTGTTACTTCCAAGTAAAAACAAAATATAATGCGTATTATTAGCATAAGTATGACATTTAGATAAACTCAGGGCATGTGGAGGCTTCATGCTTCTGGATGATGAGTTTTTGCTTTGTTTTTTTTACATAGATGCATTTTATATTTACTGCAGTCTCAAATTCTTCTCTTCTTAGAAGGTGGCAAAAGAAAAATATTTTCACTTTGTCACTGCTGTGGTTTGAATGTGTCTCCCCATATTTTGGTGACTTAATTTCTGATATAATAGTATTAAGAATTGGGGCCTCTGGGAAGCGATCAGATTAATGCCTATTAAAAAAGGGCTTGAGGCTGTAAGTTTGATCTCTCTCCTTGTCTCTCTGTCTATCCCTTTCCCTCATGCATTGACACAGACTCTCATGACCTTCCATCTTCCACCAAAAGAGACCCTTATCAGATATGGACCCCTTGACCTTGGACTTTTCACTTTCTAAATATGTAAGAGGTTAAATTCTTGTTCTTTATAAATCACCCAGTCTCAGATATTCTGTTACAGCAACGTGAAACTAAGACCTTCACTCTTTTTTTCTATTTTAAATAATGTTTAAAAATATATCAAATAAATGTGGAAAGTAACTGGCCCTTAGCAGGTTATCTAAGCAGCTAATATTTGTTGATCACAAACAAGGCAGTTATCCATAGAGCGGGCAAGAAAAAATTCTTAGAGGCAAGACAAATAAAAGTTGTTCAGATTTGAGTGAATAGCTAGATAATAACAGCAAAATGCAACCCATCCAACATTTCCTTGAAGGCAGGAGAACTAGCAAGCTCTGGATTGAAGAAGCAGAATATAAAAAGGTAAAAGACAATACCATAAATTCAAGTCCCATGTCTTTACTGGTAAAGCATAGCAGAAAGGCCCATTGTCATGTTCAGAGTAAGGCATCCTGGGATGTGAATTAAAAGATAGAAGAAACCATCAGACTCATGACTACTGATACACACAGGTAAGAAACCTATGAATAGGAGCTTTCCATTTGGAGTAACCCCAAACCAGGACTCAGTACCAAACAAAAGGCATTCATATTCTTGCATTCTTTATACTCAGTGTTCAGCAGCCAGGGACAGCTCTATATCTGCTTTTTCCTACCTGATAGTTCTCCCTGTTTTGAGAGGGGCACAGGACGCTGATTTCAGCAGGGTTCCTCTCTTTGCAATTTCCTACTCCTGTGACATTGGCCTTTCCACCCACATAAGGGCTCTCCCTGTCTGCCCTAATGCCAGCTGCCAAAGATATCCAATTGCCACTGTTTCCCATCCTTACAACTTTCAACAGCCTTTTCCTTTTTCTTCTGGCAGTGTCTACAGTTTGAATGGAATCATTCAAAGAGTCCAGCCAAGAAGAGCACCTTTTCAATAACAGAGGTAAATAGAGCTTAATTTTCTGTTGCTTCCTCTTTTGGGAATTTTCTGTTTTCCAACTAGAGATTGGGAACACTGGTTCAAATAAGTGAATTTTTCTTAAGTGTAGGCTGAGCTGGGCACCTCATGTTAAGAAAATATATGGCCCTTGTTCTTGATGTACCCACAGACCATTGGAATGTTGGACGAATAGACAGATGTATTCAGCGTGAAGATATTCAGTGACAAATGGTATGCATTGACAGTCTGGAGGTGAGCATTTGATCTAATTTGGGCTCTTGAAGAAGTGACCCCTCATCTCCACTCTTAGGAGAGAGTCATGATTTATACTCCTCTCTAAGTACTTCTCAGACAGATGAGAAATAACATCATGTCAGACTGGGAGTACGCTTGCCTAGCATGCATGAGGTCCTGGGATCCATCCCTAGCAATGCAAAAAGTAATAGTAATAAAAAATAATGCCATGTGCCTGTATGTATATGTGTATTGTAGAATGTGGGTTGGCTGGAGAGATACTTTTAATCTGGAATTAGTAGAGTATAAGGTGCAAGGTTGGGAAGAGAGGAAGTGAGGCCCAAGAGAAGAGAAGGAACTAGGTACCAAAAACCTCCTTCACCCACCTGCCATGAGACCTGGAGGAAATAAGGGGTCTTTTCTGCCAGGTTTCCATAAAACCATTGCCAAAGGATGATTGCTTCTCTTAGCCAGTGATCTTCCCAGTATCAGCTGGCTGAACAAGCTCTAATTTAACCTATGACTTTTATTTTTATTTTTCTCTCTTCCTACATTGTGTCTTTGTTTTTAATAAAAATTCCACTGAAAAACAGTGTAATACTGAGTTAGAAATTATAATTTTAATCCCACTGCTTTTTGTGATGTGATAGTGGGGGGATAACTGTACACCAACCTCTGTTTTCTCAAAATGAAATTGCAGCTCATAATAGCTATCTCATAAGATTAAATGAGATCATAGATGACCAGACATAACAGGTGGTGAACAGATGGAAGCTTATTGCTCTTCCTGGGTAAATTATAATATATTGATCTTTTAGACCATGGATCAGCAAACATTTTCAGGAAAGGGTCACATAGTACAAATAAATATATATGTATTTCACTTTTGGACTTTACTATGGTTTGGATGTGAAATTCAAAAGTTCATGTGTTAGAAACTTAATCATCAAATTCATACATTGATAGTATTTGGAGGTGGGGTTTTGGGGAGTTAAGTAGAATAAAATGAGGTCATTAGGGAGGGCCCCCCAAAATGACATTACAAGAAGAGGAAGAAAGACCCAAGCTCCAATGCTTGTTCTGCCTTGCCATGTGATGCCCTCCACTATCGTAGAATACAGCAAGAAGAACCTCACCATATGCTGAGAAGATATTGGTGTCATAATCTTGGAATTTAGCCTCTAGAATCATGAGTTAAATAAGTCTCTATTCTTTATAAATTACTTAGTCTGTAATCTGTGGTATTCATTTATGGCAGTGGCAAATGGACAAAGACAGTGTGTCTCAACTACCTTATTCTGCAGCTATAGCACGGAAGCAGCTGTGGACAATACAAATTGAATGGATATGACTTTGTTCCAATAAAACTTTATTTGCAAACATAAGCAATGGTCTACATTAACTTGTGGACAGTACCTCCAACAAATGTAGAACATTTTCTGTGGACTGTGACATCTACTTTCTGTTATTAAGCAGTTTGTCTTGGTTGTCATCATATGTATAACTTAACAGTCCAATGTTCTTTGTGAGATAAGGTATCATGACCTCTCCATTTACAACCAAACTCAGTGATATCAAGAAACTCACATAAATTCACAAAACACATTTCATTAAAAATGGTTAGGAAAAAAAGCCTTAATGTTTTAACAGTGGCATGCATTTAATAAAATGTTTTCACAAACAACAACAAATGTTGGCAAGAATGTGGAGAGAAAGGAACCCTCATACACTGCTGATGGTAATGTAAATTAGTACAACCAGTATGGAAAACAGTATGGAGGCTCCTCAAAAATCTAAAAATGGAACTGCCATGCGATCCAGCAATTCTACTCCTAGTGATACACACAAAGGAACGGAAGTCAGATTACAACAAAGGCACTTTCGCACCCATGTTTATTGCAGCACTATTCACAATAACCAAGCTATGAAAACAGCCAAGATGCTCCAGTGGTATTTATATACAGTGGGATTTTTTTCAGCCACAAAGAAGAATGAAATTTTGTCATTTTCAGGTAAATGGATGGAACTGGAGAACATTATCTTAAGTGAAGTTAGCCAGGTTCAGAAGGCCAAAAGCTATGTTTTCTCTAATATGTGGAATATAGACCTAATACAAATACAGCAATATTATGAAAAATAGGTCATGCTAAGGGGAGGTCACATACGAGAGGAGGAAGGTAAAAGAAGGAAGTTAAGAAGGTGAATATGGTTGATGTACTTTCTATTCTATTAAGGGTTCATGATTATGAAAAAACACACAAAAAAGAATGAATATAGAATTTTTTAACCTAGTAAAACCACTGGAAGAAAGTGACAAAGGTAGAAAGGAGAAAAATAGAGGAAATGAACTAATTTGGGTTATAATACATATATACATGGAAATGTCACAAGGAAACTCCCTGTATAGCTACATAAACAAAGAAAAGTGTTATTTTTCTTTTTTTTTCATTTACAAATATGAGAGAACAGGAGGGCAGAACAGGTCCTGCCTAGGGGGTTGGTACCAATGGGAGGGGGAAGGATGTAGGGAAAGGGTGTGTGAAGGTGAGTATGTTGCAAATACTGTGTACACATGTATGTAAATGGAAAAATGTTATTTGCTGAAACTATTCTAGGAATGGGAGAAAAGGGGAATAAAGGAGAATGGTGGAAGGGATGAATTCAAGTATGAATACCAAAAAACCCATCTCTTCTGTTTTGCCACCTCTAAGCATGCTAGATTTTGCATTTTTCTTTTCACACTATAAGTGCATGCAGCCTAGACTTTTTTGCCTCTGCTCTAGTTCAGCCCATTACATCCCACCTGTGTGTTGTTCACACATTCTATTCCTCTCTTGGTGATTTCCACACTTTCAAGTTTCTATGTAAGTAGTTGCTGCTTCAGAGCCAGCTGCTCAGCCCCATTTTATTTTCATTGGACAATAGATAAAACAGAGGTCTGAGCAGCTGGAGGGAGGTTTGTGTGCAAGCTTTTAGATTTGAAGCAGCTGACTAGGCTGGTCCCTGCCTCAGGTCTGAGACTGGAAATTAAATTCTACTTTTGGGACATTCAGATGCAGAACAAAATGCAACATGAACCCGATTTATTTCCTTCTGACACTTCTAAATCTATATTTCATACTTACTAGTCTTTATCACCCTCCTTGAATAGTTGCCTGCATGGACGCTTAGGGTTGGCACCTGTCCAGGATGCTCATTTTGTTGTAAGCCTTGGAGAGAGAGGACTTTAAATTTTGAGCCAAACAGAACCCAGAAATAGCAAACAGTGAAAGTTAGCGTCAGACCAGAGCCCTCGGCAACTCCCTGAATTTTCTACTTTGTGGTCAAGTTATGTCTTTACAATTCTTTCAAGGGCATCCTCCTTTAGGGAACAATTTATGATATCTTTATTAAAATACAGAGCCTCCTCTTTCAGTCTATTCTGGCCCCAAGGGGTGAATGTAATCCACTGTGGTTTTTTACTGTAATGGAAGTATAACTCCTGGTGGTCTAAGCTGACCACCTGGGCCATCTTGGGCTGGAGGGCAGCAGCTGTGCTCTGGATAGAAGAGCTCAGTGAACATGGAAAGTAACTGAAGTTGAGTCACAACTCCAAGAAGGTGGGCAAAAAGCTGCCCCTAGACTCACCAGCCCAGAAATGGATTTTCTGAAAGCTTTTGACAGACCCCAAATCACTCTTCAAAAATGGGACTCAGAAAAATTCTTTCTTTATTAAAAATCATCAGCCCTGAAGTGGATAGAAAGCTGGTGAGGTGCTGATATCTTGATTATGGATTCAGCCAACCCATTGGTATTGGATCATCCTTTTTTTTAAACATCCCTCCCTGCCAGGGATGTGAGACCCACCAGGTCCTTAGATAAGATCCTGGTCTCTGGATATTTTATGGATTTAGAGGCAGTGTTTTCTGGATCAGCCGCCCCACCCCCCCAAATTTCCTGGGGGAAGAGGGAAGCATTTGCATGTTTTTGTAAATCTGAAACAGTATGGTATAATTAATATAGCAAAAGGGCTATATTAAGAGGGCTATATTAACAGAGCTAAGTTCTTAGCTCTCTGTGTAGCATAAATTGACTCCTTGATTCAGTGAATCTTTTCTTAATTGACATATAGTAATAATTGTACAGATTTTGAAGTGCAATGTGGTCTTTTGATACATGTGTCCGTGGTGTGAAGATCAAATCATGTTAATTACTATATCCATTACTTCAAACATGTATCTTTTTTTGTGGTGAGGGCCTTCAATATCCCCTCTTCTAACTTTTTTGAAGTATATTATTATTGACTATAGTCACCATGCTGTGCAATGTGTTTACTTATAGGAATATAGAGAACTTTGGAAAGTCACAGAAATAAAATATATCCCAATGGCACTTCCACTTACTTTTCTACACAGTAATCATGGCATTGTGTATTTACTTTTCTTTATTATATAATGAACATATCACACAGCACACCCCTGCTGAGTGTAGGAATGAATGGCTCAGTCCAACTATCACCACCATCAATTTGATAACACTTCCCATACCCCTCAAAGACACCCTGCATCCTAGAGCCATCATTGGTAACCATTGATCTAAATCTCTATCTCTAGGGATTTTCCTATTCTGGACATTATACAATGTGTAAGACCATTTGTGTCTGGTTCCTTAGTTTAGCATGATGTTTTCAAGGTTCATACACATTGTAGCACATTATAATGCTTCATTCCCTTTTATGGCTGCCTGGTTATTCCATTGTGTGGATTCCATTGTGTTTATCCACTTGCCAGATCAAAGACAATTGGGTTATTTCCATCTCTTGCCTATTATGAATAATGCTCTATTGGTATCAATATACAGGGTTTTTAAAATAAGTTTTATATCTGTATATATATGTTTTCATTTCTCTTTGGTATTTATGTAGGAATGAAATTGCTGGGTCACATAACTTAGCCCCTTTCCCCTCATGCTGCACTCCCTTACTATAATGGAAGATGAACCCTGAGGGTCTAGAATTTTGTCTGCACTGGGCATTCTGCCTGGCATATAGAAGATACTCAACAAATTTTGTGTATGAATAAACACATTTTCAAAACTAATCTGAAGGCCTGTGGTCAACGCTCAGCTTTTTTTTTTTCCAGTTGACTCATGATTTGGGATAAGTAAAAGTACTTCTGGACCTTGGTTCTCACATCTATAAAAGTTTGAATTGGAATAGGTGATTCACAAGGATGCTTAAAAATTTAAATGTCAAGTAGTGGGGTGTGGGTAGTTTTGTCATCAGATGAGGGATGGATGCTTCCCTCAGCTTCCCAGTTTACACACAAAATCATAGGTACTTGACAATCACATGTAAAAAACGTTTTTATGTGTTTCATAAGGAGAGGCTCACAAGGTAGAAGTCTTAGTAAGGATTTATTTCAGTATAACAAGACACAGTAGGGAGGAGTGGGAAAAAGAGGAGAAACGTTTTGTTGTTCTCCTGAGTTGGGAGGATATGGTAAGTCTGTCTTCTAGCAACCTCTAATCATTAGACAATGTTTCTGGGTGGGTAAGATGGATGCTGCTTATTATTCTAAAACATGGAGAGGTGATCTAGGCCTACACAAAATACAGGGACAATAGGTGAGTTTTAGGATTTCTCTTTGCCAGATTTTTGACTCTTACCCAGTAGTGAAAAAGTTTGCACTTCTTATCATCTCAGTAGAGGAGACAGATGCAGATATGCCCTTTATGTCTCCTTATTCTTGTAAAACTTAACATCTAAAAGGTGGTGGGAGGGGAGCTAACTGCTCTGGTTTTTCAGGTTTTTCCCTGATTCTAATGTTTGTTTCTGACCCTTTTAATATTTATTCATTTTCATTTTCCTGTCTCCTCATCTGTCTATTCTGACTCAGTATCCCCTTAAAACACAGGAAAAATGAACAATGATTTTAGGGTTTGTGATTCTTGGGTTCAAAGAAAAGCCTGTATTTATAGGAGATATTTTTGGTAGTGAGGCAGGATAGATAGATGAGGAGACAGAGAAATTATATTTTAATCAATATTTAAAGGCCCATCAAAATCACAGCAGATTTCTGAATGGAAACCTTAAAAGCAAGAAGAGCATGGAGTGAGGTCTTCCAAACACTGAATGAAAATAACTTCAAGAAAGAGACATGAAGACCAGTGGAACAGAATAGAGGACCCAGATATGAAGCCACACAACTATAAGCAACTTATCTTTGACAAAGGAGCTAAAAATATACAATGGAGAAATAGCAGCCTCTTCAACAAAAACTGCTGGGAAAACTGGTTAGCAGTCTGCAAAAAACTGAAACTAGATCCATGTATGTCACTCTACACCAAGATTAACTCAAAATGGATCAAGGATCTTAATATCAGACCCCAAATTCTTAAGTTGATACAAGAAAGAGTAGGAAATACTCTGGAGTTAATAGGTATAGGTAAGAACTTTCTCAATGAAACCCCAGCAGCACAGCAACTAAGAGATAGCATAGATAAATGGGACCTCATAAAACTAAAAAGCTTCTGTTCATCAAAAGAAATGGTCTCTAAACTGAAGAGAACACCCACAGAGTGGGAGAAAATATTTGCCAACTATACATCAGACAAAGGACTGATAACCAGAATATATAGGGAACTTAAAAAACTAAATTCTCCCAAAACTAATGAACCAATAAAGAAATGGGCAAGTGAACTAAACAGAACTTTCTCAAAAGAAGAAATTCAAATGGCCAGAAAACACATGAAAAAATGCTCACCATCTCTAGCAATAAAGGAAATGCAAATTAAAACCACGCTAAGATTACACCTCACCCCTGTTAGAATAGTCATCATCAGCAACACCACCAACAACAGGTGTTGGCGAGGATGCGGGGAAAAAGGAACCCTCTTACACTGTTGGGAATGTAGACTAGTACGACCACTCTGGAAAAAAATTTGGAGGCTACTTAAAAAGCTGGACATCGATCTACCATTTGATCCAGCAATACCACTCTTGGGGATATACCCAAAAGACTGTTACTCCAGAGGCACCTGCACACCCATATTTATTGTGGCACTATTCACAATAGCCAAGTTATGGAAACAGCCAAGATGCCCCAGCACTGACGAATGGATTAAGAAAATGTGGTATCTATACACAATGGAATTTTATGCAGCCATGAAGAAGAACGAAATGTTATCATTCGCTGGTAAATGGATGGAATTGGAGAACATCATTCTGAGTGAGGTTAGCCTGGCCCAAAAGACCAAAAATCGTATGTTCTCCCTCATATGTGGACATTAGATCAAGGAAAAACACAACAATGGGATTGGACTATGAGCACATGATAAAAGCGAGAGCACACAAGGAAGGGGTGAGGATAGGTAAGACACCTAAAAAACTAGCTAGCATTTGTTGCCCTTAACGCAGAGAAACTAAAGCAGATACCTTAAAGCAACTGAGGCCAATAGGAAAAGGGGAACAGGTACTAGAGAAAAGGTTAGATCAAAAAGAATTAACCTAGAAGGTAACACCCACGCACAGGAAATCAATGTGAGTCAATGCCCTGTATAGCTATCCTTATCTCAACCAGCAAAAACCCTTGTTCCTTCCTGTTATTGCTTATACTCTCTCTTCAACAAAATTAGAAATAAGGGCAAAATAGTTTCTGCTGGGTACTGGGGGGGGAGAGGGAGGGGGTGGGGGCAGGGGGGAGAAATGAACCAAGCCTTGTATGCACATATGAATAATAAAAGAAAAATGAAAAAAAAAAAGAAAATAACTTCAACCCTAGGATACTCTACCCAGCAAAACTATCATTCAAAATAGGTGGAACAGTAAAAGTCTTCCATGAAACTAAAACAATATATGACCACCAAGCCACCACTACAAAAGATTCCTCAAGGAATTCTGCACACAGGAAGTGAAAACAAACAAAACCATGAAGGGGGAAGCAGTACCAAACCACAGGAGAAGAAAAGGCAAGAAAGTAGAGAATAACATAGATTTAGCTGCACACTGTCAAACCCTTAAACAACTAAGACAACTAAATGACAGGAATCACGACATAACTATCAATACTAACACTGAATATTAGTGGACTTAATTCCCCCATCAAAAGACACTGTTTGACAAACTGGATTAAAAAAGAAGATCCAACAATTTGTTGCTTACAGGAGAACCATCTCATAGAAAGAAATAAGCACTGGCTTAGGGTGAAAGGCTGGAAAAAGATTTACCAAGCCAATGGTCCCAAAAACAGGCAGGAGTAGCAATACTTATCTCAGACAAAGTAGACTTCAAACCTACATTGATAAAATGAGATAAAGAAGGACATTCCATACTAATAAAAGGGGAAATACACCAAAAGGAAATAACAATTATCAACCTATATGCACCCAACATCAATGCACACAATTTTATCAAACATACTCTGAAGGATCTAAAAACATACACAAACTCCAACACAGTGGTAGTGGGAGACTTTAATAATGCCCATCACCAATAGATAGGTTATCCAAACAAAAAATCAATAAAGAAATCCTTGATCTAAATCATACCATAGATCAAATGGACCTAGTCGATGTCTACAGAATATTTCATCCAACTTTTGCACAATACACATTCTTCTCAACAGCCCATGGAACCTTCCCTAAAATTGATCATATCTTAGGGCACAAAACAAACCTCAGCAAATATAAGAAAATAGAAATAACTCCATGCATTCTATCTGATCACAATGCATTAAAACTAGAACTCAACAACAAAAATAATAGCAAAAAACATGCAAGCAGTTGGAAACTGAACAACACATTGCTCAATGATCAATGGGTCATTGATGAAATAAAGAGGAAATTAAAAAGTTCCTGGAAGTTAATGAAAATGAAAACATGACCTACCGGAACCTATGGGACACAGAAAAGGCATTCCTGAGAAGAAAGTTTATAGCCATGAGTATATACATTAAAAGGACAGAAAGATCTCAAATCAATGACCTAATGATACATCTCAAACTCCTAGAAAAACAAGAACAAGCAAATCCCAAAACAAACACAAGGAGAGAAATAATAAAAAATAAGAGCTGAACTCAATGAAATAGAAACAAAAAGCCACACAAAGAATTAATGAAACAAAAAGTTGGTTCTTTCAAAAAATAAACAGGATCAACAAATCCCTGGCAAACCTGACTAAAATGAGGAGAGAAAAAACCCAAATCAGTAAAATCAGAAATGTAAAAGGGGAGATAACAACAAACACCACAGAAATCCAGGAAATCATCAGAGACTACTTTGAGAACCTATATTCTAATAAATTTGAAAATCTTGAAGAAATGGACAGATTTATAGATACTTATGATTATCCAAAATTGAACTAAGAGGACATTAATCACCTGAATAGATCTATAACACAAAATGAAATTAAAGCATCAA
Source organism: Castor canadensis (assembly GCF_047511655.1). Taxonomy (NCBI): domain Eukaryota; kingdom Metazoa; phylum Chordata; class Mammalia; order Rodentia; family Castoridae; genus Castor; species Castor canadensis. Next base: position 138,355,015 of record NC_133405.1, read on the forward strand.
TAAAGAGTCTCCCAAAAAAGAAAATTCCTGGACCTGATGGATTCTTTGCTGAATTCTATCAGATATTTAAAGAAGAACTAATACCGACTCTCCTTAAACTGTTCCATGAAATAGAAAGGGAAGGAACACTGCTTAACTCATTTTATGAAGCCAGTATTACACTCATCCCAAAACCAGGCAGAGACACCTCCAAAAAAGGAGAATTATAGGCCACTCAACTTAATGAACATCAATGCAAAAATACTCAATTAAATAATGGCAAACCAAATTCAACAACATATCAGAAAGATCATTCACCATGACCAAGTTAGCTTCATCCCAGGAATGCAGGGGTGGTTCAACATATGAAACTCAATAAATGTAATACAGCACATTAATAGTAGCAAAGACAAAAACCACTTGATCATCTTGATATAGAAAAAGCCTTCGACAAGATTCAACACCATTTCATGATAAAAGCTCTAAGGAAAGTAGGAATAGAAGGAAAGTACCTCAACATTATAAAAGCTATATATGACAAACTTGCAGCCAACATCATACTTAATGGTGAAAAACTGACACCATTTCCCGTAAAAGCAGGAATGAGACAAGGATGCCCACTATCCTCACTCCTATTCATCACTGTATTGGAATTTCTAGCCAGACAAATTAGGCAAGAAGAAGAAATAAAAGGAATACAAATAGGTAAAGAAACTGTCAAAACATCCCTATTTGCAGATGATATGATTTTATACCATAAAGGCCCAAAAAACTCTACCCCAAAACTCCTAGACACCATAAATAGCTTCAGCAAGGTGGCAGGATACAAAATCAACATACAAAAATCATTAGCTTTTCTATACACTAATAATAAACAAACTGAGAAAGAATATATGAAAACAATTCCATTTACAATAGCCTCAAAAAAAATCAAATATCTAGGAGTAAACTTAACAAAGGAAGTGAATGACCTCTATAAGGAGAACTATAAGCCCCTGAAGAAAGAGATTGAGGAAGCACATCATTCTGAGTGAGGTTAGCCTGGCCCAAAAGACCAAAAATCGTGTGTTCTCCCTCATATGTGGACATTAGATCAAGGGCAAACACAACAAGGGGATTGGACTATGAGCACATGATAAAAGCGAGAGCACACAAGGAAGGGGTGAGGATAGGTAAGACACCTAAAAAACTAGCTAGCATTTGTTGCCCTTAACGCAGAGAAACTAAAGCAGATACCTTAAAGCAACTGAGGCCAATAGGAAAAGGGGAACAGGTACTAGAGAAAAGGTTAGATCAAAAAAAATTAACCTAGAAGGTAACACCCACGCACAGGAAATCAATGTGAGTCAATGCCCTGTATAGCTATCCTTATCTCAACCAGCAAAAACCCTTGTTCCTTCCTGTTATTGCTTATACTCTCTCTACAACAAAATTAGAAATAAGGGCAAAATAGTTTCTGCTGGGTATTGAGGGGGGGAGAGGGAGGGGGCGGAGTGGGTGGTAAGGGAGGGGGTGGGGGCAGGGGGGAGAAATGAACCCAGCCTTGTATGCACATATGAATAATAAAAGAAAAATGAAAAAAAAAAAAGACTACAGAAGGTGGAGAGATCTCCTATGCTCATGGATTGGTAGAATCAGCATAATAAAAATGGCTTTCTACCAAAAGTAATCTACATGTTTAATGCAATTCCCATCAAAATCCCAAAGACATTCATCAAAGAGACTGAAAAATCTACCCTAAAATTCATTTGGAAACACAGAGACCTGCGAATAGCCAAGGCAATATTCAGCAAAAAGAGCAATGCTGGAGGTATCACAATACCTGACTTTAAACTGTACTACAAAGCAATAACAACAAAACCAGCATGGTACTGGCACAAAAACAGACTTGAAGACCAGTGGAGTAGAATAGATGACCAGATATGAATCCACAGAACTATACCCACCTTATTTTTGACAAAGGTGCTAAAAATATACAATGGAGAAAAGACAACCTCTTCAAAAAAGTTGTTGGGGAAAGTGGCTAGCTGTCTGCAAGAAACTGAAACTAGATCCATGTTTTATCACCCTGTACTTGTATCAACTCAAAATGGATCAAGGACCTTAATATCAGACCCCAAACTCTAAAGTTGGTACAGAAAACAGTAGGAAACACTTTGAAAGTAATAGGTATAGGAAGGACTTCCTCAATAGAACCCCAACAGCCCAGCAACTAAGAGAAAGGATGGACAAATGGGAATTCATAAAACTAAAAAGCTTTTGCTCAACAAAAGAAATGTTCTCTAAACTGAAGAGACCACCCACAGAGTGGGAGAAAATATTTCCCAGCTATACATCAGGCAAAGGACTGATAACCCAGAATATATAGAGAACTCAAAAAACTAAACTCTCCCACTATTAATGAACCAATAAAGCAATGGGCAAGTGAACCGAAGTTTCTCAAAAGAAGAAATTCAAATGGCCAAAAAACACAAAATGGTTTTGTGTGAAACACATCTCACAAAAGTGGTGAAAAAATGCTCACCATCTCTAGCAACAAAGGAAATGCAAATTAAAACCACACTAAGATTCCACCTCACCCCTGTTAGAATAGCCATCATTAGCAACACCACCAACAACAGGTGTTGGTGAGCATGTGGGGGAAAAGGAACCCTCTTACACTGCTGGTGGGAATGTAAACTAGTACAAACACTCTGGAAAAAAATTTGGAGGCTTCTTAAAAATCTAAACATAGATCTGCCATATGATCTAGCAATACCACTCTTGGGGATATACCCAAAAGACTGTGACACAGGTTACTCCAGAGGCACCTGCACACCCATGTTTATTACAGCACTATTCACAATAGCCAAGTTATGGAAACAGCCAAGATGCCCCACCACTGACGAATAGATTAAGAAAATGTGGTATTTATACACAATGGAATTCTACTCAGCCATGAAGAAGAATGAAATCTTATCATTCGCAAGTAAATGGATGGAACTGGAGAACATCATTCTGAGCGAGGTTAGCCAGGCTCATATGACCAATAATTGTCTGTTCTCCCTCATATGTGGACTTTAGATCTAGGGCAAATGCAGCAGTGTGATTGGACTTTGGTCGCATGATCTTTGGTCACATGATAAAGTGAGAGCACACAAGGGAGGTATGAGGATAAGTAAGAAACCCAAAAAACATGATAGTATTTGATATTCTCAATGCAAAGGAACTAATGCAGAAACTTTAAAATGACAGAGGCCAATAGGAGAAGGGGATCAGGAACTAGAGAAAAAGTCAGAAGAATCAACTTAGAATTTAACACACATGTGCATGGAAGCAATGCTAGGAATCTCCCTGTATAGCTCTCCTTATCTCAACTAGCAAAAATGCTTTGTCCTTCTCATTATTGTTTATACTCTCTCTTCAACAAAATTAGAAATACGGGCAGAATAGTTTCTGCCTGGAAGTGAGGGGGTGGGGGAGAGAGGGAGGGGGTGGGGTGTAGGTGGGAGAAATGACCCAAACATTGTATGCACAAATGAATAACCGAAAAAAAAAATTAAAGGGCCAGACTCTGACATTTGAACAAGGAGAGCCAGAGCAGCTGGCTCCCTCCCAACATTTTATGTGCTAAGTTACAGAAACAGGGACACAAAGAGGGACTATGTGGTTCTGCTTTCCTTTTAGAGGTGTTAAGGAGCTGCAAGGATCCTTGGATGGGTGGAGAAATAACCTTGTCTAGGAAAAGGAAGTTCTGAAGCATCCTATTGTCTCTAATTTATGGTGTGATTTGGGCAGGTGACCCCTCCCTGCCAGCCATTTCAGCTACCCTGAACCATGTCCATCCCCCCAACTCTCCACTCTAAAAGTAAGAGTTGGGGACAACCATTTTGAGTCTTTGCTCCCATTTCATGTGTGGGTTATAGGAAATGTTCCTCCCCCCCCCATACTTTATCCCGTTACACTAAAATAAATCCTTGCTAAAACTTTCACCTTGTGAGACTCCTTGTTGTGGAACACCTTGAAATGCTTTTCATGTTTGTGGATCTCAAGGACCTGAGATTTTGTGTGGAAACTGGGAAGCTGTGGGAGTCCCCTCATCCATCCTCCAGTGATGATAGAGCTCTCTGATGAAACATATTGTATTTTTCTGCACAATGTCAGTAAAAATGCCATGCCTGCTAGTAATTTTAAAATATGGGTACAATCACAATGAGAAACAGTTATTACTGAATAAGTAATGGCTCTATGTATATAGAGAACATTTTTTCGTTTTATTTTATTTTATTGTGCTGGGTGGGGGTATATTGTGGCATTTACAATGGTTCTTACAATATATCAAATATATATACTTGAATCCACCCCCTCTACCATTCTCCTTTATCCTCCCTTCCCCCAATTCGAGAAATAGTTTGAACAGGTATCTTTTTTCCATGTAGATTCATGTGTGCACAGTATTTACACTATATTCACCCACTTACACCCTTTCCCCACTTCCTCCCCCTTCTCACCAGTATCCACCCCCTGAGACAGGACCTTTTCTGCCCTCCTGTTCTCTGATTTTGCAAAGGAAAGGAAAAAACAAAAGAAATTTTTGATTGTTTAAGACAGCTACACAGGGAATTTCACAGGGAATTTCTTTGTGACATGTCCACGTATATAGGTATTACAGCCCAATTTGGTTCATTTCCTCTATTTTTCTTCTATCTACTTGCTTTCTTCTGGTTGTTCCAACCAGTTTATATATTATATATTCATTCTTGTATGGAGGGTACATCAACCATATTCACCTTATCTTCCTTCTTTTACCTTCCCCCTTCCATGTGTGACCTCCCCTTAGCGTGACCTGCTTTTCATAATATTGCTACATTTGTTTTAGGTCTATATTCCATATATGAGATAAGACATGTGGCTTTTCACCTTCTGAACCTGGCTAGCTTCACTTAAGATGATGTTCTCCAGTTCCATCCATTTACCTGAAAAATGACAAATTTTCATTATTCTTTATGGCTAAATAAAATTCCATTGTATATAAGTACCACATTTTCTTAATCCATTAATTGTAGTGGGGCATCTTGGCCCACTTGTTTCCATAGCTTAGTTATTGTGAATAATGCTGCAGTAAACATGGGTGTGCAGGTGCCTTTGTTATAACCTGACTTTGCTGGGTCATATGGAAGTTCTATGTTTAGTTTTTTGAGGGGCCTCCATACTGTTCTCCATACTGGTTGTACTAATTTACACTCCCACCAGCAGTGTATGAGGGCTCCTTTTTCTCCACATCCTCGCCAACATTTGTTGTTATTTGTGAAAATATTTTATTAAATACATGTCAATGTTAAAACATTAAGGCTTTTTTTCCTAAACATTTTTAATGAAAAAATCTGAACACACACAACATAGATAAAATAATGGCAGTGACTATCATGCACTAGTAGCTAAGTTCTCACAGTTCTCCCTGTTGATGTCTTATTTCAACTACACATCTGTGCAGCCCCTACAACCTGGTTGAGTTATTTTGAAGCAATTTTCAAGCATCCTGCTACCCGTTGTTGGGGGAATATTTTGACAGATCAGAAACCAAGCGGAACTTGGAGGAGTGGAGAACTCAGATTTTCTTTTAGGCCGGCAGGCTCAGACTTATACCTGTCTGAGCATCTGAGTAAAGGATTCACAGGATATTTAAAAGGCAGTGCAAGAATGTGCTCAGGTTAATTGGGGCTAGCAGTGAGTTAGAGACCTAAGGTTGAGGATAAGGTCAGCAGGGAGACCTGCTTTGGAAAGTTTATTTACAAGTGGAGACTAAGGAAGGCAGGAATGGGTGTTTATCTCTGTATGGTCCCCTTCGTCCCAGTCCTGAATTTTTTGCATGGCTTTAATGGGCAATTCCTCATGCTTTACATGGCTGGCAGTTTACCATGTGTTACGGCCTGTTTCAAGGCTGTCTTCCTCTTTATTTTATGGCCCTGTTTCAAGGCTATCTTCCTCTTCACCATCAGCATCAACATACAAGATTTGGGGAAAGATGTAAATTTGGTTTATGTCTTTGTTCATTGTCCCTCTAATTCAATATCAACTTAGGGAACCCTGAGCCTCATACTGGGTAGTGTTAGAAGTGTGAGTGTTAGATAGCAATTAGCTATGAGTCATGAATGAGACAGCATAGACAGATGAAGAGACAAGGAAATTATTTTAATAAATATTAAAAGGGCCAGACTCAGACATTGAGACTAGAAAGTAAAAAAAAGATACAAAGTCAGAATGGCTGGCCACTCCCACCCATCTCTTTTTGGATGTTAAATTACAACAGGGCTATTTGCCTCCTGGGGCTATCTGTTTTCTCCTTTCTGCCTTTGAGATGTTAATAAGCTCCTAGGGTCCTTGGATGGGTGGAGAATATCACCTCTTGGAAATGAAAGTTCTAAAGCACATCTTTTGTCTCTGTGTTTTGGGTAAGCCTGGATGACTTCTACCTGTTTTAATACCTATTATGGCCTCCCAGATCTATTATCTTAAAGATTAGAAGTTGCTACATATGACCCTTTATTTCCCCCAGCTTGGAAAATATAAGATTGGAGATGAGAACCAACATTTTTTAGCCTCTACTCCCATTTCCTACATGGGGACAGGAAATGTTTCTCTCTTTTTTCCCATTTCTCCCCACTCATAATCTTGTTATACTAAATTCCTTTCTTACTAAGCTTTACTTTTACTATATTGTGTTTTGCAGGATGCAAGAACTGAGATATTTTTCTGATAACATGAAGATGAGCAAACTGCAGCTTCTGTCCTTCAGGCTTTCTTAAGTGGGAAACAAGGACCCATGCAAATGAGAGGATAATGGAACTTCAGAAGCTCTTCCCACCTTATCTGAGTGGTAGATATCCTAAGACTCCCCATGAATACCTGAATCCGAGAATACTACCAACCCTATATTCTCTGTGTTTTATTCTTACCACACATTTTAGCCATCTCAACATATGATGTGTTTTCCTTACTAAATCAAGAACTTTCGACTCTTTTTTTTGCATTCTTTTTTTCTCCTTTATTGTTGTGCTGAGTAGGGGTACATTGTGGCATTTACAAAAGTTCTTACAATATATCAAATATATCATACTTAAATTCACCCCTTCCACCGCTCTCCTTTGTAAGCCCCCCTCCCCAATTTCTTTTTTTTATTGTTTTATTATTCATATGTGCATACAAGGCTTGGGTCATTTCTCCCCCCTGCCCCCACCCCCTCCCTTACCACCCACTCCGCCCCCTCCCTCTCCCCCCCACCCCCTCAATACCCAGCAGAAACTATTTTGCCCTTTTTTCTAATTTTGTTGTAGAGAGAGTATAAGCCATAATAGGAAGGAACAAGTGTTTTTGCTGGTTGAGATAAGGATAGCCAAACAGGGAGTTGACTCACATTAATTTCCTGTGCGTGTGTGTTACCTTCTAGGTTAATTCTTTTTGATCTCACCTTTTCTCTAGTTCCTGATCCCCTTCTCCTATTGGCCTCAGTTGCTTTTAAGGTATCTGCTTTAGTTTCTCTGCGTTGAGGGCAACAAATGCTACTAATTTTTTAGGTGTCTTACCTATCCTCACCCCTCCCTTGTGTGCTCTCGCTTTATCATGTGCTCAAAGTAGAAACCCCTTGTTGTGTTTGCCCTTGATCTAATGTCCACATATGAGGGAGAACATATGATTTTTGGTCTTTTGGGCCAGGCTAACCTCACTGAGAATGATGTTCTCCAATTCCATCCATTTACCGGCGAATGATAACATTTTGAAGAACTTTCGACTCTTAAAGGATACACTTTCTTCCTTCACTTTGGCATATCTGGTTTGCCAGCATCATTATGCTTACACTTTGGGGATATTATTAAGTAAAATAACTGTTACTTGAACACAATCACTGCAATACCATGGCCGTTGATGTAATAATTGAGACATCTACTAAGACACTAACAATGGACAGCACAAAAGCACAGACATGACAGACAAGAGGATGATTCACATTCTGGGAAAGACAGAGAGAGGACTGTGTGAGATTTCATCACACCACTCTGAACAGTGCAAAATTTGAAACTTGTAGCCTGTTTCGTTTTGGAATTTTCCATTTAATATTTTTGGACTGCTATTGACCTCAGGTAACTGAAACTAAGGAAAGCAAAACCAATAAGAAAAGCAATAATAGGAGATTACTCTGTTTCAAGTGTTGCTGGTCAAGAATAAAGGAAGATTTTAATATTGTATAAAGAGTAAAGCCAACCCCAGTTTTCCTAGCTTAGACCCTTGCTTCATTTCCAATATCTCTCTCCTTCCTAATCTTATCAACAATGTCCCCTTCTCCTGAACCTTGACAAGGTTTATACAAATGACTTGTAAGTCCCATTCTGTATGCATGGTATTATACCAATGAACTCATGCAAGAGGTATGAAAAATCAGAACCATTACCAACCAAATATTCCAAGTGCAGATTTGCAGCAGCTCCTGATCAAGAAGACTGAGAGCTGGGTGAACCCCAGGTATGACCTCCTTTCAGCTCTTTACCCTGAAAAAAACTTCAGTTCTATCTCATCTCTCAGTGAATCATGGCCTTGCAGTACTCTCTGGAGTGCAGGAGCTGAATAAATCTTGAAGCTTTATCTGAGTCACCTTAACTCCTGTGGTTCCTGCTGTAATATCAGGCTGTTAAGTCTGGAGAATCCCTTCATGCATAAGGACTGATCTAACCCAGGTCTTGAAGTATGGCTGAGACTTTGCTGAGCTGGAAGTTGTTGGTCTGGGAGTGGGATGCTTAGAATCTTGGGAGCATAGTTACTAGACAAGTGTCAACTAAGCTTAGTGGGCTTGAGGGAATGTTCCTTTCTATTTCTGTTATTGCATCTAGATTCACAATTTTTTCCTTATTATGTTTCTGGGGCCGTCAAATTGCCAAATCATTCCACTCATTGGAATATAAATTTTAAAAGTGAAAAGAGCAGCAGTTTTCTGTAAACAAGAGCTCATATGCATATTAATGCATTAAAATATGAGTGGAGGCAAAACATATTCTTAGCTCAGAATAACAGAGACAGCGATGTTAGAGAATGCCTTTTACTCTGAAACTTTGGTGAGGACCATTCCTGGAGTGCTGGGGTGTCAACCTTTGCTGAATGTGCATCCATCAGGAACGCCCTCGTGTTTTTCTGCTGGGACCTGGCATCAATTTCCATCATGGACCTTGTGACTCGTGGATTTAATTCTATCACCACCTGGAAATGCCTGAGTCTGTCTCTGACAGAGGATGAAGTACAGGGAACTAGGTGCCCTGCTTCTTTCCCCATAAAAGGCTCTGAGGAATGCATGCCCATTAAACATACTTTAAACAATCACATGTGAGCAGCACATGCAGGGTCTGAGCTAAGCAGCTGCTTCTTTTAAACAACGAGAATATCTTACCAATGATGAGTTTTGTAATTGCATTTGTCATTAATATGCATATTTTCCCCCATATCTCATTCCTTAAATAGCTCTTCTGTGCCTAAGGAACTACCACCCATTATAATTACATGCTATTGTCTTTCTTTCAAAAGTGATAGCAGCTTATATGCTCAAGATGTTTTTATCTATAAAGATTTTGTGGGACAAACTTACCCAAGATCTAGAACAGTATCATTTGCAATTTCCTCTATTTCTGTCACCCTTATATCTAGGAAAGATTGATTCATAGCAACATCTTTCTAAGTGTTATCCAGATGTGAGAGATGGAGAGACAGACAGGGACCACCTGTGATTTGAGGATCTAAACAAAAAAAGGCACTGCTCAGAGAGATCCTCCACGGTGTTTATTTTGAAATATTTTAATTAGAGGTTGTTGGTTTGTTCTGTTAAATGCTTGCTGATTTAACTGCAGGAATGCATGCTTTAGAGAATACCACACTGTTATATAATGTATCATAAATTATTATAAAATTGGTGATCTATATGTGATAACGTTGCATTATAACATTATACAACATAAAATATTACATAACATAATACAGCCAGTTTTCCATATCTGTGGGCTCCACATCCACAGATTCAACCAACTATGGATTGAAAATATTAACAGTTGTGTCAGTACTGAACATGCGCAGATGTTCCTTCTTCTCATTGTTCTCAGAAGAGAGTAACAACTATTTACATTGTTGTCAATGTTAAAAATTATCTAGAGATGCTTTAAAGTACCTGGGAGGACGTCAGTAATGCAAACACAATACCATTTCATATAAGGGACTTGAGCATCCATGGATTTTAATATCCTAAAGGAGGTCCTGGAACCAATCACCTGTGGATAACGAGGGATGGCTGCAAATGTTTGTCTTCTGTCCAAAGATGTAGTATTCTCTGTACTTCTTCCTTGGAGTACTTGAATTCCTCACTGCACAAGTCTCCATCACAGTTGAGGTCATACCTCAACATTTAACTTTCAAAGGTGGTGAATAGAAATTGAAAATGAGGGCAGTTTTATCAAAAAACAAAAAACAAAGATGGTAGAATACAATTTTTACTTTCTGCTGTACCACAGCTCTTCCATTTTGGCCTTTGGTGACTTCTTAGTAAAATGATGTCCAGCCATCCTAATATGTAAAAATGCTCACTGGCTACGACAGACCAGAATTGATGCTTTGAATGCTTTTTCCTATTTGTTATGCTTTTTTTTCAGTTTGATTCATTCTTTGTCTAATTTCTTTAAATAAATTTGCATCAGTGCTGATAGAAGTCACCATTAAGGAATCAGAAAACAGTTATAACTAACTCAATGTAAGTCAAATGTTAGCAATGAACTAAAGGCAGACTATTAACAAAAGAATGAATGAGAATCATCTTACAAGTCATTGATCAGCAACCCCTGGAACCTCAAAGCAGAAGACTTCAGAATCTAGTCCCTAGGATGTTCTAATATTGGTGCCTCTGAGGATTTGCAATTCATTTTACAGCTCTTGTCTTAATGGTCAAGGCATCCAAAGTCACCCGTTCAAACCCCAATGGAAGAAAATGATTGTTTTTCCATGGCTGTTATAATGGAAGGCCCATTGATGCTTCACATGTCTTCCATTGATTATTCTTTAAAATGGAAGAGGTCTGTGTCAACTTAGAAAATGTCTTTACTAAGGTGAACATATTCCATGAACATGTATGCAATTGGTTTTAGGTGAAGACATCATTTTCATATTCAGAACCCCCTTTTGTACAATGCTCCCTCCCTTTCCATAGTTGCACCCAACAGCTCAGCATGTACATCTCAAACATGCATAGTCAATTTTCTATTCCTTTGAGATAAGGGGACAGTCTCCAGTGTGAGATCTGATCCCTTCTGCCTGTTCATGCAGTGACTTACAGAAGACAGCACTAACTTACAGAAGTACCATTCCTGTGGAGGCAAGAAATTCCTCATGTATTTAAAATGTGAGCTTGACTATAGCAAATTTAGTAAAACATGTGGGAAGATTTCTTTTACAGAGCAATTTTCCGTTGCCTAGGATATGAATCCTTAGAATCTCTGTGAGTAGTGATTGGAATTTATAAAGAGGAATCGCCCCTGTTTTGCGTGGTTTCACATTAGTTAATGTTGGAAATGTCTCCTGAGTCACTAATTATTTTGTTTGTATTCCATGCTCAAAAAATCAGGATGGGGCTCCACCTCAGGTGCTGACTTTTAGAATGGTACAGCAGAAACTTTGATTTCTATCCACAGGTGGAATGTGGGGGAAATCTCCACATAAGAAAGAATAAAATGCCCCCGTGGAGCTGTGTTGTTCTTTTAGAGGAATCCATGTTGAGTATTCTCTAAGGAAGTGGCTTAGACAATGAAGCCGAACCCGACTTGGAAAAGGTTGTGTTCACGTGTCCCAGAGCACGTTCATGGCCAGAACTTTTCCAGATGAGCTGAATACGGCTCCGGAGCCACCATCCCATTGGTGGGCTGTGTAAGTAGATCTGCACACAGCACCACCATGTTGCCTATGATGCAGTGATGGGGCTTTTACCCCAGGGTCAGATCTTGAAGTTCTTCTGAGAGCTATAGATGCTCTTCTGGCATAAAAGCTAGTGTTTTTCCCTCTCTAGTCTAACTTTATGGATAAAAAGCTTGCCTTGTCCACTCTTCTACCTACAGCAGACTGCAAAATTACTTTTATGCCAAAAAAATTACTTAAAAAATTTGAGATAGTCTTAGTATGTAGCCCAGGCTGACTTTGAATTTTCAATGCTCCTACCTCAGCCTCCCAAGATCTGGGATTACAGGTGTGTACCAAGTATTAAAAACAGTTGGCAGGTTTAGTTAATTTAAAAAGTCCTTTTCAAGTGCTCATTTGCATTCTACAATGATAAACAATTCAAAGTAATTATCATATGCACTTTTACCTATAAACAATAGCAAATCTTCCAAAGCTGGATTTTACTGAATGGCTAAATGACTGATGCATGGTAAATCCTTGACTAAGTTGTGTTCTTTCAGACTCCATCATCTAGTCCTACAGGTGTTTATTAGAAAACATTTAAAATTATTTCTTTTTCATTCAGGTTTACTTCAGTCCTTAGAATGTATGATTATGCATTTGATGTTGTCAGACACAAAATGTTGTATCTTGCAGTTGTTAGGAGGGCTTACATGATGGTTAACTCTTGCAAAGAAAGTTGATCCAAAGAGCAGAGGAAATCTGCTCCATTCCTAGAATGGAGCCTGGGGTAAGAACATTTCTTCACACCCCACCCCCTGGTCGCTCACTGGGCTACAGTCTGCCCTGATATAGCTGCCAAGAGACAAGAACACATATGGCTTTGGTGGAGGTGGAACGCCAACCTGTCCTGCTGTCTGGAAAATGTACTGCAAGGCCCATGCCTATTTCAAGAGCAGCTAATTTGGGGATGGGGGATTTGTGGTTTTCAATAGGATATCTTAGCATCAGGATGGCTTAGCAGTCATTTACACCTGCTCTACTTACAAGGACCCCCACCACCTTCTTTTATAGATGCTTGACGTACAGAAAGTTGGCCCACTGTCTTCTGGAACCCTGTAGTGGACATAAGGAAGGCCATCAATGTACATGGGGAACTGCTTAGTAAACTTTCAACAACACTGACTGACACTGTGCTGCAGGGGGAAGGTATTGGTGATGACAAAAGACAGTCTACCAGACATGCACAGCATGAAGGAGACAGAACTTTATTCTCATTTACTCCTGGCACCTTAGACACAGCTCCTGTTAAAAGAGCAATTCCCAGCCTTAAAAGCTGATGGATAATTCCAAACATCTTCCCCCCACCGCAGGACTCCTTGTGCTCCTGCCTATGAGGTGTGCCCACTTGCTCATTTCACTCAGAAAATGAGGCAAGTACTTAGAAGTAGCCTCAAAAGGAAAGTCTGTCTTTGACCTTCCCCCAGCCTCTAGTCTCTAGCCCCACATCCTACCCAGAGGCAAGTCATATAAACTAGAATTCCTCTTACCCAAGGAAGAGCATAGAATTCAAAATCCCTTTCTTTCAAAGCCATCTAAAAAGCCTAAAAATATGATTCTAACTTTTCCGGGCGTCTGTGTATGTGCACAAACTGGCCATTAGGAAACTCTTTGACCTACTTTGTATAGTAGTAGATCATAAGACTCCTGTTCCAGAGGGATCTTGCCCTGTGCCCAGGAGCAAGGAATGCTGCATAGAGTGGCCAAGGAGAATCTGCCCAGACAGACCCTAGCATCTTCAGCTTCACTGTGGAAACATGGAACACCAGGCAACCCTCATGGGAACCACATGAAAACCAGCATTCCTCTTCCTAACTACTGTCAAGATAACCGAGGGAAATTTAAAAGACATGCATAAAACTTCAGATTTCAAATTTTGCTGCCTACAATTCAAGAAACACATAAAAGCATTGGTGGAAAAATTAGGAGAAATGTCAGGGTGAAATCATCTTTTCGACTCAAATTGTATTGTTCTTGATGTGCCTATAGTTTATGTTCTACATGACAGGCATGTAACCTGGATCCGTTCAATTGTATAAAAGTCAACCTTTGCAAGGGGATTCTTATGTGACAAGATGGGATATATAAGAATGTTAACACCATACAATACTGAATGCAAATGCATCTACATGAAATATATCTTTATTCTATATGGCACATACAAAACATATAGTTTAGAATTATAAAATAGAGGGTTATAATTCTTTAATGGAAAAAGTTGTGCTTATCAGAGGACACTTTTTAAGATTCAAATTCTGATTCACTGGAGCCAAACTTACAAGCGCACAAGTTATTGAGAATTGAGTTTGATATGAAATCATTCCTGTTTATACACATGCAAATTCTGCCCAGGTCAGTACAATATCAGTTGGCTTCCCTCCTAAACTGTGAAAGAAAGTAGTTTTTGTGTACTTAGAGTTCAGTATTTCTGATCTAGAAACATATCTATTCTTTGAACTCCACTTTGACCTGGTTGTAAACTTTTATAAGTTTTATCATTAATGAGTTACATGAAATCTTTTGCATAACTTATTTTCATAACTGTGAATTCTTATTTTACCCATTTATGCAAAGGATCATTTTATTTTACCTAGGATATGTTCACTGAACAGGGGTGATACATTGTGACAATTCCAAGAAGACTTGTATTATACATTGGTTAGATCATCCTCACTGTCTCTCTCTCCCTCAAAACCTTCTCCACCCCACTTAAAGCAATTGCAAGAGGTTTCTTTGTTCTATTTCATATAAGTATATGAAGTGTATCAATCATACACCTCACCTTAATCTCCTTCCTTCACCTTCCCACAAGTATCCCCCCACTATATCCATTTTACAGTTCTGTCATTCATTATTAATATTTAATATGTTCAAAGGGGTTTCTCAATGTATCCCTGCTGAGTACTTCTTTACATTTAACCCCTTCCATTGCTCTCCCTTATCCCTTTATCTCCCATTTTCAACAGCTTTCAATACACATCCTTACATCATCTACCTTCACAGATGTTATGTTTTATGATATTGTTGATGCTGTAACATGCTCTTTGCTTTTCCCTCCTTCCTCAAGTTCCATAGAGTAATTCCCCTATTAAAAACATGTTTTACAAATGGGTTTGTATATGATCATGTTTATTTTTGTGTATGTGTTTATCTTTTGGATCTATCTTCCACATATAAGAGAAAACATGCTGCTTTTGTCTTTCTGATCCGGGCTAACTTCACTAAACATTATGTCTAATAATTGCATCCATTTACCTTCAAACCCTATGTCATTATTTCTTATGACTGAGTAAAACTTCATTGTGTATATATATTCCACATTTTCTTGATCCATTCATCAGTTGTAGGGCATCTTGGCTGTTTCTGTAGCTTGGCTATTGTGAATAGTGCTTCAGTGAACATGGGTGTACAGGTGCCTCCATTGTATCCTAACTTATGTGCCTTTGGAGCAGTATCACTGGATCGTATGGCAGTTCTAGCTTTAGTTTTTTGAGGAATCACCATACTGCTTTCTGTAATTGCTATATTAATTTGCATTCCCACCAACAGCATATAAGGGTTCCTGTTTTGCCACATCCTTGCCACTATTTGTTGCTGTTACTGCCTTTGAAAATGGCCATTTTAAACCCTGTGAGGTGAAGTTTTAGTGTAGTTTTGGTTTGCATCACTTTTATAGCTAAGGAAGTTGAACACTTCTTTGTCTTTTCACTGGCGATTTATACCTCTTACTTTGAGAATTCCCTGTTTAATTCATGTGCCCATTTCTTCATTGGGGTGTTGATTCTTTGGGGGCTGAGTTTTTTGAGTTCCCTGTGGATTCTAGATATTAGTCCCTCATCAAATGAGTAGCTGACAAAAATGTTCTCCCATTCTGTGGGCTGTCTCTTGAGTCTAGTGACTGTTTCTTTTGCTGTGCAGAGCTCTTTAGTTTGATGAAGTCCCATTTGTTCATTGTTTTTTCTCTTAGATGTTGAGCCTTTTGAATTTTCCTTAGGAAATTTTTCCCTATGCCTATCTGTTCCAGTGTATTTCCTACTACTTCCTGTAGTTGTTTCAAAGTTTCAGGGCTTATATTAAGGTCTTTGATCCACTTTGAGTTGATTTTGTTACAATGTGAAAGACAGGAATCTAGTTTCAGTCTTCTACATATAGATATCCAGGTTTCCCAGCAACATTTGTTGAAGAAGCTGTCTTTTCTCCATCATATGTTTTGGGCTCCTTTGTTGAAGATCAGTTGGCTGTAGATGCATGGGTTTATGTCTGAGTCTTGTATTATGATCCATTGTTCTTCCTGTCTGTTTTTGTGCCAATACAATGCTGTTTTTATTGTTATGACTCTGTTGTATAGTTTAAAGTCAGGTATTGTGATGCCTCCAGCATTGGACATTTTGCTCAGAATTGCTTTGACTATTTGAGGTCTTTTATGTTTCCATATGTATTTCATGATTGATTTTTCTATTTCTGTGCAGAATGTCATTGGAATTTTGATAGGGATTCCATTGGACATGTAGATTTACTTTTGGTAGTATGGCCATTTTCACAATGTTGATTGTGCTACTCCACTACCATGGGAGATCGTTCCATCTTCTGATGTCTTCTTCAGTTTCTCTCATCAGTGGTTTATAGTTTTCATTGCAGAGAAGGTCTTTAGTTTCCTTCATTAAATTTATTTCAGGGTACTTTGTTATTTTTGAGGCTATTGTAAATGGGATTATTTCCCTGATTTTTTTCTCAGTTTGTTCATTATTGGGATATAGGAAGGCTACTGATTTCTGTATTGATTTTGCATCCTGCTACTTTGTCCAAAGGGTTTATGATTTCTAATAGGTTTTTGGTAGAATTTTAGGGTCTTTTAAGTATAGGATCATGTCATTTGCAAACAGGGATGTTCAACATCTTCCTTTCCTATTTGAATCCCTTTTATTTCTTGCTCTTGTCTTATTGCTCTGGCTAGGAATTCCAAAACAATATTGAACAGGAGTGGGGAAAGCGGGTATCTCTGTCTTGATCTTAACTTTAGTGGGAGTGGTTTCAGTCACTGTCCATTTAGTATAATGTTGGTTATAGGCTTGTCATATATAGCATTTATCATGGTGAAGAACAGTCCTTCTATCCTAGTTTCTTCAGAGCTTTTATCATGAAATGGTGTTGAATTTTGTCAAAGGCTTTTTCTGCATGTATTGAGAGGATCATGTGGTCTTTGTCCTTGCTTCTGTTTATATACTGTATTACATTTATAGATATATGTATGTCAAACCATCCTTGAATCCCTGAAATGAAACCAACTTGGTCGTGGTGTATCATCTTTTTGATGTTTTGCTGAATTTTGTTTGCCAGTATTTTAGTGAGAATCTTTGTGTCTATATTTATTAAAGGTATTGCTCTATAATTCTGGTTATTTGCATCTTTATTGTGATTTGGAATGAGTGTAATGTTGACTTCATAGATTGAGTTTGGTAGTATTCCTTCCCTTTATATTTCCTGGAAATGTTTGAGGAGTATTGGTATTAGTTCTTCTTTAAAGGTTTGGTAAAATTCAGCCACAAATCCATCAGGTCTGTGGCTCTTCTTTGTAGGGAGGATATTTGTTACTGTTTCAATTTCATTGCTTGCTATGAAGGTCTATTTAGGTGATCCATATCTTCTTGGTTCAATTTTGGTTGGTGACATGTCTTTAGAAATTTATACATTTTGTCTAGATTTTCCAGTTTATTTGAATGTAAGTTTTCAAAGTAATCTCTAATGGTCTTCTGGATTTCGTTAGTATTTGTGGTTATGTCCCCTTTTTCATCTTTGATTTTATTAATTTGGGTCTTTCCCCTCTGTTTGGTCATGTTGGCTAAGGGGTTTTGTTGATCTCATTAATATTTCCAAAGAACCAACTTTTTGTTTCATTGATTTTTTGTATAGATTTTTTTGGTCTTGATCTCATTGTCTTGGCCCTACAAGTTTTGGGTTTGGTTTGTTCTTCTTTTTCTAGAAGCTTAAAGTGCATGATTAGGTTGTTTATTTAAGATATCCGTGTTTTTTTAATGTAGGCACTTATAGCTATGAACTTTCCCCTTGGCACAGCCTTTGCTGTGTCCCACAGAATCTGATAGGTTATATTTTCATTTTCATTAGATTCTAGGAACTTTTTGATTTCTTTCCTTATTTCTTTGGTCATCCACCAGTCATTCAGCAGTGTATTTTCAGTCTCCATGTGTTTTAATATTTTCTGTGGTTTCTTTTGTTGTTGAAGTCTAGTTTTATTCTGCTGTGATCTGATATGTTACAGGGGGTTATTTCAATTTTCTTAAATTTGTTGGGACTTGCTCTGTGTCCTAAAATATGACTCATTTTGGAGAAAGTTTCATGAGCTGCAGAAAAAAGTGTGTATTGTATGGTTGTTGGGTGAAATGTTCTGTAGATGTTTATTATGTCCATTTGTTCTAACGTGTGAATTAGTTCTGAAGTTTCTTTGTTAATCTTTTGCTTGGATGACCTATCTATTGGTGACAGTGGGGTATTCAGGTCTCTCACTATCACTGTGTTGGGGTCTATCTGGACTCTTGTGTCCTTTAGTGCTTTTTTAATGTAGTTAGGTGCCCCTGTGTTTGCAGCATATATATTAAGAACTGATATTTCCTCTTGATGAATTGCTCCTTTAATTAATATGAAGTAACCTTCGTTGTCTCTTCTGACTGATTTTATTCTGAATTCTACTCTGTTCAATTATAAGTATAGCTATTCCTGCTTGTTCATGGGGTCCATTTGCTTAGAAAACCTTTTTCCCCTTAGACCCTTAGACTCTAAGCCAGGGTTTAATTTCTTCAGTGACATGAGTCTCTTGTAAGCAACATATGGTTGGGTCTTGTTTTTTAAGCCAGTTTGCTAGTCTATGTCTTTTATTGGGGCATTGAGGCCATTAACATTCGGTGTTAGTATTGAGAGGTGTGTTGTGTTTCCAGTCATTTTCATTTCCCTGTCATTTACTTTTTACCTATTCCAAAGGATCCTTTAAAAAACAAAAGGTTAGTAAACAATAGACCTTATCCTAACAATGGAAGGAAAATTATGTTTTCATTATATTGTGTATATTATTATTATTATTATTATTATTATTAATATTGGTGGTACTGGAGTTTAAATTCCTTTTTGCTCTGGTTATTTTGGAAATAGTGTCTTGCTTTCTCCCCAAGCTGGACTGGACCTATAAGCTTCCTGCTATAACTGGGATGAAAGAGGAGCACCATCATGCCCATCTTTTCCCATAGAAATGATGTCTTGTGAACTTTTTTGCCTTGGCTTGCCTGAAAATGCAATCCTCCTGATTCAGTCCCCCAGCTTGAGAAGACAGGTGCAAGCCACTATGCCCAGCTATGGGTGGAGACTGTCTTGGGAACCATGACCCTCTTGATCTCAGCCTCACATACTGCTAGGATTACATGTGTCAGCACTGGTGCCTGGCTCCATATAGTTTTTTGAGTGTATATTATATGCTATACTTTGTTCTTTACTCTTTGTGTGCAATATCATATTCTTCACACCCATCTTTAAGATTGGTAGTTTTGAAGCACGAAAGGTGTCTGAGGTCTAAAAGTTTGATTATAAACCAAGTAGATATAATCAATGAATGGCAAGGCTGTGATTTGAATGCAGGTCTCTCTGACGTACTATTTCAGATGTACTATTTTCTCTCCTCTTTCACTGTATTTATATTATCACACAGGTTGTAACACCCAGATGTGAGAAGCATCTCTCACATCTCTAAATGGGAATTTACGAATAATCTTTCTCCACTCAAGTGTTTTAAAAGAAATCCTAGGGTTGCATTAAGCTGGTTTTCATAATCCAGAGCCTCTTTTCCTACCTTCATCTGCTTATTGTTTTAAAATAATACTAGAAAGAAAACAAATTGCTAGCTTTCAAAAAGCATTTGCACCAAGCTTTAGGGGATTGTTATGCTTGCATTATGCATCAGAAAGTGAATTTCCAAATGACACTTCAGTGACCCCAAGCAGCCTTAAATCAAAGATTAGAACCTTGGCTTGTGACAGTGATGTCTTTTTTAAAAAAATAATCATGCAAATGTACATGGAGGACAGTTATTTAACTTGTTATTTTTTCAACAGTTGTTTAGGCTCAAGTAGATACTGCTGTTTTCTTGGTGCTGAATTTGGATGGTAGTTGAAGGGGAAAAAATTTAAAAACAAACTTAGCAATGTGTTATCAACTGGCATGACAGTTGGGAATTCTTGCATGAAATATTGTAAAGCTAGGTTATAAATTTCTTGGGGAAATTCCCCCAAAGAGGGGAATTGGGTCTTTTCATGACTACTTGGTTTTCCCTTTTTTGTTCAATGGCTTAGTTTTCCTGAAAGTGCATAGGACATGCATTTCCCACACATTTTCCAATGAATTTTCCAGCTAGTATGACTTACATTAATGTCATTTCAATGGAAAAAGCTTCTGACTAGGAATATTATGACTGTTTGAAAATAGTAGCTTGCTATTTATAATATGAAAAAGACTTTGTCTAAAGAGCTTTGTAAATAAAGCTCCATGTTGCATGCAATATAGATATGAGTCCACATTGTACTTGCTAGAACACTGTTTTTGAATAAAAACAGAATATGCGTGCTAATGCTAACTACTTTTTGCTATGTGGTTGGAACAATTACATTTTTTTAAGAAAAATGTAACATATATATAGTCAATTTCTTCCTCAAATATAGGTTTGGTTTTCAAGAAACTGAAGAGATGACTCTAGAATCTGTTTTTATGAGAGCAGCTCACACAGTGTTGGACTTTAAGGGACTGGGAAAGCTCTGAAGGGTAAGATGCCAAGGACTCATTACATGTGTCTGGGTGGTGAAAAATCACTTCTCATCTCTACCTTTGAGCACTGTACACGGACTCAATGCTCCTTCCAACACCAGAGATGTGGGGTTTTCTTCCATATAACAAACACTTCTTCATCAGATGCCGACTGTGTGTTCTGTTGTGTCAGTAGCTTTCTATCACTACAACAAAACACCAGAAATAAATATAAATAAAGATAAAAAGTTTTGGAGGTTCCAGTCCATGAAACCTCCATAATTGATTAGTTTGATCACTTTGGGCCTATGACAAGGCAGCACATCATAGTGGAAACATGTATTAGAGTAAAATCACTCATCTTGTGGCCAAGAATCAAAAAGAAGATAAGTAAAGGGCCAGGGTCCTAATATCCTTTTCAAGGGCATGCCTCCAATGATCTACCTTTCTCCTGCTAGTCCACACCTCCTAAGGTTTCTGCTACCTCCTAATAGCACAAAAGGCTGGAAATCAACCCTTTAATACGTGGTCCTTTAGTGGATGTTCAAGAACTAAACTATAGCATCTGCTATTTAATTCAACTTTGGCATCATCTGCTAGGAATCAGGATCAGATACCACAGGTAAGAGGTTCAGTTCAATGTCAAATGCCAGCAGCAAGTATTTGATTGTTGCACTTATTTCTGAATGGCCAGCTATAAATCGGAGTTCCCATTACCCCCTTCTAGGGTTCCATTTATTTGCCAGGACAGCTCACAGAACTCAAGGAAACACTTATGTTGTCCAGTTTATTACACAGTAGTCCCTGCTCCCCTTAGTCAAGGTTTTGTTTTTCAGAGCTTCAGTAACTTAGTCAACAGTGGTACAAAAATATTAAATGAAACATTCCACAAGTCAATAATTCATGACTTTTAAATGACTTTAATTACAGTATATTGTTATATTCTCTTTGTTATTAAGTTTTGTTGTTAATCTCTTGCTATACCTAATTTATAAGTTAAACTTTATCAATCTTATCATAGGTGAAGAAGTGTAAGGAAAAACATAATACACATAGGGATTGGTACAATCTGTGGTTTCAGACATTCACTGGGGGTTTTAGAATATATTCCCTGAAGATAAGGATGAACTACTTTGCATTGATAAAGAATAAAGATGAGTAATCAGAGGAAGTGATCCATAGTGAGAGGTTCAGAAGGGTTGCATGAAATTGAGTGTGCCACCTTCTTTATACATGGATGTGTTTTTCTCCACCGAATCAGTAGTTCCATAGACTCCATAGTTCAGTGATTTTCACAGAGGTCTCATAATGTAGGCACACTGATAATTAACTCCATTTCCAGCCTGCCTTTCTTTCTCAGCTGACAATGGGTAGAAGCTGAAAGTTCCAAGCTCTAATCATTGCTTGGTCTTTTCAGTAAGCAGCCTCCATCCATTTGCTGTTAAGAGTCACCTCATTAAAGGAAAAGATGCTCCCATCACCAAGGAAATTCCAAAAGATCAGGAGCAGTGTGGTAAGGGCCAGGTCAAAGACTACATATCAGAACAAAAGATTCTCCTACAAGCGCTATTCGTCCATAAATCCCAAGGATTTTAAGAGGTCTGTGCCAGGAACCAGGGTCAGAGACCTGCTATATATTTTCATGTTATTTCACAGTGTTTTACCATGCTGGATAGAAATTCATTGATAAATGCTCAGTATTTCATTAAAATTATTAAGGAATAAGAATAAGGAGAAAGAAAAAGAGTAGGAGAGAGAGAGAGAAAGTGAAGAAGGAGAAAGAAGGAAAAGGAGAGAAGAAGAAGAGACAGGAAGGAGGGAGGCAGAGAGGAGGAAGAGGGGGCAGGAAGAGGGGAGAAAGGAGGGAAGAAGAAAGAAGATGGGAAATAAAAAAAAGTCTTTACACTTATTGACAGGGATGAGTTCTATGCACGCACAGATGGAGTGAAAAAAACAAACCCAGAGAAAACCCCAGCCTAGGTAGGCATGGATCTCAAACTGCTTACTCAATCATCGACAAGTCTGTACCCCAAGGCTAATGGAAAACAGACTAGGGTAGGAACTATCAATCACAAGGGATGAACCCCTAATAAATTTAATCTTAACAGCCTGATGTGGGTTGTGGGTGTAAAATAAGAAAGATCCAGACTTAGGAAGATTTTGCTCGTTCTTCCAGGTGATGCCAAAAGACCCTGCAAAATGTGAAGCAAAAATGATAGAGTTGTGATGGCTTGGATCCCTGAGTGACTCTGTAGAGCAATGGCTTCCACTGTCCCACCATATCCCACTACCTATCAGAACAAAAGATGACCACACCTGAGCCAAGCCTACTGGATCTATTTGTTATTGAAGCCTACCCCACTCTGAGACACTCTCCTAAAGTAATATTTCTCTTTGGAATCACATCTGCCAATTAGGGATGATGACAGAACCAACAGGTGTGTTCTCCCGAGAATTAAAGAATGCAGATAAAAGGCTTTGTAGTCATAGTCTGCTCTATAACTTCTGTTAAATGAAGAGAGATGTGAGAAATCATTGCTTCTCTACCACAGCAGAAACTCAAGATTTATTCATGTAAAAGGGTGTAGAAATTGAGTTTTTACAGAAGGCATAAAGAGGTCAACAGATAGCCCCATAAAAAAGATTTTAAGCACTTTAACATTGACATTGTATGTAACTCAAAAAATGAAGCATAAAATAGAAACAATCCCTTGTCATAGATGTTAAAAAGAAACTTCCCACTAACTTAATTTCATGGCATAAAAGTCTGAATTTCCTAAGGAGTGTCTTGACCTAGACATATCCTCAGGGATAGTTTTAATAAAATAAGACCTTCCCAAAATGACCGGATTATGAAGATGATTTTGTGTTGCAGAAATAATAGAATATAATCCATGCAGGGAACTTTCTGGAATTGTCTTCTATTTTATAGGGAAGGGCTGGTTAAAAACTAGGCAGACATATGAGAGATTAGTATCTACAATTGTGAGCTCCCTGAATTTATTGTGTGAGACTTAACACTAGGGTATAGTATTTTGATCAAATAAATTTCATGGAATTAGGCAATTTAATGAGACTGTGCTTGTTATTTTATTTGACTTTAAAAGAAATCTCTCAGAGGAAGACCCTGCCAAATTAAAATGGTGATCTAATTGTGGTGCCTGACATTTCTACCCCTGTTTAAAATTGTACTTCTATATAATAGGGAATGAGTATTGTAGGCTAGGTAATACAGAGAATGTTATGGATTCTCCATACATGCAAAATTGCAGTAATTGTTTCAACTTGTTATTTATTTTTATATTCAAATTATAGAGAACAATTAAAATGTTTTATTAATTCCAAGTATAGTTCTGACTCCTTGAAAGCAGGTTTCCATTCTGCAGGAGTGGTTGCCTTATTTTTGTATTTTTTTATGAAGTATATGTTTACTCTTTCTTAGCATAAAGAATACTTTTCTAGGTGCTGCATTGCTTCTGAGCACAATGGCCTATCACTGTTCATCAGAACAGCATAGTACCTAGGCTCTGGAGTCATACTCCTGGCTTCTGTTCTTGAATCTTTTGCTTACTAGCTTTGTAAACTTGGACATGTGCCTTCATGTCACTGTGCCTTATTTTCCCCACTTACAAAATAGGGGATGATAATCCCATTATTAAAGAAATTAATAAACAGTTCTTAACTCTGTAAATGCTTAATATATGTCAATAATCTTCATTGCTAATATTTGTTTCTTACCTGGTTTATTCATTTATTCATGAAATGATATTTGGTACCCTTCATGTGTTAAGAACTTTGCTGATTTCTTGAAAACAGAGGTATGAATGCAAACAAGTTTTGATGGACTTCGTGTGTGAGAGGAGACACTGACATATGTTATTGTGGTAAGACTGTAGTAAATTCAGTGAATGATACTGACAAAGTAAACAATTCTCAGTTAAGATTGAGAAAGAACACATTAAGGAAGTTTTCATGGAGGAGTTGTTATGTGTACTTGGTCTTGTAGAATGAATGGAAGTTTGTAATAAAGGAAAGAGTAATAGAAGATGTATTAGTCAGACTTTGTCTTGCTGTGCAAAATACCTGACAAAAACAGTTTAAAGGGGGAAATTTTTATTTTAACTCAGATTTTCAAGTTTCAGAGCTTTCAAACCATAGTTCTCAGTCCTTGCCTCTGTTCATTTGACGCCCATGGTGGGGTAGACTAGCATGGCTGTGGGAGCATGTGGTAGAGGCTATTCACCTTATGGTGAAGAGTCAAGGCAAGGTAGAGCCCCAAGGGCATGTTCCCTGTGACCTGCTTCCTCCAATTGAACCTGTCTTCTACTTTCCACCATCTCCCAATCATATCATCGTATGATTAATCTGTCAAGGGATTAATGTGTTCATTAGATCAGAACCCTCCTGTTGCTTCCTAAAGCCACTCACTTGCATCCAAGATCCAGAACATGAACCTGCGGAGTACATTTCATATTCAAACCATAACAGTTGATTTAATAGTTGCTTTTATTTGGAATCTCATTGAGCATCTGGTCACTACCTAGCAAACAGGCTACCTGCACTTTTTGAGTTAAGATCATGGGTTAAGTAAAGAATACCCAGTATTTATGAGATACAGAAGTATTAAGGAATGAATGCTGGTTACACACCCCTGAGAAGCCTTTATAACTAACAAAGGCTAAACACAAAATGCCAAGTCTTTTATCCCATTTTAGTCCTCCATCAGACAGCTACAGGCTGTAGTAAAAAGTCAGTGTTTTTAGTAAATACGGTCTTCAGGTTTCTGCAAAGAAACCTAGGCAACTGTTACCATAGCCCACATGTCGAAAAGTTATCTGAAGTAGAGCCAATAATGTATTGATCAACTGTGTAACATCCAAAATTGTTTTAAGTTAACTAAGAACAAGTGAAACTAGAGGGCTTATTTAGGTTTTTCTTCTATATCAATTTCCCATTGTCTTTGTTTTTTTGTTTTCCTATCTTGAACCCCAGTAATTTTAGCTTGGGGTTAGTCATAAGAAGTTTCTACTCTATAAACATTCTGGCTTTGTAGTCTGACTGATGTTTTATAACAAAGCTGTGAAAAGAGTTACAAGGGTGGTGGAAGAAGAAAACAAACATGCTTTTAAGGGGTAACAGGTTAAGGGCACAGAGTTTATTTACCTTTTGTCCCCTTGTAATCATCCCTACCCGTTTCAGCTGGACATGATTAAGTTGGTTTCCTTCTCACCCAAGACATGGTAGTGCCCCATAAGCACATGTCAGTGGTTTTGTATAAAAGATTCCAGGTGGTGGAAAAGTGGAGGAGTCTTTGCATATGCTACTCTCCCTCTAAGACCACTAAAAGGGGTTAAAATGGTGGTTCAGTTTAACAGTCTAACAAAGGTCTTTGTGAGTTATTCTGTCTCTGATTATGTGAGCACCAAGATGTCAAAGAGGAATTTTCTATGTAACAGAGTACAAAATAAACTCAGTGGGAAGTGACTCCTGCAGTTCTGAGTGGGATCAGGCCACTTCTTAGGTGGCTATTGGTTACAAAAAGCTGAGACAAGTAAAGAACTGTGCTTAGCTGGCCTGGGTCATGGTCACAGGGAGAAAATCAAGTCTTGATCAATAAGTAATGATTGTCAAACATTTTGGTTGTCATAGCAGCAATACAGGCTTATCCCACTAGAAAGAAATTTATAAAGAATTTACTGAAAATGAATTTTGAGTAGTTGTAGTCAGAAGCTAAGAACAGAGTCAACACCACCAGCTCAGATAATTCAGAACAGTGTTTCTCAGCCACTTCCTGTCATATATTCTGTCCCTTTTCCCCATAACTGCATCCTTTCCCTTCCTTATGAAATTTTAATACCATAGATATATTCATATCTATTTATTTGTTGCATGCATACCTCTGCTTTCTACATAAACACAGTGAGATTTTTTTTTTGCCCTCATAACCAAGTTTTGTCCCATAGATGCTATTGCCTCTATTAAGAGTACATGCTGTGCTGGAGATGTAACTTATTGATAGAGGCCCTGGTTTCAATCTCTAGATGCTCCGAAAAACAAAAGTGAATGCATGCTGTAGCAAGAAAGCACCATTGAGTGGGCAAAAAAAAAAAAAAAGACGAAGAATTCAGGAAAGTCTGAAAGAGATAATTCTCATACTGGCTACAGAGAAATATATTCCTCAGTTAAGCATTCCATAGAGTGGAGTATCTATGTATCTATATCTCTATCTAATTATTGCATATATGTTCAAATTGTCTAGATATATGTACTTAAATCACCATTGTTTAAGCTGCATATAGCTCAAATTAGTGAACAGAAATTAAGTTGTCCTTCAGATGTCATTTTTAGCCATTTTCACACAATTCTCATGAGTGAAAAAAGCACATAGTCCTCCAAATACTATGTTATAGAAATGGCTTACTGAGTGAACAAATTCGGGGACTCATAGTGAGCAACAGTAGTTTAAAAAAATCTGTTTCTTATCCTAATTATAAAAGCAACCGTTTTTGAGGAAAATATGGATATTTTTCTTATATATTATGCATACATTCTGGTGATATTAGGAAATATTTAGACCTGAAAGTTGAAAATGAGGTTGAAGTTCTCCAAGACAATAAGCCAATAACAAACTGTGAAGTAAAGAATTTAATCTTATTTTTTTTGAGCCTAATAAAGTAACAACTTTAATGCACATATTAAAATGTTGCAAATGCCAGATAGTTTGTAATACAGTCTATCAGAAAGTCCAAACTTAACATTATCTTCAGCTGTCTTCTGTTTTCCTCACCTGTCTGTTTTATTGCCAGTGTTCAGTCTTGTAGCTTTATCTGCTGTCCGCGCATGTCCGCATGTGCTGGGAGGGAGATATAGGTCACTACTTGTGAGTTTCTTTGTACCCTCTCCCTTCAACCCTGTTTCTAGTTGTTTCTTGGGCATCTCAGCTGGGCTTCTTGTATATTTCTTATAATTCATTCATTAATTTCAGAAAGTACTGTTACATAATTAGGTATTACCAATTTGTCCCTTTTTTCTTTATGGTAACTACTAGTAGCTACTTTCTGGTTTCTTGATTCTCAATATTCATTGACTCCCTCCTCAAATCTCATTAGTTAAGTCCTACAGAAGTTTATATCCATTGTTATTTCCAACTTGTCATTCTTGCCCTTGCCTACTTCAGGTCCCCTAGATTATTGGAATAATTATTTCTCATTCTTCTTTTTCATCTGTGTTAGCCTTCCATCACTGTGACAGAATAACTGAGATAAATAACATAAGAAGGAAAAAACAAACTGTGAAGTAAAGATTTTAATCTTATTAAGAAAGAAGTCTGACCTTGGAAGATGACCTCCAAGCTCTTCACATGTCATACTTGACAGGATTATCTCTGTTTTTCTGAAGTCCCTGGGTCAAGTGTTAGATTAGTAATCTGATGTAGGGAAGGGGCTGGCCATGCCAGAGTCTAACAGGGCAAGTAATCTTGGTTATGCAATATCAGCTTGACCTCCTGAGGGGCTGGAGACTGAGATCTGCTGTGTGGACAATCAAACCATTCTTATGTGATGGAACCCTAATAGAAACTCTGGGCAGAATGCTCAGGTAGCCTTTCCTGGTTGGAAGGCTTCCATGCAAACTGTCACATGTCAGTGCTGGGAAGGCAACCAGTGACTTCACAATTGTGTGATGCCTGGAAACTCAACATTTACAACTTTTCTCTGCTCTTCCCTGTGTGCACTTTTCATGGGCTTATTTAAATTGGTATGCTTTAGCTGTCATAAACCGTAACTGTGAGCATAATAGTTTATGGTGAGTTCTCTGAGGCTATCTAATGAATTACAGGTCGATCCTGGCTTACTATGAATGAGTTTTTGACTTTACAATGGTGAGATGAATTCAGCTGAACTTGATTTCAGATTTAGAATTTAGAATTTCCTGGGCCAGCCATTCTCTTGCAATGCTAAGTAGTGGCAACAGGCTTCAGCTCTCAGTCAGCCATGTGACCATGAGGGGAAACAACTGATACTCTACAGTATACTGTCTTTTTGAACTAGGATACTATTTTCAACAGCTTAGGTATATTAAATGAAATTTTCACTTACAATATTTTCAACTTATGACAGGTTAATCAAGACATAATCCCACCACAATTCGAAGATCATCTGTGTTAAAACCCAGGCTCATTTTGGAACCCCATCTTGGAATGAACTTGGAATGAGTCTGAGAAGTGAGAGCAATCTTGAGCAACTTTGAGTTGGTTAACTTTAAGTCACACATAGTTAAATGTAGTGGGTTACAGGAACTGGGATGTATTTAGAAAGACATCAAGGATGTAGTCCTTGCCAGAAAGTTGAAAGACTGTCTTGGGGGTTTCCTAGCACAGGACTGAAAGTTAGATAATCATTACAATATGGTATGTGGATGGGCTTGGCCTGATAAATAAACTAGAAGCAAGAGAGTATAGAACATCACCAAATGCCAATGAATATTCAAAATCATGCATTCAGTGTAAGAGGAAAGGTTGTTGTGGGGTGTGGTATCAACAGGAACCTACTGGAAGAGTGGGCTCAGTGAGGCTTAGGGGAAAAGTGATATTAGGAGAAGCTACTTGGGAACATCAGGAATGGTTGGAGAAATGTATGCTGTGGGGGCACAGACTCATTTATTTTGGGGGGTGGGTTCATGTAGTAAAGTTCCAGGAATCAAATTTTTAAAAATTATGATATGCACATCTGGATAAATAGTTCACATTCTATCTTTCTTTTTTAATACTTCTGGTTGTTTACTACGGTCTTGGGAGATTGATTTCTTCATTTGAAAAATAAAAAAGGTCTGTTAATATTTAACTTGAAAAGTTCTTGTGAAATGGATAGAGGGAATGTCTATAAAACATTTACTATATTCCCTCATATGTTGGAAATGCTTAAAATATGGGATTCCTTTTATTCCAAACATGAACAGCTTTTAGGTTTACATAGGCAGGTTCTATGAGGAAATAGATGTTTAAAATTTTTCTAGAAGAAAAAATGTGAAATTGAATTGAAAATTGGACTGGAGGTGTTTCTCAGTGGTAGAATTCTTTTCTAGCATGCATGAGGCCATGAGTTTGATCCCCAGCACTGGAAAAATAAAAGAAGAAATTGAAAATAGACAAAATTCAATAGAATAAGAAATAGATAAAACATCGGATTTTTGGAAAAATAATCATTTTGTTATAAAAGGTCATGATCAAAACCAAACAAGAAGTAATTAGATTAGCAGTGGTGAAATTTGCCATACTATGTCTTTTCCAGGCAATCATGGTTAACATCATCAATGATGAGTCATATGGAGATCAAGACCCTGATAGTATGAGATGAAAAGAACTTCTCATGTCTGAGGTCTTCTTTCTTCCTTAAAACTCACAACCCCAAGTAATTATCAGGTAAACATCAGACAAATCCAGACTAAAGGAAAGTCTATAAAATATCTATTTTAAACCATTCATGCTGCTATAACAAAATAACTGAGACTGGATAGTTTATAAATAAGAAAAACATTGCTCACAGCTCTAAGGGTAGAAGTTAAAGATCAAGGTCCTGGCAGTCTTGGTGTCTGGTAAGATCTGTTCCTTATAGATAGTGTTAGAAACACACTCACCTGCCCAAACTCAAAGAATGAACTCAGAGGAACAAGAAGTACAGAGAAACAAGAAGTACATGCCAAAAGCATGGGGACAGCTTTTACCCATTTCCTTATTTCACATTGGCTTACCCCTCTCATTTTTAGTTCCCTGTCCATTGGTCCCTCCCCAATGACCTGTTTGTGTTTTCCCAGGTGCATGAGCTTTTTGTCTGCAAGTGGCTATAAGCAAGTTATCAGTAATTTTCCATTCAGGGCTAACTATTTTGCCTTGAAAATGACTACCACTGACTTTATCTCCAACAACAGCACTATCTATGTATCCTCATAGTACAAGGACAAAAGGAGAGAACAAGTTCCGAATACTTCTGCTATAATATAATTAATCCCATTCATGAGGCTCCACTCTTGTCATCGAATCACTTCCCAAAGGCCCCTTTCTGTCACTACAGCAAAAAATCTGAGATAGTCAACTTAGAAAGAAAAAAGTTTTATTTTGGCTTATAGCTTTGGAAGTTTAGGTACATGATTGGTTGGCTCCATTGCTTGTAGTGGCAAGGAAGCACATGTGGGAGCATATGGTGGAACACAGCTGATTATCTCATGGCAAAGAAGTTAAAAAGAGGGAGAGGAAGGAGCTGGAATGCCAATATTCCCTTCAAGACACATTGTCAAAGTTCAAACTTCCTCCCATTAGGCCTCACCTCCTAAAGTCTCCATTACCTCCCAATAGTATCCAAGCCTTTAACACATGGGCCTTTGGAGTGTTACAGGAAAATTTTGCTCTGGTAAATGCCTTAGATCTTGTGTCTGGCAAGAGAAGAATTCAGGCAAGATGTGAAAATATAGTGAAAGTAATAATAAAGTTTATTAGGAAAGGAATTTAGCATAACAGGATAAAAGTGGGGAGAAATAAAAAAAGAGGGGAGTAACAATTCCTGCTCCCTGTGGAGGAAATGAGAGCAAAGACTCAAAATGGTGGCAGTTATCTCTTAGTCTTATTCTTTCTGAGCTGGAGGAATACAAGGTCATGCATAGCAACCTCTGATAATTAAGATCATGGATCTGGGTGGCTAAGATAGGTGTTAAAACCTGGAGTTGTCATCTAGGCTTAACCAAAACACAGGGGCACTAGGTGTGCTTGCAAACTTCCCTTTGCTAGAAAAGCCTTTTCTCTGCCCATTCAAGGAGCTTTGCAGCCTGTTAACATTTCAAAGAGGAAGGCAGGTGCAGATAGCTCATTTATGTCTCCCTGTTCTTGTAACTTAGAATCTAAAAAGAAATGGGTGGGGTCTAGTTGCTGTGGCTTCTAGCTTTTACTTTTCTTGTCTCCTCATCTGTCTTGCCTCATCCGTCACTCATGGATAACTATTACCTAACAGGAGGACATTTCAGAGCATTAAACAAATTCTATAGCTATTTCTGTATCTATATCCATCTTTATCTATACCCATAAATATGGGTATAAAATGTCTCTTTATAGCAATATCTATGTATATCTATCTCTATATCTATCTGTAACTATATGTATACATATATCTGCATTCTGTGTCTTCGTATGCCTACCTATGTCTGTGTCTACATCTATATGTATATATCTATATACTTGCATACTTATGTTTATGTGCATACATGTATGTATACCTACATTGATACATGTATCTATATATCTGAATTCTCTATGTTTACCTCTTCCCCAATTAAATTGATATATGAGCAAATACACATGGGATACCTGTTCTAGGTAGAGTATTTTAGGAGCAAGTGATGTATCTATGAATATATATATAAAGAGATTTATCATAAGGATTGGCTCATGCAATTATAGAGGCTGACAAACCCCAATATCTTCAGAGTGAATTGACAGACTTGAGATCCAGGGAAGTCAATGGTATATTTCCACTTCAGTGTCCAGCAAGCTAAGACCCAGGAAAAGTCAATGTTTGAATTGGAGCTTGAAGACAAGTTAAAACCAATAACACAGCTTGAAGGTCATCACACAGCAAGAGTTCTCAGAGTTTGACCCTGAGATTTGACATAAGGAAAGAAGAAAACAATTTCTACAAACAAAAAGAAAGAGAAACCTTATTTAATAGTATTTTCTACAGGAACACTACAGCAAGCAATTATCAATTGGGAATGTGAAATGAGCTCTCACATAAAAGAAAAACAATGTAGTGTTACCAAATAGCCTCTTAGAGAGGAGTAGTGCCCTTGGATATTGTGAACCATGTAGTTTGGTGGGGCATATGGGTTTAATGGCCTTGCTTCATTAAAGCAGATGCCAATCATTCAAGATAAAGAATTAGGAAAGGAGAAGAGGATAGACAAGATTTCGCAAGACAGACAAGACATCACAGATTTGGAAGATTGAATCTGACTCCTTCCATATCACTTTTGAATATTTAATGAAGTTTGCGAAAAAAAATTCATACAATTTTTGTGTGAGTGGACTTTGCATGAGAACTTGGAGCACAAATTCTGCATGCTATTTTTGTTAGGATGCTCAGACAAGGAAACATTTTTCTTCTGAGCGGTTGATCTCATGCATGTATGTAGAGTGAGTGTCTCTTGGATTACACATTCCTGTTACAACATGGTGTCATGGGTTGACCTAATTTGTTACCATATCTGACTTCCATGCTATGATGAAGATTTGGCCTAGGAAACACCAATACTATATGCCACCATTAGGAATTTCAGCTGTCTCCTTGTAACTCTGCTTTTAAACCTTTTTTGTTGTTGTTCGACCTTTTTACTGGGCGTGATGTTAGCTTACTTGTTTAAATTTCCATAAAAGTAGATGGTTTTTATACATTCCAGACCTGCTAGATTTGTTCACCCTGGAACATCCATTTGTTTACTGTTTTATTCATTTCAGGGACATTTCATGTTGTTGGGATTCCTCAATTGACATTCTGGGATGAAAGAAAGTGAATATACCTGGGAACATTGAATTGCATTGAGTTGAAAACATACAAACATGGAAATCTTTCATGGGCAAGAAAATGCTATTCTTTCCTGCAGAATGATCTGAAACCTTCATCTTTAGGCATGGTCTGGGGCAAGCAGCACTGGACTCACCTGAGAGCTTGACGAAATGTAGAATCTCAGACCCCACCTCAAACCTGCTGATTCAGAATCTGTAATCCTAACGAGAGACCTAATGGATTTGCATGCACATTATAGCTTGAAATGCTCTGTTTTAAAATATGAAATGAGAAATCTCAACTGTCCCTCACCAATGAAGTCAGGGGTTTGCACAGAAGGTCAGAGTTTGCACTTGCAATCTGACTGTGGAGTTAGAAGGGCAGTTTACCAACCTCTCCCTTCTCCACTGTCTTTGAGTCTCCAAGGAGATTCATAGAAATCTAAGATGTCAGTTTAACTCAAGGAGACTTATTCAAACAGTGATTGAGAAAGGGAATCCTTCACTCTCCTTTGCTGAAGCCTGCAAATAGCTGTCAGCAGCACAGAATAATTTTAGGTAAGTTCTCTCCTGAGTCAATATAAAAATAGCCCTTTTATGTTGCAGGGGGAATGGGCTCTATTGAAGACCTCTTTGTTTTATCTATAGCTGCACTTCATGGAGACTGGAAGGGCAGAGAGTCATGTACAATGCCTACTTTTCCTCCTTTTTCTTTTAAGAGGCTGGGTGGGAAAGCTAATATCATTTAAAAGACCAAAGGAGAGGATTGTGGTTAAATGATTGCTCTGTTTAAAAGTGAAACAGAGTCGCCAGTATTTCAGCATTTGTCTGTGACTTTAACCACTGTCAAATTAAGAGCAAGATGGTTCATAATTTTTACTGGGTTCACATTCACTTCAAATGATATAACTTTTAAAAGTCCATTTTATATGGTTACTACTCTGATTAATAATTTTGGAGTCCACTTTACTGATAAAATATGGTAGCAACTAATGTATTCCTTGGTTCCCATCCAGCACCTGTCGCTTCTGCCTCCCCACTATGCCATTTTGTGTACTTGTTGACTTTAAGCTAAGACTCTGTGATGCTACTTATAAAACAGATTCCCTTTTTCAGAGCATCAAACTAGTCATGTTAATTTTAAAGCTAGAAAATAACTATTGAATAAAGAAGGTCATGGAAACCAATGAAAATCCCACCACTGGAATGATTCCCATTTCTATTTCATCATCTAAATTTCCAAACTGTTCAGTATAGAAACTTACAGAGAATGTTTACCCACACAATGGAATCATTATGTAAACACTGTTTTGTGGAATGTTAAATATTTTATGTATCATTCACGTCTTTCTTTGATTCACAGTATTCTTTGACCTTTATCATTATTGGAACAGTTTATTCCATGTGAGAATACTGCACACTTTTCGCTACCTATCTAATGTCCCAACACCAAACATTTAATTTCTTGTCAATTCCACTAAAACAAACTTATAGTGAAATCATTCTTCTATATCTGTGCTCCCAACAATAAATTCCTACAGCCTAAGTTTCCAACTCCAATATTGTATATAACTTTATGATTTTTATGTTTTCATTTTTTTCTGTTCAAAATTTCCCAATTTTTGGTTTTCACTGTAGTATAAAAAGCTCTGATATATTGCTACTTTAGCAACTCTTGGGCACCACCTTAAAAACTTTCTTGTAATTTTCATGGATTAATAGAGTCACTTCATCCTTTCAATATGCATTTCTTTGCTTTCCTTTTATGTCTTGACCATTAGGTTTCCTTCTTCAATTGTTGTTTTATATTTGCTGCTTGTTCTTAAATTCATAATTCCTATTACAGTTTTAAAGCATATAAATACAGGTACATTAGATTTTTAAGACATATAAAGAAAAGTATTAATGTATTTGGATTTTTTCTTACTGTTGTTGCTGCTGGGGATCAAACCCAATGTCCCATGCATGTTAGGCAAGTACTCTACCACTGAGTTAAGTCCACAGTCCCTTGTATTTGAAAATATACAAATATCCATGTAAATTGTAAATCACTTTCAGACTTCTTCCAAGTCCTTCCTCCAAGTTTCCAGCTTGTTATAAGCAAGATGGGTCAAGATACTTCCAGATCCGATTGCATGCACATGCAATACTCAGTGTATATTCCATGCTTTTCAAATGATGTGGGGTCGGTCATCCTACATATTCTGTGGTGCATGCAACTCTCTAAATTGTAGCTGTAGTCTCAAATTTAATCATAAGGCAAAGAAGTTGAGTTTCAGTATGGTCATTATGATTCCAAAAATGTGTCTGCCAGTTGTTCCCAACATTTCTTTCTTTAGGTAAGTGTATATTACAAATAAGTTTCTTTTTGTGCATAAGGAAGGCTGCCTGCAAAGCACAGAGCACAGAGTTCTGTGTGTGACAGGTTCTTGCTTTGAAGAATAATAGCCTCCTTCTCCAAACTAGTTCCAAAACATTGGCACCACCATCTGCTTACCTCACTCATCTCAGTGCATTTAATAAGTCAGAGTGGATGCCGTGGATCTTATTTATTTTTTTTCTTGAGTTAAGGAAAATTCCATGAATAGATAAGACTTTCCTGAAACACACCAGATAAGCTAATTCTAAAGATTCATCTGTTTATTGAATATATCAATAGATTGTACATTTTCATTTCTGAATAGTATCCAAAGTTAGAAATGCCCTACAACTTAGGAGTTATTCAACCACTAAAGGAAATCTGGGTTATTTTTGGGTACTGACTATGATGAACAAAGCTTTTATAAACATTTTAGTATATGTTTTTGTATCAACACAAGTCTTCATTTCTCTAGAGAAAACTCCAGGAGGGCAATTACTGGGCTAGTTGTTAGTTGAATATTCAGTTGTTTAAGGAACTGCCCAATTGTTTTCCTAAAAAAATAAATTAAGCTAATTCCACTTGTTTGATAAGCAGAAGAAGATGGGATCCACAAAATTGGGATTTAGGCAATAGTAAGTAGTCATGCAAAGAGAAATGATGAGCTCCTAGAGACTTGCAGACTGTGAAAGAACTTCAAGAACTAAAATCCAGAGTTGTCTCAGTGGACACTGTGGGTCCAAGATGTGCCAGACTCAATGTTACTGTGAAATTAATGTCATCATCAGCCTGGAATTTACTCAGCAAGCACACTCTACAAAAATGACCACATCCAAGGAGTGGAAATTGTCCTTCTCACTTTAATTTTTTTTCCTAACTGGGTTCATTTTAACTCCTGTTGCTGTAGCCTTAGGTTGAAAAGCCTTGAACAGCAGAGAATGGATGTATTTAAGTGTTTTATTGAGGGAAAATAAAATATTCATGGTTGCCTCAAGTGGCAGCGTGTTCAATGCTCTGTGAAGTGTTAAGAATACAAGACCATTTAAGAAGGCTTGGAACTCAGAATGCTGAACAGCAGTTTCTGTTGACTGGTAAAATGCCAACACCATCCTCTGAGTTTTAGATGTTGTGAGCAGAGATGTCACCTGCCCACTGAACATTTCTGCTACTAATGAAATCGTTGCTTTCCAGAATGTCTTGGTTTTATTCGTGATCTCTCTTCCTGAATGTCTAATAGTTAAGGTGAATGCTGTCTGTTCTTTCCATACACTTACACTGCATTAAGCTTTTGAGTAAAATTTGCATTCACTTCCAACTGTGTGAACCATAATAACAAAAACTCAAAAATAATCTGGGATAATAAATGGAATGGTTTGCCCCTGAGCAAAAACACATTTTTGAGTCATAACTCCCTAGGTGGAAAGAATTTCTGCCAAGATGAAAGAAACCTATAAAATATTTCAGATATTAAAGTAGCTGCTGAAATGTTAATTGGCAAAGGAGGAAATGTTCTATTATTCTATTAAATATTTTAAAAGTACTAGCGATTAAGCTTATCTGGAGATGTGTAGGCGGTGGCACAATTGGGAAATATATATGACAGTCTTGAAGCAAACATACCTGCAAAGGCCCTCATTATACTCAGCTTACACCAAGACCTCCAAAATGTAATAAACTTCACAGAATGGTAACAGAATGAAGGTACTGGGTAGGGGTTTTTGAGGGATACAGAGCCAAACATGACATGTGGTTAGTGAAAGGAGTTGATGAGATTTGTTTTTAATACATTACTTTCCTTTGGCTGCTGAGAAAAAAATACTACAAACTAGATGGCTTGAAACAACAGAAATTTATTCTTTCACAGTTCAGAATACCATGTCTAAAATTTGACATTGTCAGCAGAGGTGAAGCAGGCTAGCAATAGGGTTTTTGGGCCTCTCAGGTGCTATGAGATTTTTCTTACTGCATTTCATGCTAAACTGTTTATTTCAGTCCAATGCCATACTTTGCATTGTAAATTTCTTTTCAATTATAAAATCTTAGCAGTTGTAGAGTTCTTTTCAATTGTAAATCCTTCGCAGTTTTAAGTTTTGCCAAAGACAGGAAGCCCTGGGAGAAATCTGCCCTTGTAATCAAGGTAAAAGTCCTCTGCTTAAAACATGAATATTGATCACAGCTCATACATGTAGAGTGCCCCATAATGTATGACAAGACCTTGTTAATCAAACCTGTCAATCACCCTAGCCCATCCTACAAAGACCGCCCAGATTTTTCCTGCCGGTTGCCTTTTCAATTTATAAAGGCCCTTTTAAAACAAAGATAAGCACGTTTATCCCACTGACAGAGGCTCACCACTCTTTCTCTCACAGTGCCTTTCCCTCATCTTCAATAAACTTAACTGTCTCATACACTACATTTTTGAGTCTTGCCTTAATTCCTCTCTCACAGGACGCAAGTACCTAGGAGTCTTCTGACCAGAATCTTCAGAAACCATCCATTCCTCTTCCTCTGTAAGTTCTAAACATTGTTTTCCTGATTTCTTCCACCTTATTACTAGAGATGAGAAGCTGGCACTGAGATGGGTCTGCACAAACAATCCATACCACAGTAATCCTGAAGAGGCAGAGGCAAAGTTTTGCCCTTCCTCTGTGCCCACAAATGCTAAATTGCCTGCTTATCATCTCCCCACAAAATAGCACAAAGCACCATGGCTGGAGAATGGGCACTCTTTGAAGCTATTTCCCTCAAACCCCAACAGAGAGCCCTCCTGGACCACAGTGAAGCTTATAAGACCACAATGAATGTTATAGTTCAGCCTAAAGAAGACATTGAGAAGGGATCAAAGTAGCCTGCACAGGTTTCCTCTCTCTAAGCTCATACTTAAGATAGGATATGGCCCCTCCCCACTGCCAAGGGAAAGGAAAGATCCTCTCCCATGGAGAACAGAAGTGATCATAGAGCATAGAAAAAGAAGTCTCAGAGCCTATACACCGATGCTTGGTATAGACAGATTTCGGGGTAGTCAGAATAGGGACAGTGCAAAGCAACCTTTCATTGTGAGGACAGCCAAGTGCCTGAGTTTGCCAAAGGAGAAACTGAGAAAGACATGTTTG
This sequence comes from Castor canadensis, assembly GCF_047511655.1. Classification (NCBI taxonomy): domain Eukaryota; kingdom Metazoa; phylum Chordata; class Mammalia; order Rodentia; family Castoridae; genus Castor; species Castor canadensis. The sequence continues at coordinate 138,393,761 of NC_133405.1, forward strand.
GTGTCCTAATAACCCTCCCAATAACAACTTACGAAGAAATCATTCTACTGTGATAGGATGAGAGTTACATTTCAGTTACTTATTTTCCATAAGATGACTTGCCCACAGAAATAAAAAACAAAGCGAGGTTGTTGACACAAGACATGGTTTTCATATCAAATCACTTTAACAGCTAGAGGTGTAACTTACTTGTAGAGCACTTGCTTAGCATGCATAAGGTCCTGGGTTTCATCTTCAGCACTGTACAAAAAATCACTCTAAGATCATTTATAAAGTTTTACCAACTCTGAAAAGAATTGTATCACTCAGTAAAACTGAAGCAAATATCTAAGTATTTGCTTACTGCATAGCTTCCTAATAGATACACTTTCAAATGGGTACAAAACATTCATAATGGAGATACCTTGCACTCAGTCCTCCAATGTTCTTGGAGTCAATGAGGACGTTTAGGGAAATTGGAGAAGTTTGTAAACCATGACCCAAAGGAAGGCAGAGACTTGTTGCCTTTATGCATCTATTTCCTAGCTCTGTAAGAAGCAGCTCTTACGGTAGCCACTCACATTCTTTTTTTTTTTATTATTCATTTATTCACATGTGCATACATTGTTTGGGTCATTTCTCTCCCCTGCCCCCCTCCCCCACCCTCTCCCTCCTTCCCTCCTCAGTTCCAGGCGGTCATGTTCTGCCTTTATCACTAGTTTTGTTGAAGAAAAGACACAAGCCTAATAAGGAAGACAAAGCATTTTTGCTAGTTGAGTTGAGGATAGCTATACAGAAATATTCCTAGCATTGCTTTCGTGTACACATGTTATGACCCATGTTGATTCATCTCTTAATCATTGGATGATTGAATAAGTTCATGGCAAAGTTTGGTTTTATACTGAGTTCTACTATTTAAGTATGTTCAAGAAACCTGCAGCATTCAGAATCTCTGTATTTTTGGTGGGCTGGAGCAAATGCTCACAAATTCTGGCCGTAACATTACCTGGTGATTGAAGTGGAAGTAGCTTCCCCTTCACTGGTGTGACTGGGTTGTTTCTCATCAACACCTATAATTGCCATAAAACAGTGGTTGGTCAAAGTTTTCTGTAAATGGCCATAACATAGGGCCATAGAGGCCCTATTACCTCTTCTCAGCACTGTCATTATAAGGTGAAAGCAATCATAGACAACATGTAAGCAAATGTCTGTAGATATTCTAATCAGCTTTATTTATAAAAGCAAGTAGAGGGCCAGATTTGTTCTACATTCCATAGTTTACTGCCCACTATAAACCATGAGTTAGTGTCCGAAGATTCCATGTCAATGCCCTTGTACTTATCCCAAAATGTCTTGATGTTAGTGAACGCAGCCACAAATGATGCCAAAGCATATAAGAATGACGGCAGACAGAGGCAGCATGGTGCCTGGTGCATGTAATCCAGGTACTTGGGAGGTGGAGATACAAGGATAATGGTTCAAGGCCAGGCAGGAAGAAGAAAGTTTCATTTATCTTAACTAGATGGAAAAGAAATTAGATTCTTTCCACTTCCTCAAAGGTAAAAGGTTTTACCAGATAACTAAAATGAGAGAAGGAAGCTAGAAATTAAAAGTCATGGTTTGCATAAATCAAAAGAATTCAAGAGTTGAGAACAAGTTTGTAAAAAGATAAGTTTTAGCATACATTTTAATTGGTCCACCAAGTACTTACCCATTATCTGCTTTTTTTAGTTATTACCAATTTTTCTGGGACATAATGGGTAATTATGCATAGGAATTTGAAAGTCAAATGTGACATTTGCATAAAGGTTTTCATGTTCACCTTTATACCTCTTAATTTCGGTAGAGTTGGTATTGCAAAAAATATATATATATAAAAAGAACAAAAAAGGTTGTTATATGAACATCGTTCTTAAATTGTCATAATTCAGGAGACCCTTGACCTCAGTAGGTAGTTCTCACTCTCTTTAGTGAGATTTGGTATTGTTTTAATCCTTCCAGTTGAGCAAATATTCAACTCTGCAAGGATGCAAAGATGGGGATCACCCGTCTCTGTAAATAAGGAACAAATTAATTTTACTTATTAAAAAGCTTTTAAGTGTGATGCAGCACAAGAGTTAAGGAACTTTAGCTGGGTGCTGGTGGCTTATGCCTGCAATTCTAGCTACTTGGAAGGCAGAGATCAGGAAGCTCGTGATTTGAGGCCAGCCCAGGCAAAAAGAAAGAACCTAGTTTAAAAATACCCAACACAAGAAAGGACTAGTGGAGTGGCTTAAATGGTAGAGCACCTGCCTAGTAAGTGTTAAGGCCAGGAGTTCAAATCTCAGTGCCACCAAAAAAAATTAAAGAATTTTATGTTAACATTTTAAATATTGAAGAGATTTTTCTTAAATAGCAAGAGAGATTTTTTTAATCTCCTCACTGCAGCACAGAGTACAGCAAGAGTAGGAAAGAATCATCAAGGAAAATGATCTACCTTTTTAGTGGGGCTGTGTCTCCCAGGTACTGTAGCCTGGATGCAGACTTGAGTCTTGTCCACAGGTCCAAGGGCTCATGAAATCCTCCCTTAGCTGAGCTTCTTCAAGTTTCCAAATTCTTATATAGGAGAGCTGCTGCCCTGAAATTCCCTGATTTACACTGTCTCATTCTGTAGCAATTAGGAACAGAAACAGAAATAGCAAATGCAATTATTTTATTGGCTGTATACATTTCAATCCTGTGGTGCATAACAAATCTACCTAATTATTCCCTTAGTATTAGATAGCTTTGCTTTTAAACCCAGCACATGCTGAGATATTCAGGTCCTTAACAATCTCCTTTCAGCAGCAAGCTTCCCAAGTTACTGACCACTACTTTCCATCTCTGTAACTAACTCTCCTTCATTCCTGGGGCAGGTGAATCCTGGTTTCTGGCTCTTCCACTCCACCCATGCATTTCGCAACCAGGTCACCAGTAACTGTACCACTCATTATAACTGGCCTGGCTCTTTTTTTAAGCTTTGTTATAGGATTTATCATGAACTTTGCCCCATGGGTCACTTCTCCAGGGGATCTCTCTTTCTAAATTTCATGGCACATTCCTTTCACATCCTACCCAGTGCGGTTCCTTTCCTGTCTAGTTTGCAGGCCAATCTCCTCTGCTAGGCAGCTGTGATGCCTAGCAGGTTTTTGTCCTGGGCCCTGAACTTTCTTCCTGAGTTATCACAATCTCACACATTCATGGATCAAGCATCTGTCAATAAGTCACATGAAATAGTAATAAGATCTGGCACTGACAGTTTGCTAGGCATGAGACACTCTATTCATGTAACTTTCAGTTGTTGCTATGGACTGAACGTTCATGTCTCTCTAACATCCATAAGTTGAAATCCTCATCCTAGATGGTATTAGGACTTGGGGCCTTTGGAGGTGATGTGGTCATGAGGGTGGAGCTTCATGAATGGGATACTGTCCTTATTACAAGAGATCCCAGAGAGCTCTCTCCCTCTTCCACCATGTGAGGGCAATGTGAGAAGGTGCCATCTATGAACCGGGAAGCAGGCCCCACCAGACATCTAATCTGCCACACCTTGTTCTTGGACTTACAGCCTCCAGAGCTATAAGCAACCAATGTCTATGGTTTATAAGCCAAACAATCAAGGCTTTCCTATAGAGAGGATGCTTAACAGGTCCAAGGTTGCAATTGGATAGGAAGAATAGCTTCCAGTGTTCCATTGCAGTCAGGTGACTGTCGTTAGAAGCATGTTTATTTCAAGATAGCTGAAAGAGAGGATTTTGAATGTTCCCAATACAAAGAAATGATAAATATGTGCTGTGATGGATATGCTAATTACCCTGATCTGATCATTACACAATATATACATGCTTTGAGGTGTCACACTGCATTCCCAAAACATACACAATTATGTGTCAATTAAAACAAAAAAACAGAATCATCTTTGTATCCACTGGAGGTTGTGGCTAAGAGCATTTATGGAAAAGAAATGGTGCTAATCACTTTTTTAAAAGATTGTTTTAAATATGTATGCAGAAAGTTTAACTTGAGCAAAGCAATGCCAAGCCCCAGCACAGACCTCTCTATTTCCTGAAGAATTAGTGGTAAGAGTGAACTCATTCTATAGTAAGCTTAGAAAAGCTGTTGGAATAATTTAGAGTTCCACTTTTGGTAGCTCTCAAAGTGTGATAAAATAGTTTTGTGAAAGAACACAGAGCAGTTAAGGAAGGACATATATAACTATCTTGCATTTCCAATAATTGTTTGTAGACAAAAGAACAGGATGGTATTAATTAAACTGAATTAGTACTGAGCTGCCTCCTTTTCCCTTTTCAAATGCTTTGTGTTGCATTCAGTTTTGGGGGAATTAGAACCTATTAAAAAAAAAAAGAGAGAGAACAGAGCCTTCCAAGAAAAGATCTGGTTTTCCAGACCTGTAATTTAAATTTTGCTGTTTCCATTAAGTCTATCTATGATTTGTGCTTCCTTTGTGTTTTGTATTGTGTGTTTATTTCATTATATTTTTAGACCCTCTAATTCTGTGACTGTTTGCAGAGGATGAGAAGTGAGCTCAGGTGCAGAATTTGTTAGAAAGATCTGTCTAGCAGGGTGCTTGTTAGAGACTTTTCTCCTTCTGAAAATACAGTATTGTCTCAGAAAAGAGCGTCTTTTACTGCACTGGACCCTACCCCCAGAATCTGCAAGAATGAGAGTTGGCCAATCTTGTTTCTATCACACATTCCTGTTACTAGTACTATAGTTTGGATCTTGATTGCTCCCCAAAAGCCCAAGTTCAAGGCTGGTCCCCAGTAGCTAGTGCTACTGGGAGGTGGTAGAACATTTAGAAGATGGGACCTAGTGGGAGGAAGTTAGGTCACTGGGGTGCTGCCTTGAAGGGGATATTGGGCCCATTTATATCTCTTTGCTTTCCAGCCACTATAAAAGGAGCAGGCCTCTGCCATGCTCCCACCATAATGTGTCATGTCGCCATAGGTCCAAAGGCAATAGGACCAAATTATGGACTGACACTTATGATACTATGAGCCAAAATAAACCTTTTCTCCTTATAAGCTAATTATCTTAGGCATTTCATTACAGTAATGGAAAGTTGACTAATACAGAAATCAAATTCTGTGTTCACCCATATAGTACTCATGAGGCCTGTGGGTAAGTGGGATATACTTACTGCTTAAACAGTTTGAAGAAATGTAACCCCTGTTTGGTGGCAGATTAACACATGAGAGCAAGAAAAAAGAAAAAAAAAGCCAGAAAAGAGAAAAGCAAGAAAAATGAAACAGTTGGCTCTCAGCATATACACAATCAAGTGTTTAGTCACATTGTTCAGGTATTAAGTTCAGAGGACAAGTTCTATTTCTCCTTATTGAAAGGCTGGAGGTATAGCTCAGTGGTAGTGTTTTTACCTAGCATGTGCAAGGCCCCTTGGTTCAATCACTAGCACTGCAAAGAAACAAAGAAACCAACCAAACAAACAAAAACAAAAGTTATTTCTTCTCTCCTTATTAAAAAGGATAGCTTTTAATTGTGTGGCTGTAGGTGGAAATTTTTGTCTCAAAAGCAGAATATAAAGGAAACAAAAGTGGAGGATAAAAAGTGACTTTCTAAGCATGATGTACACCATAATTCTCCTTGGGAATCATAACTGTGACGAATTTTTCTTAGGCTGAAACAAAATAGCAGCTCAACTTCCTGGAGCATTCTAGTATTTGAGATGTCTCTAGCCAAATCCAACCATTGGGGCAAATAATTATAATGCCCAAGTACTCATAAAGAAGCATGAACATTTTAGAGCACATTTGATAGCTCTCGTTTATATTTTAACCATACACTTAAAAATACAAAATATGTTTTGAGATTTCCAAATTCTGTGTTCTTTGGAAATTTGATTTCCAAATCAAATCTCATTGTGCTGACAACAGCAGACTTTTAACTGAGTCTGATAAAATGTTTTTACGCCTTCTAAAAGATTCTAGAAATTACTTTCCCGTGACCATGCGTTTTACCTCTTTTTACAATAGCGAGGCAAATTTTTGGAAGTGATACAACATTTAAGTCTGCTTAGATTATTATATAATTTAATGTGTAAATTGAATCAAAATGCATTTTAAATATATGTGACTAAGTTTTTGTTGCTATGTGCCTAGGAAAAGAAATAAAAGCTCATTTGAGGGTACTATAATTCTGGAAAATAGAATACAAAAGGTTAAAGGTCATATGTCATTCCATTATTTGTGTATAAAAGCAGTGACTATGTAAATATATTTATATTGTCTGGCTCTCATATGATTGGCCTATGCTCTAGCTCCAAGATTAGATTTATAAGAATAGTAGGAAAATAATATACAGATTGTTGAGATTTGGGAATACACCTCAAATTCATCTAGTTACTACACACAAGGCTTGCTTAGTGATAGACAAATAAGAAATATGAATTTTTAATGAAAGGAGAGAAGACACTGATGTATTTTAAATGCAGGTGAAAGGAAACCCCAGAAATGTCATTTGGATAGCTCTAAAAATCAAAGAATGCTAATAGTAGTCTTATGACCCTCAATTTTTCTCCCTGCTGGTAACTAAACTCACTTTTCTCAGCTGTTTCCCTTGGCATTCAACAAATAGTTATTAAGCAACTAAGTGGCAATAGGATGCAGTAGTGAACAGGGCTGGTAAAACCCCATGCCATCCTGGAGCATACTTTCTCAGGTAGTGACCAAGTAAAGGCATGATAAATAGACATTTAAATAGACATAAAATATACAGTATGAGAGAGATGAGAATGTAAAGCACAAATTAACAGGAGAGAGAATAGGAAGTGTCAGGGATGGAGTTGGAATTGTTACTGCCTAAGAGAACTGCAGTGAAAGCCATGGTAAAGCTGAGTTTCATTCAGGAGAGAAAATTAAAAAAAAATAAACAGAAGAGTTGAAGATGAAGGAGATTTTGCATATGTTAGTCAGACTTTTCTTCCCTGTGACAAATACCTAAGAGAAGCAGTTTAAGGGAGGGAAGATTTATTTTGACTCACAGTTTCAGAGGTTTTAGTCTAAGGTCAGATGGCTTCATTGCTTTTAGGCCTGTGGTGAAGCAAAAACATCATGGTGGAAGGGTATGGTGTAGGAAAGCTGCTCACCTTATAGTAGACAGCCTGGAAGCAAAGTGAGAAAAAGTGACTGGGGCCAAGGATACCCTTCAAGGGCACACATTCTCAGCAACTCACTTCCTCCAACTCTGTCCCACCTCCTAGTATTGGTCACCTCCCAATAATATCATTAAATTATAAATTTATCAATGACTCAATCCACTGATGGAGTCAGAACCCTCATGAGTCAATTACCTCCCCAAATCCCTATCAACTCGCAACCAAGCCTTTATCACATAGGCCTTTGGGAGACATTTCAGGTACAAACCATAATGGGGTGTGACTATTTATAGGAAGAAGATGGGTGCTTACCAGGAGAAGGCATGTTATGAAGCCCCCTGCCCCATGGATTCCTGGAAAAGCAAACTTTACCCTAAGCAGTTTCCTAAACAATGGCCAGGTGCTCTATATAAGGAGCCACCCTCTGAAATAATCCTGGTATTGCTAAATTATATGAATTATATGTTTCATGTAAGGTAGACATTGTCCACCTACTTGCGATATGATTTCAAACACTTATCACCTCCTTGGTAGAATCAAAGCCTTGGAAAAGGATGTTAAGTTTGGCCACCTGCTTTCAGAAAGTAGAGTTGGGTAGGAATCCTGAGGATCTGTTGCATTGGTGTGGATTTTCAACTTGTTCTCTTGTTTTCACCTTGCATCTCATCCTCTGCCTTCTACAACATTGAATCTTCAAGGCCAGGGCCATTGCATAGTTCATAGAACAAACTGAATTCTATCTTTTTAGTACTCAACTTGGAGATTTCTTGGGACTGCTAGGCTCTATAACAGTCTTCCAGAACTTTCCATCTTTTGAATCATTGTTGAAATAATCACTGTTGAGTTTTTGGTGGATTTATTTACTTTCTATTCATGTATTCTAGGACAATTTCAAGAAGATGAAGACAAGGATGTTGGTGGTTGGTTCACTATATTTAAGCTTACCATAAATATTTGTACTTGCATTAAAAAAAGAACATATGATAGAATTTCAAACTCTTTGAAGAGTGTACCTGGGAGAAGTTTGAAAAGGCAGTTATTCTAAAGAAAATTTCAATCGCTCTTTATCCTACTTTGTGTCAAACATAACTAAGTGGAAGAATTTTATCAGAAGACTCTCCATTTTATGAGCATTCTCTTTAGATTTTTTATTTGGATTTGAAAATTGTCTTTCACTTCCATGTATGAGAATTAATGAAGGCATTAAAGTGGCAATACAAGCAAATTCAATGGAAGCACCTTTTTGTTTCTGGATTTGAGTAATAAATGTACCCTGGCATAAAGATTTTCTGCTTGCATTGGGCAACGGCCTGAAACTGCTCTGTTCTGTGACTTCTAGCCTCCAGAACTGTGAGAAATAACTTTTTGTTGTTAATAAGCCACCCAGTCTATAGTATTTTGTTATTGCTTTCAGACCATACATTGGTAGGGTAGGTCTGAAGATAAAAGATGGTTTGAAGGCCATGATGTCATAAATCATAAGTTTTGTTATTTCAAAGAATAGCTCAAGGCATATGATTTGCATTTGTATACTGCATTCAGGGTCGGTTTACATAGAGTAGGGACTCAGTAAATCTCTCTTGAATGGTAAGAAATTGGATTCCATTTTTGTGAGACAGACTTACAAATAACTGATGTCATTTGAGGCTTATTACTTCTGTTGAAAATTAAGGAATCATAATATTTTTAATATTGTTTTACTTTAGATGTTGATATTTCCCCAACTGATGCACATCTATAGACTGTTCATATGCAAAGAGCTGGGTGAGGATCCTTGAGAAATCAAAAATGAATCAAGAGTAAGTTATTAAGGGTTGGTAACTTGGGCATCATACATAACTAATGTGTCCTTTTTAGGCTTATATAAAAACAGAAAATATTTTGGAGGAAAGGTTTACATTTTACAGGGGTTAGAGGTGAGATGACACTTGTCTTAGCCAAGGAGCTGTGGTTTCTTGGTTAGAAATGGAGATTCATTATGGATGCATGTCCTGACTCATGATTCACCCAGTGACTTCAAGAACACCCCTCACCTCATTCTATCTGTCTGCTCTCACGGGCCTTTCTGTGTCTGGTGTGATTTCTACAATGAATCAATCTGGTAACAAAACAAGCAGCTCAGGTGCTCAGGTGATGTTTTATAATTATAATGGCAACCCTGTGCAAGAGTTCTTTAAGGAGAAGGCTATTAAGTTCTATTTTGCAGCAAGTCACATAACCACTCATTTAAATGATAATCACAAAGGCATTATCCATTAAAGTCTGAAGTTAACAACGTGACAGATTGGAATTAAGAAGAATTACAAATCGTAAATCCACAAGGCTTGTTTCTTCACATACCAGCCATATTTTATATTTAGAGAATTTTTCAACAATTTCTCAAGTTTTCTGCTATTTGTTTTCTAACTTGTCAATATTTTCAAACTCATTTATTTATCTTCAAGATGTATGAAGTTTTAAATTTAAGATGAAAGTCAAACTCTAAGAAGAAAAAAACCAGCAGTTGTTTGCCTCCTGCACACAAACTGTTAAGGTAATATAGTGCAAGTTTTCCATAAACATAAAAACAAGTATTATCAAATATCTTTTCTGGTGGATCAAGGACATTGATTCTTTTTTTCTTCCTTGAAAATTTCTGCAAAGATATAGAAATAATAATTTTGTTAATTGAAGACTTATTTTAACAATGCTTTCATATGATTAGCACTGAGTACAGCAATGGACAACTTTAATGCTAACCATTAAAGGAGACTCTCAAATAACAGTTTGCTCAATATAGACGAGCTTTTAGGAATGAAAGATGTTAAAATCAAATCAAAATACTTACTAAATAAGTGAAAATTTTTACGGATTTTCACAATTAGTTCAATAGTCCTAAAATGGCTTTCACAGTCCAAGCCTCACCTTATTTCCAGACTCTAATCTTTAGCATGCACCTAATGACCTTAGGGTCACATGAAGCTATTTTTTTCAGAATGCATTATTTTTATTTATATTTATATTTTCTTTTTTTATTATTGTTGTGCTGGGTGGGAGTACATTGTAGCATTTACAAAGGTCCTTATAATGTATCAAATATACCTGGATTCACCCCCTCCATGGCTCTCTTTCATTCCCCCTCCCGATTCCTGGAACTGTTTCAACAGGTATCATTTTTGTGTTTACATACATTTGCATACATTATTTTTACACCATGTTCATCCTCCTATCCCTTTCCCCACCACCTCCCCCCTCTCACTGGTGCCAACCCCCATCTCCTGTACTCCCCTTCCTCAGCAAGACCTGTTCTTCCCTCCTGTTCTCCAATTTTGTAGAAGAAAAAAAACAAAAGATAATAAGAGAAATGGCATTTTTGCTAGTTTGAGATAAAGATTGCTACTCAGGGAGATTCCTTGTGTTGTTTCCATGCATATATATATTAAAGCACCAATTTGTTCATCTCTACCAGTCCTCTTTACTCCTCCCTAGTCCCCTTCCCATGGTGGCCCCACCTGGTTTAAGATTTCTATATTCATTCCTGCACAGTTAGCACATCAACCACATTCAAGTTTTTGGTTTCTTTCCATTGCCTTATCCTTCCAGTGGATGGCCTCCCCTTAGTGTGACCCATGTCCCATAATATTGCTTCATTTGTTTTACGTCTATAATGTGCATATAAGGGAGAACATGCAGCTTTTGGCCTTCTGAGCCTGGCTAACTTCCCTTAAAATGATGTTCTCCAGTTCCATACATTTACCTGTGAATGCTGTGAATGACAAAATTTCATCCTTCTTTGTGGCTGAGTAAAATTCCATTGTGCATAAATACCACATTTTCTTATTCCATTCCTCAGTAGTGGGGCATCTTGGCTGTTTCTATAGCTTGGCTATTGTGAATAAGGCTGCAGTAAACATGGGCATGCAGGTGCCTTTATAGTAACCTGACTCACATTCTTTCAGATATATCCCTAGGAGTGGGATTGCTGAATCACATTGCAGATCTATTTTTAGTTTTTTAAAGAGCCTCCATATTGTTTTCCATAGTGGTTGTACTAGTTTACATTCCCATCAGCAGTGTTTGAGGGTTCCTTTTTTCCTACATGCTCTCCAACATTTGTTGCTGTTTGTGTTCTTGATGATAGCCATTCTAAGTGGTTGTATTTCATTTTCATTAAATTCCAGGAACTTTTTGATTTCTGTCCTTGTTTCTTCTATGACCCACTGATGGTTGAGCAATATGTTGTTCAACCTCTAATTCTTTGTATTTTCTGCTACCACTTTTGTGTTGAGTTCTAGTTTTATTGAATTGTGATCAGATAGAATGCAGGGGGTTATTTCAATTTTCTTATATTTGCTGAGGCTTGCTTTGTACACTAAGATGTGATCTATTTTGGAGAAGACTCCATGGGCTGCTGAGAAGAATGTATATTGTGCTGTTGCTGGATGAAATATTCTGTAGACGTCAGTTAGGTCCATTTAATCTATGGTGTCATTTAGGTCTAGGATTTCTTTGTTGATTTTTTGTCTGAATGACCTATCTACTGGTGATAGAGGGGTATTAAAGTCTCCCACTACCACTGTGTTGGGGTCCATATGTGATTTTGAGTCTTTTACTGTATGTTTAATGAAATTGGGTACACTGACATTGGATGCATATAAGTTGATAATTATTATTTTCTCTTGATGCATTGCTTCTTTTATTAGTATGAAGTGACCTTCTTTGTCTCTTTTGACTTATATTAAGTTTAAAGTCCACCTTGTCTGATGTAGATATTGCTACTCCTGCCTGTTTTGGAGGACCATTAGTTTGGTAAATCTTCTTTCAGCCTTTCACCCTTTTACCCTAAGCCAGTGTTTATTTCTGTCAATAAGGTGGGTCTCTTAAAAGAAACATATTGTCAGATCTTCCTTTTTAATCCATTTGCCAAACAGTGTCTTTTGATGGAGGTGTTGAGTCCATTAACATTCAGTGTTAACATTGATAGGTATGTGGTGATTCCTGCCATTTAGTTGTTTTTGTTGTTTAAGGATTTGAGTGTGCGCAGCCTATTCAATGCTACTCTCTGAGTGCTTGTCTCTTCTTCTCTTGAGGTTTAATACTTCCTGTCCTTCTGTGGTTTTGTTTGTCTTCATCTTCTGCGCATAGAATTTCGTGCCAAGTCTTCTGTGGTGGTGGCTTGGTGGTCATATGTTGTTTTAGTTTCTGTTCATCATGGAAGACTATTTTGAATGATAGGTTTGCTGGATAGAATATCCTAGGGCTGAAAGTGTTTTCCTTCAGTGCTTGAAATACCTTACTCCGTGCCCTTCTTACTTTTAAGGTTTCTGTTGAGAAATCTGCTGTTAGTTTGATGGGTTTATCTTTTTATGTTATTTGTTTTTTTCTCTCTTACAGGCTTCAATATTCTTTCTCTGTTGTCTGTGCTAGTTGTTTTAACAATAAAATACTACAGAGAGGTTCTATTTTGGTCAAGTCTGTTTGGTGTCTTGGAAGCTTCCTGTACCTGAATGGACAACTCTTTCTCAAAATTTGGGAAATTTTCTGTTATTATTTTGTTGAGCCCTTTGGCTTGCACCTCTTCTCCTTCTTCGATGCCCATGATTCTCAAGTTTGGTCTTTTGATAGAGTTGCTGAGTTCTTGCATATTCTTTTCACAGCTCTTGAGTCTTTTGTCTAAGAGTTTTTCTGTTTTTTTCTTTAATATCTATTTTATCTATGAACCCTGAGATTCTGTCTTCCACTTATTCTAGTCTATTTGAGTGGCCTTCCACTGTACTTTTTATTTGATTTGAGAGATTTTTTATTTCCTGGATTTCTGTTTGATTCTTTCTTCTGAGGTTTTCCATATCTTTGTTCAACTCCTCTTTCATATCTTGTGCTATCTTCTTTATTTCATCTCTCTCTCTTTTTTTATAGTCTCCTTTGTTTTACTTTGGTGTTTGTTGAAGTCCTTTCTGAGTTCATTTAGTTGTTTTCATGCCTTCTCAAGTTTTTTTATTTGTGGTGTCTTGATATGGCTTGAGTTCATTCTGTTTAATTGTCTCTTATAGTTTCTCCATGAGTATCTTAATGTGCTCTTACATCATTTCCTCTTTGAGAAATTTTTTGTAGACATAATTGAGTTCACTGGTGATATTTATCATCGTTCTGGAACTGGGTATTCATTTTCTTCATTTCCCACTAAATCCTCTGTTGAATTGTTTTTCTTTTGAAGAAAGAAATTTCCTCACATGATGCTATTATGCTTTAGGCATCACATCCACATTCAACAAGGGAAGAAATTGTCAAAGGAATGAAAGCTAAAGGACTTAGAGAACCATGTTGAGTTGGCCACCTTTAATAAACTTAATATGCTAGACAATTGACCCATTTACATTTATTTATTTACTTCATTTTATTGTGTAAAAATTGGTTCTCATGATCACTCATAGTTTCAATGAAATCTAGGGATATGAGAGACTAAAGGAAAGAAGAAGTTGTAATGAATGGCTTGGGAAGGCAGGACACAGTAAGTACATGCCAGAGACAGGTAGGAGCGGTGCCACTTACACAAACATCATGAGCACTCTTAGAAGGGCAAAATGTAAGTTCCAAATATGTTCATCCAATACCCTAGGATAGTGGGTGTGCATGTGTGTGTGTGTGTGTGTGTGTGTGTGTGTGTGTTATTCCTGGAAAAAGCATGGTCAATTTGGTGACTTAGATGCATGCATACACAAGAGGTATATAGAAATACAGCAATAAGTGTTTTGATTTTAAGTTAAAATGAGTTAATCTAGGTGCTGGTGTCTCAAGCCTGTAATCCTAGCTACTCAAGAGGCAGAGATCAGGAAGATTGTGGTTCAAAGCCAGCCTGAGCAAATAGCTCATGAGACCCTATCTTGAAAAACCCTTCACACACACACACACACACACACACACACAAAGAAATAGGGCTGGTAGAGTGGCTCAGGGTGAAGGGCCTGAGTTCAAGTCCCAGTACCACAAAAAAGAGAGTTAAAATCCTGGCTCTAACAATCACTTGCCAGATGACCTTGGCTCACTTCCTTGAAGTTTCTAAGCTACAGTTCCCTTTTCTTACATATATGCTGCCCCAGAGATTAATTAACTTCTAATATTAATTTCCTAGCATTAGTTTTTATTAGTAAATAAAAATCACACATTGCAACATGTAGGGCAGGAATCAATTAACAAGTGCTATTGGGGACAAAGTATGCAAATCAGAATTATTAATATTAGATTTTAGATGTTTTATACATAACCAGAGTAATTTAAGTAATTATTAAGTATTACTTTCATTTTTAAGTATGGTTAACAAAATATATAAGAAATAGTATCTTTGTCACAATGAATCCCCCTGTACAATGAATATATGCTAATAAAAACAAAAAAAATTAAAAAAAGAAATAGTATCTGCTTTCAAGCGTTTTGAAAATTATTCAGTAGACAAGATTGATGTATATGGAAAAGAAGATGGGACACAGAATATAACCACAGGACAGGTATGCAGTCAGCTCTCTAGCTGGAGGTTCTGAATACAAGTTGGATTGAAATGCTTGGAAAAAAGTTACATTGTTGCTGGAATGTATTAGATAGTTAGGCATATGATATTTGCATGTGTACTAAACACATATAGGCTTTCTTTTTCTTGTCATACTCCTTAAAGAATACAGAATAATAAGTACTTACACAGCATTTATATAGTATTAGGTTCTAGTGCTGATGGAGTGCTCAAGTGGTTGAGCACCTGCCTAGTAAGCACAAGGCTGAGCTCAAACCTCAATACTGCCAAAAAGAGTACATAGTATTAGGCTCTATAAGTTATCTATACTTAGATGGCTTAAAGTATATGGGAAGATGTTTATATGCAAATGCCATCCATAGATTTTGGCATCTAAGGATACAAGTGACAACTGTATTTCTACATTATAGAGTCATTTTTTCTTTCTTTCTTTTTCTTCCCTTTTCTTACTTCCTATTTCTCTTCTTTCTCCATGGTCAGACAAGTGAGACCAGAAATACTGAAACATCACCTTAAGTGGTTGTACATATGGAGGAGTGGGGGAGGGCATTCATTAATTCATAAATTCATTCAAAAGTTCTTATACCTGAGTAAAAAAAATCTCTCTCTTTATATATACATATACATATCTATGTATATATTTCTTTAAATGCTGAAAATTTTGAAAAACATAGAAGTGTAAAATTTATAATCACTCTGTTTTATATAATGATTGAAAACAAACAGTGTATTTATGAGGTGGAGACACAGAGGCAAACTTTAGAAAAATGGGAAAATGAGTAGCTAGCTATTTGAATCAGTCCTTCAAAAAGAACTATTTGGACATGTCAATGCAGAGCTATAAAGGCTCATTCACTGTGTTAGCTGAAAATAGAGTCTCAACAGAGTTAAAGGGAGTTTGTTTGAGTAACATATTAAGAAAACATTGTGAGTTTAGGCCACAGAAACACTAATGTGCTTTATAGACTCCTGACCCAGGTGTTTGGTTGTATATTTACACTTTTTGAATATGTAATTATTCTGGATCAGAATGAGAAAAATGTTACTAGTCTATCATTGACAAATTATGTAGTGCAGTTCACTTTATATCTACTTAAGGTCATAGAGAATTTGGATCTATTGCTTTTAGTTGCAGTATTTTTGTGGATGTTCTGGGCATCCTTTTATATATGGTCTCCAATTTAGAATGACTCAACTTATGATTTTTTGTCTTTACAATGGTATGAAACAATATGCTTCAGTAGAAACCATACTTTGAATTTTGAGTGTTGATCTCTTCCTGGGCTAGTGATATGCAGTCCAATACTTTATTGCAATGTCAGCCAGGGGCAGCAAGGTGTGTGTGTAGTTCTCACTTAGCCACAGGATCATGAAAGGGAACCACCAATACTCTTCAGTGTGCTGTGTTGTTAAGCCAGGATGTCCCATAGGTTAGGCAGATTCAATGCATGTTTGAATTAAGATATTTTCAACTTACAATGAGTTTATTAGGACATAACCCTGTTATAAGTTGAGGAGCATGTATAATGTGGTTGCGAGATGCACTTGAATTTGGTCCATGAAAACCAGGCTTTGCAAAGGCAATGAAGGAAGAAAAGTTTGTAGGAGACACATACACAAATAATTTTGACTCAAAGCTTTTTAAAGGATGCTCCAGATCCAGTGCACCTATTTATAGATGGCCACCATTGGAGATGCACCCCAAACAATTTTGAATGCACTAAAAATAAAACGTACAAGACACTCTCTAAGGCTCAAGAGACACCATGGAAAGTTACTGTCAAAACACAGAGTTCTTTAGCCTACTGCCTTCCAAAAAGGAATGAAACATTTCCCTGAGTGAAGCTCTTTTGTCACTGTCAAAGATTTCAGGTCTAAGATTCTGCATGCAGGTTGCAGACATATTGCTAAAGCCAATGCAAGAAAGCACCTTGTTCCTTTTCTTTTAAGCTACTTTAATTTGTTGGTCCTTTAATATTTCTGTGTCCTATGTACATGTTTTTCTCCCATATTTAGAATATTGCTCTGGGGAGAAAATCTTGAGAAACACTTTAAATGCAAGTTGGAAATCAAGGAGGAATTAAAACTAATATCACAAGGTATATTTTTAGGCTCCCAAGTAACAGAATTTGGAATGAAAGATGGCCTTTGCTTGTGAGACAGTTTGTCCTTAAAATCAGTGATATGTTGCAAATTTAGAACTTCACCCTACATGGAATGATCTAAAACTTGAAATAATATCAAGCATAGATAAGTAGAAACAGTCAATATTTCTTAGGCAAAATATTTTTAAGAAAGTTTTTGATGGATGATTGGAGTGGATGGGATGGGAAGGAATGCTCTTTTGAAAAATGAGAAAAAATAATCTTTTATGCAAGGGATTTTGAATAGAATTATCTCACAAATCTATTGACACACTTGTAAAAAGCTTATTCTTTCCTTGCCTAGATTATGTTAAAATTGTTATTGAAAACTTCCCTCTTCCCCAAAAAAGTCTGCTAAAATTTCAAAACATTGAAAATAACATTTCCTTTGTGAAAACTTTTCAAGTTTTCTGCAGAGATTCTCCATAACTTGGTAAGATTTGTGCACTATAAATATAAGATATATGTTAATTTGTAGAGATAAATGATAGCTTCTCTAATTTGTAGAGATAAATGGTAGCTTCTCCAATTCAAATCACATGTATAATGTTATGCAGTTAGTCCCAGGGTAAAAGGAATAAGTCACTAATAATCTAAGCAGTATACAAATATATTGATCTCTTTCACTTAGTAATTCCATTTTTAGAAATTCCACTTTAAAAAATTATTCATAGTTTGTCTAAAAACTATAGACCACAGGATGTATGCCTACGTTTCACTTAGAAAAATGAAGCATAGGAGCAATTTATATGCCTAACCATAGTGGATTGGCAAAATTAATTATGATATGTTCATGCAATAAATTATGATATAGAAATGATTTATTGGGCATGGAAAGGTGTTTATGATATTAAGAGGAAAAGGCAGTATTTGAAACATACTTTGTAAAGTATATTTGCAAACGCAAGCAGAAAAAATTATTTGGAATGATTTATATAAAGGTATGGATAGTAATTTTTCTGAGTGGTGGGATTATGAGCATGTTAAATACTCTTTCCCCTTTTGGCTTATTTTTATACACTATTTTCTCAAATAAGGAAATGTGATATTTCAGTAAGAAACTTGCAGTCAAAATAGCTCACCCTTCCTTTAGGCTCTGCCTTGGTTTGAAACACACAGGAATAATGACCTGAAAATGTAAAGACAAAATGAAGACACAAATGTCTCTCAACACAATGAATACCCTGGTAGACCATTGTTGTCATTTCAATGTTAGTAGAGCTCCCCAAAGATTCATATAAAACGGCTTGTTCCCCAGGATGGCAGTACTGGAAGCTGCTGTGGACCTTGAAGAGGTGGGACTTAGTGGGTCATTGGTAGCATGCCCTTGAAAGGTATTATGTGATTTGACTTTCTCCCCACTTTTGCTTCCTGGCTCATGATGTAAGCAATTTGCTCCTTTACAACCCAGCTAATTTGTGCCATACAAACTAGAGGCTCAAACCAATGGAATCACTTGAGCCTCCAGAACCATCAACGAAAATAAATACTTCCTTTTTATAAAGTTAATTGCCTCAGGCATTTCATGTGGTAACATGAAGCTGACTAATTCAACCAGGAAATGTCAAAAACTTGTTCTTGCTAAAACAATAGTGGTGATAATTTAGCAAGAAGAAATGTAGACCCAAAGAGAGAGTGTGGCATGCAGGAAATAGCAAAGTAAGAGTGAAAAACAGGCATATTGGAAAATTTCATTAACTTATTAATTATAAAAACTAAATGAAAAGGTAAGTTTAAATTCTAGATAACAATTTCAAAAAATGATGACAGGATGCTTACTGGTTGGCATTATGAAAACCACACCAAGATCTTATATGTAAGAAAGATGCTAGAGCCAAAAATGTAAGTACCATTAAAACTGTAGCTTCTGAACCCACACAGGAAATTTAAAAAGTACTATACAAACCAACTAATCCAATAGAAATCAAGAAGGAGAAATGTGAAATCCTAAAAAGTCATAAAAGGAGAAAACTGATTTAAAATATATCACTTTGAAACAAAAGACCATTACTTGGGCTGAAAGGAACCTTCTACCAAAATCTGGGATAATCATGAACTTTTGTGTTTTTGACCCATAGAAAAAGGGAAAAGAAATAAGCCAAATATAGTAGGTAAAAACAAACACACAAAAATACAGAATTTGGGGGAAGTTTTAATTTTTAAATTATATTTTAATATAGTACTCTCAGAAAACTATTGATCATGTAAAGCAAAATTGTTAAGCATACAGAGAATTTGAAGTTTTCCTTAGCCAACAATTTGGAGTATTCACATTATTTTCAAGCAACACAAAACATTCCTAAAAATCACACATTAGCTGCTTGCAAAGTATCGAATAATGCCCAAGCGTTAACATATCAGACCACTTTCACTACATGAAAATTGAATTAGTAACTAACAATAAAAAGACAATAAAATAAATGAGTGCTTGAAAAACAAAAACACACTTCTAAAATAAACATTCAGTTAATGAGAAAATCAAAGAGGAAATATGAAACTTTTGAAACTTAATGGCACATCATATACCTTACATAGAGCTGGGGGTGTGGCTCAAGTGGTAAAGTGCCTGCCTAGCAAGCACTGAGTTCAAACTCCAATACTACCACAAAAAAGGGGCGGGGGCAATACCTTATATCGCATAAGGTCAGTTATGTGAAACAGTACTTAAAACATATCATGAAATGCTCTTACTAAAAAGAAAAACATCTAGTCAAATTAATGCCATTAAAGATGTAATGAAAAGATACATGAGTAAAATAATGACAAAATCAGAATCATAAAGGCATGAAAGTCTATTACTTTTTATTTTAACAAACTTTAGGGAGAGAAAGCAAAGGGCTGAAGAATCTATGTGTTTGACAGTGGTGTGAGATGAGAACTGCAGTGCATTTGTGCTTCCTTCCTTTGTGGAGTGGATTGAGTATCCTGAATGGATGTTCCCCTGGTTTTCATCCAGTCTTCATTGCAAGGAATGGTGAGTCCAGTGAGCACTGTGCTCTGTGAGTTGTGCAGGGACACACACCTGATCATGCTGGCTTACACCATCGTCATGCCCTTTATTTCACACAAAGTCCCATTCTCCAGAAGTGCCTCCTTTTCTTCTGTTTCCTCACTCCTCCAAGAAGACTTCAGTGGTCTAGGTCTGCGTCCATGTCTAGGACAGTAATCCTCAAACTGGTGGGCGATTTCCTCCCCAGACAAGTCCTTTCAGGACGGGTGTGGATTTACATCATTCCTAAAGAGACTGGATGTGGAACAATGAACTTGGGACCCTTGGCTAGCATGTCTCACTTCCAACACTATCAAGGGCTTCTTCTCATCTTTTCAAAAAATGCTGTTCATAATCCACTATGGCATTTATGTTGTTGAAATCAGGTCTGGTTTATTTAGGGCCAAGTCTAACCTGTTGAATCAAAAAGAGACCATATTATGTGAGCTAAATCAAAGTTGCTTTCTCTCTGCAGTGTGGCAATCCTGGAACAAGCACTCAGCATTGTGCTTTGGTGCTCTGCTTCCTGGTACTATGTGGGAACTTCATCCCTGAGCTTATCCTTCTCTGGCCTGCTGAGGTCTTGTGTGCTTCCATGTTCCATCCTGCAGGTTGAGGATACAAGCGAAGTTCCTTACAAGGACAAGGCACTGTCTCCATCATTTCCACTCCATCTCCCCTGATGAGGACTAAATGCACATGACCCAATTTAGTTTCAAAGACAGCTGGAAAATGTAGCCTTTGTGTGGAGTTCTCATCCAAGAACTGTGGAGGAAGAGAGAAAAGGGATTTTGGTAAGCAACTTGGCATCTCCTGCACACAGTCTAAAATTGGAACCTATGGATTCTAAATAAGAACCTGACACCTCCTATAAAGTACATTGATAAGCTTGAATGTACTTACAACAGGGTGCCTTTAAATGTATGATATCTGAAAAATATTTTTTACATGTCAAAATCAACACTGACTCCTATATAAAGAGAGGTGATAACCAGGTCTACATTGGAGTTTGGCTAGTAGTCCCTGTAGATAGCTTTACAGTAAATGCTTCAGGCTCAGTAGGTTATGTGGTCTCTGAACTATTCAACTTTGAATTTGTAGTGTGGAAGCTGCAACAGACAATACATGAAGGCATACATGTGATCGTAAGCCAATAGAACTTTATTTACAGAAACAGGCAGTCAGCTTCAACCAGTGGGTCTTAGTTTATCAATCCCTGCATTAGAATAGTGACTGTAAGGGAATGAATGCTATTGGACTTGCCTTCTTAAACTCACAAGGAACCTAGTGATCTCAGAAACTGGTGCTTTGAAGAACTGAAGAAGCATATGAATGTTGTTTGTAATATCATTTACCAAAGCAGAGAGGAGGAAACCCTTATATTTGGGATTATTTTCAAGCTTTATTAATTTAATTAAGCAATTTTCTAAAGTCCAAAAAAGAAAAAAAAAGCAAATCATACTATGTATATATTGAATACCATTGCTTTTATTAAGTCCTGATTTTCATTAAGATATTTAGAGACCTGTATGATTCTAGTCTGAAGCACATGGGTGTATTTTAATGAAAACTATAGTACATAAACATTTGTACTTTTCTGAGACACTGGTCCAAATTGATATCACATCTAACAAGTTGATAAATGTAGACTCAGGCTTTTAAGAAAGCTGCTATGGTCCCCTAACATAAGGTTGCACCTTGGGCTACATTACCCAAGTGTTTTCAACAGATGGTTTCAGAGGGTCATAACTTAGCATCATATCTCAGGTTTCAGTGAAGATGGATGATAGTAAAAAATCTTATGGAGAATGTTTCTGAGTCATCTATAAAAGTTCTAGGAAATGCCTTGCTTAATGTTTCTCATAAAAAAGATACAAGACGAAGTTATTCTTAGAGTTTAGTATTAGGGGCTCATGAAGAAATGATTTACCTTCTTTTACTAGACACCAAAGCCTATTAAATTCCTTATACTTTCCTTCTTTGGACTACAAGGAAACTGAAAATTCACATTTAGAATTCAAGTTCAAGAACTACCCTTAGTGTTTTATTTCTGATTACTTGTCACTTCTCTAATACTCAGTTGATAGTCTATGTTTTTAAAGAACCATTGTACATAGTGGGTATTAACACAGTCAATCCTGCTTAAAAAGAGGTGTAGCCTTTGATCTTGGCTCCTGGGAGGTCATCTCTGAACATTGGGAATGTCTTGTTTCATAACAATGTCTTCATTTATTTGAAGGCATTGGGCCAGCCACATAAGAACAATACGATTTAGCACAGGATCTTTAGGCCACACCTCAGTGATTTTGTTTATCTACAACAGTGTCATTAGTTTGGCCACACCAAACGCAATGTGTGTTGTAGGGTCACACACCATCAGTTGATCTCTGTAGGGGATGGAGATGGAGTTCAGCTTTATGGTTAGTCAACTAGTTTTATCTGATAGAGCACTCAAAGCTCAGGTATGTGTCCTGGTTGTCGTATTCCATGCATGCTGTCACATATCAAAACCAGAAAGTGATGCTGCCCATACTCTACAAGGTAAGAACTACTGGAAATTGCTCATTTGTGACTTTTCTACCTTATGCTCTTCATTCCTGGGCTGATTTTTAATCTGTACTCTTTCTCTGTAATTAACCATAATCATGAACAAAAATAGCTTTCAGTGCATTCTATGCATCTTTCTAGCAAACTGTCAAAACTAAGTATGGTCTTAGCGAACTTTGAACTATCAATTTCATCAGACAAGAGCTCACTCTTTTTCACTATTCCCTCAAATATTGCATATTTTAAAAAACACAGCCATAAACCCCTCAATGATTGTGATGAGGTCTGAGACATGTATCCTTGGGAGAATTTGTCATTGTGTAAATATCACAGAATGTACTGGTACAAACAAAGATGGCTACAATGTCACTAATTGAGACCATCATTGTCCATGCAATCTGTCATTAACTAAAATGTCATTATGCTTTTATAATTGTATTCAAAACTAAAGACTGGAAGGTATAAAACCAGAACTTTAGGTCCCAGGCTCAAACTCCAGCCCTTCCATGTATCAGGTCCAGCCACTCAACTCCAACATGCTAAATAAAGAGCCCAGTAATGATGAAGAGCAGAGAAAGGAGATTTATTACACAGCACAGGCAGCCACAGGAAAAGATAAAGTACTTCAGTCCATCTTCTGCCATCTTTGTCGTACAAACATGAGCTTTAGGTTTAGGTAGAAAAAAAAATAGGAATAGGGGACAAAAGGTATGCATAGTTAAACAGTCCCAGGCACAGGTTTGGCCGGGTTGGTCATATCTCAGTCTTTGTTTGCAGAGGGGTTCCAGAGAAGTTATCCCTGTTATTGCTTGTAAGGAATGATCTGGTCAGGATAAACAAGTCTTTGTTACCTAGCAGGTGATCTGTCCTGAGGGGGTCTGCTGTTCCTTTCTTCGAGGGCAGTTTTTTTCCATTCCTCCTTACAAACATGATATTGGTAAGTCCTGTCCTTCCTGGGTTCCAAGGTGATTGCAAAGTGACTGCAGAGAGAACTGCTCAGAGCAAAGAACAGAAACTGGGTGCAAAGGCTTTTCTTCCCTTTTTAGTTAATTTGTGAGTCCAAGTAAGGAGTCTGTGCTTTTCAACAAAAGCAGTTTAAGTACCAGTAACAGATAGAATAGTACATTATATATAAGCACATTCAGGTTGTCTTACTACCTGCCTCACCGAAAGGCTACCCTACCTGTTTGCTGGTGTCAACTCTTCCTTACATCAGAAGTTCGCCTTCTCTAGAGGCTGAGAATATTTGCAAATATTAGGCATGTACCCATATCTGTGGTTGTATTGTCCTGGGTGTTCCTGATCTAGTAGCTGTT
The DNA here is from genome assembly GCF_047511655.1 of Castor canadensis. Taxonomy (NCBI): domain Eukaryota; kingdom Metazoa; phylum Chordata; class Mammalia; order Rodentia; family Castoridae; genus Castor; species Castor canadensis. The sequence goes on from NC_133405.1 coordinate 138,417,387, forward strand.
TGTCATAACGATGGACACCACAGATCATTAGGCTCTACAGCCATACCTCCATCCATTCATCCATCCAGTATGTTCTCCAACATCCAACAAAGGTCAATTCCAAATCATTCCATTCACAAAATATTCTACTCTTGTCTAGTTGCTCTGCTACCTCTGCCTTGCTCTTACAATCTGGTACTCTAGCCCATATTTGGTCTTTACAGTGAAGCTGGAGAGAGATTTTCCTATTTGACATCTCCAAGCCTAGTGTACCAAGGCTAGACTTGGGTTTGTATACATTCTTTCCTTCCTTTGGTGAGATTATCCTGGATTTGACCTTATTTCAGGTCTAATTCATTCACTAAGTGACTCTTTATTAAGCTCTTACATTATGTATAGTGGTATAGTCATGCATGGCTTAATGCTGTTTCAGTCAGCAGCAAACTATATTTACCATGGTGATCACATAAAATTATAATGGATGTTATGGTTTGGATCTGAAATGTCCCCCAAAATGTCATTTGTTAAAGACTTGGTTCCCAATGCAACATTATTCAGAGGTGGGGCCTCTGATCTCACCAATGGATTAATCCATGGATGGATTCATAACATACCAGGCTCTTGGGAGCTAGTGGAGACTTAAGAGGTGGGGTCTAATTGGAGGATATAGGTCATTGGAGATGTGCTCTTGAAGGACATAATTTGTTCTCAGCCCATTCTTTCTCTTGGTCTTTCAATCTGTATCCTAGCTGCCGTAGGGTAAGCAGTTCTATTCTACCCTGAGCTCCCTTCCATGGTATTATGCCTCATTACAGACCCACAGGGATGGGGCCAAGAAACTATGGACTGCACCTCTGAAACTGTGAGACAAAATAAATCTTTCCTCCTTTTAAGTCATTTGTCTCAGTCATTTTATCACAACAATGGAAAGCTGACTAATGCCATGGAGTAGAAAAATTTCTATTGTCTAGTGACTTTATAGCCATCATAATGTTGTAGTACAGTGAATTATTCACCTGTTTGTTGTGATGCTTATTTAAATAAAACTATTTAGATGCACAAACATTGTTGTGTTACAATTGCCTACAGTATTCAGTATAGTAGTATACTGTACCAGTTTGTAGTCTAGGAACAATTGGGTGTGCCATAAAACCTATCTATGTAGTAGGCTCTGTCACTTACATTTGTGTAAGTACACTCTACGGTGTTCATATGAGGATGAAATTGCCTAATGGCCTATTTCTCACAGTGCATTCTCATAATTAAGTGATGCATGGCTACTCTCTAATGGGATTATAGTAAAAAACAAGTCTGCCCATTTTGGAGCTTCCCATAGAAATTGACACAAATTAATGTAGAATGTTTCATTAGGGTAAGTTCTGTACAAAGGGTAAACTGGCGTAGAGGACAGCGAAGGTTGGGCAGAGCTGGAGATGGGGGTGGACAGTGACTCAGTAAGGAGATGATGTTCCCGTAGAAATAAGTAAATTGACCTACAAGACCTATTAAGCAGTTGGAGATAGGATTCTTGCACAAGGGGTAATGAAACAAAGAATAGTTCTTACCATATTCAAAGACAAACCTGGGAAGGAAGCATGTAAGAAGCAAGACCATTTAGAAGAAGTGGCTGGACCATGTACAGGAACTGACTGGGCTATTTATAGGAAATAGACTATTTATATGAAGTGGCTGTACCATTTACATTTAAAATCTTGCTTTCCGCCTTGGAGTTTGGTACTGTCTGTGTGATGGAAGCTACTAGAGATGTTTGCACAGTGATCTGAAGTCCTTACAATTCTATTGTGCAGTTATTTCACTCTTTGAGGGAAGGCTCTCTGTCCATGCTGTATCTGACATTGGGTTGAGATTGTCAGACACCCTCTCTGGCTTCAATTGACTTTGCCAGCTCTCTGTGCTTGGAGGCCCCTTCCTCAGCATTTTTCAGATCCCTTTCAGCCCTCATTGTTGCCTCTGTTCAACTTCCCCATTATACTCAGCAGGTCTGTTTCACTGGGACTATCCAACTGTGTGTCTTGCTTTGGCTAAGAATGTTTGTGGACAAGAATCATTCTTCCTTGGGGTCTCTGCATAGAACACATTTTTAGACTCTCACCAGTTCTCTAAACTCAAAGCCTTTTTCAATTTCAACCACAGGGAGTGGGAAATCCATAATCATTTCTTTATTTCCTTTTCTTGGCTTCATATAATTTCTGACTTTGTAACTCACTCTCCCAAGGAGCTGCATTTTAATTTTTTCTCCAAGTTATTGGAATGTTGTGCCTGCCGATATTGGTTATGTCCTGTTCTATGAAACTGAGAGTCCCTACAAGGAGAGCAGTCCACATCTAGATGCTTTCTGGAAAGTCAATTGTAATAGTAAACAGCAGGCATTTGAAAACTGGCTTATCTTTACAGAAGCAGCATCTTCCCTGCTCCCAAGCATAGATGGTAAAATATCTCAATTGAGCACTTTCTCCAGTATCTTAAGGTATGGGACCGAATGAAAGATAATGAAAAGGTTTTGATTGGAAAGCTTCAGGGTTAGAGAACACAAAGATTGTTTCCTGAAGACTGAATTAAAAAAAAATTCAATATGATCAGAAGGAAAATTTCAAGTATTATTGATGAAAATCATTTGACAATTGCTCTATCACACCTTAGGTTTAGAATATAAATTCATCTAAAATAGTCCAAACAGTGCTTTTGCATTTAAGAACCTTCATGTACAGGAATTCCTCATTATAACCATGAGAATATGTTCTTTTGGCTGCTTTGTATGTTGCATGTTCTGCCCAATTGCTCTATGCATGTCATTTTATACTCTTCAACATCTTCCTAGGTATCTGATACTATGATCTTGATTTTACCAGTGGCTATACATCTGTGTTAGGCAACCTGTGATCACACAACCAGAACATAACTGAGCTTCAGAAGCCAATGAAAGCCAAAGCCTTGACATATGTCTAAGCCCGCCTGATTTTAAACCCAATATTTGTACCAAGAATGAGTTGTAGTGTTCAATACTCAGGTTATTACTTTTAAGACCATAAGACTTGGTTCCTCCATGGATGTCAAGTTCAACTTTCAGAAGAATGTAGGCAGCTGTTAGAAAGTGTTTTACAAGGGAGATGGAATAAAGAGGAGGGTTGTGGTTGGATTTACTCAAGTCTGTGTGGGCAAACACACACAGACTATGAGAATCTTAAGGCAGTATATGGAGAAGGCTGACATCTGGGTCTCATAAGTGAAATAGAGAAAAGCAGCAGCAAAGAAGTGGAGGTATGCATGTGGCAAGGGGACATGGTTACTGGCATCTGCTGCATAGAGGACAAGGATGCTGCTAAATAGCTCACAATGCACAGGACAGCTCTAATAATAAAGAATTGTCTGGTCCCAAATGTTAACTGTACCAAAATTGAAAAGCCCTACTATAGGGAGCTTATTGACTGCCTTCTAGTATTTTCTGCTTGTAAGAGCTATGCAATTTGGGGCACCTAACTTAACTTTTGAGATTTCACTTGATCCATTATGAAATCAAAGAGATAAAAAGAATATTAATCATCATCTGTCCAGCTATAAATTTCCATGACATCAGTTACTTTTTTCTAGAATTTTCATAAATTCTAAAATGAAATATCTGTGTATAGCACATCTCTTCCTGTCTAATACAGGATCTTTGTCATATTATCTTCTATACATAAAGTTATTTAGAAAGGGTAACATCATATCCAGTAACTTTGATTTTAATTACAGTGTGACTATCTCAAAAATCATCATGGCTACATCTCAGATGAATAGAGAATCATCATGATCAAGTGCATTATTAAACAGATTCATCCATGAGATGGTCACATTCACATTGAAGCACACAAATAAGTGTAAGGCCTGGGTTTTTCCGTCACTTAATAATCTTGTGAGAGAGGTAAGACAGGAATACAAAAATTTAAGTAAAGATACTGTTTTAAATAACAACACAAACATGATAGCACAGCAAGGCTTGATACAGAGATGATGTTCTTTGGTTCAACTGTCAGTATTCTGCCTGAAGGAAAGCTACTTTTGACCTCAGGCTTGTAGATGTTTCATGGCTTCACTTGTAGAGAGTATTTCTTTCGGTGTCTTTATTACCATGTTAAGACAAAGCCAGCATTGGTTTCCAAGGCCCAGTTAAGTCTAGAACAGTTTTATCCCTTTTGTGATATTATATCTTCCCTTACTCTTTGTGCACTGTCCTGTGCGATACAGATGACTCCAACACTAGGGAAAAATGGTCCACTATATGAGAGCTACCCCTTTTAAAAAAGTTTTGTCTTAATTCCTGTTTATCATCAAGTGTTTAGATTTCTCTTTTTAAAAATCAAAAATAGACTTCTTGTAAGGCCATAGTGGTGGCTGAAGAACAGGAAGCAATTTAACTGCTTGAAAATTCTAATCAAAGAAAAAGGAATGCATTTTAGGATATTCTCTCTCTCTCTCTCTCTCTCTTTCTCTCTCTCTTTTGTTTCACTTCTCAGCCACAAGGGATCTGGTTTTGTTCCACCATGAACTTCTGCATTGTGTGGTACCTCATGACAGGCCCAGAAGCAACAAGGCCAACTGATCATGGACTGAAACCATCAAAACTGTGAGCCAAAATGAACCTTTTCTCTTTATAAATTAATTTTCTAAGGCATTTGTTATAGTGACAAAAAGCTGACTAACAAAAGTTCCAAGAAGGGAAGATGTAGTCATCTGAGGATAGCGAAAAGGCTGGAACTGTCCTTCTAGATTTTTTGCTGCCTTATTAATATGGACAACAACCAGAACAAATCCAAAATGAAAATTCTTATATCTACAAACTGCATAAGCCTGGAGAAAGAAGTTATTTAAACCAGGCTTTAAAAACTAACTTATGAAATACTTAACAGCCATTCTCAAAGAATGAACTCTAAATAATTGTACTTTCAGAAGTTCATAAGAGAACAGAATGTGCTAGCAGTCTACTGTCCTGCCAAATCTGTCATTCCTAGCACTCTGTAGAAAAAAGTCCAGAATAGCTCAGAGGGGTAGAAAATTCTACATCTTTAGATACTAGAGTCACATAAAAATTTAACTTCATGTCTAGGACCCTCAAGGCATCTTCTATGAAATAGAAACTATAAAACCAACTGCATTTTAGTGCAGGAGAAGAAATAGATTATAAGATGAAGGATACTCCCAGCCATATCACACTTGGGGACAAGCCAGTTAACAACATTCAAGAGTGAAATTAAATCCACTTTGTATAATGGTCCTCATCCCCTAAACATAGCTAGGGATTCAGCAAGCATTTAGTTGTATCTGCATTTGTGTTTTATCTGCTTTCATGTTAATGGTAGGTGGGGTCTTTGTCAGGTTATGAGGTCATGAGTGTGGGGCATCATGAATAGGATTAGAGTCCTTATAAAAAAGACCCCAGAGAGTTCCTTTGGACTTCCAAACTCTAGAATGGATAGCAATAAATCTTGTAAATTACCTAGTCTATTGCATTTTGTTATAACAGCCTGAGTGATCTACTATAGCCATGTTAGGCAAAACTATTTGATATCGGGAAAGAAAATCTTTCTACCTAGAATTAACCTTTCACTGCACAAACAAGAGTTTAGCAATTTAGTAATTTGACTCTCCTGAGCACCAACAATGGGTCTTGTTTCATTTTAGTTTCCTTGTGAAGATGGTATGTGGTTCTAGCATTTAAATTTTTGGCAATTGGGCTTCTCTGTCTCATATATGTAAATATATATCATATTGTACATACAGAATGTATAATTTATAATATAGAGTGATCCATAATATTTGGTGTCAAGTGTAATTAAACTTATTCATTCTTGTTTTGTCTTGAAGATATAAAATATTATTAACCACTTTTGCACCTAAAAGAGTCCCAAATCTTAGGACCAACAAACATCCTGTTCTGGAATTCCTACCCTCTATCTCTTTGCATCCATGCTCAGAACTAGCAGCTGTATTTTCTGCTGACAGCCTTTAAATAAGAACTTTTATCTGAAAAATGTATACAGCAACAAGCATATATTTTAGACCCAACCTACCCTCTTTTCTGAGGATATGAACTTCTATATAAAACCATCATTCAATTTTGCGTGCTATTGCAAGGCTTCTTCTTAAGTGCATTTAGAAACAAAGAGATGCACTACCATACCCATTGCTGGGTCAAATGACTGAAAATTAGGTTTAGGGAAAATATGGAATGGTGGCAGGTGGCCTCAGACAAGGATGGAACCATTGGAGATATGTGAAGAAGGGCACCGTAATGATCCCTTGTGACTAATCAGGTCAGGCTTTGTAGTTGACAGTCTATGAACAGTCTAATGTGACTTACATCATATTTTGTGCCTTCTCAGCCATAGTCTTCACAGATTACTCTATTTATGTTTGCCTTTGGTCACAAATTCCTCCCTAAGGCTTAAATCTTTTCCTTGGGTGTGCTTCCTCTTCATAGCTAAGAAGAAAGATGTCTGTTACTTTTGTATTATCTTAGAAAGTGGTTCATTCCAATAATATCTTAGAAATTAACAACTGTTGTTGAACCTGTTAAAAATTATGTTTAAAAGGGGAGAGAAAAGGGATATGAAAGAGTAGCAGAGGCATTGAATCTGCTCAATGCACATTACATGCTTGCATGTAAGTATCACAATAAAACTCTTTTGTACAATTAATATACACTAATAAAAATGCTATGGATGACACAAAGAAGAATGAAATCTTGTCATTCACAAGTAGTGAAGAGGTCTGGTAGAGACAAACGAATTCAGGTTGTAATACGCATGTGCATGGAAGCAATGCTAGGAATCTCTCTGTATAGCTATCTTTATCTCAAACTAGCAAAAATGCTGCGCCTTTCTTATTATTGCTTGTGTCTTCTTTTCAACAAAATGGGAGAAGAGGGCAGAACAGGTTCTGCCTGGAAGTGAGGGGGTGGGGGGCAGGAGAGATGGCTCAAACAATGTATGTACATATGAATAAATGAATAAATAAACCAATAAACAAAGAAAAAAGAGAATAAAAGTAAAATAGAACAAAGAACATAAAAAAAATGCTATGGGTATTATTAGTCAGCTCAGGATGCCATAACAGTACATCATGGACCGGGATGCCTTAAAAAACAGAAAATTATTTTACTCACAGCTCTGGAAACCAGAAATCTAAGATTAAGGTACAGCTGGATTAGTTTGTTGTAGTGGCTCTCCTCCTAGCTTGCACAGAGGCCACCTTCTTGGCAAGTCTCCATATGGTAGAGACAGAGGGTATGCTGATATCTTTTCCTCTTCTTGAAAGGGCACCAGGTCTATAGGATTAGACCCCCATCCTATGACTTCACTGGACCTTTATCATCTCCCAGGCAAGGCTATCTCCAAATATAGCCATATAGTGGGCTATGGCTGTGACACATGAATTTGGGGGTGGGAGAGCACAACTCAGTTGACACAAGTTGGATTATCCAGTTGAGAAAATAATACATGGGACTTTACTTTATTCGAGTTTTAGGATAGCAGTGAATCATCTTTCAGGGCAGGTGTATCTCATGCAGTGTTTGAAATAGACTCATTCTGAAAAAAATTCATTTATCTGAAATTGAAATTTAACTCAGCATCCTGTGTTTTATCTGGCAAACCTAGCTGTAAGAAATCTTGAGCTGGTGGAAATATGAGCAAAGTTTACTGAGCAGTGTGCTAAGTGTCTTGAACAATCCCAAATATTCAAGAACCTCCCAAATATATAAGAACTAAAGGTACACTTACATTCCCTGTCATATTCATGCAGAGAGGGAAAAAATCCAGCAAGCAGTATCTTTGCCTCTGAAGACAAGCATATAATGACTTGGAATAAAATTTATATTTGGCAGCATCTTGGTCTTTTTATTGTACTGGGAGCCCATCTTGTGTAATGATTCACAGTGTGTGTCCCGGGTAATCAGCTCAGTGAGTCATGTTTAATTTCTTCTGTTTCCAAAACTGTTTTCCAAGCCAATGGCCAAGTGAGGCTTTTCCTTTGCCAGAATCCATGTGAACTCTGAAAACCATCTTTTATCCCCATTGCATTCTGAAGTGCCTCCCTGTTGGTTCTGCCATCCCAAATGGCAATGTATCTTGAAATGGTATTTGAAAATGCCATCTCTGGAAGGACTCCCCCTGCTTAACTCACAGCCAAAACATGAGGTCTAAGGCATTTTTGTCATATGAGGTACCTGGCAGCTCCCCAAAGTCATTAATGAGGACGACACATACTGTCAACCATGGTAGGTTTTGTGGTAGAGTGTGTGCCTGGGAAATGAATTTTCCCTGGATAATAAAATGTTCACCCACATGTAGTAAATTACCTTTTCTGGGACCATTTAATCAGAATGAATGCAGTCTTTCCTTCACCCATGAAACTAGGAAAGACGGTCAGTGGTTGTCACATGATATTCTGTTTTAGCACCATGGTGGTTGCACACAGTGATTCTAAAGATTTCATTTAGGAATGAATTTTAATATTGCACACTTGCTAACTATCTGGTCTGAATTTTCAATTTTCATCAAATAGCAGTTATTTGTATTTTGAAATAATTTTTCTCACTTTCTTGAAAAGAATGTATTTTCAGGTTAGTATTGCTACAGGTATGTTTTCTAGGGAGCTAACTGTCTTTGTGTGTGACTCCTTCACTTGGTGCCCTCACAGTTTGGTTACAACTGTTCCATCTCTGAGCTCAGAGTCTGACCTCCATCTTTTTTACTTATTTAAACTTGTTGCTATAAAATTCTGGGGCATCTTTCCCCAACTCTGCCATATTTCTAGTACCAAATTTGGCAAGAAATTATAAAATGACTCATGTTGGCTTGTTATTAAGGACTCAGAAGTCTTGGTAATTCAAGATATGAGAGAGAGAGAGAGAGAGAGAGAGAGAGAGAGAGAGAGAAAGTAGATAGTAGATAAGTGATTGTTTGGGTCTGGGGGCTTGAGGGGTAGCATAGGTAGTGGTCTAGAAAAAGAAATTGGGAGTGACTGCTAATTGGGTGGTAAAAATGCTCCAAAATTGTGGTGGTGGTTGCACAAGTCAGTGAATATAGTAGAAACCATTGGATTTTTACTTAAATGAGTGGGTTGTATGATATGTGAATTACATCTGAATAAAGCTATTTTTCTAAAAATGAAATTTAAGGTAATACAGAAGAAGAGGAAGAAGAGAAGGAAGAGGAAGAGCTTGAAGTCTTCTTGGCCATAGTGGTAGATTTCAAAGAAAGATTTTCAAGATATATTTTGAGAAACCATTGTTATGAAGTGATTAATGCTCACATATTGAGATTTTTTTCTCACACATCTTCCCCTTTACTACTTTCTGTTCACAACCTTTAAATATAGTGGTGCACAGGGGATGGCACATTTCACAAATACAGATGCCTGAGTTTTACCTGAGGTTCAGGTGTAACTGGACCAAGATGTGACCTGGCATGAGGACTTTAAAACCTTTGTAGGAGATTCTTAATGGTAGCTAATGTTGAGGATACTTTCTCTGTTAGGATTTTCTTTTTCCTTTCTTTTTTGTGGTGCTGGGGATTGAGCCTAGCATTTCACACATGGCCAGCACGTGTTCTACCACTGAGCTAAACCCCAGCCCAGGAACTTCTTTATATGCCTTGTTTTGCCAATGAAACCATCCAACTTTTTCTCCTATTACAGAAATAGTCCATGGAGGTTTCTTTCTAGAAATCAGTCCAACATGTCTTTGAAATCTATACCGCAAGAGGGAAAAACACATTTGGCAAGTAAAAAAAGTGGAATTAGGTTCCTCTTTGACGACCCCTTGTCACTTTGAAAACCTAAGATTCTCTTCCTGGCACAACCTCAATGCAGAAAATGCATATTTTTAATGTCAATAAATGTCGTCAACCTCATTTTTCTACAATGCAAGTCTTTTCAATAAAATGCTTTCACTTTATCAGGCAATTCTGTAGCTAAATGATGACTCCAAATACTGAATCTTTAAATAATTTTACAAGAGACAAAGGAGTTTCCTAGTTCTTGTTCAACTCTTTGTACCTTGGATTTATTAATTCTGTTGCTTTTGCATTAGAAATTGCTCAGCCCACTTAAAAGACTTTTTTCCCCTTCTGTGGTGCTGGAATCAAACCCAGGGCCTTTGTACATGCTAGGCAAGTGTTTTGCCACTGAGCTGCAGTAACAGCTTGATGAAGACTTTTTTAATGAGTTAAGAATCTAGTATCTCCAGGTATCCAAAAATAAATGTTGAGGATTAAACTTTTATCAGAGGAGATGTCTGTCAATTCTTATAAGAATTTCTTGGAAAAGTAGTATCTATTGTAGTGCAGGAGAAATTTGTTATATCCAAACTTCTATCATGCCTTTGGAACATATTTTAACCTTTTTTAGTGTTATTTCTAAATAAATAGTGCTTTTATTATCAAAGCAGCTGACATTATTATTGAACTCATTGCATTTGGAGCTTCAATTATCAGCCTGCAGAAATTTTTGAATAAATTAATAAAGGACCTGTTTCTTTTATGTATGAGCTGACTTCTAGAACAACTACTATAATAAGGGTTTAAAATCAAATACCCTTTGAATTGATTCTGGGAAATGATTCTGCTTAATGCAAATTATATCAGGAGAAGAATGAGCTCATATTTGCATATATATTTCAAGATAGCTGTTTATTTTACAGTTAGATGTTTATGGCCAAGGAACCATGAGATTAATAAATCATAGACAAAATTTCTGTTCCTCTGCTTCACAGGAAGGCCAGGACATACTGAATTTTTTTTAATAGCAGAATCACTTTTGAAACTTCAAGCTTTATAAAAATTTAAATAATTATGCATGACAAAAAATTCCTTCCACACATTCCTAGAAAGAAAGATAGCACCAAACGTAAGGAAATGTGTAAACATTTTGGTTTTCTTGTATTTGTTTGGTTTTGTGGACTTACCCTACATGTAGTATATCTAATGTATATTTCTGAGCCTTCAGTGTTCCCCCCAAATTGTATGCTGCTGTTATGTAAGTAAGTATTGGGAAGCCTTTTTTTCTGCAAAGGAGCTGGTTGATATTTTTAGTTTTGCAGGCTCTATGAATACTTATAACAGAAACTATTCACTGCTGATGTAACATAAAAAACAGCAGAGACAAGGTAAACAAGCAGGTGTGGCTGTATTCCAATAAAACTTAGTTTACCAATACAAGCAGTGGGCAGCATTTGGCACCTGGATTGTTATGAACACTGACCATCTGGATGATCCCTCTTCAGTTTTGTTTGGTAGGAGAAGAGGTTTGGTAAGTGACGTGATCTGTTTTGATAATATGCTTTAGAGATAACCTGGAGGTATCTACTCTCATTGGCCATATCCAAATCCACACTAGAGTGGAAATGCTTCATCTACTTCCTTCATAGGCATTGTCACAGATCATAATTTTAAAAAATTCTTTATTGTATATCCTCCCAAGGAGACTCTAGACTCTAAAAAGGCATAGACAGGGGCTAACATAAAGAAATGGAAAAACTTCAGAGACAATAATTTATAAGATTTAAATTGTGTGCTGTTCTGAGTAGTGTGATGAAATCTCTCTTCATCTTGCTTAGGATGTGAACCACCCCATTGTCCAGTTTATCAACACCGTATGTGATACCCCCCATTAGTCACTTAGTGGCTATCTCTGCTATTAGATTGACTGTTGTGGTATCACAATACTTGTATTCAAGAGACCCTTATTAGTAATGGCTCCAAAGTGCAAGAGTTGTGATGTTGGAAATTCAAGATATGTCAAAGAGAAGCAAACCATAAAGTACTTACTTTAAGTGAAAAGGTGAAAGTTCTTGACTTAATAAAGAAAGACAAGTTGTCTGCTGATGTTGCTACTGTCTATGGTATGAACAAATGCTCTATCTCTGAAAAGGAAAAGGAATTCATGTTCATATTGCTGATGTACTTCAAAGTGCAAAAGGCATGGACACAGTTTGTGATAAGTGCTTAGTTAAGGTAGAAAAGGTATGAAATTTTTCTGTTTGTATAGGAAAAATTATAGCATGTACAAATTCAGTACTATCTGAGTTTCAGGCATGAACTGGAAGGTCTTGGAATGTATCCCCATGAGATAAGGGGTGAGTTATGGTAAGAATATGAAATGTCTCCCACAGGTTCATGCCTAGAAGGCTTGGTATCTAGATAGTGGTTCTAGTTTGGGAGGTGGTGGAAACTTTAGGACATTGGTCCTAGCTGGAGGAAGCTAGGATCTAGAAAGCTACACCTTATGTCTGGCCTCTCCTTCCCTCACCCCCAGCTGCTATAAGGTGAGCAGCCTTCTTCTGCCATGCTGTTTCTTCTTTGCCATAGACCTAAAAACAATAGAGTCAGGTGATAAGGGATTGAAACCTCTGAATCTATAAGCGACATAAATCATCCCTACATTTTACTTGTTTCTCAGGTCATAGTGATGGAAAAACTAACTAATATGGGGAATTATTTTGAAAAAACACCATGAGAATATTACTCATAAATAAATAAGGTGATTATCTGATTCAGGGTGAGATTTCTCATTCATAAGAGTAGCCACAGATCACTCTGTTAAATGATCTTCTAGAAAGTTCAAAGTTTTATCTGGAGTTAGAAGCTAACATTTTATCAGATTTTATTGGAGAGCCATAGCTTTTAATTTGAGGATGTGCTGACAAGCATTAAGTGATACATCAGCTGGACCATTTTTTGTTGTTTGCTTGTGTTTGCATTATTAGAAACAAGTTCAGTCTTGTATTTTTTGTAGGGCCTTAAAGTCACTCATTCATTTTGTGAGGGTTGACATAGTTAAATCTTGGTAACAGCATTAGTAAATTCTCTTGAGCATGCACTTGTTCATGGTGAAGGGTTTCAATTTGCCAAAAATAAAAGATGAAGGAAAGTAAGTGATGAACTGCTGTACCTCCACAAAATCCTCCATAACACCTTATAGTAAGACTGCATGAGGGAGGAACCATTTGTCTGGATTTGAAACATTGCAAAGCTTTATTTGACTTTATTCATTAGATATAAAAATGGAGATTACTTCTTGATCTCTGAGGTTTCTTGTGATTTTAAATTTCTGTGGTACTTTGAGCTACTGATGTTGTAATAATTGATCTTTGACTCTATCTGAATACTTCCCAGGGAACTTTGGGCTTTGTAAAGTAGTCCATTCTTTGGTATAGTTCCCCAAGTGAGATGAGGAATAGAATAGAACTTGGCAAGAATACCAGATGATCCACAGACACTAGCTCTAGACTCAAAAATAGTGAATGCTGACATACGGACACTAACACATTCAACCCTGCCCCTTCATTATCAGCTCCTTGTTCATAGATACTGACACAAGGTAATAATTGGTTCCTTTGGATGAGGAAAATAACAGTTTATAAAAATATTGGAGCGAATCCAAGATGGCAACTAGAGTGCAGAAGCAGACAGTGTGAGCTCTGTAAATCAAAAATCTTGCTGAGATGATGGAGCTACACTTGGCAGAAAAAAAGTACCAAGAAGAATCAAAACTCTGACACCCTGAACCCCCCGCCTGTACAAAGCTTCTCCATGCCATGTTACACTGAGAAAACAACAGGGCTCCCACGCCACCACATGCTGGCTCCAAACCTGTTTGGGAGACATCTGGAAGACCAACAGGTGAACAACAAGCATCATGTGGTATTCCCTCAGCCAACCATGGGATAAAACAGCATAGCTCCCTGGACAGACTGACTCCCCTGCCCCACAAAAAACAAAAACAAAAACAAAAAAAAACCCACTGAATAATAAACAAGGAACACGCAACAGAGGGGGCTGTAAGTGCACCAGAGAAGGGAGTAGGGGCAAGGAGCTGATCTCTGCCAGAACTTTCAATAACCAAGGACTGGAAAGGCAGAAGGGCCTACAATGGGTGAGTGATAAGCCGATGCCTGAAATAGGGCAGGTAGCGGTCCATAAAGCTCATCTCCTGAGGAAGTGAGAAACATCAAAAGTCAAACAACACTGTAAAATTGAAAAAAAGTCAGCAAACCATTATAACATGCTGACAGCAGGGAGCTGGCTGACTGATTTCTGACCTTGCACAGAGAAAGGGGGTGAGGCAAAGAAACAAGCCCCCAATAAACCAACACAGCAAAAACACAACTCTGAAGCAGAATGGCTGAAGGTCTACAGAACTGTTCTCTGGAACCTGAGAACAATATACAAACTCAAACTGCCACTCCTTACTGAGGGAGGAGCTGACTAAGCAACTGCCACTAGAAGACAGGGAAAAAAACTGGTGAGACTCCCCAACCACCTGGCAAGACTAAGACAGAGCCTCTGCTTAAATACCAACACCAGGACTGGATGCCGAATGAGTAACACCACAACTACTAAGACTGAAATTCTATTGTTCCTGAACCTGGAATTTTTTTGTGTGTTTGTTTGTTTTGCTTCCTGTTTGTTTGTCTGAGTGTATTTGTCCATCTCTTCCTGCTGATTTCTTTGGTTTTCTTTTTTGTTTGTTTGTTTTATTTTGTTTTGTTACTTTTTTGTGAATTAGCTAATACTAAATGACACACAGACCAGGGACAGAAATAGACTACATACACTAACCTAAAACCCAACACACCCACAAAACAAAATTAAACCAAGGGAAAGAAAACAAGTGACTGAAACCACCAATAGCCTATCAAGAACATAGTTACACAGTACCAAGTGATGCCCCACTGCTGATGAATGGATTAAGAAAATGTGGTGTTTATATACACAATGGAATACTACTCAGCCATGAAGAAAAAAAATGAGATATTATCATTCGTAAATAAATGGATAGAACTGGAGAACATCATTCTAAGTGAGGTTAGCAAGGCTCAGAAAAATCAAAAATCCTATGTTTTCCCTCATATGCAGACTTTATATCTTGGGTAAATGCAGCAATGTGGTTGGACTTGGATCACATGACAAAGGGAGAGCACATACGGGAGGTATGGGGATAGGTAGGAAACCCAAAACTTGAAAGTGTTTGATGTCCCCAGTGCAGAGGAACTAACACAGAAACCTTAAAGCGACAGAGGTCAACACGAGAAGGGGATCAGGAACCAGAGTAAAGATAGAGGTGAGTCAGCTTAGGCTGTAACACATTTGTACATGGAAGCAATGCTAGGAGTCTCCCTGTATAGCTATCCTTATCTCAACTAGCAAAAACACTTTGTCTTTCTTATTATGCTTATGTCTTCTCTTCAACAAAATTAGAGATAAGGGCAGAACAGGTTCTGTCTGGAAGCGTGAGGGGAAGTGGTGGTGGGGGGTGGGCGGGAAAGGGAAGGGGCAGGGGCAAGGGGATAAATGACCCAAACAATATATGCACATATGAATAAATGAATAGAAAATAAATTAAAATATCACTTGCCATGAAAAAAAATAAAAATGGAAATCCTAATGTATCCTTTCCACTCACCAAAGGCTGTATTTGCAAACACCTTGAGCTTTGTTCATCTCGTATAAGAGCTACTGGATGAGAGAATATTTATAATTAATATGATGGCAGAAACATAGTAAGTGAAGAGATCGATAGGAGCAAGGTGTTAGGACTGAACCGGGCACCCTCTGATCTTTACTTACAAGGTGTTCTTTCCAGTTTATTGATGAACTGAGGTGAGCCTTCTCATAGTTTCATCACTTAAGCTTGAAAATCACTCATTATAGAAAACTGTACTTGTTCTCACCAGTTGTGGACTGTGTTTGCTCTGGTAAGTAGGCTTTGCTTACATAAGCTCTAAGTGAGCCCACTGACCCTGGGATTGTTGACTGCATAACTTTGTTGAGTGGATTCCCTGACTCTCAAGAAAAGTCTAGATTTCTGCATCAAGTTTGCAGCTTGCGGACTGGCCAACTATAAACACATTGGGGTGCTGGCCGATTAGAATCCAAACCCAAGGTGAAGTTTCATTCAGCAGTGATATGTTCTGGTTTTGTTTATTATTTATTACCTTTTTCCTCCGCTGGATTTAAGATTCATGAGAGAGAAATCCATACTGTTCATAGCTGTGTGTACAAAACTTACCAATTTCTGGGACAGGGAGTGTATCTGGTAAATGAATGAACAAACAAACAAATGAATGAATAGTAAGAGGCAGAATCAAGATATTAATTTCAGTCATCTGACATTAAATCAAATCTTGTGCTATTTTCCAATCATCTATAGGTCTCATTATTTAGAATAGGCTTCCATTTGAAAATTACTTTTGAAGTGTTGATGCTAGAATAGAAATCTCATATTAAAAATGAATTATAGACTCGCAGAATGCTGTTTAGGATAAGAGAGGCTATTTAGTGCTGAGTTGTTTGGGAAATGAAAAGAAATGGTTAATAATGTGAAAATACATTTCACTGAATTTCTGTCTTTCTCTTTTTAAAATTAAGGCAATAAGAAGAAAAGTCATGTAGATAGTCTTAAATACTGGACTGGATAGTATTTTAAATGATAGAGGAAATTTAGAAAGACAAAACTTAGAGATTTTCCTATTCTTCTAAGGGAATTCTGATTCATCTGTTTCCAATGACTCAGGACAGTGCTCTAAATGACCTAGGTTCTTCCCTTTTTCTTGCTTTCTTAAGAATAATGGTAGACTGTGCTGGGAATGCAATACCCAGATTAGAAGGAGATGGCCAGAACAATCAGGGCTCTGTTCCAGACCCTTTCTAGAAACAGGGTATCTTTCAATACCTTAGCACAGCAAGTCTAATGCCTCTAAGTATGAAAGCTGGAGGGAGTTCACCTATGGTGGACATTGGGCATGCACACATGAGATTCCATTGTAGCATTCCTGAGCCTTGGAGGATCAGCTCACCATAAATTCCAGGCTTCTTTTGTCCCTTGCTGCCTATCTATAAGTAACAAACATTTCCTTCAACTTGTGTGCATGGGGCTTTTGTCCCACTGGACTCAAACAAGTTGACAACCAGTGAACTTGCTTCAAAAATGAGATCCAGAGGTATGGGATGATTTGCACAAGACAACACTGGGAAGAATAGGATTAAACCAAAGCGTATGTTCCTTGAACCCTAGAATATTGCTCTTGCACACGAATATATGTGATATATGGGCGTGTGTGGGTAATTGCATTTTATGTCACTCGATCAGCTCCAGAATACATGCTGAATCGTAGAGGGAGGAACTATTATCAAAATTCAGTGCCATTCTGTCACATCAACTAGTCTGATTATGCTTTGATACAATGCAACCTATTCTTAGCATAGGAAAGTAGCTCACAGATGATTCACCCACAAAACTGAAATGCCAATTCTGTTTGAGCTTTTCCCTCTTTAGCCTCTGCTTTTTTTGTCCATTGTATGCAGAAAGGCAACCTTAGAACTTGCATGGGCCACAAAGAGTAGATTTAGTCCATCTCTAATAACTAAGGGTAAATGTTACATGACCTTCAATTTCAATGTAGAATATCATTTTTCATCAAGGAGGATATTCAATAAACAATTTATACCATGTGACTGGTCATAGAAAATTATTTTCAAACTACTGCTTCAAAAGACCCTCTTATGAAAGCAGAGGCTGTTATTGAAACCAGAATCAGCCTTTTGAGCAATAGCTATGACAATTTGTGTATAGCATGAGTGGTCCTATGCAAAGGATAATTTGATCTTTAGTGTAAGGATTTCATAAAGCCACACTGCCCAGAAAATAGAATTTATACTTTTGTCTATACCAAACCAACTATTGCCACAGTTAAAGTTGGTCAAAATTCACATTTGTTATTGCTGAGTCAAATTATACTTATGAAATTGCAACTAAAAACTGGGAATTTCATCTGGCTGAAAAGTTTGTATCAAGTAAAGCCATGAAAAACGGGTAAGGGGGTAGATGGGAATTCAATGACAGAAATGTTATATTATTCATAATGATTAAAGATGGGAATATTCAAGAAGAAACATAATTTATGTTTTAATTTACACAATAAAAGTGCTAATCAGCTTTCCATTGCCATGACAAAATACCTGAGAAAATCAACTTAAAGGAGAAGTGATTTATGTTGGTTTATGGTTTCAGACGTTTTGGTCCATGGTCGCTTGGCTCCATAGCTTTCGGACTTTGGCAAGGCAGAACATCATGGCAAGATGCACCTGGTGTATCAAAGCTGCTTACCTCATGGTGACCAAGAAGCTGAGACAGAAGGAGGGAGGAAGGAAGGAAGAAGGAAAGGAGCAGAAGTGGGGAGGGTGGGATATTCCCTACAAGGGC
Organism: Castor canadensis; assembly: GCF_047511655.1. Classification (NCBI taxonomy): domain Eukaryota; kingdom Metazoa; phylum Chordata; class Mammalia; order Rodentia; family Castoridae; genus Castor; species Castor canadensis. The sequence continues at coordinate 138,435,627 of NC_133405.1, forward strand.
ACACCCTCAATGACCCACTTCTTCCAAATAAACCTCACAAGCTCCCAATATCCCTTAAGCTATGAATCCACAAGTGAATTAATCTCTTGATAGGATCAGAGCTCTAACCTTGCAAAGGCCCAATTCTGAACACTGCTGCTTTGGGAACCAAACCTTCAACACATGAGCCTTTGGGAGATATTTCATTTCCAAAGCATAGCAGGAAGTTGCACCTTTTCTTTTGTTTAAGCTTGAACTATGTAAGCAAAGAAGACCTCTGAGAAAAAGATAGTAGAAAAATCAGTCTAAACTGATGACTGAAAATCATGTGTGCCTCCATTTTATGAGGGTGTGGAGGAGGGTGTAGGTTGTTAAATGCTCTATGGTAGTGGCATTAATTTTGACGTCTAAGAATCTAGTCAGTTTCAGAAAATACCCTTTCTACTGCAATACCTCAATTCCAGTTTATAACCTATAGAAACATCAGAAACTGGAGAGTGCTATCTTCCTTTCTTTGCGTTAGGTTTGCCTAACCCTTTTTTACCCCCATGACATTGTCCACTTTCTTGAAAGTAGATGTTTGAACTATCCTATCAGCATTGCTTGGAAGTGGGGGTCAGGTCCCCTAGCCCAAGCCCAGGTTCTTGGGAGGGGTAACCAGAGATCTTTTATATTAACAAGGTTCTCAGGAGATTTCAATGTACTCTCAAGACACAGCTGACTAATTACTTGTACCAAGCTTAGTCACAGTCTTTCAGCCATTGGGAAGTGCCTGCCTATTAGGGACTTTGTGCACTCCCTGATAGATGCCTGTGGATATTGCTTATTGAACTAGCCACAGACTGCTGTGACTTCAGTGTTGACTCCCAGCATCATCTCCACTCCACCTAAAACCCTGCTGTGAGTGCTTATAGGAAAAGCTAACCCTTCCTGAATAACACTGTAGGAAAAATTGTCATGTCACAATCTTTCTTTTCTCTGGCCACATGCTGTTTTCCTATGTTGTAGATCCCATAGGACTAAGAGATGAGGTTCACACAGAATTTTTAGTGCTGCAAGCATTTTTTTAATCTTAAAAATTGCTCCATACTTTTATTATGTTATGGTGAATAATTGAGAATGTTGTCCCCTGAAAGAGACTCCAAGAGTACAGGAATTTAGTAGATGATTGTGTCAGAACTTTAATTGTACCTGCATAGACATAATACAATTTTTTCTTATTTTTTTTTAAATAAGGAAACCACTCAGATTGGATCTTCTCTCTCTCACACTCTCAAAGGAGGAGTAAGAACGATCATCAATGGCAAATGGCAGTTGCAGCAAAGCAACACCAAGAGCTGGCTTCATACTCAGGAGAGAAAGCTGCATCTCCTACTTGTGGTTTCCAGTTCTCAAAAGAAACTTCTCTAGTGACAACCTATAAAAATGGTCCTGAAAGTATAGTCTTAATATAATGTGATTTTAATGGTGGATAAAATAAAATTATCCTAACTTGAGGACAAATGGTTAAAAATATAATGGAGTACTATTGTTTTTCCAAAATTTTTATTGATACAATGTACAAATTAATGGGGTACATGTGACATTTCCACACATATATACATTATGTAATGATCAAATCAAGATAATTTGCATATTTATCATCTTAAAGATTAACCACTATTTTGTGGTAAGAATATTCAAAGTTCTTTCTTCTAGCTATTTTGAAATATATGACACATTATTAACTATAACCATCCTGCTGTACAATAGCTCACCAGAACTTATTCCTCCTATCTCCCCACAACCATGTACCCTTCTCTTCCAATTCATCTCTCCCTGACTCTCCTCAGTGTCTAGTAACCACTATCTAGTCTCAAGTGCTATGGTATCAACTTTTTAAAGAAAGTTAAAAAGCATGTTTATAGAGAATAAGCTAGCACATGGAGTAGTTTTGTAGCAAGCTATAGTCAGTTGAGTCAGTATCAATTCTATTTCCTCCAAGTGCATCTTCTACTACACAGGACAGAAGGCTAAAATCTACATTTCCCAGACTCCTTTGAAGTGAGGGGTTCAGGTGTTATTAAAACTTCCTAATCAGAGGTATTCTCTTAAGACATGTATTAGTAATTGAGGCAAGTGGGGAGAAAAGTGGTCATAACAGGGATGGATTTGAAGGTGAAACTGGTTCCGGAATTAATCATAGAGGCAGCTTCCTGGTCTCCTATCTGTACCAGATAAGCAGTGTCCCTGGAGTACTGTTTTTGTGATCTTGTTTTAGGAGTCCCTAAACCAGTCCCTAACCAGATTTTTGTTAATCCCTCCCTGCAGAAAACAGCAAAAATGGTGCCAATTACCTACACCTTAACCACAACAGACACAGCCATTCAAAATCAAAAGCATCTAAATGTATGTACTTGTGTGCTACAGGGGCAAGGCAAGAAGTACAATGGATGGAAATAATTTTTGCCCCAATTACATTTTTAAAAGAACATTTGATTTTGCAGTGCTCAGGCACTCACATTCATTGCTAGAAAGTGTAAGAAAATCATTTTCATCAATGTGTGTTTCTTATGTTCTCAGATTGTCCCTTCCTTCAAGTCTTGAGTTATGGTAGGTATGGAAAGACAGGAAGTTCTTAGTTTTTGAAATTTAAGTTTCATATTCAAGTGAATGGCACCTGTCAGAGGCAAAGGTAAGGCAGAAATCTCTGAATAGAAACATGATTATTGCCTTTGTCTCCTAGAGGGAACATTTGAACATATTTATTTAATCCAAGTGAAGGGGCACAGTGGGGAACTTGACTATGTACAAAGAGAGGATGCACTCCTTTTTTTTTTCCTTTTTCTTTTATTATTCATGTGAGCATACAAGGCTTGGTTCAATTCTCCCCCCTGCCCCCACCCCCTCCCTTACCACCCAGTCCTCCTGCTCCCTCTCCCCCCCTCAATACCCAGCAGAAACTATTTTGCCCTTATTTCTAATTTTGTTGTAGAGAGCCTATAAGCAATAATAGGAAGGAACAAGGATTTTTGCTGGTTGAGATAAGGATAGCTATACAGGGCATTGACTCACATTGATTTCCTGTGCGTGGGTGTTACCTTCTAGGTTAATTCTTCTTGAACTAACCTTTTCTCTAGTACCTGTTCCCCTTTTCCTATTGGCCTCAGTTGCTTTTAAGGTATCTGCTTTAGTTTCTCTGCATTGAGGGCAACAAATGCTAGCTAATTTTTTAGGTGTCTTACCTATCCTCACCCCTCCCTTGTGTGCTCTCGCTTTTATCATGTGCTCATAGTCCAATCCCCTTGTTGTGTTTACCCTTGATCTAATGTCCACATATGAGGGAGAACATACGATTTTTGGTCTTTTGGGCCAGGCTAACCTCACTCAGAATGATGTTCTCCAATTCCATCCATTTACCAGCGAATGATAACATTTCATTCTTCTTCATGGCTGCATAGAATTCCATTGTGTATAGATACCACATTTTCTTAATCCATTTGTCAGTGGTGGGGCATCTTGGCTGTTCCCATAACTTGGCTATTGTGAATAGTGCCGCAATAAACATGGGCGTGCAGGTGCCTCTGGAGTAACCTGTGTCACAGTCTTTTGGGTATATCCCCAAGAGTGGTATTACTGGATCAAATGGTAGATCGATGTCTAGCTTTTTAAGTAGCCTCCAAATATTTTTCCAGAGTGGTTGTACTAGTCTACATTCCCACCAACAGTGTAAGAGGGTTCCTTTTTCCCCGCATCCTCGCCAACACCTGTTGTTGGTGGTGTTGCTGATGATGGCTATTCTAACACGGGTGAGGTGTAATCTTAGCGTGGTTTTAATTTGCATTTCCTTTATTGCTAGAGATGGTGAGCATTTTTTCATGTGTTTTCTGGCCATTTGAATTTCTTCTTTTGAGAAAGTTCTGTTTAGTTCACTTGCCCATTTCTTTATTGGTTCATTAGTTTTAGGAAAATTTAGTTTTTTAAGTTCCCTATATATTCTGGCTATCAGTCCTTTGTCTGATGTATAGTTGGCAAATATTTTCTCCCACTCTGTGGGTGTTCTCTTCAGTTTAGAGACCATTTCTTTTGATGAACAGAAGCTTTTTAGCTTTATGAGGTCCCATTTATCTATGCTATCTCTTAGTTGCTGTGCTGCTGGGGTTTCATTGAGAAAGTTCTTACCTATACCTACTAACTCCAGAGTATTTCCTGCTCTTTCCTGTATCAACTTAAGAGTTTGGGGTCTGATATTAAGATCCTTGATCCATTTTGAGTTAATCTTGGTATAGGGTGATATACATGGATCTAGTTTCAGTTTTTTGCAGACTGCTAACCAGTTTTCCCAGCAGTTTTTGTTGAAGAGGCTGCTATTTCTCCATCGTATATTTTTAGCTCCTTTGTCAAAGATAAGTTGCTTATAGTTGTGTGGCTTCATATCTGGGTCCTCTATTCTGTTCCACTGGTCTTCATGTCTGTTTTGGCGCCAGTACCATGCTGTTTTTATTGCTATTGCTTTGTAATATAGTTTGAAGTCAGGCATTGTGATACCTCCTGCATTGTTCTTTTGACTGAGTATTGCCAAGGCAGTAGATTTTTCAATCTCTTTAATGAATATCATTGGAATTTTGATGGGAATTGCATTAAACATGTAGATTACTTATGGGAGTATCGACATTTTTACTATGTTGATTCTACCAATCCATGAGCATGGGAGATCTCTCCACTTTCTATAGTCTTCCTCAATCTCTTTCTTCAGAAGTGTATAGTTTTCCTTGTAGAGGTCTTTCACATCTTTTGTTAGGTTGTAAATGGAATTGTTTTCATACATTTTTTTTCAGTTTGCTCATTGTTAGTGTATAGAAATGCTAATGATTTTTCTATGTTGATTTTATATCATGCTACCTTGCTATAGCTATTGATGATGTCTAGAAGCTTCTGGGTAGAGTTTTTTGGGTCTATAAGGTATTGGATCATGTCGTCTGCAAATAGGGATATTTTGACAGTTTCTTTACCTATTTGTATTCCTTTTATTCCTTCTTCTTGCCTAATTGCTCTGGCTAGGAATTCCAGTACTATGTTGAATAGGAGTGGAGATAGTGGGCATCCTTGTCTGGTTCCTGATTTTAGAGGGAATGGTTTCAGTTTTTCTCCATTAAGTATAATGCTGGCTGTAGGTTTGTCATATATGGCTTTTATAATGTTGAGGAACTTTCCTTCTATTCCTAGTTTTCTTAGAGCTTTTATCATGAAATGGTGTTGGATCTTATCAAAGGCTTTTTCTGCATCTATTGAGATGATCAAGTGGTTTTTGTCTTTGCTTTCTGTTAATGTGGTTTATTACGTTTATTGATTTTTGTATGTTGAACCACCCCTGCATCCCTGGGATGAAGCCTACTTGGTCGTGGTGAATAATCTTTTTGATGTGTTGTTGAATTCGGTTTGCGATTATTTTGTTGAGGATATTTGTGTCAATGTTCATTAAGGAGATTGGCCTATAGTTCTCCTTTTTGGAGGTGTCTTTGCCTGGTTTTGGGATAAGTGTAATACTGGCTTCATAAAATGTGTTCGGCAGTTTTCCTTCCCTTTCTATTTCATGGAACAGTTTAAGAAGGGTTGGTATCAGTTCTTCTTTAAAGGTCTGGTAGAATTCAGCAGAGAATCCATCAGGTCCAGGACTTTTCTTTTTGGGGAGACTCTTGATTGCTGCTTCAATTTCATTTTGTGTTATAGGTCTATTCAGGTGATTAATTTCCTCTTGGTTCAGTTTTGGATGATCATATGTATCTAGAAATCTGTCCATTTCTTTAAGATTTTCAAATTTATTTGAATATAGGTTCTCAAAGTAGTCTCTGATGATTTCCTGGACTTCCATGGTGTTTGTTGTTATCTCCCGTTTTGCATTCCTAATTCTACTAATTTGGGTTTTTTCTCTCCTCATTTTAGTCAGGCTTGTCAGGGGTCTATTGATCTTGTTTATTTTTTCAAAGAACCAACTTTTTGTTTCATTAATTCTTTGTATGGTTTTTTTGGTTTCTATTTTGTTGATTTCAGCTCTTATTTTTATTATTTCTCTCCTTCTATTTGTTTTGGGATTTGCTTGTTCTTGTTTTTCTAGGAGTTTGAGATGTATCATTAGGTCATTGATTTGGGATCTTTCAATCTTTTTAATATGTGCACTCATGGCTATAAACTTTCCTCTCAGGACTGCCTTAGCTGTGTCCCATAGGTTCCGGTAGGTTGTGTTTTCATTTTCATTGACTTCCAGGAACTTTTTAATTTCCTCTTTTATTTCATCGATGATCCATTCTTCATTAAGTAATGAGTTATTTAGTTTCCAGCTGTTTGCATGTTTTTTGTCTTTACTGTCGTTGTTGAGTTCTACTTTTACTGCATTGTGATCAGATAGTATGCACGGTATTATTTCTATTTTCTTATGTTTGCTGAGGCTTGCTTTGTGCCCTAGGAATGATTTATTTTGGAGAAGGTTCCATGGGCTGCTGAGAAGAATGTATATTGTGTAGAGGTTGGATGAAATGTTCTGTAGACATCTACTAGGTCCATTTGATCTATTGCATATTTTAGATCTTGGATTTCTTTATTGATTTTTTGTTTGGATGACCTATCTATTGATGATAACAGGGTGTTAAAGTCTCCCACAACCACTGTGTTGGCGTTTATATATGCTTTTAGGTCTTTCAGGGTATGTTTGATGAAATTGGGTGTGTTGACATTGGGTGCATACAGACTGATGATTATTATTTCCTTTTGGTCTATTTCCACTTTTATTAGTATGGAATATCCTTCTTTATCTCGTTTGATCAATGTAGGTTTGAAGTCTACTTTGTCAGAGATAAGTATTGCTACTCCTTCCTGTTTTTGGGGGCCATTGGCTTGGTAAATCTTCTTCCAGCCTTTCATCCTAAGCATATGCTTATTTCTGTTGGTGAGATGAGTCTCTTGTAAGCAACAAATTGTTGGATCTTCTTTTTTAATCCATTTTGTCAAACGGTGTCTTTTGATGGGTGAATTAAGTCCATTAACATTAAGCGTTAGTACTGATAGGTATGTGGTGATTCCAGCCATTTAGTTGTCTTATTGTTTGAAGGTTTGATTGTGTTTACCTAACTTGATGTTACTCTTTACTGTCTTGCTTTTTCTTTTCCTATGGTTTGGTGCTGCCTGCCTTTTCATGGTTAAGTTGGGTGTCACTTTCTGTGTGCAGAATCCCTTGAAGAATCTTTTGTAATGGTGGCTTTGTGGTCACATATTGTTTTAGTTTCTGCTTATCATGGAAGACTTTTATTGCTCCATCTATTTTGAATGATAGCTTTGCTGGGTAGAGTATCCTGGGGTTGAAGTTATTTTCATTCAGTGCCCGGAAGATTTCACCCCATGCTCTTCTTGCTTTTAATGTTTCTGTTGAGAAGTCTGCTGTGATTTTGATGGGTTTACCTTTGTATGTTACTTGTTTTTTCTCTCTTACAGCCTTCAATATTCTTTCCTTAGTTTCTGAACTTGTTGTTTTAATGATGATATGTCGTGGAGTAGTTCTCTTTTGATCTGGTCTGTTTGGTGTCCTGGAGGCCTCTTGCATCTGTATGGGAATATCTTTCTCTAGATTTGGGAAATTTTCCGTTATTATTTTGTTGAATATATTACGCATTCCCTTCGCTTCTACCTCTTCTCCTTCTTCGATGCTCATGACTCTCAAGTTTGGACTTTTGATGGAGTCAGTGAGTTCTTGCATTTTCTTTTCACAGGTCTTGAGTTGTTTAATTAATAGTTCTTCAGTTTTTCCTTTAATTACCATTTCATCTTCAAGTTCTGAGATTCTGTCTTCTGTTTGTTCTAGTCTGCTGGATTGGCCTTCTGTTTTGTTTTGCAGTTCTGTTTCGTTCTTTTTTCTGAGGTTTTGCATATCCTAGCAGTTTTCCTCTTTAATGTTGTCTACTTTTGTCCTGAGTTCATTTATCCGTTTATTCATTGTGTTCTCTCTTTCACTTTGGTGTTTATACAGTGCTTCTATGGTTTCCTTTATTTCTTCTTTTGCTTTTTCAAATTCTCTATTTTTGTTGTCTTGGAATTTCTTGAGTGTCTCCTGTATATTTTGGTTGACCCTATCCAGTATCATCTCTATAAAATTCTCATTGAGTACTTGTAGTATGTCTTCTTTTAAATTATTCTTGTGGGCTTCATTGGGACCTTTGGCATAGTTTATCTTCATTTTATTGGAGTCTGGATCTGAGTTTCTGTTCTCTTCATTCCCCTCTGGTTCCTGTACTAATTTTTTGCTGTGGGGAAACTGGTTTCCCTGTTTTTTCTGTCTTCCCATCATTGTCTTTGGTGTTGTTACTGTCCCTGTACTGTGTGCAATTAAGTATTTTCTAGCTTGTAATAATAACAATGGTAATATTAAAATGGATGAGTGAGCTGAGATGGAAAGCAAGAAGTTAAAGAAAAGGGAAAAACAAATACACAGACAAGAGAGAGAAAGCAGAACAAGATATCAGACTAGAAAATTTCAAAGGTATAAACAGGGAGTGTTAGTGTACTAATTGACAGTTAGATGAACAGACATTAGAAAGACAGAGAGAGGATTGAAAATCAAAGATAAAAAAAACTAAGTAAATGAAAGAAATATCTATATATAAAAATGAATTAAAATAAAATGGAAAATAGAAAATTAAAAAAAACAAAACAAAACAAAACAAAAAAATCTTCCAAGTTTATATGCAATGCAGTTTCAGTCTTAATAATATGGGTGTCCGTCTCAATCTCCAGTCCTGGAGTTGGTGCCTCAGATGTTGTTTTGTAGTTGTCTCATCAAAGGGGATGCATAAAGTAGAACAAAACTACACACTCACACACACACACACACACACACACCAAAAAAAAAAAAAAGCCCCACCAAGTGTCCCCAGTTCAAATGCAATACAGTTTCGGTAAGTTTTTCAGCTTGCAGGTGTAATTCAGTTGTTCTCTCATCAAAGGTAGGGAGAAAAAGAAAAAAAAAAGAGTCTGGAGACAGTTCTGAGAATGGTATCTGCAGCTGTGGCTTGCCTGCCTGCTGCTCTCAGCCTGCTGTAGCTGGCGGCATTATTTATGCAGATCTCAGGGGTGAACTCAGCACTCACCTGGTCCCACAGGCTTTGTTTGTTCAGAGTTCTCCTGTGCGGGAGCCTCTGCTACAGGCTTTCCCCTTTCCAAGCACTGGGAAAGGTGACACTGCCCCCACATTGTCAGGCCTGCGTGTTTATTTACAGTTCATGTGGGAGGTGGGTCTTCCCCCCTCTCCTGTGCTTGTCTGTACCCCCCAGGCTTGTCTGTGGGGGTACTGTGGTACCCTGAAGCTCACCTGGTCTGCATCTTCCCAAGCCTTATGGGCGCTGTCCACTGGTGGCCCCGGGGGCCCTCCTCGTTTCTCCATTTAACGTGAAGTGGAGATTCTCTGCACTGGCTCTTGCAAAAACAGATGGATAGATCCAAGTCAGGGCACCAGAAATGTTACTGGAAGGTCAGCACAGCTCTCTCCATTCTTGCAGCCAAGAGAGGATGCACTCCTTTTTTCTATTCCTTTCAGGATAATTGATTGACATCTAGATGGATCAAATTCACCAGAATGGTAGTACTTCACACTTCATTTGACATGTGTAAACACAGCCTATAGTTTCCTAATTTGAGTTTAGTATCGGGCAGCCAACTCCTACAAGCCACAGTCATCTGACTGATGTGTACACTGATAAAAACTGCTCATCTTTTCAAAACATTTACATCTCTATTGTTTACCTGTTTCCTCTCTGCTTGGTTTGAAGCAATGTATGGGAAGTCTAACAAAGAATAATAAGTGAACCCTATTAATACACTCAGCTGGGCTTCTTGACTTTTATTTTCCCTGTTCAGTGAGGTTTACAGTGGGATATTCAGGGGCTAGTTACTACAACAGCTTTCACATAAAGTGAAAAAAATGTTGTTGTAACCTGTAAAAGAATGAGACCAACAAGAAGGATGGAGAGAGATGGTGGGCTTCAGAGTCAGCATTCCTGATAGAGTAAATGCTCTCTTTGCAAAAGTGAGAGAAGAATCTTGATCACACAGCATTGAGTTGAATTCTGCTAGCAGTGTCTAAACTTTAATTTTTCTCATTGCTATTTTGCTTGATGGAAAAATGACTGTATATTCTTGGCTTATGTCAGGATATAATGCAATTTGATGTAATAGCAATGTACAAGAATAAATTGGTTTCTCCATCAATCCAAATGACAACTAGTTTTTGTACTGCCAGTAAAAACTTGGTAATTACCTATTGCCCATGGGTGTTGACAGGTATCTAATACCTCTAATTGCAAGTGAGTGTAATATATAAATGTGTTTTCTGTACTTAGCATACTTTTAAAGTACATGGGATATGACATTATGTAATTGCCAATTCATTATTTGATCATAGTATGGATACATTTAATAGGCTTACTTTGTAAAAATAAATCTATGAGCTATTTCAACATAGACTTAGTCAATGAAATCCTGCTTATGGTTTTGGGAAAACCATTGTTTTTGATGACAAATAAATGGTTTTAAGGCAGCAGTACTGTCAACATTTATTAAAGCAAATCTAGTCAACCAGAAAGATTAATTTTCCTCAATAAATATGTTGTTGGAATTTGCCTTTTTATTCACATTATCCTAGACTTAAAAGAGAAATTTGTGATTGTGTTAGCTTTCCATTGCTATAACAAAACACCTGAGAAAAACAACTTAAGGAAGGAGAGATCTATTTTGGCTCATGATTTCAGAGGTTTCAGTTCATGGTCACTTGGCCCCATTATTTCTGAGTCTGTGGTGAAGCAGAACCTCATGGCAAGGTGTGTGTGGCAGGGCAGCTTTGCTCTACCAGAAGCCAGAAGCAAGAATGAGAGAGAGCTTGCTTTCAGAAAAATCACCACCTCCCAAACTCATTAAACTATGACTGCATGAATGGATCAATCCATTGATGAGGTCAGAGCCCTTGTGATCTGATTACCTCCCCAAGGGCCGCACCTGTGAACACTGCTGCACTGCTGCATTGAGGTCCAAGCATTCAGCACATGAACTTTGGAGGACATGCATTTTTCTTTTTCTTTCTTTCTTCCTTCCTTTCTTTCTTTCTTTCTTTTTCTTTCTTTCTTTCTTTCTTTCTTTCTTTCTTTCTTTCTTTCTTTCTTTCTTTCTTTCTTTCTTTCTTTCTTTCTTTCATTCTTTCTTTCTTTCCTTCCTTCCTTCTTTCTTTCTCTCTCCCTCCCTTTTTCCCTCCTTCCTTCCTTCCTTATTTTTCTCTCTGTCTCTCTCTTCCTCCTTCTTTCTTTCCTTTTGCAGCCTGATGATGTAGTGCCTTGAACATTTGAACATTCCAGGAAAATATTCTACATCTGAGCTACATTCCCAGCCCCTGGTGGACATTTCAGAACCAAGAAATAATACTGATTCCTTACTATCCCTTTATTTATTTAGCAAATGAGGAAAATTCAGGTAACATTAAGTAAATTACATAGTTAAAGCTAGTTGATATTAAATAAGAATGGCAGGGATGACTCCAGGTTCCTCTAAGTTAAAATTCATGGCAAGTATCCAGAAAATAAGGTTAATAATCAAATCCCTTCCCTCTTGGAAGTCTTCCTCATAGTGAATGATTTCCCATCTGCATGGGGGCTCTTGAGTTATTGCCTTTCTTATGAATTCAGGGTTTTGTTTCTGTCTGATGAGTCCACCTTGATTCATAAGTAATTTAATTCATTAATTGGGTAGATTTAATTATTAATATAGCCATGCATCGTAGGATCTGAGGATTTCCAAGGAATACCTCAGACTGCTAGACCTTCCTTCAAATTCCTTCCATCTAGTTTAGCTCATGTGCTACATGGACTGTTGTCTCTGATATTTGGCAGGCATGTCCTGGGATTTTCTCTAATTGCCTTTACAAGTGATGCCATAGAAAGCACCCTTCTCTCCACATCAAGTGTAGTTTGTCCAAAAAGGATCATGGAAGCTTGCAAGATGGAGATGCATCAGTGGCATGATGCTGTACATGCTAACACTGGGCTTCATTTATCATTATGTGCTTAATTCTTCTTCACCCCTTAAATTAATATGTTGAAGTCCTAACCGACAATATCTCAGTATGGGAACTTATATGGAAATGGGGTCTGGACAGAGGTAATCAAATCAAAATGAGGTACTTAAGCTAGGCCCTAATCAAATATGACCATAGTGCATAAAAAGGGAGCCATTAAGACACTGAGGTATACATAGAGGAGGAGGATGCAAAGACACCTAAGGAAGAAGTCAGTTAACTGCAAGTTAAGGAGAAAGAACTGGAAGAAGTCATTCCCTCAAAACTCTCAGGAGGAACCAAATGCACTGTTAAAGAATGAATGTTTCTGTACACCCTAAACTTTATATGCTGAAACCCTAACACCAAAAGTAATGGTGTTAGGAGGTGGGGCTCTGGGGAGTGATGAGGTCATGAAGGTGGAATCTCATGGATGAGATTAGTATCTTTATAAAAGAGACCCCACAGAGCTTCCTGTCTCTCCAACCATAAGAAGACATAGTAAGAAGCTGCCATCAGTGAACTGGTAAGCAACCCTCACAAGACACTCAATCTGTCACACTTTGACCTTGTACTTCCAGCCTCCAGAACTATGAGGAATAAATTTGTGTTATTTTTAAGCTGCCAGTTCGTGATTTTTTGTTACAGTTATCCCAGGAGCTAATACATGCATACAGAACCTGATGTTAACATGAAAGCTAGAGACTCTTAGACATTCATGAGACATGAATGCAAACTGACCATAGAAAACCCAGCTTATCCTAATATGTGTGGGAATCTCCTAGTTTTGATACCGATCATCTCATGACCAAGCAAACTTCTTGGTCCAGACCAAGTAAGGGCAATTGGTCACCCTAGCTGGTAACTGGACTTTTGACAGTGCTTCCCTCTAGCACTCATTATGTTGTCTGGCCCAGTTGCTTGGTTTGTAAGAATAGCCAGTTAGAATGAAGAATGTCAGGTATGGCCTTTGCAGGAATATGGTTAAGTTATTAGGACAGGTCTTTTGAGTACCTAGTATCCTTCAGGGCTTATTCACTTGAGTGATGAAAAGACTTATTCCTTCAAAGTATATTCCCCACAGTCCTGTGAAAATCTAAAATTCTACTGGCCTTTTGATTTTTAACAGATTTTTCAGTCTCTAAGTCTGTTTTAGGTCAGATTCCCTAGAAGAAAAGCTTGAAATGGGGACTCATGGGTGGGTGGAGGGCTCTGAAGAGAAACTTCCCTGGAAATGAGGGAAACAGGAAAGAGATGGAAGAAAAGGTACTCAAGGTTCTGATTATAGTGGCATACCCTCAGTCTGATTCCGTGAGGAGTGGAGGGACATAAATGATATTATGGATTGTCTCACCTCCTGTTACAGAACTGGCCTCTAGGCCATTTCACTGGCCTTAAAATATAGCAACAATATTGTGACACTCTTCCTACAAAGAGATGGGATTTGTGTCCCCTGCTCTTGAATACTGGGATAACTAAGACTGCTTCAACCAATAACACATAGTGAAAGTAGTACAATGTGACATTTCAAAGTAATTTTTCATTGTGTCAAGTGCACATTAGCAGTATTCACCTTATTCATTTTAAGTGTAAAAGTAAGTTCATGTTGCTATATTATCATAACCATTATCTAGCTCCAGAAATTTTTCATCTCAAACTGGAACTCTGTCCCCAATAAACACTAACTCCACATTCCCTTTGCTAAGCCCCTGGCACCCACCATTCTAATTTCTGTCTTTATAAATTTGATTAAACTGGATACATCATATAAGTGACTCATACAACATTTGTCTTCTTGTGATTGGTTTAATTTCACTAGCACATTATCCTCAAAGTTCATTCATACTGGACCATGTGTCAGAATTTGCTTCATTTTAATGCCTAAATAATTATCAACTGCATAAACAGACCACAACTTTTTTATTCACTCACTCGTTGATAGACACTTGGTTTACTTTCACCTTTTGGGCATTATGAATAATGCTGTGTGAATATGGTCAACAAATATCTCCCTGCTTTCAAACTTTGGGGTATGTACCCAGACATGGAATTGCTAGGTAGGATGGTACGTTAGTCACACTTCACCACTTTGTCAAAATACCTGTGCAAATCAACTTAAAGGAGGAAAAGTTAATCACGGCTTCATTCCATGGTCACTTGGCTTCATCTCTGTGGTCTTGTGACGCATCATTGTGGAGAAGCCAAAGTAGCTCACTTCATAGTAGCCCAGAAGCAGAGAGAGACCAAGAGAAGAAAAGGCCAAGGACAGATATATCCTTCAAAGGCATGTCCCCAGCAACCGACTTCTTCCAATCAGCTCCCACCTTCTGTTACCAGAATGTTTAACGCATGTGTGTACCTCCATTCTTGAGTCTGATGAGAGAAGAATTCAGGTAAGATGTGAAAATGTAGTGAAAGTAATAGTAAAGTTTATTATGGGAGGAATTTAGTGCAACAGGATAAAAGTGGGAAGAAATGAGAAAAAAAGGGAGAAAGCAGGAAATGGGAATAGAGACACAAAATGGTCGTCCTCATTTCTAGTCTTACAGTTTCTGAGCTGGGGTAGAATATATGGGTTGTTCCTTGCAATTTCTTATAACTAAGATAATGGATCTGGGTGGCTGAGATGGGTGTTAATAGAGGGAGGTGTCATCCAGGCCTACTAAAATGACAGGGACAATAGGTAAGCTTTAGAACTTTGCTAGACAGACCCTTCTTTTTGTCTCTCCACCCATCCATGAAGACTTGCAGCTTGTTAACATCTTACAGAGGAAGGTAAGTGCCACTGTATGTCTCCCTGGTTTCGTAAAAACATCTAAAAGGAGGTAGGAGGGGGCTAACTGCTCTGCAGTTTTAGTTTTTACTTTCTAATTTCAATGTCTGAGTCTGGCCTTTTATATATATATACATGTGTATATATATATTTGTATATATATATATATACACACATGTATATATATATTTGTATATATATATACACACATGTATATATATATTTGTATATATATATACTTGTATATATATATATACATTTGTATATATATATTTGTATATATATATACACTTGTATATATATATATACATTTGTATATATATGTATATAAATGTATATATATACATTTGTATATTATATATATACATTTGTATATTGTATATATATACATTTGTATTATATATATATATATATATATATATATATATATATATATATAAGTAATTTCCCAGTCTCCTCATCTATCTATCCTGCCTCACCCATCACTCATGGCTAGCTGCTATCTAACACTTCCAGTTTCCATCACTTCATGACAGCCCATTAAATTATTCTCCTATAATTCAAACCCTTCATGATTCAAAGACTTCCCAAAAGCCCCGTCTCTGACACTGCTGCATTGAAGACCACACCTTCAGCACATTTCTAAATCATAACAGATGGTAATTCTATTCCTTTTTTTTTTGAGGGCTCTCCATACTGTTTTCCATAGAGGCCATGCTGTTTTACAGTCCCATGAATAGTGCAAATGGATTTCAATTTGCTCATTATTTTTTCTTGATAGTGGCCCTCCTAATGAATGTAAACTAGAACCTCTCTGTGATTTTGATTTGTACTTTGAAATGATTAGTGATGTTGAGGATCTTTTCGCATGCTTCTTGGATAGCATGTGACTTTTGAGGGTTGGATCATAAAAGGCAAAAGACGCTCTCCATTGTTTGCTGACACTGTCACTTTTGGAGCCTCAACTAACTGGTGAGAAGTCTTCCATCCTGTGAGGAAGCTCAAGCTGCACAGAGGGGCCACATAAGGATGTTCTCTTCACTAGTCCACCCCAGCCCCAGACTTTGAGTCTTCCAGCCAAGGCACAAGAGAAAAGAGTAAGGAAACCTTAAAATAATTCCAGTCCCCATTCTTCAGGCCACTCATCCCGAATCACTGGAGTCTTCTCCATTTCATCATTGTGCAAGAGAAACTAAGCCCAATGGGCTTAGTACAAATTCCTTACTAGCTCAATTCAGGAGCATAGTGAAATAGGTGTGTTTTATGCCACTAAGTTATTATACCACAATATATAACTGGAACACCTTCATAACCTCATTGGCTTTGGACCACTCCTGGAGAGGGATGTAAACTTCCAGGTATTTCTACTGAACTGAGAACCATTGGTGCAACTCTTGAGATGCTACCAGAAAATATTCATTCAAGTTGGAGATGGTTAGCCCAGATAGCAAAGTGGCAAAGAATGAACCAACTGTATCTACTACAGAGAATCTTTAATAATTTGACTTCTCTGGGTTAGGAATTAATATTTTCCTAGACAATTAATAGCATTAAGTTCAAAATATATTGGGAAAGTGAGTGAGAAAGACAAAAATCTTAAAGGGAAGTGTGACTAGCATGCTTCTTTTTTTTTCTTTTTGGTGGTACTGAGGTTTGAACTCAAGGCCTCATGCTTGCTAGATAGGCATGCTACTACTTGACCACAACTCCAGTCCTGGTTCTTCATTTAAAGATAAGCAAGGACATATAAATCAGAGTTAGAAAATTGCCAGAAAAAGAATATTTCATGGAGATGACACAGACTTTTGCAGAGATGTTTCCAAGAACATAAAGATGCCAGAATAAGTGAAGAAAGCTTCCTATTTGGAGCAAGTTCATGTGAACAAAGACAGTTTCCAGAAGTCTATGAAAAGACATTAGAATAGATATGCAGTACAGATTTTTAAATAAATGCTCAATAATAATCAAAATCATTTCCCCTCTCCAAAGGGGAGAATGTTTATGTGATGAGATAGAAAAATTGCCATGAGAAATCCTTAAATATTTATAGAGAAAAAAATATGGTTACATGAGATCCAGTGCATTTATATTTTGATTATGAACCACTTTCTAAAACTCTATGCTCTATTACTTCTAGTCTTGAAATTTTATACTTGTTTAATACAATGTTAATCATGAATATGGTGCACAGGTGCCCTTGGTCAGGGCACTCAGCTTTGAGATCTTGGCTTAAATGTCACAGCATCTGCAAAGCATTTCTTCACCACACATTTGAAATAGTATGCAAATCCACTTCATCACATTGTATATTCTCCAGTTTCTGTTCAGTGTAGTCTGATACTGATTATTTTTCTTATGCACCAGTTATTTTGTATATTGTCCCATGTCATGTTCATCACTACCTCCACTTTCATCACTACCTCTACCATAAACACTGTCAACATTGCTAACACTACTACCATCACTACTAGCAATAACTGCATGACTATCACCAACACTACCAAGCCAACACCATCATCATCACTGCTATCATTACCACTAACTATACCACCATCACCTTCAATGCCACCACCAACACCTATACTTCCTTTATTACTATCACCTTCATTACCAATAACAACACCATCGTTATCACCTCCATCTCCACTGTACCACACCACCACCAAGACTTCCACCTTTACCACATCATCACCAACACTTTCACTCTACCACCATCACCATACTCCCTAGAATCATCAATGCTGACACTCTCACCATCACAATCAATGCCACCATCTCCATCACCACCAACAATTCCTCCAGGGTTGCCACTGTCACCCTGGCTTTATAACCCCCATGAACATGAGACTGCTGTTTTCTTTGTCCGCTGCTGAGCCATCAAGTACTATACAGCCCAACTAAGGCATTTAGTAAAAAAAGCATTGTTATTGAACCATAAAACAATGGGGAAGATCCTGCAACTTTGAAAACAACTCAGCAATGTAGAGAGCAATGCATTTTTCTAGGGAATCTTTGAAGCAGAAACTTAGAACTCATTTGCAGAGAAATATTTAGGGGTCCTCAGCAACTCAGAAAGATAAAACCTGGTAGAAACACTCCAAACTGGAAAGATTCCCCAGATATTATTAGTGCCCTCCTTAAAGCAATGAAAAGTATCTAGAAACTTCATGACTATGGACACCTTACTCCTTCCTCTGACTGAAATCCATGTCCATCCTCTCCACCTGGTTCTAAGACACCTACTCAGGCCTGATGGAATTCTTTTCATCATCCAGGTTCTAGATCAGGTTTCATACTTAGAGCACATTTGTTAACCTCTCTTTCTCTGTGTCTGTGGTACTTCATTCTTCTCCACTACAATGTGAATCTCACATAGCTGGATCAGCTATCTTTTTAGGTACTGTGTCCCCAGTTTCCAGAATGGTACCCACTATACTTTAATCTCACACATTGTTGTCAAAAGAACTGACCAAATGTGTTGTGTATACTTTCTCTTGTAGAACCTCGTCTCAGATGTAGGCAACACTAGCAATACCATCATTTATAGGAGTCAAAAGAAGGGACCATCCTCCTAACAGAAATCACAAAAAGGTGCCCCTTTCTTGGAACATGGCTGGTACAGATGGGTTCGCTCTTTCATAGGATACAGTTTCCCCAATTCCACAGGGGAATGCTGCACCTAAATAAATTTCAGTGAGATGAATCAATTCTCTTTCTTCAGTATTTCAAACATAGTTTAACTCTGTGACACAAATATAATCCTTATAGCACACATTATTAGAAAATAAAAATCAACAGGAATATACTTTACCTTAATTTTCTATTTAGTAACTTTAAAATATTTGACAACCATATACCATCTCACATTCTAGTGTGCAATATAAATAGTATGATAAAACAATAATGTAAATGGTAAATAAGGGAACTATGTTTCCATTCCCATTGTCATGTGTGTTAGTCAGCTTTCCATTACTGTGACAAAGTACCTAAAATAAATGACTTAAAGGAAGGTAGATTTATTTTGGTTCATGGCTTCAGGGGTTTCATAGTCATTTGGCCAGGTTGTTTTAGGGCCTGAGGGGAGGCAGAACATCACTGCAGAAGCACATAGTGGAGGAATTCAACTCACCTCATGATGGCCAGAAGCAAAAATAGAGAGGGATTCCAATATCCCCTTCAAGGGTACGCACGTTCCCAGTAAAGTATTTAATCTCAATAGGCCACATCTCTTAAAGTTTCCACTGCCTCCAAATAGTGTCACAGGCTGGCACCCAAGCCTTTAGCATACAGCCTTTGAGGGACATTTCATATCCAAAGCATAGTACTGAGCCTATTTGTTTTGAATGTCCTATTTGATTCCTGTTTGACTGCTAGCTACAAATTTACCTCTAAACCCTCAAGGGAAAAAGGTATGTGGTTTTTAACTTAATAAATTCATAATGCTAAGAACTGTATATGTATTTTACTTGTGAGTTTTGTGTGAATTTCTTCCACTTTTTGCATATCTACCAGGACAGGGGTATTTAAGGATATACCCAAAATGGCAATTAATTCTTCTCCCTAGAGAAAAACTTACACGTTTATTTAAATTTTGCTGACTTGTGCACATAATTTTACAAGGGAATGTGCTGTTCTGAAGGTGGAAGCTCTAGAGAAGTTTTTGCTAATAGAAAGAACATCCAGTTTTGAGTATGTAGAGCTATTCCCCAAATTGACACATTTACCAAGTGACTGAAAGTGTTATATCTCTTGGCTTCACTTCTTCCATATGCCTTAGGGAGAAAATTATCCTGTGCTCTGAAGCAACATTTGCAAGTCTGTGAATGAGAGAGGATTTATAAAGATATGTTAGAAAGGAGTTTTGAAGGGAAGGTTGAAGATGAGTGTATGAAAATTATCTTATACAAAAAATCAGCTGTTTACATTAAAGCAAATTATTTTACACATGCAAAAATCATTTTTGTTTAGGACAACATATATAGAAGTATTATAAGCAGGAAAAATAAATAGCAAATAGTAGTTGCAAATGAATTAAAATATGCCTGTGCTTTGGAAGAAAGTATATACAGCTATATTTGAGCATTATGTTTCAGAATTTACGGTTTCAACAAACACAATGATTAATAACACAATCGAAGGAGCTTGAGGTAGGCAGAATAATAAGCCTTCTCCAAAACAAAAGAAAATAAAAGCAAGAACAAAACTAAAAAATACCTGTCTTAATCTCCAGAATTAGCACTGTCAACAGTATGTTAGTTAAGCTTCCCCAGATGGATGGATGGATAGATGAATGGACAGATGGATGATCAGACAGATTGTATAAATCAGTGGATGGATGGATGGATGAAAGACAGGTAGATAGATAGACAATAGATCAATTGATAAATGGATAGGTAGCTAGATAGACAGAGATGTAGGTCAATTGACTGCTAGACAGACAGAGATCTATGAGAAAGCAATTGGCTAATGGAATTGTGGTGCTAAGGAATCCCAAGACAGGTTGTCTGCATGCTAGAGTCCCTAGGACGACAGTAGCATGACTCAGTCCACGTCTGGAAGCCTCAGAACCAGGGACGCCTATAGACTATAAGTCTCAGTCTGAGGCCAATTTCTTTTGACCAAGGGCAGAAAAGGGTGAGTATATCCCAGGACACAGACACAACATATGTGTTTTTCTGTTTTTATTCTCTCTGAGCCCCACAATGATTGGATAGTGCTCTCTCAAATTGAGGGTAGATCTTCCCCACCTAGTCCACTCAGATTCATCCACTAATCTCTTGGAACATCCTCACAGACACATGTAAAACTAACACTTTAGCAGGTTTCTAGGTATTCCTAATTCAATCATGTTGCCACGTAAAATTAACCATCACATAAGGCAAAAGAACAATGAAGACTGAAGATGGAATCCACTGGGCTTAATGAGGGAGATTATCTTGGATTATTGAGGTGGACCAAATAGAATTCCAAGGATCCTTCCAAAATGGAAGTGGGAGTCAGAAGAATTGGATTGATGTGTTGAAGAAGGACACGCCCATTGATTGATGGCTGTTTTGAAGATGGAAGTAGGACATGAGTGATGGAAAGCAGGCAGCCTCTAGAAGTTGGAGGCCAGGAAATTGATAACCCCAAGAGCCTCTAAAATAAATGCATGTCTTCTAAAGCTATAATTTTAACTCAGTGAGACCTGTGTCACACTTCTCCCCTCAAGAACCATAAGAGAATACATTTGTGCTGTTTGAAGTTATTCAATTTCTGGCAATGTGTTACAGCAGATGTAGGAAACCAGTGCAATTCATTTAGGGGGTGGAAGCCCAAAGATATTATAAGTGGGAACCTGGACTATTTCTTAGCAAGTGTTATATTGTGTTGGGTGTGGATGTTCCACAAAAGCAGGGATGGACATACACAAGCTTTTGGTTCTCCAAAGTACTGAAGTATATTCATACCTAAAATACCTCCATTTATTCTGTCAATTTCATCTTTGTCATTTTCACAAATGTTCCAAACCACAGTTCTCTTGTCACATGACAGTGAGTCACAAATGTAAACAATGATAGGTCATAGTATTGTTTGTGGACAGGTTATAGCACATGAATAAAAAATGAATCTCCAATGGATGAACATCTACTGAACATATTCTCTTCTCTATCCTAAACTCTATTTATTAATGTCAACGCTACCCTCCAGCAAAGTCTGCAAGATAAACTGGACTTGGAGGATACAATATAGCAGCCTTCACACAAACGTGTTTATTGGCACTAAAAATATCTTGAGTCTGAATTGAGATTTGTTCTAAATGCAAAATACACACTGGATTTCAATGACTTACAACATAAAATACCTCAACAACTTCTAAAATATTGTTTACATATTAGAACAATTATATTTTGGATGCATGGGTCTACATAAAATGATTTTGAATTTATCTTCACCTATATCTTTCTGCTTTGTTTTTAAATGCAGCTACTAGAAAATTTGAAACCATTAATGTGGCTTTCACTTTTGCATATTGTTATTGGATAGTGCTAGTCTTGAATTATTATTTAAGTGACCGTTACATACATGGTTCAGGACAATAGCTATAAAAGTATTATAGGGATGAAAAATAATTTCTTTAGAAGGCCCTATAGAAAATGTAACGGTAAGAAATTAGGGGTCCCATCCACAGTTGAGAATCCCACTTCAATGTATTAGTTAGAATATCTTCTCACTGTCAACACTTCAAATTTTGTGCAAGTGTCTTGCTTTTGATGGGCTGGAACTATATAAGGGATTTGTAATCTCCAGACTCATGAGCAACCTTGGGAATGTCAATCCTTACATCTCCTGGGGATGGATCAAAGACTGCATTTCTCCACCGAGCTGTAAATTCTGCATGAGCTGCAGGGGAATTCGAGGGTATTCCTTGATGAAACTTTCATAAGATCTTCCTACACTAAAGTCAACATAGATGGGATTTTCAAGGCTTTTTATCACATTGGAAAATGTCTGCATATGCAAATACTGCTTCCGAGATCGTAGCAGCTATATTTTTCCCTCTAGAGAATCTCAGGAAAATTCGCACATTTACAGCAATAAAGGCATCCCTGTGGATGTGCGTACTTCTTTTATGATAGTGTCACTGTGCGTTTGTTTGCTTATCTTTCTCTCTCAAGGATTGAACACCTTGTGACAATAGACTGTGCATCACTGAAATCATAATATTGTAATCTCTGTTGGAAAGTATAGCGATCACCTACATTTCATATAAAACCGAAGCATTTCATTAGGAGGCAGAAGAGAGAAGTCATGAGACTGTTGGTTTGACGCTGAATTGCATAGGTTCCAGTCCTGGCTCCATGGATCTCTGACCTTGAGCTGATTATTTATCCTGTGCTTCAGTTTCTTCGGCTGAATAGTGGATTTCATAGTTCCAAAGGTGATGGAGGTATTGTACTCATAGGTGTCTCTCTGTGGCAACTGTAGCTCGGTATACTAGCCACATGAAGTTATCTCATCAGATCTAAATTAAAGTATGAACTGCTTGTATTTCATGTACCAATAAAACTTTGTGGGGACCCATGGCACCTGGACTTTGTATTCACTGGCTAAGAATTCAGGGCTTCCTGTTAGCTCCTCAGGTTCTATAAGTCTGCTTTTGCTAAAAAGCACTGACCCCTCACTTGGTCCTATAAATGTCTAAAGGATAACTAAAAGCAGAAGAAAACAGCTTGGCATCCCTGCTCCCATTTAGTATCTGTCTTTGCTCTATGCTCTTTTCTCTTGCAGTCACCTGAAAACCATCATGGAATCCAAGAAAGAAAAGACTGACCCATAACATTTTGTGACAAGGGTCAGAGCTGCCCCCTGCCAGGTAACAGTGATGTTCTTATCATAGCCAGGCACCACCTGACCAAGTCTGAGTTAATGACATGTCTGAACACCTCTGACCACCCACCACACCCGTTGCTGAGACTATTTATTTGTCCCATGCCCCAATTCTTCTCTATTTCAGCCTAAAGCTCAAGTGTGTATCTTGAAGATGGGCTGAAATGCTTGCTTTGCCCGAGCCTCATAATAAGTCCCCTTTCTCTGTCTGTCCTTCACCATTACTTGTCTATTTATTTGGCATCATACTGGGGTGAGAGGCCAGACCTGACATGTTAGAACCCTTGTAACCAAGCCTCTGGCCTCAAACTCCTATTACAGAACTGTTGTGGTAGTATAGTCAGAGGAGAAACCAAGCAACACTCGGAGGAATGGAGAACTCAGATTTTAATTTTACGCTAGAGGGCCCAGACGTGTACCTGTGTCTGAGCCCCGAACAAAGGATTCACAGGATATTTAAAAGGCAGTGCAGGGTATCAGGTTACAAGGAATGTGCTCTCCCATAAAGTAGGGCTAGTAGTGGAATAGAAACCTAAGGTTTAGATAAGAACAGCAGGGAGTCCTGCTTTGGAAAGTTTATTTACAAGTGGAGACAAAGGAAGGCAGGAATGGGTGCTTATCTCTGCATGGTGCCTTTTATCTTGGTCCCAAACTTTTGCATGGCTCTAATGGGCAATTCCTCACAGCTCTGTCCGAGGTTACAGCTTTTAATTGACAGTTTACCATGTTTTACAACCCTGTTTCAAGGCTATCTTCCTCTTCAGAACAGCTCACTGAACTAAGGAAATCCCTGTACTTATAATTACATTTTTATTATGAAGGACACACAGAAGACAAGGTCTAAGCGGAAATTCAGAGCTTCTGTACCCTCTCCCCATGGAATCATGTTATCTTCCTCACATACGAAAGTCTTCACCGCCAGGGAGTTCTACTGCCTGCCAATGAACACTGTTCGTAATGAGGTTTTAAAACCTGAGATTAATACCCCAGGCCCAGACTCCTGGGACTACACATGTCAGATCCACCCACTCACCACTGTAGGCCAAATAAAGACATATGGCAAAGAGCAGAGACAGGAGATTTATTACATGGTCTGGGACATGCAATGAGATGAGGCAAAGCAAACACTTTATCCTTCCTTTAGCCATCTTTGGGGTATAGACCTGATCTTTAAACAGTGAAAGAATAAGATCAGGTGATGAAAGGTGTCATAGTTAAACATTTCCACTTACAGGTGTGGCCTACCTGGTCATTATTTCTCTATTCTGTTTTTTTTTTTCTTTTGGTGGTACTGGTATTTCAACTCAGGGCCTCACACTTGCTAAGCAGGTGCTCTAACACCAAAGCTGAAACTGGAGTTTTTGCACAGCAAACCTAAACTCCTGGGATTCCACATGACTTGTCCAGCCATTTGTCCTTATATGCCAAATAAAGAGACATAGTGAAGGGCAGAGAAAGGAGATTTATTACACGGTTCAGGACATGCCCTGCAGAGAGTCAAAGTTAGCATTTCCATCCATCTTCAGCCATTATCAGGTATATACACGAGAATCAGCTTTAAATACACAACGAATTAGGCCAGGAGACAAAAGGTATGCATCTTTAAACGGTCCCTGTCACAGGTGTGTTCTGGTTGTCAGATTGGTGGGGTGGGGCCTGGTTGACCATTACCTCAGTTCTTGTTCTTCCAGAGTTCCTGAGAACTCTGGCATCATTTGAGAGGAGCAATCTGGTTCCCAGGAGTTGATCACTCCTGCTGCAGGGTACCAGAAATCATTACAGCTCCAGGTGTTTGCCTTCAGTCTTGAACCCAATGTGACTGCAGGAGAGAATGGCTCTGACAAAGATGGATACAAAATGGAGGCAGGGGTGCCAGACTTTTCTTCCGCCTTTAGTTAATTTGTGGGACCCAGTAAGGAGTCGGCACTTTTCAGCAAAAGTAGCTTTTAAGTCTCTGTCACAGTTTCACATGGGAGGCATAACTGATTAAGTCATTGGCTACCTATGTAATTGAACCCATCACTATCCCTTTCCCTTTCCCAGAGGAAGGGGAAAATCCCTTCCCTGAAATCATAGGATGGCTTTTCTTCATACCCAGACCCCATCTTGAAGCTGTAAGGGGCCTTTGACCAGTAGCCACTTCATCAGCATAGCAAAGACGCACCCTTCATTCAAGAAATTCTAAGGGTTTTAGAAGAAGTGTGCCAGGAATTTGGGACAAAGACTAGACAAAGGATTTACTGCTCCATATATGTCAAGTACCTCCAGTGAAGGCTGACTTAGGTCGAGTGGTAAATATGTAACAGCAGACATTAGAGCAGGCAGGGAGAGAGGGAGAAGTGAAGGGTTCTTATCTCACTTAAAAATCACACTAACATGAGACATGCCCAGATAGATGTTTCTGTGTTTCTACTCTTCTGTCCACGCAGGAGAAATTCTACTATAGCAACTCCCTGACATTTCTGTACTCCTTCAAATACTTGTTCCTGGCTGTTCCCCCCAGTTTACCACGGTATACTCTCAGTGTTCTAGTCTGCATATTCCTTTGGGGAAACACTTTAAGTTTTCAGTGTGTCTCCTGAAGAATGTTTCCTGTGCCCCCTAGTAAATGCTCTCAGTGATTTTTTTCCAAAGAAATGAATCAATGATGAATTTCTTCAGAGTTTAACTTTTTGTGATTATTTTAAGCAGATCTGTACGGAACACACATATTCTGCCATTTAGTATTGTCTTTAATTCATAATAGCAGGCAGATCAACACCGTCTCCATTTCAAAATAGCTAGTCATGGTTCCATAAAAACTATTTAATACAGATACAAACAAATTTCAATTTAACTTGATTATATGTATAGATGCAGGAGCATCTGTCTTCTTAATTGGCCTATTTAAGTCATGGTGGCTGATAGAAGATCAGTGTATTGAATGAAGCCCCACACACATTAGAGTGGGCAAAATGCTTCAATCCTCTTCTGAGTATATCTCATCCAGGATCACCTTCATAGATACACCAGAATAATGTTCAATCAAATACAAGACAGCTTGTGGCCTAGTCCAGTTAACACACAAAATTTAACCATCCCAGGTGGCAAGATGTTAAGGTACCCCATCTTTTCTTTAAGCAGAGCAGCTTCCCCCCCACACTGCTCATTCCACCTTTCAGATGTTGGTAGTTTCCCAGAATCTAGATGCACATAAGAGACAGGGCAATGCAGTCTTGGAAAGTAGATTAAGTATGTCTTCATTGCCTCAACCTCAAAACTACAGGGCCTCCCAGGAGCCCTTGTTAATAAGCGCATGTCCTGGCCTAAGCCCTGTTCCCCCTTAACCCATTCCCTCATTTACTAGCCACATTTGTTTCTAGATTAATTTTTCTTTCTTGGATATAAAGAACTGCAAAAAGCCAAGAGCAACAATTTTGCATACCCTGTACAGAGAATCACTAACTCGGGGCTAAATAAAATCAAGGAACATTCTATCATCTTCTATGCCCATGGTGCATATTAACATATCAAAGAAATAAAAATCTCTTTGAAAATCCGGACATCTTGGAGTTATTGGCTGAAACTAGTTTGAGAATTTTTCAGACTTATTGAATCATGGTGCTAATTCTCTTTTTCTCCTTTGTAACCTTCAGTTGGTCTCAATTGCAACTATTGTTCGTATGATCACATTCTGAGGAAAATAGTTTGCATTGAATGTAAGGGGAGGCCTTAAACTGAAGACTGGATAATGGGAGGGATGGTGGTGATTCTAGTATATAACAATAGTGACACCTGGGAAAGGGGAGAAAGCAGGTCTATGAGGGCCTTGAGCGAAACCCAGCTAAGAACAAGGTTAAGGAAGATAAACATGGGCTAAAGATGTAGCTCAGTGCTAGAGCACTTGCGTAGCATGCACAAGGTCCTGGGTTCCATGTTCAGCAATGAAAAAAAAACAGCCAAAAATGCATCACTTGTTTCAATTTCAGCTTTCTAGTTTGCAGAAATAAAATTGGTGCCTTGGTATTAGAACTAGTGATTGAAATGGATTATTTAGACATTGGATCAAATATGCGGGCTTTAATTTTCAAAACCTAAAAGAAATAAATAATGCAAAAATAATCTTTGTAATCAGACGTGGCTGTTGATATGTAGTTTTATATCTCTAGAAGATTTTCTCCTTTTTCTCTGATTCTGGATGCTTTGAGATTTGGGGACTTAATTCCATTAAACCACATATATATGACAACTGCTCTGGGATGAAAAGTAGTCTATGAAGCAGTATGAAAAAATAAAACCTATGTGAAAGTAAGGTGGATTTGTTAGGGTTCTCCAGAGAAGCAAAACCAATAGAATATTTATAAGAGGGTATTTATTAGATTGGCTCACGTGATCACAGAGGCTGATGCCCATCTGGAGGCTGAAGAACCTGGGGAACCAGTAACTGCTCAGTCCAAGAAGCTCAAAGTATGAGAACAGAGGGCCCAATGATGCAGCCCTGGTTCTGAGACCAAAGGCCCTGCAGATCCACTAGTGCGAATCTGCATTCAAAAGCTGAAGACCCAGGATCTGAGGTCCAGAGTGAGAGCAGCACAAAAGTGCACCCACTGAGAAGGTTCCAGCAAGAGCTAGCTTCTCTATTCCACATTTTTCTTTTCACCACAGACACCAGTGTGTTGGATGGTGCTGCCCACTTTCAGAGCAGGTTTGCCCCCATCTCCCTTAATTCACTGACTCATCTGTCAATATTCTCTGGAAACCCCTTCATAGGTACAACAGGAAGTGACCAGTGATTTAAGACATGGAAGCTAGGGGAGAAATTTTTATCATGAGCCTGACAGTCCTACCTAGTTGCCATAATGACTGTCTCCTAAGAATGATGAATTAAAGACATTAGTCTCAATTTTAAAATGTCATCCCCATTATTTTCATTCTCTCTGATTAAAGTGGTGAGAATTTTAGGAAGAGTTTTTGCAGTTACTGTTTTGAGAGATAATTTTGATGAATTTAGTGAAGTTGCTTATGTGATAAAATTCAAGTACTTTTTTTTCTGATAGGACTCTAGATTTCCAATTTTATCTAGAACATCTTTCTAGTTCCTTGTGTTCGAATTCTTTTTTCCCATTTTTATTAGCATATATTTGTTGTATGGAGTATTCATTGTGACAATTCCAAATAGCTTTACATCATACATTGGTTAGATGACTCCTACCATGCCCCCCCATGTAAATCCCTCCTTGCCTTACTTAAAGCAATTACAAGAGCTTTTTACATATATATATATGTATATATATATATACTATGAATATATATATTCATATATATATATATATGAAGCCCATCAACCATACCCTACCCACCCTATGCTGTACCTATTTTACAGTCCTGTCTTCCATTATTAATTCCAATACAGTCCTGTCTTCCATTATTAATTCCAAAGTCAAAGCCCTTCTTCAGCCACAAATGGACTTTAAAGCACACTGGAATCATAGAACTGGGTGCTTTTGTTTTTTGCACAATGAGTGCTTTACCCAGTTCCTGTGGTTTGGCTGCAGAGAGAACAATGCCTCTGCCAGTCTGAAATCTCATCAGAGGCTCTGGCTGCAGCCCAGAAAAGAAATGCCCATCAGGCATATGGGCTGTGTGAATTTTCCCTCCCCTTCAGACAGACATTCTGTTCCTTAACGTAACACCAAAATGCCTGTCCAGCTGCCCTGCCGGCAGAGCTGACCCTGTGGGAGATACCATGCTTTATCTCCTGTTTTTGCTCTTCCTCCTGCGGCAGGGTGCAGAGTAAAGCTTCCAGGAATTGTGCAAGCCTGCTGGTGAAATGCATTTTTGTACAGGCAGCTACCCTCTTCAAGATGATTTTCTCAGCTGACCATAGCAAAAGATGAAAGCAGCTTCACTTGACAGCCAGAAATGGAGAAACTGGTATGGCTCTTAGCAGCCAGATGCCCCCAAATCATTCTTCCACACAGAACGGTCACAAACTCCCTGATAGCAATTGGAAACACTCAGGTCCTGGGGATAATGTGGTCTAGTGCCATCATTTCATGGGGAAAGGAACTGGTGACTTGGTCAAGATGTTTTGGTGTTTACCGGTAGGGCGAGAGTTATATTCCATGGCTTTGCTTCCAAGTTTGCATTTGCCGTTATCTGGGTTAATGTGGAATCAGCATGGCTTTACGTGCCTCAGTGTCAATAGAACAACTGTAGTCTGATGTTCTTATGGTAGCATTGTAGCCATATCATAGAAAGTTTAGATTGGAGTATTTATTGTGATGTGCTATTTATTAAGATTGGTTAATGATGCTCTATAATTATAGTTAACTAAGAAGTAACATTTCAAAGCAATGTTACAGATGGGATTTATTGTATATCCATAGTATCTTCTTCCCCTACCCCCAAGAAAATGATAGTAAGATTCTATCCTACTCCACTTTATTTTAACAGTGACAGAGTGCCACCTGCAATACGTACATCATCGCTGACATGTCTGCAATCTTTGGTAATGAGATTCTGAACAGAAGAAATGAAGGATAACATCTAATTGCTTTCACTTCTCTAGAGATCCTCAGAGAAATTTTAACATCTGGTATTGTATCATTGTTTGAAAAGTGATCGGGTTTTCTGAGAGGTGCCCTTTTCTGATTTTGCAAATTCTGCTACACTTCAAAGATGCTTCAGAATTCAAGAAAAGAATTGATGATCTTTTCATGTATGTGATTTAAAATACTATTTGTCTTTCATTCAAGAATGATAATTTTCCAGCCAGAAGAGATACGTACATACTAAGTAATACACATATGCATGCATATATGTATATATGGATATACATAAATATAAATCTATATATTTCCAAAATATGCAATTATGAAGCATGACAAATAAGTTAGAAGCCTGTAAAATTTGATTATAAATATATATTTTCAGAATGTTTAATGAATTTTTTCCCTTTATCTTTTCTTTTTTTTTTTTTTGAGACAGGTTCTTGCCACGTAGCACACACTGGCTTCAAATTTTCGATCCATCTGCCTCAGCTTCCCCAGTTCCAATGTCACAGAAGTGTGCCACCATGCCTGGTTTTTGTTTACCTTTTTTCCTCTAAAGAGGTTGCACTATTGCTGTCACATGAATAATCATATAGATGTGTATTTTACTCTTGTATAATGCATCATGTATGCATTGGGTTGTTGGGTTAATCTCAAATTAATTTTTATATACATCTCTGGAGGGTGACGCTCACAGATGTCAGCTATCTTAATTTAAATGTGTGTATTTGCAACAGCAAGTGTACATGGCAATACGTCTTTGGCAAAGCCCTACAGAATACTCCTTATTTTTCTCTCCTTCGGGGAGCAAATACATTATGAGCCTCCAAAGTATTAGACTAAATTTTAGAATAATGTTATTTATCAGTACCTTTCTAACAGCACCAATATTCTCATTTATTTCTCTTTCTCCTGTGAACCTTCTGCTCCTAGATGCTGCCTGTGAGGTTGAGATCCATAGGTAATTTATCATTGAGATTAATTAAATGTGCTACTCCTGTGGCTTTCTTTAGGATCTGTGATAAATTGATGTTGGCCACAATTTCAACTTTTCAGCTTAAAGACAGTAATTCTTTACCATTGCGCACTTCGTAACAACCACCAACACCATCTTCATTCCTTGCATGTTATCAATCTTGTTTTTCAAAATGATTGTAGCCATAGCAAAGGTTCTTTGCCAAATGGATATTAAGTTCCTGAAACAATATGTACTTCATTTTTCTGTCCGGGACTCAGAGCAGAGTTTGACCACAGCATGTATTATTTAAAAGAAACACCCATAGTTATGCAAATTTAAATTCACATTGCTTGATGACATTTGGGGGCATTAAAATATTTGTTATTTTAGAATCTTAGCCATAATCTATTTTTTTACTTACCTATAGAAAGCAAGCATAATTTTATTCCAAAACAGAAATTTAGAGAAACTTATGCATAGTCATGCCTTGGTACTTGCATGTGATTGGCTCTAAAACCACCCATGGATACCAAAACCCATGCATGCATCAGTCTTTTATATTAAATGGTATACTACTTTTATATAACTTGTGCACATACTCTCATAGGCTTTAAGTCACCTGCAGGTAATTTATAATATCTAACACAATGTAAATTCTATATAAACAGTTGTTATATAATATATTGTTGAATAACAACAAGAAAAAAGATCTCTCTTGTTCAATATAGACACATTCTTTTTGTAAATTTTTTGACCCACAGTTGATTGAAATCAAGTATGTGGCACCCTCAAGTAAGGAGAACTAACTACATATCATAAGACAGGCAAATCAAAAGCCTCACAAAGCCTTCAATGATTTTCTGCTTTGATTTGTGATGTTAGAAATAGAACATGCTATATAGTTGGAATGGAAACAGTCCAGGAAGATACAGTACTGTGAGACATGACATAAGCACAAAGTCAATCAACTGGGTTGGGTTTTCTTCTCTGCTGAAGACATAACCACTAAGCATTTTATAATCTGCCACATATTCTGTGAATTCACAGAAATCTCGTTCTGTATGCTAACTAATCAGCATGTTTATCTACTCTATATTAGCTTCATGGCAGAATTTATATGGGTCACTCAAGTGGTAGGGCACTTCCTTGGAAATCAATTAGAATCTAAAGAATTATATAGCATTACCCTTTATATGTGGGAAATACATTCCAAGACTCCTCAGTGAATTCCTGAAACCAAGGATCATACCTTGCATATATGTATTTATATACTGTTTTCTCCTATACATAACTATCTATATAAAGTTTAATTTATAGAGTAGGCATAGTATCAAATAAGTAACAATAGATAATAATAAAAACAATAACTGTACCAATAACCTGCAGCAAAAGTTACATAAACTTATTAATTATTTCTGGGATTTTTCATTTAATATTTTCAGACCTCTATTGACTGCTGGTATCTGAAACCATAGAAACAAAGACTGCAGATAAGGGGACACCACTGTAACTGACTTTTACAAGGTACATGGTGGCAAGGCTCTCTGTCTTTTATAGACATGATGAAATGTGTTTGTAAAAACACCTTACTCTTTTAAGGATTGCCCATTCATTATTTTACTGAAGCCAAAGACAAACTGTGGTTCTGGCTAAATCAATGTCATCTACGTTACAAAGGAGGAAATGAAAGGGTTGAGTGATTTCCCAGCATTTCACTAGAGCATCCTAGACTAGCCGGCCTACAAATGTACAATGAAGCTCACCCAAGGTAAAACAAGCTTATTTTCCATTAACAAAGGATTCTTAGTGGATTAAAAAAAATGAATGATAAATAACAAATGGCAGTTGCTTTATGCCACTAAATTTTGGAGTGCTTTGTTACGTAGCAATAGCTAACTGATAAACCTGTTTCCCTCATTTGTGAATGGGGATTGCAATGACCTATGACATGCTGTGTGAGACAGGAGATAACGTACATGATGAGACTTTTTTCATTAGCTGAGCCACATGAGCTATTCAGATAAGATCGGTAAGGTATAAAATGTAGGATATTTTTTGTGAGATGGTGATCAGAGCAGAACACATAGTTAAGGAGAGTCAAGAAATCTTATCATTCCCATGGGCAGACTGCACCGGCATTTTAGATGTTATGGTAATTCTGAGAGTTTGAATTTAGCATCTCAACAGCTCATGCATGAAGAGACTAGTTTGTTCACACACAGATATTTTTACTCTTAGTGTTGTGCCAGATTTTTTGTAACTTGAAACTTTAAGACATACCAAGTTGGAGCAAAAATACCCAACCTATAGAAAGCTATTACTTGATGGGTGGGTATGGTGGCTCACTTCTGTAATCCCAGCTATTTGGGAGGTAGAGATGAGACAATTGTGGGTTGAGGTCTACTTGGAAAAAAAAGTCAGACTCTATCTCAACAAATAAGCTGGATATGGTGGCACAAACCTATAATTCCATCTACTCAAGAGACAAGAGGCCTAGGTAGGGAAAACAGGGTTTGAGGCCAGCTCTGGGACAAAATTTAGATCCTATCTAAAAAATAAGCTAAAGCAAAAAGGACTGTGGATGTGGCTCAAATGGTAGAGTACTTGCATAGCAAGAGCAAGGCCCTGAGTTCAAGCTTTCAGAAGTGAGATTAAAAAAAAAGAGATAGCTATTAATTGAATGGTATCCATTCACTAGAGATCATTGAAACCAAGGTATCAATGTTATAGTGAATGATGGGAAATCCTGAGAGACTTGCTCCATGGTTCACTCCTCTCAGGTGTATCAGGCACCTGAAGCAGTCCTTGGTACATCTCACCTTTAGGGAACAACTTCAGGCTCTCGGGGATCTTTCAATAAAGCTCACAATCTGCACATGGACGTGCAGGTATTCTACCCACACACTTCCTCACAGAAAGGAAGTGGAATTGCACTCTGAAACTTCCCCAAAGGAATATCCTTTCAACATTACAATCCACATTTACATCCTCAATATGCAGAAGGGAGCTAAGATTTGGAGAGTACTTCTCTGAATTGTGCATTTGTCTTTACTTCATTCTGGTATCCACCATCTAATTCATCCAGTGCCCCCATCAAAGCTTCCATTTTCACATCCTTTACATAAATAATCTATATAAAAATTTCACCTAGTCCTTCCTGAGAGTACCATACTTAAAGCAAAAGAAAGAAGCTTTCTGAAAACACACAAAAAAGTGCACTTTTGAGTCCCATACATCAGATTTCAAATTACTAATTGTCTGACCATGGGCAACTTGTTAAATTATTTGAGCCTTGATGAAGTACATTAATTACATAAATTGTTCTGGTTAATGGCTTCCCTCTATCCATTCCATTTGCATTTAGCTACTTACAATTCAGTTCTTTGAAGGACTTGGTGGAACTGTTGCTCCACTTCTCGCAGTGCAGTTTTATAAATTTGGTCAGCATGACTAGACATTAGTTTTCTTTTGGCTCTGAAATAGCTAAGGATTTGTTATGATTATTTGGTAAAATGAACATGATTTCTTGGTGCAAATTAAGTGTGGCAAGGTCGAAAGAACTCGCACTGAATTCAGACCTAATTTCCAAATCAGTTCAGGACTCACTTTGTAGGCCCCTTTGATTCTTGATCCAGGACTTGGTGTAATGACTTGATTTGGTCAATGTGACATAAGCAGAAGTTTGGAAAGACGTTTCTGTTTTTTGTTTCCTTTCTTTGACCCCAATCACTGCCGTGAGATCAAGTTCATGGTAGCCTGTGAGAAGTCTCCAATGAAGGGAATTCTAGACTAGCTAGCCTAATCTCTCACACTACATCTGGCCACAAATACTGGATCTAGCCCACCCAAGTTCAAGCAAGCTCATTCTAGATGAGCAATGCTTCCCAGTGGACTCAGGGATTAGTTATAAATAATAAATGCCTGTTGTTTTAAGTCGCTGAGTTTTGGAATGGTTTGTTACATGGCAATAACTAACTGATACCTTTTTCTTAATTTGTGAAATGAGGGTTTTAATAATTTATTGCATGCATCTATTGTGGGAAATAAATGAGAAAATCTACATGTACAGTTTTGTCATTACCTGAGACAGGCAATAGGTCTATGTAGTAGCTATGGATTTAAGGATAATAATGTACAAAAACAGGGATCTTTTTGTGTCTCTGAGAAGTGAGACTGTGATTAAAATGGAGCACATTTTTAATGGGAAACAAGAATCCTTATCTTCTCCATGGCTGGACTGTATCTGAATGTTAGATGTTATGGTAATTGTTCCAAAAGAATTTGATTTTAGACCAAATTGTGCCCCCGCCTTTTTAGAGGGGGATGGAAAGGCACAGCTTTAAAATAATTTCTATTTCAAATCTTTCTACTGCAATTTCTTGGCCTTAAAATATAGATTTGTACCATTAAGTGTCAATCCTTTCATGAGTGAAGGCATATAAGTGACATTTTCATGGTTCTTGTAAGAGACATGGAGTTTTATCAGAATTGGTATCCTATTTAAATGATGCCTTCACAATCATCAATTTTACTGTTTAGCATAGAACCTTTCCAATTAGCTACTTAGAATTCAGGTGTTTAAAGGATTTTAATGAAAAGTGGTCACTGAATTTCCTGAACAGAATTTGAAAAATGCAGTTTTAGATCAGCACGACTGGATGCTAGATTGATGATGACCCTGAGCCAGGAGAAGATTAAATTATAATTATTTGGTTACACCAGACATGATCCCTTTGTATAAATTAGGCATGGTGGAGTAGAAGGAGCATGCACATGTCCCCAAACGAGCTCAGAAAGTTACTCTCTTTGAAATTCTACTTCCTTGCATGTGAAGTGACTCCCTTCCCTGATGACTATTATAAAGGTAAAAATGTATATATAGTACTCAGTAGTTCTTGGAACTGAGTAGATATTCTATAAGTAGTCATTTTAATACAAGTTATGATTTTGAAGACATGCTGTTTTGAGGTCTGATGTTTAAGAGCATAGTTTAAGATGTCAAAGCTAAGATTAAAGAGTGAAGACAACAGCAGTGGAAGGTTATGTGGGGTTTGGTGGAAGAATAAATAAAAGGGTGAGATGGTAGAGGTCACAGGGAGGCAGAGTGAGAAGAGTTGTGTATGGGAACAGTCTCCCGGCCATGAATCTGAATCTGCCTGAATCATTGCAATGGAGAGAAAAGACCCTAAAGATCCTAAAGGGACACTTTTCCAAAAAAAAATGTCCAATGGTTCATAGACCAACACTTTCATAAATAAAAAGTTATGGGAAAGATTAAACAAAGAGGCCAATAAAAATGAGGTCAAATTTTTATTGTTAGATTCAATAGCTATTAAATTGCTGTACAAATTTCAAAAGGCTTGCTCCAGTTTTTATGCTAAACTCATTGCAGACTGGTGAAAGTTCAGAATAACAGTTATACACACACTGCACTTAGGGTAGCATTATCCTAAGAGATACCAAGCATAAATTTCACGTGATGCACACCTACCTCACATACTATTTCTTTTAGGTCTTTGTGTCATGATTAGTAGTTTGACCAGTTCAAGGGAAGAGCCATCTGCTATTTCACAGGGCAGTTCCTTCTATTTTTTAAAAGCTTCAATTTGTCCTTGCAAGATATCAATGAGTTTAAGGAAAAGATAAGAATCCATAGCTGGGTTAAGAGAACACAATCCTTCATTCTGGAGTGCTCCAGAAGGATCTTAGACAAATTCAAGTAGATACTCCTTGACTTAAAATGGGGTTATGTCCTGTAAATCAATTGTAAGTTGAAAACATCATAAATTGAAAACGCATGCAGCACACCCACCCTACCAAATATTAAGAGTTCAACAACACAGCACACTGTAGTGTAGTTGGTTGCTTCTCTTTGTGATGGAGGGGGTGATTGAGAGTTGTGGCTTGCTGCCATTGCTCAACATTGAGAGACAGGGTCATACTGCACATTTTCAGTGTCTGTAGTTGGGGTGTCTCATGAAGTTTGAAATCATTTCACACAGAAATAAAAGCAGAGAACATGTTAAAGCACTTAGATCCACTGTAACACTTCTCAGGTAAGCTGACAAAAATAATATGCCCTTTAACTCATGGTTCAATTCTGATGGCAGTAAAAATTATTGGAAGAGAGATTTTAATAAAATCTGTGACCAGGATGTTTTGAAATCATTTTATGTTGCTTAGACAAACACAAATTGTAAAGAAATACCAATGTTTGGTAATTATATTCCTTTTTCAGTTTCATTAATGTATGAACCTAAATGGATGCAATTTTAAAATATGTGAGACCATCAAAATATGAGTTTTGAGTTTTCTTTGCCCTACACTTCTTGGAGAAATATTACCAGTAGGACCACAATTTGGGGTCCCCAATTTATAATAGCTCAGCTTATGATAGTTTATGAGGGAGTGAAACCATACCCATACAACCATTCTGTTTTTCACTTTTAGTACACTATTCCATAAACTACATGCAACATTCAACACTTCGTTTAATGCAGGCTTTGGTTATATGATTGTGCCCAAGTGTAGACTAATGAAAGTGTTCTGAGCATGTTTAAAGTAAGCTATGGTTTTCAGTAGCCTCATTGTGTCAAATGCACTCTCAACTTAAGAGATTTTCAATTTATGATGCATTTATTGGGAGGTAATCTCAAGTGATTGGAAGAGTGTTATTGTTTTGATTGGCAATATAGATCATTTCACATTTTTATTCTTTTAACTATTTGCCGCTATAGAAATTCTACTGGCTAAATCTGACTGAGACACAGAATCACGTCTTGTATTTTGCTCATGTTTTTAATGAGGTGAAAAGATGCAATTTGGTAATACAAAGTGGCAATGCTAAGTTTATGACTGACTGCAGGTAATGTTTCAGTAATACATTCACAGTGGATTTTGCCTAACATTAAAAAATAAATAAATTTCAGTTTTTAATAAAGATAGAATCAATGCCTGAGATTGACAGTGAGATATTTGATAGTTAAATGTGCATATAAGTATATATGTACATACATTAATTTTTTCATAAGGTTACTATGTGCATTTGGAAAGTACTTATTTCCCTAAAATGAAAATTAAACTGGCTGGGGAACTCATTTATCAGCTCCATCCAAATAGATCTTAACAATAGAGAAATGTGAGCATTTGAGAGAGTGTCTGAGCTACTCACACTGAGTTAAATGCCTTATGATACCTCTTTCAAGATTCCTTCCTTGAAAAAGCTTGTAAAATGCAACTAAGCACACACAAAATACACGCATGACACCTGCAGCATACATGTACACATCACACATAACACACACAATAGACATCAAGGACAGTGCAGACAGCATAGTCACACACATATACAGACTAAAGATGCATAACGTACACACACAGAATTGGCAGGTATATACAGATACAGTATTTTCACACTGACTTCACTCACTTAATTCCTTCAGGATTTTTCAACATTTTCATGTCTTGATAGCACATTTTTTAAAATGATGAGTGATATCCCATTGTCTTATGTGCTATAGTTTTTTTTACCCATTCACCTACTGAAAGGTATCTTGGTTGCTTCTATATTTTGGCAAATCTGAATAAAGCTACTATAAATACCATGTTTATGCTTTTGTTTGGACATAAGTTCTTAACTCTCTTGAGTGAATACCAAGGAGCATAATTACTGGAACATATGATAAGAGCCTGTTTAGTTCCAAAGTGTCTTCCAAACTAGTTACACCATTTTGTGTTCCCATGCATAATGACTACGAATTCCCATTTCTCCACATGGTTTTGTCAGTATTCAAGTTAGTGATATCTCCTTGCATTTTGGTTTGCATTTTCCTGATGATATATGATACGGAGCATCACATCAATTTTCATTTTGATGGCAAATTATCTCAGCCCCAAACATTAAAATTTCATTGGTTTAAATTTCTTGAGTAACTTAGCTTTGATTCAGGAATATTTCTAAGATTTGAGCATTTCATCATACATGAATTTTGCATCCAAATGAAAAAGCTATAAGCAAATAATAGTTTCTAGTTAATGATACACATACATGGGGCTTAATTAAGTAGCAGTGTACTAAAAGTTAGCAATTTACTTTTAAACACATCAAAAATAAGATGGCTTAATGGATATAGGGATAGATAGATGCTCAACATGAAATAAATGGAGTTTAAAGTTGATGGAAGTATGCAATTATCAAGTGTACAGGTATAGTCTGTAAAATTCTTTCAACATGTGTTCAAAATTTTTCATACTGAAATGTTTTGGGAGGGGAAGAATCAATTGTATGCAGTCTTGGCCAACTCTTTTAAACAGGATATATAAGTTCCTGTTTGCCACACTCCTCACCCTTCCTTATTGCTTCAAATGAAGGCAATGCAAATGTGTATAGTAAACCCTGAAATGTGCAGTGGCTCAGGGTTTCATCAAGATGGAACAGATCATGAAGGTGCAGTCAGAAAGCTGAACCTGCGTGCTCTACTACTGTGATAGAGTTTATGTGTAGTTTATGGATAGGTTTATTGTGTGAAGCCATCTGTCAAGAAGTCTTGAAATGGAAACTGTGCTGTTTTAGTGACACTTACGGAAGAAGTTTTCTTTTGTGGCCCTCAAGAGCTTATCTGAATCCCCCTAGAAGTATACAGCTTGATGGAGTATGGTTGCCTTCTCTGGACTAAGGTCCAGAGAAGGTTGAAGGCCTAATAAGAACATTTTTTTCTGGAAACATAATGAATATCCCCAAATAGCCAAATTCCCATTTTATCCTAATAGCTAATATCTCTTGCTTTGTCTACTCCAAAACTTTCATTTTTCTCCAGCCAGCTCATATAATTTGTCTAATTTTATGTAGTGTCAACTACATAATGTTTTTGGTTAATTACCAATGGGCCAATGTAAAGTGTTGAGTATTTTGGGGGGTTGATTCTGTCATTATACACACAAAGTTTGGATGGAGGAGTTGAAGGATTAAAACAATATGGAAGAAACTATTTAAAAACATGCATTACACCCACAACCATCTACCATGGGCAGCCTGAAAATTCCTCAAGGCAAAGTACTCGCTGCCTCATCCTAGCTTAAGTTTGTCAGAAATTTTTGATCTGAGTTTTCTGCATGACTATTTTAATCCTGCGAGACAGATGGCAATGACTGGATGCCTCTGTCCACTTGCCTTATTTTAGTCATTCTGCCTCGTATGAGCTTGCAGAAGAACATGGTTAACTTGCCTAGATTTTGAAATCATATTCTAAAAATGAAGGATAAAAAAGTCATGAAGGATTTTCTCCTTGACTACATTCCACTTTATTTCCTTTCCAAATAATTAAATGGTTCTGGAAAGAAGGTTGCAGCTAACAATTCCATGCCGACAAGGGGGATAAGAGAGCTCACATACAAGGTCATTTCCACTCTCACTATTTACGATGCACATCTATCTCTGGCAACATAGTGGATGAAAGTGATTTTGTTTATATTTTCACAGAAAAGAAAATTTAATGAGGACCTCAGTATGCCATTTAAATTTCAGCTATGCATTTAAATTTCTATTGTTTTGTGAATACTGTAAGATAGCTCACTCAAGTTATTTATTTCCTTATTGTAGAAATAGACACTACATATCATCTGTGGCTTCATCAAACACAAATCATCTCATGAAATAGTTCTACCCTCGGTGGGAGAGGTCAGCCAGTGTGATCTCACCCCAAAGAACATCATAGGGTTAGGGAGTCAATTTCTCTTTACAGCAAAGCTGAAGTGTTTTCTAGGAAGAGCCCTACAACAGTTTAGCATGGCTGTGTCCAGTTGCTCAGTGTGTATATCCTTCTAGAATTCCAGATTCCAAAGCTGGAAGTCGAAAGGCCCTTCAAAGACCTCTGCTTTAAATATGTGAGATGTGAGACAGGAGTAGAAAATGCCATCCAGAAGATGATAGTGGGTACAGGGACAAAATATTGCAATTCTAACATCATTCTATCAGCCTTTCCAGTATGTGTTTACCTGCCACATGCAAGTGAGCATAATATGCTGAAATTTAAATGTTCTAAAATTTCTTGAATGTGAAATATCTACATTGGCATGATAGCAAAGCCTTTCAATTTATTATAGAAAGATGTTTTTGCCCTTCTTGATCCACTGGGTGTATGATTTGTTCTTGCCTGAAGGTGAAAGATGTGTCCAAAGACTAGAAATATGTCCATGTTGATAATATAGATTCTTGACAATTTTTGAATGCTTAAACTTACTTTCTGCACCTTCAAAGTTAGCATAGATAAGCAGAATCTTTCTCACTCTTCAAATTTTTCTGGCTTCTCCTTCTATAATAACTCCTCACTTTGTTTTCTGTTCCTACCTCTTCAGGGTCCTATAATTACATTGAGTACCCAATGTCAATGGACTAGTAACCTTAATGATATCTACAAAGTCCCTCTTATCTCATAACTTGACATTTTCACAGCCCTGGGGATTCAGGCCTAGAGTTTAGGGGGGATCATCCACAATTATAATGTATTGTTAGTAATATTAAATACCTTATAAGAGACCTGATGCGCTGAATCAGAAGCTAGGCCAAATTCAATATTCTCCTAAATCTTTTTCTTCCAAGTGTTTAAGGAACCAGGTCCTTGGAGCTGTTTGTAAGGCTGTAAGGTGCACCATAAAAATGCTCTGATTGATTGCAGAACATGAAGAAAACTATAAAGTAGAACTAAATAAGGTAATGCATGGAACATTGCATGCAGCAGGGTAATTGCACCCTCATTCGGAAGCTAGCATATATTTATGCTAGCTAATATTTATGCATATTAGGCCACTTCTATAGAGAAGCCCCACATTCCTCTCTGCTCCCTTTCTGCCCTACTGTAAAGACAGAGAGATCAATTAGATCTGCTCATGGTCTAATTCTCTGTTTAGTCTGTTTTTATTCCTTTGAGAAATGCAGTTATGTAGTAATTTTGGTTTCATCAGGTTTTTAAAAAATGTGATGTACAATTATAGGAAACATATTTTACGGTTTTGGATATGATATTCATTTGCCCTCAAATGGCCCAGGATTTAATACTCCTTACTTTTTAAAGAATGTCTTTCATGCAATTTGAAATTGGAAGATACAGGAAACTATTACTTCTTGAAAACTCTTTATGGGTCAGACACATGGTAAATAATAGCCATTTGATATTTCCAAGAACCAGACTGGATATTCATGATTGTTCTTGCTTTATAGGTAAAGAAGTAAAGCTCAGAGAAGTTGTACCTTCTGCCCCAGGTTTCTGAGCTATACGTGTTATAGTCCTATTGATGACTGACTTCAGATACAAATATCTTCCAGTCATCCTTCCAGTTATCCTATCTTTCTAGTCATCCATGTATCATCTATGAACTGTGTCTCTTTCCTTTCTTCCTTCCTTCCTTATTTCCCTCCTTCTTTCCTTCTTTCTTTCCTTCCTTCCTTGCATTTATCTATCAAGCAAACCATTCATCCATGCATCCACATATTTATCCATATATCTATCTACCCATTCACCCATTCATCTGTTCATTCATCCACCCGTGTATTCACTCATCCATCCATTCAGCTACCCAGCCATCCTTCCTTTGTGCACCCACCCACCTACCTACCTATATTATAAACATAAATGTATGTTTATGTTACAGATAAACTTTTAAAACTAAATTGATATTGTGAAAATGTGAATTTGTGTTCCTTTTCACTTTAACTTCCTATTCATACCAGTTTTACATGGTAAGAAGAAGAAGAAGAAATCTGGAAAAATCTCACATTATTCTAAGGCAGATCTTGATTCAACTCTGGTTCGTACATAGACAAGTTAACAATGAGGAATGTGAAGATTTTGTGAATAGCAGAGAATTTCGTAAGAGCTTCCAGGCAACACAGCAGCAGAAAGATAAGAAATGAGCCCCATGGCAGAATTCTTATTGATACCATGCCTAACTAAGTCCCTAGTAGCTACTAACCTGGGGTGGAGGTTGCTGAGCAAATTTTCTGGGATCTCTTTCTGCCATAATTCTACATCTCTGATATATTTTCTTTTGTACAGTTGGCTCCTGCTTAAAGATCTGGGATTCCCCATCTCCTCATCCTCCTTTACAGCAAATGGGAGAGCATGCAATTGCTATAAATAAGACAGTTCTGGAGAAAATAGCAATTACTTGCCAAGGTTTGCTTTCACTATTTATCATATTGCCTCAATGTCTCACCAATGGAGAGACTTCCACTTTTATGGATTGGCCACAACCTTGCCCTTCATAGGTACAAGGCAGATGATAGTTTGTGAGTTTTCAAGGTGAACTTCCAAACATTTTCTATGAAATGACTCCTGTCTCCCAGGAGGGAGAATTGTTTGGCTGCTCCTGATGACTTCTTTAATTTGTGTCAATTGAC
The DNA here is from genome assembly GCF_047511655.1 of Castor canadensis. Lineage (NCBI taxonomy): Eukaryota > Metazoa > Chordata > Mammalia > Rodentia > Castoridae > Castor > Castor canadensis. The sequence goes on from NC_133405.1 coordinate 138,478,695, forward strand.
TCTAAACACATCAGCATTCACTTGAAATTGGCATTTCTTGTTGTCATTTGCCAGTGTGAGCACTGCAATTAGTTTTTCTCTCTCTTCTGTTTCCTGTGGTAATTTTTGTTAGGTTTTGTATGTTTTCTTAAGTAGAAGCAGAGAGGAAAGAGACCTGTTCTTGAGCTGTTGCTTATCTCAAATGTTTGGATTTGTTGTTTTAGCTCAATTTGAGAGTTTTTGTCTGTTTAAGTGAAAGGTTAGCCTTTTCCTGCTAAGCTTTCTTCCTGTGTCCTTTGTTTTCTGTCTTTTGTCAGATGATTATGTCTTACTTGTTTATAACTTTTCCAAAAATTAGAAGGAAAATTCTGCTTCATGAAGTTATGTCTCTCGTTCTCTTTCACTTTTTAAAAACCAGTTTTCAGCCAATGTGGAAAATCTACATGCAAAATGCTGAGAGTGCCTGGCACCTAATGTGTCTAATAAATATTACTTATCATTATTATTGATATCTGAGTTGTTTAATATCATGAATGGCATGGTATCTTTAATTTCTTGTATGTCCATTGATGGAATGTCTTTTCCCAACGTGTATCTTTCCAGGTCTTTTCAAAGAGAATATGGGGTTTTAAAGCTAAATTAGATTTTGATAAATGACATTACAATGTTTGTTCCCCTCTTCCAACAATTTTTGCCATTGTCGTACACTGTGCTTATTTGACTATAGCTATAATGTTCAAACTGTGTATCCCATAATTTCTGCACTTTTTTTCCTTTTTGTGACAGGGTCTGGCTATGTAGGTCCAGACTGGCCTCACTCTCACTATGTAGCCCAGGTTGGCTTCAAATTCATAACCCTACTGCCTCTGCCTCCAGAGTGCTGGAATTACAGGTGTGCACCACCTGCCCAGTTCACCTTCTGAATTCTGAATTATTGTTCATGTTCTACTTCTGGATAAGTTAAGATGGAATTTATTTTTGAAAAGGGATTTTGGTTATAAAAATTGAAACTTTGAATTTTTAAGAATTGTTTTCCTTTTGCTTTGACTTATGACAGACTTCTTAGTTGGATATAAAACTCTTTAATTACCAACTTTTCTACTTTAAAAGAAGAAATATGTTTCAAAGTCTGGCTTCTATATGAGATGTCTGAGCACTACATGATTTTGGCTTCTTGTGTTTAGCTTGTTCTTATTCTGTCTGAAAGTAGAAGTTTTTTTCCCCTTTATTCTCACAGTTCAATAAAAGATTTCAGGTTATCTCTTAGTGTGAGTGGGTCCTTCTTAGCCTTAGGTTGAAGCTGTGTTTCCATGTTCTTACTTTTTTTTCACAGATCCATGTTGGCTTTTATTTCTTTTCTTAAATCTTTGAATAAAGAAAGAATTATCTAGCTCTGATTTGTTCCAATAGACTGGGCATGTGGCTTATCCTTTGCTCTTTTCTCTGTTCACTTGTTCAAGAGGAGGTTTGATACAATTTCATACTTCACTCCACTGGTGCATTTCTTGATACTAACAGGAATTATCTCATGTAGTGCTGCTATTTGTTGCAAAAATTCTTTTTCGTCCATTACTAGATTACTTTTCCTTAAACACTTTGGATTAATGTGCTGAATCTTAATCTCCTCCATTGCATTGATGCCACAATCTAATCAGGACTCTCTCTATATCCAGAGCTCACTCCTTCCAGGACCCTCAGCATGACTGAAGGCCTTTTCGTACTTCTTTGTCAGTTGGTTTCTTGAGAGCTTCCATTTGCCAATGCAGAAGAACTGTTGAGAGGGGGGAAGAATGGAACCTCTGTCTTAAAAACAATATTTTGATTAAAAATAGGCCACAACCTTTAGTGACATTTATAAAAGAAGATAAACAGATGGCAAATGAGCTTGTACAAAAGATTCTCCAGTGTCAGGCATGGTGACTTATTTCTGTAATCCCAGCACTCGGGCAGTGGAGATGGAGTGATCCTGAATTGAAAGCCATCCTGGGCTACATAGTGAGCTCTCTGCCAGTCAAGAAGGAGAGAGAGAGAAAGAGAAAGAAAGAGAGAGAGAGAGAGAGAGAGAGAGAGAGAGAGAGAAGATGCAGATGCAGAAAGATGCTCCATATTATAGCCTATCAGAGAATTCCAAAACAAGATACCTCTATGCACCTATTTAAAAGGCCAATGTAAAAACACTGACCCAACCAATGCACGTAAAGATTCAGAGGGAGGGACAGCAAACCTCATTCTTGCTGGTGGGATTGTAAAATGGTGTAGTCAAATTGGAAGACAATTCAATAGTTTCTTAAAAAATAAAACATACTGCTCTGGGTGATTGTAGAGTGGTGGAGTGGTAGACTAGCATGCATGCAGACCTAGATTTGATCTATAGCACTGCAAAAACACAACACAACAAAACACACATAAAACAAAAACAACACTAAACCCTCATACTGTCTGATCTAGCAATCACAACTCAATGGTATTCAGTGAAAGGAGGTGAAACTTATATTCATACCAAGACATGCATATGGATGTTTATAGCAGATTATCCAAACTTAGAAACAACCAAGATAAGATGTCCTTCACTAGCCTCTTAGTGTGCTCTGGTTGCTGTAACAAAAAACCATGAACTGGGTGGCTTATAAACATCAGAAATGTATCACTCACAGTCTGGAGGCTGAAAGTCCAAGGTCAAGGCATGGCATATTCAGCATCTAGTGAGGGCTGCTTCTTGGTTCATTGATGTTACCTTCTTACTTTGTCCTCAAATGGTGGAAAGGGCAGGGAACTGTCTGTGACAAGGACATTAATCCCATCCAAAAGACTCCATCCTTGTGAATTCATCACATCCCACATATGCCGTATACTAATACCATAACTTTGGTAGTTAGCATTTTTTTTTGGTGGCACTGGGGTTTGAACTCAGGGCCTCATGTTTGCTAGGCAGACACTCTTACTGCTTGAGCCACTCTGCTAGCCCTAACCTTAGCAGTTAGAATCATAACATATGAAGTGTGTGTGTGCGGGCACAAATACGTAGTCTATAACAGTAAGTAAATAGATAAATTGTAATTCATCCAGACATATTGTGTTGAAATATTACTTAACATGCAAAAGAACTGAGCCATGATGTTTTGAAAAGACATAAAGAAAGCATAAATGCATATTATTAAGTGAAAGAAGCTAATCCAATAAAGCTACACACTATAAAAGTCCAGGTATCTGACTTTCTGGAAAAGGCAAAACTATAGAGGAAATAAAAATATCAGTATTTCCCAGGGTTTGTGGGGAAGGATGAAGTAGCACACTCAGGATTTTTAGGGCAGCAAAACTAGTCTGTATGATACTGTAATGGCGGATGTATGTCATTATACACTTTCCCAAACCCATAGAATGTGTAACACCAAGAGTGAGTCCTAATGTAAACGATAGGCTCTGGGTGATAATGATGTGTCAGTGTAAGTGTGTCAGCTCTAACAGATGTATCACTGTGGTGCAGGATATTGTAATGGGTATGTTAGGAATGTGTGGGATGGCAGCATATGGGAAATCTCTGGCCTTTCATTGAATTTTTGCTATCATTTTGTTTAAAGAAAAATCCATTTTGCATGCATGCGTGTGTGTGCATGCATGCGTGTGTGATGGATATTCTCTGTTTTCTGCCCCACATGAATCCTGAACCTGTGGACCAACAGCAAGTCTTGAATGTGCATAGTGCATCAATCTCACTTATTTTAGCTGTCCTGTTTGTTCCAGTATAGGCTGCAAAATCAGTCTTGGTTAGGAAAGATGTAAAAAGGTTTCATGTGAGATAAACATGAATAGCATGTGCTCTGACAGGCAGAGTACAGCTTCCCAATGATGCACCATCATAATTTCTTGAACCTGTGAATATGTTGCGTTACTTGGAAAGGCAAGATTAAGGTTGAAGACTGAGTTAAGTCCTCTTATTCTTGTGAGAGGTTATTCCCAATTATCTGCATGGGACCTATGTAATCTTCTGGCCTTAATGTGTAAGGGGGGGCAGGAAAATCAGTCAGAGAGAAATGCAGCTCTGGAACAGTGATCAGAGAGATGTCACATTGCTAGGTTTAAAGGTACAGAAAGAGTGTATGAGTCAAGGAATGTGAAGAACTGGGAAAAGTAAGGGTATGGATTTTTCTCTGGAGCCCCCAGAATGGAATACCTGCCCACATCTTGATTTTAGTCCAGTGAGGACCAAGTTAGACTTCTAAACTATGGAATAATAGGAGGATATATATTTGTTTTGGGGAGTCACTAAATGGTAATTCGTCACAACAGTAGTAGGAAAGAAATATGTGTATGTACATTGATTAGTAGAAAGTCCTATTAGTAAATACAAAAGTACAGGCTGAGGGAAGAAATGACCACTTCTATGTCTTCAAATGGTGCCTTTATTTCCATACTGTCAGCATATAAAAGGCATGTATTACTCATAATAATAATCATAGAAATGTATTAAAACCTGCAACCGTCTAGCACAAATCCTGGAGAAAGCACTGTGTGTGTCTACCTTCCTGTGTGCTGAGTGTTGCATCACAGGTTGGCCTGGAAGTGAGGAGACACAGGGTACTCTGTGTGCATCCTACTCAAAAGGATATGTCACTCTACAGAATGGGGTGGCTTCAGGAAACAAGGACAACTGGCAGGTAAAATCTCTCAGAGAGACTTTCCTCTGCCTCCTCTCCCATTTGGAGTGCACATTTGTTGGTGAAATTTTGCACAGGTGAGGATTTGCTGTAGGTAAGAAAAAGGTAGGATTTCTGCTATGCTCAATTCCCTTTCATAAGAGTAACTCAGTTCACTGATCCACATGAATCTGCACTAAGAATAATGAGATTCAAGGGGACAATTGTGTGATACAGGATTCTGCAATGATTGTGCCAATCTCACTTCCACCAGTTTATATTCTCTTTTGGAAACAGAAGGTGAAGTCCCTCCCTAGAAGGCACTGGAAATAACCTTCACTTCAGCTGCCTGGGCAGTATCTCCTAAGTGCCATTTCTTCTATGAGACCTATGGAGTGTTGGCCTCTGGTCTAAGTATAGCTGTTTAACAGTGTTAGAAGAGTAAGGTTCCTCCTCTTCTGGAAATTGCACAACCATTAAGGGTTTTGCCTGCAGTATTTTTAAATTTTATTTTTTGTTACCTAATTTGGTTTTATTTATCTATTATACTTTATACTTATTATTGTTGTACTGGAGGTGCATTGTGACACTGACAAAATTTCTTACAATTTATCATAGTTGAATTCAACCCCTCCATCATTCTCTTTTATCCCCCCCCATTCCATTCATTTCTGGAATAGTTTCAATAGGTCTCATTTTTTCATTTACATGAATATGTACAGAATATTTCCCACTGACCCAGTTTCCTTATATCCTCCCTCCTCCCACTGGTACTAACCCCCAGACTGGACCTGTCTTGCTTTCTTGTTCTCTGTTTTTGTTTAAAAATTTTAAAACATGACATTTTTGTCTGTTTTAGATAGCTATACAGGCTGTTTCATTGTGACATTTTCATGTATATGTATATTACAACCTGAATTACTTCATCCCCTCTATTTTTCTTCTTTTTACCTTAGTCCCCTTCTTATGGTGATTTCAAGAGGTTTATATTCATTCTTCCATATGAAACCAAACATATTCACCTTCTTAATTTCATTCATTTATCTTCCCTCTCTCATATGTTGCCTCCCCTAAGCATGAAGGGTTTTTCATAGTATTGCTTATATTTGTATTGAGTCTACATTCCACATATGAGAGAAAACATATGACCTTCGGTTTTCTGAGTCTGGCTAACTTCACTTAAGATGATGTTTTTCAGTTCCCTCCATTTACCTGCAAATAACAAAATTTCATTCTTCTTTATGGCTGAATAAAATTTCATTGCATATAAACACCACATTTGCTTAATCTATTCATCAGTAGTGGGGCATCATGGCTGTTTCCATAGTTTGCCTATTGTGAATAGTGCTGCAATAAACATGGGAGTACAGGTGCCTTTATTGTAACCTGACTTACATTCTTTTGGCATGTCCCTAGGAATGAAATTATTGGCTCATATGGCGTTTTATTTTTAGTTTTTTGAGGAGTCTCTATACTGTTTTCCATAGTGGTTGTACTAATCTACATTCCCACCAGCAGTGTTTGAGGGTTCATTTTTCCCCACATCCTCACCCACAGTTGTTGTTGGTGGTGTACAGGAGTGAGGTGGAATCTTAACATGGTTTTGATTTGCATTTCCTTTATGGTCAGGGATGTTGAGCATTTCGTGTGGCTTTTGGCCATTTGGACTTCTTCCTTTGAAAAAGTTCTATTCAGTTCATTTGCCCATTTCTTCATTGGGGCATTGATTCTTTTGTGAGTCTAGTTTTTTTGAGCTTCTTATATATTCTGGTTATCAATTCCTTGTCAGATGTATAACTGGAAAAAATTTTCTCCCATTCTTTGGGCTGCCTCTTCAATCTGGTGGCCATTTCTTTTGTTGTGTAGAAGCTTTTGAATTTCATGTAGTCCCATTTGTCAATCATTTCTCTTAGTTCTTGAGCCATTTGGGTTCTATTTAGGGAGCACTGCTTATGCCTATTGTTTCCAGTGTATTCCCTGCTCTTTCCTGTACTAGTTTTGAAGTTTCAAGTCTCTTGATATTAAGGTCCTAAATCTGCTTCGAGTTAATACCTGTATTGAGTGTAAGACATGGATCTGGTTTCAGATTTCTGATTACAGCCATCCAGTTTTCCCAGCAACATTTGAAGAGTCTGCCTTTTCTCCATCATATGTTTTTGGCACTTTTGTCAAAAATCAGGTGGGAATACCTGCATGGATTCATATCTGGATCTTCTATTCTGTTCCACTGGTCTTCATGTCTGTTTTTGTCCCAGTACCATGCTGTTTTTATTGCTATTGCTTTGTAATATAGTTTGAAGTTGGGTATTGTGATACCTCCAGCATTGCTCTTTTTGCTTAGTATTGCCTAGGCTACTCACAGTCTTTTGTGTGTCCAAATGAACTTTATGGTTGATTTTTCAATTTCTGTAATGAATGCCATTGGAATTTTGATCAGGATTGCATTGAATGTGTAGATTGCTTTTGATAATATAGCCATTTTCACAATATTGATTCTGCTGATCCATGAGCATGGAAGATCTTTCCATCTTCTGCAGTTTTCTTCAATTTCTTTCTTCAATGGCTTATAGTTTTCATTGTAGAGGTTTTCCACTTCCTTTATTAAGTTTATTCCTAGGTATTTTTTTGAGTTATTGTAAATGGAATTGTGTTCCTATGTTCTAAGTCTGTTCATTGTTGCTATATAGAAATACCACTGATTTTCATATATTGCTTTTGTATCCTGCTACTTTGCTGAAGCTGTTTGTCATGTCTAGGAGTTTTGGGGGTCTTTTAGGTATAAGATCATTTCGTTTGCAAATAGGGATAGTTTGACTTCTTCCTTCCCTATTTGAATTCCTTTTATTTCTTCTTCCCATCCTATTGCTCTGGCTAGGATTTCTAAGACCGTGCTGAATAACAGCGAAGAGAGCGGATACTCTTGTCTTGTCCCTTATTTTACAGGAAATGGTTTCAGTTTTTCCCCATTTAGTATGATGTTGTCTATAGGCTTGTCATATATAGCTTTTATATGTTAAGGTACATTCCTTCTATTCCTAGTTTCATCAGAACTTTTTATCGTGAAAGGATGTTGAATTTTGTTGAAGACTTTTTCTGCATTGAGATGATCATGTGGTATTTGTCTTTGTTTCTGTTAATATGCTGTGGACTTTTTTAAAAAGAAAAACAATTTGTGGTTTTACTTTGACATGGAAAATTTTAGGAAGTCAGAAGAAACCTTTGAGATGCTTCTATATTATAGTAGAAAGATTTGGATACCTGTGTATCTGAATTTAGGCTTGATGTATTTATTCTTACACATTAAAATCTATCACATGTAACTAGTTAGTTGCTGAATTGGCAGGAAGATCAAAGTTTCTTAACTCTTTCCTTTTATTGCTACAATGTCTATCCATGTAATTTTTTGTCTTGCAGTGTTGGGGATAGAACTCAGGACCTTGAGTACACTAGACTACCACTGAGCTACATCCCAAGCTCTATTCATATGAATTAATGCTACAATATATTTCCGTGTGAGTTTATGCTACAATATATATCCATGTGAGTTTATGCTGCATTGTGTATCCCTGTAATTCATATTATAATGTATGTCCATGTGATTTAGTGCTATAATGTGTATTTATATGTGTTTGTTACAATGTATTTTAATTTGATCTTAAGTTACAATGTATATCTTTGTAAGTTTACAAAAATGTGTATAGCCACCTGAGTTTATGTTAGTATCTGTACCTACTTAAATTTTCACCTACTACTAAATGAGAGTATTTCTTCTACCTCCCTGCCTTTCAATGGTTCCTAGCTTGTTTTCTGGTCAAGGGGATGAGGGCTTTGGGAATTACCAAGTAAGGGGCAATCTTAGATAATTATAAATTAAATGTCTATAAAAATTCAATTATACTTATCAGTAAAAAAATAAAATGAAGCACTCATTTTATATAGGTTGCCATTTCTTGCCAATATGCACTAAATTGTATGCAGATATTGCTTTTGTAAAAGGTGGGATTTTCAATAAAATATTATTTTATAATATATTATAAAATTCAAAACAGTTGCCTCTCCATTTAAAAATACACAGGAAAATTTTTTTAAATATCTAACTAAGATCATCTTCCCTTGAGAAATGAGAGAAAAGTATATGTCAGCTCAAATAACACGGGGAAACTTTAAAAACACAATAGATTACTATTTCTCATCATCTCAATGGAATTTGTAAAAGTAGTATTACATGTTTTGAGTTAGAATGTGTATCCAATCAGAAAAGTTTGCAAGGGCAATGAGAATCACGTTAAAGGTTTTTTTTTTTTTAATTCTTAGTATTAATGTAACTTTGTTTTCATAAGTTAGAGGAAGTCACTGAGTTGATTTTGATTGCATATACTCCAGCTCAGCTGCCACCTGCTCCTTTGGAGTTGGCCTTAGATACAAACTGACTAATAAGAAGTAAGCCCTTTTTGTGATGACTAGAAGGACCCTAGAGTGATAGGATCAGTTCTCATTAACAGGAATTGTGTCAGGGCACAATACTGGGTCCAGTATGGAAAGGGAAACAAGGGAAGCCTATGGGAAATTTAAAAGTTTCTATTTCTTGGACATAGGTGAGCTGCTGTGGTGGATAGCATAGGCACATTTTGTTTGAATAATGCTGAAAATCCAATATCATGCTTCCTGTTGCCCCTCCATACTCACCCTAAACAAGAGATTTGGAAATGAGACTCAAAGACACACAAGTCATGATGAAGATGGGGCCAGATATGCAACCTCTATCACCATCCTCAATGTCATTAAGGAGAAGAACAAGTGGCCTTTCATACTACATCTTTTCCATGTATCACATCTGACAAATTTCCTTCTCATAACTGTCTGAGGCCAAGAACTGTGTGTGATCAGATCATGGTAGTGGGAGAGCAATGACTTCCTGATAAGTTATTTCTTTCTTTCCCCAGTTGTCCCCTTTGACTTGGAATCTATTCTGCCTCCAGGTGATGTGTGGTTTTAATTTCTCTGGGATCAGCAATGCCTGATGTATGCTTCCTACAGTGGTCCTGAAGAATCACCTGGAAGAAGTTGCCCAGATATTTTTCATTAACTATATGTGATCCTGAGAAATTATGTACAGTAGCAATATTTAGTCCCTTGGCATCTTGTTATGGGTCCATTCCTCATCCTTGAAGTCTATATTCCATTTATATTTCCCATGCCTTCAGCAGCCAGCAAACATTTTGTACTTAGATGTTCCTTAAAGCTACAAGAATGTTCTTTCACCAGATATGTTTATGTATGTGCATATATACACATATATGTAGTTTTAAAAATTAGCATTTAAAAAATTTTTAAATTCTATATCTACTATATATATATATTTTAAAAAGCCTACAAAAGTTATTTCACATGTGGGTAGGAAGAAATATGAATACATAAAAACAATTATTTAATGTAAATTTTATATGAGGGAAGCTTCATAAGGAAACAAAAACCTAAAGAAACACAAATATGTATATTTTTGTGCTTGGATTGGAAGAAGAGTAGACAGTTGTGAGAAAGCATGTTTAGACAAATAGGGTCTGATCTAATGGAAATAAACTGGGGAGATCTAGGGAAAGTGGCTGTTCTGATTCTTCTTGTGTCTCTATTCCTCATTGTTCCTTACCCCTAGGTGTAGGGAGGCAATTATTGAATGAGAGTTGAATGGCTCACTTCAGGGGAGGTCAGAGAGTCCTCCTATGTGTGTGACCTGCCTCAGGGAAGGAAGGTCAGTGGGTGTTTTTCCAGTGTGTGACTTGCTCAGAGAAGTATGAGGAGAAGTTAAGAGGGACCTTCTTACTTTTGCTGTTTTAATATGCCAAGGTGTTATATTGTTGCAATCTGTTGTAGACCTCAACACACAGATGTTTTCTTTGGGGTCTTTTTATTCTTCCTCCATTTGCAACAAGGAAGCCTCACCCTTCCATCTCCTAGTCCACCATGATCAATGGGTGATTTTACCCATGTATTAAGCTCCATCAGCCTTGTGGGTATCTCCTCTATTCCTGTCCTGATTATAAGACAGGATGTGAGGATGCACAATGCTATAGTTTAGATCTGGAGTGTTTCCCAAAGGCTCTCGTATTAAAGGCTCAGGCCACACATTGGTAGTATTGGGTGGTACTAGAACCTAGTAGAAGCCTAGTGGAAGTGTAGCCTAGTGGAAGTATTCCCGTTATTCGTGGTATAACCATGAAGAGCATAGTGGAACTGCAACCCTTACCTTTCCTCTTATTTTCACTTCCTGGCCGTGAAGTGAGTACCTTGCTCTGTCAGGCATTCCCACCATGATACACTGTGCCATTATCAAGCCACTAAGCCAATAAGCTTTGACTGAGACTTCCAGAACTGTGAGCCAAAATAAACCTTTTCTCTTTATGAGGTGGTTATGTCAGGTATTTGTCACAATAGTGAAAAACTGACTGACACAAAGATCCATAATCACATTGATTCAAATTTATGTGACCTATATCAAGGCTGTCCTGATCCTTTGTAGCATGAATCTCTCACCCAGAGCTGCTGAATGTCACTGCTTTAAAATTACTTCCTGTGTGTTCTCTCTTTTCTCAAAATATCATACAGATGATAAAAACACTGAATGTGGGAAGCTGCACCTAGACAGTGGATAAATATGATTATCAGTTGCAAAAGAAAGCTTTCCCATGAAAGTGACGAGATAGCAAAATACTGTCAGAAGCCTATGACTGTGAATGAGACAAATGATTGCAAGTGAAGACCCAGGAGAAACAAACAAACAAACAAACAAAAGCCTCCATGGATCTGTGAAAACATTTTTTCAAACATAATTTTGAGTGCATCTATTTTCTCATTGCCTTATTCACTGTATGAAGATTAAAAAGGGGAGAATTTTCCAATTTCACTTAGTAACTCTTAAATCTTTGCAGTGAACAGTATGCTAAATGAAGTATATTCTTATCTCCATGGACCATCTGAATTCCAAAAGAGAAAGAAATATTGAAAATATAAATTAGGGCATATAGAATTGCACTCTATCTTCTTGGGTGAATGGTACATTTCAAATTCAGAATAGAAGGGGTGTGTGTGTGTATGTGTGTGCCTGTGTGTGCATATAAATGTCTACAAAATATTACTAAGACTCAGGGTAAGGGGACAAATAATTGCAAAAAAGGAGCTTCCGTAGAATGCAAAGTAAGAACTCTATTCTCTTGGACAGAAGACTCAGTTTTTGTATGGTTGATTTACACCATAATCTTACCCAACTCTTATTCTCTTTATTATATTACTGAGATTTCCATTCTTCATCCACACTTAAGTGATGTCACTTGGGAGGTAAAATTGGGGGGTGCATTTTGCAAAAAATTTTCAGAAAGATATATATCTTTCAGGAAGAAATTTGTTAGTGTGCTTTATAAATAGCAAAGAGGAAGAAAATGAACTTTTGTATACCTTTTATTCCTTAATGGTTTCAACAACCTTTTTAACTGCTACCACCATCAGCATCATTAGTAGTGTTAGTAGTAACATTTCTAAATGATGAGAAAGTAGGCTTAGAAAGAGTCAGTTATTTGTACCACACTTCTCTGGCTTAATTAGATTCAGCAATATACCCCAAACTGTAAATCCAAGCATGTGATTTTTTTAACCTAAAAAATGGATATTATATTTTACTTGTTTTTGGTAATAAAAGACAAAGAAAACAAGTGTGCAGGTCTACATTTAGTTGGTCCTATATTCTAGCTTTGTTCGCAAGGTGCATTTACCATATAGACACCAATAAGTCTTGATGTTAAAATGTCAATTATAATGGTTTGTGTTTGCATTCTTTGAGGGTGAAGGGGACTGACAGACTTGATGTTTTGCATTTGAATGCATAAAATCTTGTATAGAGAAGGTTTCTTCTGTTTGTTCTATTAGCTGTAAGAGTCAAGCATGTTTATTAATACATTCACCTTAGGTTGGGAAACTCTGGTTGGCAAGCGTACCAATGTATTGAATCTTAAATACAATGTTTGGCTGAACAATTACAATGGCAGCCTGTCTCTGACTCAAAATAGACCAATGGATACTAAAAATAAATTTCTCTAGCCAATTCTAAATGTAAAATAATCTTCACAGATCTTTCCCAGCTCTGTTGACAGTCTCTCAACAGGATGGTTTCAAACTACTGTGGTTTGGAAGAAGAGCTCAAATTATTCTAAAGGACGTTGCTTGGGGTGACTGTGTAAGACTATGGAGTTTCTTGTGCATTGAAGATGTCAAGGATATGAGGGAACAAAGCCTTTATAGCTTGAACAATGGGACTTCATGGAAAATAAGGTTTTGGAGGCATCAAGCATAAACAAGAAAAGAAAAGCGAGAACTGTAGTTGGCTGGTGGAAGTCACAACACATGTTCATGCACAATTTGTGCTCTTTCGAGTTGTTGCTTATAGATTTACATGGAAAATATCGTGAATATTTTGGGCAGTTAAAACTAAAATTTCCTAAAATAAATAACACAGGAATTTTGGGGAAAAGTAGAGACAGGAAAATACTTCTTATCTCCATTTTTGTATAGGATGTTAATAGAGATATGGACAAGTCAACACCCAGTTAAGATTAGTGCAGGGCTGGGGAGGTAGCTCAGTGGTCAAACACTTGCCTAGCATTTCCAAGGCCCTGGCTTCTGTCCCCAGCACCATCCAATCTCTGATCTACCACACCAATATATGAGTGAAAGCTCAACAGAGATGCTGAAAGGTGCTAGAACAAACAGAAAGGGAGCGATTAGGAATGTTAGTACCAAGTTTTACTGGATCTCATTTGTCTGTTCCCAAGTGTGTGCTCTGCCTTACAGAGAGAGAGAGAGAAGAAAGTAAGATCTTGATATTCCTCCTCTTCAAGGTTTTAGGGACTAAGAACAAACAAATCTTGGTTGCAAGAGGCTTCTTTAGAAGAACCTGGAATTATTTTTCTTCCAAACATTAAACAAAAGGGGCACACAGTATTTATTACAAAGTACCTGGAAGAGCTACAAAGCTTGAGTTTTTTTCTGCTATTCCTTCAAATTTTCTTTAATTCCCATGTATTACTTTTGTTTATGATTTTCTCATCAGATGGTAAGGACTATTCTGTACTTATTTCTTAAAGGTATAGCAGTTCTCTAAAATGAGAAGATACTCTTTGTTTATTGAACTCTCTTTAAAGTCTGAAGTTGTTGCTGTACACATGGAAGAAAGCACAGGACATTTCATTGCTGAATGCCATGCAGAAGCTGAAACTCTCATACTTTTGCATTACTCACACATAATGAAAAGCTAAATTCTCTCATACATAAAATATTATATCAAAATAGTTCTTTCTAGTAATATCATTCCCAAATTTTCTATTGAATGTATCATTCATAAGCTCCTACCCTCCCCATTTTAACAGCCCAAGGCATGGAGAAGCTACTCTGGAACTCCAGTATCCTGTAAACACATGTCTTGGGAATGTAATTTCATGACAATGGAAAAGTGCCATCCCTCTAGTTTTAAGAGGGATTATTGCAACTTTCACATCATTTAAGACTGGAAGGTTTTGACAGAATTGTCAAACTCCTCCTCATCATCCTTGAAAGATAAATTTTCAAAGTTAACTGTCTGATATCATTCCCCAACTCTTCCTGTCATTTGCTGAAATATCTCACCTTCCATGTGCTTTAAATCTGATTGTGGATCAAAATTTGTGCACACCTTCTTATTCATTTATAGCTCTGGTTATCACCCTAAGAGGCAAGTCCTTTTCTTCAGAGGACATCATGGTATGTCACAGGGCCAAGGTACTGTTTTGCTCCTGGCACCATTCCAACCATGAGAACATCTCAATGTCAGTTCCTTATGCTCTGTTAGTCACAGCTATCACCCCCCCACCCCAACTTCACAGTTTCTATTTTCTCCTTTCTCTCTCTGCTGGAAAGCCTCCTTTCCTAGGGGCCTCTTCCTTCCTCTTTTGTGCATCTGAACTCTATTTCATGGCAGTGTTGGGGGTCAAGTTCTTCTGAAACCAATGTATTTACACTTAGAATGGAGATGGAACCTCAGGTTTATAACCTCTGCCTTGCATGAATGATCAGGAAGTGTTAAAAGATGAGACTAACAGGCACAAAGGACGGCACCCATGGGAGAACATACCTGCTTGCTGATCTATGCTTCTCAGCTCAGTTCGAATCTGTCTTCCCCAACCAATAAAGACATTGAGAGAAATAAACAGTGCGAAGCTGTTCATATGATCTGAACGGTTCTTAAGTTAAACATGAGCCGTAATGTATAGTCTATTTTTGAGAACTGCAACTTGATTCTTTGATGATGAGTAGTGGTGACAGGTTCTTTAAAAAAATATTAGTTTTGCTAACACATATCAATTGTGCATATTAATGGATTCATTGTGGTATTTCTATATATGCAGTAGCATACATTGATCATAATATCTTCCCTCCTTCAACCTGTATCCTTCCCAGTCTCTAGTAATCACTGTGCTATTTTCAGGTTGACTTTTTTTAGTGACATTTTTTCCTTCAAGACAAAGGAGTATCTTCAAATGCACTACTATTTTCTCCACATTTGACTAGAGCCTGCCTCCCTAAGAAAGCATAAGTTACATGCAGTCCATGGCCAAAAAGTGATCATGTGACAAATGAGAATTAATGAATGTTATCCAATAGTCCACACTCAGAGTGGGATAGTGGGAAGGACCTGGGATATAGGGGACAAAATTAGGAAACAATCATAGTGGATTAAAAGCTGCCGAAGTTTGGGCCCCATTTCTAATTCCTGAGCATCAGCTGGTAGTTGCCATGTGCTGTATCCTTTTCCCCATCTCAAGTCTACATGCTCCCCTAGCGCTCATCCTCCCAGAGGGCAATAGTGACTTACTTTAGTAATTAGCTCATCTCAATACTGACTTCCAGTACTTCAAGCAATTCAGAATGGGGATAACACTGCCCCCTAAGGATCATTTTGAGAATTCATGGGACCATTTTTAGTAGTGGACAATACATGAGAAGCTTCAGGCTTTTATTTCCAGGCAAGACATTCTATAACCTGGAGAATATACAATCCCCAACAAACAATTGTCCCACATCTTGCATAATTGTCAAACCCCTTACTGCATACAACTATAGGTGAGAACCATTTCATAATCATAAGATTCCAGATCCCAACAATTTCCCTATAAACCCAAGTACTTTTCCCCATAATTTAAAAGTACATTGATTTCATTTCACAAGGAATATAAATACCACATCAACTGAAGTAAGATTGTACTTTGTTTTGTTAATAATTTTACCAAATGTTAAATAGCATTTTGGAAAACCCCATCAGTGATAAGAATTCCACTCACCATACTGACATTATCTTAATACATGGCAGAGTTTCCAAAGAGTATCTTTTGTATGATTGTCACAACCTGCTTCATGTTACAGCCCAAGAACTATATGGCACTATATTTATAAATAAGGTCAATTCAAACTCATAGGTGAAAATGTACTAACTCCCACTGGAGAGTCTGCAATATGGGTTGGCATATCATTGTTACTAATATTTTTTCTTTTCCCCTCTTACCACTGTCAAGAAATCCTGTCTGTTCATTCTTAACTTAATGCTACTTGTTATCCTGGTGCTATCTGCATTCTGCTTTTCTTTCATGTCCTGTATTTCGCTTGGGAACAACTTCTGATATCTTAAATGTAGATTTCTGTGTCCTAAGGATGTACAACCATCTATGTCTCATGACATCTTCTTGTGCCATTGTACCTAACAATTTACACATTGAAATACACATTGTTTTATCAGAAGCACTTTCCTTGATTTTGTCCTTTATCTCATGGTTAGGATATTACATTGATTTATTTCCAAATCACAATTGCAGTAGTCTCTAGCATACAGAAATTTTATTCTGAGATATTAAAAATGCAGCATTTCTGTTATATATTAAAAAGGTATAGTGATTGTAATCATGCTGAGAACCACTGGGTTATATGAATGAGAGAAAGACACATAGTAATGGCATCTTGAAGACAGGTCAATGTTGTAAATGAATGACTGAGAACAAAAACTGTTCAGCTTGAAAGTGAGGAAGTGGCAATGGATCTGCATTTGGTTCTATGGTACCTTGTGCCCATGGTCTCATCTCAGTTTTCCTTCTCTCCTTAATGCCAAACACATATGTCCAGTTAGTAGATTTCTTCTTGACATATAAGGACTTGTTCTCATGCCTCTGGGGAACTTAGTTCTTTTCCAGGTATACATCTAAAAGGCAGCCATTTTCTCCTTGAGGATAGGGACTATTTCTCCTTCATCTTTGAATTCTTGGATTTGAGTACTGAAAAGCATAAGGTACTTCAAACATGCTTTTGGACTGAAAGAACTACTTAAATATCATACATATCCCAGGGATAGGCAAGATTACATCTATATTTCAACAGCTTTCTTTCAACATGTGCAAATCATTTCACTGATTTTGATAAGCCTGGAGAACCATTGTCACACTTAACTAAAATAATGAACACAACCCAGCTAGGGAGTTCACTGTGGTTATTATCATTCTCCCTTATTCTGACTATTTTAACTCAAGGAGAAGGGCAATGGGAAGAGAATTATGTCAAGCAAAGCCTGGCTTTATCTCCTTTATCCAGGCATTAAAATCAGACCATAAATGTGATGCAGCTTTCTGCATAGAAAGGGTCGTTTCCTGGAGCCACACATCATAACCACAGAATGAAATTTACATTCCTGCGGCTCTAATTTTGTATTTATGAAATTTTTATAGGTTTTCTAATGGAGACAATGCCTAAAGTTTTGCCAAGGTGTGAAAAATATTTTATAGTAAGTGAATGGATCCACTGAGATTCTGAGCCTGTGAGATCAAAAAGGAAAAAATGTTGAAACATTTTCTGAGGAAAGACTAAAATGACCAGGACATTAATCACACACTCTGCATACTATTAGGTACTTTGATAGGTATTGTTCTATTCAATGCCTATAAAACTGCTTAAGGTAAAATTCGTGATCTTCACTGCAGTAAATGATGGGCATGTTGGAAACCAGGATTTCCTGACTCTAAAAACATTTCCCCTACTATGATCTGCCCCTCATTTCCATGATGTCCTTTATGTATTTTGTCTCTATATTTTTGGACTTCCTTTTCCTTTATGGAATGAAAACCATCATTTTGGCTATTCACTTCATGAACATATTTTCCTTAGTCAAATTTAGCTATTTTTCCTTGTCACTTCATGAACAAATGCTTCCTGGTATCTATAATAGAGATGCATATATTTCCATCAATCTGCATATGACAAAGGGAAATTTCAGCCAACTGGAGTCTTGCTTTGAATATCTGTCCTCATACATAGGGATGAGGGCAGATGCTGAGCACAATCCAGTGGCAACCAACCTCAGGAGACACCTTTGATCATTGGGCAAGCAGCTGGTCTTCACTGGGATAAGGCTGATTGCATTCGTTATCCTGAAAAGAGATGTTATGTCTTGTCAAACAGTAAGCCTGGTCTTTATACACCACACCTTCTGCACCAAGGTTACACACTTTAAAAGTTCACTTCTGCCCAAACATCCTTCATTTCCATGACAAACCCTGGAGAACAGAAACACCAATTTCTCTAGCAAGTGCAAGTAGAAAACTATCTGAGGCAGAGACTTCATAGAAGAGGGCAATAACTAAATTTGGACTCACAAGTAATTCATTCAGCAATTTCATGGAGGTGAGTTCTTCAGTTGTCAGAGAAAAAGCATAACACATCAACATTTATTAGTGGATCTATTATGTTACGATTATCTATGCTTGAGAAAGCATATACATAGGGCTAGTGTAAGGAAAGGATGTATTTATAACCAGATATTGGATTATTCTGCCTGTGCACTGTACCTTTCTGGTGTAATCTCCATAAGGAATGAGAAGGACAGCAAAGGAAATCAAAGCAAACCAGAAAGAAATTGTTGTCAATTTTCGATCATTATAACAAATGCTAAAGATAATGAACTTTCAATGAGAGAGGGCTTATTTTGGCTCACAGTTTTGAAGGGTCCAGTCCATGATTGATTGGTCTGGTTGCTTTGGAACCTTGAGTGAGATAGCACAGTGTGTAGAATCATGTGGTAGAGAAAAACTGCTGACCTTGTGGCCGGGCAATGGAAGAGAGAAAGAAGGGGCTGGAGTCTCCCAGTTCTCTTCAAAGGCACACCACAATAACTTAAAGACCGCCTACTAGGTCATGCCTCTTAAAGTTTATACCATCCTGGGGACCAAACCTTCAATACATGGCCCTATAGACATTGGACATTCCAGATCCAAACTATAACACAAACAAAAATAATGAGTACTTCCTTTCAGGGCTCTTAAGTAAAAACATTTCATTAACATATCTATATATTCTCTAGATTGCTAAAAGACAAATCAAATATTCAAATCAAATATATTGACAACAAACTTGCAATTGGCATTCTTTGAGATGGCTCTTTCTTAACCTTCCTATCCTATTCTCTTTTGTCTGCCTGTCCAATAAGTAGTGGAGTTCTCAGAGCTTGGTCTTAGCTCTATGTTCCTGATTTCTGTTCTGTGGTTTTTATACCCTCCTCATGTTAACAAATCTTACGTTCATTTCTTAACTCTGAAGAATGCCAAAACTCTACATTCTGCTAACTAACTAACATATCTACTTTATTGCCTCAGAGGAATTCCAACCTTACAAATTTCCAAGCTTAATTCTTAGTCCTCTCTCATGACATATTGTTCCTTCATGTTTCTCCCTTCCAGGACATACAATTTCTTAAAACCTAATATTCATGCCACATGGAGGCCAACCTTAGTTTCTTTTCCTCTCACACTGCTCCCATTCCCACCTAAAATCCATCACTAAATCTTGAATTGTTTACTTTCAAAATGGTGGAGGAGATTTGCTGACTAGAAGGTACTTGGAAAGGAGGAAATGGTCACAAAATAAATTGCACAATGTACATGGTAAATGCATGAGGAACAAACACAGAACAACCTATCACTCCTTTGGGAGGGGATGGCTTCTCTTATAAGAGTGCTAATAGATGACTATTGTCTGTCTTACGTCTATCTATCTCCACTGCTTCCACTTCAGGGAAAGTGTATTTGTCAGTCTTTCATCACTGTGAAACAGTATCTGACATAAACAACTTAAAAGGAAGAAAGATTCATTTGGCTTGTGGTTTCAGTCCAAGGTCAGCTGGATTCATTTCTTTGAGCCTGAGGGGAGGCAGAATATCATGGTGGTGGGAGTGTATAGTGGTGGAGACTGCTCACATCATGACAGCCTGGCAGCAAAAAAAGAAACAAAGGAAGAGTATGGGGACAGGATATACCTCTCAAAAGCACTTCCTCAGTAATCTACTTCCTTAATCTAGCTCCACCTTCCACAGTTTCCACCACTTTCCAAAAGTCCATTCCATTATGAATCAATCAATGGATTGATGCATTGATTAGGGCAGATCCCTCATAATCCAATTACTTCCCAAAAGCCCATCTTCTAGCACCAAACCTTTAATATATGAGCCTTTTGGAGGGACACTTCATAACCAAACTATAGCAACAAGGTACTATGTCACTGTTTTTACTGGAGTCACCTTCCCATTTAGTCTTTCTACTTCTCTTGACAGTTCATGGTCTACCTAGTATCCCAAAGGGTCATTAAAAGTGTGTTGCTCAGGGAATTCCACCACTCAAACATTGCTCTTGGTCCACCACTGACTTTGAATATAGATTATAAGTAAGGAAAACAACAGGTACTGTACTGTACACTGTGTTGATGAGCTATGATGTTTGATAGATTGGCTACATGAACGTATTTTTAACTTATGACATTTGAAATTAGGTTTATCAGGACACGACCCCATTGTTAACCACAAAGCACCTGTACAAAATTCTCAACATGGTCTACCTTGCCGTGCAGAACCTGACTCCTGACTTCCTCTCCAGTTTCGCACCACCCCTTTCCATGTGGGCTTTATGCCCACTGATGCCCTTTCCTCCTATTTCATTCCTTCTCTCTTTCTGCCCTTAGCACCTTTAAGCAAATTGTTCCCTTAACTCAAACTCCACCACTTTTTCTTCTTCAGGAAATTTTTTTAAACATTAGGAAATTCAACAATCAACTACCTTTTCCTAAGCAAGCTTTTATAAAAGACTCGTTCCTTTACCATGCATGATATCCTTCCCAGATTCTCCCATACTATCCAGCACTTTGGTTCACAGATCTTATAACTTGATTCTTTAGTTTGGTACATTTGTTCTTCTCCCACTTCCTCCTTGGACTATGAGGAAAACAACAGAATCTACTTGGTTCTTCTTTGTCTACTCAGCACCTAACACAAGACACCATGGTGAACACTCAAGAAATGGTTAAACTAGGAGGATCCAAGATGGCGACTGGGGCACAGCCACAGACCGTGTGGGGTCCATGAATCAGGGATCTTGCTGAGAAGCTGGAGACACCTTTGGCTGAGGTAAAGCAGCAGGGAGAGCCAAAACTTCGGCACTCTGAACCCCTAGCTCATGGAAGTTTCCTCCATGCCACGATTTACTAACAGAACAGCCGGTACTGCCTGCCAAACCCTGCCCCATAGGCTGGCAGAGTCACTGCTCTGCAGACCACGGGATCTCCACTCCTCCGTCCATGCTCCTCAGGCCCACCAGGCCCAAGCTCCACAGGCTCACCAGGTCTCCATTGCCCCCGACCACCAGCCCTGCCAGATCCACGATCCACAGGCCTGCTGGATCTCTGCTCCACCAGGCACTGCCCCTCAGGCCTGCCAGGCCTGCGATTCACAGGCCGGCCAGATCGCAGCAATGACAGGCCTCCGCCTGCAGGCTCCTGGGGCCCTGCCCACTGGCCATCCACCACAGGAGGGCTACAAACCTGCCTAGGAGACACAGACAGACAGGACTAGATGCTAAAGGATTAACACCAGAAGTACTAAGACTGAAGTTCTACTGTTCCTGAACCGGTGACTTTTTTTTTTTTTTTGCCTTCCTCTAAGGGTTTGGCTGTCTGTTTTGCTGTTTTTTTTTAAATTTTTTATTATTCATTTATTCACATGTGCATACATTGCTTGGGTCATTTCTCTCCCCTGCCCCCCACTCCCACCCTCTCCCCAACACCCTCCCCTTCACTTCCTGGCAGAACCTGTTCTGTCCTTATCTCTAATTTTGTTGAAGAGAAGACATAAGCATAATAAGGAAGACAAAGCATTTTTGCTAGTTGAGTTAAGGATAGCTATACAGACAGATTCCTAGCATTGATTTCATGTACAAATGTGTTACACCCCAAGTTGATTCATTGCTAACTGATCTTTACACTTGTTCTTGATCCCCTTCTCATGCTAACCTCTGTCGCTTTAAGGTTTCTGTATAGTTCCTCTGGAGTGGGGACACCAAATACTTTCATGGTTTGGGTTTTCTATCTACCCCCATACATCCTGTATGTGCTCTCCCCTTGTCATAGAACTACCCCACAACATATTATTATTAAAACAACAAGCACAGAGACTAGAGAAAGAATATTGAAGGCTGTAGAGAGAAAAAACAAATAACATACAAAGGTAAAACCACCAAAATCACTGCAGATTTCTCAATGGAAACCTTCAAAGCAAGAAGAGCATGGAGTGAGGTCTTCCAAGCATTGAATGAAAATAATTTCTATCCTAGGATACTCTACCCAGCAAAACTATCATTCAAAGTAGATGGTGCAGTTAAAGTCTTCCATGATAAGCAGAAACTAAAACAATATATGACCACCAAGCCACCACTACCAAAGATTCTCCATGTTTATCACCCTGTACTAGTATCAACTCAAAATGGATCAAAGATGTTAATATCAGACCCAAAACTCTGAAGTTAGTACAGGAAGGAGCAGGAAACACTCTGGAAGTAATAGGTATAAGCAAGGACTGCCTCAGTAGAACCCCAGCAGCCCAACAACTAGGAGAAAGGATAGACAAATGGGACTACATGAAATTTAAAAGCTTCTGCACAACAAAAGAAATGGTCTCTAAACTAAAGAGACCACACAAAGAGTGGGAGAAGATATTTGCCAGCTACACATCAGACAAGGGACTGATAACCAGAATATACAGGGAACTTAAGAAACTAAACTCTCCAAAAATCAATGAACCAATTAAGAAATGGGCAACTGAACTAAATAGAACTTTCTCAAAAGAAGAAATTCAAGTGGCCAAAAAACACATGAAAAAATGCTCACCATCTCTAGCCATAAAGGAAATGCAAATCAAAACCACACTAAGATTCCACCTCACCCCTGTTAGAATAGCCATCATCAAAAACACCACACCAACAGGTGTTGGTGAGGATGTGGGGAAAAAGGAACACTTGTACACTGCTGGTGGGAATGCAAGCTGGCGCAACTACTCTGGAAAAAAATTTGGAGGCTTCTTCAAAATCTAAACATAGATCTGCCATATAATCCAGCAATCCCACTCCTGGGGATATACCCAAAAGACTGTGACACAGGTTACTCCAGAGGCACCTGCACACCCATGTTTATTGCAGCACTATTCACATTAGTCAAATTATGGAAACAACCAAGATGCCCCACTACTGACGAATGGATCAAGAAAATGTGGTATTTATACACAATGGAGTTTTACTCAGCCATGACAAAGAATGGAATCTTATCATTTGCAAGTAAATGGATGGAACTGGAGAACATCATTCTGAGCGAGGTTAGCCAGACTCAGAAGACCAAAAATCATCTGTTCTCCCTCATATGTGTACTTTAGATCTACGGCAAATGCAGCAATGTGGTTGGACTTGGATCACATGACAAAGGGAGAACACATAAGAAAGGTATGGGGATAGGTAGAAAACCCAACATATGAAAGCGTTTGATGTCCCCACTCCAGAAGAACTAATACAGAAACCTTCAAGTGACAGAGGTTAACATGAGAAGGGGATCAGGAACCAGTGTAAAGATCAGTTAAAGATGAATCAGCCTGGGATGTAACACATTTGTACATGGAAGCAATGCTAGGAATCTCTCTGTATAGCTATCCTTAACTCAACTAGCAAAAACTCTATGCCTTTCTTATTATTACTTATTTCTACTCTTCAACGGAACTGGAGAAAAGCACAGAACAGGTTCTGCCTGGAAGCAAGGGGGGAGAGGGGAGAGGGTGGGGGTGGTGGGCAGGGGAGAGAAATGACCCAAAGAAAGTATGCACATGTGAATAAATGAAAAAAAAAAAGAAATGGTTAAATTAGACCAGTGGTTCTCAGCTCCAGGTGATTTGACCCTCAGGGGACGTTTCTATCTGGAGAAGTTCTTTATCACAACTGCGTAGATGCTAAAGTACCTAGTAAATAGGAACCAAGAACGTTATAAGCATACTGCATACAGTGCATAACCCCCAAATGCACAGCTCCACACAATAAAAATTTATCTGACTCCAAAGGCCAAGTGTCATGGTTTAGATCTGAAATATCTAAACCATACCTCCCCGTACCTCTCTTATATGTTCTCCCCTTGTCATGTGATCCAAGTCCAACCACTCACGTGTTGAAAGCTTGGTCCCCAGCTGGTAGACCCAATCATTAAGAGGTGATTAAATTGTGGAGGCTCTGACATAATCAATGGATTAATCCATTGATACATTCAGAACTTGATATATTATGGAGAGGTTATAGAAACTACGAGGTGAGACCTAGATAGAGGAAGTAGGTCATTGGGGGCATACCCTGGAAGGGTCTAATTTGTCCCCAGCCCCTTCCCCTCTTTCTCTCTGCTTCCTGACTGTCATGAGATGAATGGCTTTTCTCTAGCACACTCATCCTTCATGATGTTCTGCCTCACCACAGGCCCAGAAACAAGAGAACAAAGTGACCACAGACTGAAACAATGAGCCAAAATAAATAATTCCTGTTTTTAAATTGTTTCTCTCTGGCATTTTGTCACAGTAACAAAAAACGGTGACTAGCACATCAACCAGGAGTGCAGAGGCTGAGAAATAATGAATTAAGTAAGTGAAGAAAGTCATGTCTGAGAGACACTGTACAAATTTTTACATTGCCGTGTAGAAGCCAAGCATCCTCCAAGGGAGAGGAGTTCTCTGAGAATAAAGAATAAAGTCTGTGACCTTCACAGACTCCATGTCCCCTGGCAGCTCAAGGCACTTAAAAGATAGCTGGGAGACCTGTTTCCACAGAATCATCAAGAATATGGAATGAAGACCTCGAGAATCTCCAGCACTTTCATTAAACTGTGAAAGGAGTTCTCTTTCCACAGCATCATGTTTTCCCCATTTGATAGGGACTATAAATTTGGAGAGGTAAAAAGGATGACTCATACTTGATAAGTGAGGAAATTCATCCATGAGGATGTAAACATTTTCTTTTTTTTTAACATCGCAATTTTTGACTGTGTTCTTTTTTTTTAGCAAATATTAGTTGTACAAAGTAATGGGTTTCATTGTGACATTTTCATACATGCATATATAACACACTTTGACTTGATTCTGCTCTCCCATTACCCTCTCTTATCTCCCTTTGTTCCATGTCCTCTAAGGGCACAGGGCATAGACCCCTATGTGCTAGTTTCAGTTTTGTGCTTCCCTTACTAGACTTTGCCACAATTCCTTTGTGCTCTTTTCACTTCCTTCCATGAATCCTGTTAACTTTCACAGTCTGTCATTGTGAACAATGCCATGCTTCTTTAAATTTCTGCACCACATGTACTTACTACATATAATATCAAAACGATCGATGGAAAAATATGAATTTTAAATATTGGACTAATGAAAGCATTCCTCCTGAATTACATTACCTTATGTTGGCCTAGGAATAAAATTCTTGCAACTATAATTAAAATAGCATCCACGTAAAGGCATCGATATTCTTTACCTGGAGCTATGGCTATACAAAGTGACATGAAGGCTAGGTGCAATTATCTGGCAAATTGATCGATGCAGACTGTTAATCCATGTGTTTCAGACATCCCAGCCCATTTTTCTTATCTTCCAGCATAATGAATTCCTCGGCGGTGTAAAATAAGATTGTGGTGTTTTCTTCACTAAAGAATAAATGCATATATATATATATATATATATATATATCCCTTATCAAAATTTTAGGAATTACCATGTTCAGAAGAGAGAAACTTGAGATGAGATTGAATTCCCAAAAGTCAGTCATTTTTAAAAGGCCACATTTTCCCTCCTGCGGTCACTAAACTATCTTTCTTTCATGATTAAACTAGCTTATGTGAGAAGCATATGTTTTAGAAGTGACAATAGGGTTGGGATGGGTGATGTATTTATTGGCTAAAAACCGAAAAATGCATTTCATCCCAGCTTTGACATAGTCTAGATTTTCTGCTTCTTTTCTTAGGGATTCTTTAATGATTTCTGCTGCAGTATGACACAAATTCCCCATTGGTCCATTTTCTCCTCAAACTTAACCTTCCTATTTCATTGAGTAATTGTTGTTGCCATTTTTATATGTGGTTATAAAGGTAGATTCGGACAAGCATTGAGAAATTTGCATGGGTTTCTGTGAACTGAAGGATAAAGGGCAAAGGTCTTCTCCCAGGCCTTGATGCTTCTTCCTGGCTCCTTCCTGTGGGTCTCGCCTCTAGTAATCTTACCAGTTTCCCATGTACCTCACCCTGTTCACCTATTTTCTCCTCTTTGATCAATCCTTGTTTTCTCTGCCAGTGATGCTCAGAGATTAGACTCTGGGGTCAGAATAACCACACCAAACTACCTGCACAGCCAGTAGCAATTGATTTAAACATTCTGTGACTTGGTTTCCCCATCTGTAAAATGGGGATAGTTAGTATTAAGGTGTTCATTTTATAGAAGTGGAAATTGAGGCTGATACCATTACAGGGTCTGATGTCAGCTTGAAGCTTATCCCTTCCTCCCTCTTAGTAGTTGTAGAAGGGTGGGGTATTCACCTATTCTTCTGAGCCTCAGTTTCCCCACCTGTACAATGAGGGTGATAATTTACCTTCTTTACCTAAGCCCTGTGAGTCTCACATTAAGTAATGGAAGAAAAAGTGCTTTGTAAACAGAGACATATAAAGTGTAGACTAATTGCTATTATGATCAAGGTAAATATTATTATTAAAATAAGTATAAAATACTATGTATTCATGTATGAAAATGGAGCAATGAGACCTGCTGAGACTAGTCTAAGAAGGGAGGTGATAAAGGAGAAAGATGGAGGGGTGAATCTAACTAAGATATGTTGTAATCACTATTGTAAATGTCACAATGTCCCCAAGTGCAATTATAATATGCTAATACATTTTAAAATTAAGTCTTCTCCACAATTCAGAAAAACAAAAACAAACAAGCAAACAAAAGAAATAAGTATACACAAACACACACAAGGATGTCTTGGTGGAAGAATGCATTTCAGGTGTTCTGTTCAAACCAAGAGGCTGAGGAAAAGGGAAGTGGGAAGTGTTGCATTAGTTAACACAGAGTGTTGCCTTCTCTCCTTTTTTCTTCCCCCCTACTTCTTCTGTCCTGACTGACAGTCACCAAATCTTTGCTCATATGTCTTTAAAACTTAATTCACCACCAGGAGGCCCACAGCGCCACCTATCAACAGGGCTGCATGAAAGCTCGGCACAGATTGTGTGTTTGAAATGAATTATGAGCAGGTGCTTGCTAACCAGCAGTGGGAGGTTATTCTAACCAGGGCTGCTTCTTTCTCAGGACAGAAATCTGGTGATGAGATTCAAAACGCTGGGGGCCAGAAGTAAACAAGCTAAACCTTAAAGAGAAAACTGCCGGTCACAATGCACTAAGGCACAAGATAGGCAGTCACAGGACTGACCTTATTCGCTTTTGAAAATGAAAGCAATTTAAATGAACAATGCTGTTGTCTGCCATTACAGCTGGAGAATATTGGCTTTTTCTTTGCTCACACTCTCCTCCATTTTCTCAAAGTCGACTCCTCAGTAGAGCTGGCAGTAATTTGCTGTGTACGTGTCAGGGAGACACAGTATTTCATTTAGTTTATAAAAATGTCTCTTTGCATTGATTCTGAAACAGAAATGTCAGCTGTGACAGGTTAACATAGTCTTCCGGAAGAAACTAGTGCTTGCCACATCCTCCCGGGGGGTGTGGCACAGGTTGTGTGTGGCATCACAGTTACTGGGTGTTAGGGTCTTTGCAGAAGGAAATACGATTTTGTAGGATTTCCATGTTTCCTTCCTTCCTTCCTCCCTCCCTCCCTCCTTCCCTCTCTCTCTTCCTTCCTTCCTTTTTTCCTCCCTCCCTCCTTCCTTTCATCTTTTTAAGTAACTACAGAGCAGCATTACATTAAATTAGTCTTCCTGCACTCGTTCTCCAGGGGCCTCATCAAACAAGGCTTGCGTTCCTGGCTTCAAAGAGCACATCTTTGCTGGCTCTGTCAGCAGGCTGACTTTCCCATTCATCAGACTCAAAGCAGCAAGCCATGTGCTGTGTGTGAGTGGGTGGCAGGAGCATTCTTTCTCCCCTGGCAGTGCTGGCGGTAGCCAAAGGCGGAGAGGCAGACAGGAAGGGATGCTATTTGTATGCAACTGGTGGACTCCATGGGCAAAACAGGAGCAAATTGTGATTTTTAGGCGAGTCTAGGTTGTTAACAAGAATAGGATCCTCATTTTTACTCAGAAGCCCAAGTAATTGACCACTAGATGCGCTTGAGTTGTGAGTATCGATCAGCGACAGTTGGAGGAGATCTTCACCATCACTCGTCCTGGGAGGCCTAATTAACAGAGACCTGCTTGCTGAATTAGATAAAATTTAGTGTCCAGTGAAGTTAAGGCGATGTTGTCTGAGCATCCTTCACCTAATAGTGGAAAATCAAGTTTAAGTGGAAGGAAGCAGGAGCCCTTTTAAGAACTGAAACATCTCAGAGTAGAAAAGAAGTGGATTTTAAGAGTTTGCAGAGGAAAGAAGAACAAATATAGTGGTCCTTGGCTGCCCAGGAGAATTGGCTGCAAGGCCAGTCACAGATGCTAAAATTTGTAGATGCTCAAGTTCCTTAGATGAAATGCAGAGTATTTGCATAGAACCTGCATAATCCTCTCCTATAATTTGAACCTTCCTTAGATCAAATATAAAACCTAATACAATGTAAATGCCACATGAGTAGTTGTTATTCTCTATTGTTTGGAGAATCATGATTAAGAAAAAATGTCTACATGTTCAGTAAAGATATAATTAGAAAATATTTCCATCCACAGTTAGTTGAATCTGTGAGTGTGGAAACTATGCACATTGAGGCCAGATTGAACCTTATTTAAATATGTCAGAGGTGGATTGGGGAGGGCTATTTCACAGTCTAGATGTAGACTGGAATCTTAAAAAGGAAAATTTAATCTGTTATGTGGCTATTTCATTTGCTGGACCTGTGTGTGCACCTGTGATTTATATACAATATACATTTTTTCTATTGCATTCTAATTTATCAGTGATGTGATTTCTTAATTAAGTACATCTCCTCTATTAGGATATCAGAGACTTCAACTACAAAGACCATCCTCTTCAGTATAGCACTCCTTACATAGATATTCATTTCATCCTTCTTGAGAAGCTAATTAGGAGAAAAAGGAGTTTTCTGTTGGATCAATTGCTAAAGTTACATTAACAGAAAGGTCTAGAAGAATTTGCTTTAAAGCAAATTCTTTGAAAGAATGATGATAAAATACTGCTTTTTACCAATGTTTACTCAATTTCTATTTCTCTTTTTGCATGGTATTTAAAACATAATTAGATCTTACTTTGGTCGTCCCAGGGCTGGTTTGGTAGTCATATATACGGCACATTTTGCAGTTTCATGCTATGCCTGCATAAAACCTTTTGAAAAAGCTCTTCAAACCATGTTTTAAATATCTACACTTAATACTTGTCTGTATGTCTACATTTTGAAAGTTTAGCCAAGAGTGTTTTGAATTCCTCCTAAAAAATTTTGGAGTATTTCAACCACTAAAACTATTCTCTCCTGGGTTCACACTTTCTCTAAATCCTTCAAGGAAATTAGAATCAAATGTCACGGAAAGAAGAAATTCTGCTATGCCATTATGTACTTTCAAACATTTTTATAATAACAAGGTTAAAGTTTATCATAGGTCATCTGTTTTAAATCTTATTTTAGACAGATAAGTAGATCACTTACCAATTGATCCGTAATTGCACTGAGATGACTCATTCTTCTAAATGCTGATGTTTTAGCAACAGTGTATAACATAACTTGTTTAACCACTACTAGTAGTGGGTAATTAACTTATTTCCAAATTATTACCATTATAAACAATCATGCAATAAATATTTTTGTCACATCCCATGAGCCAGAAGCACACTGTTTTAGCGACAGATGCTTTCAAATATGATTTAATATCTGTGAGACATCATGTCCCCTTTAATTGCTTTTCTCCTGAATTTTACTTGTTCTCTTCCCTTGTGAACCTTAGAATCAACTTGGTGGTTTTAAATATAAATCTATTCTTATTTTACCTTTTTCTCACATGGACATGGGAGAGTGAGGGAAATGTAAGCATTTGGCACTCTCGTAATTTCATTTAGGAGGATTCTGCATTGTAATAAATTGTTATTGGGGCAGCACAAATACTGAGTTGTTTGCACATGTTTTCATGGTAGTCAGATAAATATTACTGAGATAAATTTCATTGTCACCCATGTCAAACAATGTTGAAAATTTTGTTCTAAATAGTTCTCATCTCAGTTACAGACATATTTTTAATCCTGTTCCCCCAAATGGAAGAGGGCACTGGCTTTGGTATTAGTTACCTAATGCTGTGAAATAAAGCAACTCAAAATGTAGCTTACTATAATACATTTGGAAATCATTTTCCCATGGTTTCCATGACACAGTCATCCTGGAGTGACCAAGCTCAGTGTTTTTGGCTTTATGTATCTCATGAGTTGATAGTCAAGATGGTCCTGGGGCTGGTGTCAACTCAAGGTCAACTAGGTTTGGAAGAATTGTTTTTCAAGGTGACTCACTTACTGGAGTTCTCATTTCTTCACCATCTGTTGGAACAAGACCTCAGTTTGTTTACCAGGCTGTCTTCTTCCTTGGGTTGCATGAGTATCCTCACAAGATGGTGCCTGGCATTCTTCAGAATGGATACATCCAAGAAATGAACAAGGCAGAAGTCATAATATTTTCTAGGATCTAGACTTGGGAGCCCTGTACCATCACTATACAAACAATAGTGTTCTATCTGTTCATCAAAGGAACCCTGATAGAACATAAGAGAAGACTATATAAACATACACATAAGAGAAAGCAGAAGTCATTAGGGGTCATTTTAGAACTAACTACAATCATGAATAATCATTAAGGGCCATTTTAGAACTAACTACAATCATGAATAACAGTCCACGCTGGAGCCAAAGGCAGATCATTTTTATTCAGATTTCAATTCTGTATGGTCTGGTGTGTTCCTTTTGTAATTTGATGCCATCACCAATATGAGTAACTCAGTGCATTATGGTGATCATAATTACAAAGGTACTCACTAAAGTGACCTTTAGTATTACTCTAACAGCAGTCTCTTAATTTATATGTTTCTTGTGAACATATTTCTTCTCTTAACTTTGAGAATTTAATATTTTTTCTCTTCCACTATGAATTCCTCACTTCTGGTGAGAATTATTTCCCTGAGTTGGTAGAGTTCATATTGTTTTTGTCAAAGACACCAGAGATGGTACCATCTGCTGTGTACTCAACAGGGACGACATGCTGAACATGGCCAGCAGTCTGGATAAATGCTTCCTGTTTTCTGGCCTCTTCTTATCCACTTATAAGTGCTGTATGTTCCTCCTCAAAACCCAGATGAGGTGCATAATCTTGAGAAATGGTTGAATGGTATGGTTTCTTGTCCAGTTTCAGATGAACACATGTATTCTTTCTGTCTGTCTGTCTCTGTCTCTGTCTCTCTCTCTCTCTCTGCTTTTCATTTCCTTTCCTTCCTTCCTTCTTCCCTCTCTCCCTTCCTTCCCTATCTCCCTCCCCATTCCTTTCTTTCTTTTTCTTTCTTTCTTTCTTTTCTTCTTTTAACAGTACTGAGGTTTGAACTCAAGACCTTGCACTTGCTAGGCAGGTACTCTATCACTTGAGCCACATCTTTACCCCTGTTTTGCTTTAGTTATTTTTTAGACAGGGTCTCACATTTTTGCCCAGGACAGGCCACAGACCAAGATTCTCCTACTTATGGCACTACCATGCCCAGCTTACTTTGTTGATGATGGGATCTCCTTAACGTTTCTGCTTAGGTTGGCTTCAAATTGCAATTCTTCTTATCTCTTATCTGTCTTTAATTCTGTTTAGGATCACAAACATGTACACACAAACATACATGCATATGAGCATATAGTCTAGAAATAAGTGGACTCTTCAGTTGTTCAGTCAGAATAAACTACAAAACAACAAAATACAACCTGTTTTAAGGTGAATTCTTTACTAAATTCTACCTTCCATAAGTAGGTATGAAATACTCAATTAGTGAAAAGCAGGTGAACACAAAAGCAAAATTGATAGAAGAAGCATTTTTGAAGTGTTTGTGCTTGTACATTACTGGCCAAGAGAGTTTGATCTTCCTTTTTATTATCTCTTCATTATGCACTGTTTGATTGTGTTTATGTAATAACTTCACCCTAAAAAATCCATCCTAATAAAGGATGTACACTTGCTCATAAACAGACTTGCATATGCACATTGAAACTAATTAAAGAAAATGATGATCAATTTCCATCTTTCAAGCATCTCTAATGACATAAAAGTGTCACATTTGATAGACAATAACAGCCTCCCTTTATTCAGGGTTTTCTTATTGTCCAGAAAGCTGGCAATGAATGCAATGAAGAAGGCATGGGTTCGGGATTGCTAACAATGCTGACTCACTATGCTTCACTTCTTATCTGGGAGGTTATGGTAGTAATTAACTCCACCATTCAGATGGTCAAAATGACTCACAATTGAAAGCTGCTAAGTTGTCTGAAGATCAATTTTCTTTTAGGATTGTACTGGAAAGCTCAAAACGAGCAATGAATACTGCCTGTATGAATAGTAAAATATCTAATTTCAAGGAAAGAGATGGACCCATGGGGACTTTCTCATCCCATTTTCTGTGGTGACTGAGAGTAATTCTGTCCCAGTTTTTGATATATTATAGGCTATAATATAGTTCCAAGCCATTTTCTTTTTTATTCAAGAAGTCACTTAAAAAAGATGTGAGGTGACCATTCTTCTTGTTTCTCTTTCATTTCTTCCTGTTTTGCAAGCTGAGGTGGGGCCCGACCTTTCTTCTGTTCTAAATTCTCAAGGATGTTTGTATATATAACTCAAGCATTTGGAAGATAGAGATGTCTGCTTTTAAAGCAAAAATGGCAGGTTTGCTTATTTCCAGTATGATAAAGATGATGTATCATCTACAAGAAAGGTCATACAGGCTTATGAGTTATTATAATTATGCAGATCAAGTTCCCAAGCATACAATACCTCTTCTGCAATGCAATCCCCTTTGTGTGCTGGGGTCACACAGACCTTTACATATTACCCACTGGGAAAACAGGATCAGGAAAACAGTGCAAACATTACTACTCTGGCTACTGATATAACTTGTGCAAAAACTGTCCTTTGTTCCTGACCCAAGTTTCTTGTGCCTTCTTCCACCATATATGAAGCTCTAGCAGTTGGCTGATTAACTTGAAACTTGGGTAAAATTTAACACTCTTCACTGTTCTTAATGAAGGATCCCAATTAAAGAGAAAGGAGAAATCAAATTGCATGAATCCCATATGAATATAAATATGCATTTTTAAATAAGATTCTATAGCAGAAGTAATATTTCTTCCAACTGATTTTTTCCTGGCTGGGGTGATAACTCCAATAGTTCAGTCTTTTAATTTTATTTATTTATATAGTTTTAGTTTGTAAGCAACAGAAATACACAGTCCTAAATGACTCTAAAGCCTATAGATGCAGAAACTCCAGGTAGCAAAGAGTGTCTGCAATCTACATTCTGAGCTAACGTTTGTTGACAACAGAGCATCTTAGTGAATTGGATGCTTATGTAGAGGAAAGGATTCTAGTTCTGGAGGCTGGCAAGTTCAAAATCAAACCACCAAGAAATTTAGTGTCACAGACTTTTTAATTTATGTTGGTGAAGCCCCAAGTTCCTGATAAGAGGTGGTGTTGGGGGGAGGTATGAGGAGCAGGAAATGTGGCAGGTAGGAGGAGGTCAGGGAAAGGAGAGGAAGTACAAATACAGAGTGGTTTCATTTTATCCAACAAATATTTTTAAGATCCAACCAGTTGCAAATCTTTTCTAACTCATCTTAAGGTTTTCAAGGTTTAAGAGGGCTGTCTTTGATCATTCTCTAATTGCTTATTTTTTACTTTTTATATAATCTTTCCTGCCCTGTCTTGCCACAGTCTGGACAGGCATCAGTCATGAATGTAAATAAGAATGTAAGCAGTGGTCCTTTAAGCAACAAGCAGCTTCTTTTGGGGATGGTGGTCCTTCTAACCATGATCTACAGAGAATAGTCGAGATGACATGGATACTAAAATTCATCCTTCTAGCCCTTCTATTCTCATGTGAGGACATAGTGTGCTCATCCCCTCCAGAGGTTGAAGCCACTTGGTGTCATCTTGGAAGCAGAGAGCAGCCCTCCCCAGGCATCTGCACTCTTGCAGCTTTGAACTTGGACTTCTCAGCATCCAGGACTGTGAGCAATAAATTTCTATTAGTTACTAACTATTCAGTCTAAGGCATTCTGGAAGCTACATTATGCAACGAAGACAACTTAGTTCCTGTCAAATTATATCCGCCCCCCAACTTCTCTAGCTTGTTATTTCTTGTAAGGCTAAGTAAACCAGGTGCAGGTCTAATTCTAATTCCCATTTTCACTTTTGCATGTATAGGGGAGAAAAAATTTCTCACCCATTACAAAATTACCCCATAAGTATGTACTAATAAGTTCAAGTATCAAAGTCAATTCGTGTTTAAAAGAAAGTAATTAATGACCACAATGTCTCATCTTCAATAGATTAAAAAAAAAATCATGTTCCGAACTTTGGTTCCAGGTAATTGTGCTGTAAAACACCAGGAAATTTTGGAAAAGGGTGCCAGGGACCTATAATAACTTATAGTTACATTAAGCATAGCATCTATTAGATTGCATTCAGCACAATGCCATGAAATTACAAATAATCTAAGACATAAAAAAAATCGCAACATGACAAAAAATCAAGAAATGTGGAAATACTTTTCAACAATGACACAGACTGTTTCCTCTTTGAATGTCTGCTTAAATAGAGGTTGGCATGCTGTGCTTTTTGCTAGGTGATCTACAGACAGTGAGGAGCAACAGAGAGACAAAGATGCATCAGCTTCTATTTAGTAAATAGCCAAAATATAAAGGAGCCATGACCAGGGCCTGAAACAAAGAAGTTTATGTTTTCTTGTCATCATTGACATTGTGTTTTATTTTAGGCTACTCAAATTTTTGAGTATTTCTTGGCTGATTCCTTAATGGATTTTCAAGTAGTCATCAAATCATTTCTGAGTTCTATCTACGCAGATGAAGTCACACATACCAGTTGAATCATGGGAAATTTAACTAATTGCCCACTGACAGGCCATTATTATAATTTTCTAGTATAAATCAGAAGAGAGAGAGAGAGAGAGAGAGAGAGAGAGAGAGAGAAATTAAAAATAGTAAAAGCATGGATGTATGAGAGTAACTTTAACTTTATAACTTCAAGTGAATTGAATGTTTTAACCTAAGACACGCAGGTTTATGAAATACACAGTCCTAAATAACTCTAAAGCCTATAGATGCAGAAACTCAAAAACTCCAGGTAACAAAGAATGTCTGCAATCTACATTCTGAGCTAACGTTTTCTGACAACAAAGCATCTTTGTGAATTGGATGCTTGTGTAGAGGAAAAGATTCCATATGTAGTGGTGGGGATTGCTCATCCAAAGGGTTTTTTTGTTTGTTTGTTTATTTCAGTTTTTTTGTTTCCCTTAGCAATTGCTGGGAACTTCACTCAGGGGAGCTGTGATCTGCATAAGACAACTCTCTTGAACTGAGATGTTACTGCTCTTCACATGGGACTAGTTACTAATAAATAAATACCATGTGCATTTCTTGGGGTAAGATCCATTTCTTGGAAGTAGAAGGAAGGAGATGAAGGTTACGGTATATAGCAGATGGAGTTCATATACCTATATGAAACAGAATTAAGAAACCTCTTGCAATTGCTTTAAGTGAGGTGGGGAGGGGGTTGAAGGGGAGAGACAGGGGGAATGTAAATAATGTGCAATATAAGTCTATTCAGAATTGTCACTATGAATCCCCCCATAATGAATATATCCTAATAAAAATTTACTTGAAACAAAAAATCCATGTCTTCTTTAGGATGCTGAACTCTAAGACTCAGGCACTGAGTATCTCTCCCCCACTTCTCTGGCAATGGCACCAAGCATTTTGTTGGACACAAAGCAGAGAATCAAAAAATAGTTATTGAAGAAATGAAGAACAAAGTAGCAATGAATTGACTATTATGAGTCAACAAGTGACCCATACAATCAACTGTATTATGGGTTTGAGAAAGGGAGAGAGCAATGAGTTGAGTATTCATGGAAGTGCTTTGAGTTGGTGGAGATTGGAAATAATGGATGAGGGATAAAGAGAAAGGACTTGCATTTGCCCAGATGGCAATGAGCCAGGCACGTTCAGGGTTGCTCTATACAATAATCTGAATAGAAGTGAAGGGAAAGTGTCTCATTAACTTGAAAAAGAGAAGTGTGTAGTGGGCGAGAGACTGGAGCCCTACAAATGCCTTATCTTGAACTCCTTGTCTATTTATAATAGATGCTGCACAATTCATCATTACTTATAAGATACCTTCCTCACAAAGTTATTAAGATGTTTAGTTTTTGGTACTGATAGTAGGTATGGGGAAGGCGTAAGAGAAGCATATTAGAAAGAAAGTATTTCTTGCATTACTTGGTTCTTATTCTAGGTTAATACATTGAGAAAAACTAAGTTAAACTACCAGAATATAACATTAAGGAATTAAATTGAATTTTTTGATAGTAAGGTTACCTAATGATTATGTTTTAATGGGAAGAGATATCAAACCAAAGTGATGTGTAATGTCATCCTGGGAAATAATGCAATTAAGGAGCAGGAAGTTTCAATTTCTATGAAAATGGAAAACATTAAGAGTAGAAATATAATTTTGAGAGGAATTTTCAAATATTGAAATGGGGAAATCTTTTGGAAATGCACCCCCGGGTAGTAAAGAAATTATCTAATGAATTTTCTTATGGATATGCAAGGAATAGAGGAATAGAATAATCTTAAAAGCAAAACAAAATAAAATCATAGGTCCATGCAATGTCTTTTGATTCAGTAATTTAAATAGATACCTGTAGAGAAAGGACTATGTCTAACTACCAATAGTGATTATGAGATTAAAAAAAAAAACCCTTTCAGTTACCGCCTATTGAATCAAACCAGAAATAATGAATTATTCACTAATATATTCAACCGAATGGAAGAATGACAACTGATACTATTGCATATAATTCTGCAAGGGGAATTAAATTTAGTTGTGCATGGCAATCATGTAAAATGTCATGCTGCAGACACACTTAGGGCTCTAGGTAGTGTTGGTGAAACTTCTGGGACGCCATTGTTCAAATTATGATAGGGCTCTGACTTTTGCCTTTAATTCTTTCCCTGAATTTGTCTTAGTGTATCTTGTCAATTCTTCCATCTATATTATGGTGTCTTCATTTGCAACCTCACAGAAACATTCTTTGATGGTTCTCACGGTGTTGAAAATGAAAGACATGTCTACACAGGTTGCACATTCATTTTCACTGTGCAGCTTGTAGAGATTAATCACTGACCTGATTAGAAACATTGTTCCAAGGAACCAGGGTAATAAGACAAAAAGTGGATAGAAAAATGTGTAAAGTAGAATTTTGACAACCTGCCAGGAAGCAAGTGTATGCTATTTTCAAGTAGGAAGTAGCTACGTGAACTCAAAACAGAGTAAAGAAGAGACCATACATATTACATGCTGAATGAGAGGGAAATTTCAGGACAACAAGAAGGACAGGTAATTCTTTCCTTGTTGATAAATATTGCTAATGTGGAAGCCCCAGGGCTGTTTTTCCTTCCCTTACATGTCCTCCATCTTGATTCCAAACAAGTCAATTCCAGGCATGGAATCTAATTCTAATACCATGCGAGCCCTGACCTCTAGAACATACGTTGCTGAGAATAACAGCATCAATAATTCTGTCCAAATAATACTTACAGCCAAGCAGCATAAAACATAAACAACATATGCATGCATCTTCCAAATATAGTAGATGAATAAGAAGCTACTGTTAGAAACAAATGAAGGACACCTCATCCAGTGACCAGAATACGATTATGCAAATGCATCTGTGAAACCTCTGCAGGAGGGCATCTAAATTGCCTAAACCCCAGAAAATCCATGGAATGGTGAATTTCATGTGTCAACTTGACTGGACTAAGGTATACCCCAGAGAGCTGCTCAAACATCATTTCTCAGTATGTCTGTGAGCATGTTTCCAGAAGAGAATAACATTTGAAGCAGTAAATTAATAAGGCTCATCCTCACCATTGTGGGTGAGCTTCATCCAATCTACTGAGTGCTTGAATAGATGAAAAGGTGGAGGAAGACTGAATTCTCTGTCTTCTTGTGCTGGGACACTCATCTTCTCCTACTTTGGGATACTGGTGCTCTTAGTTTTCAGGCCTTTGGATTTGGACTGAATTATACCACTCGCTTTCTTAGTTATCCAGTTTGCAGACAGCAGATCTGGTAACTTCTTAGATTACGATTGCATTAGCCAATTTCTATCATAAATCTTCTCATTTATCTTATTGATCATCTTTCTATCTGTCTATCTATCTATCTCCTATTGGTTCCATTTCTCTAATACAATCCATTCCTGTATCCTCACTGGAAAATTACAGTGATTTCTAACATTTGATAAATAAGAAATCAATTCATTGCTTAATTTTTCACTACAGTTAAGTTCTTTATCAATAGTATCACTCATGAAAATGTTGAAAACACTCAATCTGCATTTTGAGCACATACAGGTGTTTTTGCTGTCATTATTCCCTAAACAATATAGTATGACAACTATTTACATAATACAGTGTGCTAGGTATTATAAAACATCTAGAGGTGATATAAAGTCTACAGGAAGACACGCATAGGTTATATGCAAATATTGCACCATTTTATAGAAAGGGCTTGAATATCTCTGGATTTTGGTATTCACAAGTGTCTTGGACCAACGTCCCATAGATACTGAGGCATAACTCTAATTGAACATATCACCACCCATGTTCATTGCCTGATTATTGACTGGGGTTGAGGAAACTGTACTCCTTTCCAGGTCTTATAAAATCCAGTACACCTCAAAATGCAATATGAAAATATTGCTGTTGATGTGTGTGTGCATATCTGTAATTTGATGGATAATGTTTCTTCCTAACAGATGTGAGGCTTCTCCTAGTTAGACCTTGGTTGTTTTGGTGATGGTGGTGGTGTTGATGTATGTATATGTGTGTGCACACATATTTATCCAACTGCTGTCCCCCAAAGTGAGGTATTTGGGGAATTCTTTCTCCATTGTTAACCAACTGAGTTCCTGTAGATACTCCCCTTGAAGACCAGGAAGTGTCTTCACTAGTGCAAAGTAGTAGAGTTGCAAATAAACTTCTCTACTCTGGAAGATGACTAGCTATTGACTTCTCCCATGAAAGCCACAGAGCTTGTATTACACCATTCTTAATTTGCTATCTTCATTTGATGAAAATCCATGTAGTCAATTTAGTGATACAGTGTCTCAATAGATTCAAAAATTCATTATATATACATATGAAATAGATGTATAATATTTAAATACTATATGTAGATTATATATAATCAACTATACATTAAATTGACTATATATGAGTAATGGGTATAAAATTGATTACATCATCAGAGTAATGTATTTATATTAAATATGGTATATGAAAAAATATTATTGAATATAAGATTGGTTATATTTAACCAAAATAATATATTTACATAAATATGTAATTTATATATAATCAACTATATAATGAAAATTGGTTATATTGAATCTATATAACAGCAAAAGATTTTTATGTTTATTTTTTCTCTCCCTAGTAGTTTTGAGATTTTAAAGAGAAGAATGTGTTTATATATGTTTGCTTCTTTTTAATGGAGTCAGGCACATAAATTAAAGAACATACCACAGAACTCTAAGTGGAAAATTATCTTTCTCTGAACTTCAGGACCACCTGGGCCACCCCTAAGAAGCTACAAAGACCTTGTGTCAGGTGGGAAAACCCCATGCAATCCACACGACAATTTCTAAGTCCAAAGCAACTGAAATGTTTGGGATCTGAGTTTTATATTCTAATTGTAAGTGCCAGGATGTGGACGTGAGAAACAAGCCACAGTGGGAGTTTATAAGCCCATTGGCTGACTGGTGTGTGGGAGGATACCCACATAGAAAAGACCCTCTCTCTGATTGTGCCTTTATTCTGGGACTGTGCTATTTGGTCTGGACACAGCATATCTTTGCTTTCACTATTTGTTGCTTTCATTCCCTTTGCATAGGTCTTCTTTTGTGGCGTGCTTGAAATTGCTTAAATTCACAACATTCTTAAAGAGGATAAATGATAAATTATTCAGTCAAAAATAAAGGCTGCTCCACAGCCCAGGAAATAGATGTGAATAGAAGGCTGCCAATGCCCCCAGCATCCTAAATGAACCCTGTTGTTGGAAGACTGCATTCCCCTCTCCCAGACCTTTCTTTTCTCTATGACATCCCTAAAAATAGCAGGTAATTAGTGGCAGTCACAATGCACGCTCTTATGGAGGCATAGTATATTTTAATCCTGCTGGAGTCCGGTGCCATGCTCTGGTTCAAATTGGTTTTCCAGTTTGGAATCCAGAGAGCTAATTCATTTTGTGGCTGGCACTGCTGTATTTTTGATCAGCAACTGACAATGAACACTGTCCGCATAACAAATGTGTCTTTCTCAAGCTGCAGCAAATACAAAGTGATTAACATGAAATAAAGGCTCTGCCAGTGTGCACTCCTCCTTCTTCAAGGGCTACCACTGTTTTTCTTTAACCCTACACTTGTCGGCTCTGTTGGAAATTGTCTTCCTCACCTCCCTCTCTCTTCTTTCCTGCTCTGAGTTCAAAACCCAAGCAGGGGTTCCTGCCATTTCTGAAGCTATTCTGGCTCTCTGGGAGAGCCTTCAGCACTCCGGGTATAAATGATTATTCATACTCTACTCTCTGCTCCTGACATTTACTGAAGCAGATGCCTCAAAAAGGGCTGGATCATACATCTTGTCCCTTGCAGCGAGACCAAAGTCACCATGTTTCTTCCAGGCTGAGGGTGATGAGTGGGTGAATGATGATTTCTCTTGAAATCAAAGCTAGTAAAGCAACGAGGCTTAGGCTGACTGGCTTGAGTGAGGGTCCAAGGTCACAAACAGATTTGCATTCCTGTTTATCCTGGAATTTCAGCTCAGTCTCCCTATTAAGAACACATGGAGACCCTATGCAGAGTCGTGCTGCAGATAGAGGGTGTGGATAGACTAGACTTGCTTTTCAAAACTGCCTGCTTACAGAGGCAGTTTTGAAGCTTCAGGGACATATGGGGACCCAGAGGACTATAAAAAGGTGTCAGCCACCTCCCTGGTCTGAGAACCACTCTGTCTAGAAATTCTGTTGCCACAGCCCCCTCACCTTAAATATTGCCTCATTTAAACACGTTGGCAGCTTTCCTGATCTGTTTCCGGAGAGTCAATTCCAAATGTGTCTTTCTTGAAAGAAATAGTATAGGAGTCTTGGGTGTGGGTGGGGGAGGGTCAGGTGTCTTATGAAGGTATTAAACAGCTCTAGAGCAGACTACTGCTCGTTCGTACCTCTTAACATCCAGAAATTTTGCTAATTCGAGCAGAAAGCCAAAGCTTTTTACAAGCAACTGGTGAAAGTGGACAGCATTTCCTATTTTCACATTGGTGTCAGTTTCCATTTACATATAGAATGTGCTATAATGACTCAGAGAGGAAAAGAAAGAGTCAGAGGCATATTATACAGCGTATTACTGTATCTATTTGCTTACTTGTTTATTTGATTTTCTGTTTCCCTATTGATGTCTCCTCGAAAAGGATGTGAAGCAACCTCCATAAAGATGGAGACAATGGGAGGGGAGGCAAAGTTTTCCCTCTTCACCCATCAGTAAGGTTCGTGACTGAGGCCCCTAAACCAAAATGTACATGACCAAGAGAAAGAAAAGTGTTGACATTTATATAATGTAAGTTTCACAAGGTATAAAGTTTGTTTATAAAACATAAGTTTTAAGTGACCTGGGAGCCTTCATAAGGAATTAAAGACCCCTCCAAACAACAGGGACACCTGTGTGATTTTTGCCGCTCAGGTTTGATGAATAGTGAGTAGCTATGCAGAAAGATGAGTGGACAAAGAGGGTCTGATGTAACAGAAATCAGCTGCTATGACAGAAATCACCTGTCATAGCAAGAGCTGTGTGTTCACGTTCTTCTCCATGTCTTTGTGTCCTCAGAAAAAAGGACATTCCTTTCCTCTGGGTACAGAGACGGCTGCTCTTGAATAAAAATCTTATGAATTGCTTCAGGGGGAGGTCAAGAAATGTCTTCCCACATTTTATAACCTTCTTCAGGGAGGAGGGGTGAGAGGGAGGTGAGCATGGGCGGGACATCTTCCTTTTGCTCTTTTTGTATGTGCTAAGGTGCCATACATATATATATATATATTTAATATAATTACCTAATATAACATAATTTAATATATAATTAATATATATATTAGACCCCATCAACATCAAGGACGTACAAAATGATTGGAAGCAAGCATGCTACTCTCGAACATCAAAACTTCCCCTTTAACTCTTTGGATCGGGGGCAAAAAGATGAAAAACTGCTCATATTTTTGTTATTAGAATACCTACAGCAGGACTGTCAGTTACTGTTTTCCTTGGGCTAGACTATGAACATATTTTTTGAATGTTAAGTGAGCTGAGAACTTGATTTAGGTCGTGATTCTTATCTCAATCTCATCAGGTTGTTTCTTTGAAGGTATCTTTATACTTTATGCCACACCATCAGGAAAAGAAGAGCTTTACACGCCGATGGAAATCTATAAAGTTCAAATATTCATACATGAGACTCCCCACATTTGGCTATTTTCTCGTTATTTTCTTATTTGTGTCTATTGATCATCCAACCAATGATAGGTCAAAAATTGCTATGTATCAAAATGAAAACATAAAATTTTTTTTGATTCAAAATGAAATCCAATCATTTAATGAGTGATGCACTTCCTTATTCATGGTTTATTTTTTAAAAGATGGAAAATAAGCACCAAATATACTCTCTACAAATTCTACTTGAGGCAAACTGCTACCCAGAAATGTAAGTAGCACATTTACACAGGTGCAAAAAATATGCATATGTGAATGTTTCTGCCAGCCCCTTAAGAATTCAGAGCAAATAAAACAGCTTAGGTCAGGCTTATGAAAGCCACAGCTGAAAGAAAATGAGGCTATTTCCATGGTGGGAATTCCTCCAGGAGCAAACTTCACAAAGCCCTGAACATAGTTACAAAGATACCTCCCATGTTGTATTGTGCTGCGAAGTGACAGTGCTTTTTGCAAGTCGTTTGATGACTCTCATCAGTCCTGATTAGTAAGCAGGGTAATTTTACCCTTAAATTGTTGGTACAGAAACTGAAGAAGACTGAGAAATTAAACAACTGGTTAAAGTATCGTAAATAATGGACAAATAGTCAAACTGGAAAATCTAAAAAAAAATCTTATTTTTTCTTTATTTCCTCCCTGCTTTGGGAGAAAAATCAACCCAGAATTGGTGACATTGTAATAAATACAACATAACAAAAA
This sequence comes from Castor canadensis, assembly GCF_047511655.1. NCBI lineage: Eukaryota > Metazoa > Chordata > Mammalia > Rodentia > Castoridae > Castor > Castor canadensis. Next base: position 138,522,383 of record NC_133405.1, read on the forward strand.
TAGCCAACAATCTGTATATATATTTTCCTCATTTGTGCAGTGTTAAAGTACAAGAAGAGCATGGAGTGAGGTCTTCCATGTACATAAAGAACTTGTGCCAGGTGTGGTGGCATTTGGCTGTAATCCTCACTTATTAGGAGGTGGGGGTAGGAAGAAGACTGAGGTTTGAGGCTACCTTGGGCAAAAGTTAGTGAGACCCTATCTCAAAAACAAGCTAGTCATCATGGTGCATGTCTGTGCTCCTGGCTACTCAGGAGAAGGAGGTAGGAGGATTGTGGTCAGAGGCCAGCCAGGCAAAAAACAGGAGACCCCATCAGAAAAACAAATTAAAAGCAAAAGGACAGGTTCCAGTGCTAGAGTAATTGACTAGCAAGTTCAAAACATTAAGTTTAATCCACAACACCACAAAACAAACAAACAAACAAAACCCCAGATCACCTCGAACACAATGACACAACCAACTCGGCATAAAGGTAAAAGTGCCTAAAATTCTATAATCTGGCAATTATAATTCTAAATTTAGCCAAAGAAAATATTCAGAGGGGTGGGAAAATAGTTTATTGTCAAGAGAATATTATTCAGTACTATTTGTGTAGGGAAAACCAAATGGTCCCCAATAAAGGAATGATTGGGTATGTAATGGGCTTGGTTTGCACTAGAATACTATATGCAGATATTGAATCATGTTTTCAGGTAATAATCCATGAAGTGGTGCCCTTAATGTAAGGATAAGTGAAAATATTGCAAGTTACAAAATGGTATATTGAGATTAGCTCCCAGGCTTTTCAATGGGCTTGTAAAAAATATGTGGTCACCACTCCTTAGCTCCTGGCTTTCTAATTTAATAGGTCTGGGTGTGGGGATCATGACTTTGTATTTCTAAGAAGTTTGAAGATGATGTTGATGTTACTGGTTTAGAAAGCCCATTGAAAGAGTAAACGTGAACTAAGTATGTTAACAAAGCCATCCCTGCTGGTCCAGTAGTGTGTGTCCATGATGGCTCACCATTGGACTCAAAAGAAAACTTTAAAAAATGTTCAATGACAATGTAAAGTGTTACAGCCACTTTGAGAGTTTGGCAGGTCATCAGTAAGTTAAAAATAGAATTACAACATGACTTGTTTAGTTCAGACTGCTGTAAGAAAATACCATAAGCTCACAGGGTGGCTCATAAAAAGACATTTATTGGAAGTTGGAAGTCCAATATCAAATTGTAGAAGATTGTGTATCTGGTGAGGGCTCTGAGTGAGCCTTCTGTCATTATGTATGACAAAATACCTGAGATAATCATCTTATGTGGAAGAGTTTTATTTTGACTAATGGTGTCAGAGTTCTCAGTCCAGGGTAAAATGGCCCATTGATTTGGGAGCCATGACAAGGCAGCACAAAATGGCAGGAGTACATGGTGGACCAAAATTGCTCACCTCATGGCATCCAGAAAGTGAAAGAGAGAAAGAGTTAGGGACCAGGGTCCTACAATCTACCTCAATGACCTAACTTCCGCTCACTAGGCCCCACATCTTAAAGGTTCCACTATATCCCAAATAGCTCCACAGACTGTGGACCAAACTTTCAACAAATGAGATTTGGGGGACACTTATCCAACCATAGTGGGCCCATTTCCTGGTTCATAGATGGTGCCTTTTCACTCTGTCCTCACATGGTGAAAGGGGCAGAGAGATCTTTGGGGTATCTTTTATAAGGGAGCTAATCTTTTAGTGGTGGTCCACCCTCATGAAATCATTGCCTCCTAAATATCCAAATCACCTCTTATGTTGGGGATTAAGATTTCAATATATGAATTTTTAGAGAACACAAACATTCAGTCTATACCACCAACTGAACCACCAATTGCATTCCTAAGCATGCATATATATATATATACACACACACATCAGTTGACATCAGGTCTTAAAGGCATATAAATGAATGCTAATAGCAACGTTCTTAACAATTATGAAAAGTTGGAAGCAAACCAAATGTCTATGAACAGATTAATGGGTAAATAAAATGTGCTATTGGAATCCTCTTATCAGAGATTTTTACTTTCAGTTACCCACAGTTAACTGAGGTTTGGTAATATTAAATGGAATATTCCAGAAATAAGTAACCCATAGGTTTTGAATTCTGTACCATTTTGTGTAGGATGATAAATTTCTTGCCATCTTACTCTGTACCATGAAGGATGTAAATTATCCTTTTGTCCAGTGAATCCATGTTGTATATACTACCTATCCATTATTCACTTAGTGATTATCTCAGTTATCATACTAACTATCACAGTACTTGGTGCTTGTATATAGGATTCACTTCTGTCTGTAGTTTCAGGCATCCCCTGGTGATAATTGAAGTATCCTCTACAGATATGGGGGGGCTTCTATATCTCTGTATAGTGGAAGAAACATTCAGCCATAAAAAGAAATAAAGGACTGGTATATGCAGCACCATAGATGACCTTGAGAACATTTGACTAAAAGATCATGTAAGACACAGAAGACCACAGGCTGAGTTGTTCTATTTATATGAAATATCCAGGATAGGCAAATCCATAGGGACAAAAGTCAATTAGTGCTTGCCGGGGTCTGAGGGCAGGAGGAAGTGGAAGTGACTGCTAATATGTACTAGGTTTCCTTTTAGGATGATGAAAATGTGGTATGATTGCATAATGTGAATATGCTAGAGGCTACTGTATTGTCCACTTTAAAATGATTAATTCATTATTATAAGAATTTTATCTCAATTTTAAAAAGAAGTTCAGAAGCCTCTAGAGATTCACATATCATTAGTTATAGGATCAGTTTCCTGAAAATGTGGTACTTGTACACAGTGGACTTTTACTCAGCCATGAATAAAATGAATTTGGGGGGAGAGGATGGGGGAGCGGGCAGGGGGGAGAAATGACCCAAACAATGTATGCACATGTGAATAAATGAATAATAAAAAAAATCCATTAGATGATTATGCAGCTAGGCGTGACCAAAAAACACAAACCTAGTGGTAATTGGAACAAGAGTCTCTCAAGAGGTATAACCTTGCATGATTACCTGGTGTAGTTCAATGAGCATGAAAAGATGGAAGGTTCAGTTTTAGTGGGTGAGATCTATCACTTTTCTACTCAATGTCTGTGTGGACCAGAAACATGAACACTACCCAAGACCTTGTCAGAAATGTAGAATGTCCAGCCCGATCCAGACCTCATGAACCAGAGCTTTCCTCTCATGAGATCCCCGTACACATGAAAGCCTTAGAAGCAAAAAAGCATTTTCCCAGCCTTTCCAACACTGCATCTGATGAAACACTGGCGTCCTGAGACAAAGGTCTTCTACTGTGCAGTGGTTGAGGAAATGCTGATTAGGAGAAAGTTGGGTATGTTTATACTGTGCAGGATCGCTCTGAGACATTGAGAAGTCCCTGGACCTGGCAACAGTCCATGAGTGCTGTCTTACTTGATAAGAAATCACATCCCAAACTATCTGAAAAATAGAAAGAACTGATGACTGTGGGACACTGGTGTTCTGCAAAGTGCAATCTGAGAAACACTGGTCTGGGTCCATTAGGAGACATCAGCACATGCTTATTCGGAAGCAAGATTCAGAACCCACCCTTGAACCTGATGAAACTTCAGGAATCATGTGCCAAGGAGACTGAATGAGAAGTGGCTCACCTAACAAATAGGAAAAAGTTTAATACGTGTATTTTGAATCCATCCTGAGATGACTCAATTTCTGTAGAAAATTAAAGTAACCAAATAGGAAAGAGGTCTGAAAAGGTTATGAACTGCTCTCCTTGTCAGATCAATAGATTGTTAAAAATTTTTGCTTGTCTGTATTTTCCAAAAGTCTGATTAACCATTCTCTCTCTCTTTCTCTGTTTTTGCTGGAAGTGACTGACAATGTCAACATGCTTCTTTATCTTGATATATATTTTAGAAGCTAGATGGATAAAGACCACATTGTTGATATTAGCTTATAGATGGGATGGTAACTCTGTTTGCAGTCCCTTATCCAAATGTGCCCTTACTTATCACATCTGCTAAAAACTCAAGAATTGCTTAAAATAACCATTTAAGAACAAGGAAGAAAAATCCATTTTAATGCAGTCAAAGAAGAATTCCTAGCCCAAATCCACATTTCTGAACCCAGTTAAACTCATTTCCACAGATTTAACAGTTCCATAAAACAATTGATTCCCAAACAATTTGTGCTAATGAATGAGTAAACAAAAGCAAATGAAAGCAGAGGAATAATGCTTGCTGCTATTAGGATACAAGGCATTGCTCAAAATGTTTTTTTAAAAATGCTTCATTGAGAGAAAATGAACATCTACAGCTTTATTGCCTGGTTGGAAAATAAATTCAAAGGTGTCTTCTATTCTTCTACTCTATTTGCATTTGGTTCTAAGTCATAGGAATTGTACAGGATTTTTTTTGTTGAGGGTTTTAGAGGGCTTTGCAAACTACAACCTGTGGGTCAAATCCAGTGCACCGCCTGGTGTAATAAATAAGGTTATATTGATAGCCATGATTTGTGGCTGTTTCCATGCTGTAATGGCAGGTTTGAGTAGATGCAACACAGACCAGAAAATCCAAAATGTCTACTCTCTGGCTTTTTCAGAAAAGTTTGTCAACCCCTGCCATAGAGTAATTCTGTGAATGAAGCCATTTTTGTATGTACCTCATGCAAGAGAGTTGAAATGCCAGAAAAAATATCATATATATCTGTGATACTAATAAAAGCATGAGCAGGCATCAAGTTTTCTTACACTTATAGCCGAATTCTCTGAGCCTTTCTTGAGCACATGCTAGATGGGGAATAAGGCAAGGGCTAGGGTTATTGATAAGAAGTGTTCCCCTCATGCTGCCCTTAAAATATTCATGATTGTTAGTTGACAGAGAGATTTACAAAGTTGTACATTGAATGATGAATTAAAGGGAAATACAACACCTACCAACAGTCCAGGAGTCACACAAAGATTTATAAGAGAGATAGCATTTCAAGAAATCTTGGAAATGCATGAAACACAAGCAAAAGAAAAATTTCTAGGGTGTCAAGGATAGAAATTGGCCAATTCTGGAGGGGGAGGCATTGAAGTAAGTGAATCAAAAGGGATTGTTGTAGAACAAGATTTCTGGGTAGCATGTTTCCAAGGGGTCACATCCTTATGCTTGTGCAACGCCCCTTGGCTTTGACTTTGACATCTATGAAAGAGAAGAAATAAGTACAAATAAATAATAATATGCAAGAAATAAGACTGACAGAGCTGAGCTTGAATGGGGATAGAATTTACATCCTGAACTGAAAAATATGCTTGTAACGTGGAAGACTTTTGAAGAGTGAAACAATAAACTATTAAGAATGATGCATGATTGAGCTGTATTAGAAATATGGAGAGGAGGGGCCAGGAAAAGTTTTCATCTCATGATGATTTTTGCCATGGACAAAAAGGCATTATTAGCTTTTCCTCATCATTTGAGACCTAATGAGAGACACTTGCTTTCTGATAGGGCTTCTGTTCAAATTTGCCAAGCAGCCCCACAATCCTGCATCTGTTGTTCAGGTTCTGAATGATAAGAAATCCTGGTCTGTTCTTAATGCAGCTGGGCAGTGTGAATGAAGTAGTAACATGAAATATTACTTGGGAGGAAACAACTTCTACCTCCCAACGTCAGCAACATTATGTCGTCCTTCCTTGCCTATCAAAGTACAAATACATTCTTACAGGTTCATTTATGCGTTGTTGTGTGTCTTATCATCAGTAGATATCCAGATGGTAAAATGTGGATCCATCACAATACCCTAAAAGCAAACACGGTTACTGGCTCTCTCATTACCAGCCTGTGTGGTCTTGGACAAATTATTTACTATGATGGGTCTGGAATTTCTTAACTCTAAAACAAGCAGTCAGTAAATGCTTGCTAAAAAGAGCTGGATACTCAATATGTAGGGTTCTTGTGACCTTAAAGACTGTGTCACATAAACTCTGCTGTCATACAGCAAACACAGCCACAAACAATGTGGAAATAAATGGGTGTGATCAGACCCGTTGTGACCATGTGCAAATGTAATTTCACTTTGCTCATTCTTGGGCTAAATCACACTTCCAGCTCTAATTCACATCTTATGACAAGAAGGGAAGGGTAACAGGAAATTCAACATTTTCTTGAATCTTTCATTTCCTCTCATGGGAGAGAGCTCAGTTTCGTTAAGGTGAAGACTATAAACTGGGAAATTTACAAAAGCAAATTGAGAATCATAGGATGGGAAGAAGTCCATTTAAGTCATCTCAGTCACTTGTCCTGTAAGTGTGCCAAGATCATCTGGCTTTTTGTGTCATCTTCCGAGTGAACTGTTTCCTACACACTCCGTTTAGGTTGTCAGGCTCCAGGGTTGCACACAGACCCCAGCACATGAGTGGGAGCTATTGGTATTGTCTTGTGGTCAAAATTGCCATTTATTTAAGTAAAATTGAGAACCCAGGTGCCAAACTCGTCAAGAATTCTGTTGGGCAGATGTGATGAGTTTGTGAGGGTTCTATAAAGCAACTCTCCAATGCTGCCAAGATAACAAACCTTTGCAATTTTCTCAGATACGGTAAAACTTCAACCATGAAAAAGATGAACTGAAAACACCAGTGCTCAGATGGGTGCTTCCTTGACAACATACAAAGAAGCAAGCAGGAAATGAGGGGGAAAAATCATCCTGGTTTTTGTTTTCTGCATTGTGGAATTGAAATTGAGGCCTGTCTTGAAGCTGCCGAAGTCTGGGTGATGAAGAGTCATGGGTTTCCTCTCGCCTGCCCCTGTGGATTAATGAAGGGAAAGACAGGAATTGCAGAACTGCCATCCAGAATGACCTCACTTGATAAGATTGTTCTGCCTTCCCTGCTGAAGGTGCGGAGAGTGCTCAGGATGCAGCCGACTGTTTTCCCCACACCTTAATGAGAAAAACTGACCTACACTTTCACCAACTGTCTGCTTTGTTTCTAATGCAAGCAATTTCTACCAAATCTTTTCTTCTTCCATGTTGAAATCAAGCTGAAGCCCCTTCAAGGTGGCTTATCTTTCTCATACTTCTAGGAGTCAAATTGGAGCCCCTGTTCAGACATGCTGGGAGATGAATTATAAAGGAGACCAATAAACACTTACCTACTGTGTGCAAGGTCCATTCTTAGCAGTATAGACACATTTGTGACATTTTGAGTACTATGCTGTTGGGCATCCATTCTGTATTAAAATGCAATACTTTAGTTTTAGGTGTATCAGTTTTTGCTATGTTCAGTTTCTTTTCATTGACATATAATATTACATGTATTTATGAGGTACAATGTAGTGGTTAATATTGTACATGTATACATTGAACAATATTAAAATCTAGAAAATATATCTTCTCCTTAAACATTTATTACTTTTTTGTGCTGAAAACATTCAAAATCCTTTCTTCTAGCTTTCTTAAAATGTGCAATACATTATTTGTAGTCACCCTGCTGTGCAATAGTGTACAAGAACTTATTTCTGTGCTCTAACTCTAAATTAGTACCCACTGATCAACCTTCTCCTCACCCCTCCTTGTCCTCTACTCTCCCAAGCCTCTGGTAACCACCATTCTACTCTCAACATCTGTAAAATCAACTTTTTAAAACTCCACATATGAGTGAAATCATGTGTTTTCACTTACGTTTCTGTGCCTGGCTTATTTCATTTAATATCATGATCTCTAGTTTCATTCACATTCTGGCAGATGACAGAATTTTATTCTTTTTATGGCTAAATAGTATTCTTTCTATGAATATATATGTAATGTAATATATATATATGAGATAAGATATATGTATATATGATATAATACATAAATACTTGATGTATCACTTTTGATAGAATGCCTGTTTTGATAATTTCAATAGTGTGGCCATTTCTTTGGAACAAGAATAAACAACACAGAGAAAAGCCATTGTTTTCCTGTGATGAACTAGGTTTCTTTACATAAAACCTGCATAATGATGTTCTATTAACCTCTTGCTAAAGCTCATTTACTTTTGGAATATACATTTATGTTGATGGAAAGGAAATGACATCTATTGGGAGCAAAAAGCAAAGACAAAAATCAGAATCCGCTATGGTTTGATGCATATTCCCCAAATATTCATGTGTCAATGGCTATTAAGAGGTGGTGGAATGTTTATGAGGTAGGGATTAGAGGGAGAGAGTTAGGTTATTAGAGAAAGCCTTTGAAGGGGCTATTGAGACTCTTTTCCCTTTTACTTTCCCTTTGCTTCCCAGCCACCATGAGGTGAGCAGCTTCCTCTGCAAAAAGTACCCAACACAGGTCCACAAGCAACACAGCCAACTGACCATGGACTGAAACCTCCAAAACTGTGAGCCAAAATAAATTTTCTTCTTGCTAAGTTGATTATCTGAGGTATTTTGTTACAGCAGTGGAAGTAATTTAAGATCTAAGGATTTTTAAATTAATTCCAATAATTATTCTTAATCTGCAAAAATGACAACTTTATATGGTTCAATCTAATACTCTCTCCACAGTGCCCTTCAGGATCCTGTGATAGGCTAGGCTTTCAGAGTTGGGTGTAATAAATGGAAGAGTGGAGACCTAGCAAGGCTGTTCAAATCTACAAACTCCAGGATATGCAATAATCATGAAGACAACTGTAATTCTAAGCAGACTAAAAGAACCAAGGCATAGAGTTTGAAATTACAGTGGGTTAGAAGTAGGCACACAGGGTAAATTGTTATCAAACAAGGGTGAACTTGGGCATGGACAGGTGGAGACAGACTCAAAGTTGATTTTCTCAAATACTGAGAAGAATAGAGCTTGAAGAGCTTTGCTCATTCCCCCAGAAGTCCACTCCCCTATACAAAGAGCTTCAAACAAATCTGGGTCTTAAGCTGTTTCTAATGCCCTCCAGAGTGGAAGCTGGTTTGACATTCATTTGTATTTCATAGCTAACCATGAAATGACCATAGCACTATGTCCCTTCATGGGCAAAGTGACATCATCCTAAGTATTTATTAGGAACAAGGTAAGGTCATTAAAATGTGGAATTATTTCCATGTGGTCATGCATTCTACATTCATAACCGACTAATGAGGACAATAAAATTGAAAGCAGCCGTCCTCCTGTGAGGGCTTCATTTAGGGCAATGAGGGGCCTCATTAGTGAACCAGTCTCATAATAAAGCAAGAATATGGACAAATGGCAGGACTAACACCAATAAGCCATTTCTATGACAGGTGCTTAGAAAGCAATAATGACATTGTTTTCCAGTTTGTTAACAATGAACTCACCACATGTCATTGTTGGTGAGATTCTTTATGTATCATTAGCCTAGCTACACTAAGTTCTTCCACAGATCAAAATGCTGGGTCTGCTCAATACATTTGTGCATGACTTTTCTAGTGATGAATGTACTATTTTAAGGATGGAAAATAAAAAGTGAAGGGAAAAAATGTCACAAATTCTTTATAAAATTGTGAAAGATTCCTGGGGTTTTAAAAATGGTATGTGCCATTTTTGTGAGTATGAGATGTAGGTTCTTCCATCTCATTAAAAGCTCTCTTTCAGTTGCTTTGCTCATGGTAGCTTTCTTCTTTTTATTTTAGCTAAATGTTTTATTATGAGATAATTAAAGACATAGAGTTGTGAGAAAGAATACAGAGAGAACATATGTGCTTTTACCCAGTTTGCTATTAAGAGTGCATTTGTAGTCTGGATCTTGAATGCTTCGCAAAGGTCCATGTCTTAAAGGTTTAGTACCTAGTCTGTGGTGCTATTGGCAAATGGTGCAAGCTTTGAGAAGTAGGCCCTAATGGCGGAAGCAGGTCTTTTTTGGCATTTGCTTGAAAAGGACAACAGGACCTTGGCTCCTCCTCTTTCTTTGCTTCCTGGCCACCATGAAGTGACCAGCTTTGCTCCACCACTTGCTCGCCTTCATGATGCTCTGCCTCACCAAAGGTTTAGAAGCAATGGAGACAAGTGACCATGGCTGAAATTTCTGAAACCATGAACCAAAAGAAATCTTTCCTTCTCTATGCTGATTCTTTCAGGTATTTTGTCATAGCAACAGAAATCTGACTAGTAACATACTATTTTACAAGATCATACTACGGCATCACAACCAGGAAATTGACATTGATGCAATCAAGATACAGAACATTGCCATCACAAAGATTCCTCATGTTGTCCTTTTAAAATCACACCCACTTTTCTCCTTCCCTGTCCTTTTCTTTAACCCTTGAAAGCTGCTAGTTTTTTCTTCATTTCTACAGTATTTTTATTTGAAGAACAATATGAAATTGGAACATTTCAGATTAGTTTATTTCATTCAACACAATTGTCTAAGGATTTATCAGCTTGTGGAATGTATCAACAAATTGTGCCTTTTTATTTCTTAATAGTTTTCCAAGGTATAAATATACTACTTTGTATTAGATATTCACCCACTGAAGGAAATCTGGGTTACTTTTAGTATTGACTATGATGAACAGAGCTCCAGTAAACATTTGCGCATAGACTTTTGGGTCAGCATAAAGTCTTCATTGCTCTAGGGTAAATGTTCAGGAAGGCAATTACTAGGTTGGATGTTACATACTCAGTTATTTAAGAAACTGCCAAAGTGTTTTCCAGAATGGCTGTACCATTTTATATCCCAATTGACAATGTAAATGTGATTTAATTTTTCTGTATCCATGTCAACATTTGGTGCTATTATTAATTTTTTGGTTTGGTTATTTTGATGGGTTTATAGTGATGTCTTATCAAGATTTTAATTTGCAATTCCAAAAGGGTAATAATATGAAGCATCTTTTCATATGTTCATTTGCCAGCTGCAATTCTTCTTCACTGAAGTGTGTCTTTATGGATTTGATGGTTTCCTTTGTCATTGTTAAGTTTTGAGAATTCTCTATATAATCTAGACATGAACGTTTTGTCACATATATGGTTTGTAAATATTTTCTCTCACTCTGTAGCTCATATTTCCATTCTATTAACAGAATCTTTTGTAGAGCCCCAAATTTAAATTTGACAAAGAATAATTTATTATTTTTTATGTCTACTTATTTTGGTATCAGGTCTAATAATAGTTTTATTTTCTTTCTTCTTTCTTATTTTCTTTTTCTTTCTTAATTTGCTTGCTATAACTTTCACCACTGCATTGAATACAGTGGTGAAAGTGGATGTTTTTTCCTTGTTCATGATTTTAGAGAAAAGTATTCAGCTTTTTACCACTAAATATATGATTAGCTGCAAGTTATTTCTAGATTTTTTTGATGGTGCTGAAGTTTGAACTAAGGGCCTTGCACTTGCTAGGCATGCACTCTACTTGAGCAAGCTTTCTCTCTCTCCCTTGTTCTACTGAGCCTAACTGGGGGGTGACAGGAGATACAGAAAGGACAAATGACAGACAAACATGCATAAAGCTTGGGCTGGGTGTGCTGGGTGTTTGGATGGAGACGCACAACAGCCTCATTACTTCTTTTCTCTTCTTTTCTTTTGCTTCTTTTCTTCTCTATTCTTTAAGGCCTTACTTCTCCACTATTCTTTAAAACCTTCCTTCACTATTCTTTAAAACATAGCTTCTTTTCTATGCTTTAAAGTCTCAGACTCGCTCTGTCCCATGTTTTCTCTTAGCTTTTCTTTAGCATAATCTCTCTTAAAGTCTTTGCCCTCAGACTTGCACTGTCCCATCAGTCTTGCACTGTCCGGTGTTTCCTCTAATCTGTAGTATAACTCAGCAGCCCACCAGCAGCGTCATTCTCACAAGCAGCCCACCAATTAATCCATCCCCCATCAAAAAAAACATCATGTCCTCCTTCAGCGAGTCTTTTATATCCACTGGTAAACAAGAAAGTGGAGCAACAGTTCTCAGGGAGGGCCGTGACATTGTAACAAGAGAAACTTGTGTTCCTGCTTCTCTGAATGTAAACAACTTAGGAAAAGTAGCTGTGCTGCATTTTGCACTCTTCTGCTGCTGGGGCCATGCCAAACTCAGCTTGCTGATTATTGAGCACAGCTGTGCTTGTCACATTCTCATAGGCTTCTCATAATCCACTCCCCACACTTTACCACTTGAGCAATGCCCACAGTCTTTTGTTGCTGTAGTTATTTTTTAGATAGTCTTACATTTTTGCTTTGGCTGGCCTGGGGCCACAGTCATCCTACCTATGCCTCTTGTACAGTTGTGATTACAGGAGTATACCACCATGTCTGGTTATTGGTTGATATGGGAGTCTTGCTAACTTTTTGACTGTGTTGGGCTATAACCATGATCCTACTAATCTCTGCTTCCTGAGTAGCTGGTATTTCAGGCATATACCACCAGGCTAGTTGTAGATGTTCTTTATTTCTTTATAGAGATAAGAATGTTCCCCTCCATTTCAACTGTTCTCAGAGATTATTTTTTTTAATTATTTCATGTTGTTCTTTATTCTTTACTTGGTATATTTAAGCCACTTATACTTAATGTAGTTTATTATATGTTAGGGATTAATTATGCCCTTTTTGTTTTCTATTTGTTATTTTTGTTTTTCATTTCTGTGTTTTAGTTTTTTCTGCTTCCCTTTGGGCTCCTTAGACTTTATTTAAAATTCCATTAGGTTTTTCTATCGTGTTTCAGTATATCTCTGCATAAATTTTCAAATGTTTTTTCTGGATATTATATCACATATTCATAACTGCTATCATACACACATGCAATCATTTTACTGGGTTCATAATATGTAGAAATCTTATCTCCTTTTGCTTTCCCCTATTTATATCATTATCTGAATTATTTGCAGTAGCCACTTAGAGTTACATCATTGTTTTAATTTTTACTTAAACTCTGAAAAATAATTTAGAAAACTCAAAATCAGAATAAAACAAATATCTTAATTATGTTCATTTTAAGGTTGTATATTTATGCAATAACAAGAAGAATCCTCATTTTGGTAAAATTTGATTTACCTATATTTTTGCATAGTATGCTTATTTTTGCTTTGTAGCATTCCAAGATTTCTTCTTCTATTGTTTACTTTCTATTTAGAGAATTTCTTCTTTATCAATTACTTTAACATAGGTCTGCTGTTGAAAAATTCCCTTCATCTGAGAATGTCTTGATTTCCCTTTCATTCCTGAAGGACATTACTAGGTTGATGGTTCTTGCCTTTCAGCATCTAAAAAATATTGTGCTACTGCCATCTGGCACTCGTGATTCTTGGTGAGAAATGTGCTGTCAACCAAACACATTTTTTTCCCTGTGAAGATAAGATGATTCTGCTGGGCTTATTGTCGCATGCCTGTAATCCAAGCACTTGGAAGACTGAGACAGAATGATTGTGAATTTGAGGACAACATAGGGAGACTCTGTCTATAAATAAATAAGTACAACACACAAAAAACAAAACAAAAATACCCAAAATTTGGATAGCTTTCTGCTGCTGCTTTCAAGGTTTTACTTTGTGTTTCATTTTCAGAAGTTGAATGGAAGATGGGCTTGGCCTTGAACTTGTTAGCATTTAATTTTCTTGTTGTTCACTCACCTTCTTAAATTTGTTGGCTTATGTCTGTTGTCAAATACAGGAAAATGTCAACCACTATTTCATTGAACACTTTCTCAATTCCACCCTTGTTCACCTCTCCTTCACAAATTTTCTGGTCCTAGTTGGTAACTGAAGCTAATGAGATATGCACCAAGAGGGTGCCTGGTATGCCTTTGTGGTTAGGTCTGTGTGGACTTTCTATGGCCATTGTATATAAAGTATTCTGCCATCTCACCTTCACCTCCTCACCAATTTTCTTTAGGCTTTTCACTCACAGGATTCTTGCTAGTTATATTTCAGGTGAATTTATTTAAAAGTTTACAAACATTTACCAAAGATTTTCTTGTCATTGTATAAATCTATAATATACTTTAAAATTAATATTATTAAAATATTTATATTTTAGATCCTGGAACATGAGGTTTTTCTCAAGCCTAATTCACATCTAATTATATGGCTCAGTGAAATTTTAATATTTTCTAGGTAGGATACACATATTTCCTATTAAAATTATTTCTAGATATTTTTGGTTTTAATTGGTATTGGGAGGGTCCTTATCAGGCAATATTTTAAAATTCATTTTTTGTATATAGTGATGTCATTTGTTTATTATATTTATTTTGTATCTGACTATTTTGTTAAAAATTGTAAGGTTCCAATGGGAAAACAGACAATGAACTAAAGAAACACAAATGGCCAAGACACCATTTTCACTTCCCACATAACCAACGAAATCATGATGGTATCCAGTGCTGTCTTTGTTTTTTATGTTTATATAGCTGCCTTGCACTGAAATTTGAATTCTTTATAGTTGCTTATAATCCTGGCTGCCCAAGTAGGACAGGGCAGTTCCTGACTTTTTTTTTATTTGTGGGCAGTTAGTTCTATCACTTCAGCTGCTCTGTTAAGTAGCAGTGATCTCTCTATTTTCTGATGTCTGCCTGCTTTCATTGCATTCTGAAGGTTAAACAAACAATAGCTTATCCTGCTGGTTAAAAATATTTGCTGGATGTTAAGATGAAAGCTTGGCTTCTCTCTAGGTGGGCAAAACACATAGAGGTAGATAAGTTTTCAGCTACCAATACCATGAGAAAATGCTGAAAGAAATCTACAGAAGTAAAGAAACCAGTCATCTAATTACCTAGTTGTGTATTGGGTGAAAATATAGTCCCTACATAGTGTAAGGAAAATAGTGCTAATTCAGAGCTCTTGTTCTTCATGAGCATCTTTGGTGAATATTCATAGATGTCAAAACAACTTACATCAAAACATTTTCTAGCAATGTGATCTACAATAGTGACAGAAAACCCCACAACGCTCAAGAGTAGGGGTACATTGAACTAAAATTTGATACCGCCAGAAGTTTAAGTTCAGGGTCTAGAAAACTCTTTCTGTGAATAGTTTAGGCTCTGGGGGCCACTATTCTGCTACATATTGCCCAACTCTGCCTTTTATGTCACTATTGTAGCAATAGTGAATATATAAAAGTGTGACAGTGTTCCAAGAACACTGCATTTATTGGCGCAAATTTGAGTTCCATGTCATTCCCATGTGTTATGGAATATTATTCTTATTTTGATTGTTTTAATCACTTCAAAACATAAAAAGTACATGACTATAGGTAAAGCAGACAGTGGTCAACATTTGGCTCATGGACTGAGGTTTGTAGACCTCTGATATAACTAATAAAATCACGTTTTCCCATACTATTTTACATGAGGAAATGGTCATGATATAACTAACATTGAATGAAAAAACTGAATAGGCTCTAAAAGCATTTTTAGGGCATGCCCCTACTTAATAAAAATAAAGAAATATTAAAAAGTCTTGAAAGACATACCCCCAAAATATTAATTTTTTTCTCTTTAGAGGAGTGTTTGAATAATTCTTATTTCCTTAGTGTTTGTTAAATGCTTTACAATGCATGAATGCTATTTTTATAATAAGAAGCCTTACTCTGAAAACACACTCTTCTAAAAATTACTCTCAAGCTGGTTCTTTCCCTTGTTATTTTAAGAATGCATTTTCCATATTTTAAAAGTCATTTATTCTATCTGTCGTTTGTTTTCTTCTTTGGAGGATGTTTGGCAGCTATTTTCAGAACATCCTTCACTCGTTTTCTCATACATTCTTTTTCTTTTGCCCCACTCTCCCAATGATCTTGAAGGATGACATGCTTTAAAGCTCTATTTTGAGCCGACAGGAGAGATATTATTAAACACATTCATTAATCAGACAAGAAAGTAGCAATGTGTACTATGCTTTCCAATGTCACTCTTAATATTAACATCTTGAGGATCAAGTGATTTGACTGTGATGTTTTCAATAAGAAAATGAATCATACCAAAGATGACTAAACATTGATTTCTCTTTGCTGTACATTTGACCCTACATACATCACTGTGTGGATATTCACAGGAGCAGCAAGAATGGCTTGCTTTTTTGTCGTATCAGAATTTGAACTCAGGGACTTGAACTTATTAGTAAGTCCTCTACAACATGAGTCACTACCTCAGGCTTTTTTCTGCTTTAGTTATTTTTTAGATAGGGTCTTGCACTTTTTGTCCAAGCTGGCCTGGGACCATGATCCTACTACCTATGTCTCCCATGTAGCTGTAATTATAGTATGAATCAACATACCCAACTTGTTTGTTGAGTTGAGGGGGTCTCACTAATGTTTTGCCTGGACTGGCCTCAACTGCTATCTTCCTGTTCTCCACCTCCAAGTAGCTAAGATTGCAGGCATGAGCCAGTGCATCCAGTCCAAGAAGGACTTTGAAAAGCTCTTCTTATCTTGCCAATATATCTGCTTGACTCATAGGGAACACATCAGGAGGGCCCATATATCTTGGAAATTTTTCTTCCATGTATTTTCACTATTCTGCTATAGACCACCTGCCATTGTTCCTCCCACGAAGAACAAACCATGAGGCTCCTAATCTGTCTGCATCCCTAAAAGATTTCCTCTTAGAGTATTTATTACATTTAATTGAGCATAATCTGCAGTCAACCAGGTGAGTCTCCTGTATCTAGAAGTTGTCTAGGCAAACAGCTTATGGATGAATTCACTTGGTCATTCATGACAGAATACCTATTCTGCAGCAAGGATTTACCTATAGACCAGAAATATCAAGGCAGGTGCCCTATGTGATCACAACCTTTAATATGGCCCCAACTTAATTATAATCAACAGTAAAAGTAGGACTTAAAGTTAGAGAAGTGATAGCACTGTCAGCATTAAGCATGGAGGGGCAGCCATACAGAAAGGAAAAAAGACAAATGTTCATGGTCATTCCAGAAAAATGTCAAAAGGGGTTACAAGTGAGGAAGAATCCCTGGAAACCATTATTCCTAGGAGCCAGACAATGGCTAGACACTTAGTATGTTGCCTCTCATAAAAATCATGCATTATAGATCTCTTACGGAGGGGCCAAATCCCTTGTCTTTTATGGTATGTTGAAGAGAGGTAGGGAAGGAAGAGGAAATAGGACCTTCTGGTAATGACACAGGTTCCTCACAGCTTACAGAAATGTATCCTATGTGCTCAAAAGTAAGCTTTCTGAAGCACTTTATGCGCACTATCTCATTTGTTCATCAGAGCGCCATAGGCATACTTCATTTGATCGCATTGTGCTTTACTGTCCTCCACAGATATCATACTTATTACAAATTGGACGTTCGTGGCAAGACTGCATCAAGTGAGTCTGTTCATGCCACATTTTCCAGCAGTTCACATGGCCATTAGTGTTTTTAACAATAATTTATTTTCAAATATAGTATGTACTTTTAAAAATATATAATGATGTCGTGCACTTAATAGATTGCAGTATAGTATAACCATAACTTTTTTTTTGAGGTGTGGTCTCGGTATGTGTCCTAGGGTAGTTTTGAACTCCTGGGCTCAAGGGTCCTCCTGATTCAGTCTCCTGAATAGCAGTGACTACAGGCACACAACAGTACAACTAGCTGCATAACTTTATATGCACTGGGAAACCAAAGAAATTCATATGCCTTGTTTTATTCTTCACTTTATCATAGTATCCTAGAACTGAACCCACAATATCTGTAAGGCATGCCTGTGTATGGGGTTAATACTGACTTGTCCAAGTCCTTGAAATGAGGAAACTGAATACAAGAAAGAAAACTCAACTTATCCTTGATCATACAGCCAATTAGCAATAGAGGCAGTTGCCAAGTCTTCAAGAACTATTCTCATCCACACAAAATAAGAGTTACATAATCCATGATTTCATAAAATGATTGAAGCAGGTTTCAGTCTCACTATTTCATTAAAATATGGCTAAATCCAATCTGTTAATGATCCTAAATAATTATCACAGTCAAGTGTGAATTACAATGATAACAAGAGAGGATGATGTGGGAACGCATATGATCGGATATATTGTATATGTGTGAAAATGTCATCGTGAAACCAGTTATTTTGTTCAATTAACATATGCTAATAAAAATTTGAAAAAAATAAAAGGAATGCCTCTGAGGTATAAAAATCTCTGTTAAAAATGAGAACATTATTCAGCCATAAAAAGAATGAAATCCTGTCACATAGAGCAACATGGATGGAACTAGAAGATATTCTGTTAAGTGAAATAAACCAGACACAGAAAGACAAGTACTGCATGATCTTAATCAAGTGTGGAACCTGAAAAACTTGATTTCACAGAAGTTGCGAGTACAATAGTGGTTACTAGACATTGGGGAGGTTGGAGACAGCCACGGAAAGAGGTGATCACTGAGTACTATGCTGTAGTTAGATAGGAGTAAGAAGCTCTGGTGTGCTATTGCACAGCAGGGTGACTACGGAGAACAATAATGACCTGTATATCTTAAAAAGCTAGAAGAAAGGACTTTGAATGTTTTCACCATACGAAACTGATAAACGTTTAAGGAGACACATTTAACCTGATCATACAATATATACTTATATGTAAACATCAAATGCTACCCCAATTAATATGTACAAGTTTTATGTATCAGTTAGAAAAATACACATTTAATTTAAAAATAAGAGAAATTGACCATAAGAAGAAACAAAAAGTAAGAATATAATTCTGCCCTCAATGTTTTAAGTTCTGTGCTTGCTGGTTTGCCTACACACTAAAGTTGTGCTTGTCTCAAGAAAAATTCCTGTTAGACTTTGAACATGGGGACTGGCTTTAAACTTGTGGCTTTGTACAAATGGTCTTCTTAACTTTGTGTATTTTATTTAAGAATTGACAAATGCATAACTTAGAGCAGAATGCAGATGAGATTGATTCTGCACCCTCCAAAGTAGGTTCCCAGGGATCCCATTCTGAGGAATGTTTGGTGAACTATCTCATCTTGGGCACCTTTGAATGCCTGATCCTACCTTGCTCAAGGGCAGATGCTTGCTCTTCAACACAACAGGACATGCAAGGCCATGAAACCACAGTGATCTGGCATTGGACAGGGCCTTAGGGGCTCTAAAGAGAGACTAGGTGACAGATGGGAGAGGAATAAACTGACTCCCAGTGGATAAGAGAAGGACAGCTGAACAAATTTCAGTGCTATCCCTTAATACATCCAAGTTAATTGGCATAGGGTTCTTCTGGACTGTGCTTCTAAACACGCTTGGTAGAAATGTTGTATTGTTTTGCAGTTAGAGCCACCAAGCTCCCGTCATTCAAGTAAAAAAACTCTAAATGAATAATAAATTAATAAGTAGAATCAGGCTCACTGAAAGGACAAAGGGTGAAAACTTCTGTCAACATGGTATTGTGCTTTCAGCCACTTCCTTCTGAGTTGTGATGATTGTACATATCAAGGGCATAAATGCTGCTCAGCAAGGACTGTTCCATGTTACCATGGAAAAATGAGAAAGGTCTACAATGTCACAGAGCTTGCTGGCAGCATCATTGTATCCAAGCAAGTTAAGGTTAATGTTTCTTTTTCTTTCTTTCTTTCCTTTTTTTTGCCAATAGTATTCATGTGAATGTGTTGTACATCAAGCTTTCTTACAATTGAGAAAAGTGTCCTGAAACATGGAAAGAATGAAACATGAAAACCAAACAAAAACAAAAGAGAAAATTACCTACAGGCTAAACTGTCAACATACTGTATGCTGGTGGTTCCCAGCCAGGGTCAATTTTGTCCCCTAATGGGATATTAGGCAATATCTTCAGTCATTTCTGATTTTTATGCTTGGTGGGAAGGATGTGTGTTATAGGGACCTAGAGGGTAGAGGTTAGGGATGCTGACAGACATCTTATAATGTACAGGACAGTTCCTTAAAAGCAAAAATAACCTGTCCCCAGATGTGACTAGTGCTGATATTGAAATACCCTGCTCTATGCAGAGAGAAATTTTCATGAGGACAAACCATAAGAAACATGATCTGTTAGAATAATTTCCCTATGTATCCATGGCATAATGGGTAAAAACCTGTTGACTGAGAAAAAATCTTAACAATAACACAAATGAAAACTAAAAAGAAATGTTTCACTCATATGAATTCCTATTCCTATTCCTATTTGAATTAAAATTCAAAGAGGGAAATTTAGGAATTTTGATTACATTGGAGTCAATGTCATGTCCTAGAACACAAGACAAGAGCCAAGTATTTGGTATTCAACTCTGTGACAAGATGTGTGTATCTCTAAAGTCACCCTGTATAGTTTAGGATGATGCATTTGTCAGCAACACTCTGTAAGTCAGGACACTCACAGCCAAGAACGTGGATAATCTCTAGGTCCACAGACTATTTGTGGCTTCATCTTTCTTTATGCAATTCCTGGGTGATGCTTTTGTTTGAAAACAGCTGCTTGGAACCTACAGCATGTCTTATCTACACCAATTTGCTCACTTGGGCCAGGGTCTGTGCCACATGGCTGGACTCTGCATTTCATCATGTCCAGGTCATGCTTCTCATGCCTTTCTTACTGGGGCAGCCTCTCTTGAACTTGGCACAGAAGGACTGTAGTCATTTGGCTCCACATCACCCATCATTTATCCAACTCGGAGCAGAGTGCTTGCTTAAGACTCAGTTTTAATCTGGGATGATGATCGTTACTCCTGAATTTTGTCTGCAAGTCTTCCTTTTCTGCACTATTTGTGAGCAGGAACATACCAGGAAATCCATGGCAGGTCCCTATCCCATAATCTCATAGCACATCAGCTCATATCACCTTGGTGACATTAAGTATGCTTTCCTCAATCACTGATCTGGCTGCTGGCCAAGCAAAGGTTGAATTTGTTTTCAGGGTTTACCATCATTTCATTACCATTTCACTAAAGTAGGCTGACACTGAGATTTTTTTTTAAAAAGAGGTATTTTTCTGAGAAGTTAGTGTCTGGTCTCAGCTATTGGATATGATCATCTTCCAAAGCAGTTTATGGGAAATGTGTCTCTTAGCAGACCTACTTTTAGCAATAGAGAAAATTGTTCTTGATGATCTATAAAGTGACTTGTAAAGCATAAAAATTGTGTCCATTTAGGGAATTGGAATCATTTCTCACAACCAAGACTATTCAACTTTTGGTCTCATTGGGGAGAGATTATACTGAGTTGAAAGCTAATACCCAGAACTCACAGAAAAGATGCCAGTACAAACTTACTTCTTCCAAACCAGATCTGCCTATCAAAATACCAGAACTTGTTGCTTATTACAAACTAAAATTCCTAATTTCGCCATAACAGGCTTATGTAAATCAGCTTCCCTTGTGTTCTTACCCAGTGGCATATGTCTTTAGCCCACTTTTAAATCAGGCTAATTTTTTTCTATTGAGTTGCTGCAGTTCCTTACACACTCTGGATATTAAGCCCTTGTCAGATATGTAGTTTGCAATTGTTTTTCTCCTTTTTGTGGTTTATCTTTTCATTTTGTTGATTGTTTCCTTTGTGAGGAGAAGAATTTTAGTTTGATGCCATCCCACTGGACTATTTTTATTTTGTTGCCTGTGCTTTTAGAGTCTTACTGAGAATGCCAATGTCATGAATCTTTAATGTATAAATGACCTATACAGACATTTCTCAAAAGAAGACATAGGTATAAGGAAAAACACCCAATATCACTAGCCATTAGGGAAATGAAAAACAAAACTCAGTGAGATATAACCACAGTCTAGTTAGAATGCTTATTATCAAAATGGCAAAAGATAACGTGTGCTTGTGAGGAAGTGGAGAAAAGGGAACCTAGGTACATTGATGGGAGGAGCACAAATTATTACAGCAATAATGGAAAGTTATATGGAGGTGCCTCAAAAAATTAAAAATAGGACCACCATATCACGTAGAAACCCTGCTTCTATGTATTATCCAAAAGAATGAGCTAGATATGTTGAAAAGACATTTGTACTCCGATGTTCATTGCAGCACTATTCTCAATAGCCAAGACATGGAATCAACTTAAGTGCCCATCGGTAAGTGGATAAAGAAAACAAGGTATATGTGAATATTGTAATGCCATTCAGGATTAAAAATGGGGAAATCCAATCATTTGTCATGGCATGAAAGAACCTGGAGAACATTACGCTAAGTGAAATAAGCCAGACGCAGAAAGAAAAATACTGCATGATCTCAACAAATAAAATTCAAGTCACAGAAGTACAGTAGAGTGGTGATCACTGGGGGCTGGAGGTGGGAAGAAAGAGAATGGGGAAATGTTAATCAAATAATACAAGGCTTCACATGGGCAAAAGGCATAAGTTTGAAGATTGGTTGCACAGCAGAGTAACTATAGTAAACAATAATGTATAATACATGTTAAAATTACTAAAAAAGTAAATTACAAATGTCTCACCATCAACATGATAGGTACAGGCTGGCAAAGTGGCTCAAGAGGTAGAGGACTTACCAAGCAAGTGCAAGGCTCTGAGTTTAAACTGAACACAGCCAAAAAAAATGACATATGTAAGTGAGGCAACAGATATGTTAACTAGCTGCATTCCACATTGTATACACATATCAAAACATTCATAACTGTATACATTATTATTTATCAGCCAAAAATAATTTTAGTGATATTTTAAAAGAAATAAATTTTTAAATGAGAAAACATTTCAGTAGACAATGCATCCATTCAGAGAAGGAATTATGATTATTATTCTTTTCCTAACTCTTTGTTTCTCTAGTATCAAGAAAAATAAGTGTTTGGAATATTACAGGCATTCACTAATTGTTAATTTAGTTGATACTTTGTATGTACAGTTGACTTCTATTGTTTGTGGTAATTATGTTCTATAAAGTCACCATGATCACTGCATTATACTAATTAGCTAGGTTTCTATGATGCCATAGTTGCCATGTTTTTGTCATCTGGGCAATACATGAGCTTGTTTTATGTGTTTCTGCATAAAGATACCTTATTTAATATACATCATTGACTCATTCACATTGAACTCACAGTCAGCAGCACTGTAACTGACACGTAAAGATATCCAACACATTAATTTTCTCCATAAAGCATATCTCAGTCTTCTTGTGCCTAGAAACACTACACAGCATTTCAACACTATGTTTGAGGACCAATAGAGAAATCACCAATGAAAAGCACAAAAATGAAGGAAAAATGGCACTAAACTGCTACTTTAAAAAATGACATTTATTTATCTTATGAACAAGATGGGAAAGCAGAACAGACTCTAGTTCAACCTCAGTTGGGAATGTGTTCATTAAGCTATTCCACACATGTCTATAAATGGCCACACCATGAGTATTGATGCTGGGGTTATAAGTAAACTTTGGTGAGCAGGCAAAGCAGTTAACACAGAATTTGAAAACAATGAGCATCAGCTGTATATATTTATGTATCTATCACACACAATTAATAAAATTCAATGTTATACATAAGATCGTAATAGATTATGATTATTACATGATAATTTATAAAATACATTTAAGATTTATGAGTCCCCAGAGGATAAAGAAAAATCCATGGACCAGGGAATAAAGAAGACAAGGTTAGGAAACAGTGGGATGAAATATAGATCATTCCACTGACTATACATCACAGTTTTAATGTATTTTCTAATATTTTATAATGCAATAGTATGAGTATGTGGTTTTTATATGTGGTAAATATCCAATGAAAATAATTGATAATGTATGACATATGAATTACATACAATAGATGAACTAATGCAACCAACTTAATGTAATACTTACATATTACTGCTTGTATATACAAATTATGTATATATACACACATGTTCAATCAATTACACTCATACACATTTATGTATATAGGTACATATTCCAGAGATAAGCATTTATTCAAGAAAAGATGAAATACATGTCCCTATTAGGAGACAAACTATGTGATTACATCACCTTGGCTTAATAATAGTTTCTCGCTCCTCTTCCTAGATTCTCCTTCCGTTTCTTACCTCAGTGATTGGCATTACCCTCCACTTGGTCCTCCAGCTAGAAGGAAGGGAACATACTGATACTTTCCTCTTTTTTGCCTCATTTATCCAGAACATCATTAGGGCTTACTGATTTTGCCTTCTAACATCACTCAATTCTAAAACGCCTTTCTGTACTTCTATGACTTTAGCTCTACCTTCATTTCATTTGTATAAAAGTACTCTTCACATTTCTGTCTCAGTCTCCATTGCTTCCCAGTCTCTAACAAATAAATCTTCTACTTTGAAAAATCAAGTGGCTTTGTAAAAAGACAAACCTTATCAACCTACCTTGGCATAAAAATTTTCAGTGAGTTAAAGTCCAACCTTTCCACATGACATACAAGTGAAGTAGTGAGTTATTGTCTGACAATTCAGCAATGAGCAGGTATGTGTGGAAAGAACCAAACAGAATCTTAGGGGATTCCATTTCCTGGAGGAACAGAGAAAGGAGGACTAATGAGACAGTTTGGGAATCAAGGAAAGACAACCCAAATGGGGTCAGGAAACCAGGAAAAATTGTTGTCAGAAGTCAAGGAAAGAGAATTTAAAACTGTATGGTGTTTCAGTGCTTCCAAGAGATATCAGAGTAGATGAAGATTTATAAGAGAGCCTGGGTGTAGTAGGTGCAAGGTCCTTTGGGGACACATTTTGAGCAGAGGAATAAAGAAAAATCCACATGTCGGGGACTGAAGAGGAGAAGGCTAAGAAACGGTAAGAAGAATGTACTCGCAGCTACAAACTTTCTTCTTAGCACTGCCTTTTCTGTGTCCCAAAGGTTCTGGAAAATTGTGTCATAATTTTCATTAGCTTCCAGGAGTTGTTTTATTTCATCCCTTATTTCTTCAATGACCCACTCATTGTTCAAAAGTGAATTGCTCAGCTTCCATGTGTTAGAATATCATCTATGGTTTCTCATTATTGACTTTTAGTTTTATACCATTGTGGTCAAATAAAATACAGGAAGTTATTTCCATTTTTTGTATTGTGTAAGACATGCTTTATGTGCTAAAATTGATCTATTTTGGAGATCTTGGCTTCTAGGAAGAAGCTTTTGGGCTTCTTTAGGTATCTATTAAGTCCATTTGAGCTATAGTGTCAATTAATTGTGATGTTTCCTTGTTGAGTTTTTTGTCTCAATGACTATCTATTGGTGAGAGTAGGGTATTAAATTCACCCACTATTATTGTGTTGAGATGCATTGGAGCTTTTATGTGTAATAGTATTTCCTTTATGAAATTGGATGTGCTGACATTTGGTGTATATATGTTTATAATAGTTCTACATTAAAAATTCAGAGAAATTACAAATAAATAACCTAACAAAATATCACAAGCTCTTGCAAAAAACAAGAACAAGTAAAACATAAAAGAAGTAGAAGGAAAAAAATAATAAAGATTAGGTCAGAAATTAATGAAATGGAGACAAAAAGAATAATACAAAGAAACAATTAATTAAAAAGTTAGTTCTTTGAAAAGATAATGAAAATTAACAAAAACTCTTTAGCCAAACTAATCAAAGGAAAGAAGAAGATAACCCAAAGTGATAAATTAGAGATAAAAAAGGAACTCTGCAATAAATACCAAAGAAATCCATAGAATCATTAAAAAATACTTTGAAAATAAATCTATTCTAATAGATTGGAAAATCAAGAAGAAATGGATAAAGTTCTAGATGCATATAACCTACCAAAATAGAGTCAGGAGAATATAAACCAACTAAATGGAACTATAATAAGCAATGAAATTGTCTTCCAACAAAGAAAAACACAGGACTGGATGGATCCACTGCTGAATTCTTCCAGACCTTTAAGGAAGAACTATAACACCAATGCTCCTCATACTAGTCCATAAAACAGAAAGTAAAGGAACACTATCAAACTCATTGCATGTAGCCAGTACTACCATGGTACCAAGTCTGGATAAGAACGCTTCAAAAAAAATTAAAGACCAATTTCTCTGATGAACTTAGACACAAAAATTTTCCACAAAATATGCACAATCTGAATTCAGCAACACATTAAAAAAATCATACACCAAAATAAAGTTGGTTTCATTCCAAGTATGTAAGGAAGGTTCAACAAATCAATTAACATAATACACCACATAAACAGAATAAAGGACAAAAATCATGTGATCATCTCAATAGATGCAAGAAAGCCTTTGACAAAATTCAACATACTTTTATGATGAATGTCTTGAAGCAACTAGAAGGAACTTACCTATCCTGATATAGTAGTAAAGTTTAGATAAGATAAACCCATAGCCAACGTTATCCTAAATGGGGAACATTTAGGTATAAGTGCTGGAAACATGGCTCAAGAGGTAGAGTACCTGCTTAAAAAGCATAAGGCCCTGAATTAAAACCCAAGTATTACCGAAAAATAAAAATAAAGTCAGGAATGAAGCAGAAGCGTCCACTCTCTCCACTCTTATTCAATGTAGTGCTAGAATTCTTAGCCAGAGCAATATGGAAAAAGAAAGAAATAAAAGGGACAAAAACAGGAAAAGAAGAAATCAAATTATCCCTATTTGCAGATGTTATAATCCTATACTTGAAGGACCAAAGCACTCCACAAAAAAACTCTTAAATCTGATAAGCACTTTCAGAAAAATAGCAAAATGTAAAATCAACATAAACAAATCAGTAGCATTTCTGTATACTAATAATGAACACACTGAGAAAGAAATCAGGAAAGCAACACCATTCACAATAGCTTCAAAAAAATCAAATACCTAGGAATAAACCTAATTAAGGAGGAGAAAGACCTCTACAATGAAAACTATAAAAAACTGAAGAAAAAATTAAAAACACTAGAAAATGGAAAGACCTCCCATGATCATAGATCAGAATCAATATTGTGAAAATGGCTATACTCACAAAAGCAATATATAGAGTCAATGCAATCCCCATCAAAATTTTATATGATTCTTCAGAGAAAGAAAAATCAATGTGAAAATTCATCTGAAAGCACAAAGGATCTTGAATAGCCAAAGCAATGCTGAGCAAAAAGAGCAATGCTGAAGATATCACAATACTCAACTACAATTATACTACAGAGCCATAGCAATAAAAATGGTATGGTACCAACTCAAAAACAGACATGTAGATCAATTGACCAGAACAGAAGCTACAGAAATAAGCTCACATAGGTATAGCCACTTGATTATTTGTCAAAGGTGCCAAAGACCTACGTTGCAGAAAAGACAGTCTCTTCAACAAATGATGTTAGGAGAACTGGATCCACATGTAGAAGGCCGAAACTAGAATCCTATTTTTATCCTGTACCAGAATCTATTCCAAACAGATCAAAGATCTTAACATAACCAAAACTTTTAAACTGCCAGAGAAAAACTTAAGGAAAACCCTTGAAAATACAGGCATAAGTAATGCTTTTCTGAATAGAAATCGAATTGCTCAGAAAATAAGAATAAGAATTGAAAAATGGAATTGCCTCAAATTACAAAGCTTTTTCACAGCAAGGGAAATAATTTCCAGAATCAAAATAAAACCTGCAGAATAGGAGAAAGTCTTTGCCAGCTATTCATCAGATAAAGGATGAATATGCAGAATATATAAAGAGCTCTAAAAATTAAATAACAAAAGAATAGCTAATTCAATTAATAAATGGGCAAAGAAATTAAACAGATAAGTTTTCAAAAGAGGAAATATAAACTGTTAACAACTACATGAGGAAAAAAATGTTCAAGATCCTCAGCCATAAAGTTAATTCAAATCAAAATACCACTGAGATTCCATCTCACCCCAGTCAGAATGGGTATCATCAAGAAAAGAAACAGCAGCCAAGCACAGGAGGATTATGCCTCCAATCCTAGCTACTGGGAGGCCAAAATAGGGAGACTTTTGGTTTGAAGCTAGGCAAATAGTTGGCAAGACCCCATCTCCAAACTAACCAGAGCAAAATGGACTGGAGGTGTAACTCAAGCAGTAGAGATCCTGCTTTGCAAGCGTGAAGCTTTGAATTCAAACCCTAGTCCCACCAAAGAAACGAAAAATAAAAAACAATAAATGCTGGTAAGGAAGTGGGGAGAAAATTCTCTACACTGTTGGTGGGCATGTAAATTAGTGCAGCCACTATGGAAATCAGTGTGGAGGTTGCTCATAAAACTAAAGATAGGAGTACCACATGGTCCTTCTCTAACACTGCTGGGTGTATATCTGAAAGAATGCAAGTCACATACAGTAGAGATACTTGTACCTCCATGTTCATAGCAGCCTTATTCACATTAGCCAAACTATGGCATCAGCCTAGATGCCCTCAATTGATAATGGATAAAGCAAATGTGGTGTACATACAGCTTAGAATATTATTCAGTCATCCAGAAGAATGTCATTTGCAGTCAAATGGCTGGAACCAGTGATCATCATGTTATGTGAAATAACTGAGACCAATAGAGTCAAATACCACATGTTCTCTCACATGTGGAGAATCTAGTCTTTAAAAATGAATGACAGGAATGCAAAACAGGTACTGTTGGGGGTGCCAGCGGTGAGAGGAGAATGGTGAAAGGAGAGGGTGGGGGTGAATATGGTTGAACTATTCTATACACATGTATGAAAACAGAACAATGAATACGGTTGAGTTTGTTCTAAGAAGGGGGGATGGGAGATGAGGGGGAGAAACAGAGCAGATGTGTTTGATTGAGGTAAATTGTGTACATATAAGGCAACATCACAATGAAACCCTTTTTCACAACTAATATATGCTAACGAAAATGGAAAAACAGCAGGATAAAACATAGATCCTCCCCCTGGCAATGCTGATGAGGGAAAAAGAATCAGGTGGCTGTGGAGAACCCGGGAATGCCAGAGGTAGAGGGACTCACAGTTGGTGCTGTACCATAATTCCTACTTTTCAAACCTCCAGTGAGGCTGCAAAAACACCAATCAGTCTTCTGCTTAAGTGCTCAGCGAAATTCCTTCTGCTTGAAAAATGTCTTGCATAATTTATAGGTTTTCACACTTAAAATATCATTCATAGAAATACGAGAATTTCTGAGGTGAAAAGCAAAAAGAAATATTCACCTAAGCATGGCTAATAGTGAGTTTTATGCTTCTGATAGCTCTTAAAGTGAGATGAAAGGGTGCAAGTTTACTCAGAGAAATGATGGCAGGGCCTTCAAAGAGATTCTCCTTACCTGAGAGGAATTTGCCTGTGTGCTATTTTATTCCTGTTTCTTGTTTCCTTTCTTTAGGGAAACATCCGGTGTCTTCATTGCTCAAGTATTGATGAACAGGCTGTTTATTAAATAAATTCATAGACTATGCAGCTGGAGGAAGTAATTAAGAAAACATGACTGGGGACTGAAATGTGCCTCTATCTGTACCTACTGTGATTTCTTTGTTGGAAACCAGAGACTTTGCCACAAGGTTTGCCAAGTGAGTTATATAAGGAAATTCACCTCTGGAAAGGATGAAGAAGCACCAGAAATTACTCCTGATACCTCCTCCACTGTTTTAAGAGTGTGAGGGACATAGAATTCTTTTTTTGTGGTCTTTAGTCCATGCTTGCGGTTGCACTGAGACTAGAAATGTTCTGGGTGTTGCTAACTGCACCAAGTGTTCCCGTGTTTCTGTATCACTTTCAGGGTTAGTGAACTGCCAGGGATGTAAGTAAGTGTCTCTGTGAAGTGTACAACACATCTTCTAGATTGAAGGCTCAAACGATTTCTTTGAGGAAAAATACAAGGATTCTACCCCTATCAGCAAAAGGACCAGGAGTGATTGTTTCCAACAGAAAATGCAGCTTCTTTAAGTCAGCCAGTCAGCAGCTACATTTAGCTCTTAATGGGAGGAGGGCTGAGAGGGTACAGAAGGGAGGTCCCCAATGGTTTGCTGTCTTTGGGAGTAGAGTATCTGTGTTCATAAACACACACACACACACACACACACACACACACACACACAGAGAGAGAGAGAGAGAGAGAGAGAGAGAGAGAGAGAGAGAGAGATGTCACAGCTCTGTTTCCAGTGGCAAAAAATCAGTAGCCACAAGTGAAGCAAAATGCCCAATCACTAAGGGGAGGGGAAGAAGGGGAGAGGCCCAAGTCTCCAGTGGGCTGCAATTATTTAAGACAGTATTCCATCCGATGAAATCATTCTTTACAGATTTTGCATTGTTTGCAACAGGGACCCAGCCTTTTAAATTGGAATTGGTCTGCAATTGGAAACTTCAGCTGTAATAATTCCCCCGCGCAGCCTAACAGTCTCAAGGTTTTCAATACGAAAGGCTGAGTAGCAAACATTCAACAGAGACACCAGACAGCCCCTGTGTGTATTCTTATTTCTCAGAACACATGGCATTTACCTTTACTTGTTTTTTACTCTACTCTGGTTTCTGTCATCTGTGGGCACAGTTAGTTACTAGCCATTTCATAACTGAATCTCAGGCTTTGGAGCAAAAAGTCTTTGTTGGAAGGAAAAAAAACCTAATGGACCTCATCTCTGTGGTCTATGGCCAGATTTTAAGGGCAATTTTCATGGATTGTGAGAGGTCACCAATGTTAAAGATGAGGCTAGTGACCCAGTGTGTTCAGGAAACAGATCCACTAAGTGGCTTGTTAGAGCAATGAGAGCTACTGTTGCAGAGATATCTTATAAAATGACATTTTCCACTAATTCTAGACAAAAATGTAATGGAAACAAAATATTGTAAACTCACCTCCTGTTCAGTAGCCATAGAAAACTTACCACATGAAGATTTATTTTTGTGTCTTGGAGCTTCAAATTCCAGTCATTTATTAAGTGTCTATTTTGAATTAGTCACAAACCATTGTCTCTGGAGACTGCCCTCTTTCCATCCACCCTGTAATGCAGCTTCAGTTACTGTCATCCTGTTTGCACACCAAACCCTCTCGCCTTATCTGTTCATCAAATCAGTAGCATCCCACTAATTTCCCATTGAAGATCACCCTACTCATATATCCCCCCTGCTACTAACACTGGACACAGCCATCAGTGAAAACTGATGTCCCTATTGCTATCTGAGACCCAAAATTAACTGGTGCTGTGGACCATTCTGATGGTGCTGCCTGATAAATTTCCTCTCTTATTTCTCATGGTGACTTTTGCCAACTTAGCCCCATTCTTCTCAAGTCCTCTGCTTCATCTCTCCTCTCAGTACACAATCTTTCCTTCTATGCAAAGAGAAAATAGACATTATCAGGAAGAACCTTCCTTGGCTTTTCACATCTCCTGCACAATGATCTATACCTGAGTACTTCTTCCCCTTGGTTTCCCAGGAACCTAGGACCAGAGATAAGCATCACACTATCTGCTCTGTAAATTCCATTCTATCACACAAGAATGTCCATCATTTGTCCCTTTCCCTTCCTTATCAACAACTTTCCAAAGAATGGCGCATCTACAGAAAAATGAGTTCTCTATGTTTCTCAACATTCTTGCCAAGTGTCATCAATCAGTATGATCGCAATTTTAGCTCATACGTCATTGGGAAAATATTCACAAAATCGTGTGCATGTTCTGTCACGACTTTTATCTTTTATCTCCGACTCCTTAACCTGCAAGCATCTGCTTTTAGAGTTCCCCACTCTTTACAAAGGCATATCTGCAAAGTGACTCATCAATGACCTTCAGAATGCGAACTTCGTAACTTCTTTTAGGTCCAACTTCTAACTGTTTGCATGCACCGAGATTTTAAAACTGGGGTTTGTTTTTCCTTTTTATAATAGTTTTATTATACTTTATAGCAGTTTTTACTAATGCATAAAATATTTCTATGTGATATTTTCATACCTGTATCCAGGGTGCACTGAGCAAATCCAACCACTTCACTCCTTCTTCTTCTTCTTCTTTTTCTTCTTCTTCTTCTTCTTCTTCTTGTTCTTCTTCGGTGGCATTGGTGTTTAAACTCAGGGCCTGATGCTTGCTAGGTAGATGCTCTTACCACTGAGCCACCAGATCAGCAACTACTCTTTGCATATGCTGCTCACCACTGCAATCTTCTCAATCCTTAGTCATCACTGTTCTATTTTCAGGTTGCCTTTTTCAGTTGCCACATATGCGATAACAGCTGGTACTTCTCTTTCTGTGTTTGCC
This sequence comes from Castor canadensis, assembly GCF_047511655.1. NCBI lineage: Eukaryota > Metazoa > Chordata > Mammalia > Rodentia > Castoridae > Castor > Castor canadensis. The sequence continues at coordinate 138,554,373 of NC_133405.1, forward strand.
TTCTTTCACTTAACATAATGCCCTCCAGTTCTATCCATTTTGCAACAAATGACAGGATTTCATTCTTCTTTGTGGTTGCATAATACTCCATCATGTGTATATATCACATTTTCCTTACCCATTCATCTGTTGATGGGCACCTAGGCTGACTCCCTAGCTTGGCTACTGTGAATAGTGCCAAAATAAACATTGGCATGAAGCCGTCTTCATAGTATGCTGTCTTCATTTCCTTTGGGTCTATACCCAGGAGTGGTACAGCTACATCATGAGCTAGTTGCATTTTTAGTTTTTTGAGGAGTCTCCAAACTGTTTTTAATAGTGACTGGACTAATAGGCATTCCCACCAACAGCATACAAATTTCCTTTACCTCCACAACCTTGCCAGCATTTGTTATTTTATGTTTATTTTTGATAATAGTCATTCTATTTTGGGTGAAATGGCATCTTGTAGTTTTGACTTGCATTTCCCTGATAGGTAATGATATTGTGCATTTTATATATTTGTTGGCCATTTCCATTTCTGCTTTTGAGAAGTGCCTCATGAGATTGTTTGCCCTTTATTTAAATTAGATTACTTGTTTTTTATTGTTGAGTTTTTTGAGTTATTTATATATTCTGGATATTAATGCTCTGCATTTTTGAGTTGCTTTTAGTTTTTGAAAGAAGTTAAAAATTTAAACAAAACCTCAGTCACTCAAACAATAGGTTCTCCTAGAAGTGTTTTTAAATTTTATTTTAGCTGTGGCTGCAGAGCCAATTCAGGACTCTGAGAGATACTGAACCATGAATCTGTTCAATGATATTTGCTCCAATATTGCCTGCACTGTATTTGAGAAACGGGCACAGAGGAAATGATTGATTTTGGTCAGAGGAGTGATCCCACGCACAGTAATAGGACGATGATTATGCAATAAGATTTTGTATTAAACCTTTATGATAGGACATAACAGAAGCTTGAAGCAACTGCAAGAATTACTCCGTCCCAGGAGTTGAGGGTTCTGTGTTCCAGAGGCAACTCAAAGTGAATCTGGTAAAGATGAGGTGACTTAGGCTTTTTTCAGCCTACACCTGCACAGTTTCAACAACAAAGGTGACAGAATACATGTATGTCTGTATCCTATTACTGAGGAGACCTCCTCATGTAAAGAGGAGATTCCTAATATAGAAATGCAACCCATCAGAAAACAGATAGACTCATATTTTCTTCCCAAGGTTTTCCCCCTTTTGGGGTGGTGAACTCAAGGACATGTAATAACTTAGAATCATTTTCCCAGGAGAGCTTCACACACATTTTTCTCCTATTCTCTGCTGCTCTTTCTGCAGACTTCAAGATGTGATTCTAAAAATAAAGACGCATGAAGATTCAATCACTACTATTCTTTTATTTAAAGCTCTGGACAATTACTGAGAACAAACCCTAGGGGATGAAAAATAGAGATTAGAAAAATTGAATAAGAAAGTCATTATGCACAATACATCATTTGCTATATAGTGCTTTGTGATTTTGAATTTTAATAATGAGTCAGAGAATAGTTAGGATTCTTACCAAGTATTATGATCCTGTAAAATTATTCCCATCAGGCTATTTTCATAAGTGCTTCAGAGATTAAACTGATGCTTACATATACCTTTCTAAAGCAGATATTATTTTCTATATTTCCAAAAAGTGATTATGGTTGTCTAATTAACATTAGTCAATGACCACTATACTCATTAGTAACTGGAAAATTCTCCGAAATGATTCATGCAGCTAATTGTGCAACAACAGAATAATGACTGTTTGTGTTGAAAGAGTATTCAAATATTGACAAGAGTCTCATGCATATGTGTGTACCTGAAAAAGTCATGATGTGTCAGAATATGGCACCATACTTTTTGAGAATGATGAAAAAATACACATAGGCTATTTCCCAGCTCATAAGTCAAGAGGATAAACTCAGGCACAGATTCTATCTACATACTGAACTGGAGTGAAACAATACTTCACCACGACCATTATCTGTTTATTCATTTTTTTTGTTCATGTGTTACAAAAGATAGCATGTGTCTTCTATAGTACTCTGCTAAACAATGATGAAGTATAGTTCCCAGCCTCAAGTTCTCTAAGATCTTAAAAGAGGCAGAAAAATAGCTATTTGGCAAAAAGCAAAATGAAATACATTCTCCAACAAAGGTACACAGAGCTCTTCCTTATCCTATTTGGTCCTGGGCAAGGCTAGAGTTAAAGATAACTTAGGGTGCTATCTTTTAAGTTGGAGTGTGCAATAGTTTGGATCTTAAATGGCCCCCCAGTGGCCCATGGTCCTCACTGTGTTGCCTTTGGGAGATGGTAGAACCTCTAAGAGGTGGGGCTTAGCAAGAGGCAGTTAGGTCATTAGGGATATACCCTTATAGGGTATATTGAGACCCCATCCCTTCCTGGAAGTCTCTTTGTTTCCTGGCCTCCATTAGGTGAGCAGTTTCTTCTGTCACACACTTCTGCCATGATGCGCTGTGAAATCTCAAAACCTGTGAGATGAAATTAACATATTAGCTTTATAAGTTGATTATCTCATGTATTTATTATCCTAGGGGAAAGCTGACTAATGCAGACTGGAAGAATATCTGGGTGGAAACAATCTATTTATTGGCCATGGACACTTTGAAGCTACAACATCAGTGGCTTTGTGATGAGTGATTCCTGTCTCCCTTTATAGAAATGCTCCAGAGAGTCAAGGGTAATTTAATAAGAGAGGGCATGGGGCTGTTGGATCCTCCTCCCACATTTTGGGTATTCAAGTTCACTATTGAAATTTCTGTGTAAGATCAATGCATTTTGTCTATTGCAACATTTAAACTATTGAAGCTTGACCTCATTCCTTTGAGATATTTTAGAGCTATGTTGATCCAATGTACTGGTTGTTGGAGCTGATTTTTGAAGAATGAATAAGAAGCCCTCCTGCTGAATGAGGTTGGAAAGGAGGTGCCTCTGGAGGGACTAGCAAGAACAAAATTATAAATTCCTGAGGGAGAAAGTTAATGTTGTTTGGTATGGCTAGATAAGAGTCATCAAACTATGTAGTTAAGAAGGGTTTTCATATTTTTAAGTGGTTGAAAAATCTAAAGAAGAATATTTTATGACACAAAACTATATGAAATTCAAATTCTAGTGTTCATAAATGAAGTTTCAGTGGAACATAGCAATGCCCATGGTTCGCAGACTACTTGCTATGGCTATGGTTTCCTTCATGCTACAACAGCAGAGTTGAGTTGCTGTGATAGAGGCTATTTGTACTACTATAATAGAATACCTGGGGCTGGGTACTTTATAAAGAACATAAATTTATTTTCTCATAGTTCTGGATGCTAGAAACTCCATGATTGAGCTGTTGATAGGTTTGATTGTCTGGTAAGTGCTGCTTCCTCAAGAAGGAATGGAAAGTGTGTCCTCATATGCTGAAACAAATAAAGGCAAGTAAGCTGAACACCACATAAAGTGTCTAAATCTCATTTGTAAGGAATGAATCCTCATGGCTTAATCACCTTTAAAGGACCCATCACTTAATACTATCATATCGGGATACCTGTATTTGAGAGGACACATCCAGACAAGAGCCTTATGAAAAACCTAAAATATTTCTTTCATAGTCCTCTACAGGAAAAAATATTCAGACTCCTAGATTAAGCCAACAGAGACACACATAAGTGAGGAGAGTTAGCTAGAAAGTTAGACCATGGAGGTTGGGAGGGCCTTGCGTGCCATTCTAAGTATTAATTGGAAGCCATCACAAACATCTCAGCAGGGGAAAAAAGTACATTTTAGAAAAGATTGCATTTGAGGACGCTTGCTTTTGTGGTTTTGTGAGTGAAGAACTGAGGTGGGAAAGCTGGAGAGGAATCAGAATAGCTGTTTCAGTAATCCTAGTTAGGAGAAAATTGAGTGGTGTGCAGTCAGTGAAAAAGAAGGTGATGTGCTAAGTAAAATAGTCTGGAATTATTCCAGAATAACTTCATGTATTAATAAATGATACCATCATCCACCAGTTACCCAGACTGTCTTGAATGCTCTTGATTATTGCATCTTGGAGGAGAGGAACCAACCTCAGCAGAAGACTTGAATATTGTAGCAGACACAGTCAATGGCCCACAAATGATGTTGTTGTATGCACCTCTTCACGTCAAGGTTGCTCATCAAGAATACATATGTTTCCTGCCTGGATCTTTCTTGACATTGGAGCATATTTGGACCAAGGACAGGACAAGTCAAAAGTGATAGTTATTGATTTTAGAAGCATCCCTCAAACAATGAGAGATGGGCAGTAAGTGAAAAAATACCCCAGCTTCCTCACTTATCAGGTGGATAATTTCAAAGTGTGCTCTATGCCATCTGCAAGAGTTTCCAAATGGAACTGAGGCTTTGTGTCTCTTTCCCTAATAATTCCCTATTTATTGTTTCTGTCTCTGCTATCTCACTTTCTAATCCTCTGGTACTTGTGAATGCAGTTTGCTATTTATACTCAAAGTCTTCTATTCCTGGTAGAACCCAAGTTAAGACATGTAGTCTTTATTCTTAGTGTCTAATGGTATTGGAAATAATTTCAATATAGTTGGCATGATCTGCCTAACTATGAATAATTTTGTTAACCTAAGCATCTGAATGGGGTTGAGTTAATGATGAGTTAATAGTTTATCAATATGAAAATTTTCAATAGTTTCATATTGAGTAGTGACAAATAAATATTTCTTTCTTGTTTTTTGCAGTGCTGGGGTAAGGAATTATGCATGCCAGGCAAGTGCTATACTGCTGAGATGCATTTCCAGCCCCCATAAATTAATGTTTCTATTCACTGCCCACCACTTATCGCAGCTTATGTACCAAACTCATCTGACCCAGTTTTAGGTGAAAATAATAATAACATTAGAAATTTTCCCTCCATTCCAATGTCATAGCTTTAAGAATAGTGTATCAGTAAAAAGTTAATATGGTCTCATATAGAGAATTAGGGAAGATAGTCAGGATGGAGGAATCTACATGGGAAACTACAAAAAAATCAAGTTTTGATATGGTTGGAGTGGAGAAGCTGTGATTCTCAGCATTTTTTAAGATGGTGGCCTGATCTCCACCTTCCCAGCTCTGAAGTCTGGGCATTGATCTATCTCAGTTTATTCTTCTTGCAGGGTAATTTTCTAATAGAAGTACAGATATCTCAAAGATGTCAAGTCTTGAAGTCATGCATCCTGGAACCAGGTAAGTAAGAGTGATGGGGAAGGCAAATTGCCTCATGTTCTTTATATATCATCTGTACTATGTGGCATAGAGGCTACCTTTGAGTATCCATGGTTGCTCCCTATGCTAGTTCATTTTGGTTGACTCATAAGCAGGATATTCTGGTTTCAAACAAAATAATTCTAAACCATTCGACCATATCCACATAGAGCAAAATGAGTCATGGAGAAAATGGCAAATGGTTCTTTAAATTTTAGCATGTAGATTTTGATGTGTCTGGAAGACACACGCCAGTGAGATAGTTCATTAGATAACATGTCCATTCAAGACTTGGAAACATGTACCTAGTAAAGAAAAGAAATGCCACAATTTCAGATGTGGAATGCAGATTCTCACATGCCCTTGACTCAGAGGCTGTAGAGTCAAAAGAGCTCAGGAGCAAAGAGATATAACCACTGTGAAAAAGTGGGAGTATATACCAAAAAAAATCCTAAGGGTTATATGTATGACCACTTCCCACCACCAAAGTTGGTATGGTGGACCACTTATCTCATGGAACCTGAAAGTACCTATGCTCTAAGTTGCTCAAGCTTTTGATTTGGGTAGCATTAACACCACCATCCCAGGTATGAGATGATTGCATGGGCTCAATACAGACAGTAGTAGAAAAGCAAAGCAGATCCCAAGGAGTTGGGCTTGGCCCAACTGATGGGTACTGCTTCTCTCTTGTTGGACATGAAAAACATCACAGAACTTCAGCACCAACTCTCTCTGTGGTAAATGAAGAACAAAGCTAAACCACTCTAATCATGTGTGAACACACATGAGACAGGAATCATACCAAAAAATATGAAACACTTCTGGCATCCAGGAATGACCATCCATAGTTTGCCATTCATAGATTTAGCTTTTCTCTGATTGACTTTTTCTATAGGTACATTTTATTGAGCTACCCAATCATAAAATTGCCCTACTTTCTGAATAAAAGAATTCAGAATGAATCCCTAATTCCTTGGTATCCTCCAAAAATCACTCAAGAAAAGCCCAAATTTTACATAAATCCTTTCTAACATTTTCCAACTAATTTCCATTGAGTATGACCATTCTCTTTGCAACCAGTAGCCAACCTAGCTTATCCAATTGCTGGTCTACCCCTGGTGATCTTTGGCTGGAGAACATTGGTAGGTATAAGGAAGTCCAGCTATTTGTTGGAAGAATGTGGCTTAGTTCTATGTCTTAAATGTGTTCCCCCAAAGTTCATGTGTTGGAATCTTAATTCCTTGGTACATCACTGTTGGAAGACAGAGCCTAGTGGGAGTGTTTGTGTCTTGAAGACAAGCCCTCATGAGCGAATTGATTCCTTTCTCAAGGGAATGGGCTAGCTATTGGAGCAATTTGGTTCTTGTTCTTTCTTTCTCATGTACTTGTTTGTTCTTCTACTTTGTACCATGAGTTGAAGCAGCAACCTAGCAGATGCCAATGCCCTTTTCTTGGACTTCCTAGCCTCCAGAACCATGAACCAAAATAAACCTGTTCTTCATAGATTAACCATTCTCAGGCATTCAGTTATAGTAACAGAAAACAAACCAAGACATTTGGTATATAGTAACCTGCTTCCAAATGATATTCTATATTAAGCAGTAACAAATTGGGTCAACTGAAATCTTTCCTTATATTATTACATACTTCATCCTAAGGAAAGTCATGCCACTCATAGCTATAGGATGTCTACGGTTGTATATCTGAGGCTTATAAACAGTGGAATCTAGGGTAATGTAAGTAGTAAAGATAAACAGCCTAGCACATTTCTTTATACTTTCTCCCTGGTAAACTTTAAAACTCAGTTATATCAAATTAACATGGAATGACATTTTATCACCAGAAATCAATAAATCCCTAAGGTGTAGAAAATCTAAGTAGTAAGAATCATATTTCTAAGCCAAGTAAAGGAAGGGATTGCATACTTTTGAATGAGTGAAATTTCTCTCCCTCTTTTCCTCTTTGTCTCTCTCTCCATTAAAAATGGTCACAAAAAAGTAAACCATCATAATAATCAGTGTTTTCTTTCTTCTTGGTGATAAGGCTAAACTGTCCTCCTGTTGTAAAGTCATGATTTATTTCCAGTCTTAGGGACTCATTAAAGATGCTATAGGTATGTTACAGCCAGGCTGCTGTTATATAGCATATCTAGAAAAACAAAGCACAAAAGAAAACATTAGCTCTTTTCAAAACCAGAATCTTCTATCCAATTTCCATTTAAGGGCAGTAATAGTCTCAAAATTGTGGTACCTTCTTTATTGCTGAAACAAAGCCTTCTCCTGGCAGCTTGATTCATTTCCATTGAGAGGGTTGGTCACAGTGCAGTGACCAAGACTACTAAACAATTTACCTCAAAAAGAGAACCAGAATGGGACTAAATGCAATCCTCGTTATCTGCAAGAATCCTGCAGACAGAAGACCCCAGATGTGCGAAAAGAGTTTGTTTATTCATTGAAATCTCTATAATCTGTAGCTAGGGGAAATGAAGTGTCAGTTTCAGAGAGAATTCTGTTAGCGTGCAGCTGCATGGTAGAACATTAATTTCACCCAAGTATAGCCACACTTTTCCTTATTGCTTCATTCAACTCACTCCCTTTAAAGAATATTAAGGCATTCTTTGGTATTTCAATCACCCTGTATGTTTTTGAGTAGCACTTTCTAATTAGGCAATGTGCAGAGGAAGACATGGCTTTTGGTAAAGGATGCTCATCTCTGTAATGTGCCAGGAATAAATGGTCATGGGATACCATGGTAGTTGCTGTTTGTTGGCCCAAACAGTCTTATAAAAGATTTTGTTGATTGTTTTGATAAATATAACTCAGTGACTTTTTACTATTGGTTTATAACTATGATTATTTTTTCTATTAAGGTTGTTTTTTTGACATTATTGTGTCCTTTTATTTGGGCTTTAAATATTACATCAATAATATGATGAGTAACATTGCATCATGCTTGTTGCTATTGTCCTTAGAGGTGGTGTTAAATAATTGGGTCATGTCATGGCTGCTAGAATCTGTCACCCTGGGAAATACCTGTGGGACCTTGGTCAGGTTTCTCTCTGCTCCTCTCTCTGTCTCTCTGTCTCTGTCTCTCTCTCTTTCTCTCTCTTTCTCCCTCAGTTTTCTTAGCTTTAAATAAAGACTCTAATACCAAATTAAGCCTATAATGAATATTTAAGTAAGGTAATCCATGAAAGTGCCTAAGCCAAGATACATACTCAATGATTCTCAGAATTATAAGAAATATTTTCCCTTGGTTTTATAACGCCATTCCTTCATCTTTTTTTTTATTCATATGTGCATACATTGTTTGGGTCATTTCTCCCCCTTCTCCCACCCCCTCCCTTACCCTTCTCTCCTCCCCACCCTCCCTTACCCCCTCTTACCTCTCACTACCAGGCAGAAACTATTTTGCCCTCATCTCTAATTTTGTTGAAGAAAGAGTATAAGCAATAATAGGAAGGAACAAGGGTTTGTGCTAGTTGAGATAAGGATAGCTATACAGGGAGTTGACTCGCATTGATTTCCTGTGCATGTGTGTTACCTTCTAGGTTAATTCTTCTCGAACTAACCTTTTCTCTAGTTCCTGGTCCCCTTCTCCTGTTGGCCTCAGTTGCTTTAAAGTATCTGCATTAGTTTCTCTGCATTGAGGGCAACAAATGCTATCTTGTTTTTTGGGTGTCTTACCTATCCTCATACCTTCCTTGTATGCTCTTGCTTTATCATGTGACCAAAGTCCAATCCCCTTGTTGTGTTTGCCCTTGATCTAATGTCCGCATATGAGGGAGAACATATGAGTTTTTGTCTTTTGGGCCAGGCTAACCTCACTCAGAATGTTCTCCAGTTCCATCCGTTTACTTGTGAATGATAACATTTCGTTCTTCTTCATGGCTGCATAAAATTCCATTGTGTATAAATACCACATTTTCTTAATCCATTCGTCAGTAGTGGGGCATCTTGGCTGTTTCCATAACTTGGCTATTGTGAATAGTGCTGCAATAAACATGGGAGTGCAGGTGCCTCTGGAGTAACCTATGTCACAGTCTTTTGGGTATAACCCCAAGAGTGGTATCTCTGGATCGTATGGTAGATCAATGTTTAGCTTTTTAAGTAGCCTCCAATCCCTTCATTTTTTTAAGTAGTTGCTCAAAGTTCCAGCAAACATAGGTACAGATGAACCTCTTTGTGAATAAACGATTTTGTACATTGAAGATTGAATCCCTAAGGACAGAAACCCAGAAACAAAATTGCCTATAAACCATGAAAAATTCTTAATGTTTTCCAGTCTATCTTGACAAAAGTTTTTGAAGTGTGGGGGATTGAACCCAGAGACTCACACATGTTAAGCAAGAGTTCTATCACTGAGCTGCATCCCCAGCACAAAACTTTGCCTTTAAAGGAATGACATAGAGTGAAAAATAAATTGAGGGACATAAAGGTCTTTCTATAATTGGCATAACTGTCCTCCTTCAGTCCTTGTGGGCTATTAATTCCTCTAGGAATCAATATAGACAAATATCTGACACTGAGCCCCTTAGGAGCTAAGGTGGGACAGAGCGACCTTTCCCTTCTGCGAAATAGCAAAAAGAAGTCATTGTGTGGGGGTTTCACTGTAATAAACTGGAAGACATTCTCTTCAAATATCACATCATGAAGATACTGCTCCTCTCCATGGTTACATTAATGCGATAACTGGAAGTGCTTGGCATTTGAACAGACAGGCTGGGAAAGAAACATTCATTACTCTACATTGTTCTACTCCCATTACAATGATTTCTCTGTTTAGAAAAACAGCAGATCAGTGTTTTAGAACTCAGAGGCCATCCAGCTCTGTTGGATCCCTGTTATTTCACAATTGTGCTGCATGTGGTTTGTGTGTGCATGATTTGAGCATTATGGCCAATGTGGTAGAGCTAACATAGACTGTTAGACTTGCAATGGTGGAATCGTGAGCTTCCAGTTATACTTGCACACTATTGCTCATACAGCTTGAGCATACCTAATCCAAAACCCAAAATTGAAGCTGGGCATGGTCACATGCACCTGTAATCCTAGCTATGTGGGACACTGAAGCAGGAGGATCACCAGTTTGTGTCCAGTCTGGACAATATGTTGTAAGACTGTCTCAAAAAACAAAAGCCAATCAAACAAAAGCAAAACCAGAACCCAAGATGCTCTAAAATCTGAAATATTTGAACATTGAGATGACAGAAGTAGAAAATTCTTCACCATGAAACTTTGTTTCATGTAAAATTTTAAAAGAAACATTGTATAAAATTACTTTAGACTATATGCCTAAGGTGCATATGAAAGATAAATGAATTTTTGTTTTTATCCTTGAACCCATCCTCACGATAGCTCATTATGTAGGTGCAAATATTCCAAAATGCCTAAAATCCAAAATCTAAAATAATTCTTGTCCAGCATATTGGATAAGGAATAGTCAATGTGTACTTGTATTGAATGATTGATTATCTTGCATATTTTCTTGTTCCAGAGTTGGTAGAATTGGGCTTAAAATATACATTTAGCACATCAAAACAACATCAAGAAGATGTGAAAAATGAAAAGTAATAAAAAACCTGGAAGTGAAGAAAAAACAAGGTTGGTATGAGATATGCAAGTTTTCATTGAGTTTTTTTGAGGATGAAATGTGAAAAAAATAATCCTTTACAGTACCTGATGCAATCTGGTAGACAGAAATGGACAAATATTTATCTGTTGTGATTAGGGTCCCAGAGTTTTGTGGTACATCCAAAAACAGGGTTGCCCTAAGTCAACCCTCTCATATGGAGATCACAGAATAATGATGGAGACAAGTCACCATGATAAAATAAAGGAAATCAGGGCTATACTCTCAATATTTTTTAACCTTTTTCTATTTAAAGATGATAGATTCACGAGAAGCTGCAAGAAGATACATGGGAAAACTTCATGATTTATTCATCCAGCTTCCTCCAGTGGAAAATCTTTAATGACTACAGGGGAATAGTGACACTGGACAGTTCCCCTTCCTGTTTTTCAAAGCTAGGCAGGTCCTCTACCACTTGGGTTATGTCACCAGCTCTTTTTGCTTCTAGTCATTTTCAGGTAGGATTTCCTGGTTTCTTGTCTGAGATAGCCAGAACTGCAAGCCTACTTACACTTCTTGTGAAGCTGGGATGACAGGCACATGTTACCACACCCAGCATATTCATTGAGATGAGCCCTTAGTTAATTTTTGCACAGGCTGGCCTCAAACCATGATCCTCCTGATCTCCATCTCCAGAGTAGCTGGGATTATAGTTGTGGCCACCATGCCCAGCCAATTTTTGAATGCTTGAAAACACCATTTTTCAGAATGTGTCAGTTCTCCCAAACCATTTATTCTTAAAAACCAACTGAACTTAATTTTTTTTGGTCTCACTCAGGTGTAGACAAAAGTTTCTTGTATAGGGCCTGATAATAAATATTTTGGCTTTTGGGTTTTTTTTTGGTGGCACTGGGGTTTGAACTCAGGGCTTCATGCTTGCTCAGCAGGCACTCTACCACTTGAGCCACTCCACCAGTTCCCCATATTTTGGCTTCAAAATCTGTGTAGTCTCTGACACAAAAATGTACTCTTCCATCATAGAGCAAAAAAAGTCACAGACAATATCTATACGGATAGGTGCCACTGTTTCAATAAAACTTCATTTAGCAAACACAGGCAAGGGGCCAGATTTGAACTGCGAATTATAGTTTGTTGGCCCTGGACTCAATAAACCTAAAGAATATCTGAATCCAGAAAAGGATTTTGGTAGTTAATTGAGTAAAAACAATTATATCATATCTCTCTTACTTATCTAGAACCTTCCAAAGACAAACTTAAAAAGAGAAAGATGTTAGCATGCAGCATTCTATTTTTTCCACATTTTTATCTTTTTATTAGTGTATATTAATTGTCAAAGGGATTTCATTGTGATATTTCTATACATTCATATGACTTTGATCAAGTTCACCCCCAATACTCTTTCTTATCCCTTCAACTTTTGTATTTTAATGACTTCATTATTCTATTTTCATACATGTGTGTAAAATTCTTCTATCATCTACTCTTCACACTCTTTCACCCTTCCCCTCCCATTGGTTCTCACCCCCAAATTGTTCCTCTGGTTTGCACTCATGTCGTTCATCTCTCTCTTTTCTTTAGGCTGACATTCTGCATAATAGATAGAACATGTCATGCGACACCTGTCTTTCACAATCTGGTTTACTTCGTTTAACGTAATGATTTCCATTAACATTCATTTTCCTGCAAATGACATAATTTCATTCTTCTTTATGGATGAATATTCTATTGTGTATATGTGTGTGTGTGTTTATATATATATATATATATATATATATAATTTTCTTTATTCTTTCATCAGCTGATGGGCACCTAGGCCAATTCCATAGTTTGGCTATTGTGAATAGCATTATGTTAAACACATGTGTGGAGGTATTTCTGTTGTATGTTGACCTACATTCCTTTGGATATATGCTTAAGAGTGGTGTAGCAGGATCATATTGTAGTTCTAGTTTTAGTTTTTTGATGAACCCCCATACTGATTTTCATAATTGCTTGACTAGTTTACATTCCCATAATAGTATATAAATATTCCTGTTCCCCCAACATCTTTGCCAGAATTTGTTGTTGTTTGCTTGATGATTGCCATTCTGATTGGGTGAGATGTAATCTCAATGTCATTTTGATTTGCATTTTATGGCTGAGGATGTTGAATATTTATTCATGCGTTTATTGGCCATTTGTACTTCTTTTGAGAACTTGTCTGGTCAATTCATTTGCCCAATTATTAATTGGATTGTTTGTCCTTTGGTGTTTAATTTTTGGGACTGTATGTATTCTGGATATTCATCCTTTATCTGATGCATAACTGATAAAGAGTTTCTCCCATCTGCTGAAGTGGAAAAAATGACATGAAAATGAACTGATATTAGGAAATTACTTTTATATAAAATTGCAGAATGTATCATGAAATCTATTCTCTCAGTCTTTTCTCTATCTCTATTTATCTCTCTGTATGGATCTATATCTATCTTATTGATCTCTATATCTGTCTATCTCTCTTGATCTATCTACACATTCTATGATATATGTACGTATCTACTTATCATCTATATCTGTGTCTATCTCTCTATCTTCATATGTATCTGTATGTTTTCTATCTATATGTCTGTTTTTCTACATGTGAATATATATATTCATACACATATGTGCAAACATATATTGAATTCTTCTTGAATGCATTTATACATATACATTGTATTCTCTGTGAATTCATACATAAACATTTATTTACATATTTAACCATTGCCCTATATATGCACGTGTAAATGAATACATTCTAAGAACATAATCTCATGCCTTTGATGTCACATATATCATTCTCACAAATGTGTTAAAATTTGTCAGTTTTTCACTGCCTTAGATCTGCAGAGGCAAACCAAGACTTGGAGGTACAAATGACTTAGGTTTCTGAGAAGGACCACTGCTGAGTTTTTTAATTAAAGTAGCAACTCCTCTATCAGGTGCATTGTATTAGAACTCACTGATAAGAAGATTTTAAAGTATACACACTGGTTTGATCATTCTCAGTTCCCTTGCTATTACAGAGGTGGCATTTCAATGAATGAAATCATTTGGGTTGCACCTGGAGGCTGGGAGACTTCTCAAGGATCTTCCCTATGGGTTTATGCTACTAAGAATGTTATTATTTAAATGTGGTGCACAATCTTACATTTGAGGATGAAAAAGTGAATTGTAATGGTTACAGTCACACAAACAACATTCTTTACATTATCAAAAATTTTACTTTTAAGTAAAATTTGTTGGTCCTCAAGTTTTATAAAATTTGATAAAACATTTCTTCTGGTGGTACTAGGGTTTGAGCTCAGTGCTTTGCACTTGCTAGGCAGGTGCTCTATCACTTGAGTCATGTTCCCAGCCCTAAAAATAATCTTTAATTGTGGAGTGATAATGATACAATATTAGAAGCAACTTTCCAGAGTAGTTATCTTCCAGTGATAAGGATGTGATCATTTCTCTCCCTAATAAAAGGGCAAGCCATGTGTATAAAGAAGTACCTATTCCATAACAATATATATTTGATCATTTCTTTTCCTAATGGGAGAATGCTTAATATCAAGTTATAATTTGGAAAATACATCAGTGCATCATTTCCCAAAAATCTATTTCTTGAAAAAGAAGTACCATAAAGTATAGGGACACCAACCATCCCACAATTTAGGAAGTTACTAGGACTTGGGATTTTCAGTCCTAAGGCTGGGGCAATTCTGGATGAACTAGAATAACTTGATCACCCTACTAGAATAAGGAATCATAGAGGTTACCATGCAAAAGATTTCCATGGTCAAACACTTCAGAGAAGTTTTGAGATAAATCAAATTTGACCAGTGCATATACTAAAACCATTCACAAAATTTCAGTACTCTAATTAGGAAATGAGATGGATATTTATTGAGCACTCACAGCTAGGAGATAGTAGAAACTAAAATACTACTCTCAGAGAATGACTAGGTATTAAATTCTAGCTCAGGGTCTATCTCTCTTGGAATGTGGAATATGTTAGTCAACTACTCCGTCTCTGTGACAAAATACCTGGGGAAATCAACTTAAAAGAGGAAAGATTTATTTTTATGTACAGTTGAGATGTGGTCAGTCCGTGGTCACGTGGCTCTGCTATTTCTGAACCTGTAGTGAAGCAGAACATCATGGTGGGGAGAATATGGTGGAGCAAAACTGCTCACTTCATGATGTCCAAGTAGGAGAGAGGGAGAGAGGAAAGGAGAGAAGGAGGGAGAGATAGATAGGTAGACAGAGGCTGGAGACTAGATTTTCTTTACAAGGGCACACCTCCAGTGACATAATTCCCTCAACAAGACCCTACCTTTTGCAATTTCTACCACCTCTCAACAGTCCATTCAATTATGCACCTACTAATGGATTAGTCTATTGATGAGATCACAACCACCGTGATTTAATCAACTCAGAACATTGCTGCATTGGGACAAAGCCTTCAACACATGTGACATGAGGGGACATTCCAAATCCACCAATTGAATGTTTCATGCTAAAATCCTCTTAAAGATCATACTTTTAACAGATACAGGAGCAAATATTTGGAGAAGAAAAGATGAGGCATTGAAATATTTAAGCAAACTGCACAGTAGAGATTATTCCTAAGGCCATTCATCTTTTTCTTTATCCCAATATTCTAGGTTTATGGTTTCTTAACCTCAGCAATACTGACATTTGGGGCTGGGTTACTCTTCATTGTGCAGATTGCATTGCAAGATGTTGAGCAGCATATCTGGTCTCCACTCAATAAATGTCAGCAGCATGCATCTGTTGTCTCCAGTTTTGACAACTCCAAGTATCCCCAGACATGACCTCTGGGGAGGGGACAAGAAATCATCACCTTGGTATGTGACCTATATAGACTAGTCCCAAAATAAACTCCCACATGTAAGAAAGCAAACTTAGGAAGTGGCTACTCAGAAAAGCAAACCTGTATGGCAATGCTGTCTTGAACTCCCACTTAGGTATCCATAGCTTCTTAAAGGATGCAACATAATATTTAAAACTGGATATGTCTCCACCGTCCATGTTCATGATTTCAGTAAAGAGCAGACCCTTTGGTGATGATGCACCATTTTCAAAACCTTGAAACAAAGGTCGGTATTCCATGTCAACACCTGGTGTGTCAATAAAGGTCTATCAGATAATTAACTCGGTTCTCACAAACACAATTCAGGAAGGAAAAGAGCATGCAAATAGTTGTTCTCATTGCTCTCAAAACCTACTAATTGTCCTCCTGAAAGACTGCTGGAGGCACTCAGGGCTGCGGGAGATGGTGATTCAACCCAGGTGTTTCCACTCTTTCTCACTCTCTTCCTTTTACTTCCTCTTTGTCTTTCCATGACCTTCAATTTGTCACTTAATTCAAAAGTGGCAAAAAATAAAAAGGAAAGACATTTTTAAAGTGTCTGGCAATGACTAATAAACTAATACAATAACAAAAATTCTCTGGGATTGGATCAAGGTTTCTCAGCATTATTGACATTTAGGGTTGTACAGATCTTTGTGGTAGGGCCAGTGCTGCACATTGTAGGAGACTGAACAAAGTCCCTGGCTCCACTCAGTAAATGATAATAGGGTTATTGTAACCCCAACTATCTCCAGACCTTGCCAGCTATGGGTTTGGGGCAGGGTTTCTCAGCCTTAGCATGATTGACATTTAGAGTTGGATACTGCTGGTGTGTGTGTGGGAGGGGGGTTTCTGTGCATTGTAGGATAATGAGCGGCATTCCTGGGCTCCACAGAGTATCTCTTAGGATGATAATATTAAGAAGAGCTGTTATTTTTCTTTTTGCCTTAGGGCTTACTTATCACAATGCCCTCAAGGCAATTCCACACCTAGCTGGAAGAATAATCCCTTTAAGATAGGAGACAAATTTTGTCAAAATTCTGGCAGATATTCCTCTGTCTTCACCTTAAAGCTAAGAAACTCACAGTGATGTCCATGGACTCACATGATCTGTCCTCACAATCACCACCATGGCCTATCTCCTATGACTCTCACTCACTTATCCATAGCCATGCTAGACTTGTAGATGTTTCCAGGTGTGCTCCTCCCTCTGGGCCCTAATACCTGCTGCTCTTTCCCTGAAAATTTCTTCCCAGGTACTTGCATCCTCACTGTTTTATCTAAAAATTGAATGCCCTGAGGACTGCCTATTCTACACTGAACTTTAATACCCTTTACAATATGTTCCCCCCCTGAATTGGCTGCTGTAGCAAATAACCGTAAACTGAGTGACTTAACATCAACAGAAATTTGTCATCTCTCAGTCCTGCACATAAGAAGAATATGACCAAGTTGTTGGCAGGCCCATGTTCCCTCCAAAGGCTGTAAGGGGAGTGCTTCCTGCCTTTCCAATGGCCACCACTTGAAGGCTTTCTTTTGCATGGAACAGCACCTCACCCATTTTTGAAACTGGTATCTTCAAATCTTTCTCTCTCTTCATCCTCATTTTGTTTTCTATAGATGCATCTAATCTCCTTCTGCCTCCCTCTTATCAGGATAAATAGGATTACATTTTGGACACACTGAGATAACCCAGGTTTAGTTCTCTGTCTCAAGATCCTTAACTTAATTACATTTTCAAAGACCCTGTTTCCATATAAATAACATTTCCTCATTCTTGTATTAGAGTGTCATTTGGGGAGGGAGGAGAAGAGGAAGTACATTGAATTCAATGTACTATGCTACATATTTATTTTTCATACATATTCGTGCATTGTATTGTTCCCTATTATAATATAAAATCCATTGCTGATAGTTTCTTAATTTCTTGTTCTATTTCTACAGTCCCCACCTAGAATATTGAGTAGAAACTCAATACGTTTTCTAAGTGTTTTTTAATAAAGGAATAAATAAACCTCTACAAATACACCATTATTAGTATTGATGTAGTTTAACAGAATCAATACAAATTAAAGAAAAGCTGGAGTGAATTAAATGATGATAAACTGATGACAACACATCTGAAGAGATCAGACACCAGGGGGAAAGAGTTGCCAAATATGAAAGGAAGGCTAAGACATACCAAGGCTAAAATCATGCCTTCTATGGGACTTGCTGGATTGCTACGAAAGATATGAGTGAGAATAAGGGAGAGAAGAAAGTAGAGCTGGGAATTTTATAGAATTTGTAAAAGATCAGTTATTCAGCTCTCATGTGGATCAATTACACATTCAAGCCACAACACTTCAAAGACAAAGAAACCAGGACCCAATGAAACAGTGTTTAATTCCCAATGGGATAAAGGAAAAAAAGCAAAACTGTAAATGTAAAATCATTCTGAAATTAGTAATTCACACTCTGCATCTCAATTGCTATATGACTTTGGAAAGTTTCTTAACCTCTATATCCTTCCATTTTCTCATCTGAAGAACAGGCATAGGAATAATGGCACAAGAGCTATAAAGAGCTTAAATAGCTGGAAAATTGTCTGATAAGATAAAATAAATGCAAGCATCTTGATACTGTTTGATGCAATTGCTTTCTACATTAGGATCACGTGATTCTATAAATAAGCATTGTTTTAATGCCAACTATAGGAGATGGCAACATATAACCTCACAGTAAGGTCCTAGCAATGAATAGATAAATGGATGGATAAATTAATAGTCATCAATATCTTCACAGATGGTCACTTCAGGATTGCTACATGTTTTACCACAGGAGCCATCGTCTACTTACAGGGGAAAACATAACTTTAGCTACTAAATTTCTGCATTGCTGAGCATAGTTCAGCTAATTTGGAACATTTTTATGGCAGGGATTATCAATAATCAACCTGGCTTTAGGAAAATCTCTCTAATGCTATATTATGGAAGCATGATTTTCAAGCAATAAATTCTTCTCTCTAAACTTTCCAGAATAAATTATTGGCTAAATGTGTTCCTTGGCAAGCAAATGGATTAGCCTGTGGTCAGAGGTTATCAAAAATGAGCCAATTAAATTTTTCATGACATGTGCCAAAAATAATGACTTTTATTCCTAAGTAGTAGGTAATAAACCGTTTCTTTTTTCCTGACCACTGTGAGACTGCAGAAGCAATTGTCTGTGGAGGCAACTGCTACTCCCCAGTAGTGACATCATGTCATGCATGCCTGGGATTTGTTCCTGAAAGTTCTCGAAACAGTGTCACCTGATTAAAATGGAAAGCATTAATGGAGAAGCTCTAGAATATCCTCTGCTTTTGACGACTTCAAATCATGACCTCATCTGTTCAGAAAACTTTCTGCTTACCACAATGCATCTGGCACTATTAAATTCCAGGTTTCACCCTGGCATCGAGAGCTTGGATACATTTGTTTGTTTCATTGAAAACTGCCTCTTGCATCCTGGTTCATCTGCATCACTAAACCACCTCCTCTGACAGATGCCTTTCTCTTTGAGATTAGTAGCTCCAGGTAATTCTTTACCTTACCTCCGCGCTTAAACCACAGTTGTGTCCATTGATCACAGGGGTTTAAAGAATACAGAACATCCAAGTAAGACAGGTGGTTTATAAAACATTTCTTATACACCTCCCATCATTTCTTTCCTCCAGTACTATTGATTAACTCATGAGGTCCCTTGCATCCAACAACAAAGGACAGTACGCTCAACAGAAAAAGTACAAAGGAATGAACAGGTCATTCTCTAAAGCAGAAACTTGTTTTCTTGAAAGTCTGCTTCCTTAACAATATGTTAAATTCTTTCAGGATAATTGATGTGATCTTTTTAGTTACTCTTAGCTTTCTTAATTTATGAATTTATATTTTAAATATGAGTTTCATACATATTTTAAAACAATAAAATAATGTTCTCTTATGTACTTTTGAGATTTGTATTTCACTCTTTCTTATGGTTATAGACCATTTCTCAGCTCTAGGGTTTTGTGGATTAGTGGTTTCTCTCTCCTCTTCCTCCTCTTCCTCCTCTTCCTCTTCTCACAGACTCTCTCTCTCTCTTCATCTCCATTTCTATCTTTACCTTTTTCTCCTCTTGAACTATTTTGTGGGACAAGGATTAGAGATTTGTATTTTAAATTTATCAGCTCTATTATTTTTTTTATTTTGCAACCCATTACATTTTATCTACATTTTAGCATTATTTCTTCTGCTTATCCAAGAAAATTTGAAAACATAATATCACCATTCAAAAAATTGTATCATCGTGATTTATCACAATGAAGAATGTTAAAGTTGTTTCCACACCAGTAATCCCAGCTACTCTGGAAGCAGAGGCTAGAAGATGAAGAGATACAGGCCAGCCCAAGCAAAGAAGTGAGACCCTGTCTCAAAAACAAAATGCAAAGAAAAGGCTTGGGGCATAGGTCAAGTGATAGAGTGCTTGCTGAGCATGCGTGAAACCCTGGGTTGTTACCATTTACATTCCATTTTAGGGTGGTATTTGTCACAATATTTAGCCTTAATTCTGTAGTTAAACACATTGTCTATTTGCCACCTCTTTTATCATGGCTTACTAGCCTTCATGGTCAGTTATTTTTATATTAAAGTTTGATTGTTCTCTCATTTCATTGGAGTACATCTCCAATTTTTATGCATTTTCAAGGAAGACTTCATAGTGATACGCTTTTGGTTTCCTTAGCTAATTAAAACATCTCTTTGTGCCAGTTTCCTAAACTGAGTGTTTCATGACCATCTCAAATTGAGAAGACTGTGTAAATCCTACTAGAATTTGTTTTGTAGTGTAAATTTTCATATAGGTACCAGATAGCATGTTGACACACATGGCTATACATATCACAATTTCTAAATGTTGCTAAAATTTAAATGTGATTATGAAGAAGAGCCCACAATGTTCAAACTGAACTGTCTACTTCTCTGAAGTAGGATAAGAAACAAGCCAGTGAGAGAGAAGCTCTTGCCCTCAAGGCGACTCGCTTGAGCTTGTCTGGAGGTTCTAGCAGGGGAGCGCAGCTACTCTTATACCCTTGATTGAAGAATGGTCCTCCTCTGTCAGGGATGGTTGTGCTCTTGGACCCAGCGCGCAGCTTTGGGAGGGACGCACATGGAGCGGTGAGGGAGGAAGGGGTCACCTGCCTAGCCAGCCAGATCAGCTGAATCAACCCTGGCAATCAATGGGGTGACAGATGTCGCAGCCAGATCTCCCTCACATCCATGGCGACTCGCTTGAGAAGGGAGAAAGGGAGAAACAAGCCTGACTGCTTTGTTCAGGAACTAGAAGGGGATTGTATTTTGGCTTCACCAGAACACTGGGCATCCGCCTTCATCCTGTAGGGATGATGATCTGATTAATCGCCCTATTCTTTCTGCTATCCTTTGAGAAAAATTGGTTTATTTTCTGTTTTTATATCACAATACCTAAAGCTGGGTAATTGATAAGAAAAGAAGTTTGCTTAACTCACAATTCTAGAGGCTGGAAAGTCCAAAGTCAAGAAGCTGCGTCTTGTAAGGACCTTCTTGCTGTGAGGACTCCCAGCCTTGTTGTGCTTCAGGGAATCACACGGGAGGCAGAGCGAGTATCTCAGAGCGAGTTCACATTCATAACAAAACGATTACCTGAAAATCCACTCACCTGGTGCATTAAGCCATTCACGAGGGCTCTGCCCAACCACCTCCCAAACGGTCCATGTTTTCATACCTCACAAGAGGAATTCAGTTTCGACGTGTTTGTGGGGACATTTAAGCAGGAGCTGCACGCCTTATGAGAAAACACACCTATGGCACAGTCCATTCTGTAGTGATGTCATGTGGGAGCAACCACACTGGACCCCAAAAGAAATCTTTGCAGACCATGAGCATGCAATGAAAATTATTGGGAAGGACAGCTTAGTGTTGCTTCTTCTTTCATTTTCTGTTTGTTTAATTAAAAAGAATTCAAAGGAGCTCGCTTCCCCTTTTCCTGCTCTTAAGAGTACTTCAAGTTACCAGACCACAGGGTTGGGTCAATTAAAATAGACTTTTTGAAGTTCTGTAATAGTTATGTCCCACATAAATGAGCTACATGTGGAGTGGTAGATGTAGGAAGGGACTGAGAATATTCAATACTTCCACAAGAGTCAGGCCGGTGAGATCTAAAAGCTATGTGGTTATGCATTCTGTGTAAAAGAGTGGTTCTTTAATTTAGAGCATTGTTTAATGAATCAAATTACTAACATGTAAAACCTGAGATATCAAATGGAGTTCACTTAAGAGACATCTTGAAATACATTCGCTTTGCCCTGTAACAAATGTATTCTTGCAAGATTGACCTTCACAATGATCTTGGTTTCCTCCCCACCCACCACCTACACCATTACATTTTTCTTTTGCAAACAGGTAGTTTTATATTTAATGTTTTTGTGTTTTTCTTTTCAAATATCATAAAAATGTCATGAATAGAAAAGGGAAATGAGAGCCCAGGGTATTTCTTTGTAGAAAGCAGCGCTTTCTCAGTATGTGCAGTGTATGTTTACTCGTTTTAGTAAATGCGTAATGACGTAATGAGATGGTTTTATTATTCCTTGACCTTTCTGGATTTGTGTTTATGTACTTTGTTCTCTGAAAAATGTCTTTTTTGGATAGAATGCTCTATTGGTGCTTTTTTAAGTCATCAATATGGGGAGTGACTTTTGACATTATTGCACATTGAATTACATTGTATGTGAAGTTGCTTTTATTTGGGATTGTTGTGTTGCAGACTGTGCTTTAATGGGAATAAAAATAGAAGGGAAAAAGATTAAAACACAAGATGAAATAAGGTTCATCTGGGGAAAAAACAGCAACAGATTTCTTTCCAATTTTGAATCAAGTCTGCCATCAACATATTTTCCTAAACCAATCAAACTAACTTCTTTCAAGTTTTTGAAGTATTTTAGAATCAGAAATTCATACTGAGTAACTTGAGAAATGTGCATAATCCCAACACTCATGTTTAACAAATGCTATTATTTACCATATGTACTGAGCTCTATTTTTAAATTGTGTTTTATGTGTTTTAAACAAAACATACCACTTATAGTTGAGGATATACTTCTTCTTCTTCTTCCCTAGAAAAATCTACTGCTCTGGAGGGTTTGAGTGTCCTTCCATTCATATTTTTATGTGGCACACATATATCCCTAAAAAGCAATTTGTAATGCACTTTTCTCTCTTTTTACTAAAACTACATAAATAATATCAAGCTATATCTTCTTGTTACATGCTTTTCTTCCTCATGTATGCTTGTTGAGATACATCTCAGTTTACATATACAGATCTTACTCATTTATTTTTAACTGTTATTTAGATCTACCCTAATTAGATATGTCCTGACATGTAGGTTTTGTGATTTTTAAATTTTAATTGCAAATAAATATGCATATCTCCATCGTGTATAAGTTGACCCCCCCAAAAATGACTGTATATATGTTGGTGCAAGAGATTCCTAGTCATAAGATCACACAGTAAGTGCATCTTCAACTTACCTAAGTATTTCTGAAACAGTCAAGCAGATTTACAGAGATGTATCGGCTGAACATGAGAAAGTCACTTTTCCATAGCTTTGAAAACTCTGGTCTCTACACTTTCTTGTAATTAAAAAAAAGTATAATTGCTATCAAATGGTAGCTCCCTGTTGTCTAAAGCCATACCTTCTTAATATTTTAGGTTTTGCACACATTTTCATAATGTTTTTAGTTACTCTGTCTCCTTTGCTGTAATTCAACTTCTTATATTATTTGAGTTCTTCACTGCTCTCTTTTCTGATTGATTTGTAAGATTTCTTTGGCAGGGTAGGAATTATTTAATTTTGGGTTTTATCCCTTATAAATATTACCAGAGCATGACTTATCGTTTAAAGTGGTTTACAATGTTTCCTATTATGCTTAAACTTCCAACTTCCATGCTCTCTGCTACACCAATCTTTTCCTTTAAAGTTTATGTATTTAGTATCTTCAAAACACTGCAGTGCTAGGTCATGAAATTTTTAATACAAGTTCTTCTTATGATTTGGACAGTTTCCTTTCAAATTCGGATTTTTAATCAGTCATCTTGTTGCTTTTTTGTAGAGTAATGAATGGGTCTCTCCACCCAATTTGCACAAACAATTGCTCTACAAACATTTGTTGGCTTGCCTTTTCCTCACCCACTCTTTTGCAATTAATTTCTGTTATATTATCAATTTTGTTTAATTCCTCTACCTATTTCTTGCCTCTTGATTATATTCCTTCATATTCCTTCATATAGTTATTTCCCTCCATAATGAGCTTTTGTATATTATAAGAGGTATGCTTTGCATGCTCTGTGTTTGAATTTTTAATATGATCCTTGATAAATGATGCTTCTGTTTGTGGCTGCTATGAAGGGAAGTAAGTTACTTTTTGTACATTACTCTTGTATTTAGCAGCTTTCTGGAACTCTCTTGTTAATCAGTTCCCTGCAGATTGTCTTAGATTTTCTTTGTAGATAAGCACATTGTCTGGGACTAATGATAATCTTCTTTCTTTCAGTACAATATAATCTTCTCATTGCTTTGAGCATTTTTCTCTAATGGCCTGGCTACCTCTTCCACTATAAGCTTGAGTGTGTGTCAAATTTCATCAAATGATATTTATGAGTGGAATGTGGCTTATGGTTAGATTCAAGCTTTACTTCAAATGATGTAATTAATTACAGTAATAAATTTAGCCTCAAGCCACATTTTTTATCCAAAGGATCAGATATACCCCTGAGTCTCCATCTCACTGTGGAGAGAAATCTCTATTCTAATGATCAAAATCCACAGGGTGGATGCTCCTATCTGACTTCTGTCTTTTCTTGGTTGCCATATCAGAGATTGTCTTCTGGTTGCTAATTTTAAATCAGTGCTTATTTCATTTTCTCCATAGCACTAATCCCCTTCTAATATTGTCTTACTTATTTGTTTTTGTACTATCTGTTTATGGCCAGCTTCCTCCTTTAGCACACAAATTCTATTAAAGAAGACACCTGGGTCTATCCTCTTATAAAGAAAGGTTGGATAAAAGATAGCAAAATATGGTTAGGAATGAGGAGGAAATTAGTTGTAGTGTTCTATTGTAATAAGATAACTCTGGTCTGTAGCAGTTCATTATCTATTTCAAAATATCTAGAAGAGAAGAGTTTGATCATTCCCAACACATAACAATGATAATGTTTTAAGAAGATGGAAATGCTGATTACCCCAATTTGGTCATTACACATTAATAAAACTGTCATATTGTACCCTATAAATTTGTATAAATATTATGTGTCCATCAAAACAGAGGGCACTGTCCTTAGATTAATGCCCTCCCTGCACAGTTAATGTGTAATAAAATTAGATTTTTTTTTCATGAATAAACACCTTGAGTTTAGGAGTGTTAGGTGTTTGCCAAATGCAAAGCTGAATATTTCCTGCAGTTAAATACTTATGTCTTTTTAATGAATATAGAAATGGATGTTTCAGATCAGAAGAGTTTTCAACAGACTCACCTTGTTATTCTAATGCACTAGCTTCTCTTTTCAGAACCATTTAGGTATTACCTTAATTTTTTTTACCCTCAGCTTTTGTGAGATAGCTTTGTTTTCATTTTTCTGAAAGGATCTGGACCTTTGGTGAGGTAGACAACCGAAGTCAACTTCAAAGACAGGGGAGATACCTCGTCTCTTTTATAACCTCTTTTAAGGCAGGAATGATGGGCAGGGCGATCTTCAATCATCATAACTTCATCTTTGTCGAGGTGGTTTTACTGGGCAGGTAGTTTTCTGCTGGATGGCAGTAGCACAAGGAACTGACAGGATTTCTGAAAGAGGATTTCTCACTTGGATTTTGCAACCCTTACTTGCTGTTTTTCTCTGTAAGTCATGTTAAATTTATCTCCCTGAAAAAAGTTTTCAAGTTGTGGCTTTGAGTTTCCTGAAGACCATAGGTAAAAACCGTATGTATTATTTGCACTTTTTAAAAAACAAAATGAAATGAAGAACTAAGGTTTACATTAATGAGAAGGAATCTGACTTAGGATATCACAAAATCATAGTGGATGTAAAAGTATAAGGAGCTATATCTAAAAGCGTTTATTCTCATACCATTGTCTCATCCCATTGTTTTTCTTCAAATGGCTAAGGAAATCTCCCAGAGCAAGGAGACCAGAGAGTAAAGCATTATAGAATAGCAGTGTAGCTTCTTTTTCCTCAATCTTTATGAAGTATAACTGACAAATAAAATTAAATATATTTAACAATGTACAATGTGGCTTTGTTGTGGATATACATTATGAAATATTACTATATACTAGCTAATTCACCTGTCTCATGTGGCATATAGTTATCTTGTATGAGCATGCATGTGTGTATAGTGAGAACATTTAAGATCTTGTCACTTAACAGGTTTCAACTATACACACAGTATTGTTAACTATAGTTGTCATGCCATGTATTAGATTCCCAGAGCTTTTTTATGTCATAACTGAAAATTCTCACACTTTGATCAGCATCTCCCCAACCTTCTCAGCTCCCTCTCCCAGTCAACCACCATTCTTTTCTCTGCTTCTATGAATTTGATTATTTTAGATTTCACATGTTAATGGAATCATTCAATAGTTGTCTCTCTGTATCTGACTTGTTTCACTTAACCTAATGCCCTCATGGTCTAACCGTGTTGTCGTGTATCAGTATTTCCTTATTTTATAAGACTGGTTGGTATTCCACTTTGTTTCTATACCACAATATCTTTATCCATTCATCTGTTGATAGACACTTAGGTTGTTTCCATAGCTTGGCCACTGTGAATGATGCCATAATGAACATAGGAGTGAAGATATCTCTTCAGATTTGGGTTTCTTTGGAAATATACTCAGATTTTAAATTGCTGGGTCATATGGTAGTTCTTTTTAATTTTTTTATTGTTTTAGTTCATTTTCTTTGCTATAACAAAATACTAAAATCTGGGAACTTTATAAAGAAAAGAGATTTATATGGCACAGAGTTTTGGAGGTGGAAAATCCAAGAACAGTGGGTTGCATCAATTTGGCTCCTGATGAGGTTTTGTTTGGCTATATCACAAAAAAATTAAAAAGAAAAAACAAAAATTAAGCCAGCTGTAATCAGAATGGGCCAAATGCATGGAGTGGCCTTCCTTTGCAACAGCTCACTCTAATGAGAACTAATTAATTCTGCAAGACCAGTATTAATCATTACTGAAGGCTATGATCCCAGTGACTTAATCACGTCACACAAGCTCCACCTCTTAATATTGCCAGGCTAGAGACCAAGCTTCCAGTACTTGAACCTCTGGGGGACAGACCACATCTAAACTACAGCACTTAGAAGCTGTTTTATATAGTGGCAGAACTGACATAGTAATGGAACTTCTTTGAGGTTTCTCATATTCTGGAAGATTCACTTCAATATTCATCTTTAAAAATTAATCAAGCCAACTTTTGACCTTGGATTTGGCAGCCAATTAATGGATTAGCCAGCTTCTGTGCCAGTATTTTACTAAGTGCATTTATTTTTCTGAACCAATCTGTACTTTTGGAGAGATAGGTTCAACAGAAAGGGAAATGAAGTATATTGGGTTATTTTACAACCACTTCCAGGGCAGAAATGATTGCTGAGGATATTCATCAATCATATTCCTTTGTTTCTTCTAAAACATCTTCTATTATGTCCTATTCTTCTATAATAAATTATTGAAAATTTAGCATTTTCACATATTTATTATTGTCCAGTGTCTATGGGTCAAGAATCTAGCCATAACTTAGTAGCTGTTATGCACTGAACTGTGATTCCCACACTCAAATTCACAGATTGAAGTACTATACTTCAAATGTGACTATGTTTGGCGAGTCTTTAAAGAAGTGATTAAGATAGAATGAAGTCACTGGGAATGGTCCTAATCAAATAGGACTGTTGTCCTTATAAGAAGAGAAGATCAGGACAAATACTCACAGAGGGATGACCACATGAGGACACATGGAGAAGATGGGATAAACCAAGGAGAGAGGCCTTAGGATGAAGCAACATTGTTCAACATTGATGATGGACTCCTAGTCACCAAGATTATGAGAGAATGAATGTTGTTTATCCCACTAAGGTAGTTGGTCTCACCTAGGTTGAAATACAGGTGTTAATTAGAACTGAATAGGTTATTGGTCTCAGGAGAGTCTCTACTGAGAAAAGAACCACTCCACACCCTCTTGGGATATTGGAAGAATTAACCACCTTGCGGTTGGAGAATTGAAGTCCACATCTTCATGATGGCTGTCAACTGGGAGTTTCTCTCAACTCCAAAACACTACCAGCAATTCTTGTCTTATGGACTTCAAAACATAGCAATACAGTAATTCCACTCCAGAAATGGAAAGTGCTTGTCCTCACAAATAGCTAAGTCCACCTTTATAAATTAGCATATAGCAATCGTACAATGGGATTTCATTGTTATATTTCCATAGATGTGTACAGTGAATTTTGAACAAGTTTACCCCTACTATTATACTCTCAGAACCCCCATCCCTCCATCCCCCTTTCTCAAACAGTATTTATTGGGTTTCATTACACTGTCTTTATGTATATGTGTGTATATATATATATATTTATGTATGTATATCTTGTTCAACTGGTAGTACCCTGTCTTTCCCCTCCCCTCTCCAGTTGATTCTCCTCTTTGTACTCATGCTTCACTATCATTATCATCATCATCATCATTATTTTAGAGCTAGATTACACATATAACCAAAAACATAATATTTGACTTCCTGAGTTTGGCTTATCTCACTCAACATGAAGATCTCTAGTTCCAACATCTTCCTGAAATGACATAATTTCAATCTTTTTATAGCTATATAATACTTCATTGTGAATATGTATGGTATTTTCTTTACCCATTCATCTGTTGTTGGGACCTGGGCTGATTCCACAACTTGGCTAGTGTAAATAGTGCTCTAATAAACATTGGTGTGCAGGTACGTCTCTTGTAGTTGTTTTACATTCCTTTTAATATATGCTCAAGAGTGGTATAACAGAGTCATAAGATAGACTTATTTTTAATTTTTTGTTAAGCATCCATACTGATTTATATAATGGTTGTACTAATTTACATTCATGCCAACAGTGGATTAGGATTCCCTTTTCTCTGCATCCTCACTAGGACTTGTTTGCTTGAAGTCCTAGCCAGAAAATAATGGCCTATGCCTATATCTTCCAGTGCCTTTCTGATGTTTTCCCACAGTAGTTTTAAAGTTTTAGGTTGTATAGTAAGATATTTGATCCATTTTGAATTGATTTCTGTACAGGGTGAGAGATAGAGGTCTAGTTCCAGTCTTCTGCATGCAGATATCAAGTTTTCTCAGCAGTATTTGTTGAGTAGATAGTCTTTTCTCCAATGTTTGATTTGGCTACTTTGTCAAAAATTAGATGGCTGTACTGTAGCTATCTATTTCTAGGTTTTATATACTATTCCATTGATCTTCGTGTCTGCTTTTGTTCTAGTACCATACTGTTTTTGTTACCCTGGCTCTGTAATGTAATTTGAAGTCTGGTATTGTGCTGCTTGTAGCATTGCTCTTTTTGCTCAGAATTAAATTTGCTATTTTGGATCTTTTATTTTTCACTGTGAATTTTAGGATTGATTTTTCTATTTCTGGTTTCTGTGACCAAAGGTCTATAGCATCATTTAATCCTGAAGTTTCTTTGTTGATATTTGGTGGATGAGCTATCTGTTGGCAAGAATGGGGTACTAAAGTCATCTGCTATTATTGCAGTGAGGTTTATTTGTGTTTTTATGTCCAGTAGTGATTGTTTTATGAAATTGGTTGTGTCAACATTTGGTGTGAAATATTAATAATTGTTACCTCCTCTTGAAGAATTGTTCTCTTTATTTATCTAAAGCGACCTCAATGCTGGGAAATTTTCTGCTATTATTTTATTGAATATGCTATCTATATCTTTAGCTTGTACTTCTTCTCTACTGAGGGTTAATAGACTTAGACTTTTAATGGTGTCCCAGAGGTCTCACATGTTGCATTCGTATTTTTTACTATTATTTTTTTATTTGTCTGATTGATCTAATTCCTCTACTTTATTTTCAATCCTGTATATATTACTTTCAACTTGTTCTATCCTTATTAATAAGCCTTTAACTGTGTTTTTTTTAATTTGAATTACTGTGCTTTTCATTTCTAGAAGTTTATTTTTTTATGATTTTTATATCTTTCTTAAATTCCTCTTTTATATTCTACATTGTCATCTTTGTTTTGTTTAGCTGTTTACTTGAATTCTCTTTGAATTCATTCAACTGTTTATTTGTATTTTCTTTGAATTCATTCAGGTGTTTATACATGTCCTCTTTAATTTTGTTGATTTTTTTCTATCTTTTCTTCCATTCATTCTTTGACATTTCATCTGTTTCACCACCGTTCAAGTCCTTTCTTGTAGAATTGTTGACTTTTGGAGAAGATATTGCCTCGTTTTTTCATAATACTTGTGTTTCTATCTTAGGACTTAGACAAATGAGGGCTAGATTTTGGTTGAAGGATTTGTTCTCCTGTCTCCTTTCAGTTGAATTATTTACAATGTCTAGGCAAGATTGGGTAGTGGCTCAGTTGTGGTGTATTTTTGCATCACTGGACTAGGAGGTTTAGCTCAGTAGTCAAACCTTTGCCCCCTACTCCACTCAGGGAGAAGAAACTTAGCTGCAGAAGTAATCACAGTTGAAAGACTCCCACCATGAGAATATAGCAATCCCTAATAAAGAACAATCACTGCAATTACTCTAATATCTTTTAAGGAATAAAAGAGGAAAATAATACTTCATGAACTAGGCAGATTTTAGTTAATATGAGTAGTAATGGAAGGAATATAGGAAAGATAATGTTAATGCAAAGTACAAGACTGGAAGTGGAGGTGGCTAAGGTTAATTGTATTGGGTAATAAGAAAGAGGAATGAGATAGGTAGAAAAGATAAGCTAAAAGTGTATTATGGGGGAAAAGGCATAATTGAAAAGAAGAAAAACAAACAAAGAAGTTCTGCAATCTATCTATCTGATAAAAATAAAGGCAACACAGAAGGATTGTGGATGGGAGAATAGAGAGAGGAGAAAATATGGGTAAGAGCTACTGCAATTGCACAGAGAAAGTAGGAATGGGGAGTATGATAAGAGAAAGAGGAGAAGGTATGGTTAAAATTGAATATAAAAATTAAGCATTGTGACTCCTGTGTAATGACTGCAAAAAACAATAGGGGATATGGATGGTTCCAAGATGGCAGATTACTGACAGGCACTATATCTTTATGAAGCTGAAATGAAATATCAGGTACATGGCTGGAAGGAGATGTAGGCAAGTTCCTACACTAAAAATGATGGTACCAGTATGAAATGATAGGAGTTAGAGATACCAATATCTAACTAGACTTCTAAAAGCATAACTCTGCCATGGGCATGAGAGCATGGACCTGGACCTGGACCTATGATAAGAATGATTACTGAGAAGAAAAAAGACAAACATAAACACTTCAACAAAATCCAAGACAATATAAAAAAATAAACAGCTAAGTGATTTGAAACAGAAAACAAAGAAACATCTAAATGAACTCAAAGAATACAAACAGTTGAATGAACTCAAGGAGGATTCAAATAAACAGGTAAATGAAGTAAGGAAGACAATGTAAGACATGAAAAGGGAATTCAATAAAACTATAGAAAGCCTGAAAAAATTGAAGCTCTGGAAATGAAAAGCTCCTTAAATAAAATTTAAAAATTCAATTGAAAGCGTCTCTAGTTGACTGAATCAAGTGGAATACACAATATCAGTTTGAAGACAAAGTAGATATAAAAGAAAAATCAGATGAATGCATTAAAAAAGAATGAGGAAATGCAGATGGAATATGCAAAAACTCTGTTGCATCATTAAAAGACCAAGCGTACAAATCATGAGCATTGAAGAAGAGGTGTAAATGAAAGGAATAGGAAACATATTCAACAAAATAATGACAGAAAACTTCATAAATCTTGAGAAAGACATGCCCAAATAGATACAGGAGGTCTGTAGGACTCCAAACAGACAAGACCCAAATAGAACCTACCCACTGAACATTAGAGTTAAAACATTAAGTACAAAGAACAAGGAAATAACATTGAAAGCTGCAAGGGAGAAGAGTCAACTTACTCATAAAGGCAAACTCATCAGAATAACGGTAGATTTCTCAGTAGAAACCTGTAGAGCATAGAATGAGGCATTTTAACTGTTGAAAGAAAATAACTAAAAACCTTGATTACTCTACTCAGCAAAGCTATCATTTACAATTGAAATAGATATAGAAACCTTCCAGGATAAGCAAAAAGTGAAGTAGTGTATAACCACTAGACATGTACTCGAGAAGATAATCAAAAGAATCCTACACAACTCACAGAAGATGAAAATAAATATAGCCATGAAAGTATGGGAATAAATAAACTTCATCAGATGCAAATGAAGAGTAGGAAAGAATAAGACTTTAAAAGGATAATAAATGGCAGAAATTAACATATTACTTTCAATATTAACATTGAATATTGGTCTCAATTTCCAAATCAAAAGACATAAAATTGTGAGCTGGATTAATGAGCAAGACCTCATGATTTGTTTCCTACAAGGAACACATCTCACTGACAAGGACAAACATTGGCTTAGGGTAAGAAAACATTTTCAAGCAAATGGATACCCAAAGCAGGCAAGAGTAGTTGCACTCATCCCTGATAAAGGAGACTTCGAACCAAAATTAATCATAAAAGACAAAGAAGGTCAGTTCATATTAATAAAAGGAACAATATATCAAGAGGAAATGACAATTATTAAAATTAAGATATCCTAATTAAAATATCCTAATATTGGTACACCCAAATTCCTTAAACAAACACTATTAGACTTAAAAGCACAGATAAAACCCAACACAATGCTAGTGGAGACTTCAATACCTCTCTATTACCAATAGATATGTCATCTAGACAAAAAGTCAACAAAGAAATCTCAGAATTAAATGACACTATGCACCAAATGGACTTAACAGATATCTACAGAGTATTTCATTAAGCAGGATCACTATATGCATTCTTCTCAGCACCACATAGAACTTTCCTCAATACACATTATATTTTATGACACAAAGCAAATATAAGAAAGAACTCAAATAGCTCAGCAAATAAGGATTGGAAAATAGGACTGTAGCAAACTAAAAAACGTCTGTACAGCAAAGGAAACAGTCATTAGACTGACTAGACAGCCTATTGAATGGAATAATATCTTTGCCAGGTATATATCTGACAAGGAATTAATACAGAATTTACAGTGAACTCTAAAAACTAAACTGCCAAAAGATCAACAACCCAATGAATAAATGGGTGAATGAACCGAACAGACAATTTTCAAAGGAAGAAGTACAAATAGCCAATAAATACTCACCATTCCTGGAAATAATGGAAATGCAAATCAAAACTATGTTGAGATTTCACCTCACTCCAGTCAGAATGGCTGTCACCAAGAACACAGTTCTATTACAGTAAATGTTGGCAAAGATGAGGGGGAAAAAGGAACCTGTATACACTGTTGGTCAGAATGTAAATTAGTGCAACCACTATGGAAAACAATGGCGTCTCCTCGGAAAATTAAAAATAGATCTACCCTATGATCCAGCAATATCACTCCTGGCCACATATCTGAAGGAATGTAAGTCAGGATAAAATAGAGACACTTACACACTCTTGGTTTTCTTTTCAGAATTATTCACAACAGCCAAGGTATGGAAGTAGCTCTGATGCCATAAAACTGTAAATGGTTGAAGAAAGTGTGGTATTATGTCATTTGCAAACAAATGGGTAGAATTGGAGATCATGATAGTAAGCCAAGAAAGCCAGGTTCAGAAAGAAAAAGGTGGCATGTTTTCTCTAATATGTGGAAGACAGACCCAAAAGATAATCATATACACAAATATAAATAGAACATGTTCACAACAGTAGGGCTGTTTGAGGAGACCAGGGGAAGAAGGGAGAGGATAAGAGAATGATAAAGTGACTAATGTAAAAATACATTGCCTCTGTGTAGGATGATGGCATAGCAAAGTTCACGGAAAAGTTACTGAATATTAGGGAGTAAAGGAGAAGTGAATGTAATAGAGGATATTAATCTGATTAAAGTATAATATATTTATGGGTGAAATACCATGAGGAAACCCTTTGAATAATCAACATGCACATTTAAAATATGAAAGACAGGAATGTAAAACAGGTTCTCTTAGGAGTGGGTATTAGTGGAGGGGGAGAGTGAATGAAGAAGGTGAAGGCAAATGAATATGGTCAATGTACTTTATATATACTTGAATGAAAATAGAGAAATGAAATCTGTTAACTGGATAATGTCCAGTTGCAAGTCATTTCATTGGTTTATCTGCAATTACTCCACTGCCTTATAATTAGCATTTTCCTCAGAAATGAAGAAAGCAACAGAAGCAAATTGAAATACTTTGTTGAGTAAAATGTATGTGTTAACATCATGGTTTAAGCAAAGGTGTACATATGTATCCCTTGAGAAGATCCTATGATGCACACAAAAATAATTATTAGAATCAGGAATTTGATCAGTTTTGCTGTGAACCCTTCTTCTTCATTCCTTGGATTTCTGTGAGTAGATATTCCCTGGATACTGGTACCTTGGACTCTGTATCTCTATTCTTGTTTAACGTGTGCTGGAAAAGAGGCAGTTATTCTGTCTCTCATTAATGTTCATTTACTCAGCACTTTTTATAAATGTAGTCATATGAAATTGCATATTTTCTTTGAGTAAACAATCATTTACTGAATACATAGCATGAGCAAAGCAGTGTAAAGGAACCTCGAGGCAGACATGACTAAGAAAAGTCTGAGTGGTGTCCAACTAATGAATCTTGCGTTTATTCCCTTTATCTATTACTTGTCTATTTTAACCACTCTATAATGTTACTCAAAATAGTTTTGGGAGTGAAGGAAGTTGCAAACTTTCATCACTTTAAGGTTAATTTTGCAAAACTAACAAATTTCCCAAATTAAAATACTGCTGTAAATAGAAGGATAGCCAAAACAATAGAATGACGTGTGACCCATAAAAATTACATAGAAGTATTTATTTTTTTTAATTCATTTATTCACATGTGTGTATATTGTTTGGGTCATTTCTCCCATCTGCCCCCCACCTCTGCCCTCTCCCCCTCACCCTCCCTCACTTCCAGGCAGAACCTGTTCTGCCCTTATCTCTAATTTTGTTGAAGAGAAGACATAAGCATAATAAGGAAGACAAAGCATTTTTGCTAGTTGAGTTAAGGATAGCTATACAGAGAGATTCCTAGCATTGTTTCCATGTACAAATGTGTTACATCCCAAGCTGATTCATCTTTACCTGACCTTTTCACTAGTTCCTGATCCCCTTCTCGTGTTGATCTCTGTTGCTTTAAGGTTTCTGTATTAGTTCCTCTGGAGTGGGGACATCAAACGTTTTCATGTTTTGGGTTTCCTACCTATCCCCATACCTCCCATATGTGCTCTTAACGTGTGACCCAAGTCCAACAGCATTGCTGCATTTGCCCTAGATCTAAAGTCCACATATGAGGGAGAACATATGATTTTTTGTCTTCTGACCCAGGCTAACCTCACTCAAGATGTTCTAAGGTCCATCCATTGACTTGCGAATGATAAGATTTCATTCTTCTTCATGTCTGAGTAAAATTCCATTGTGTATAAATACCACATTTTCTTACTCCATTGGTCAGTAGTGGGGCATCTTGGATGGCAGATCTATGTTTAGATTTTTAAGAAGCCTCCAAATTTTTTTCCAGAGTGGTTGTACTAGCTTGCTTTCCCACCAGCAGTATGTGAGGGTTCCTTTTTCCCCACATCCTCACCAACACATGTTGGTGGTGGTGTTTTTGATGATGGCTATTCTAACAGGGGTGAGGTGGAATCTTAGTGTGGTTTTGATTTGCATTTCCTTTATGGCTAGAGATAGTGAGCATTTTTTCATGTGTTTTTTGGCCATTTGAATTTCTTCTTTTGAGAAACTTCTGTTTAGTTCAGTTGCCCATTTCTTTATTGGTTCATTGATTTGGGGAGAGTTCAGTTTTTTAAGTTCCCTGTGTATTCTGGTTATCAGTCCTTTGTCTGATATATAGTTGGCAAATATCTTCTCCCACTCTGTGGGTGGTCTCTTCAGTTTAGAGACCATTTCTTTTGTTGTGCAGAAGCTTTTAAATTTCATGTAGTCCCATTTATCAATCCTTTCTCTTAGTTGCTGAGCTGCTGGGGTTCTATTGAGGAAGTCCTTGCCTATGCCTATTATTTTCAGAGTGTTTCCTGCTCCTTCCTATACTAACTTCAGAGTTTCGGGTCTGATATTAAGGTCCTTGATCCATTTTGAGTTGATACTAGTACAGGGTGATAAACATGGATCTAGTTTTAGTGTTTTGCAAGTAGATATCCAATTTTCCAAGCAGCATTTGTTGAAGAGGCTGTCTTTTCTCCATTGTATATTTTTGGCAACTTTGTCAAAAAAAAGGTGGGCACAGTTCTGTGGATTCATATCCGGGTCCTCTATTCTGTTCCACTGCTCTTCATGTCTGTTTTTGTTCCAGTACCGTGCTGTTTTTATTGCTATTGCTTTGTTTGAAGTCGGGTATTGTGATACCTCCAGCATTGCTCTTTTTGCTGAGTATTGCCTTGGCTATTCACGATCTCTTGTGTTTCCAAACGAACATTAGGGTAGATTTTTCAATATCTGTGATGAAAGTCATTGGGATTTTGATGGGAATTGCATTAAACATGTAGATTGCTTTTGGTAGTATAGCCATTTTTACTATGTTGATTCTACCAATCCATGAGCACAGGAGATCTTTCCATCTTCTGTAGTCTTCCTCGATCTCTTTCTTCAGGGGTTTGTAGTTCTCCTTGTAGAGGTCATTCGCATCCTTGTCATGTTTACTCCTAGGTATTTGATTTTTTTGAGGCTATTGTAAATGGAATTGTTTCCATATATTCCTTCTCAGTTTGTTTGTTGTTGGTGTATAGAAAAGCTAATGATTTGTGTAAGTTGACTATGTATCCTGCCATCTTGCTACAGCTGTTTATGGTGTCTAGGAGTTTTGGGGTAGAGTTTTTTTGTTCTTTAACATATAGGATCATATCATCTGCAAATAGGTATATTTTGACAGTTTCTTTACCTATTTGTATTCTTTTTATTTCTTCTTTTTGCCTAATTGCTCTGGCTAGGAATTCAAATACTATGTTGAATAGGAGTGGGGATAGTGGACACCTATGTCTCATTCCTGATTTTAAGGAAATGGTTTCAATTTTTCACCATTAAGTATGCTGTTGGCTGTAGGTTTGTTGTATATAGCCTTTACAATGTTGAGGTACATTCCTTCTATTCCTAGTTTTCTTAGAGCTTTTATCATGCAGTGGTGTTAGATCTTGTCATAGGCATTTTCTGCATCTATTGAGATGATCAAGTGGTTTTTGTCTTTGCTTCTATTAATGTACTGTGTTATATTTATAGATTTGCATATGTTGAGCCACCCCTGCATCCCTGGGATGAAGCTGATTTGGTCGAGGAGAATGATCTTTCTGATGCGTTGTTGGATTTGGTTTGCCATTATTATATTGAGGATTTCTACATCAATGTTCACTAAGGAAACTGGTCTGTAGTCCTTTTGGAGGTGTCTTTGTCTGGTTTTGGGATGAGAGTAATATTGGCTTCATAAAATGAGTTAGACAGTGTTCCTTCCCTTTCTATTTCGTGGAACAGTTTAAAGAGGGTTGGTATTAGTTCTTCTTTAAACATCTGATAGAATTCAGCAGAGAATCCATCAGGTCCTGGACCTTTCTTTTTTGTGACACCCTTTATTCCTGCTTCAATTTCATTTTGTGTTACAGATCTATTCAGGTGATTAATATCCTCTTGGTTCAGTTTTGGATGGTCATAAGTATCTAGAAATCTGTGCATTTCTTCAAGATTTTCAAATTTATTAGAATATAGGTTCTCAAAGTAGTCTTTGATGATTTCCTGGATTTCCATGCTTTTTTTTGTTATCTCCCCTTTTGCATTTCTGATTTTACTGATTTGTGTCTTTTTCTCTCCTCATTTTAGTCAGGTTTGCCAGGGGTCTGTCAATCTTATTTATTTTTTAAAAGAACCAGCTGTTTGTTGCATTGATTCTTTGTATGGTTTTTTAAATTTCTATTTAATTGATTTTTGTCCTTATTTTCATTATTTCTCTCCTTCTGTTTTGGGATTTACTTGTTCTTGTTTTTCTAGGAGTTTGAGATGTAGCATTAAGTCATTGATTTGAGATCTTTCTGACATTTTAATATATGCACTCATGGCTATAAACTTTCCTCTCAGGACTGCCTTTGCTGTGTCCCATAGGTTCAGGTTGGTCATGTTTTCCTTTTCATTAAAATCCAGGATCCTTTTAATGTCCTCTTTCATTTCATCAATGACTCATTGATCATTGAGCAGTGTGTTGTTCAGTTTCCAATTGTTTGCATGTTGCTTACTATTGTGTTTGTTGTTGATTTCTAGTTTTAATGCAGATAAAATGCTTGGGATTATTTCTGTTTTCTTATATTTGCTGAGGCTTGCTTTGTGTCCTAAAATATGTTCAGTTTTGGAGAAGGTTCCATGAGCTGCTGAGAAGAATGTATATTGTGCAGAAGTTGGATGAAATATTCTGTAAATGTCAGCTACGTCTGTTTGTTCTGTGGCGTGATTTAGTTCTAGAATTTCTTTATTGATTTTTTGTTTGGATGGCCTATCTAGGTGATAGGGGGTATCAAAGTCTCGCACTACCACTCTGTTGGAGTCTATATATGTTTTTAGGTCCTTCAGATTATGTTTGATGAAATTGAGCACATTTAAGTTAATAATTGTTATTTCCCTTTGGTGTATTTCCCCTTTTATTAGTATGACATGTCCTTCTTTAT
The DNA here is from genome assembly GCF_047511655.1 of Castor canadensis. NCBI lineage: Eukaryota > Metazoa > Chordata > Mammalia > Rodentia > Castoridae > Castor > Castor canadensis. The sequence goes on from NC_133405.1 coordinate 138,593,136, forward strand.
CTTGTTTGATCAATGTAATTTTGAAGTCTACTTTGTCTGAGATAAGTACTGCTACCTCTGCCTCGTTTTGGGGACCGTGGGCTTGGTAGATCTTCTTCAAGCCTTTCGCCCTCAGCCAGTGCTTGTTTCTGTCAATGAGATGGGTTTCCTGTAGGCAGCAGATTGTTGGATCTTCCTTTTTTATCCAGTTTGCCAAATGGTGTCTTGATGGGGTAATTAAGTCCACTAACATTCAATTTTAGTATTGATAGGTATGTGGTGATTCCTGTCATTTAGTTGTCTTTGTTGTTTGAGGGTTTGATTGTGTGCAGCTGAATCAATGTTATTCTCTACTTTCTTGCTTTTTCTTCTCCTGTGGTTTGGTACTGCCTGTCCTTTTGTGGTTTTATTTGCTTTCACTTTCTGTGTGCAGAATTCCTTGAAGAATCTTCTGTAGTGGTGGCTTCGTGATCATATATTGTTTTATTTTCTGCTTATCATGGAAGATTATTATTACTCCATCTATTTTGAATAATAGTTTTGCTGGGTAGAGTATGCTAAGGTTGAAGTTATTTTCATTCAGTGCCCAGAAGACCTCACTCCATGCCCTTCTTGCTTTTAAGGTTTCCGTTGAGAAATCTACTGTGATTTTGATGCATTTACCTTTGTTTTTTCTCTCTTATAGCCTTCAATATTCTTTCTCTATTCTCTGTGCTTATTGTTTTAATGATACTATGTCATGGGGTAGTTCTGATTTGGTCAAGTCTGTTTGGTGTCCTGGAGGCTTTCTGTAACTGAATGGGCATAGCTTTCTCTAGATTTGGGAAATTTTCTATTATTATTTTGTTGGCTATATTATGAATTCCTTTTGCTTGCACCTCTTCTCCTTCTTCAATGCCCATGATTCTCAGGTTTGGTCTTTTGATGGAGTCAGTGAGTTCTTGCTTATTCCTTTCACAAGTCTTGAGTTGTCTGACTAATAGTTCTTCAGTTTTTCCTTTAATTACCATTTCATCTTCAAGTTCTGAGATTCTGTCTTCTGCTTGTTCTAGTCTGCTAGAGTGGCCTTCCATTTTGTTTCATTCTTTTATCTGAGGTTTTCCATATAGTGGGTCACTTCCTCTTTAATATTGTCAAATTTTGTCCTTAATTCATTTATCTCTCTATTTATGGTTTTCTCTGTTTCATTTTGGTGTTTATTTAGGGCTCCTATGATTTCATTTTTTTGTGTGTGTTTTCTCATATTCTTTATTTTTGTTATCTTGGAATTTCTTGAGTGCCTCCTCTACATTTTGGTTGACCATGTTTAGTATCATCTCTATGAAATTCTCATTGATTACTTGCAGGATTTCTTCTCTCAGATTGTTCTTGTGGGCTTTGTTGGGTTTTGGTATAGTTTATCTTTGTTTTTTTGGAGTCTGGATCTGGGTATCCATTTCCTTCATTTCCCTCTGAATCCTGTACTAATTGATTTGGGGAGGGAGGAGAATGGATTCCATCCCTTTTTAGTCTTCCCATCATTCCACTTGGTACTGTTTCTGTCCCTGGTCTATGTGTAATTTAGTATTAGCTAACTTACAATAGTAAAACTAATAAAACCAAGAAAGGAGAAAAAATGAAAAGAAAGAAAGAAAAAAATGGAGAACCAAAGAAATCAACAGGGAGATATGGTGGACAATCAGATAGTGAACAAGACAAACAAACACTTAAAGAAAAGAGAAAAAAGAAAAAAAAATCCTGGTTCAGGAATAGTAGAATTTCAGTCTTAATAGTTCTGGTGTTACTCCTTTAGCATCCAGTCCTGTTTGTCTGCTAGGCAGGTTTGGAGGTGGCATCTGGTGGTGTTGGAGCCCTCCTGTGTTGGGTGGCGGCCAGTATGCCGGCTGGTGGGCAGTGGCCTGGAGGGCCAGCGGGAGGCAGCCCATCAGGCCTGCAGGGCAGTGGCCTGGCTGGCCTGTGGGGTGGAGGTCTGGTGGGCTGGCAGGTGAGCAGTGGCCCTGTGGGCCATTGGGCAGAGGCCCAGCAGGCAGGTGCGCTTCAGGCCTGCTGGGCAAAGGCCTGGCTGTCCTGTGGGGCAGAGGCCTGGCAGGCCAGTGAGTGGTGGTGGTGTGAGTGTGGCTGCCCACCTGTTCTTTCAGTGTATTGTGGAGAGCAGAAGCCCTCCACTGGATAGGGGGTTTATGGTGCCTAAGTTTCAGCTCTCCCTTGTGCTTTACCTCAGCCAAGCATGTCTCCAGTGTTTCAGCATGGTGCCTCATTCACAGAGTTCACACAGTCTGCGTTTGTGCCCCAGTTGCCATTTTGGATCCTAGAAGAATTTATTGAGAGTGGAGAATGATTCTGATCTATCATTAAATGGAAAAATAAAACACATCAGTATAAAGCACTTTTTGATTTAAAAAGTATGTATATAGATATTATCTCTATAAGAGTATACATGTGTATTTTCCTATTGAATATATATATGTGTGTATATATACACATATATACATTCATATATGTTATACATACACACATATCCACATATTCTACTGGGTCTAGACTAACTGGAATAACAGCCATATAGGGCATGCAAATTCCAATTGGGAATAGTACTGTGTTAAAAGGAAAATGAATGAAATTTATTTTAAAGTTGCACTTATATTTTATTCCTGAAGTTGCTCAATTTGATTTTCCTTTTATATGGTTTGCAATGCATAGGGAGCAATATGCAGCTCAAAGATAAGATGTATATTTATTTATATCTTTATAACTGTATCAGTGTATCCTATGTCTCTCTATAAGCTTATAGCGACATCTGTCTAATTAACTATAAACATACCTATATTCTATGCATATGTGCATACATCTGTCTAGACAGAGGTATAAGGATCAATTACTCTCTCTAACAATGTATCCATAATTCAAACAAACATATATAGAGATGTATCTTTCATCATTTAGTTCACCTAACATTATTATCTATCTACTCACATTCTGTCTTTCTATCTATCTATCATCTAACTATATCTATCCATCCATCCCTATCTACCTATCAATCTATCAGAATATTTCCATAGTTATTTATGAATGGTTGTATCTACGTGGATAACCTAGGTCTTTAGAATTTTCTATAATATACATCTATATGGTTCAATTAAAATTATAAACCATTTGAGATCTTGTCATTAGTATTAGTTTGAAATGAGACTTGTTCCCTTTTGAAACTTGTCCTTCTTTTCCTGTGTGGAGGCTCCTTCATTGCATATTTTTCTGAACCAAGAGTTTCTGACAGTCCCTTCTACCACAGGCTACTAGAGTACAGCTTTTGTCCTGGTCTGTCTGTACCAGCAGAGAGACAGTGAGAGCAAAAGTGGGAGTGTGAGCAAGAAGGAGAATGGGAGCAGGCATTGGAACAGAGAAGGGGTGATGGGAAGGCCATTTTGCTCTCTCCTTGGATATCAAATAAAATGTAGTTTTATGAAATGATAACTTGTTTCTAGATGCCATGCTTCACATGTAAAGATAAAGCTAAACAAATACTCCTTTTCATTAAGTTGTGAATCTCTATAGACCTACCATTGAGCAAATTGCCAGGGACATATAGATGAAAAGATAGGATTCATGGATTAGAGGATCTTGCATTGCTTTGTGTTCCTTAACAGGATTGCAATGACTTAATGAAGACTTAACAGTTTGAAAACTGCTCTTCTTTTATGTCTTGGGAGGTTCCAAACCCTTTGAAGATGTCTTCCACTGCCCACAGCACTCCAGAAAACCAACATGGGTATGGTGGGGGTACAGGTTCCTGTTTCTCTAGCCAAAACCATTTAGCTTCTCCATCTTACTGCTTATTGCTGAGAAATTTGAGCTCCTTGTCACTGCCCAAAATAAGTTAGAATGATTTATACATTCCAAAACACCATTTCCAATTATACCACTAAAATTTTGCTTGTCCATGCTATAGCATCCTTAGATTGGCTCTCCAGTGTGGTGCAAAGTTATTTTATGGGTCTGGAGAACAATTTGGAGCTGAGCTACACAGCCAGAGTACTGACACAAGGAAAGATCTTCAGTTCTGCACACACTGTAGGTTAACAGCCTAAGGATGTGACAATGGGTGATTAGATGGGAACACAGAAAATTTTTTGAGTCACCTACATATCAAGAGTAGGGCACACATTGGAGGAGCAGTCCAGGTCTTGAAATCACAGTGTAGAAGCACTGATTAGGTGTGATGAATTGAATAGGTGACAAACTTTGTGCAATCCTAATCAAAACCAAGATTTACTATGTAGGCAAGCCTTAAGTCTCTTCCTTAATCCACTAAGTAATATTTCTTCCTAGTTGAACTGTTCTAAAAAATATAATGTGTTAATGACTAGGCTGTGAGTCAGTGTTAGAGCACTTGCCTAGCATGTGCTGGGTTCAATGTCGAGAAATACAGAATAATGTACTGTGTTCATTTGATTTATATGATTCCACCCATGTGGGATACATTTACTTTTCTCCATGGGACTTGGACTATAATTGACAAGCTGTATGCTTGTAAGATATAGAACAAGGAAGTTTTGGATGTGTAAGCAATGCATATCTATGGAGAAAAAAGCTGAAGAATTCATAAGATTTCTTGGTTGGCTTCAGTTGAATCAAATTATTCAAAATAATTACAAATGAAATAAAGAAATCAGGCTGGCTTCAGATGTAATCAAATTACTAAAAATAATTATAAATGAAAAAAAGAAATCAGGGTCTTTTACTCCCAGCCATGATCTCCTCTTGTTACATCAGATGAGCAAAAGTGCATTCGGTGTGGCTAAATTCAGGAGTCCTCCTGCTCCTGCACCATTTGGAATTATGCTTCTGACATCCACCAAAATGAACAGATGGTGTGAATAGTTCAATTTGTTGCACTTAATAATAATGACACCACCAAAGTGCTGTGCCTTGAACATTTGACATTAACAGTTTCTGCTGGGTCTAGACTAACGGGAACAAGTGGCTAATTTAGGACATGCAAGTCCCGAGAGGTAATGGGAATGCAGTAAATGAAGAATGATTGAAAATTCTTTCAAATCTCACTTATAACTTAATCTGAGACATTAAGTGGTGCTGTAGAAACACCCTTGACTTAGCCATAGTTTTATTTTATTTACGTATTTTTGATGCTGGGTATGGAACCCAGGGCCTTGCCCATGGTAGGAAAGCCCTTTACCACTTTGCTACATCCTCACACTTTAGTTGTGGTCTTACAGTTTGCAAAACACAAGTGAAGAGTAGATTAGCACATAGGTCAAAAGCAACTTTTTTTCTTCAGGATGTTATTTGCTTACAACTGGAGCTAAATTTATCTTGAATGAGTCACATGATATTGGATTATAGATAGATATAACTATTGTCTATCTAATATCTATCTGTGTTGTCAGCTTTTCATTACTGTGCAGAACACATGAGAAAAACAACTTATTTTGACTCACAGTATCAAAGGTTTCAGATCATAATCACTTGGCCCCCTTGTTTCTGAGCCTTAATGAGACAGAGCATCATGGCAGGAGTATGTGGTACAGCCAAGTGGCTAACTGGAAGGGGTGAGGAGAAAGAGAGAGAGACAGAGACAGAGAAAGAGAGAGATGGAGAGATCGAGTTTCAGTCCAGGGACAAGATACACTCTTCAAAGACATGCTCCCTGGTGACTCATTTCCTAAAACCAGGCTCCATCACCTGATAGTTCATTCAGCTATGAATTCAACAATGGATTAATCCATTGATAAATTTAGTGCCCTATGGTCCAATCACTCTCAATAGCACCATCAGATGGGGACCAAGTCATATGAGTCTTTAGAAACATTTTATATCCAAACCATAAGGTAGATAACTACCTACCTACCTATCTATCTATCTAGTTATCTATCTATCCATCCATCTACCTACCTATCTATCTATCTAGTTATCTATCTATCATCTATCTATCATCTAGCTATCCATCTTCTAATTGTCCATCTATCTACTCTTTGTGTAAGTATCATATCTTTCTATATCAATCATTCATCTCTCATTTAATTCAATCATTTCTCTATCATATTTAGCATCTATTTATCTGAGTGCCTATCAATCTCTGTGCAAAGGAGGAGCTTGGTTGTATCTAGGGTAGCCCCATCTTTAGATCTGTACTGCATTTTAAAGTGAGTTCATTGTTATAAGATATGCATTCCTTCACAGTTAAGCAGGCATGTCGGGAAAATGATACTGTGCAGGTGATACCTTTAGAGACCAGGCCCTGTTTGGAGAAAACTTGGCCCAAGCTTGCTCCTGTTGTTACTCTTCAGCTTCTGAGGCTTGTCTAAGGACCACGGTAATGGAAACCTTGGCCATAAGTGGACAGCAATGAAAACCATGACAGCTGAAGAACTTATCAAATATTCATCAAATGCAAAGGTCATTTAATAAAACAAAAAGTAGTTATGAGAAGGACTTACCATTACCTGTCAGAGTTCAATAGTCTAGGTGACATGAAGTAAATAGCAAACAGGTTAATATAAAAATTCAGCTCTTTTTGTATGCAACACATTTCTTTTCAACACTTCCAAGAACTCCATAGATATATATGGTCTCCCCATCACAGTCCTTCTCACAGAGCTTGGGAATCTCTGCCCCCTCAATGTTACCACAGGAAGTTGGCATTTCAAAAGAATTCTTTCCATAAGGACTCAATTCTGAAATGTAGCAACAGCCAGTCCATTCTTTTCTGAGGTCATCACTCTGTGGTAGGTACTGTGTTTGTTCCTAAACTATTTTAGGAATTTAACTTGTTTGGGTAAGGAGGTGGGACATGCATTTTTCTGGGAAATCCAGCCATGATTGCAACAAATCTCATTTCAGTTTCTTATTTTAATAAAGATGCATGACAAAAGTGGACAGTGAAAACGTGAAGCCAGGCTCCACTGTAGAAGACAGCATGGATTGTGGGATTGAGACAGGTGTTTGTTTCTCCACAATGGCTACAAAGTCATAAAATAATTGCTTACTCCATAACTGCCATCAAATTGTACTTTTTGCCTGTATCTTGTTACTCCCTTGCAATTCACCTGCTTGAGAAGGACTGGAGCTTGCATTACCTAGAGTCCTTTCGTACTCTTCATAGAGGAAAAAAAATTGTCCCTCTCCTTTCTTAGGTTCTGTAGCAGGGACTCCCAAATGCATTGACAAACCCAGATTAATAGGAGCAGAGTGTATGTATTTTATGTGAAATGAGAGAGAGCTTTCTAAAAAAAAAACCCTCCCTCAAAAAATGCACATATTCCTGAAGGTGTGGGTAGATAGATAGATGATATTTAAATAGATAGATAGATGATATTTAGATAGATAGATAGAGATAATAAAGGATGCATAAATTTGATAGATAAGATGATAGCTAATAAACATGATAGATGATTAAGATAGAGAAGTGACAGAGATAGGTAATTCAAGCAAAGAACAATGTATAATATAAACACATATCTATCTTATTTATCTAACATCTACTTTGTCTATCTATCATGTCTGTCTCTCTATCATCTACTTATCTGCAACAATTCTATCATATATCTTTTATTTTCTTTCTTTCTCTTTCCTTCCTTCCTTCTTTCCTTCCTTCCTACCTTCCTTTCTTCCTTTCCGCACTATTAAATCCTTCTCTCTGAAGCACCCTAGCACACTTTACAATCCTATTATTCAGTTGCTACATATGTTCTTATTTGAAAAATCATCAAGCCTACACCTGTGCTGACATAGGCAGAGTGTGGTTCCTATCAAACCTAATTTCCCTTTCAAAAGGTCCAGAGACTGGTCACTTTGTTGCATTTTTCAATAATTTTCAATACTTCAGAATGCATTGCTTAATGAGGGATATTTCAGAAAAATGAAGCAGAAAACCAAATTATCACATGGTTAGTTGGGTAAGCATGCAACCAGATGCAAGTCATGTAGATATGTTTTCAGGGTGAACACTCAGTACCAAGGAGGAAAAGTGGTTAATAAATACACTGCACTCAAACATCATTTTTAGCATTCAAAAATGATAGCAAAGTTCCCTGCCATATTTTTTAAAGCTCCCCTTGATTCTGATGTGCTCTAGGTTGAAACCCCTTGGTAAAACTAGGGATGTCAACTGAGGCATTCTGAATTCTAATTGTAGAAAACAAACAAACACTTAATTAGTGTCCTTATCCACCAAGAGATAGACCAACGCTATTTTTTAAATAAAGGGAAATCTGTAAATTCAAATAAAATAAAGAACATGTCTGCAAATAATGTTTAAGCATTAAAAGAAATCAATGATTTATGCAGTATTTGTTAAGGAAGTGAAATAGTGGAGATGACAGATTCTACCTCTTGCCCTAAATCAATTATTTATAGACTTTGCTTCATTTTTGCTTGGTTGCTACAGGGATGTTCTCAAATAAAATTTGTGATAAAATTGTATTCATCTACAAAACTAGAATGCCTCTTCTGACTAATCCATAACATCCAGCTTTATAGAAATTTGGGAAATCTGTAAAATTGGAGACATCATTATTGAAACTTGTGATCAATATGTTTCTAATGAGCACCCTTCAATTGAAGGTTCTTCATATGTGGTTGATTTTGTAGAACCTCTGGGAGATGGGCAAGAAAAAATAAGTAAACAGAGCTAGAGAGAACTATGCAACTTCAATTTATTCTCCGTTATATTAGGCACAGAAACAATGATTCTCTGACGAAAGCAAACAAAAAGTCTTTGGGATCCATTAATTTGGCATCGTACTTACCGGTTAATTGTGTTCTGTTTATACAATAAGAACATAATTTTATTTTCTGAGTACATTAAAAATATTTTTGATATAACATAATAATTTGGAAGAAGCTATTTCAAATGTTAAAATACGCTTCTGTGAAAAAGTTGGGTGATACAAGTTTGTTTAAAGTTCCAAGTTTCATTGTCAAATTATTTTTCAATGTATCTTTTCCTGCATAATTAAAAGCAAATGTTAGATAGGAGGAATAAGTTCTGCTTTCCTGTGGCTCAACAGGGTGAATATAATTAACATAGCATGTTATCTATCTCAAAATAGATGGAAGAAGGAACTTTGAATGAGAAAAATTTAAAGTGATAGATATGCTAATTACCCTGGACTCATCACTACCCAATATATACACAAATCAAAATGTCAGACTCTGTCTCCAAAATATGTACAAATATTATGCATTGTCAAAAAATAAAAATTTGAGGCAATCACATTGGAAAGAAAGCAAACAAAGGAACTGGAGATGTAGCTCAGTGTTAGGACAGTTGCCTAAGCTGCATGAGAACCTCAATTCATCCCAAGCACAAAACTAAAAGAAAATGTAACTTATATCTCTGCATATTTACATATACACACATAAAAAGTTTATGTCCATGTATGTTAAAATGATGGTATCGCATACTTATTCTGTACTAATCATTTGTGTATTTCATTAAAAATATATCATAGATATCATATAGGTTAAAACTTTAAGATCTAATTCTTTGTGGGCCCATCTTTAGATTAAAGATCTTTCTGAAAACTCTTTCTGAAAAGATATTTGGAAAACTACTTGTATATGTGTGAGCTATCTATTTGGAACATAAAGTAGCATTTATAATTACAATTTAATAAAGGGTAAAAATGAATTTATGATTGGCTATGTGAGTTGCAAAGGTGTAACTTTTCTGATGAACAGTACTGTAGGATCTCAGAAAGGAGAAACAGTGCTTTTCATTCTTTGAAACCGTCAGTTTTAATAAATGAGAATTTAATAAAGAAGACATTTTAATAATATCATCTACTAGAAAGCATTTTTCTGCATATAGCAGACAGAGCTACTTAAACTGTTTTAAAAGGCAAAGACCATAAACTCATCTGGTGGAAGTCCAGGGGTAGGTAAGGTGTCAGAAAATTTTGCTTCAATAACTTAACCATTCCTCACACTCTACCTTTTACAGCATTAACTTCATCACTACCAGAGATAGGGGCCAAAGGCAATCAGAGCCTTCTCATACACATTGTGATGGAAGGAGAATGGCCTATTTCCCAGGAGATCCAGCCAGTCAATCTATTTTTGCAACTCATTGTCCAAATTTGGCATGGGTGAACTCACCCTTGCAGCTAGCACTGGAAAGGAAGGTGGAATTACCAGATTTAGTTCATAATGACATTCTGACATAGAAAGGAATCAGCCAACAGCAAAGAGTGCCAGTGTATATCCTCAGGCTGACACTGATCCTTTCTTTTAGAAGAACACAGCACTCTCACTTACTCTTATTACATTCATTATATCTCAATTTGCAGTGATGGCAAGGTAACAAGATTTGGTCTGGAGAAGTTTGAAAGACAAAGAATGTCTCAAGATTTCTTCAGAGTCATTGCTTGTTCATAGGGGAGCGGACCTGGAAGAGAATGAGAAGCTCAAGTATTTTTAAAATTTGGCCCAAAACTTTATTCCTATTGGGCTTTATTCTGATTGCAGTCACAACAGATGAGCTCAGCATCTGCTTTTACCCTGCCTAAGATGAAATGAATATTCTTAGAGATGTGAAGTTGGTTGAACAGAGAGTATGGTTAAGGATCATAACAGCTAGATTCTACATTATGTAGGAATTAGAATGGACTGAAGGCCCATAGGGCAAGTTTCACTTATAAGAATACTACAAAACTTGGAAATAATTCTGTTTCACTTCTCTGTATTACCTGTCTGTCTATCCATCCATCCATCTATCCATCCATCCAACCATCCATCAATTCATTGATCCATCCGTCTGTCTATCCATCTATACTTTTTTGTTACTATCATATTATATGATTTATCATATCGCATCTATCTATTCACATGTCAATCTATCTATCTACTGTTAAAATAAATATACAAACTTAGTCAGGCATTGTGGTACATAACTATAATCCCAGCATTTGGGAGGATCATGAGTTTGGGGCCAGCCTAAGGTATATAATGAGTTCAAGGACAGTCTGTTCTAAATAGCAAGACTATCTCAAAACAAAATAAAGAAAAACAAAAGAAACAACTTGTTGCCTGTCCTCATATGTTCTGTCAATGGAGCCTATGAATTAAATGGTAAAAAGACAGATTTTAAAAGGTATATACTTCTTTAATGATGTTAATATTGTTGTGTATATAAGGGGCCTCACAGAAGCGATGTGAAAACTAAAAGAGGCAGTTACACCCTCAGGCCTTTCATTCTGTTTTAACAATTTAATTGTAGAAAAGGGACTAAACATAAAAGCGTTTAGGAGCCTAAGCATAAGAACTGTGAGAAGGTGACTAGGAAATAAATGGTAGTTCAAAGTTTTTTAGTAAGGTTTATTCTGCAGACAGAAACTTGTTATAGGAGAAGGGTCAGTCCTTTGCAAATGAAAATTTTCATATTTACACAGGGAGCTTTATACTCCACTTTTTGAAAGAAATGGGTCAAAAAGACAGTTCTTTCTTCCTACATCTGTTTCTCTCATGCTTTCAGTTTAAAATAAGCCTTATGCAAAGTGGCATGAGTTAGGCTGGCAGATTCTACTCTCCTCTATTATGCATAATCTATGTATCTATGTATCTATTTATCATCCATCTGTCTACCGACTCATCCATCCATTCATTCTTCTATCCATTCATCTATCTACCTATATGGTGATCATCTATCTAATTTCCATGTATCATCTATGTACTTATCTTTCATATCTGCCTGCCTACTATCCATGTGGCTGTTTATCTATCTATCTATCTATCTATCTATCTATCTATCTATCATCTATGTTTCCTATCTGTCTGGCTATAATTGATCTGTCTGCCTGCTTATCTCCTACCTATCCAACCGTTTGTCTGACTATCTTTCTATATGTCTGTCTATCCATCCATCCACCTACCCAATATGATTTGAGTCATGGGCTCATCCTAATATTCTGTTTTGGGGTTTGGCTAGGGATTAATCCCAGAGCTTTGCTCATGCTAGGAAAGCACTCTACCACTGAGCTATATTCCCACGCCCACAATGCCCTTTTATATCTATATTTGTAAAAATATTATCAGAATACTTATACATGACTCTCAACAGACATAGTGAAACTTAGTATCATTAATACATGCAAAGTGAAGAACTTATCTAATAGTGAATGGAGAAAAAAATGAAGCAGAAAACAAAAGACAGATGAATAACTAGTTTTGTTTTGTACCTTCTAGTGTGATGTATTTCCACAACATAACTTTTACTTGCTATTATACATTTTAGAGTTAAAAAATGCTTTGCTTTTTCAGGATTCAGAGATTTTTAAAGAATAAATTTATATTTCTCATCTTTAGCTTTTTTCCAGGCCAAAACCTCCCTTCTGCAAATGGGAGAGTAACAAGAGACAAGTAACAAGAAAAAAATGCCCATTTTATACATCTATGAAACATAACTTCTATAACTTTGTAGACCAAGCAAATCACAGAATTTTGAAGCCATTTCTAACCTTGTTAGAAGTAGCCTAGAATTCAAAGAAGATCTGAGAGGGCCAAAATGTTTGAACTTCCTGATTCTTGGAAACCTAGTTTTAACAGCTTTGCTCCACTGCCTTTCTAGGAGTCCCACTGAGATCCCTTTTGGTGGATTATGTAAGTCAGGAGGGCTCACTGGCTCATTGTGTTTCTTCTTAGCATCCCTTGTCTTGACCTTATTCTTCCTACTGAAGTTGAAAATAGCTATTCCTTTTTGATGTGCAAGAAAGAGGTGTAGGCGGTCCTTAGAAAAGGAGCATGCTGATGCAATAAGGGGGATTTTTGAATGTCCTCTCCACCCATCCTACAATACAATCAGGGGGTAACACAAGTGAAATAGCAACTTCGTATTATATCTATACTGTAAAACTGCTCTGCAAAAGAAGATTATGATGCTTCTTTTGTTTCGTGTGTGACTGAACTTAAAAGAATAATCAATCTTCATTGAGAATACTGGACTTTTTCTTTTTTCTGGGAGGAAATTTCTAACTAAACCATGTTCTTGTTTTTGAATTAACAAGTCAGCTACATCATTCTCAATCATATTTATTTCTATCATAATAGATTTATTGATGGAGGAAAATTTTGGCTTGATTTATGGGTGCAAAAAACCATCTGAGGAATCTGGATGTTATTAAAAATCCCAAAATGAGGGAGAAAGAAAGTTGGGAACATCAAACTGTAGCATTATATTTTTCTAGATATTTAATCTGTTTTTAGGTGACATTGTTTCTAACAAGTGGAAATGTTTGTCTAAATAATTTCACAAAGGTACTTTGACCTTGAAATGTGCAGTGAAGACAAAGGCATTTTGGAATAATTCAGAGCCACCATCACGTTATTAATGCTGAAGACCTAAATGACTCTTGTGAATCCATATGACTTGGGAGAACCTTTGCTATTGGATCATTTAAAAGTCCTTGGGCACCTTGGCACTTGGATTATTAGGTTACTCACAGTGTGGTCCGAGGACCAGCAATACTTAACATCACCAAAGAGCTTGGTAAAAGTGCAGAATGTCGGCATCCATTCAAGACCAGCTAAATTAGAATGCTTACTGTGACGATATTTCTGGAAGCCTCAATGCATATAAATGTTTCAGAGGTACTGATTTTAATGTCTTCTCTAAATGAGTTTATCAATTTTGTAAGTGCTGTGATGTATCTCTGCAAAAATGTGTGCTTAGATAATTCAACAAACACTTAAGTCTGTCAAGATTTCCTCTGATTACTTGGCCTGTTTGAGGGGACAGATCTCAAAGAACATGTTCTCATCATATTTTATAAGGGTCCCACAGTGGAACTGTCTAGATCAGTCAGTCTCCTGTGGACCAGGACCAGACCCAGGCAGGTGGTATTGAAAGACCATATAGAACACAACGCTATCTGCAGCAATCTATGTTCATTGCACACACTGCTGCAAACCATTAATAGAGTTTCCTCTCCCATCAGCTTTTATTTTGGATGGATATAAAGTAGCCCATGAACAACAGACAGAAGTTCCATTCAAAAATGGGGCTATGTATTTGTTGTAAGGAGAAAGTGAGATCAACTGATCAAATGGGGAGAGTAAACCAGAAGCCCTGTTAGCCAGCACAGTACAATTATAAACTTTGACTGTGTCAGACGTACATGGAACATGGATATAAGGCAGCAAGTGTAGGATTTGGGGTTTGTGGTCCATCTGGGTCACGTCCCAGGTATAGGTGTGACAAAATATAGATTCCTGGGGCTCTGTAATGCTGTTTTGTCAGCTGTGAATCATGGGTAACTATGCAATCTTATGCATGAAGTAATGAATATGAAAACAAAATATGTGCATTGATAATAAGACTTTACACTGTAAAATAAATGCTAGTACACCAGACCAGGTGGGTGTTAAAGAAGACTCACTCTGAATGAAATGCCAGACCGAAGCCAGTGCTGTGAGGCAGGTTGAATTCATACAAAGGAACTGTAAAAAGCGTTACTGATGATCACCTGGCTCCAGTGTATGGTTAGGCAATCATAATTTGGGACTGCATGTGTAAGGTATAACGTGATGTTTTGTTATGGTATACAATGCAGAATAAAGAAATCAAGGTGGTTAACATATCCATCCTCTCACGTACTTACCAGCTCTTTGTGGTGAGAACACTTGCAATTTATTCTCAGCAATTTTGACAAATACAATACTTTATTATTAACTATAGTTGCTATGCTCTGCAATAGATCTCAAAAGCTTATTTCCCTCTATGCTCTTTAACCACCATCTCCCCGTCCTTGTCACTTCCAGCCTCTGGTAACCACATTCTACTCTTTATTTCTATGAGTTCAACTTTTTGAGATTCAACATGTAAAATGAGATGATCTGGTATTCATCTTTCTATACCTGGCTTATTTTATGGCATAAGAAAGAGCCACGATATCTACATTACTCTGTGACAACCAGCACAAACTTCAAACCTGGGCACTCCATTTTTGATCAGGATCTAAGTGTCTTTAAGAGTATCTTCTGGAATGCCAGATGTCCTGAATCACAATGTGAAGCAGAATGTTTCCTGTCAGGGGAAGACCATTTGAGAGTGCTCAGAACTCATAATTCCAATGTTACTAAGAGACAGGGGAGCAGGGAAATCAGAAAATAGATGTTTTAGAATAGTTATTTTCAATTGCATGATTGCTATATGGTAGAGGTCATAGGATAAGAATAGCATTTTAACACTTTCATAGAGTTCTCTGAGGAGCAAATACAGTTGTCTCAGGTATCCACAGACAATTGATTCTAGGATACTCATGGATATGAACCAAGACTTCTCAAGGTCCATCTATAAAATGATGTAGATCTTGAGTATAAGCTACTCAATTCTCTTGTATACTTCAAAGCATCAATATATGAATTATAATACTTAATCCAATGTAAATGCTACATGAATAGTAGTTATGCTATATTGTTTAGAAATAACGATAAGAAAAAAGTATACATTTTTAGTACAGATGAAATATTTTCTGATCTGGGGTTGGTGGAATCCACAGATACAGAGAGCTCACTGTATAAGTAGATATATACATATATATATATATATATATATATATATATCCAATCCCAACTTGATAGATAAATGGGTTCAATAGGTAGACATGATAAATGGATAAGATGGGTTCAATAGATAGACATGATAAATGGATAGATAGATAGATAGATAGATAGATGACAAGTGAATAGTTAGGTAAGTAGATAACAGATAAAGAGCAGTATCGGCCAAATAGTAATCAAGTATAATGTTAGTACATTGATTTTCCTTGTCATTATCTAAAGTTGCATCCCTTTCTACCCCAATAAATACACCCTATTTTACCGATACACTTATTACTACCTAAAATATATTTTGCATAGCTTCTTTTAAAAAGTATTGTTTTTATTGCATTGTTTTTCAGTGTACTCTCAAGTTGAAGTACCAGCTTTTCTGGGGAAAGGATTTTCGCATTATCTCCCTAGGTGACTCTTAAATGTCTAAAACATTGAACATGAACTAGTGTTCAACTTGTGAAAGAACTGGCTGCCAATCAGTCAGCCAGATGAAATAATGAACAAATTAATGCATCTATTTATCAATGAATAATAAATGGATGCGAAAATGTTCAGTATTAACTCTGAGTCTTGTCTTACCAATCAATTGAAGTAAAGATATGCTTAGATTTTGAAAAAAATTAATGTTTTTGGTCAAAATTGAGAGATATTATAAGAGTAAGAGGAAATATTTAGCCTATACTAAGTACTTTTCTCTACCTATACACTTAGCATAGGGTAGCATACATGAATATATAATTTATTTCTTATATAATTCATAACATGCAAGGTATAATATTTATTTATATAATGAATTTTACATGTTTTCTCTGTTGATGTAGAGATCTAGTTTTAACATTTTCCAATTATTCGAGCACACTTTGCCAAAGAATATTTTATCTATGAATTTAAATTGCCAACATAGTATATAAGAAATACAATGTACTTATGTCTGCTCCTGTAGTCTCAATTTTCTTTGACTGGTGGCATATATGCTCCTAATCTTATAACATTATGTATTAAAGGCTTTACATGGATTTCAAATTCTGCCACAGTGACTTTCCAAAAATTATTTGTCCTTGTTAAATTTTCTTTTTAATTGACACACAATAATTGTGTCAATTATTTACAGGGGACAATGTGATAGTCTCATACATGTATACAACGTGTAATAAATCAAAGTATTTTGCATATACCTCATATATATGCATTTTATGATGGGAACATTCAAAATTCTCCCTTCCAGCTATTTTGAAATATTTAATACAATGTTGCTAGCTGTAGTCACCCTCCTGTGCAATAGAACATCAGAATTTGAAAACATATTCCTCATATGTAGCTATAACTTAATAACCTGTGAAAAATCTCCCCTTAAAGAGAAAATTTGGGTCAAATATTCTTTCATTTAAAAATTTGAATGATTTTGCAAAATTCCTCTAACATAAAGCTTTTGATTGAAGTTGAATTAAGTTAATAAATTTACTTGAAAATACATGATGTATTTTGCTTATTTTCTTTTACATTGTTAAGTAAAATTTTGTGTTTTTACTTTTCCTTATATATATTATAGTGTGATGAATTTATTTTTAAATACCTTCTGTTTCTATTGATGCAGGTAAAATATTATTTTCACCATATTTTAAAACTGTTTATAGGAAAGCTTCTTAAAATGGCTTTCTTCTGTTTGTCACTTCATTGAAATTTGTTCTATGGCTTTTATTTTTGTCAAGTTTCTAAGTGTATGATCATATTATTTATATATAACAGCAATTAATCAAATATTTCATAGTAACATATCAATTCCTTTCTTGTTTTATTGTTTGGGGATAAAGTGTCCAAAATAATTTAAAAAATAATGGTGATAATGAATATCTTGTCTTGTTCTTGGCTTTTTAGCCCTCTAATTACCTAGGAGATTTTGAAATAGAATATAATTAAATCTTCTTCTTTTTTCTTAAAATAGATTATTAAAAACAGAATGAGGTAATTAGCTTCCATTCATTTGAGAAATCACTGTGTCTTATACAAGTGGCTTCTTCTGTACTTTCCTCATCTTTTCTATATTTTGGTGTCCAAATATATTTAAATTTATGTAGTGTGAAATGTATAGATCTTACAATACAATTTGAAAAGTTTTAGTAAATATATCTACTCAGTAACCAATATCATAATTAAGATGCAGAACATTTTCATGACCTTATGCAAGTTACCTTATTGTAAACTTCAATTGATCTTCCCTAAAATCACCAGTAGACAGTTGTCTCATTTTAATCACAAAAGGTTAGGTTTTTCTTTATTTTTCTTGAACTTTACATACTTTGAATGGTAAAGTGACTGGACTTTCATATTGTTCCTTACAGCAGTTTGCTTTTTCTCAAGGCCAAGTAATATTCTTTTGTATGAATATATCACAATCTACCCTTCTTCCTATTGATGGGAACTTAAAGAATCTAGTCTTTGATTATTATAAATAAGGTTTCTACAAATTTAGTTGCCCACATCTTTTGTGGACATTAAAAAGATTATTTCTCTTGCATAAATAATAAGCATAGAAGTACAGATAATAGAATAAGTATACTGAGTTTGATAAAAATATATGAAAATGCCAATAGATGTTACCACCATTCTGAAAGATTTCAGTTTTTGCAATGGATGAAAAAATGTTACCTTTTTGTGATTTTAATTTCAATATCCACATATTCTCAATGATTAATCATCACCTTTAATATGCTTATTACATATTCTCAATGATTAATCATCACCTTTAATATGCTTATCAGTCATTTCTATACATATATTTGTATATTTTTTTGGTTCAGCATTTAAAATTATAGTCATTCTTAATGGATTGCTTTTCTTGTTCTATTGTCTTTAAGTTTTTTAATAACATATCTTGGATACAAACCTTTTATCTCATATATATATATATATGAGATATGTAATTTACTAAATTATAAATTATACACTTTTCATGAGTAAAAGATTCAACTTTGACCAAATGCAATGTATTTATTCTTTTCTTTTGTGTTCATACTTTTGTGTATTTTCTAAAAATAGATAAAATTTATTTCTAATAATAAATAAAAATTAGGATGACAATGTTACTGTGTGACCACACAGAAATTACTTGGAATAATTTATAACTACAAATTTAAGAAAGATACCATAATTTAGGTAAGAAAATCATGGAATAAGGACACTTGTCCAACATAAAACATAGGCATCAAAATATTTCAAGCCAGAAATTAGGGAAAAATTTGTATGTAAGGAATTTTCATTAGAAATGGACAAAATCCAATTGTTAAATAATGGAAGAGAACTGGAAACATTAAATTTAGAACAATACAATTAATAAGGATGTATCACATGACATACACTGAATTTTTCACCCACAAAGAACTTTTTTTAAGGATCAGGATACATATACAAAAATTAATCATGTCCTAGATGTGTCAGTATTTTCCAACAATCAGTATTATACAACCTGTGCAACTATAGTCTCTGGTTTTAATGAAAGAAAATTAAAAAGCAAGATAATATAATGAGTTTATGTAAACTCAGTCAAGCAACTGACTTTATTCTGGACATCTCAAGATCAAAAAACCAAGGTCATGGTTTGCATGCCACGTTGAGCACTGTAGCAGTCACATGCAACCACTAATTCAAATAGGGCAGATGTAGCTCAGGATGAAGTGAGTTGGTGGAAAACTTCAGGATAGATTTGCAGTTGGGACATGTTCTGGGGAAATTTTAGAGCATGTTGAAATGAAGCAAGAGAAAAAAACAATGTTGCATTTTCATTGAAGGCCTTTTAGCTTATGATGCAATAAACCTATGGCCTGTTTACCAGTGTTTAGATGAAAGGATAGCTATTTTCAGTACTTGTATATGTGCTTAAGGCAAAAGTTTCAAATTTTCTTTTCAAAAGATAATTTTTGTCTTCTAAAAATACGGTAATGTTATATATGTTACCTAGACATTGTGACCTGATTAAGTCTATTTTTCTCCCCTTTGGCTTATTTGAATGTGAAAAATCTTTGTTTTCATCACTTCCAAGTAAGACCTTAACCTACCAAGAATCTGTTTGCAAAATTTTGTTGCTTCACCTAAGTATACTAGTGCTCTGAAGACTCAGCAGAGAAATAGCACTTTTCATACTAGACAAACAAAAATTCCTTTGACGATTGGATATGAAAGAAATTACGTTCCAATCGCAGAAGAGTGTGGATGAAGACATTCTTCATTTAACCAGCAGAGAAAAAAAAATCATGTGCATCCTCCATTCTCTGCCTGCCTTTCCTTTATTTTAATTTTTAACACCACCAGTCACATTAATCTTCTTTTGTACCTCATCAAGGTCATTTCCTGTTTTGCTTTTTCACAGTCAAACATGGCAGGATGGAATTTAGTTAACCATACACCATGCCAGCATTCCTGGAACATTTTCCTGGGTCTTTTGATCTGTACACCTAGGAAAGAAATTGACCTGCAACAATGTGGTCAATGTAAGGACTCAGACCAGAAAGCATAAAAAGGAAGCAAGGAAGGAAGGAAGGAAGGAAGGAAGAAAAAAGTCTTGCACAAATTAAAATGATTCTATTAACCAAATGTAAGAATTATATTGGAAAATACACTAAATTTTGATTCAAATCCTCAGTTTCCTTCCAGATGATGATCTTAGCTTTAAAGTTTTCAGTTATTTATATAAATGAATTTTCTTTTGGTTACTAATCAAAGTGACTACTGTTTATGGTTAAAAAGAACTTTTAGTCAGGTTTTGCTGTGGTTTTGTCCTTAATAATTGCATGACTGCTGGTTACTATGAATTTAGTAAGCATGTATGGAGCCCAGCACCTAATAAATTAGGGGTCTGAGTTCACTATCAAGGCTATACTAGTGAACTACTCACTATCCTAATTTCGGGTGACTCACAATCTAATATGAAAATAGCTTTAAGGGTTCCAGAGAAATTGACACAAACACACAAACAGACAGAAATACCCACTTACAACCACACACAAGCACACACACACATTCTGTAGCCTAACACAAAAAATAAACACAACTATGGATTATTTGTTGAATATCTCTGAATCCAGAATAATTTTCAGTGATCTTCTTATTCATAATCTACAGAACCCTGACAGAAGTGTTTTGTGTATGAGTGTGTACTACGTAGTTATATAAAATAGATATATACATATTTGTATATAATAGACACTTATGTGTTTACATTATATATCATAGCATATATTTATGTATTATGTATGTAACTATTGTGACAGTTCACAACAGTTGTATTCACAATAGTTTTCAATAGTTTATATCAGAGTAGTTTGAATCCATATGTGATAAAATGCATCTAAAGTGTACTCTTTGTAATATATATTTATATATGCATATTTTATACATACATATGTATACATATTTATACATATACAGCTACTGTTAAATATGAAAATACGTAAGTATATTTACATATGTTTATTTTGAAATAGTGTATGGGTTAAAATGATTTTGATACATATTACAACATTTTTAATATAGTATAATTACAGGTAATACATAATTTATGTACTATATATCCATTTATGCATCATATAAAATCTTATATGAATATTAATATAAGCTTACAAAAAGTTCACTTATCATATAATGCTTTTTAATCTACATGGGTATTACTTTACACTTTGTATATTGTTAGGTACACTTTATTGTCACATGGATTATAACAACTGTTAATTATGCTGATGTTTCTTTAACAATATAGTGCTATTTGAATTGCTTGCTTTTCTTAAGTTCCCCTTTCCCAGTGATGCTGAAGTTAATGAATTTCTGAAATGATTTTGACAGATAACCTTTGAACCAGTCTCTCGTGGCAATTTCAAATCACATAGCCATTCTTAAACAAAAAATGGAGACTCTCATTTTCCTATTCAAGCCATAGCTTGCTCTTTGAAGAACCAAATCAGAGTTATTTTAAACAAATATTGCCTGTTGAAGAACAGAGAAGCAAAACTGATTGGTATATAATTATCTGTCAGGGAACAGAATATATTACACTAGATTTGCCATGGAAAGCATTTTCTTTTAAAAAGCTACTCCTGCAATTTTTAAGAAACTATGTAAGTATAAGTGCTACAAAATTTTAAAATTTGATACAAATTCTTGGTAAAAAATTTGCTGCTGTATATCTTATTGGAGACATAGGAGAAGCAGGAGGCAAACTTGTCATTTGAATGTAGCAATTGGTACATTCTGTTCTGTCCATTATAAGTGCAGAACTTAGTATATAGAGAAGAGGCAAAAAAATTTGGAGTCAGATAGATCTGGCAGTCAATTGTCTTTTCTAGTCATGACCTGTGTAATTGTAAGACATTTATATAACCTTTGAAATTCTCTTTTTGGACCTAGAAAATGGATGTAGCAATGTACTGTGGTTTTCATGTCTCCCAAATTCATGTGTTGAAAGTTAATGGCAAACATGACACATTAGGAAATGGGGACCTTAGGCTTTGATGATGTCATGAAAGAGAAGACCTATGGATGAATGCAGGACATTTATAAAAGTTCTTGAGTTTCTCCTTTTTGTTCTTCTGCTGTATGAGAACATACTAAGGAGTCCCTCACCAGAAACCAAGTGCTAGTGCCTTGAACTTGGATTTTCCAGGTTTGAAAAATATGGCATTTTGTTATAGCACATGGAACAGACATTGTCATAATGAATATCCATATCGGGGTAAATGCATAAATTAATTAAATTATATTTAGCAGTCTGTCTTTATCCATGGATTACTTTGAATGCTTTCAATTACCTACTCTCAACTGTGGTACAAAAATAATACCTGGGAACAATTCATAAGTTTTAAATTGGATGCTGCTCTGAGTAGTGTGAGGAAACCTTGAAATGTCCTGCTTAATCTTGCCTGGGATGAGAATCATCCCCAGGTCCAGCATGTCCATCCTGTATATACAACCTGTCTATTAGTCGCTCAGCAGCTTTCTGAGTTGTCAGATTGACTGTCACAATATCACAGTACTTGTATATAGCATTCAAGACTTTCCATGTTTTCAGGCTTCTCTAGGGGGCCTTAGAACATATCCCTGATAGATAAGAGGAGATATGCATATATGTCATATATGGCTCAGTACTCAACAAAAATGATGTGCAGTATTTTGTAACAAGTTCTCTAATCTGTGTCTCCATCACTGAAGTTTAGGAATTGTGAAGGCAATTGCCCATAGGGGTCAGGTAAATAAAGGATATGACAGATCAACCAGATAAAGATCACGGAGAAGAATCAAGGGTTCTTTTCTTAGTCATTAGCTATGTCAGTGCAAGTAATGATGGTCATGCAGAAGCTGAAGTTCTGCATGGATTATTCTCTACATTTCTTAAGAAAATTACAAACATGCAGATTTTTATGCAAATATGCACATTTAAAAACGTTGCCAACTAATTCAGCTAAGGAAAAACAGGTGTGTAACACCAGCAGATATGAAATCATGAGACACCAGCATTTTAGGGTGTTCTTTTTGTCTTTGAAGAATTGCTCTACAAGTTATTTTTGACCTCTTTTCTTCATTTACCATTTAAGTGAGTGTTTCTCAAAATGTGGAAGCCAGAACAGAGCATCAGTATTACTTGGGGGCTTGTCAAATGCACACTTCAGTCCATGTTTCCAGTCCTACTGAATCAGCAACTCCAGCAGTGGGAACCAGCGCCTGTGTTTTTATAAACTTATAGGTCAGCGTCTGCAAAGGAAGGCCAGAGGCCAAATTTGATTGCCCATTTGCATTATTATGAATGTGAATGAAGAATTGTCTGCACATTTTTAAATGGCTGGGGAAAAATCAAAAGAAGAGTAAAAATTTACAACATCTATGGAGATTATATGAAATTCAGTCGTTTTATACAAACAGTCATGACCAATCCTGTAGATGTTTTTGGGCAAGATTGGGATTCAGGAACTGTGATGGATACTTGATGGGCTATAAAATCTAGCATATTTGTTATGTGGTCTCTTCTAGATAAAACCTATGGACTCCACTGTGGGTGATTCTCACATATGCTCAAGTATGAAAACCTTTCTTTTAGGCCTTGTTTTCTCACTGCCCAGCACTGCAAAGTGGGCTGTGGCTGTGCCTACAAGGAGAAAGGAAGTAGAAACTTCAGAAATTATTCAGTGAGCTCATTAGGTACTTGACCATGAATCCATTTGAAGCTGACAAGTGCAGAGAGCATCAGCTTTTGAATAAGATGGACTGAGTTCACACTCTCCGGCCTTTTCCTGGAACTACAGATACATTGATTTATCTTATACTTGGTTTCTTCTTCTGCAAAGTACAACAAATCATCCACACTATACTGGCTTATTTTGATGGTTAAGTGAACAAAACTGATTATATATAAAATGCATAAAAAACTTTCTGCTATATAATAGGTGTGTTAGAAGGAGAATTAATGTTTGAGTTTTACTATTCACTATTAAGAGAGCTAGTATGATGTAAAATATAAGGAACTGACCAATTCGTGCTATGTCTAACTTGAAACAATATTCACAACATTTTTATGTATTTAGCCAGATGTGGTGGTATGTTCCTGCAATCCCAACATTTGGGAGGTTTAGGCAGGAAGATGTAGAGTTCAAGTCCAGTCTGTACTACATAGGGACATCCTGTCACAAAAATGTAAAGAATTAATGGAGAAATAAGCCATATTTCTTTTTTTTCCTGGAGGGGGCAGGGTTCTGGGGGTCAAACTCAGGCCTTGCATATGCTAAGCGAAAGTCTATTACTGAGCTACACTTCTAGTTCCTTGATTCCCTTTTCAACTACTAATACTACTTTTCTTTAAAGTGTTGATAACAGGACTCAAGGAAAATTAGATTTTCGAGACCTGAATTGCAACTGACCGCATGAAAGCCCTCACAAATATTTCTATCAAACGAGGCACCTGTTTCAAATGAGCATCTAATCTCCTTTTATTGAATTAATGACATCTGTTTTTAATCTTTGCTTTTGTGTTGCAAGATGCTTTTTTTTGAGGATCCAAGATGACACTTAGGGTAGGGAACCAGAAACCACCTTCGTATGTCCAAGCTATACTTGGGTCATTCTGATTGCTTCTAGCCAAAATAATAACCACCATCATATTTAGGTGCACATAAAATTCAAAGACTAACCTTTACATCAGCCTTTAATTGCACCTAACAGCAGTGAAAATCCCACATGGCACAGCCAGCAAGGTGTGTCTGGCCCTGGGAAAAAAGCCCCCTGGCCATTTCTTTCTCTCTTTTTTTTTCTTTTTCTCCCAACAAGCAGAAGGCAAAGCATCAATCAAAATCGAACTCTGTGACATCCTGGACCCCTAACCCATGGAAAGCCTCCCTATGCCATGCCATTTCTCCTTGCCAGCCAGTTTCAAAGTTGTTTGTGTGAATCTGCAGAACAAACAGGTGAGCATCAGGCACATGTGCGACTCCCCTCCCCACCCCCGGGAGCCTCTCTGGGCATATTGAACCTCCCCAAACAAAACTGAACAACGTAAACAGCTAACTGTAATCTAAAACCAACAGCAGATGTGAGGGTGGAATGCTGAACCTACCCCCAAAGAATGCGAGTGGGGCAAGGAGCCAAACTCTCACTGCAGAACTCACAGTGAACAAACACAGGTAAAACAACAAAGGCTGAGAGTGGAGGCAGGGTGGCAAGCCAACCTCCCAAAGCAAGGCAGTACTCAAAATGAATGGTCCCACCTTGCTGGGCAAAAAGAGCAATGCTGCAGGTATGACAATACCCAACTTCAAACTATTCTACAGAGCCTTAGCAATATAAACAGCATGGTACCCGCACAAAAACACATATGAAGATCAGTGGAACAGAATAGAGGACCCAGATACGAATCCACAGGCTATGCCCACCTTATTTTTGACAAAGGCACCAAAAACATACAATGAAGAGAAAACAGCATCTTTAACAGATGTTGCTGGGAAAAGTGGCTATCTGCCTGCAGAAACTAGATCCATGCCTATCACCCTGTACTAGTATCAACTCAAAGTGGATTAAGGACCTTAATATCAGACCTGAAACCTTGCAGTTAGTACAGGAAGGAGCAGGGAATAGTCTGGAAGTGATAGGAATAAGCAAGGACTTCCTCAGTAGAACTCCAGCAAACCAACAACTAAGAGAAAGAATGGACAAATGGGACTACATGAAATTAAAAATCTGTACAACAAAAGAAATGGTCTCTCAGTTGAAGACCACCCACAGAGTGGGAGAAGACATTTGCCAACTACACATCAGACAAAGGACTGATAACCAGAATATACAAGAAGCCCAAAAAACTAAACTCCCCCCGAATCAATGAACCAATAAAGAAGTGGGCAATTGAACTAAACCAAATGTTTTCAAAGATTCAACTTCACTCCTGTTAGAATAGCTATCATCAAGAACACCACCAACAACAAATGCTGTTGAGGATGTGGGGAAAAAGGAACCCTCATACACAGCTGGTGGGAATGCAAGCTAGAGAAACCACTTTGGAAAACAATGTGGAGGCTTCCTAAAAAACTAAACATAGACCTGCCATATGATACAGCAATCCCACTCCTAGGGATATACCCAAAGGAATGCAACACAGTTTACTCCAGAGGCACCTGCACACCCATGTTTATTGCGGCACTATTCACAATAGCCAAGTTATGGAAACAGCCAAGATGCCCCACTACTGACAAATGGATTAAGAAAATGTGGTATTTATGCACAATGGAATTTTATTCAGCCACAAAGAAGAATGAAATTTTGTCATTCACAAGTAAATGGATGGAACTGGAAAACATCATCTTAAGTGAAGTTAGCCAGGCTCAGAAGGCCAAAACTCACATGTTCTCCCTCATATGTGGATTATAGACTTAAAAATGCAGTAATATTATTGGACATGGGTCACACACAAAGGGAGAATGTGCACAGGAGGAATAGGGAAAGGGAAAGAAACCTAAAACTTGAATGTGGTTGATGTACTCACTGTAGAGGAGTGAATACAGTAATCTTAAACTGGCAGAGGCCACTAAGGGAAGGGGACCAGGAAGTAGTGAAGAGATCTGATAGAGATGATCCAATGTGGGTTTCAATACACAAGTACATGGAAGAAACACTAGGAATCTCTCTGTACAGCTATCTTTATCCCAAACTAGCAAAAATGCTATGTCTTTCTTATTATCTCTTACATTTTCTCTTCAACAAAATCTGATACAAGAAGACAGACCAGGTTCTGCCTGGCAGTGTGGTGAGAGGGAGGAGGCCCAAACAATGTATACGCATGTGAGTAAATGTAAAAACGATAAAATAAAAAAGATTCATTTTTTATTAGTCTGGTTCTTCTGTCTTTATCTCAAATGCCTTTTTAATTTTACCCTTAGGAATTATTGCCACCATCCCTTCCCAGGACTGACCATGGTCCCCAAAAGAAGTGACTAGCTTGGCTACAGATGAAAATGTCAGCTAGATTCTATTAATTTAGTCTACCCAACTCATAAAAAGTCATGTTATTCACTGCCTCTCCCTGATACAACTGGTTGTGTGGCTCCAGCTTGAGAGCCCTTATGCTGTCTCTGATTACATCCTAACAGCCACAGCTGCAGTATTCAGTTGCCTTCAGATTTCTTACTAAGAGCCTGCCTAAAAACTGGGTTTTTCTGCATCTCTGTTAACCTTTTCCAAGGATAAATTCTGGACACTTCTACTCATGTGTGCCAGTTCTTCCTTTCCTCATTTGTCTCCCAAATGACCTAAAAGGAATTCGGTGGAAGAACTAGAAGTTGCAAATTTGGGAGGTCACTCTACCAACAACTGGGCAAAATATCACAGCTTCCACTTCTTTCTAATTTCTCCTTTAGGTGAATTTGGGAAGTTCCTACTGATGTACTTGGAAAATTGTCTCAATATGACAATTCACTTGAAAGCAATTTTTGAATTGGGTGGATGTATGAAGTCCCTATATGCTTTGAAATATAAGTCTGCAAGATTCCTTTAAAGCTGAACACCTTGATGATAAAGGAGTTTCTCTAGAGTAGGATATTGCAGATAATATATGTATATCTGTATACGCAACACTAGAGCACGTTATTCAACTTTCACTCAAAGGCGGGTTTGAATGTAAATGAAAGAAGTAAAAAACCTCATACTTCAATTCAATATTCATCTTCTGCACTAGTCATCATAAATCAATCTTTTAGCCTTGCAACAGATTTTTGTTATTTGCCAGAGCAAAAGTTGATCAATTTTTGTCTGACTTAAAAACTACTTCAAAAACTTAAGTGTGCTTTTTTGCACAATTAAAAAATTGAAATACTTCATGTTCTAACAAATGGGTGATAGGAATGATGTTAAAAAGTAGGTGAATCCTTGAATTAATAATTTATGCTTTGTTTCCCAAGGTTAACTGATTTAGGTTCAATAAAGGATATGATACTTATATATTCTTCTTTAAAGTATCATATTTTATTTGAATAAAACATTTATGAAAATAATTGGGTAAGGAAACAGCTAGTAGAATAGATATTCCAGCTAAATATTATCAGTGCATTTGCACTGATATTGCAAAAGAATCAGAGAATTCAGTGAAGACACATTTATGGTTTAAAAATAAATTCAACTAATTATCCTTATATATGTCATTTTATAATGCCAATGTATACTATGGCCAAATTCTTTTTTTTAATGATGTGGATTGAACCAGGGACTTGTACAAGCACATACCTTACCATGGTGCTATACCCCAGCCTTTGTGTCAAGGTCTTTATAAGGTGTTTTCTCATCTGCAAAAGCACAGTCACTTATTACAGACAAGTATGTTCTGATGACAATAAGTTCTGATCTGCCCAGGCTTAACAATAGATCGTGTTTATTGTACCATTGCTGCATTCATTATTCTAATACTTCTTTTTCATATTGCTCAGGCTTCTATAGAATGAATAATTGGTCTGTATATTGCCCACTATGGAAGCAGGCTAAAATTATCTTTTATTTCTCCAACATGCCCTTTGGTTCTCTTTTTTCTTCTTAATGGGTAGTAAAATTTTTGTTTCATAGTGTTTATATTTCTAATATATGCAAAATTAGCTGAATTTCATCTTCCTAGCACATGAAAAATTACATGAACTTCTTAACTTAGTTTTACTAAGTTGTAAGTGAGTGATATATTGGCTCTATTTTAAAAGAATATTATCTTAAGTTCAGCTGGTGTAACTACACATGGAGGAAAACAAGATTCATTGAGTAAAGGAATAAAAGAGAGAGTGTGGGGAATGAAGCCATATTGGTCAAAAGGTACCATGTTTCTGCTAGACAGGAGGAATAAATGAGTATCTGAGTTGATAAGTATAATGCTAATAAGCTTGATTCAGCCATTCCACTCTGTTTATGTATAATATAGTATCATTTTGTATCCTTAAATATATGCAATTTAAAAAATTCAATATGCACTTTTAAAATTTTTTGAAAAGAAAGAATTGAGGAATATTTTTACTTTAATCAAAATAAAATTTGATAGAGGTTTTACTTCCAGCAGCTTCTGTCTAGTTGTTCCAGACCATCCAATCTGCTTACAATACAGAACAACAAGCACACAAAACAATTGACACCACCATCAGCAAGCTATGATGAAAGTGAGATTTTTTTCAAATATATCTTAATGGGCAAAAAAGGGCTACAATGATTGATAAACTGGTGAAGTGTTTACTTAATCAAATGATGTCATTAAGGAAGTGAAAAAGCAAGCCACTTTAGGAGATGTTATTAAACTGTTTAAATAACAAAAGCTATATATCCTGAATATATAAAATGTTCCTATATCAATAAGTAAAAGGATGACAATCCAAATGAAAAATGGGCAAAAGAGTTGAACCTGTAATTCACACCTTGGACATCCCAATGCCCAATACATGCATGAAAAAGATATTGACTGACCCTTATTAGGCAGCAGGAAGGTTTACATTAAAACCCAAAGGAGTGAGAACTCTGCATCCATGAAAATGGCTAAAATGAGAAAGACTGACATCACCCAGTGTTAGCAAAGATATACATCTACTGGATTTAAATTCCTGGTGGGGGTTTGCATTCATAGAACCTTCATTTGACAGTACCTATGAAAGCTGACCATAGACATACCTTTCCATCTTGGGTATCCACATGACAGAGATGTATACTGACATGTAACAAAAGATTTTTTTCAAGAATGTTCATAGTTCATTATTTACCAAAGTCAAAAGAAAGAAGTAAATGGAATATTTTCCACTAAAGTCAACAACAGGAAATAAATGATAGATTTGTCAACAGTAGAAAGGGTAAATAAATTAAGGTATCTTCATACAATATAATAGTATGCAGAAATTTAAAAAGTGAACTTTTACACTCTGTAAAAAAGTGTGACTACATCTCTTAAACATAATCTTAAGTGAAGGAAGCCAGACAAAATACTACATAGTGGAGCAGGGTGTGGTGGTTCAAACCTGTAATCCTAGCTACACGGGAGACATGGACAGGAAGATTATGGCTCAAGGCCAGCCTGATAAAAGCACGAGACCCCATCGAAATAAAAACCCTAAAAACAAAAGGACTAGGGGTGTGGCTCAAGTGATAGAGTGCTTGACTATCAAATGTGAGGCCCTGAGTTCAAGCACACTGTATTATTCCATTTGTATAAAGTTAAAAACAGTAAACATGATACATGGCATTAAAATTTAGATTAGCAGTTATTTTTTACATAGGAAAGTGGTAATTGGGAGACAATAAGGGATAAGTGTTCTTTGGCAAGGCTGGGATGGTTGATTTTGTATGCTCTGGGAAATGGTTACATGGATATGTGTACTCTTTGACCATTCATTTGGTATAGGTATGAAATGTGCACTTGTTTAAAAATGCTGTACATTAATAAAAGCTTATTAATCACTTTTTAAGGCTACTTGATTGACCAACAGATGATCTTACATGTAGCTTGATTTTCCATTCATTCTTATTCCCTATGAAGATTTGTGAAATGTGGTGTTCCAAGTGATTTCAAACTAATGTGAGAAGTCAATATATATCTTTTTCCCTAGGTAGGTTTCCATAATTGGAGATGTTTGCTTCTTTACAGTATGGTACATTAAATTAGTGAGCTTCCTATCAGTATAATGAAATAGCTGAGGTAAGCAACTTATAAAGAGAAAAAGGTTGTTTTGGCTTACAGAATTTGAGGTTCTAGTCTATGATCAACTGACATTACTAGTTTAGGGTCTGAGATGAGACCCACATCATAGTAGGAGTCTATGGGGTACAAAACCACTTTCATGACCAGAGAGAAAAAGAATCACTAGTACTTGCTAACTCTTTTCTTATATGGATAAAAAAATAAAGAGAGAGACAAAAAGAAAAAAATTCAAGGAGGCTGTTGGTATTCAGTGTTTATTCACAACACTAATGTAATTATTTCCTCCAGAACATCAGTGTCTCACTGATGTTGACTTTTGTTGACATTTATCACTAAACAGGCTGACTCAGAACTCTGTAAGACCACCTTCCAATGTCTCTTTCCTGACTCACCAGGTTTTTTTCTCATGGAAATGATTTTCCATGAAAGAGTTCATGGAATTTTTTACCTGCATCACTTTAGAATTATCTCCAATTTCATGATGAATTAGAGACCAGATAGAAAACTGAAACAGTTGTCTTAAAATTGAATTAGATTTTTTTAAAACGAAAACATAAGAGATCAGCTGTGTTCAATTTTCTACAATTTGAATGGTTTCCTTGCTTTTCTCCAAAGTAACGCATAAGAATGCCATTTTTTGTTAAGAAGATTAGTAGTGAACATTTATATCTTGCACCATTGTGGGGGAAATGTATTGGAAATAATTTTGTAAAACGTATGGAGGAAGTAGCTCTGAATGAAGCATTTGATTAGAAATAGCCAGCAGGGATTTAGGAGAGAGAGGTTTCTTAAACTACCATTGCCAGAGATATTCAAAGATGGCATTGTTGCAAGAGACAATGGCGGTTCAATGACTGCCATATGACTAGTCTTTCAAAAAGCTTCCACCAGTTAAAGTAGTGTTAAATCCATGAACCACTTGATAAAAAAAAATGGGTTAACATCTTAAACCAGCAGGGTTCAATCGTGTAAAAAATGACAGTTCTCTTCTGACTTAGGTTAAGAATAAAGACACAGGTGACAGTGTATCTTTTCAGAAAGTTACATTTCCTCTAAGGCTCTATTTCTTTATCTGTAAAATAGAGGTTACAAAATTTACAGGCATGAAAATTAATGGTCAACCCTACCTCACCTCCTCTCTATGGCCAATGTTAGCAGACGCATGCAAAGAATTCATAGCTCAGCCATGTGAGCAGTTTATTTACCTCCTAGACCTTCACAATTAGTAGGATGCCATTAATTGTTGCTACATGTGTGATTCCCTTCTTTCTTATTAGTAATTTGAGGTTGCTATATATATGGGGTTAACTACAAGGAAACATAGTAAGTAGAGAATGTTTGCAAAGCCTAAGTTTTCTATTATTGTCCTTAAGTTTCAAAATAAGAAAGAAAAGAAATCTTTAATGTTTCTCCTATCTTTAGATTGAGGTGTCTCAGGAGAGCAGTTCCTCTTATTTTTACACACAAAATCTCCTCCTCCTTTTAGGGAAAAAAACTGGGCTGGTGCCCCTTGCTTCCATCCTCTTCTCCTCCAGCATTATGTTCTCCTTGCAGACCATGGGAGGGAGGAGTTTTGTTGAGACACTCAAAGTTGTGCTTTGTTCCTGCCAGTTACAATCCTTAGAGCATCTGCCTGGCCGGGCATCACTTTGAAGAACAGCTTTGCATTCTTATCCATCCGAGCCATGCAATGGGTGACCAGGGCAAGTCACAGATGACTCATTTGAAGTCCACATTGAAGCAGAAAATGGAAAACCACAATTTCTTAACCACCCTCCTTGGGGCTGATAACTTGGAGATGATGGGCCTTGTTCATTTGCCAAAGTAGCTTTGCTTCAGAAAAACCTCACACACCATCCTGCCCTCCTTCATTCAGGGCAGACTGCCTGCGAAAAATGATCCTTCTATGTCTCCTCCAGCTGTGTGAGTCTTTGACCCAACACAAGCAGGCGACATCCTCAACACGAGCAGCAAACCCTTCTCTTCAGCATGGTTGCTTGGGAAAAAGCTCAGGCGAGCAGATCGGAGCTGCCCTGCAAACAGTGCTTCAAGGCTGAGCATAGGAAGTAAGATGTACCAAGGGATCTGTGGCAGAAGCAGGTGGATGCTGCTGGGATTGTCATCCTAGTGACAAAGCAAGGAAGTTAGAGTGTCAAGAGAGTATTCAGCAACCCACCCCAAAAAATACGAAGTAAGGAAGTAAGGTGTGGAGTTTAGGCAGTTGCAAGAGAGGAAGAGAGGCTGCTGGAGTTTGAAACTGGGGCTTCCTGACATCTGATTAGGAGGATCCCAAGGATGAAAACGTGCACCACGCTACAACTGGAAAATCACTGTGGGATGCCTGTCCCAGTAACACGTCTGTTTGCTTTCTTTCCATAATAAATGCATAGGTGAGTTGATAGAATATGACCCATTTACTTGGCTGACGTCCAAATACAAATATTTCTGAGTAGAGCTTGAAAATCATTTTCCATCTCTTGCCATTATTTTTCATGACCTTCAATTTTTTTTAAAATTTCTGTGTGGAGATCTGCTTGCTCTTTGCACACATTCATTCTGCCAGAGGATGAATCTGCAGTCGTGTTTCCATGCAGATAAGTTGTTGACATTAGCCAGATGTCTTAATAAGAGTCTGTTTACTCTGTTAGAAAGCAGAAGCTCTGATCCAAGGCAGAGAATAAAGAGACTGGAAGGGATTCTGTGAGGTCGTGACTGGGGATTGGTTCAGAAAATAAGTTTGTGAAAATGCAGTGCCAAGTCCCCATCCAAGGCAGAATATGAAGGAAAACCTTGCTGCTGGTGGTGGTGTGCTCATCCCTTCCTTACGTCTTGCTACTTCTCTATGCGATGCTCTGCAGTTGCCTATCCCTGTGCCTTAAAATTGCCTATGTTCCCTTCCCTTTTTCCGCTTAACCCACCCTGGTTAAAAAACAAAGCAAAGCAAAACAAAACTCTCTTCCTGGTAGCTGTGGCTGGTGCACAAATTTACCTGAAGTGTAAAGTAAGTGTAGTGTAACTGTGAAGGAAGAGTTAATAGAATAATTTGCATTTAAGTAGGCTGAAAGGAGACCATCTTGGTCCTTGAGGGCTGCTGAAACAAAATACAATAGACATGTTGGCTTATAAACAACACATATTTATTACTCACAGTCCTAGAGGCTGGAAGTCTAAGGCCAAAGTGTGGCAGATTTGGTGTCTGGTGAGGGCTGCTCCCTGGTTCACAGATAGCACCTTCTTGCCATGTCCTCACACACGGTAGAAGGAGCAGGGAGCTCTCCGGGATCTCTTTCATAAGGTACT
The DNA here is from genome assembly GCF_047511655.1 of Castor canadensis. Lineage (NCBI taxonomy): Eukaryota > Metazoa > Chordata > Mammalia > Rodentia > Castoridae > Castor > Castor canadensis. The sequence continues at coordinate 138,627,151 of NC_133405.1, forward strand.
AATTCAATCAATGAAGATCTAACCTCATAATCATATTGCCTCCCAGAGCCCCATTGCCTAATATCTTCACATGCATGAGGATTCAACCAGTAAATTTTGAGGCGCACATGCATTCACTCCATAATAGACGTCAAAATTAGAAACTTAGAAGCTGGGTCAGGAGAGCAAGCTCAGCTAAGACTAGCCTTTGGAAACAGCTCATGTTTTATCCTCCTTAAAGCATTTATAAGTTGGCCAAGATAAAAATCACACCATTTTGGGGAAAAAAACACACAAAATTAAGTATATATTGCTTCAAAGCATAATTAAAAATGTTCCTGTTGAAACTTGAGTTGTAACTCTTTAACAAACTTCAGAGTTTGCAGTGTACTTTGACACATTACTTTTTTATCCCACGTGTATTTGTTCTCCAGTGCAGCACAACTAGAAACAAGAGTTGCTCTGGGAATTGTAAGGTGGCTTCTGCAGGGCAATTAAATTATAAAGGAGATAAATCCTCAAGGATCGTGTCACAATGAGACCGTGTTATGCAACAGGGGAATAAAGCAGATGACATCTTCAAAGGAACCCAGATTTCACTCCTGGCTTTTACTCCAGCGTTCAAAGTCTGTGTTGCACAAGAGCAGGTTTGACCTAAACAGACACACCTTCTATGAACTGTTATCTTTCAACCGCAAAGTGGGAAACAACATTCCATCGAAAATGTAAGAAAGCATTCCCCCATCTTAAGGGGATCTTTATTTTTGTTTTTCCTTTAAATGTACTAACACATTGGCGGTGAGTTTCAGCATAAGACTTTGGGGAGACACAAACATTCAGAACATAGCAGAGACCCTGTCTGTGCGGAAGTGGTGCAGAATGTTCCTTTCTCATGAAAGCCATGCCAGTTCCTGTGATTCCCGTATGGTCCTCTTTCCGTAACTTCACTGAAGATCCTCTGGCTTTCCTTGGGTGAGGGCTGTCCTTATGTGCACAAAATGATTTTCATTTCCATTTTCCAGGGTAGGAACCATAGTTGTCCCAAAGGTTGTCATCTTCCTAGTGCCTGACACACAAAGTAGACACCATACAGGTATTTTTATGTTTGGGAGGAAAAGCAATGGGAACAGAGCAAATTGTTTTAATGATATCAGTGACTCACGGGAAGGACATTCTCAAAATATGAGTTAAGTGGATAGACCTCATGCTTTACAAAAGATGCTGTTAAGTGTCCCTAAGTGTGGGAGGGTGCAGGGACTTGTTCTGGAAAATGTGTGCACATTGGCTTCCGTGTGTGTTGTTGCTCACTCTCGCAGTGCCAGACTTCCCTCCTTTGCTCCATAACCTTTACTGGGAATTGACAAGCTTAAGGAACATCTGTCTTTTCTGTGCTTTCTTGATAGTCTCAAGGAAGCATCAGTCCCTGGTGGAACTGGAGGCAAGAGAGATAACAAGACATGTCTTCAAAAATTTAGCGGAGAGTTGCAGGGGCTCTTCCATCTTCAGCTGGAAGTGACAAACTCATTCAATTCTCTCAACTTAGAAAGCAACAAACCAGTTTGGAGCCAGATGTTCAAGTTGTCCATTTGAGGCTGTGCCCCTTTCTTGCCAAAGCCCATTAATGCTCACAGTTCTATCTGAAGCTGCTTGAGTCTGGTTCACTCCTGTGACCTTGCAGAACAGATGGTGGTCTACCAGGGCCAAAGGCAATGAGGAAATTGTTCATGAATTCTGTGGATGAATTTTTAAATAGTATTCTCCTCAGGGTGAGCTTGGTCCCTTAAGTGTCTTTACTTTTTCTAATGGGGAAAGATCATCTAACTCATGGCTGTCACCCACGCATGTGCTACTTTTAGAGGCCAAGGAGAGAGGAAAGTGACTATTTACTCCATATCAGTTTACAGAAATTTAAAGACAAGCAAGAGATGAATTTGGAAAAGCATTGCTGGAAGGCCCAGTACTCAAACATATGTCTTTACAAATGGACCATATGTTGTAGTCTTTACATAGGCAGAATTCCCAGAGAATCATGGGGGCTTCCCTAAGTAAAGATTAAAGTTCAGCAAATGCTACCAAAACTGCTCCACTGATTTTTGCAGCTGGCTAACCCTCAAGTATGTTGAGCAATTAGCTTCCAGTAAACTAATTGAACTCCATTTCTCCTTTCTGTTGCCTCCTGGGTTTTCCAGCGAGTTTGCATCTGCGGGAGAACTGTGAGTAGATTTGGTACATAGAATTCACCATGCTCATTTTACGTCAGAATAGAAGGTGTGGCCATTGGATTTAACAACACAGCAGCTCTGTATCTTTTATGGCTACCAAGAGGAACACCTTTTCCCCTATTTACATGGGGATGAAATTTTCAATGATCCTCAGAATCGCAATAGCAATAGTGAAATAAAATATATGAAACAATATGGCTGGCAAAGTCTTAAGTGACTTTGTTTGACATGAGGTCCAATATCCAACATGAAACAGGCAGTATCCTTTATGAATTGCAACCAATAGAGAGACATTTCAGAAATCACATATAAACCAAGATGAGCCAAAGTGTTAAAAACTAACATGTCTAATTCCTAGTGCCTTGATTTCCCTTTGCCCTGCCTTATTCCTGCAGATGGAGATGAGTGTATATCATGGAACCCAGAATGACACACAACAGTGTGTACTTATCGTGTGCAAAGCCCTGAGATGTGTTCTTCATGAAAAGATCAGCTCTTCCCACTTGCCACTTAAATCTTCCTTTGACATTAATTACGATTAATGTTGAACTGCTTTGCTTTCGATAATACGTTCCAAAATGCCAGAAAGAAGCCCACAGCTTTTGGCATTTGTGATGATAGTTTTTATGAACGTAGAGGGAATGGGAAAATCATATAATGTTTTGGAGGGCAAAAGGAAGCACAATTAATAATTGTGCTGGATGTATCAGGTGTTCCTCAACACTTTCCTATGTAAATCAGGACATGTGGCCACCTTATCAATACAGATAGAACTAGAAAACTGGTATATGTTGACAATTACACCAGGTTCATTGTCCTCTCAATTTAACTTTTATACTTGATTGCTCATCCGAAAGGTACTCCTGAGAATCCTGGAGCATGGGCACAATTCTCCTGCCTCTATCAAGTCTAGATCAACACGAGATTTTATCCTACCTGATGAAACAGAGCAGGGATCATCTATTTTACACGCTATTCACTGCCATAGACCTCATAACGACATGGTCAGTATCATCAAAGGTCTAACTCTAAGTTTGAATTTTGACCACTCTAAAGCCACATCCCCATCCCTTTTTCCTTTTGTGTAACACCTTGACAGACCAGTAAGAAAGCCTAAGAGATACGTACCCCTCTTGGTGTTGAAGGTGAAGATCCAGGTATGCAAAGCCTAGCTCTTGTGCACATAGAAAGCTTCAGCCTTGCCCTATCCCCTAGCCACAATAAAACCCAGACACCCACCCTTTACTCTTGTTTCACTTCATGCTTAACCTGAATTCTTCTGTTTGAGAAATCCCTTTGCTGTTGTTCTGTGTGTAATAAATCATTTTATATCTGTGGTTGTGAGTGCCCATGGACTGTTAGTCTGTATAGAGATAAATCTCTAGGCAGAGATTTGCCCAGTATCCTGTATGGGATGTTTGTTACCCAAATAAAACACAATCATCACTATCCAATTAACTAAACATCATTAAATAAGTTAACATATCATGGAGTTGTACATGCCTGTGCATATATGCAAAGCAGCTCAAGCAAGGAATATCACTGTGCTAAGAGACAGTCCTGAAGTGCCAAGGGGGTTGTTCCCCAACCCATAAATTCTGTGGCCAAATACTTTTATAAAAGTATAAACCATAAATTTCAAGTCTAGCAAAAAAATTCAGCTGTTTTTATGTGATAAAAATATATAGAATCTGCGTTTTATTCATGTAGATTCTTGGGCCTTTCCCTTAAGCCTAAACCAAAGATTTTCAATTAGCTGCATAGGTTTTCTATTGTTGTCTAACACAGTATATTAAAATTAGTCATTTAACACAACAAGAGATATTTATTAGTTCAAATGAGGTTTAGGATGCCATGTGCTATTTAGATGGGTCCTATTCTTCAAGATCTTAAGATGTCCATCAAAACTGAATTTTACCTGAAGGCTTGACCAGAAAAAGATGTGATTTGTGGCAAGGCTCAGTTCTTTGCACATTGTTGGAGAAAGCGCCTCGCTTCCATGCTGGCTGTTGGCTGGAAGTCAGCCTCAGTTTCTTGTCTTGCAGACCCATGCTTATGGAAGCTTGTCTCTTCCAAAGCCAGACAGACAGAGAATGTGATAAAATGGTACAAGTCACTGACTTATGTAACCTCATTGTGAAAATGACATCCCACCAGCTTCGATGTATTCCATTGGTTAAAATCAAGTCACTAGGGAAGAAATTAAACAGAGACATGAATTCCAGGAGGTGGGGTCACTGGGGTTCATCTTAGCGTCTTGTCACCATATTCCTTAAGAACAGGAACAACCATCTGAAGTTATAGTCATTTCTTTTTCTCTGTATCTTTTAATGAAAGGAAGTACAGTACAGCAGGTAGGAGTAATGATGTCATCTAATTATTCTCAACCTTTTTATTATTACCCACTAATCACTGCTTCTTAATTCCTTTTTCCTGATCTACCCCTTTCATGAGAATTTTACAGATATGCTGCTTGTCTGTTTGTCTTATATCTCTGAGCTTTCAATACATGATGAGTACGATATTTCACATTCCAAGAACCAGTTTTCTCCACATTGGGATGGCATTGTCCTCATGAACATGTGCTCAGGAGCCAGACTGCCTAGTTACTATCTCCATCCACCGTTTATCAGCTTTGTGCTCTTAGCCAAATCACCAAAGTCTCCTGAGCCTCACTTGGTTTCACTGTATAATGAGAGTAACAATAATAGCCTGCCATGTGTGTTAAAAGAGATAGCTAACAAAGAGTGTGGTATGTGCTACAATAAGGTGAGACCCAAGATATTTGGGAAGCCAGATGTGGAAGCACACACCTGAACTTTTAGTATTCGGGAGGCTGAGGAAGGAAGATCATGAGTTGGAGGCCAGCCTGAGCTATACAGTGAGATACTGTCTCTAAAAACAAAACAACAATGGAGTCATGTTTGGGCATAGAAAGGGGGCATCTACATTATGTAAAAAGAGAGGAAGGAAAAAGAAATATTGTCTAAAGAAAGTATGCTTGAAAGAACAGAAATAAACCCATCTACCCCTGCACCCATGCACACATCAACCCATTCAGTCAACTATCCATCCATACATCCACTATTTTTTTTTACAAAGGATTTAAGGTAGTTTAGGAAAATACATATATACATGAAAAATAAATAATCAACAAAATAGTGAACAAGTCAAATACAAGGATTGAGTGAGGTTGAAAAAGAGAGAATACATACAAAAGAGAACCAGAACTTTTTTTTCTTGCTGTACTGAGGTTTGAACTTGGGGTCTAATGCTTGCTAGGCAGGTACTCCACCACTTGAATCATGCCCCCAGCATGGGCCTCATGATTTTGCTGTGGGCTGGCCTCAGACTGCTACCCTCCTACCTCCACCTCCCATGTACCTAGGATTACAGGCATGTTCCACTAATCAGAGTTATTATTCATGCAACTATGCATTCCACATGTCTTTACATACCTGCAATGCAAGGGATATACATTTCATATGTTTGGATACAAAGTTGCATGTGCTCCTAATGTGGCCTTATTTGGGTCAAGATTTCTGGTACCTAACATCTAAGTGGGGGAAACCCCCTATGTTATTTACAATATTTTACATCAAATAGTTAATAGTTTATGAATAGACATACACAAATATGGTCCACCTTGCAATTTCCTCTCCATCAAATCTAAAGAAAATTGAGCAATGGAATGATTTGAGACTGATTAAAAGCAAGCCAGGGTTTAAATACTTTCTCTTGAAAATCTCTTGAAAGTTTTACTCCTTTGCTGTTAGTAGAATTTACTACAGAAAAAAAATGTATACTTAACATTTAGCCAAAAATAAAAACCTCTGCAAAATGTCTAAATATAGATTGCTTCATTACCTTCAAATTAGCCTGAAAAGAATGCAGAGGCTGACGCTCAGAGCAAGCCGAGTGTTTGAAAAACCGCAGTATAGTGTGCAATCAGAAGGAATTACAATTATGACACCCAGCACTAATCCTGGAAAATCAAAACACAGTTAGGCAGCCACTAAATCCCATTATAAAATATAATAATCATTGTTAGACCTTCTTTTTCTCCCAGAAAACAAAGAGTTGGAGACATTATGCTATCACTGAGCCATTTTCCATCGCAGAGTCATTATTCTTTATGGAGCTAGTAAATATACTCATCATTTACAAATCCCAAGTTCACCTTCCAAATACATGATCTCGTCCTTCTGTGTAAAGTTAATCAAAGTGGTAAAAGTGCTTTATTCTATATCTTTATTTTTCCCCACAGGGATGGGGGAATAGAAATGTGATGCATTGGAGGAGAATCACAGGACTTAAGAAAGGAACCTTGAGATGTCATTGTCCTGCCTGGGCTCCCTGAGGATAGACAACTTAACCCTTTCCTCAAAAATGAATGGTTGCTGTGTTTTCTGAGAAGAAAGTGCCTCATCATTTGGAAATTCTACATTAAGTTTAGCCTGAATTCTTTATACTATACTAACTCTTGTATCCTTAAGTTGAAAATTAAAAAGAAATCAGTCAGTGTCTTCTATGGGCTCTTTAAACTACCCTGAGATCATAATCAAAGCTTCACAATACCAGTGACGGAGAGTTCAGGAATGTGGCTACTTTTCTTGAATTTGCCACCTCTTCTAGGAGATACCAGAATGAATCCACACTGAAGTTAGGGCAGAGACTATGTCTCTCCCTGTTTTGTAGCCACACAACGCTGCACTTTTCTGGGCACACAATAAATATCCATAATTTCTCATCAAATGAATGAGTGTCTGAATAAGTGAACCATTATTTGCTGAATTCTATGCATACCACTACAGACGATGAAATCAAAATAACCATTACTCACCCCTCTTGATTCCCATTCTAATAAGGAAAAGCAACACCAAAAACTAACAAGCTCTCTGTTAATAAATTATGTCTCAGTGAAACTACATGAAATGGCCATTTTTTGTTTGTAGGTCAAAAATAGTTGAATATCAGCTACACACTAGTATTTGTATTCTTCTGCTGATAGTTTTTTTTTTTAGCAACATCAGAAAAAGTCACTTAAGATGACTCTGGAATATATACGTAGCATTTCAGCTTGGAAAAGTAGCTACAGGTAGATCAGAAAGAAAGCCAACATAATTTGTGCATGCACTCTTTCAATTAAAGGATACAACTTTGGTCACTGTTAGATGCTTCTTTTGGCATTCATGCAGCAAGAGGAGGCATTTGGGCCAATAAAGCAGTGGGTTTCCTCTTTCAATGGCTTGGGATGCAGGGCTAATGAACCATTTAAGAATGAGCCTTGGCTTTGACAGAAGAGTGTAGTAATGATGGAAGGAAGTACTGACCAATGAGTAGTCCTGTTGTACATGCTTGGTTTGTTCCTACCATGCTTTGAGACCTACCATGATTCTTGGTTTCTTTGGTGAATAAAATATTGAACGAATCAAGCTAAGTCTGGGCTAAAACCAGGGACAAAAAGATCAATTGTGAATAATAGGAGCACAAAGGTGTCCCTGTCCTAGTTTAAGAAGCTGTGAAGATGTTTGTTACCTAGCACCACAATGAAGCCATACAGATATGATGGAGTTCTGGATCTTGAAATGGGGAGAGGCTCGTGGATTATGTGGGTAGTGCTGATGTATGCATAAGGGTCCTTATGAGAAGAAGTTACAAAGATCCAAGGAATAGATGTGATAATGGAAGCAAAGGGAGATTTGAATATGCTATGTGATGCCTATGAACAATTAGAAGGACAATGTGCCAAGAAATGCAGATGGCCTCTAGAAACTGGAAAAAGCAAGGGAACTGATTATCTCCTGGGCTCTCCAGAGAGAGCATAACCCTACAAACCTCTTGATTTGTAACCCAGAGAGACTTGTTTCTGAACTATGACCTCCAGAACCATACAAGAATAAATTTACATTATCTTCATCCACCCAGCTTATGAGATTTTTTTATAGCAAGCTTAGGAAAATGATACAGAGATCAGGGTTTCTATCACCTAGAACAAACATCTTCAGAACACACATCTTCAGGAATTGAGATTATCTGGCCTCAGAATTAAAAGTAGAAACATTGGGAGATGAGAGATTCCTATTTAACCATAATCATACTCCTGTTTAATACTTGAACTTGATCTGTAGGGGAGGACTGGAGTCATGTATCTTACTCTCCCTTTGTTTTTCTAAGCAAAAGATGCACCATTTTATAAAGTAGGACATGGTGACAAAACTTAGACTTACGCACCTTTAATGGAGAAACATAAGATTTATTTCTTCAGCCAAGACAAGTTGAAGACATGTAAATATATAAGGATGGGGTTGTATATGAAACTACACACTAGGAAGATTTGCAATAAGGGATGCAAAAGAGGTGAAAGTATAATCTTTCAAATAGAGTCACGAACCATTCACCCTCTGCCCCAAACTGGGTCTTGGGCAGTATGGCTTGGACAAATGACATTCAGTGCTAAAACTTAAAACGTTTTCTATAAGCTAGACACCAGTGGCACAAGTCCATAATTCTAGCTACTTGAGGGGTAAAGATCTGGAGGATCATTGTTCCAGGAAGCCAGGAGAAAAAGTTTGTGAGACCCAATCTCAATGGAAAAAACAGCAATGAGAAACTTAAAATAGGAAGATCATGGTTCAGACTGGCCTGGGTAAAAAGTGAGACCCTATCTCCAAAATAACCAGAGCACAAAGGGTTGGGGGCGTGGCTCACGCAGTAGAATGCCAACCTAGCAAGCATGAAGCCCTGCATTCAAACCCCACTACAGCCAAAAGAAAAAATAAGTTCTGTGCAAATGAGAACAAGCAGCATGAAGCCCTGCATTCAAACCCCACTACAACCAAAAGAAAAAGAAAAAGAAAAAATAAGTTCTGTGCAAATGAGAACAAGCAGGTCAGCCTATTTCCAAATAAAAATAAACTTGCTTGTGGACAAAGGTGAAAAGATTAGGATTAGCAGCTCAATAGAGCTTTTGAATCATTCATTTAATGGATTTTCAAATCCTTTGTTAAAGTGCTTAGAATAAAAAAATTAAGTACCATATAGATTCTACTCTCAAGAAAAGTATTACCCATTTCAAATAAGAAATATATATTTTCCTAATTATATATAAAATATATATATGTCATATGAGTTCACTGAACTATTCTAGCATAATGAAAATATTGCCCAATTTTTTTTCCTTTATTATTGTGCAGGGTGGGGGTACATTGTGGCATTTGCAAAGGTTTTCACAATGTATCATATATTATATTCAAATTCACCCCCTCCACTGCTCTCCTATATCCCCCTCCCCCCATTCCTGGAATAGTTTCAATAGGTATCATTTTTGCATTTACATATACAAGTACACATTTTTGGCACCATTTTCACCCTCTTACCCAATTTCCCTGCCACCTCCCCCCTCCCACTGGTGCCAACCCTCCTACCTGGCAAGACCTGCTCCGCCTTCCTGTTTTCCAATCTTGTAGAAGAAAAAAGAGAAAAGACAAAAAGAAAAACATGACATTTTTGCTTGTTTGAGATACAGATATCTACACAGGGAGTGTTCTTGTGATATTTCCATGTATAGATGGATTATATCCCCAGCTGGTTTATCTCCTCTAATTATCTTCATTCTTCCTTAGACTCTTTCTTGTGGTGGTTTCAGCTGGTTTAAGATTTTTATACTCATTCTTGTATAGAGACTATACCAACCATATTCAAGTTCTTAGCTTCCTTCTTTACTCTACCCCTCCCATGCATGACAGTCCCTTAGTGTGACCAGTGTTTCATAACACTGCTGCATTTGTATTGGGTCTATATCCCATATGTTAGAGAGAACATGTGGCTTTTGACCTTCTGAGTCTGGCTAATTTCACTTAAGATGATGTTTTCCAGTTCCAACCATTTACCTGCAAATGACAAAATTTCATTCTTGTTTGTTGCTGAGTAAAATTCCATTGTATATAAATATTACATTTTCTTAATCCATTCATAAGTAATGGGACATCTTGGCTGTTTCCATAGCTTAGCTATTTGTGAATAATGCTGCAATAAACATGGGTGTGCAGTGCCTTTATTGTAAGCTGACACACATTACATCAAGTATATCACTCAGAATGGTATTGCTGGATCATATGGCAGATCTATTTTTAGTTTTCTAAGGAGTCTCCACACTGTTTTCCAGAGTGGTTGTACTAGTTTACATTCCCCCCAGCAGTGTATGAGGGTTCCTTTTTCCTGCATCCACAACAACATTTGTTGTGTTCTTGATGGTAGCTATTCTAACAGGAGTGAGGTAGAATCTTAGTGTGGTTTTGATTTGCATTTCCTTTATGCCCAGGGATGTTGAGCATTTCTTCATGTGTTTTTTAGCCATTCGGACTTCTTCCTTTGAAAAAGCTCTGTTCAGTTCATTTGCCCATTTCTTCATTGGGTCATAGATTTTTGGGGGAGTTTAGTTTTTTGAGCTCCCTGTATAATCTGGTTATCAGTCCCTTGTCTGATGTATAGCTGGCAAAGACTTTCTCCCATTCTGTGGGTGGCCCTTTCAATTTAGAGACCATTTCTTTTGTTGTGCAGAAGATTTTTAATTTCATGTAGCTCCATTTGTTGATCCTTGCTGAGCCATTTAAGTTCTACTGAGGAAGTCCTTGCCTATGCCTATTGCCTCCAGTGTATTCCCACTCTTTCCTGCACTAGTTTCAAAGTTTCAGGTCTTATATTAAGGTCCTTAATCCATTTTGAGTTGATACTTGTACAGGGTGACAAATATGGATCTAGTTTCAGTTTTATGCACGCAGATACCCAGTTTTTCTAGCAACATTTGTTGAAGAGGCTGTCTTTTCTCAATCATATGTTTTTGGTGCCTTTGTCAAAAATAAGGTGGACATATAGCATGGACTCATATCCGGGTATTCTATTCCATTCCACTGGTCTTCATGTCTGTTTTTCTGGCAGTACCATGCTGTTTTTATGGTATAGCTCTGTAGTAGAGTATGATGTCGGGTACTGTGATACCCCAGCATTGCTTTCTGCTCAGTATTGCCTTGGTTATTCGTGATCTTTTGTGCTTCCAAATGAACTTTAGGGTTGATTTTTCAATCTCTGTGATGAATATCATTGTGATTTTGATGTTGCCAACTACCTTGTAATAAAAAAAGGAGCCTTCTTTTATTCTTTCTTTATATTAATATGTATTGTATATTATATGGATACATTATGTCACATTATAAAACATAATATAGTGTATATATAGTATAGAATAGTAAAAAGTATAATGTAAGTATATACAGTTATAAAATAAAATATTTAGTAATATAATGACTATATAATATATATAACGTAATGTATATGGCACATTACATTACATATAGGGTAATATAATGTATCTATAATAGTATAATGTATGTATATTATCTCCAGTGTGAATATGTATATCTATATGTATATACATTCAGAGAGAGAGAGAGAGAGAGAGACAAAGAGTAAGAGAGAATTTATGATAATCCTAGAGAAAACATATAGGTTCTGAAATTCTATTTTTTAATGTAAGGTAGTTGGGTACCATTTTTGTTCTACATGGATAGCTCAGTGGACTCTTGTGACACAATCAGGATACTACTAAAATAAGTCAAATGTAGGAATCTAAAAGTAAAGTGCTACCATACTTAAACAGGACATTGTGGGGTAACAACTTTTCCTATTGACTCAGGGGAGGAAAGGCCCATAGCAGGGCATTGGAAAATGCAAAGTGCTACATTTGTTGAATGAGAAAGGCAGTTTGTGTGGCCTTTCACTGGGATGAAATTAAAGGTTTCATCTGTCTCAAAGGATGAAATTACGGTAAAAAAAAGTTCATTCTCCATTCCTCTCTCAGACCATTTTTCCCTCCTAGCATTTTAGGGGCACCAACTAGTCTAAACGTCTTTGTCTTTTCTAGGGGGTGGGAAGTTTGTGTGGGGATAGCCATACTTTATGCACAGAGTTTCAGACTGCATTGGCCACACAGAATTCTTGCCCCCACCCCACCATCTTCATTTCTAGGCAGCGTTTCTTTACACACTTACAGATTTAGCACTGCAGGGAGTTCAAAGTTCCAAACTGTCATTGACCTAATTAACTTGAGACTGCCCACCTGTTGATTTCTGCAAATAAATGTATTTATCAAAATCCATGATAAGTGTACAGGGCCTGCTTTAATGTGTGCTGATAACATGTCTAAAAGTAAACCAGAAAATGTCACTGACTGCTTCCACAGAGGACAACTGGAGAGCTCTCATAGCATAAGACTGACAATTACTCACTCTGCCTTGCAGATTGCAATACCGTGGCCAACTCAAGATATTAGGGAAGCTAATTAACCTCTGTGTAACTCAATTTGCCAATCAGCAAAAGCTGCGAAATTGGATCATTCTCTAAACTGTGCTCTGTTGTCTGACAAGGACAGGTGTGCAATAGCAGTGGAAAACAAAGCATGAGAGCCTCAGCCAAGTTGGACAAAGAAAATATGGCCAGTAAGGGAGTCTACTTGGAAGTTCTGGGACTGAAATTCTGCACCTGTAGCGCTGAGACATTACAGTTGCTTGGAAGGTGGCCCCTTCTCTTCACAGAGCCTCAACTGTCTCCCTAGGAATCAAATCTCCCCTGAATGATACTCTTATGCCCAGACCTTTAATTATATTTGGTGAAAGGGAAAAAATGTGCTTTGAATTCTTGGGTAGGTGAGAAACACCTTAACAATGTGCTTTCCAAATTGCTGACCTCCCATCCCTGTTCTTCACTCCTGGTGCCTCTTCATAAGACAGTGCTATTGAGAATATCTGAAAGAGATGTAAGGAGAAAAGAGAGCTAACATTTGTCAGAAGCCAGATTCTTAGAGAGAGCTAATCTTCAGATAGCAATATGGTGTAACATAAGAAGAAGATGAAATTGGCACCCAGATTTGGCCTTTCCTAAGCTCTGTGCAGTGAGCAAGTTCTAAGCTTACTCTCCCCATTGGTAGAACAGGAATTACGGTGCCTGCCTTACAGCATTCAAAGGAAAACACATGCTAGGTGGTCAGTGCTTACCAGCTGTAGACAGCTTGGAGAAACTTAGCTCTTTAGGTTGAATTTGGGAGTGGGGATGCTTGAAACAGGAAGGATAGGGAAAAAAAGAAGAAAAGAAAAGGTAGTTAAAGGCAGGAAGAACAGACAGCAGAAAACTTGACCTGAGCTCATGTTGCACGTTTTCCCACGTTAGTTTCTGGCTTTGCAAATGTTATCCTGAGACCAGCTGCATCAGTATTGCCTGAGAGCTTGTGTGAATTACAAACTCTCACCCCACATACCAGACCTCCACAATTATGAACTGTGGGTTGAAGCTGAGCAATTGGTGTTTATAAGAGCCCTCCAGGGAGTACCATGCATGTTCAAGTTTGAGGACTATTGCTTTAGAAGATGGACTTTGGTCAAGGTTAAGGCCAACAAGAAGAAAAACAAGCTCTAGTCTTAAAAAAAACTGGGGAACTAACAGAGGTTTCCAAGAAAAGATATTAGACATGAGGAACAAGCCAGCGATTTAGTATTAGTTCAGGGTATGAGGTGGTGTCAAGGAAGGAAATTGGAAGTCAGAATCCTCATGATTGGAGCTGAAACACACTGTGGTGGAAATGGACTGAAGGTTAGCTTGAAGCTGGATCCAGGTGAAGGTGAGATGTGCATAAAACTGATATGAGAATGAGATTAATCTTACAGAAGAAAAGCACATAGTCTCAGTTGCTGCACAGTGGTCCAGCATTCTCCTCATTTTCCATCTTCCAAGACCAAGGAGACCCTCACCTTTTTAGTTTATCTTTATATTAACTCTCTCACTCATTCTGCCTCTGTCGTAATCTTCTTTTAAGTTTGTGTGTGTTGGTGGTGGTTGCTGTTGTTGCTGTTCTTCTTCTTCACTTAGGTCAGTTTTCAGTTGATTTTATGCCTCTCCTGAGACTCAAAGGCTTGTATCATACTTAAAGAATTCCAAGTCCAGGTATGATGTAGTTTTATAGAATGATTGGATTATGCCTTTTTAGTTTCCAACACCATTGCTGGCTGTCCTCAGTGGAATATCGAGGTTGTCACCTATAAACAACATCGTGTAGAAGCAGATCAAAGAATCTTTGTGATCTGCAGGAAGTCCGTTAATTTCAGGATGTTAAGTTCTTCTCCTTGAGTGAAGGTATTTGAGTGGGAATGTATACGGTCCTTTTCAGACCTCTAATTCCACATTGGTTTCCATTCCTCAATTGTGAGTCATACTTAGTGCCTCAGAGCCTCACTCATCATCCTCCATGCACGACTAAGTGCATGATGTTCTTTTAGTTTGCTATTTTGCAAAGCGCTATGTGGCAGCTCTCTCCTGAATCTGCATAACTATATTAACTCTATGGAGCCTAAATCAAATCAGCTGTGAGCAGTTTTTTCTTAAATGAGCAGAGAAACACACTTATTCAGTGAGCCTTATTTTTCAAACACCAGAAAAATCTCTCATTAAAAGTATCTGCAGCTTAATTAAGCATTTGGGGTAAAGGTAAAAAGAAAGATGACTTTTAAAAACTGTACAAAATAATGTGTTTCATGATGACATTTTCATCATGTATATGATGTGTTTTGGTAATGAGGTCAAAGAAAGATGACTTTTAACATCAAATTGACACGGTTTAATCCATAGACAAAACTGACTCACTCAGCCTTCTTACAGCATGGCAAAGGATCTTTCAGAGAAAATTTGAATTTATACTAAGCATGGGAGGCAGAATTATAAGATAACTCCCACAATTGCCACATCCCTGAATAACCACCACACATAATCCCTGACATTGTGTATTGTCTAGGTCTTTAACTATAATAGATGTCCCTTCTGTAATTAGATTATATTATTTGGCCAAGATGAAGGAATTCATGTAGGTGTCATTTTTCACATGTCCTTAAGGTTCCTAATCAGTTGATTTTGCATTAACCGAGAGAGAGATTATCCAGGATAGACTTCATCAATTCAGTTAGTCATCTAAACGAACTTCTTAGGGACAAGAGGAATGAAATAGCAGAATTTTTCTTGATGAGTTCTTTGGTCATTATATGCCCTACAGCCATGAAAAAAATGGACTTTACTAATTTCAGTGACTTTGGGACAGTCCTTGAGCTCTAGAAAAGAATACAAGCCCCCCAAATTGACATGATAACTATAACCTTGTAACACTAGCAGAAGACCCTCTTCTAAGTCACACTTGGACTCATGACCCACAGAAACTCTCAACTAATAAACATACTATTTCCAGCCTCTAGGTTGGTAGGATTTGTTAGGAAACATTCATTAGAAACTGAATATAATTACGGGTGGTTACTCATTGGTTGCGATTAGATGACTCAGGAGAAGTATTTAAACCTTACCATTTTGTGCAGTTATAAGAAAGGAAAGATGCTTTCACTGAATGTCACTTTTAAAAAATAATGTGTTGTATTCTGGTAATAACCATGCTATTATTGGGCAAATATGCAAAATTTGCAAGCATAGTAGTATCTGTGGTTTCGATCTTGATGGTTTCATTAACTGAGGTCGCTTACAGTGTGAAAATATTAAATGGAAATTTATAGAATTGAACAGTTCCTAATTATTAAATTGCATGCTATTCTGGGAATAATGTGAAATCTTGTACTTTCCCACACCATCAGGGTATGAATCCCTCCTTTGTCCAGCACATCTGTGTTGGATACTCTATGTTCCCATTAGTCACTTAGTAAGAATATGTGAAAAAGCATTGTATGTATAAAGTTTTGTACTGAGGTCTCAGGCATCCACTGATAATCTTGAGACATACCTTTCTTGGATCAGAGGGGCCTGCAATAAGGGAAAGCTCACTAACAATATAAGAATTATCTCAAGTCATAACTGCAAAGATAAGTGGAAAGAGAAGAAAAGAAAAAGAAGAGGCCATAAAGCCATAGCCCTATCTTTAATAAGCTTAGGTGTCCAAAGCAATGGCTAGTACCAACTGCTTGGATGTTCTCTCTAGGTTTTGGCAATCCTTTCTAATCAATCCCTACCTGATACCCTTTAGTCAAGGTCTCTAGTCATCCACAAACTCTCTTTCTTTATTGCATCAGGTTAGCCATTGCCAAATATCTTCCTGGTCCTTTATCAGTCCAATTTCCTTTTGCTGTAACAACATACTGAGGCTGAATAATTTATAAGGAAAAAAGGTTTATTTAGCATACAATTTTTGAGGTAGAAATTCCAAACTGCATGGCACCTATTGTGGTGAAAACCTCCTTGGCTGCATCCCATCACGGCAGATGGTATCATGGCAGGAGTTTGTGAGAAATACAGAAGTTACTTGGTGAGCCAAGAAGTCGGGGGTGAGTCCCAGTCTTGTTCTTTTCTAACAACTCTCTTGTAAGAACTAACCAGAGGCTCATGAAAGCTACCTTATTCCCTTCCAAGGACCTAGATATCTTCCATTATGCCACATCTCTTAACGATCCTACCATATCTTAATACCACCACACGGGGACCAAGCATTCAACACATGAACCCTTGGGGATCCACATGATCATATAAAGGGGAGGTAAAAGATGAGTCAGATGGTCAAAGATGGGATTTCTCAGAATATTCTTGTTATATTGAGGAAAGAGTGAGAGTTAAAAAACAAAAAAAACTGTTCTGCTAAAAAGCATTACCCCCAATTTTTTAAAACAAATTATAAAAAAAACTAAACATTCAAAGTACATTTTGAGTTTACATCAAAAGGAGACAATAAAGGTCAGAAAACTGACAAACTTCTACCAAGACAAGACTGTAGCATTATAAAATAGAATTTTATCTTGTAATTGTTTTCTCAGTGAAAATTTCAAATGCATCTCTAAGGGAACTCAATAGGTATAAATTTATCAATAATCCTTCCTTGGAAAGATTTTTTTCTTTCCTTAAACATAAGTCCATTCTATGAAAAATGTCTTTTAAGGAACAGTTTTCAAAAGAAAGGGAAAGTCACGATTCTTAGATATAAAAGGAACACTTGATAAAGGTGTTGTTTAATGCATTTTTGGTGAGTGAACCATCAGGGAGATCTTATAACACATTCAAAAAGCAATTGAAAGAACAATCCTATTTGCAGGTTAAAATATTGATATAGATATTCACATGATTGCAAAACAGCCTTCTATTTTTGTAGGGGAAGGAATTCATTTGAACTTCCAAGTGAGATAATTTTGCATGTCTAGGGACAAGAATTATTTGGATTATTCTTGGTTATTTGTAACTCACAGTCATTAAATAAGTGAAAGGCAAAGTGAGAAACAGAACCCTATAGAATTAGAATCACATAACCAGCCAGGTCATGATCAAAACAATGGATATTTCCCTATGAAACCATATGTTTAAATCTTTTCCCTCTGCACTTTCGATAATTTTAGTCTATGAAATAAACGCACAATAGATTAACAGAAACAAAAGAACATAGAAATTTGATACAGCTGTAAACATGGAGCCAAAGAGGGTGACTTTGTCCATTATTACATCTCTATAGAAAAATATTAGAGGCAGGGTAACGTTATAAAAAAAGATGATTATTTAGCTTACAGTGCTGGAGCTTCAAGGACATGGTGCCATCTCTTGTCAGCTCTGGTGAGGACCTCATAGTGGATGGCATCACAATGGCTGAAGTGTATGTGAGAAGGAGAGATCATATTGTAAGACAAGAAGGCAGAAAGCAATTTAGGGAAATGGTATAAGACAACTCACTCTTCTAGGAATTCACTCCAAGAGATCAACATTCCACACTGGGGACCAAACCTCTAACACACCAACCTTTGGGGACCAAACAAATTTCAAACCACACCAGGATGGTTGAACCTTATATAAAGCTAAACAAAAGTGCAAGGAACTTGTGGTACAGGCAAAACATTGTTAGCTATGCAGATAGTAGCTTAAACAATAAACATTTATCATTCATAATTCTCATGGCAGGAAGTCCAAGATCAAAGGATGACAGATTGTATTCCTGGTGAGAGCTCTCTCTCTGATTTGTGTATAGTGCTCTCTACTGTGTGTGTGTGTGGGAGAGAGAGAAAGAGAAAGAGAGAGAGAGAGAGAGAGAGAACGAGAGAACTAGTCCTGTTCTTAAAAGGCACCGTCTGTATCAGATCAGGACCCTACTCCTATGACCTCATTCAATCTTAATGAGAAGGCCTCATTCAGTGATCCAGTCACCAAATGCAGTCACATGATGAGGTTTAAGAAGAAGCATGCCAATTTTTCTGATGAAAGGATTCAATTCAGACCATAGCACAGCTCATTTGGGTTGTTGGTTAAGCTCAGTCCCTTGAAGTCATATGACAAAGGTGTCCACTTCCTTGGCCGGCTGTCCACCAAGGACTGATCTTCATCCCTACAGACTGCCCAGATTTCTACTTTTTTCATGAGACCCCCCCCTCCAACAATGATGGGTAGAACTCATCTTCCACATCAAATCTCTCTGACCCTCTGTCTAAGTCCATTTGCACTGTTATAACAAAATACCTGTGGCTAGATAATTTATAAAAACCAGACATTTATTGCTCACAGTTCTGGTGCTGGAAGTCTGAGATCAGGCATGGGGCCTTGCTGTCTATTTCCAAGATGGTGCTTTCTTTCAGTGTCCTCTCAAGGTAGAAGGAGACAAGAAGGAAATTATCCTGTTTCTTCACATGGCAGAAGAAGTAGAAACAAAAATGGGAGCTAGAGCACTCTCTTTGATGTTTTTTTAAAGTGTACTAATTGTCTTCCTAAAGCTCCCACCTATTAATACCACCACCTTGAGGTTTAAGTTCCAACATAAATTCTGGAGGGATACATATTATTCAATCCATAGCATTCCTGTGTGATATATCTTTCTGACTTCCTTTTCCACTTTTAAGGGCTTCTGTGGTATGTTTGGTCTTAGCTGAATAATCAAGGATGATTTTCCTTTCTTAAAGTCATTAATTTTAATCCCATCTGCAAATTTCTTTTTGCCACAAAAGGTGGCATTTTCACAGTAAGACAGGAACATTCTTGGAAGGCATTCTGGCTACCACAGTTTGCCAATACACATTACAGATTTTAGGAAATATATTATTAGAGACTTTTAGATGTTTTATAGAGGATAGACAAAGGAAAGCTATAACATAATAAGACCTGCTCCTTGAACCCTGCTTCCCTGGCTGTATGAACTAATGAAATGAAAGGAAATTTGCCTTTCAAACTAGCAAGTTCAGATCATGATGTCTTAACCTATACACTATTGAAATTTTGGTCTGGGTTATTTTTGCCGTCGTATATTGTCCTATATATTGTAGGATATGTAGTTATATCCCAGTGTCTGCTCAACAAATGCCCATTACCCACCTCCTCCCAGTTCTAACAACAAAAGACATCTACAAACTTTGCCAAATAGTCCAAAGAAGACAAAATTACCCTTTGGTTAAGAACCATGACTGTAGGAGACTAGAGTCATTCTAGTACAACCAATTCTATGGCCTTTGACTGGTTCATTTGCAAAAGTCTCCCTTTGGTCACTAATTTATAACTCAAAGGGGAAGAAAATCTCTCATGATGCTATCTAAATTTGTCTTCATTTTATATTCAAAATATTATTATTCATTTGGGCTTCCTCTTAATCTCCAAACTTGTCCATAAATGGCTTGTGACTGTTGCAGAAAGATGCAGTAGAACATTAACAAAATACATGTCCTCCCAATACGGTTTACTCAAAATGATTTGTGATAGGCTTTATGGATAATCCCAAGCAAAGACTGTAGAACCTACCTTGAGCAGTTACAGTGTCCATAAGAGATTTAAACGATGAGGTTTTTTTCTTTAAGTGGATTGTGGACATTTGTATTTATGTTGTATGTAATTTTTTAAAAAGAAGTTGGTTTCACTTGGGAGTCACACATTATTCAGGATGAAATAGCATTAGATTTAACACAAATCAAATGCAAAACAATGAGGCGCCTGGTGAGCTATGCCTAGGGGTTTCAGAATTGTCAAAGATGTTTGTGCTTAAAAAAGCATGCTCTCTCTCTCTCTCTCTCTCTCTCTCTTTTACATTAAGTACACTCTCTTGAGTTAGCTGATTGTAGTTTGTCATTATCTGCATATATCTGCATAACTGTACAACACTATAAGTTGTAGATAACAGATAGTAATGCAAAATAATTTTTGCAGACTTGCGAATTCTTTCCTGTCCCATTTTGGCTTAATGAAGTACAATTATCTCTTTTTTCCCATTGCATGTGGAAATACCAGGTGAGTCTCCATTTGCATATTTATTCCAATATTATTAATCTATAAATTTGTCGTATTTGAAAGCTTTTGTTTTGATGCAATCTGATTGATTCCTTCAATCCATAAGATTATTGAAATTATTTTTAAAAAACTAAATTGCTAAAACATGCTTATTTTTAAATTGTATTATGGATGTGATGATTTTACTTTTTTGAGCGTTTAACAATTTCAAGCATGATTATCTTATTAGTCTTGGAAAAAGAAACAGCATAAATACTTACTAAAGTCAAATTTAGTGTTTGCCAAGAGATAGATATAGAACTGTTGGCTCCATGTCACAATCTACAATTAACCTTTTGTTTCTAGGTACAATCTCTCTAGCAAGTGCCCACACACACAAAGAGGCCCCAAATCAAGGAAGGATCCTTGAGAGGGTAAAGAATTAAAACGTTTCCTTTACCCTTTCTCTTTCTTTGGAACTTTCTTTTCCTCTTTGAACTGCTTGTGCCTGGGATCACATTTCCCTTTGAAATAATTTTGCTCCTTAAAATGTATGTCCATGTGGCTGATGTTTTGAGATGACTTCTCTTAGAGACAAGTTCATACCCTCTCTTAGTTTATCAGATGGGGGTTGGAGTCAAGTCTCTCCAGGCTTGTGACAAGAAATTTTACCTACTGGAGTCCTTTCATCCACATAGGTTAAGACAATTTTAAGACCCTAATAATTCTTACCAAAACCTCTTCAATCTTGTAAACACTTTCAGCAATGTAGCAGGATACAAAATCAATATACAAAATTCAGGATATATACAAAATACATCGACAATATAAAGGCTGAGAAAAAAATCACAAAAACATTTACAATAGGCTCAAAAACTACCTAGGAATGAATTTAACTTGAGAGGTGAAAGCCACTGTAATGACAACTTTAAAATACTGAAGAAAGAAATCAAAGAAGACACCAGAAGATGGAAAGATGTCCCATGTTCATGGATAACTAGAATCAATATTAGGAAAATGGCTATGCTACCAAAAGCACTATACAAATTCAACGCAATGTTCATCAAAATTCCAATGACATTCCTCACTGGAATCATAATTCCAAAATATATATGGAAACAAAAGTGACTCTGAATAAACAAAGCAATCCTGAGCAAAAAGAGCAATGTTTGGAAGTATTACAATATCTGACTTTAAACAATACTGCAGAGCCACAGTGGCAAAAACAGACATGTATACTAATAGAATAGAATAGAAGACCCAGAAATAAGCCCACAAAGTTATAGCCATTTGATTTTTGACAAAGGTACTAAAAACCTGTTGTAGAAAAGACAGCCTCTTCAACAAATGGTGTTGGGAAAACTGGACATCCACATGTAGAAGACTGAAACTACATCCCTTTCTCTTGTCCTATACTTAAAATAAGGCCTGAAACTTTTAAACTGCACAGGAAATCACTGGACATATAGGCATAGGCAACAATACATGAAAAAATGTTCAACATCCCTGGCCTTAAAGGAACTGCAAATCAACTGTAAAGTGCAAACACACTTATGACAGCTCATATTACTCATATGTATGAGGCCCTTGAGAACACTTTGCACATTTGGTCCTCTCTTGAAAATCTATGATTCAGTCAATAAGGAGCTGTGAATGACAATTTTCAAGCTATAATTGATTAAGAACTATAATCAAACCTCCTATCCTCAAATACAAGGTGAAAATAGCCATATCAACACTAAGGGCCTTCTCTGTCTCTCTGTCTCTCTCTGTCTGTCTTTCATAGGGGACAGCCATCCTGTGGCTAGGCTAGGAAGATGACAATGTTGGTCTTTACTTAAGCCTTGGACTCCTAGTACATAGTGATGGTTAACAATTCTTCCACCAATTTGCACTTGAGGAAATGGACATTTCCAGGAAAACAACTCCATTTCTCCTTACCACCCACAGCTGACAAGGATCCCCTTGTCTACTTGCCTGTATGAACCCAGGCTTTGATCCTGTTCTTAAAAATGCTCCACATTAATGAACAGTCTCCCTATTGCAATAGACCAAATAAAATTAGCTCTTTAATTGCCTGCTACAGTTTTTCCTTCAGAATAATCTAGTCTCAGTTTTATCAAAGTTACAGCCTTTGTCTGTGGGAAAACTTGAAGGTGGCCAGGGAGGAGGAAAATGGCTTTATAAAATTTGGGGATACTTCCAAGAAATTAGGTGTTAAGGTGACTGCTGACCTGCATGCCGTTTTTAACATTTAGATACAATCGTGCACTATGGCTGTGCTCAGATTCCTCTTTTGTCTTCCCTGCCTTTGCATGCAAGCTTCCTTATGCTCAGAACTCTTTTTCCATACTCTGTCTGGCTGCCTTTTGCTAGTTCCTCAAGACTCAGTGCAAAACTGCTTTCTCTGGCTCTCATCCTTGACTCTGTCCAACACCTTCACTCTGTTTTCCCTCATCCACTTACCCACTGTTTGCCTATCAATAAAAAGGTGCAGTATTTGCATGGTAGTGGATAGAATAAGGCCACTAGCAAATGCAATGTCTTGATTGCTAAGCAAAGATGGTTGATTTCCATTAAGGAGCAATTATAAGTGGAGGAGCCCAGAATATTCCATTGTGATGTAAATATTATTTTGAACAACAGGACTCGATTTTCATAAATTCCCTCCCTAAGAGAAGTCTGGGAAGATGGACTCTTATCACCAGAGATGAGAATTGGGTACCACAGCAAGCAGACATTGTCACAAAGTTCTTATATTTCTATCTCTCCTCTTAAGGTCCCATTGATCTCTTGTAAAAGTCATTTGTTTTCTAGTAAGTGCCTTTATCCCTCCCCTTCACCTATTAACTTGGCATAAAGGCCCCAAATTCTAATGATATCTGTTATGGTTTGGGTATGAAGTGTCTTCCCAAAACCCTTATGTATTTAAAGGTTGGTCCCCAGCTATGATGTTATTTTGGAATTTCTGGAAACTTTAGGATATGGGGCTTAGATGGAAGAAGCAGGTCACTGGGAGTGGTTACTTATGGTTATCTTGCCCTTGGCTCCTTCTTTTTTTTATTTTATTATTCATATGTGCATACAAGGCTTGAGTCATTTCTCCCCCCTGCCCCCACCCCCTCCCTTACCACCCACTCCGCCCCCTCCCTCTCCCCCCCTCAATACCCAGCAGAAACTATTTTGCCCTTATTTCTAATTTTGTTGTAGAGAGAGTATAAGCAATAATAGGAAGGAACAAGGGTTTTTGCTGGTTGAGATAAGTCATGCTTTCTGGTTCCTGTCCACCAAGAAGTAATGTCTCTGCCAAGTGCTCCCACCACTGCCATACTCTGTCTCATCATGGGCCCAGAAGCTACACAGCTAACCTTGATGGACAGAACCCTCTGAAACCATGAGCCAAAATAATCTCTCCTCCCTTAAGTTGTTCTCTCAGGTATTTTGTCACAGTGATGAGAAAGTAATTAATATAATATCCTTGAGTCACATTTTTCTGTGAATTCCCATACATAGGGAATCAAAAGTTGTTTCTCTTGCTAATCTGTATTTGTTCATTTTAATTTGCAATCCCTAAATTATATAGCTTAAGAGGATAGAGAAATTTTATCCTTACCAATATAAACTATAAGACAGGTATTGGCTTATCTTATTTCTAAATACATAGGTGGAAATGAGGCTTGTAATGCTGATGTGTATTTGAAAGTAATGATCACTAAATATCTTTTTAAAGGAATAGTGACAGTTATCAAAACATATTTAAGCATATATATGCATTATATATATATGCATACATGTAAAAGCGAAATATGAAATTCTTTTAAGTAAACCATAAAACTTTGTGGAAGTCACAATCTTTCTAAATGAATTTTGACATCTTTATTGAGCTATAATTCACATAACATAAGTAATGCTCACTCTTTACAGCATACAATTCAATGTATTACTATTGTTTTTATTTTACTGAATAAATATAACATAAAGTGTATCATCATATCCATTTTATGTACAGTTTTGTAGTGTTAAATATATTTACCTTGTTTTTCAATAGATCTCCAAAACTTACTCATCCCATTTATTCATATCTAAATGAACACCATTTTCCCTTTTACTCCTGCCCCAGAACCACCATCCTACTTTGTTTATTTGTGAGTTTGACTACCATAGTTCCTTCACATGTGGGAAAACATTTAATATTTGTTGGTTTGCAACTATTCTATTTCACTAAGCAAATGCCCTCCAGGTTCATCCATATTCTTACATGTGAAAAGATTTCCTTCCTTTTTAAGGTAGACTAATATTCCATTGCATGTATAGACCACAGTTTTTACATACATTTATCTGAAGATATACATTTGAGTTGCTTCCACCTCTTGGTTTCTGTCCATCATGCAGGAAGTACATGACAGAGCAGAGCAGATCGCACATGATGGCTGGGAAGAAGAGAAGATACCTCTCCTTGATGGCTGAATTTCTCCTTTCCCACCCCGCCCCCAAACCCTTATTGTAAATAATTTTTCAAACAGTATAGATGTGAAAATATCTCTTTCAGGTTCTAATTTCAATACATTATATTGAATATCCAGATATACATTATATTGTATATCCAGAAGTGGAATTGCTGAATTTCCCTTCCCCCTCCATTTTAAGGAAATGGGCCACATAGCTAAATTCAGCTTCACAGAATGAAATTGCTGACACTTAGATGCATTTAGATAAAGATAAGATAATGATCCAGGGAAAAGAGTGCTTTCCCTACATTTATTTCCCCAGAGCTTTGTAAATAGAAAGAAGTCTGAGCATTGATTACAGTTATTTGAGTAGACTGAACCCCTGGAAGCCATGCAAATTCTGTATTTACAGTACCTTCTGTGACTTCATTTTCATGAATTTTTTTCATTTCGGCAATGTTTTTACTTAATCAGGATTTTTTTTTTTGCTGTTGTTGTTTGTAACTCTATTATTTTGCATGAAAAATGGTATGTCTAGTTATATGCTATGTTGTTTATAATAATGTACCCAGGAAGAGATGTTGATCTTCTAATAATCATTTAAAACTAGTCATTATGATAAGTAAGAGTTTGGAGAAAGCACAACAAAATGACTTTGTCACTTAATTAAGGTCTTCAAGTCTGGACATAATTATTCAAAGAACTATGGCTCTTCTGCAAAAGTTTGGATCATTCTAATTGAAAAGGAACCAGACATTAACTTCAGATGATGTTGCTTATGAAAGAGAATGACCATTTGTAAGAGGTGCCAGGAAATGACACACAGTAGCATGTTTCTTTTAGCTGAATAAAAATGCATAGAAAACAAGGGTTTGGAAGTTTTCCCTCTCAGCTTTTTCTTAGCCAAGGCCTGAAAACTATGTCTTTATTAGTCCATTGCATGTCTCCATTACTGTGGAATAACAACGAAGAAATTGTTTCCTTATTGCCTGGTAAAGACCTCCCCAAACCCTTGGTATCTCCTGAGTGATACAGGAGTGTCTTATTATTCGCAAGAATTCTCTGATTGTTAATCTTAATTTTCAACTTGATTGAATTGAGAAGCACAGAGGAGGTTAGCAAAGCATATCCCTCAGTGTGTGAGTGTGTATGTGTGTGTGTGTGTGTGTGTGTGTGTGTGTGTGTATTTCCAGAAAGGAAAACCCCCCAGAGGACTAGTACTATGGCCCATGCTTCTAATTCCACCTACTTGAGATGCAGAGACAGGAAGATTGTGGTTTGATGTCAGCCCAGGCAAAAAGTTAGCTAGACCCTGTCTCAAGAAAACAGCTGGGCATGAGAGTACATGTCTATAATCCTAGCTACATAGGATGGAGAGGATCTCTGCCTAAGGCTGGCTCTGGGAAAATAATGAGACTTCCATATGAAAAAATAACTAAAAGCATAAAAAGAGCTGGCAACACGGTTCAAGTGGTAGAGCACTTGCTTAGCAAGTACAAGGACCTGAGTTCAATCCCAAGTTCTACAAAAAAAGAAGAAAAACAAATTATGCACCCCAAATGCAGGTAACACTATCCTATAGGCTGGGGACCTGAGTGGAATATTATGGAAAAGGAGGGTTGTTTCATCCGTGATGTGGTGTATCTGAGGTCAATATTCCCAATCTAACTAAGGATGAAATCAAACTTTTTGGATTGAGATACATAGAAAGATCTGGAAAACAGGGAGAAATCGTAAAGAAGGGAGTGAAGAAAAAAAACAAAAAATAAGTCATTAAAAAGATGTATTCTACTTCAGTCATACAGTGCATAATTACATTTCTGTTAACAATTGACTGCATAAATAATAGAGGATTGACTGTATATATGATGGAGTCCAAAAGGACTATATTACATGTGTATAGTCAAGTGATAAATGCAATGGGTGAGGTCTGATTGCATGAGGTTGACATGCCTGCCTTTTATGTCTTCCCATCTATAATCATTTGCTCTCTGCAATAGATATGAATTTCACAGTTTTGATGTCTAATATAGCAGGTTCAGCTTAAACGTGGCTCGTTCTTGGGGTAACTTAAAAAGTTGGAGTTCTGCTCTTGGCCACTGTAGAATTCATTGAAGGACCTGTGTAATAATACATTATTAACACAGCAGGTGCTCAATACTGTTTGATTCCATTCAAATCAAGAGCACAAGTAGACATTATTGAATCCTTGAAAGCTTTTTATTTTATGGGAATATGCCTTCCTAATTTATGGGAAAAGTTCAACGAAGAAAAGCAAAATACAGTTCATGTAGCATGTTACATAGTATAGATACAAAGATGCTTTTTTGATTCTTATCCTTATTCTGACTTCCTCTTGACCTTTAATCACAACTGTAGCATACAATCTGGATTTGGAAGTTGGATCCATAGATTGAACAGTTATAAAATATCTGCTTATCCAAAAATCAACTTTTTAAAAATAGTATTTTAGTGGCAGTGGGGTAAGTGCTGGGGGTAAATTTTCCGTGTAAAGAAAAATTAGGTTCCTCTCTTGTCTGTCCACATATAAAAAAATGAAGATGGATCCCTACCTCACACCAAAAGACTAACCCAGACTTAAAGTTAAGAGCTAAGCTATAAAGTTCTTAAAAGAAAACATGATAATTATTTATGACTTTCCATAAGACAATGATTTCTTAGACATCATACTAAAAGGTCAAGTGACTAGAGAAAAAAAATGGAGAAATTGGATCACATTTAACATATTTGCTCTTCAAAGGACACCAACACATGAAAAAAAAAACTAAGAGAAAAAATTGTCAACACATTTATTCAGAAAAGAACTTTATTTGGAATGTTTAAAGAACTCATAGTTCAATAAGAGAAGAATAAATAACCAAATTTAAAATGCAAAGAAACTGAATGCACTTTTCTTAAAAACTCATCTATGAATAGCCAATATGCACATGGCATAATGCTCAATACCATTAGCCATCAATGAGATGCAAATCAAAATCAGAATAAGATCATACATTACAGTTTTTAGGATGGCTAAAATAATAATGAGAGATAACAAGCATTAGTAAGGATATGGAGAAATTAGAGCCTTCATATGTTGTTTATGAATGTAAAATGATATAGGTATTTTTTATAAAAACAGTCTGTGTGTTCCTTAAATTTGAAATTTGAAATTGTCATCTGACACAATTCAATTTCTAGGTATTTATCCAGGAAAAATTAAAACGTATACACAGTAACTTGTACATGAATGTTCATGGCAGCCATTACTCAAAATACCCAAAAGGTGGAAAGAATTCATGTCCATCAAAAGATGCATTCATAGACAAATTTGCTCTACTCACAAAATGGAATATTATTCTCACATTGAAAGGAAAGAAGCACTGATACATGTGACAACATGGATGAATGTTGAGGACAAAAAAATTACTAAACAGCATATATTGTGAATACTTTGAACATGGTCACCCCTTCCATTATGTTCCCATTCCCTTCTCCCTCCTTACACCCTTTTCAGTGTTTGGTGAATTTCATTATGCTATCTGTGAACATATACCTGTAGACTATGTCAATCCTTTATACCCCTAAATGTCCTTTCATTTCTCCCCCCACCTTCCATTGATTCACTCTCCTCATACCACGTGTCACATTCATGTCCCATTATTATTATTATTATTATTATTATTATTATTACAATTGGTGGGACTTGAATTTGAGCTCAAGGCTTCACACTTGCAAAGCAGGCACTCTACCACTCGAGTCATACCTACAATCCATTTTGGACTGTATTTTTGGAGATGGGGGTCTTGTGAGCTATTTGCCCAGTCTGTCCTCAAACCATGATCCTCCTGATCTCAGCCTCTCAAGTAGCTAGAACTATGGGTGTGAGTCACCAGTGCCCACCATCCCATTATTTTTATATTATTATCTTCATCATTTTAGGTCTAGGTTCCACAACTGAACAAGAACAAGGCATATTTGGCTTTTTGGGCTTGGTTTATCTCACTCAACCTGATGATCTCTGGTTCCATCCATTTTCATACAAATAACATAATTTCATATTTCTTTATGGCTGAGTAATGTTCCATTGTGTATGTGTGCTATATTATATTGTATATTCTTTATTCATGCATCAGTTGTTGAGCACCTTGGCTGATTCCACAGTTTAAGCCACTGTGAACTGAGCTGTAATACACATGGATATGCAGGTATCTCTCTTGTATATTGATTTACATTCTTTCAGATATATGCCCAAGAGTGGTAAATCAGGGTTACAAGGTAGATCTACTTTTAGGTTTTTGAGGAACCTCCATAGTGATCTATAGTGATTGCCCCAGCTTATATTCCCACCAACGCGTATGAGGGTTCCTTTTTGCCCTCATCCTCTCTATCACTTGTTGTTTGTTTTCTTGATGATAGCCAATCTGATGGGAGTGAGATCAAATCTCAGTATATTTTTGACTTGCATTTACTTTATGGCTAAGAATGTTGAATATTTCCTCATGTACTTATTAGCCATTTGTGTTTCTTCTGAGAACTGTCCAGTTCATTTGTCCATTTATCAATTATACTATTTGTTCTTTTGTCGTTTAAGTTTCTTTGAGCTCTTTGTATATTCTGGATATTAATTATTTATCTTTTGAATAGCTGGTGAAGATTGTCTGCCATTCTCTGGATTGTCTCTTGATTCTAGTAATTGTTTCTTTTGATATGCAGAAGTTTTTTAACTTGATGAAGACTTATTTGTTAATTCTAGGTCTTATTTCCTTGGTAAGATAGTATATTTTCTTAGGTTTAGTTTATCACTTATGTTAGTCACTTTTCATCTCTGTAAAACAATACCTGACATAAATAGCTTAAGTTAGGAAGGATTTATCTTGGCTCACAGTTTTAGAGGCTGCAGTCTATGATCTCTTCTTATTGCTTTGAACCTGAAGTGAGCCTAAACATCATGGCAGATTAGCATGGGGTGAAGAAAATCAGCTCACCTTGGAGCAATGGGGAAGCAAAGACAGAAAGTGGAAGAAACTGTAGATAAGATACGGCCTTCAAAGGCACAACCCCAGTGACTCACTTCCTCCAGTCAAGCCCTACCCCCCACAGTTTCCACCACTTCTAAGTAGGGCATTCAATTATGAATCCATCAAAGAATTTATCCATAGGTCAGAGCCCCCATGATCCAACCACTTCCAAAAAGCCCCAGGTCTGAACATTGCATTGGTGACCAAACCTTCAGCACATGAGCCACATGGTAGGGGGCACTTCATATACAAATATAATAGCACTATTTAGCTATATATATGTATATACATGCTGTATGATTGAATTTGTATGAAATATACAGGAAAGGTAAATCTATGAAGACAGGAAATAGTTTGGTACTTGGTTATGGCTGGGAGTGGGGTTGAGAAAATGAGTAATAAATGCTAGCAAGCAAATATTTTTTTCACATAGTGACGGAAATTTTTCCAAACATTTTATGGAATGTTTGTGTGGATAACTCTGCAAATACCCTACAAATCATTGAGATGTATACTTAAAATGGGTTGCTTGTAGGAAATGGAAGTTATCTTCAATAAATCTGTTAAAAAAACATATCACAATGGCATATATATTTATCAAACCATAATTATTAGTCAATATTACTTTAGGCTTAGTAGTTTATAGTGACCTGCCATGCCACTGAGGAGAGCTTTTTGTACTGCAAATAAGAAGAAAGAGAAGAAGAAATAAGTTCAGGATATGGCATTTAACCAGTGAGGGAAAATCAAAGGATAGGGCGTCAGATTGTGAAATGTCTAGGGAGCCCTATGTCAAAATGAGTTTATAGAAATCCCCCCTTATCCTCAGGGATACATTACAAGACCTTCAGTGGAAACCTCAAACCACAAATAGTGACAAATCTTATTTATAAGCCCTGTGGATAATACAATGGCCTATCTGATAACCAAGACTGCTCCTAAATGACTAACAAGTAGGTAGCTTATACAATGTGGATACACTGAACAAAGCAGGATGCTGCAAGATTTCCTCATGCTACACATAATGCTATGAGTTAATCATTTCTGGAATTTACCATGTAAAATTTCCAGACTATAGATGAACATGAATAATTGAAGTCACAAAAAGTGAAGCTTCAATTAAGGAGAGGTTACTATCCTTGGACCAGGAACAAAAAAGAACAAAAAGGCACTCTAAACAAGAAAAGAAATGAAAGGAAACTGAAGAAAAGCGGCCTACTTCAATTTCCTTGGCT
The DNA here is from genome assembly GCF_047511655.1 of Castor canadensis. NCBI lineage: Eukaryota > Metazoa > Chordata > Mammalia > Rodentia > Castoridae > Castor > Castor canadensis. The sequence continues at coordinate 138,658,305 of NC_133405.1, forward strand.
AAATCCAGCTGATTTCCAAATTACACATCATCATAATTAAATGAAAGTGCATCTCCAACTTCACAGAAGCCAAGTAAACCAGCCTCCTGCCAACTGATTTTTCATGTTATCCAGGAGCCACAGGGTGTAGGACTAGGTCATGGTTGTTATAGTAATGCAACTAATGACACAGGTCTCTCCAATGCCAACTGACAGCTTTCACAGAAGGGTTCTTTTCCACTCAAGCACACCAGAACAGTCAGATGTCAGCCATGGCCAAATACCCTGCAGGCTGGTCAAACAGGAAACCTGCCATCCTCACAGAGAAAAAGAGCCAAGGGCTTTGTTCCCTGGATAGACCAGATGTCTGAGGGAATAGGGTGAAGGCCCCCAGCCAGCTGTGCAGACCCACTCTGCTAATTCTTCCCTTTGATGGTACATGTAATTAAGGGCTGGCTGCTGTGCTAATCTAGTAGAGACACAGAATACAATTGCTAAGGCATAAATGCCACCACAGTGGGCTTGAGGATGCAATTCTCATGATCTCAAGTGGTAGTCATCTCTAGCCTCAACATCTGCAGCTTGACAGATATATACCCTTGAAAACTTCCATCTCCCTCAACTTTCCTGGATAGCCATTGCAAACATAAAAAAATTTAAAATTATATATATTTGTGTGTGTGTGTGTTTTCAGGTATACATACACATATGTGTGTAAGCATATGTGGATGTGTGTGTGTGATTCTGTGTGTTTCAGGTGCATACATATACGTGGATATTAATAGACACATATCTTAGCGTCCCTTCCTTATTTTAACCCACGAATCCTTTGTCTTTAAGCATTATCAATGATGGAATGTGCCATGGTATTATGATGGGAGCCATATTATTCTATGTTATTTTTCCCTTATTTTTTTACTTTTTGGCAGTATTGGGGTTTGAACTCATGGTTTTGCACTTGCTAGGCAAATGGTGTACTAATTGAGCCCAACCTCCAGCCCTTTTTGCTTTATTTTTCAGACAGGGTCTCACACTTTTGCACAGATCAGAATTGGTCCATCTACATCTGCCTCCTACATAGCTGGGATTACCATGCATGAATCACCAGGCCCAACTTATTTGTTGAGATAAGGTCTAGCTAACTTTTTGCCTGGGATAGCCTGTAACCATGATCCTGCTGATCTTTGCCTCCAAGTACCTGGGATTACAGGTATGAGCAACCATGCCTGGCCTCATTCTGGATTTTAAAACACACATTTAAAAGGTATCTTCCATATTTTTTTCCTTCTTTTTGTTTGTTTGTTTGGCTTTGGTTTTTTGAGACAAGATGTTCTTATGTTTCCCAAGTTGAGCTGGGACTTATTATGTGCCCCAGGCTAGCCTTGAACTCATAATCCTCCTGCCTCAACCTCATAAATGATGGGATTACAGACATGTGCCAACACACTTGGCCATATTTATTATTTTTTGGACATTTGGGTTATTTTGGCAGTACTGGGGTTTGAACTCAGGGCCGCACACTTGCTAGGCAGGGACTCTACCACTTGAGCCACTCTGCCAGTCCCATATTTGTCATTTTCTTAAAAATACTGCTAATCAGATTTTCCATTGTTGTGACAAATATACAAGAAAAACAATTTAAAGAAAGAAAGATTTATTTTGCCCTATGATTTCAGCAGTTTCAGTTACTGGTCAACTGGGTCCATTGTTTTTGGGCAGTGGTGAGGCAGAACATCATGGAAGAAGGCTATGGTGGAGCAGAGCTGATCAGCTAATGGTGTCCAAGAAGCAAAGGGAAAGAAAGAGAGCTAGACAGGAAGGGGGCAGGGATAAGATACTCTTTAAGGGCATGCCCCTGTGACTACCTTCTAACGCTAGAACCCCCACCTCCTAAACTTTTCATTACCTGCCAAGATTGTACCACAAGTTGTGGACTAAGTTTTGAATACATGAGCTTGTGGGAGACATTTTGTATTAAATCCCTAACAAGCACATATCATATGGCTTATTTTTCACTTGTCCATTTTCTAATAGAAGATAGAGCAATAGATACTGCATCTTGGTGGCCCTTATCAGAAAATATTCAGTGGACTGATCCTATGTGTAATATATCTACTTGCTTCAGTTCCTTAGATAAAACTCCAAGATTCAAAGGGGTATGAAAATATGGCTGCTCTAACACATGACAATAGGAAGTTTAGAACCAAAGTTTCCCAAGGCTGCACATCCTTTAGACCTCTTGTCTACCAGCCATGTACCCAGTTACCCAGTACTGGGCTTGCCTCCCAGGTAGAACTCAATGCTTATTGTTTCCACCTTTTCTACTTTAAGAGCTCAATGCTCTCCTCTGATGAATATCGGACAGTTAAATGTACATAGATACCTGGTAGCACTTTGATTTTAGCTTCATATCATTGTGTTCTAACAGTTTCTGATGCCTGAGTTGTAGCAGCCTGAATCAAGGCCACAGAGCTATTGAAGTTAAATACTGGTTCAGAAACTAGTTAATTACAAATACAAGTCAATCCTTAAACTCTTTAAGCCTTAAAATCATTTTTGAAAAAAAGATAATAAGATAGTGTGTGCGTGCATGTGTGCATATGTGTGCGTGTGTGACAACTGTAGTGAGAACTTAATGACCTGCACAACAACTGGTATCATCTCTGCAAGTGGAGACCCAATGAGTATCAGCTGCATTCCTTTTCTGTTTATTATACAGGTTGGCTTACATGATAGACTGAAGTGCTGTTCCAGATTCATTCACAAGTACTTCTGCTCAGAGGAGCTTTTCATGGTGTCCTAGAAACCATTCTGTCTGTCTTTGTTTAAGGTCAGGACTGAGGTGCAATGAGAGAAGGATCAGCCGCTATTGCAATCTCAGAAGTCAAATTAGATATATCCACTATCTGTTTCAAGTTCTTTATTTTTAAACCTATAATTTAGTAATTAATTCAGCATGATTGCAATTACCTTTTTGATTTGGAAATGTTTCTCTGGTTAAATGATTCAGGTAAGTAATTATATTTCCCAAAATGCTCATTGCAACATGTTGACAATGTTTTTGGTGCATTAGTGTGTCTCACTTTAAATATGTTTCTGAAGTTCTATGACGTTTTCATTTCAGAGTTGATTTTGGCGCATAATGGTGTATTTTGCTACACTGAAGAGAAAAATATTCAAAAAAAATTTACACATTTGGGTCACATGTGATTATTTGAACATTATTTGCATAACAACAATATTTCTTTGTTAAGATTCCGTGTGCTTGCTGCTTATTCCCCACTTGAAGTCATAATCCTGTTTGTGACATGGCAATCATCTCCACAGCAATCAATTGTGATTTAACAAATTGAGGGTTATGATGGGGATCAAACAGTTAGAGCAGGTGTGGCAAACAAACTTTCCAAAAAATAGTCCAGTACTTAATTTCAAATATTAAGCTGTATTGATAGAAATATTGTCTATTGCATTGTGGTTTTCATCAGTCATAAATTTACTCCTAATTAGAATGACAGATGGGGCTGAGCTGAATTACATTACCTAGCTTACATGAGTAACAAACTGCTGTTTTGATTTGTTGAAAGTTTGCCTAGAAAATTTCATAAGTTGTAGTAGTGATTCATTTTGTGTTCTAAAATGATTTCTCTATTGAACTGTTGTAAACTTGTAAAAGTACCCTCACTAGACTTCTCTAAGGGACAGAGGATATTGAAATCTATATTTAGCTCATTTTCTAATCACAGGCAATAGGTAAGTTAGGAAATAACATGGCCCCAGTGTTAGTTCTGGTTTTGTGACTCTTTTATTTGTCTTTCAAGTAGCCCATGGCAGCTTTTAAGTTGTCATCCAAGTTACAATATTGAATAGCAATTTTTTTCCTGACCATTCCTACAAATAAATTTTTCTTCTGAGATGTGATTAGATTTTTTTCAAGTTTAATGTAATATGTTCACCAAAGATTTGGATGTTGGTAAATTAATTTTCCCACGTCCAAAGTTTTCCGAACTTTCTTTACTCAATGTCCTAGAAAATTGGGCATAGGATATAAACTATTAAGCCAGTCTTGCTGATGTCCACTGGCATCCTATGCAACATTTACGGACACCTCTATCAGTCCCATTTAATACTTTTAGAATAATCACACACCAAGATTAGTTATTTCCACATGTTCAAAGGAATTCAGGGCAATCAATTATTTCTCCAGATCTCCTGCATGAATCAAAAAAGATCAATATACTGTCTTCATCAGTTACAAGAGCACTGTAATAATACCAAGCCTGGCTTTAGAGGAGGGCACAGAGAACTATCCTTCTATTTAAAGCACTTATTACTGACTGAATTATACTTCCCCCTCAAATTCATGTGCTGAAGCCTTGACCCTAAATTTTTGTGGAAAATATAGAAATGTATAAAAGAAGGAAAAATTGGCTTGCTTACAAAGGACACAAGGGAAATTTCTGGATTGCTTACTTTGATTTAGCTGTTGACTGGCACACTGATTATGCAGGTGTGGCCAATTTGCAAAATTTACCCATCTGTACAATCTCTTTTCCATTGTTTTTTTTAATCAATGAGTAGTATCCATTGTGTAGTGCATTGCAATGTGTTTATTTCATCTCCTTTTAGTAGTCATGTGGATTGTTTATAGTTATTTTTATTATGAGTAAACCTACTAGGAACATTCTCATAAAGGTTTTGTTGAAGGCTCATATTTTCATTTCTCCTATGTAAATATCTAGAACAGGAAATTCTAGGTCATGATATTGTTGTATGCTTGACTTTATAAAAATATTCCAGAACGTTTTCCAAAGTAATTTTGCCATTTACTATTGCATCAAGAATGTAGGAGAGAATTCCAATTAGTTATAATTCTATGATGGTTGTTTTTCATCTATCCCTTCTGTTTTGTGTTACCCTGTTGTTTTCCCTGTGCCTTCCTTTGGATTAAGCAAATCTTAGTGCTCTATTATCTCTACAGAGTGTTTGTGTATATATATATAATAGATGCATAATAATATATTAGATATGGTTATATATATAATTGATTTATAGCAAATATTTAATCTTTGGTTACGTATGGTCTACTAGCTAAGAATGGTTTTCTGGGGGGCAGGGGAAAGAAATAACCCAAACAATGTATGCACATACAAATAAATGAATAATAAAAAAGAATGGTTTTCACATTTTTATGAAGGTTGTATTTGAAGTATATATGTGTATGATATTTTTGAATTTATCTCTTATCTTAGTCTACAAACTGAAGCTACATAATGCCTGAACTTTGATAGAAATTTTGTTGCCAACTTCTACCCTGGAACTCTACTTGCAACTATGGTAACCATCACAAATATATGGCATTGAAATAAAATAAAATAGAATTAGTCACACTCCCAATGCACAATAGCCAATGTGGCCAATGGCTACCATACTGGGCAATGGAGAAGAATACTTCTGCTATGGGCTGAAAGTTTGTGTCCCCTCAAAATTCCTATGTTGAAATCATCATCAAAGTTGACAGTGTTGGGAGGTGGAGACTTTGGGATTTGAGGTGGTCATGAAGGTGGAGCCTCATGAATGGGATTAGTGTCCTTGTAAAAGAGATCCCAGAGAGTCCTCTGCCCCTTTCCACCACATGAGAACACAGAGTTAAGACCCCATCTCTGAACCAGGACGCAGCCTTCACCAGACACTGAGTCTGTCTTGCCTTGATCTTGGATTTCTAGCCTTCAAAGTGGTGAGAAATCAATGTCCATTGTTTATAAACCACCAAGTCTCTGGTATTTTGTTATGGAAACCCAAGCAGACTAACCCAACTTCCATTATCTCAGAAAATTCTGTTGAAAAGTACTACTTTAGAGTTTCCAACATTTAATTCATCAGATTGTACTTTTATAAAACCATGTGACCTTCAAAAATGCACAAACAACACGGGAACCATCTAACAGAATAATTGCTTCTGTTTCCTTCCTGCCCTTTACATTCTCATTATTTTGCAGTTTACCTTGCCACAGACTCGAGAAATCTAACAAAACATACCTGCAATTTTTGTTTCAAACTGTCAATACTTGTTAAAAGAAACTTGAGTGTAAATACTAAAAAGATATATTTTATGTTTATCCAGATATTTACACTCTCAATTGTCATCCTTTTCCTCTTACATAAACTGAGCTTTTATCTGGCATTATTTTCCTGCATTTTGAAGATATTTTTATTAAGTATGACTTATACAGTAGACCCACTGGAAAAGGCATCACTCAGCTTTCATTTACTTAAGAATGTCTTTATTTATTTTTTAACTTTTTATTCTGCTTCTGCTGGATATAGAATTTGTGTGTGTGTGTGTGTGTGTGTGTGTTTGTGTGTGTGTGTGTGTGGTGTGTGTGTGTGTGTGTGTGTGTGTGTGTTGTGGTGAGTATGGAGGCCAGGCCTCATGAATGCTAAACAGGCATTCTATCACTGATCTAAACCTCCAGCCACAGGTGTAGAATTCTAAGTGGATATGATATTTTCATAATGTTAAAGACATCTTTTCATTGCTTTCTGGTTTCTGTTTGATTTCTTCTTAATTGAGAAAATTCAGTCTTAATTCTTTATGCTGTTCAGTTCAATGGACTGTGTTTTACTTTTTCTTCCTCCAGATTCATTCTTTATCATTAATGTGTATATGTTTCATGATAGGGCTGGAACCCTGGGCCTTGGGCATGCTAGGCAAGCACTCTACCATAACTGAGCTATATCCTCAGTTCTTTACAAAATGCTTCATTTGAGATAGTACTTGGTCAGTTTGCCTAGGCTGACCTTGAACTCCTCCTCCTCCTGCTTCTGCCACCCTAGTAGCTGGTATTATAGATATGTCCCACCATGCCTGACTAATTTTTAACTTTGTTACTCGTACATTTGTCTATGAAATAATAAGATGTTGTTTTCCTTGTTTTTATGCTGTTGTAGTTTACTGAACACCTTTAATTTGTGTATTGGCATTATTATTGATTTTAGAAAGTTCCTAGTTATTATGTCTTTAGATATTTCTTCCCCATTCTCTTGATTTACTCCTACTCTGAAAGTATCCAAAGTAAAACACAAAATGAAAAACAAAGAATGAGGAAGGGCAAAAGAGACTATCTGAGGCCTGCGAGACAATGCTTGCTACTTTCTAGAACTGAGTTTATACAATAGGTGCTCTGTATCTGCAGGTTCTGCAGGCATCGATTCAACCAAGCATAACTGAACAGATGTTGCTTCTAGGCTGGTCTCCTGAGCCAACAGAGCAAGGAAATATGGTTGAATACACTAATTTATGTACAGTGAGCCCTTCTTATCTGTGAATTCAACCAACCACTAACGAAAACATAGCTGGAAAAAAATTGCGTCTGTACGGAAAATGCACTGACTTTTCAGGTCATTATTCCCTATACACCAGTGCAACAATTGTTCATAGAGCATTTATATGTTATTATGGCTGAATATGAAGTGTCTCCCACAGGCTAATGGATTGAGTGCTCTGAACTAGCTTGTGGCAGTATTTGAGGAGGTGGTAGAAGCTTTAGGAGGTAGAGTCTAGTCAGAGGAAGTTAGTCACTGGGGAGGGAGGGTGACTATAAAGATTATAGCTGGTCTCCAGACCTTTTTTCTCTGCTATTCCTGCTTCTTGTCCACCACTAGGTTAGTTGCTTCTGCTCTGTCACACCCTACCCCTGCCACAATGAGCTGAAACTTCTGAAACCAGGAGCCAAAATAAATATTTGGTCCTTTTAAGTTGTTTTCTCAGGTATTTTGTCACAGAGACAAAAGTCTGACTAACACACCTGACCTCACGAATAGTTTCTTTTAACTTGCATATTTTACTTTAAAATGGGTTGATGTAGCAAGAAGGTCCATGGCAGATACCAGCACCATGACCTTGGGACTTATCAGCCTCTAGAACTATGAGGAAAAAAATTCTTTTCTTTATACATTAAGCAGTCTCTGATATTCTGTTATCACACCACAAAATAGACTAAGACAGAAGGCTAGTGTCTTCTATTCTATAAAGGTCAATGACACCCATGTAGAATTTTAGATATTTTTCCTGCCCTGACCTCTGCCTTCTGAAAGAGGGTGCCCTAAACTCAGGGTAGATGCCATGTGCCTCTGGGCTCTCTTTTTCTGTCTTTCTCTGACATTTGATATAAAGTCACTCTATTCTCTGTAAAAGGGGACTCCATTGGCAAGTGGGTGGAGATATGTTCTAAGAACAGGACTGTGCAAGTTTTTCATCTAGAATGTTAACCTATCTGTGGCCATTGGAATTTAAAAACCTTAGCTAGTTACTGCTTACCCCATATGTTGTATCCCTTCAACAAAGATGAAAGTAGACATGGGCCATTTCTTTCCTATAAAAGGCTGTTACTTTTTGGAACTGAGTTTGTAAAATTGGTGTTCTGTATCTGCAGGTTCTAAATCCATGGATTCAACCAAGCATAGCTGAACAGTAGTCAGAAAACATTGCATTTGTACTGAACATGTATAGACTGTTTTGCTTGCCATTATTCTCTAAGCAACACAGTAGTATTTACACTCTATTAGACATCATAAGTCACCTAGGGATGATTTATAGCAAGGGAGAAGATGTGCATAAAGTAAACAAGAGATGATATACAGGATATAAGAAAATTCTGTGCTATTTTATATAAGGACTTGAGCGTACACAGAAATTGATATCTGTGAGGAGTTCTGGAAACAATTCCTCATGGATAGTGAGGAACAAAAGCTCAGCTTAGATCTTGAGCTTTTAATGTTATTTTTAAATGCTATTATTTTTAAATTTAAAATGTTTAAAGTATAGTTTAACATATTTCTTTCATTTTTATTAGGACAAGAGTGTAGTGCTATTCTTTCCTGAACTGGAAGGGGAACACGTAAATATTATATTGAATTCTAGGCTTTAGTAAGGTAGGAAATAAATTTTGTATTTCCCTTAATAGTTAATCCTTTGGGCTGGCAGAGTGGGCCAAGAAGCAGAGTGCCTGCCTAACAAGTGTGAGGCCCTGAGTTCAAACCCTCGTGCCACCAAAAAAAAAAAAGTTAGTCCCTCACAAGCGCAAAGTCTCAATCTTGGGCCGTCCAGTCCAGTCTCCAGAACTATGAGTTGAATTAACTTTAGTTTGTTGTAAATTACCCAGTTTGTAATATTCAGCTACAGCACCAGAGAATGGAATAAGCGAGTGAACTAAAACACAAAGCAAATTCATTGTGCTTTTCATCAGCATTGTGTCCCACCCAGTGGAATTTTGAGAACCCTAACAATACTGAATCATCTCCTCCAACTGCATGCTACATTTGTTCATTTATTTTGGGCTTCTTCTAGATCCTTCAGTGGTTTTTGTATTTTTCTTTGTCAACATAGAAAAATGGAGAACAGGAAAGTTCGTGTATATCAGGAGTTATTTGGATAATTCTATATACCTTCATGCAAAAAAAGGCATTTAGTTTCTAGTCTAACTTAATTACTATGCATTTTCTTTTCACCCCCTTGCATATTTGTCCATAATCACTCTCTTATTTTCATAGCATAAGTGGATTTCTTTCTTATATTAGCTTTGAATGGCTCACTCCAATTGTATATTTTCCAGAAACAGAAAAAACTATTCCATTATCCTTTGGATGTTAAAATTTCTAATATGCATTTTAATAGGACATATTTTGATGGTCCAGTAGCACACAATAGTTAGAACGTTCACGACAAATGAAGAAAAATGAATATACGTATTCACTCCATGACCTTGCAAAATGTTGAAAGCATATTCTTTCCTGAATTTGGTAGTAAAGATTATAGTTTTTAAAATCCAGCAGAATCGTTACTGAAGAATAGCTATTGTAGCTTTTTGCATTATTGAAGGGTATTATCATACAGAGAGCAGGAGCTGAAAAGATAAAAAAAATATTTACAAAGTCCTGTAAGTTGATATCCCCTGCTCAGGGTTGACATAACGCTCAAACATGGATATCAATTAGGAGCCAGTGTGGAAATTCATTGTCTAGGCCTTAGCTAATTAGAGGCAACATTAAATTACTAAAATTTATAGGTCTGAACTGGCTGAGATATCACATTTTGGATATCTCAGAAATATATGTATGCTACATGGCAGGCCCTGCTCAGACAAGGGTGGGAGTTGCTTGTCTCAAAATATCTCCTGAAATCAAATCTTTAAAGGAAGTGAGATAATTCTTTAAATTAATGTTCTATACACAGAGAATTAATATTCATAATCTAGTAGAACATTTATCCATGTTTTCAGATGAATATATTTTTCCTTCAATTCCAAAGACCCCTAGGTGTTATTGGATATAGTTAGGGAACAATCGTCTTTTCCAAGAATTGCAGATATCACACTTAATTTGTTTCATATCATAGAGAAAAATGTAGGAGAATGAAATTGGAGTCAAATTTTGACAGAATCATTGCGTATATTGTACATTCTACTTCTGTAGAAAAATTTTTATACAACTAGCAGTCCAAGCAGACTTTTTTTCAATGTTTTATTGCTCTTATTTGAGGTATGACTTATCCATTTGCAATGCCTTTGGCACAGTCTTTCCCTCTCTCTCTCTCTCTCTCTCTCTCACTCTCTCTCTCTTTATTCTTCCTTTTTACCTTTCTTCCTTCCCTCTCTCCTTCCCTCCCTTTTCCTTCCTTCCTTCCTGTCTCCCTCTCTCTCTCCCTCCTCCCCTCCTTCCTTTCTTTATCTTACCACCCATGAATACCTTGCAATTTGCTATCCATTATTTGCATTTTTTAGTCAATGGTATAATGGCCATGAAAATATTAAACAATACTATCTACAGCACATTGAAAATGAAGAATTTGTGAACATCGACCCTCTAAGCAGGGCTTAGCAAATAATCTCTACAAAGGGCCAGGTGTGCATAGTTTCGGCTTTGGAGACATTAAAGTTCTCAGTTTCTCAGATAAAAGTTGCTATGGGCAAAACATAAGCCAATGGATATGGCTTTGTACCAATAAAACATTTACAGAAACAGAAGCAGGTTGGATTTGATCAATGTGACATTTTTCAAATATCTGCCCTAGAAAAAAGGAAAACCCAACATGCTCAGGTTAGAGAGATGATAGAAGTGATCTATTAATGGGCTCTTGTGTTCAAATTACTTTATGAATCTAAGTATTCAGGGAAAGAAATAAGAAGACTGTAGCAAGTTCAGCCCCAAATATCCTAAAGTATAAGTAGATAGCTCAACAGAAAACAGGAAATCATGGAAGATGAACATTATTCAACTTGCCAAAGAGGTTCCAGGTTGGAAAACGATGTGTCAGCCTCCAAAGCTTGTGTTACAGCCAACTCTTCCTCCTCCTCTTCCTCTTTTCCTGAGTTCCCTTCCTCTTCCTCCTTTTCCTCCTCCTGATCCTCTTCTAATTCTTCTCCTTCTATTCACCATCACCATCCTGTTTTCATCTTCCTTCTTCTCTACTTCTCACTTTTAGGATGAGGAACTGTACATAATATTAGAACCTACAAGACACCTTTATTTCAAGGGCTGTTACTGCATAGGGGTGGAAGGTTGAGGTAAGCAATATTCATGATCATATTGAATTGGTTGTTACACAATAGGGCTTGGTGGTTACGTGGCTAACTGGAGCATGAGTGGCTGCCCAAGTTTAAAACAAGCTAAATTTATTCAAAGTAGTGTCACATATACAAACAGTGCTAAGGATAAATTAATGTGTGTGTGCCCATTCTGCCTTCTTGCATTAGGATTTGCTTAAAGACGAGAAATGCACAGTCAAGTTAAGATGCATGTATGAGTGCTCTTATTGCTCATAAAACCTAAAATTAGCAACTCAGCACAACAATGAAGTCAGGCCTTTGGTGATTTTTCTAAACTAGTTATCATGTATGCATTTTCCCATTCTGCTTCACAAACTATTTTACTTCTATACCATTTATGTGTGGATTTTGTCCCTGCTTGCCTCTTCTGTGACGACTCTTGTGAGCGGGACTAACAGCAGCCATATGGTCAAAAGTAGAGGGAGCTTATTTCAAGATGCTAAGGACTTGATGATATGTTTGTAAGAGTTTAGTAGCCATGTTGTTGAAGGAGAAAACGAGTGTCCAATCAATGAAAACATCTGAAGGAATAAGAGATGGCATGATGTCCGAAGTGTGTGATCCTGGGCATGGAGCACAGTTGGTGCACAAAAATGGATCTTCCCTAAGATGTTCCAAGTGATTCTGTGCTTGCCTGGACTGTCTACAAGCAGGGTATCTATGTCTGCAGTTGTGTGATATTGTGTGAAGGACTTGCACATGTGCCTGATCAGCGGTATGTCACAGATGCAACTGTCTGGATTGTAAAGCCAGTTGCACAAAGAGGAAGTCACTGAAAGATGTATTCCTCAGAATCTATCTGCATTGCTCAGTAACACATGACTGCACTTGGGTTATCAGCTTAGATTCAGAAAATAATGAAGGAGTGAATGCAGGAGGGAATGAGTGAATAATGAGAAGCAATTCTGTGACCTAACCACATTGATGAAACCACATTTGATGCTTTGATTTACTTAAGGTAACACAAGATTAATCTGAAGTTCAATGTCACATTTTCAAGGTCAAGGTAACTGTTCAACCTGAATACAGGTAAAGCTTTTGAGCAATGGCATTCTTAGGAAAGAGCCTTGGATATGAGAAATAAAAATATGCCTTGCCTTGAGGCTGAGGAGAGAAGAGAATGTAGAATTTCCTGCTTTATCTCATAAACAAAATCACTATACAGGCACACAGTTTTACCATAATCACTATGATTATTTGTTTTGTGTGGTATCTATTTTCACAAAAGCAGACAAATACCATTTTCTCACACCTTCATGATATCTATGTGCACTCACACGTGTTATCTGAATTGACATGAATCAATATGCATTAAAGATGAAACAGGGCCACTACATAGTCCCCCTTGACACATAGATCAAGCTCAGGTCTTTCTCATCAGCCAAAACACTCATCGGATCTCTTTTTGCTTTTGAGCAGCCACTGGAGTGTACTTGCTGCCATCACCACCTTCTCACAGTCAGCAGATCTCAAGACACTCTGTAAACATTTCTTTGGCTGGAATAGTGTCCCTGAAAGCAGAGATAATCTAGCCTGAATGTGAGCTCAGTGTTGGGAATGCCTCCCGGATTTGGCAGACGGCCCTGAAGCAAACCTTCTGTGCTTGTATCCCTTTGATGGACAGGCACTGTGAACACTGGTGACCCAACCTCTAGAAAAAAACTCAGCAGGGAAGAGTGATGGCTAAGCATTCATCCAGCTCACAGATAGAAAGTACAAACAGGGAAGCAAAAGCAGGAGCTTGGAAAAACACTGCAGAGCTTATTAAATTTAAGACAGAGAACAGTACCTAATTAAAGCAACAATAGACCTGGATATTTTGCAATTAGCCTTGTTAATCAGCAGAGAGTTTGTGTCTCTGCTTCTTGATCCTGTTGTTATAGTTTCTCATTTGTGTTCTGATTTCTTTAGCTGATGGTTGCTCCTACAGACTGTATCTCCAGATTCTTTCACCATGTGCTTATGGAGTTTCATTCTAAAAATAACAGGCTATGCCTGGAATAGCAGACTTTCTCTTTCCATCCCTCCTATGGGAGGCTACTTCTCAGCTCCCTGGGTGTTGTGTCAAGATGACAACCACAGAACAGTAGCAGGTAGATAGAATCCTCTTTGAATATATGCCACTTAGAACCTCAAAGTGTGACCTTACTTGAAAATAAGGTCTTTCAGGATGCGATGAGTTAAAGTTTTGCAATTGAAATCATCCTGGATTTAGGGTGGGCCGGAAAGCTAATGATTTGTGTCCTTATGAAAGAAAGGAAAAAGATTGGGACATAAAGTGACATAGAGAAGACACATGGCCATGATAAGATAGGCAAAAATTAGAGAGATGTATCTACAAACCAAGAAGCACCAAGGATTACAGGCAGCCAGTAGAAACTGGGAAGAGACAAGGAAGGATTCCTCCTCTAGAGTCTTCAGAGAGACAACACCTTGACTTAGGGCTTGTGGCCTCAAGAAATATGAGAGAACAAATTTGTCTTGTGTTAAGCCACAGTTTGTGTCTGTCACAGAAAACTCATACACACCTCATCCAAGTACTCTAGGCAGTGCCAACATTTCTTGGCTAAATCTCAGTGGCAAGCAGAATGCCAAATCAAAGATATGCAGAATTCTGAGAGGTTGCTTCATTTTTATGCTACTTGATATTTCTTGAAAATTATATATACATAATGTGCTCTGAATCCTACTACGGGGATTCTGCAAAAGGCCCTTGAACCATCAGCAGAGAGATGAATATGGAAGCATAGCTTGGGAGAACCAAGATGATTAAACAGAGTCTTATTTGTTGTCTTTCCATGAAAAAGAAATAAGGTGATCCCTTGCAGGACCTCAGGGTGAGAGCAGCTGATTAACAGCACAAAGCTGAAAATAAGCTTGTCTTTCACACAACCTTTTTGCATTGCACGTTGAGACAAAAACAAGTTTAATTATTTCATACCTTGCACCTCAAGGATCTGATTACGTTTTTTAAAAAAAAATAATATCTAGCTTTTGCCATGTGGTGTTGTTTTTACAAATTGCCACGAATGATCTTAGGATTTGAAATTATCACAGTTCTTTTTATAAATGTAGCCAAGTTGGGTGAAGACAGAGATAGGGCAAAGGGAGAATTATGGTATAAACAGAGATTAGGTCTTGGTTCTTCTGTGTTTTTGCCTGTTGTCCTTTGGTCCACACTTCCACATGTAGGAATTTAGCTGAGCCTGGTACAATGTGCAGCCACTGGGGATACTATAGTTCTAAGTTAAAAACTCTTTGACCCTCTTCCTCGGTGCTGCTTACAAAGGTGGCTGCCGTCTCCTACTTGACACCATGGCTGTCTTCACACCTCTAGCCAAAAAGAGGACCAAAAGGTTCATGTGGCACCAGTAAGACCAATATGTCAAAATTAAGAGTAACTAGCCGAAACCCAAGGGAAGCAGAGATGATTGAAGGGCCAGATCCTGACACCCAACAATAACTATGGGAGTAACAAGAAAACAAAGTACTTGCTACCCAGTGGCTTCCAGAAGTTCCTGGTCCACAAGATCAAGGAGCTGGAAGTGCTCCTGATGTGCAACTAATCTTATTGTACTGAGATGGCTTTACAACATTTCCTCCAAGAACAGCAAAGCCATCCTAGAAAGAGCAGCCCGGCTGACCATCAGAGTCACCAATCCCAACGCCAGGCTGTGCAGTGAAGAAAATGAATAGACGGCTTGCGTACATGTTTTATTTGTGTGTATGTAAACTCACCGAAGCTGCAGAAAAACCTCTTTGTAATGCCAGCCTTCGGTAGGATGAGCTAGCAAGCTGGGCAGGAAGGGGAGGGGTGGGAGTAGGGGTTACGGTTTCTCCTATGAGAAATTCAGATCAAATTGTCTACAGCAACATGAAAATGGAGACAGATATGAGTGTGAGAAGTTGTTTATCATTTCAGGAGCTTAGTAACTAACTTTCTGCTTAATGTGAATATTAATTGTACAACCAAGGTAAAAAAATAGCTGTTATAATACAATATGTGCATATTAGAAAATTATTTAACTGCATATGGAATCAGAGGAGCCCGAGGGCTAAGTATTGCTTGTATAATTCTATTGTCCATGTTTTGAGATATTTGTGTCTCTTCTAAAATTCATAAATTGAACTCTTCACTCCTACCCAGGACCTCAGAATGTGGCTGGGTTTGGAGATGGGTTCTTTAAAGAAGTAAGCAAAATAAAATTGTGGTGGACTCTTACAGAATAGAGCTGGTGTCCTGATAAGAAATAAGGACACAGACACATGTAGAGGGATGACCATGTGAGGACACGGGGAGAAGATGGCATATACACACCAAGGAGAGAGGCCTCTGGAGGAATTAGCCTTTCCCACACTCTGATCTTAGGTTTTCAGCCTTCAGAAGCAGGAAAGAGTAAATCTCTGTTGTTTAAACACCCAGTCTGTGGAACATTGTTGTGTGTCCCTAACAACCTGACACACTACATAAAGAGAAACCTTTCTATGACACCCTTAATAAGGATGTCTACCTAAATCTGCAGATGCCAAAGTCCTTTATATAAAATGACATAGTATTTACATATAATCTATACAAATCTTCTCATATACTTTAGGTCATCTGTAAATAACTTATAATGTATATGCAAATGTCATGTAAATGTATGTTACACTGTACTGTTGAGGGAATAATGACAAGAAAAAGTTTGAACATGCTCAGTACAGGCACATTTTTATCTAAATATTTTCCCTCTTTGGTCAAATTACATATTTTGAACCTGACTGTACAGAATGGTGACTGTACACTCATTTGGAGCTCAAAGTCTTCTTTCAGGCTGACATAGTAGTGGCAGAATCCTGTTCCTATCTGTTATAGAACTAAAGTCCCCATTTTCTTGCCAGTAATGACCAGGGACCACTCACAGCAACCAGAGCTCTGTCTGTAATCCTTTATAAATAATGGCCTTGTAAATAATGCTCTTCTCATGGAATAAGTTTCACCCTCATGTTTGTACATGAATTACTCCCCAGAAGACTCATCTGGCTAGTGGAGCCAGTCATCGAGAGGTGATTGGATCCATGAAGGCTCTTCCCTTCTCTATTCACTTAAAAATTCATAACTGATAACATTGCTAGGAGGTAATAGAAGCTAGGAGGTAGAGCCTGGTTGGAGGAAGTACGGTACTAGGACCGTGCCTTTGCTGCCTGAGCAGCTTTCCTCCACAATGCGCTTCTTTTGTGCTGTTTCTGCCCCAGGCCCACAGCTACAGATCTATACGACCATGTAATGAAACCTCTGAAACCATGAGCAAAAATGAATCTTTCCTTCCTTTAAGTTGACTTTCTCAGGTATTCTGTCACAGGAACAATAAAGTGGTTATCATACCCTCTATAACTAATTAAATCAAAGTTGACACATTAGTAACCTAATCAGTGGCATAACATACAATATATTCACAGTTCCAGTCTAATCTCAACAAAGAAAGAAGAGTACAAGCTGTATACACCAGGGGATGGAGCCTTGATGTGTATCTAAGGCTTCTGTCTCCAACGCCAACACCAAGTGAGGTAATGATGGGTAACTGCTTTGGACCTCTATGTCTCAATCCCACTGTAGAAAATTTGCAAGACAATGAAGGTGGTCATCTGTACATTGAACCACCCATGGAGAGGAAGTTGGAGAATTAAGCAACAAATTCTCATTTCTCAGTGAGGGAGTTGTCTCCAGACCACCTCACTCATGAGCCTAAGCCTGCTCCTCTATTTTACTTACAGCATACACCACAGGTGGAGAGACACAGACATGAAGTCTATAGCCCCCACCCAGTACAGAAAATGCAGAGAAAGTTGGATTGCAAAAGCTCTATCTTTATCCCTAGGCACCCCTGGGTATGTGCTTTGTCACTCTGTCAAGATAAAGGTGGTGGGATTTATGATGTGTTGCTTAAAACTTAAAACACTCCAAGGGACTCCCATGGTTGGTTTCTTGAGAGCCTGTTTGGAGGTTCTGTCAGGGGAGCGCAGCTACTCGTATACCCTTGATTGAAGAATGGTCCTCCTCTGTCAGGATGGTTGTCCTCTTCAACCAAGTGCACAGCTTCAGGAGGGATGCACATGGAGCAGTGAGGGAGGAAGGGGACACCCGCCTAGCCAGCCAGATCAGCTGAATCAACCCTGGCAATCAATGGGGTGACAGATGTTGCAGTGAGATCGCCCTCATATCTCCATGGTTGGTTTCTTTACAGACAGTTTGCTATTGGTCTAACCACTTAATCAGGCTGGTTTGTTAATGTAACACAAAGAATAAAAAACTTCACTGTAAACTTGTGCTTTGGATCACATAAAGAAGTCAAATTTCTTTGTGTAGATCTTGATAGTTCACTTCTGAGGTAGTGTTGTCTACATGCAAACAAGGACCAGGAAAGCACTACCTAGTGCTTGAGATTGCTTTTGACTCCCTATCTGTGTTTCATCTCTCATCTGTCTCTGTCTCTCTATGCTTCTTTCCTTCCTTTCCCTCTCCTCCTCCTTTCTCCTCTTCTCTCCCCTCTTCCCTTCTCCTCCCCTTCCTTCCACTCTCCTCACCTCATCCCTCCTCTCCTCTTCCCTTCTCTTCCCTCCTCTTCTCTCCTCTCTTGTCTCCCCTTCTCCTCTCCTCTCCTTTACCCCACTCTCCTCTCCTTTACCCCACTCTCCTCTCTGCTCTTCTTTTCTCTCTGCATCTTTTTTGTCTGCATGCCTGTGTCTCTGTTTCTCTGTGCCTGTGTCTCTCCCACTTGTTTTCTTTCTTACCCTCTCTCCACTCCTCTCTCTGTCTCTGTTTTCCTGTCTCTCTCTCTCTCTCTCGCTCTCTCTCCTCACAGTCTGTCTCTATCTCTCTTCCTCCCTTCTTCAGTCTCTCTCTGCTTCTCTATCTCCCTTTTTTCCTCCCTATTCACTCTCCTTTACTCCCTCTGTCTCTTCCTCTTTCTTGAATTACCACCCCAGAGCCTCTCCTTGAGTTTGCTCTATGCAGTGTTGGTGGGTCCTCTCAAGTACCCAAATATGGGAAATCATTGCAAAGGTTTCTGAACGTGTGACTGATCTCCAGTGTAGGTTGAAGAGTTGTGTTCCAAACACCCACTGCACCTCTTTCAAAATCTTACTGCTTTCAGTACCTTTACTGATTTCTAAAGTCACTCACAACACTAAATAAATGCCCACACATTCATTGAATCAACTGCTTTCTTCTATATAAAGTATTTTATATAAAAAATATATGCGTGCCTAAGGATCCCTCCTTGTCCCTCCACCTCACCATTTTCCATTAGGCATCATTTGTCCAATTACTCTAGCTGCTGCCAAAAGAATACAAGCTTTTTCCTTGGCCTCTTTGGTCAATGCACATTTTGACACTTCTCCCTGTGGAGCCACATCAACTTTGATTTTTATGTGACAATCTATCCAGTTTGCCACAGTTCTTCCCTAGCTATCAATAAGCACTGTGCCTCTTACTGGGGGGACTTGAAGTCAGCTTCAGCCTAACCTACATAGGAGTCTCTTTCTTCTGTTGCAAGTACTAGGATTGTTTTGGCTTCCAGCTGTCAGATATCCTTCATGTCTCCAGCTCATCAAAGCATTCTGTCAAGTTGCACTGCCTGTGGATTGCCTGAGCTCCATGACCTTTGGATGTCTTCATCCTTTCGAAAAGGAATGACAATGCCTTTGAAAATCCAGTGGAAAGAAGGTTTCCTTCCATCCTAAGATCATACATAAGATGTTACCTCTAGGGAGTACTGCCTGGATGTGACTTACACTCGTTTGATGGGTAAGATAACTGTTTCAAGGAAGAACAAGACAATGAGTGCAAGTTATGCAGCTTGATCTTGGAGGGTATGAATATATGTAGCTTATGTCAAATGTCTGCCTCATGGATCAGGCAGGAATGAGAGAGGAGGGTCTATCTCGTTGCACTGTCTAAGCATGAGAAGGTTCTTATATTTACCTTTCCAACAAGTGCGCACAGCTTGGGAGAAAGTGTTTCCACACAAAGAAAATCAGAAGTAGAGAAATGAGTACCTGGCAGCTGTGGCCTAGGAGCTGGGAACAAAACAGTTATTTAAGTAAATATCCATGGATGCTTCTGTGAATTGTTCTAACTTCACAGCCTAAAGTCTTCTGCTGAGTACACCATAGCACCCTCCATTTATTGGAAAGTATGCATTTAAATAGTAATTCAAAGGGAGGCAACTCTTAATTTCTGAATGAAATGATAGAGTACATAGCATAATTGTTATTTGGGGAGATACTAGGATGAATAATTCACCCACCCTGAAGATGAATTCATGATATAGATAATTGCTAATGAAATAAGTTATATATTTCTTTCTGTATTAAGTCTTTGCTATTTGATGTGTGCTTTTTATTTAAGAGTCATCTCAATTTGAAGGCTAAATTTTTATCAGAAATCACCGATCAAGAGATTGGGGGTTAGCTCATTGGTAGATTTCAGGCTTAGCACATTTAAGGACCTGTTTTCAATCCAAAGAATACAAAACTAAAAATGAAGTAAATAATTTATCTGCAATATTATTTTTATACATTTCAAGAATTTTTGATTGCATATGCTACTGATACTAATACATTTTTAAATCATAAAAGATATAAGGTGGTCAATTTCCTATTTCTATACTCATTCAGTTTGAACTGATTGATTACATTTGCACTTTGCATATATTTATAGGGCACAGTGTTAAAATCATTCCTTGTGTACAATGTCTAATCATTTAATATTTCCCTCTCCTTAAACATTTACTATTTCTTTATGTTGGGAACCTTTGAATATCCTCCTTCTAATCTTCAAAAAATATAGCATATATTTTTATAAATTCAAATTTTTGTAAAATGTGAATATTTATTTTTAAGGCTCTGTTGAGCATTAAATATGGTAGCAGTTTTTAAAGGGTATGCACATGGCTTTGACAATTTCAGATCCTGCTTAACTTTCTTTCCAAATGAGTCTGATTGTCCTAAGCTCTTTGCAAGAGAGACATTGATGCCATCAGGAGCTAAATTTGTCATTTGTTTGCTATTGGTATTAATGACGCTATTTCTGACTGTCAATTTAGACCACAGACAAAATCAATGGAAGAAGGATTCAAGATGTAAATGTTATTTTATCCTTAATCGTCCTAATATCACTGCCAAGCAATTTATTGTCAAACTGGTATATTCATGCACTTGAAATATGTATATATATATATATATATAGAGAGAGAGAGAGAGAGAGAGTGTAAATGTTCACATAGATACATACATCTGCTCATTTTTACACATTCATGTATACACATTCAGATGCTTATTTGTAGAGTGAATAGAGTCAGCAAACCCATTTATTTTCTATCCTCACCTACAGATGGAAAACTGAATTAAAACTTAGTGCTAATTTGTCCTGTTATAACTGAAATTATGCTGATTAAAAATCAGGAATATAGAGACAGCTGGGTGTGGTGGCATACATATGTAATCCTTGTACTTGAGAGATTAAAGCAGGAGGATGGTGAGGTCAAAGCCAACCTGGGCTACATAGTGAGACCCTTTCTTGAGAAGAAATAAAAAAGAAAAGGAAAAGAAAGAAAAAGAAGAAAGAACAGTCAGGGTTGGAGGTTCCACTTGAAACTACTTCTGAGATGTTAACCAAATCATCTAAGCAGTCTGAACTTCAGTTTTCTTTTTTTTGAATAATTGGGGAGTTAGGAAACATGATCCCTTCTGTCCTTTACTCCTAGTACATTTGCAGATATATAAAGAGAATTAACTGGGCATTGGGGAACTAGGGAAAGAAACTGGCTACCTGAGATCCTGATTCTCATGGATTTCAGGTTGGAAGCTGATTCGTAAAAAGAAGGAGGAAATGGCTGTATCTGTTCAGTTAGTTCTGTGTTCACATTTGAATTAGTCACTGTGGGTGCTCTTTAAATGCCATAGACTGGGTGGCTTAAGAGTAGAAATTTGTCTCTCCTAGTTCTGGAAGCTGCGTGTCCAAGTTCAAGATCACCATGCTAGCTAATTCAGTTCCTAGCTTGCACATGACTGTGTCCTTACTTGGCAAAGGCGGAAGGAGGGAAAGAGAGAGATTGCATGATATCACCTAAACCTTCTTATCTCCCAAAGGCTCCACTTCCTAATACCATCCTCACTGGAAGTTAGGGCTTCAACATAAGAATTGGGGGGTGACACAATTCAGTACACAGCAAAATAGGTATTACTTTTGGAAAATACAACCTTATAAATCAACTAATTATAAATATTTGTCTTAATATCATTGCCATAATGTTTATCCACAACTTTTACTTGCATGCAATGTGATTTTTACTAAGGTAGAGAAATCACTCACACAGTTTATTCAGCAAGGAGCTGTTCACTGAAGATTGAATGAAGAAAATGATGTTCTGTGTTTCATATGAGTAGAGACCATGTCTGTATTTTTTGCTTCCGTGGATTCAAAACCAATAGGCATTTGTATTCATGTGGGAGAATTTTTCTTTCTTTCTTTCTTTCTTTCTTTCTTTCTTTCTTTCTTTGTCTTTCTTTTTTTCTTTCCTTTCTTCCTTCTTTCTTTCTTTCCTTTTTTTCGCCTCTTCCTCCTCCTCCTTCTTCTTCTCTAATTGTTCTAATTATCTTGAGAAGCTCATTTCCAATTATCTCAGGAAGTAAATACTTCAGAGTTTTCATGAAGAAAGCCACAGAACAAGTTCCACTTTTGCCTAGGGCAGGTTCTTTACTTTTGCCTATGGTCAGGGGTTAAATTGCAATCAGGGACTGCCATATTGGTCCATATTAGTTAGCATCACAAAACTCAGAAGAACCGAATAAAACAGCACCTATAAGGACACCAGCTCTGTCTTTGTATTTTTATAACAAAAAATAGCATCGTTCCAACAATATAATAATAAGAATGAAAACACCAATCCAATCTTTTAAGTTTTCACAGGGAGTATGAGAGTGCATTATTGACCATTTGTGATCAGTGCAAATAGCCCTAGTTTTAGAGGTCATACAATGAAAAGAATGTCATCTCCAGGAATGAGAGGCAGAATTTTTTTCTTTTTTCTTTCTTCTGTTAGGATCTTAGGGGAGCAAATCTCTTCAGTATATACACCTTCCATATTTTTTTAGAGAGTGGAGAGGGAAAAAGAGACAGAGACAGAGACACAGAGAGAGACAGACAGAGAGAAACAGAGAGATACAGAAACATTATTTCTGCTTCAAAAAATCATTGTGAGAGATCAAAAGAAATTTTCAGTGCTTGAAATTTCACAGGAAAAACTGAAAACTGAGAGGCATTACAATTCATTTTTTAAAAAATATTTAAGCTTAAACTGAAAAGAAAGCATTAGAATATTTAAACTTGTATGCTACATATAAAAATTTAAAAAGGGAAAGCAACGTAATGATGTTTTTATGTAATTTGACATATGCTTTATTGGGAGAGAATCACACTATTTTGTAATTACCAAAATTACTACTTCTCAAATTCTCCTAATTATTTCACGTAAAACATGTCAGTCTGGCCCCATTTTAAAGTAAGGATTTAAATTTTTGTAGCAAAACTGTGCAAATAGTATCATGCTTCACAGAATGCGATTATTCCACACTTTGATTAACAGCATTACTCTGGAACACTCATCTATCTTCCAGTTATTGAGAAAGCTCACAATGAGTGCCAACTGCTTTGGTAGCTCGCATGTCACAGTTATTTCTGCACATATTCTTTTGATACAAACTGTGCTGCCTTACATTTGTGCATCATTTCACAGTTTTCAAAATTCTGTCTCAGGGTTTGTGCATCACATGGTGATAAGGCATACTCAATGATTGCCATTTTAATTTCATCTAATAATAACATTTTGTGCGTTTTATGTTTGTTATAGCTATACTGTCTTGCCTGAGTAACCATCCCATGATGTTTGGTTGATACACAGACTTCCCTCTCACTGTATGGCTTAAGTAGTATTTCCAAATGTTGATTGGTAGAGGCAAAGGAAGGAATGAAGTCCATTGCTCTTTAGTACATCATCTCATCAGTAGGTTGGATTTGATATTCAATCAAAAATATGCTGACAATAAATACTTTTTAAGAATTACCCTAGATCTAGGAATATAATGTGAGTGAGAATACCTTGTGTTTGCTACTGTAAGAACATTGTCAGGTGAGTATATAACTCAGAATACAGTCCAGAAAAGTAAAATCAATGGCTTTCTAGCAATGAGGAAGGATATGGATGGGAAAATAGGAGAAAACAGAGAAGTACAAAAAGAGAGAGTCTAAATTTTGCAAAATATGGGTATTGGAGGTAGTTGAAATGCTCTGAAATAGGAGATTGGGGAAGACAGTATGTCAAAGGCAAATCTCAGATGGCACATGTAGTGAATGGAAATACATATGTCATGGCTAGGGTCAATTGTGAAGAGGCTGTGGGAGAGAAGGCTGGGAGGACAGCAGGGATCTGATTCTGAAGGTCAAGGTAAGAGCTGTGGAACTCCTCCTGAGAAATATGGGAGCCATCAAAGTTATGATTACTTTCCAAGCATGTCATGATAAAGTTTGTATTTTTTAAAGATTGTTCTAGCTATTATTTGAAGAACAGAGAGGCAAAAGGAGGGTTAGAAGCAGAGCTATCAGTTAGTAGCCTATCAGGATAATTTGGAGAAGAGATGACAAGCTGAATTGGGGATGTGTCTTAGCCCACGTTCTGTTGCTACAATAAAATACCTGAGAGTGGATAATTTGTAAATGGGAGAAATTTATTTAGCTCATATTTCTGGGTGTTTAGGATGTCCAAGAGCATGGAGTTGGCACCTAGTGGGAGCCTTCTTGCTTCATCATAACATGGTGAGAGACCTCATGTGCTGAGACAGAGCAAGTGTGTAAAGTTGGGTCTCTCTTCCTTTTCTTATAAAGCTATTAATGCCATTGTGGAGGGGCCCACCCTCAGGATCTCATCTAATCGCAATGACTTCCCAAAGACCTCACCTTCACATGCCACTAACATATAACCATATGGAGTAGTTTCCAACAAACGAGCTTTTGGAGACACCAACCATAGCAGGGTGTTTCAGATAAACCTAATTTAGTCAACTAGTAAAACTGATGGCTTATAGGTACTGATTGTTAAAGAACTCTGCTGTTGAACACATACCTATTCTCACTTGAAAAAGACGATCATGCAATTTTGATTCTATTCCTCACCTATCATAATCTATCTGGCTTTTAATCTGTTATTGCCATCAAAACAAAAAGCTGAAATTCACTGTATAGCAAAAAGCAGCATTGCTGTTGATTTATCAGAGATGACCCAATTTCAAACTTTAATTTAAGCCATCCAATGGAAGACTTCATGCCAAAATATACTTTTTTACAAGTTTACCTTTTTAAAAAATACACGTTTTTCGTTTACTTCAGTATTTTTCTGGACATGGCAATGAATTCAAATGACACAATGACAATGAGATACTTAATTCCTTATAAAAAGTGCATAAATTTAGAGTCATTGTTTATGAATAGAATTGATATCTGTAAGATAAATTCTATGTGACTATTGCAGGTTTTTTATCTACATCTCCCTAAATACAATTTCCACGGGGGAAAGGCAAATTCAGTATGAATTTTAGTCAAAATTAAAGTAGGTACAGTGGGGGTGGTATTTGTGGGAGGGGGAAAGAGAATGGAAACGAAGGTAAGGGAATATGGTTGATGGGCTTCATATTCATATATGAAATAGAACCATGAAACCTCTTGTATTGCTTTCAGTGGGGTGGGGTGGGGGTAAAGGGTGGAGATGGTGGGGGTGATCTGACCACTGCACAATATAAGGCTATTTGGAATTATCACAATGATTCTCCACTGTCCAATGAATATATGCTAATAAAAATGTTTTAAAAAGTAATTGAAGCCTAGGTTTGAAATTGAAAGGAATGCACTAAGAAGGTTAACAAAATACATGTGAGTGTAAAGATCAACAGTTAGAGTAAGAGGAAAATGAAGAGACCATCAGATGATCCTGGAAAGCATCTTGTCAGCATGCCAATCTGTAGTGACAAAGCTTCAGCCATTTGTCCATCTATCTTCGTTAGGTGCTGAAGAGGCAATGCCCTGAACATAGGAGCTCAAATCAAATGCCTGCCTCTTGGGAAGAGGGCACATTTGTCCCATTTTTGGCTGGCTAAAAGAGAGAAACATTTCTTGAAATGATTCTTCATCAAGGAAATTTAGATGCTGTTGTAGAGTCAATATCTGTGTTTCCCATAGATGATATGTTGAAACCCTAATCTCCACTAGGGTTCTAGTAAGAGGTAGAGCCTTTGGAAGGGAGTAAGTTATGGGAATTGTCTTTATGAGAAATGACACAAGAGAGCATCTATCTTATTGTGAAGTGAATTGTGTCCCCTGAAAATTCATATGTGGAAGCACTAATCCCCAATGACATGGCATTTAGATGTGGGGCTCTTGGAAGGTGATTAGGTCATGTGAATTGATCCATTATGAGGTTATTAGTTTCTTTATTAGAAGAGACAAAAGAAAGTATACTGGTTTGGGTTGAATTGTGACCACCCAAATTCATATGTTGAAGCTCTAACCACCAGAGAGATGGTATTAGGAAGTATTACCTTTGGGAAGTGCTTTGGTTTAGATGATACTGTGAGTGTTGGGCCCCCATGATAGAAACAGTGTCTTTTATGAAGAAGAAGAGATGACAGAATATTTTTTTCTTTCTCTTCTCTTATTTCTCTCCCCCCTTCCTCCCTATTTCTCACTGTCTGTCTGTCTCTTCATTTCATGTTTCACATACCTGTGAGGAAGATATGGTGAAAAAGAAGACAGTTGTCTAAAATCCACAAAGAGAGCTTCCACCACAACCCAATCATTCTGGTATCCTGTCTCAGACTTCTCATATTCCAAAACTATGAGAAATAAATTTGTGTTCTTAAGACACCCAGTGTATAGTATTCTGTTACAGCAATGCAAGCAGACACATGCAATGATGACACACTTAGCAGATATTAAAAAACCAAAATATGGCCTTAAGCACTGTGCTAATTAGATTTTGCTTTGGCTCATGATTTCAGATATTTCATTCCATTGTCCTTGAATCCTTTGATTCTGGCCCTATGATAAGGCAGAACATCAAGGTGGTAGAGGCACGTGGAGAAGGAGACTGTTTACATCACGGCACACAGAAAGCAGAGAGTGAAGAAGGGAATGAGGACCAGGTATAACCTTCAATTGTATGCCCCAGTTACCGACTTACTCAAAATATACCCCTTCTCCTAACATTTTGAGAACATTCCAAAAAATGCCATCACATTTCATATTTAATCACTATCAGTGAATGAAACATTCAGATGATTGGTTCAGAATTTTTCCTAGCTAAAATATCTTCCTCCGGTAAGTAAAAACTTCTTTAACATGAGTGAATTAGTCAGCTTTCTATCATTATGACAAAATACCTGAGAAAAATCAACTTATAAAGAGAGAAGCTTTATTTGGCTCATGGTTTCAGAGCTTGCAGTCCATTGGCCCTGTTGCTTTGGGCCTGTGATGAGGCAGGAAACCATGGTGTGAGCACATGGTGGAGGTGGCTATTTATCTCATGGTAGCCAGGATTCAAAAAAAGAGCTTGCTTTTATAACAAAGTTCCTACCTAAAGCCCATTAATCTATGAATATATCAATGGACTAACCCATTAATAAGGCCAGAGCCTTTCATGATCCTCCCAAAGGCCCCATCTCTGAACACTATTGAATTGGGTACCAAGTCTTCATCACATAAGCCTCCTGAGAACATTCCAGATCCAAACCTTAGCAATGAGACCACATGTACAGTAAATACTTAAATTATATGTACGGCACCCAAATTTTCTTACACAAAGCTAAATAGGCTGGTCTGACAATGAGGTTGTGATAGATATTGTGATATTGTCCCTTTCTTCTACCAGTTGATATATAACCACCTATTCTTTGTGTCAGCCCTGGGATCTCTAACAAGATTTAAGAGATAAAATATAGTTTGCTGATGGTTAACATAGTTACAGTATGCTTGTTGCTGAAAATCTAAATAAATTTCACCTAATTATTCCATGCAATGCATCAGATTAGATATGACACATCCACTGTGTGACAAATGGGTGTATTACTCACACAGCACAATGGTTATCTGCCTGCCTGGTAACTGGAACCTGGGCACTCCATTTTCCTTCAACAGTTCTAATCCATCATGTCAATGCATCATAATTCATGTATCTCAACAGGAGATAAATAGGATACCAACACTAAATAACAGTATTTTCCCCAAAATTGCAATGCCATAGAAAGGTAAATATACCCTTCCATCATCTGATTATTAATTATGTCAGAGATATAATAATTTTATGGTTTGAATATTAACTGTCCCCGAAAATCCCATATGTTGAATGTTTGTTTGTCTGGTTATGGTGCTATTGGAGATGATGGAACTTTTAGGAGATGGGGCTTAGAGTATGTGCCAATAAAGGTAAATTGGGACTCTGAGTCCCTTTCCTGTCTCTCTATTTTCTGGGTGCCTAAATCTGAGCATCTTTGCTCTGCTACATGCTCCCTGCCATGATATTCTGCCTTACCATAGGCTCAAAGTGATGAGTCCAAGATACCATGATCTGAAACTGTGAGTCAACATAAATCCTTCATATAAGTTGACTATCTCAGGTATGTTGTCCTAGCCATGGAAAAGTGACCAACACAATGATGTTCACTGGAAATTATGAAATTGAATTGGTATATTGAAGTTTTTGCATGGAATGATTTCATTTGGCACTGTCTACACAGGACTGCTCAATAGTTACATCTTAAAGATATTCACCAAAGAAAGCTGGGAACTTTTTTATCCCTTTATTTTTCAAATATGTTTTACCTATATTACAAACAATGATATGTTTTTTGTCACACACTCATGATGTTACTCCAGCACAAGTGATATTTTGTGATGATAATAGATACAGCAAACTATTTTCACCTCAACATTCTCATTTCTATCACCACTTCAATTCCCAGACATGAATACTCTTACTTCCATTTTTGACCAACATTTTCAATTATATTTCTATAAATTATGTACAATTTCATAGACAAGTAGCTTTCAGCTCTATAAAAATACTTGGAAGATTTAATATTCTCCTACAGGTTAGCTTTTCCTGTAAATTAATAAGATACTTGTGTTTCATGCATGAATTTAAATTTTTCTATGCTAAAGGCTCATTCAGTTCAGAAAACCTCAAAATCAGGCAAGTAGCCATTATAGTCATTGGCAAATAAGGGGTTTCCTGAAAATATAAATGATTTATTTGTAGAGTAAGGGGAAAGGGAGAAAGATTTTATTCTATATGCTGAAATATTTACTGTCTACCTAATGTCCAATGCATGTAGGAAAGAGCAAAAAGCTTTGTCTGTTGTTATGGTTTGAATATGAAATGTCCCCTACAGGCTCATGTGTTGAATGTCTGCTCCCCAGCTCTTGACACTATTTTGAGAGGTTGTGAAAACTTTAGGAGGTGGGGCTTAGCTGGAAGAAGTAAGTCACTGGGGACATGCCTTAGAAGGTCATATGTAGAGTCCCTGGACTCTTCCTCACTCTCTACTTCCTGTCTGTCATGAGATGAGTAACTTTTGCTATACATTCCCACTAACCACAAAGTCTTACATCCTCATTGTCAGAATCAATGTACTCAAGGACCATGAACTAAATCCTTTGAAACTGTGAGCCGCAAAATGTCTAACACATCTGTGCCTGGTAACTGTATTATGAACCAAAAATAAATACTCAAAGATAATGCAAATTCTACTGGAAAATAAATTATTTCCATGTCATACAATGTTGTATACACAGTGTGAACTGTTCTCTACATGTTTTGAGCCATTTGTATCATAAAAGTGCTTTTCCAAGAGCACTTCTGTTTCTGATGATTCTGAGCACACTTATATTGACCTCCAAGAATCTTCATCAAACTACTTTGCTGTGGCAGCAGAGCAAAATACAAGATGATGTGAAGATACAAAAAAGATTCATTGAACATAGTATCATCCCTGGAAATGTTTAGAAATAATTCCTTTTGGCAAATGTGTCCACACCAAACCCAGACACGTTAGTATTTGTCAGAGTTATTAGCCAATGGGATGCCCAAGGTATGAAATTGAGGATTGTGGGAAATTTTCAACCTGCTCAACTCTCCCCGTGTCTCTATGATGCTAGGAAATTTTCAAATAATGGATTTGAAAGGAGAAAAAATAATACATGGGACTTCTTCAAAAACACCATTTCCTTGAAGATCTCTAAGCTTTCCTGAAACATGTTGTATGATGTATACCAAAGGTTAAAGTTATATGTTTTAAATGACGAACTTGCAATCCATACTACATTGAAGGGTAAACTATCATACATAGGCACCTGATGGAAGTAGAGAAGGGACTGACATATGATAGGTGTGTGTACATACTGATTGAAAACAAAAATCTACTAAGAACGCCCTTGTTTTGAAAATAACTCATCCTGCATAGCCACAATAGGAGTTAGAGGCAGGAGTTACATGTAATAATGGCTGGATGTGAATCAGACTTCAGCAAAGGTGAAATAAACGCAGTATCATGACATTTAAGGAGGGGTGTGTCATAGAATGAAATGAGACAAATTGTTTTATTTTTGTCAATAAATATCCTCAACTTCAAAATGAGTTGGATTTGTATTAGAGGAAATATAGAGGAGTTAAAGAAAATTGGAAAGAGGATAACGTTTAGGATAGTTGAGGTTGGAGACAGAGATCGACACTATTCAGGAGAGATGGTCTTGGATCAAGCAATGCAAACATATAACCCAATAAATGAAGGCATGGGGAAAGCATGTGTTCTAAGTCTTTGAAGAATTTAGGGAACACTTGACATACTAAAACACGAAGTGACATTAACAAGTTTAACCTTATCACATCGTGATGGTAAGATGCTATGAGGCTGAGAATAAGACCCAAACTCCTTTTGGGAACTTGTACCATGCTCACTGATAGCTTTCAACATGGCATGAAGTCTATCAAATCTGTTTTTCCTTATCCTTGTGGCTAGTTTTCCTCTGCTGTCTCCACTTCTTTCTTGTAGAGAGAAAGTTCAATGCTGCACCTTGACTAGAGATCACTTAAAGTATAAATTTCTAATTGTTGCCAATTTGACTTTTGCAACTTTTTTGTCAATGCCTTTGGCAAATGTTTCTTCACAGGAGTACCTGTATTATAAAATATTTGAGTACTTCTATTGAGATGTTTGTAACTCTTAAACATGTCCCACAGATAGGATACAAAACAACTGAAGTTTGTTCTTCAAAAGTGTCACAAAAGTGCCATGAACTATAAGGAAAGACAGGTGAGGACCTGTCAGACTGAAGAAGATTGAGTACATGTGACAGCTAAATGAAAGGTGGAATCTTGGACTGTATCCTGGTCTCTAAGTAGAATGCTAACGATAAGACTGTAAAGTGCTAATAAGATCTGTAGTTTAGCTAATAGCATTGTATTAATGATACTTTTTTGGTCTTATAATTGTACTATGATGACTTGATGTTAATGATGTAAACACTAGCAAAAAATGTATGAAGGGCATGTGAAATTCTATTTATTCAACTTTCAGAATATCTGTAATCACTTAAAAATTAAATGTTAAAGAGAAAGAAAGCTGAAATCATGAGGAAAGAAAACCTCTAACTCTGGCATTTCAAAAGTGGAATAGGTATTTTTTTCCTTTCTCATATAGTTGGAAAAAGTATGTTCTGCAGGCATTTATCTTTATTCTTTATATTACACTCAGATTTTGAAGATTTGTTTCAGGTTATTTTTGCTACAAAGAGAGAGCTTTGGTTAGTTGTTTTGTTTTAACGGAGACAAAATTGACATAACATAAAATTAACCATCTTAAAATATATGAATCAGTGACCTTTAATGTATTCACAATCCCCCAAACCATTATCTCTATCTGGTTCCAAAATATTTTCATCACTCCAAAAGGAGTCCGTATGCCTATTAAGACATAAATCCTAGTAATCCCACCTTATTCCTACCCCTGAACACTGACAACCACTAATATGCTTTCTGTCTTCATGAATTTGCCATGTAAATTTGAGCATTTCATGCACTCATGTGCTATGCAATTCTTGTGTCTGAGCATGATGTTTTCAGGGCTCACCCATGATGCTGCATATGGTGATGCTACAATTCTTCTTAAGATTTAATAATATTCAATTGTATGCATAGACCACAATTTGTTTTTACATCCATTCACAGAGAGGGATGTATGTTGTTTTCATCATTTGGCTACAGCACACAACACTGTTAGTAACATGTCTGCCTTTGTCTTTGAGTCCCTATTTCCAATTCTCTAGTGCTGGAATTTCTAGGCAAAATATGGTAATTCTGTGTTTAACTTTATGAATCTCTTTTAATGAAAAGAGGTCAATTCTGTGACACCAGTGTCAATTCTGTGACAGTGGTTCTGCTGGTGTACTTATTTTTCCTATGAGTAGATGCTTCATTCAGCAGTTACATACCAAAATGCATCCTTCAGGTCTGCATAGTCATGGTCTTCTTGGATCAATTTAAAAACTTCAATTTCTTTGAACTATCAGTGGGCATAACTTTTGTAGGCTGTACTGGAAAGCTTTTATAGGTACCATACTTGTATACTATTGGCAATATGAGCACAGTTATATATCTGAGATACCTTAATCTATTCTTCATATGCATAATCATTTTCATTAACAACCATTTAAGAAAAACTTGTAATCAAAAATAACCCAGGCCAATATTTTGTTGTTTTTAGGATGAGCTCCACAGTACCGAAGAGGATCATAATTCTTGATAAAGAAAAGGAAATGAAGCCAAAACCCCACTAAGATTCCACCTCACCCCTGTTAGAATAGCCATCATCAAAAACACCAACAACAACAGGTGTCAGAGAGGATGTGGGGAAAAAGGAACCCTCATACACTGTTGGTGGGAATGCAAGGTAGTACAACCACTCTGGAAAACAATATGGAGGCTTCTTAAAAATCTAAACATAGATCTGCCATATAATCCAGCAATTCCACTCCTGGGGATATACCCAAAAGACTGTGACACAGGTTACTCCAGAGGCACCTGCAAACCCATGTTTATTGCAGTGCTATTCACAATAGCCAAGTTATGGAAACAACCAAGATGCCCCACTACTGACTAATGGATTAAGAAAATGTAGTATTTATACACAATGGAATTTTACTCAGCCATGGAGAAGAATGAAATCTTATTCGCAAGTAAATGGATGAAACTGGAGAACATCATCTTAAGCGAAGTTAGCCAGGCTCAGAAAGCCAAAAATCGCATGTTCTTCCTCATATACAGATTTTACATCTAAAACAAATGCAGTAATATTATTAGACATGGGTCACACACTAAGAGGAGGACACATACAGGAGGAATAGGAATAGGTCGAAAACCAAAAACTTGAAAGTGTTTGATGTCCCCACTGTAGAGGAGCTAATACAGGAACCTTAAAACAACAGAGGTCAATATGGGAAGGTGACCAGAAACTAGTGAAGAGCTCAGGTAGATATGAATCAATTCGGGTTGTAATACACCTGTGGATGGAAGCAATGCTAGGAATCTCTCTGTATAGCTATCTTTATCTGAACTAGCAAAAACGCTATGTCTTTCTTATTATTGCTCATGTCTACTCTTCAACAAAATTGGAGAATAGGTTGAACAGGTTCTGCCTGGAAGCAAGGTGGGTGGGGGAGGAGAGGAAGTGAGGCAAGGAGCAGGGTGGAGAAATGGCCCAAACAACATCTGCACATATGAATAAATGAATAAAAAGAAAAGAAAATTAGTCCTGCCTTCCTTCTTGCTAGTGAGCTCTGTGACTCCCATGCTTCTTACTATATTCTGCTCCCCATAACCAACAGGAGAAATCAATCTTTTCCATCATCTCCCATTTCTGCCTTATGGGCATCTTTTGATACCTTCCCTTTCTCTCATGCCCTGACCCAAGTTTAGCTTGAACTCATTTAGATAGATGTCACTACTTTGATTCAAAACCTCTGCAGATGACACTTTCTGATCCTAACCACGTCTGATCAGGAATGTACTCGTGCAACTTGGATAGGCATTTCCTTTTTTCCCCTTAAGTATAACACTAACACTGCTATGGTTTGGATATGTTTCCCTCAAAGGCCAATGTGTTTCAGGCTTGATTCCTAAAGAATAGGGAGGTGATTGAACCTTTAAGAGGTGGGGTCTAGTGGGAGGCCTTTGGGTCAGTGGGGCTGTGCTCTTGAGAGGGACTCTACACCCTGATTTTCCACAGTTGCTTCTGGCCATGTAGTGATTCATTTTATTCCACTATACATTCTCAACATGATGTGTTTTTTCCCCATGGCTCAAAGCCATGAGGCCAACTGATCATAGATAGGAACATCAAAAACTGTGAACCAAATTAAATCTTTTTTCATTATGTTTGTTAGCTCATCTATTTTATTGTAGTGACAGGAATCTGACTAACACATAATCCGATTTTAACAGAGGATACACATTACACAAGGTGGCTGTTTTCCTATTTCTTGTGGTTAGGTGATGTCATCTTTAAAATACTTTTTATTTTTAACTGATGCTAGTACCATAGAGTCTTGGTATGTACAGGTATCTGAGTCCAAGGAGATCACCATTGAAGGAAAATTGCTAGTACTCAGGATGCATAGTTTAAAAACAACTCACGATAACACAGGACTGACTGAGCTGCATAATGTGTACAGGGGAAATTTTTTTGACCATGCTTGGTCAAAACCACATATAATAAATCCATGAATAAGAAGGGCTTATTGTATACCAAGGATTTGTAGGCATTGCGGACCCAATGGGTACTCAAATCCGTGGATGTTCATGTTGCCTACATAAAATAGTGTAGCATTTGCATAGAACCTACGTATATCCTCTTGTGTACTTTACATAGTCTCTAGATTACTTATAATATCTAATATAATGTAAATGTATTGTTTGGGGAATAATAACGAGAAAGTGTCTTTGCATGTTCACTACAGATACAGTTTGTTTTTATATTTTTTATTGGAATTTGGTTGACTATGATGGAGGATAACTATACTTATGAAAAGGTGATCTTGCTTCCAAATATTTACCTTTAGCTAATTCAAGGCAGCTGTTTCTGACATTGACCAGATGGGTTTTATCCTTATTAGTTTTATTTATAGTTTTGTCACATACATTTTTATCTATATTCAATATGTTTTAGATACATTTACATATTTTGTATAATAGCTATATATAAACAGATTCCAGTTTTTCATGTTTCTGATATTGACATAAATATGATCATATTGAGTAAACTATTATTATTTAACTTGCTTTTTAATTTAAATGTTGTGTTTGGTACATTTATAGAGGTTGCTCTCCCTAACTATAACTCATTAAGCATCACTATACCATTGTGTATATCAATTCTATCAGTAAACCCTCCAAGCAGAAGCTGAAATTTCTTGCTGATACGTTCACAAGTGGGCCATTATTGAATTGTTCCTAAAAAGTTTAACATGTGTCTTTTTAAAAGATACCAGTTTAACGCATAAGTTATTTATCTATATTTTTTATTCTTTTTTTTTCTTGAGACAGAGGCCCAACATGGCCTCGAATTCTTGATTCTCCCACCTTAGTCCATCAAGTGCTGGGATTATAGGGTTTGCTACCATAACCAGCTAAGATTATTTATTCAAACCATTGTGTTTTACTGTGGATTTCTTCCCCTAAACATAATACTCTCTAGCATAAAGAAGAGTGAAGGTAAAGCTAAGCATATGTTGACATCAAAGCATCTCTTCTAATTTTCAAAATTGCATTCCTACACTCAGATATCCAAATATACACATTTATGCTTATACATGCCATTTTTGTTTAAAGATACATGCACAATATTAATGCAATGTTAGCATTCATAATTTGCTCATTCTATTATTCTACAGAATTTAATTGAAAAGCATGAGTTATTTGAGTGATTTTAACATTAGAGTAAAAATTATTCACAACACTAGAATCTATCTAACACTACTCATAACATAAACTGACAATTATGGGTTTTTTTTTATTTCCTGCATTGTGAAGTAAATCATTACTCACTCTACTCTCAGGTTTAAAAAAATAATAATCAACAGTGTAGCTGAACTGAAAAAAGCACCTTTCAATGTAAGAATATCTGCTTAGAATTGCTTAGGGGGAGAATCATGCAATGCATAATTTTAGTCCGTGGTTTAGAAGATCATGGCTTTGAATCTCCTATTTGATGTAATTAAAATTGAGCTTTCATATACTACTATGAAAGTAATTTGCATTAGAGATATTTATATATTCGTTTTATTCCCCACATAACTTCTGGGGTTTTTTTTTTTCCAAATACGGTTCACAGGTGTAATGTTGCCTTTGAATATTTAGAGCTACCCAAGTTATCCCTAATGACTAATTATGATAGAAACTGTAAGGTAATACCATATTTTATCAAGGCATGTTAAAGGAGCTTAATGAGCCAGTTAAGAGGAATGAGATGTTTGACTATCTGAGGATACAAGATTGTGAAACTGTTCTATCTGTGGAGGAAAATTTAAGATGCTTGACAAAAATCCCTAATGGAACCAGCAAACATACATTTAAGTTTTTCCTTATAAATTTCTAATTGATGACTGTTTCAAAATAACTGAAACTATCACTAGCAAGCACATTTGAACTTTTCCATTACACTAGTTCTTTTCTGACATAAGGTTGACCCCCATCTCATATTCTCTGGAGTCCAAACATTCATTTTCTCAACTACTCTTATACTGTGCATTCAGTGTATATATATTGAACCTAGAAAAATCACGAGACTGTTTTGGGATTATCCTAAAATATTGACTTGTGTTTTCCTAAACAGTTGTTGCTTTAGAATAGAAGGTTGACTTTAAGCATCACTGGTACATTAATTTATTAATTAATAAATGAATTAATCCAAGTAGACATTCACAGGAAGATTTGTTTTCCCAAACTCTTGGAATTCATAGCACAGTGCTTCAAAAGTATGGAACAAGAGAAAAGAAGGAAATCTTTTCTTATGCTAAGGCTGCTGAACATCCACAATGAACATTCTATACATCAAAGAGATACACGAATGCATATTCTAATCACTCTATTGTTTCTCAGACCTGGCTAGAACACGACTGTAGCTGTGAAAGGGAAGATATGCTCCAGGCAAATTGCAAAACCAAGCTGTGATAATGTGATAATGTAGAATCTACTAAATCTTATGGAATTATGGTCTCAGTTATTTCCCATAAAATTGTTAGAAAGACAGAAAAAAATACTCATCACCATTTTGTAGTGCAGGAAACTGGAAAACGGACAAACTGGTAGTTTGTTCCAAGTTTCCATGGGTGGTCAGCATAAAGGCCATGAACAGAATCTAGGTCTTCTAAATTTTTGTGATGTATCTCTCCATCCTAGTTTTCTGTCCACCGTATAAAGGGGAAAACTTTTCTAAAAATTATACTAGTTAATTGGAACCTGAAATTCAGGTATTTAATTCTTCAGTTTGCAGTGCTTCCTAATATGAAAATAGTCTGCCATTATAGAACTTAGTGTCTGGATAAAAATGAAGTAAAACTCTTATTAACAAAAATCCTAAAATATTAGGATAAATTCTAAAAGCACCAACAATTTCAAGTAAACATAATAAAAACAATGTTTTATGATGTGCATTTAATGGAAAATTTCCAGAGATCTCTTTATAAAGCCGTCTTTGAGTGGAACAGTCATTAGATTTGACTGAAAATTATTTGGCTTATACCCATTTAGAAAACAAAGCACAGTGTATTAGTGATGGAGTCAGGAAAAGAAGTCCCTTTAGTGAGTTGCATATGTAAAAGAAAGGTCAATTCTGAATGAATTTGAGATTTGTTGGCACTGTTCTAAAGTAAGAATCTCTAATTGCAGTTTAAAAATATTAATCAATGTGTTAATGAAAGGACCTGTAGTATTATATTAATGTTTACAGAGACTAGTCAGAAGTAAATTGTGTGTTGTAGTGATTTTGGGTGTAGAGAGAGTAAGCTCAGTTAGTAGTTTTCCTAAACACTTCAAAGAGAGTAGAAAAAGCTGAAAAGGGAAGGTTGAGAAAGACTAACCAAGAAGGATCATGATTATATGGAAAAAGGTAAACCTTCCTGAAGGACTCATTTTTGAAATCAGATGATAAGGAGCGATTTGATGAACTTGGGAAGAAATAAAAATGTCTGGAATGATAGAACCTTTTAGTTGATAGCTTTCAAAGGAAAGTTTAAAATTCTCAGCAAAGGAGTCAGTAAAGCAGTGGAATGACATAATTCTTTCCAAGTCTTCAAAGATGATTCATTGCTGTTCATAGGATTTTCTGGCCTTCAGAGTGTACATATATTTTAAAAAGAAGAAATAAAAAGGAAACCAAGAAAATATAGAACATCCATTAGAATTTCTGTAGGAAAGGTCTGTAAATGTAACTATTTTGAAAAGAGATATCGGATCCAATTAAAGAAGGCAAGCTCACAGTTATAGAAATAGGAAAGATTAAAATGATTAGGGGGTCATGATTTTACATGAAGTAAATGCAGTATGACAACTCGTTATAAGCAGCAGAATGCACTGGCAAGGACAGTATTCATTGAGAACAGGGTCTAAGCCACTTTTGTGAATATTCTATGTGATACAACAGCAGAGGTAATCCTGCAAGTCTGGATGCCAAGAGGTTATTTGAGCACAGAGACTTATATAAAAGCAAAATAGAATATTCCTTCTGCAAGGTAAAATGTCAACATTGTAAAAGCAATGATTAAGCCCACTGCGTTATTGAAAGTGGTGAGAATCAAGAATTCATGAGCTTAAGAACCAAGGGCACATGAAGACACACACTGGTCTCTGGGAGGTTTCCGCTCCCTTTTCATCACTTCTGGATAACTAGAGAGGAAAGAAATTTAATACATAAAGAAAACATCTGCAGGAGTAGCCCTCTAGGCAGTTACAATGCTTACTAAATTTAGAAAACATTATTTTATATGAATTTTGCACCCAACGATACTGTGCCAGGTAGATGTTGTTATTCCAAATCATAACTGCTATAATCAGTATAAAAGAGCTTCCTCGTGGGATTTGTAAAAAGCCAAACTCTCAGGATTAGGACATAATGAGGTTTTTGTTATCACTTGGTTCTTCCTGTAGATTTTTGTTGAATGGTTCAGGCTGAGGAGTACCACTGTTCAGATGTGCCTGCTGGCACCTGTTGCTAAAATTGTATGCATAATGAAATTGAGGCTGTGATAAGATCATCTCCTTAATGACACAAGGAAATGGAATTGCTAAGAAAATTGCCTTAAGGTTAAAAAATGACATATAAGTAATGGATAACACCTGGGAGAACTAAAGTCTTCCACCTTATTGTTCTCATTAAATTTTTTCCTTTTGAAAAATGAAAGCATTAAAAACAATCACAATAGTATTGGGTAATGCGTTCATTTTCAGGTGCAAGGAAATGGCATCACTACAGAAGAAAAATGATATCTTCCTCATTAAACCCATTCTCTTCCATTAGGAATGGGAGAATTATTGATAAAATCATTCCTTATTAAGATACCTAAGCCATACAGTAATCTAAAGCAATATGGTCTGCATAGGATAAAATATAATCTTTGATATTACAATTGAAAGGTGCTGCAATATATAATTTAGTGTATATTATTTTTCAGGTTTTTAAAATAACCTTTTAATATATATTATTATTTAGGGAAATATGAAGGAAAATTTGAGCATATTGGATGACTAAGGGATAAAGAAACATTTCCCCAAATGTTCTCTGAATGTTGATAATCCCTCACAATATTAATAGATATTGTAAACGCACACAGCCATGTATGCACGGACGCATACAATGCAATCCCAGCACTCTAGAGGCTGAGTTTTAGGTCAGCTTGGCTACACAGCAAGACTGTCTCAAAAAAGCCAAAAAAGAAGAAAAAAATATTTTTTTACAATACAGTGCAAGTGTTAGAAAATGACTCAAAATAATTCTTGTGATGTTGATATTAGCATAATAAGTTCTGATCATGAAAATAACATACTCAGAAATTAACACTCAAGGATCTGTGGGTGTGTATAGTATAAAGATACCTTAAATATGAAGGCGATATTTTAATTACTGAAGGAAAGGAAAGGGACAAAATATAAATAACCACTTTAGACCAAACGTCACAAGGAAGAAACGTTCTTTTAATAAATGAAGTAATAAAAAAATTAAAGGAAAATATAAATGAAGGTTTGTCTTAATTATTGTTATAAAAGACTTGTACACCAATGATAGTTAAGGTGAGCTTATACTTACAAAATTTCTGAGTATTAAAAAAAGGCAATAAAACCAAACACACTTTGTAATCACATTAATCAGAAAGAAATGGCTCGAGTTCTTAATTTATCAATTATGCCTAGAAACCCATAAGCAAAAGCATGTCAAAGTGCTAAAAAATATAAAAATATTTCATTCATCCAGAAAGGAAAAACAATAAATAAAAATGTTCTAAAAACATAGTTACAAGTCAAAGGTAGACATGTAAAGTTATAATTCTAAGCCATTTTAGTCTACAAATAATTAAACACTTAAAATCTATAATGGTTCAGATTTCTGAGTGTGACCCTTTGAATTGTCCTTCTTCCATAAACCCAAGGCTTTTGTCTCCTCACATCTGTCACAATTTGTAAGAAAGATTATTTACACATTTTGTTTGTGTTGAAAATTCGTGCAGTTCTTCATTATAATATCAGCATCAGAAAGACAGAATTCTTACGACATACATAGAAGAAAGACAGTAATATTATTCCAATGAATGAGAATAAGCATTGGAAAACATATCTTCCCCAAGGTAGTATACACAAACAAATTTCTGGATAGTGATATGGGGAATTCATCAGTTGTATCAAAATTTTTATAATTCATTCAATTAGTGCTAGAGTTTGGATCCTGAACGTCCCCCAAAGTCCCATGAATTGAAGACTTGGCTGCCAGACTGGTATTATGGGGTGGTGGAGAAAACTTTAAGGGGGGTGGCATAGTGGGAGGTCTTTAGTTTATTGGCAGCATGCCCACCAAAGGAGATTGTGGGACCCAGGTTTCTACTTTTTTCTTCTTTGCCCCTGGCCCTGAGGCAAACAGTTTTATTTTTCTATGTAATCCACACTGTGACAGAGCCAATAAATCATGGACTAAAACCTCCAAAATTGTGAGACAAAATAAAACTTTTTTCTTCATTGCTCATTGTCTTGAGTATTTGTTACAGAAGTGGAAAGCTGATTAACAAAATTAATGATTTGAATTCCATTAATTTTTCCCAAGAAATAGAGGCCATATTTTTCAATAGAACTGAAAGGGTATCTCTATTAGACTCACTTCGCTGGGAAAGAAATCCCTAGATGAAAATAAATGATATAAAGAAAAAACAAAACAAATTCATTACAGCGAGGAAAAGAAGACAGATTGAACAGTAATGTGTGAAAGATACAAACAGGTGAGCCATTTGGGAAAGAAGAGCAGCTGGAGAACAGTAAATTGGCTCAGGGAGCAGAGATGAAAGATCTTCTGCCCATATATGAAGGGAGTGTAAAATGAGTGAAAAATGAGCCATGATGGTCCATAGAGCAACTGGCCCAGTCATCAAAGCCTTCTTCCTTAGATACCTGTAACTTCTTGTGGGATCAATCCTTAGACTAAAGCCCTAGAACTAGATCTTTAAGTGAAGAGAGGGAACTGCCTATAATGCAAGTAGAGAGGAGATGGGAGTTGGGAGAAGTCAGATCTCTTGTTTCCAGAAAAAATTGTTACTAGCATTGGTCATTGAAGTACTTTCAACCATTCTGTCAAAAGCCACCTGCAAACCCAAAGAGAGTCCAGCTAGCCAGTCAGCAAGCTCAACTCAGGAGCCTATTTACCAACAAGACCTGTAATAAAAATCTCATGCAGGTATCTTCACCTTCTATAATTTCAATCTCATCTATCTGGTGGATTGAATCTTGCCCTTTTTTCCCCAAGCTAAAATTAGAGATGAATTTTAGGAAGAGGAAGTGAAGGATATAGAGAGGAATAAGAAAAAGAAAAGAGGAGAAGATTGAGGAGAGAGATGAGAGAAAGGAAGGGAAGAAAAAGAAGAGGACGAGAGTAGAGGAGGAAAGAGAGAAAGGAGAGCAGGGGAAAGGGAAAAAGAAGAAGAGAAGAAAGAGGAGGATGAGGAATAATAAGGGAGATAGAGGAAAAATATAAAGAAGAAGTAAAAGAAGAGGAAAAGAAGGAAGAAGAGGAGCAGGAAAAGAAATATCAAATTGTAGGAAATTCTAAGTGTTGAAGCACGGATGTTTGTGTTCTTCCCATATTTTGGTCTCCACACAACAAAGGAACCCCCCCCATTGTGCATTTAAATACAAATTGAATCACACCATATAGCAACAATTCCCCTTCTCCCACTGTCATAGAGGCTGGATAATGGCATGGATTTCAGATATCCCTGCCTGAGGCAGCAAGTTATTTCTCTTGGTTAGACTGATGTATTCCAGCCACTCACACTGATCAAACAAATCCTCCTCCAGTATAGAGATTATTTGAGCCCCAAGGAATATCAAGCATTTGAAAAACATAACATGAAACCTCAGTTGAGCAAACAACAAGAAACACTGTGCTATGTGGAAGTGTGGCTTGGAAATTACTTGTGAGTATAATGACATGAAGTCCAAAGAGGGTGATTGAGATATGAAAGGCATGCAAGGTCATCCTCACAAGTTTGATGAGATGACACATAGATAATGAGAAACTTGGTCTTCCAAAGATAAGAAGGAGCTAGCTAGACTAGAAAAGGTGTTTCTCCTCAGACAGGTCTTTCTTCATCGACTTCAGCATCACATTGTAGTGCTTAGAGATTTGATTTCTCAGGCAACATCCCAGACCATACTGAGAAACATGGGGAATGGATATCATCAATTTGTTTAAAGAAACAGCTAAGGATTCTGAATTGAGTCCTAGATGTTATTCTTATAAGTCCTTATGATATGCATTTCCTATTAGTTTTAGGAAAAGAAAAAAATTGAACAATTCACTCTGTCACAATGCGGGGTTTAACTCAATCTTTTCTCCGTCAAGATACAAAATCTGAATGCAGATTCATACTCTTGCCATTTCTTTGTCTTGTTCAGAGTAAAAATCACCATCATGATCTTCCGTACAATGTTTTCTAGAGTGCATGTTGTGCTACGTCTTTATGTTTCACAGATACAAGTCTGTTGTGTTTTTTTCCTTCCTTCCTTCCTTCCTTCCTTCCTTCCTTCCTTCCTTCCTTCCTTCCTTCCTCCCTCCCTGCCTCCCTCCCTCTCTTTCTTTCCTTTCTTCCTACTTTTTTTGAGAGAAAGTTTCTTGTTATGTAGCCAAGGTTGGTCTTAAACCCACCATCCTCCTGCCTCAGCCTCCCAAGTGCTGAGATGACAAGCATGAACCATTACACCCAACTGTTGTATTCTTCTTGCATAACAAAAACCTGACTATGTTTTCAACAAAGTTTTGTCATCATCTTGTATCTGTCAAAGCATTTTAGAAACAAACCCACAGGAAAAAAAACCAAGGGATTTTTATTTTTGTCATTTGTACCATAGAACATGAAGTATACTGTGGAAAATCAATCTTGTAGAAACCCTACTTACAATGATGCTGATTTTTCAGCCTTGTACTTTCATGTTGTTAAACCATACTATGCTGAAATGGTGAATAATGGAGTTTGCCAACCTACAATGATTTTCAAGTGTATATCTGGCCCAGGTTCCTGACACTGAAATCAATGATGTCTAACATCTTTCTTTAAATAAATCAGAACCACTTACCCATCAGGGAATAGGATTTCTTTGAATAAAGAAGCAAAAAAGAGAGGAGATCATGGCTCAACATACAAAGCTTGAGGGGTATTGTGAATGCCACCTTGTCTTAAATTCATGTTACAAAAGCAGGGCTTTGTTTATACAGATAGAAACGACCAAACAGTTAAAGAAATTCACATAGACTACTACATCAAGGTTCTAGATCTACCTTGCCAACCTGTCTATAATATAACTGACCAAAAATGAGAAAATCACAATAAGTGCATCAGTAAGTTGAAAGTTTGCTTTAGAATATCCTATTCCAAACTTAAATTTATCATATATCAATCATTAACATTAAAAACAAGTTTAACCTGGATGATCATAT
This sequence comes from Castor canadensis, assembly GCF_047511655.1. Taxonomy (NCBI): domain Eukaryota; kingdom Metazoa; phylum Chordata; class Mammalia; order Rodentia; family Castoridae; genus Castor; species Castor canadensis. The sequence continues at coordinate 138,702,212 of NC_133405.1, forward strand.
CCACTAAAGTTTAAGAAGGAAAAAAATATGATAAAAACATAGGAATAACTATTCCTATGTTTTGATTAGCAAGCCACAGACCTCCACACTGGCTCTCTAGTTGGTGAGAATCCTGAGAGGTGTCCTAATGTTTTCTGAGCAGCTTTTCAAAGTGACAATGAAGGTCATAGAAATCTGAAGAATTGGCACAAATGAAATTACATTAAATATGCCAGTATTTTTATTCTTATACCTAAAACATATGCAATGTCATTTCTAAGATAAATGGAAACATTCCTTGCTCTTCCACTAAAATAAAATGTAAAACACAGCCTGCACACATGTAATATAGAGTACACTGCATGCTACTATACAGTGATATTAATGTATATAGAGTATGATTTATTTTCCTACATGAACTTGACTTACAGTTGTGTGATCTAGATTATTTTGAGAATTCTCTTGTCTATGAAGTTTGAATGCAGAATAAATCAGTTTAAATTGCAGGCAGTGATTGGGTTTAGATATGGATGATTAAATCTCAGCACAGTTCTCAGCCTGAGCAATGTAATTTCCGTTGTGAAAGAACAAGTATAATATTTGCTTAGAAGATCTCTTTGTTGATCTTGTGCAGAGGCACTGTGCTGGATTATGTCCCTTTTAAATTCTTCGTGGCAGATCACACTGGCTCCATTTTGAGAGGTTTTTCTTTTTTTTCTTTTTAATATGCTTTGAGGTCCTTGTATGATGAGATATTGAAATGTCAAATATCACTCGTCCCGAATTCTACACTCATATGCTACCACTTGAAAAAATAAAGCATTGTTCTGGTTTAGACTTTTGTGTTCAGAAAAATGAATTGGAATCTGTGTTTCTTTACCTTGCTTGGCAAAATAGTTTTATATTTGGGATGAATAGCACCAGCCATTCAATTTGCATGCTTTGGGAAAATTAAAAACAGGGGACTGCTGTGCAAAAACTAAGGTCTTCAAAAGCTCAACAGCACTGAATTAAACCAATCAAGAGGCTCTGTATGGCATGGTTCTCAGGCCTGTAAAGTAGAACTGGCTGATGAAAAGTAGAAGCATACCTCATGACTTTGCACATGCAAACTTTGGTCTACCAGATGAGGATGAAAATAGATAACTCTCAGAAAATAGACTGAAAGAGTCCTGTATATGTTGACAAGAATAATTAGAGGCATCTGTTTAGTTTGATCCCATAGGGTCAAAAGGCTGACATCAACAATTGTATTGCTAGTTAGTAGACTCTTACTCCTCTTCATATGATTTGTTCCTTAATCAAAATGAAATACGATTCGGTACATTTCAGGAGGAATGATTTCCATATTACTCACCTAGGTTTCAAAGGCAAGTTGATTGAATAACATCCCAATTTTAGGAAAATCTCCAATAATTCAAAGTAGCATTTGAGAGGATTCCCTCTAATTTCCAAATTTCTTATTTCTTTTATATCCACCAGAGGCATTACCAGGAGGCACTGCTCAGGTTACAACCAGACTTAGCATGAACTATTATTGAGCTTGAATGGAAGAGAAACTTGCCAATCTTGAATTAATGCTTGTATTGTAAGTGTTCTGGGTACTTTACAGCTGTCTGATTCACAATAAAATGGGTTGACATTATTATGGCTTATAGGATTGTGTTATTCATGGACTTGGAATGAAAAGAGAAGAATTTGTCTGACAATTTAGGAATATCATCCTCTGTTTTCTTGTTTTCATAGACTTGGGTCATTTGAGTTACTCGGGAGTTCTTTGATGATGATGAAAACTGTCACCTTAAACTTTTGTTTTTTCCATGGAATGATATCACATGCCAAGCAGAACCTGACTTCTCCTGTAATTGCCCTATGTTATCCAATCTTTTTAACCTCACCCATTAAATATTGGACAAAAGAAAGCTCAATGAGATCTCCTTAATGAAATACATGAAGGATAAAATATATTCATAGGACAAACAATGAACTTTGTATAATAACTTGTACAATAAATGCTTGTTGAATAAACATAACCAATGCAATGCAATGGGATAGAAAGTAGACAGGCACTGTTATCAGAGGACAGACTACTTGTTACTTCATGGATGTATGAATTTGGTCCAATCCCTCAAATGCTACAAATATTAATTCTTTTATCTTTCTTTCTTTCTTTTTTGGTGTACTGGGGTTTGAATACAAGGCCTCCCCACTCTATCACTTAAGCCACTCCACCAGCCATTTTTCTGTGTTGGGTACTTTCAAGGTAGGATCTCATTTTCATTTTTCCTGGGTTGTCTTTGAACTGCAATCCTCTTGATCTCTGCCTCCTGAGTAGCTAGGATTATAGGCATGAGTCACTGGCACCCAGTCAACCATTAATTCTCTTATTGCAAGATGGTGATAACTCCTTAGGAAGATGGCAAAATTCAATAAGGCAATGATGTGTGAACATGCTGTGACACATTCTACAAACCTTGCTTGTTGCATAATTTATTTGAGCTTCCTCCTTGTTCTTATGAAGGAAATGTGAAAACTGTGATAAATAAAATAGGGTTGATTGTGTCAACCCTACCTCCTCTCTACCCACCCCCATAAACAAAACATAAATAAAGATGGGAAGTTGTGAAGAAAGTGTTCTTATACATGAATGGCTGATAGTAACTATCACAAGAGCCTGCCAAAACCACAGCTTACACAGATGCCACCATAATGTTATATAGAAAATGCTTCTACAAGGACATCTGCCCAACAACTCTCTATTCAACCTCAGAGTCACACCGTCCTTGTTATTAATCATTGTGTCCAGGGACTACTCTCTCAAAATATCTGATGTAGTCCATCTTGGTTTCGTCTTTAGAAATGTCCCCTTGACTCAATCTCTTTGAAGATATGTATTGTCTACTATGGCACATGCATTCCTATCACAATGCTCATGTGTTCCCAAATACGAAACAATATTCTGTGGAGAATATCTCTCTGATTGTTCAATTTAAGATGGTGCTCTCATAGCATCTTATACATACTTACACTTTACATTCCCTACATTGAATTAACATATTTTAATTCATTGCTCTCCTATCTTTGACTAGATATTTCAAGAAAATGTTTATTTTATTCCCGTGGAGACCCAATACTGGATAATGCCCCTTGTGTGCAAAAAACCACTGCTGAAGGAATGAATGAAAAACAAAACCTGCATACTTCTTAAAGGTATGGGGAAGAGTTTTTTGGGGAGTAGAATAAACATTCCTTCCTTGTTGCATTTATTTTTGGTTGGTTGTGACCTGTATGACCAAGGTAAGTCTATATTGAAATGGTAACTGAAGGCTTTCTCTGCTGTTTTCCAGTTATTTCAGTCTAAAGCGATGCTTCGGGGTAGCAATTACCACATATTATTATTGGTCATTGATTCACGTGCTTGTCTCTCTAATAACTCAGTGTCCTCCACTGTATTATGGAGTTCTATGAGAGTTGCAGGCAAGTGCCTGCTGTGTCTGCGGGCTGACTTCAGTATGAGAATGAGAGAACGATTAATTTACTTCTTTTCTCAGAAGAGTGACACACTGAAGTGACGAACCTAATAACTACAGAAGAGATATATGTCCATCAAAACTTCTGCAGGATATTGTCATCACTCTAAGTCAATTTAAGTGGTGAAAATGGCACTCTTATCAAAAAGAAAAATCCAATTTTATCTTTTCATGCCTTATTTATTAAACGAATAACAAAATGTATTGATTTAAAGGACATTTTTAACTACCTAGTGGAGCCATTTGAAAGCTTATCATTCAATTCCTTTGATAGCATTAATTTGTGGAAAATAGATTATACAATAATAGATAAAACCCAAGTTCCTGATGCACTTGAGAATGGCTACAAAAATGTTGTAAATAGCCACATTGAGTTTAGATACCGGATCAAAAAATTGGCATTTGTATTTCACAGAAAGAAACACTAAGTATTTAAAACTGATAAACAGATAAATCATGAAACAGAAGCTTCCAAATGAGCTTAATTTGTTGTCCAATGGTGGCATGCCACATGGCTCACATCATACCCACCAGTTCACAATTGTTGCGCTCAAGTTTTTCCACTGCAGACTAGATTCTGTAGTTACTAGACGTTTGTTGCCAACTTTTTAACTGCTCTGTGGACAAAGGGCAGTACATGAGGAATTCATGCAAATACATTAAACAAGTAACACAAATGAGAAAAAAATCCTCTCTACTGCACTAGATTTGGGTCCATTTTGAGGCATTCCATTAGATTTGTGCAGCCAAGAAATCCGTCTCCGTAACAAAGCTGAGGTGAAGCTTCTTCATAGGGAGGTCTTTCTTCTGCAAATCCAGGTATGATCGGAAAGGTAGGATACCCCAGAGCCTTTCAAGGTTGTCTCTAAATAACACTACAGGGGATAAACTGTTCCTGAGCCTAGAACCTGCTACCTATCGATCATGGCAATGCCCAATGCTGAATATGGATTGCCTTATAACAACAACATGAACTTAAGGATGACAAACTACCAACAGCCTACCCATTTGTTTCACCTTACAAGGTCAAGGGTGTTTTGTTTGTTAAAAAATAGTTTCAAGATTAAAAATTGTAAATTTAGTATGTTCTTTATTAAAGGGTGAAATGAGACATTATGGCAATGCTGTTACTGACACCTTAAAAGTCATTCTAAACCTTGTGGTTGTCCAGTTGATTGTTTACTCTTTAGAATTTTTTCAACATTTTATAGCATTACATTCAAACAGGCTGGTGTGTGAGATAAATCAGTGTTTGCTGGCATTTCTTGAAGAATGTGCTCAGCGGTTAAATTGAAAGCATAGGCTTCTACTTCACCTGGCACATTGAAGAAACGTGATTAAACGTTGCGAAGCCATAGGAAGTGCAAATAAAATCTTTACTCTCATCACTTCAATCATTTGATCTTTTGTTTAGATGCATTTGAAAATTAGCCTTTTATCTCAAAACAAATGTAAACAAATTTCCCCAAATGTTCAAATGAATTTGTTCAAAGTATGTTTTGTTTGGGTGGGGGATTTCACACACTTTTCAATCAGATTTAGTGTAATTAATTTCATTTTATAAAAGCTCTCAATAAAAAAGTAAAAAAGAATATCAGACAGATAATAACAAAAGGAAGCACAGCTGCCTTTATTAATGGACAAAGTGAGGACACAGCTAATCTTGGGCTCCATGAGATCAGAATTAGGGTCTGTCATGTGCTACCCTTTGCACCTGGTGCCTGTCTCATAGATGGTCACCCGGCTCTTGTGAATAAATGAATTCACCCAACACAAGGGAAATCATTCTAGGCTCCACTGCTCCTGCTCCTGTTATCAGAGTCTCCACCCAACATTAATGCCCATTAATGAAGAATAAATGCCTTGTACTATTATTGAGTTTCAAAATTAGTAAGCATCTCAATAGCAATTCATTCATGTAAAATATAAGAACAGCTCCATAGCTGCCAATGCCACTTACCATGACAATAAATCACAAAGAATATAGACCATGTGACCTATGTGCACCAAAATAAATCTGGTAATACTTGATGTCTCTTCTGATGAAAGCAGGTAATAAAAAAGGACTGATAGTTTTATTAGGAAAAAATAAGTATTTCCACCCATGAGCCAATTCATATGAAAGTGTTGGAAAAACTCATGATAAAGTCAGTGTGAGCTAAGCATGCCACAGTCACTGTGATGCTTTGCCATTGCTCTGAAAGCAATGGGCAATTCAACTGGACAAAAGAGTAATAAATATGAAGAAAGAAGAAAGATAATATTTTGCAGATATGATTGCATATCAATACTACCATCTAAAAATCTGCTAGACACAAGTAAATATACATAAAGAATATTTTGCATAAACAAGTTACATATTCTTTATAAGTGAATTCTATTTCACACATAATCTAAAAAACATATATAAAATATGTATATGTACACATCCCATTAAAAATAAATTTAGGGTATAAAAATTCATATGAGGAAAAGAATGTGAGAAGTACAAAAATTTCTAAAACTACAAGATCATTGAGGCAGAGCTAAGACACCAGCCATATAAGTTGGGATTAAACAATATCAATAAAATTTTAGTACAGGTGTGATTATACACATCAATAGAAGGAGAGTCCTGAAATTGCCTACAGTATACATCAAAAAAATCTTTTTAGTAAAGATAGCAGTTCAAGCCATTCCTGAACACATAGATCACTGTATATGTGTATGTTTGAGAAAATGTATCAAATGGCTAACAATTCAAGAAAAAGAAAAAAGTGTATGTTTAATTGTTCTAACAAAGAAATTGATATATGAATAAAATATATAAGTATAAAAAGGAAAAAAGTAAAGTGCCTAAGAGTAGAAAATATGAGATAGTTTTTGAAGATAATCTTAGAGTATCAGAGGCATTTCTTTCTTTCTTTTTTTTTTTTAGGATTAGAATTTTTTTATTAAGAACTTACACCATCTTTACTAATGAAGTAGCAACATTGCAAACCATCTCAAGTCCCTGAGACAGACTAACAATATGAATTTTGTAAGTAATAAAACTGACTAGGACATATGCTAACATGACCCATAAGAATACAATTTTCCAGGGAACAGCTAAGTAATTTTCTTTTTTTTTTCTTTTATTATTCATATGTGCATACAAGGCTTGGGTCATTTCTCCCCCCTGCTTCCACCCCCTCCCTTACCACCCACTCCACCGCCTCCCTCTCCCCCCCCACCCCCTCACTACCCAGCAAGAACAAGGGTTTTTGCTGGTTGAGATAAGGATAGCTATACAGGGAGTTGACTCACATTGATTTCCTGTACGTGTGTGTTACCTTCTAGGTTAATTCTTTTTGATCTAACCTTTTCTCTAGTTCCTGCTCCCCTTCTCCTATTGGCCTCAGTTGGTTTTAAGGTATCTGCTTTAGTTTCTCTGCATTAAGGGCAACAAATGCTAGCTAGTTTTTTAGGTGTCTTACCTCTCCTCACCCCTCCCTTGTGTGCTCTCACTTTTATAGTGTGCTCAAAGTCCAATCCCATTGTTGTGTTTGCCCTTGATCTAATGTCCACATATGAGGGAGAACATACGATTTTTGGTCTTTTGGGCCAGGCTAACCTCACTCAGAATGATGTTCTCCAATTCCATCCATTTACCAGCGAATGATAACATTTCGTTCTTCTTCATGGCTGTATAAAATTCCATTGTGTATAGATACCACATTTTCTTAATCCATTTGTCAGTGGTGGGGCATCTTGGCTGTTTCCATAACTTGGCTATTGTGAATAGTGCTGCAATAAACATGGGTGTGCAGGTGCCTCTGGAGTAACCTGTGTCACAGTCTTTTGGGTATATCCCCAAGAGTGGTACTGCTGGATCAAATGGTAGATCAATGTTTAGCTTTTTAAGAAGTCTCCAAATTTTTTTCCAGAGTGGTTGTACTAGTTTACATTCCCACCAGCAGTGTAAGAGGGTTCCTTTTTCCCCACATCCTCGCCAACACCTGTTGTTGGTGGTGTTGCTGATGATGGCTATTCTAACAGGGGTGAGGTGGAATCTTAGTGTGGCTTTAACTTGCATTTCCTTTATTGCTAGAGATGGTGAGCATTTTTTCTTGTGTTTTTTGGCCATTTGAATTTCTTTTGAGAAAGTTCTGTTTAGTGTACTTGCCCATTTCTTTATTGGTTCATTAGTTTTGGGAGAATTTAGTTTTTTTGAGTTCCCTGTATATTCTGGTTATCAGTCCTTTGTCTGATGTGTAGCTGGCAGATATTTTCTCCCACTCTGTGGATGTTTTCTTCAGTTTAGAGACCATTTCTTTTGATGAACAGAAGCTTTTTAGTTTTATGAGGTCCCATTTCAGAGACATTTCTAAACAAACCTGAATCCCAAACACCATAAACAATGAATGGTCAAATTTAATAGTAGCAATTTTTAAAACAATCTCTCCCAAAAATAGCTGGAAAAATCAAGAGAAAAAATAATGCAAGATGTTACAAACAAAGCCTAAATTTCCCTGATATGTGAAGTTTTTAAAACTTAATGAGAGAACAAGATCCCTGCAGAAAGAATGAAGAAAATCTTGTGCAGGTCTTTCTCAGGAGGATACATATTATTTGATTAAAAGCACAGGAGAAATTGCTCGACCATATTAATAATAGTGATAGGATTATTTAAACAACAAAAATGGATATCAGCCTGTTGTCTTGACAATGTTCAAAAGGTTTGAAGATATGTATAGTATTTACTATACATATATATGGGGGTAAAGTTCCCTTCTGTGGCTCTTGGTAGGAAAATAAACTGATGCAACCCCTGTACCGATTCCAAATGTAGATCTGTAGGCCTCCCATTTGTTCAAATGCACACACAATCTTACAGACACAATGGTTCATTTTAGTATTATTTATAAGCATTCGGCTACATTTGGGGACTAGTAAAAACAAATTATGTGAATTTCCTAAAACAGATTACTTTTTCCAAGGTAAGCCATTTAATGAAAACTCAAGGTACAGAAAACCGTGGACAGTTGTGGAAAAATAATGTGTGTGCACATGTGTGTGCATGTGTGTGTGTGTGTGTGTGTGTGTGCAGTCCTCCCCCTGTATCCGTATTTTCTTGCACCCATGACTTTAGCCAATTTCAAATTAAAAAAAGAAAAAATATTGCACTGGTACTAAACGTGTAATCTTCTTTCTTGTCATTATTCTCTAAGCAATACAACTGCATAACAATCGAATTTACATTATAATTATACAACAATTGCATTGTATTGGATGATTCGATGGAGATGATCAGTGGAGATGATTCAACATATGTAGGAGGATGTGTGCAGGCTACATGTAAATACTATGCCATTTTATGCAAGGGACTTGAGTTTTCTCAGATTTTGGTGTCCTAAGGGTCCTGGAACTGAATCTACAGATATTGAGAGGCACTATATTTTGACATTACAAACTACTTCTGAATATATGAAAAGTTTTCTAAAATAAGCTAGTGAAATTAAAAATGTACAGAAGATTGTGTATCATATTCTACAATTTTGGAAAAACAACATGCACATATTTGTATGTGCATATATGCACATATCTTTCTTCTCATGTATTAATAGTCACATATACCTATACATATATATAATTATACACAGACTTAGACAAAAGCATAATATAGCAAAGATATGAAAAGAGTTGCTTCACTGGATTTTGACAATGTTCCTTTCTTTATTCTTTACTGAGAGTTCCTCCTCCATGTATGTGCATTACTTCTGCTTTAAATTTAAAAGCAAGTTAAAATTAAAAACAAATGAAACAGAAAGACAAAATAAAAAGCATCCATGCCACCTTACTTCTTTTATTGTTCTTTTTTTCTTATAAATTTTTAACCCAATACCACTCTCTTTTGTGAGTCAAACAAAAGCTGACAGCTACTGGGATTTTTTCCCAAGTAAATACAGAATAGTTACTGGGCTACAAACTCAAATTAATTTCACTTTTGTCCTGAGTGAATTCATAATTTAATATTTCTTTGACAACTCTGGAGATATATTAGAAATTTGCAGTGCTCTATGCTCGCTCTTTTGACTGCCAATTGTTGTGTGCATTATATGTGCTGAAGACTAGGTAAAAATTCAAGAAAATGTCTTTGGGAAGAGTGCTAATGAAAGCAGCAATTCCTAATGCTCTTCTATAGCTTTTGATATTTCCACTGATATTATATTTTTGCCTCATATTTTCCATCGCATTAAGCAGAGTGCTGTATCCATTTATTTATATCTGTACAGACAACCCCTGACATAAATGGTTTTATTTATGATCTTTGCACTTTATGATGGTATGAATGTGTACCCATGCAATCTTTCTGTTTTTCTCTTTCAGTATAGTGTTTAATGAATTAAAAGAGATATTTGGCACTTTATTCTAAAATAGATTTTGTGTTAATTTTGTCCAGATGTAGGCTACTGTTTGGATTTTAACTATACTCCACGTGCTGAAGAGTTGGTACCCAACTTGTGGTTCTATTGGGAGGTGGTGGAACCTTTAGGAAGTGGAGCCTAATGGGAGGAAGCTAGATCATTGAGGGTGTGGCCTTAAAGGGGACATTTGGACCCTCGCCCTTTCCACCCCATTCTCTCCCTCCTACCTGGGCCCCCATGAAGTGAACAGCTTTGTTCCAACATGCATTTTCTGCCATCATGTTCTACCTCACCACAGGTCCAAGGCAACATTGACTGAATCTTCTGAAACCAGGAACCAAAATAAATCGATCATGTTTTAGGTTGATTTTCATAGGTATTCTGTCACCATGATGGAAAACTGACTAACACAGTAGAGTAAACTAAAATACAATGTTTGGTAGATTAAATATATTAAGTAAATTTTCAACTTATGATATTTTAAATTTATATTAGATTGTTGTGATGTAACTATCACAAGTTAAGAAGCATTTATATCACTATTTCTGTTTTTGGCAATACTGGAGTTTGAACTCAGGACCTTGTACTTGCAAGGCTAAATACCTACATGTGACTATATCAATTGTATACTATCATTGGGTATAATATATATAATAGAAATTTTTGTAATGATTTTAAATCAATGCTATTGGTAACAATGATTAGCCAATGTGCATTTGCAAGAACTTTATAAGCCATAAAAAATAAATCACTCTTGACTACTTTTAGTTCTGTGAATATTGGTACTATTGAAATATAAAATACCATCACCATACTACAGCACCAAGCTGTCAATCAGGTTCACTTTTACAAGTCTGTCACTTGCAAACACCTGCTTCTGCCTGCTCTCTTCTCTGAACACAGAGCTTTACAATACCACATTAAATACCTATGTGGCTGCACAACAAGATTGGCAAATGAGAAATTGAAGGATTAAACTGCCCTACATTTCTCTGGCATCTTTATCAACTGCAATAAACATTCATGCAGTCCTTCTGACCAGGATAGTTCCTAATACAGTAGTTGTTCTAGCTGCTCTGCTAAGCAAATGACAAATGCAAAGATCAAAAATGCAACTGAATAGGGATGGGGATGGATTAGTCTCTGAGACAATTGCATGTGTCTTATATTTAGGTCTCTTGTCAGGAACATAAATCAGGCAACTTATTTCCCTTTGTTTAGATGATGGACAAAGAGGCAGCAACTTATCCAGTATGACTGCACTTGGAGGCTATGGAAACAGATCCTGAGCAGAGCTGAACTCCCTCCCACCTGCCATTGGAGACAGAGACCTGCTGGCAATCAAGGACAACAGGACCATGGGAGATTAGGTTATCAGTGCCATGTTGCAGGAGTACCAAGCTAAGAAGCTTGCATTTTTCATTTTTCTTCTTTTCATCCTTGTACTAATTGTTTTCCCATGGACTTTTAATAAGCAATATAGAGATGGTTCTTGGGAACTTGCTGTAAGTGAGAGAAAATTTCCTTCCTTCCACCATCCTAGGTTCATTGCTTGGGCTAGGTATTAAATTGACATAAGAGATTAATAGGAGAAAACCACTTTTCATTTCATACAGCTGCACAGGAGTCCCACAAAGTATGAAACTCAAAGAAAAGTTAGAAGGATGACACCATCTATCATCCTGAGATGTGGAATGAAATGAGGGGGCTTGGTACTACTGGGAGGTGTTGGAGACAAGTTGTGAAAGGGTGAGGGGAAAGAAGAAATGGTCAATAAACACCAGCCTCTTCTGCAAATAAAATCTCTCAGGTGATAACAGTTGGTTGGAGCAGGTATTGGACTCATCTCAATTTCCTTTACACATGTAAATTTTTTTTACAAAACAGCAGTTTTTCAAAGCTACTCTGGCATCTGTAGTTCTGCAATATTGCTTGCCAGAAATATGTCAAAGATGTATATTTTGAAGTGGCTTATTCTGTCCTCTTACAGGGTGGGGAGTCCTGAGCTCAAACATTACTCTGGCAGTAGTGTGAAGGGCTGGAGAGAAAGACAGAGAGATATGCAGGGATGTCTCCACTGCAAAACTCTTTGCATCAAGTGAAGATGTCTTGCTCAAAGTCAGAAGGAGCAGGAATGGAGAAGGAAGCTTCAAGCCAAGCATCAGCAATTAATACAAATGCAAAGGCAGTTGCTTCAAGAAATTTAAAAATAGGGCTGAGCTGATTTATATTTAAGGAAAATAGAGGTAGATTGGAGAAGTAAGAAATGGGACCATGGAGGTGTGAGTACAATAGGGCAGGTGATGAATGCCTGCACAAACAGAAGAGCTGAGAGAAAAGAGATGTTTCAAAGTTGGAAAAAGAAACTATGAAAACCAATTATATTGATAGTTGGGTGGACACAAACAGACCAATGTAGTTCAATATGGTCTGTTGAATCTGTCCTTGAGAGAGGATATGTTAAGTTAAGGGACAGCAGTATACATTCAATAAGGGTAAAATGGATTTTAGAAGCACTGACATCCAGGTGAAGGTGTTTGGCATTTGAAATGTGAGCAGACATACACAGGTGAAAGACACATCAGCATAGAGATAAAAGCTGAAGTTCTATAATATGGATGACAGTTAAGAAAAGGCAACTGGACCTGGTATAGTTCTAGGATGTCATTGGTAACTGTTGAGAAAACAGATTGAAAGTGGTGGTGGGTGCGATGGTGCACTCCTAGAATCCCAGCTACTCAGGAGGTAGAGATAAGAGGATCAAGGTTTGATACTAACCCTGGTGAAAGCATGAGATATTACCTGAAAAACAAACTTAAAGCAAAATGACTGGGGGCATGGCTTAAATGGTAGAGCACTTTCCTAATATGCACAATACCCTGAGCTCAATCCCCACTACCACAAATGAAAGAAAGAAAGGATTGAAGGAAGGAATAAAGGAAGGAAGGAAGGGAGGGAAGGATGGAGGGAGGATGGAAGGAAAAGGAAAGAAAGAAAGAAGAAAAGAGAGGGAGGGAGGGAGGGAGGAAGGAAGAAAGAAAAAGAAAAGAAAGAAAAAGGTAAAAGAATGGGTGGTATGTATAGATGTGGAGGACAGTTATCTGAAATAAGCAAGAAGTTAAAGTATCAATCAACTGGGAAAAGGAGGATCATGAAAGAGTGTGCAATACTCTTATTAATCTAGAATACAAAAATCTGGAGAGTTTTTAGATAAAAGAGGAAAACAATAAAATAAAATCAACAAAACAAAAAGAAGATAAGAATGAGAGCTTAGGGGATCCATAGGTGAGCAATTACAGCTCTGTGTCTCTAATCCTTTGGGAAGGTTCAATATTCCATTGATTGTACTTTTGCTTCCCTAGATCAATGGATGAATAATTTGGAGTGATGCTATGTCAAGATCATGGCTCAGACACAAGACTAGTTCACCCCAGGGAGTTCCAGAGTCCAATGGGCCATTGGTCATTTGCTTAGGGCCAGCTACAGATTGCCATCCTAATGGATTCATTCTTTGAAACTGTTCATTCACTGCTTTTGTGTCTAAAACATCAATTCTGTGCCAGGCTCAGCTACAAGCATCTGTTGTTCCCAGCTACTCAAGACACTGAGACAGGGGGATTGCTTGACCCCAGGAATTCAAGGCCAGTTTAGGAAAATTAGGGAAATTTTGACTCAAAAAGTAGAATAAGATAAAATAAAGTTTTGATTCTCTCTCCAGGCAGTTAATCTTGTCATGCCTTGAAATCACACTCTGCAATAGAAATGTAGGCATTGGCAATAGAATTTATCCTTATTTTTATAACATTTTTATATAGTTTAAAATGCTTCTCCACCTTCCAAATCACACAGAGTTTTATAATGTTTTAGTCTCACTGGAAATATTGTCATTTTGATTGCCTGTTTGAAGAGTGCATATGGAGGCATGAATGAAATTTATTCCCAATTTGTATCTTTTTCTTCATAATAAGAACGTCAAGAATGGTAAAAATAACATGGACTATATTGTAAATACCACACTTAGAGCAGTACTACCTGTTATCTATGTGTACGTAAAGTGTGTGTGTACTGGAGCTCTAGCCCTGTAGTAGAGAGCTTGCCTCTCAGTCCTGGAGGCCATGAATTTAATCCCAGCACCACCAAAAAAAAAAGAAAAAAAAAGGTGTGTTTGTCCCTCTGAGAGACAGAGAGACACAAAGAGACAGAAAGCATGCAAATGTCATTATTTGTAGGTATTTTTCATGTAATTTTATGATTTATTTAAGCTAAATGTTGTTAGCAGGGGAGGATCCAAGATGGTGACTAGAGTGCAGAAGCAGACAGCATGAGCTCTGTAAATCAAAAATTTTGCTGAGACGCAGAGCCACACTTGGCAGAAAAAAACCACCATGAAGAATCAAAACTCTGACACCCTGAAATCCCCAGCCCAAACAAACCTTCTCCACCCCACGTTACACTGAGAAAACAGGAGGTCTCCTGCACTGCCAGATGCCAGCTCCAAACCTGCTTGGGAGACATTTGACAGACCAACAGGTGAGCAAACAAGCGGCATGCAGTATTCCCACAGCCACCCCTGGTATAAACCAGCATAGACCCCTGGACAGACTGATCCCCCACTCTGCAAAAAAAAAACTGAATAGTAAACAAGGAACTGAAAAGGAACGTGCAGCAGAGGGGGATGGGTGCTCTAAGCACACCAGAGAAAGGGGGAAGTGCAAGGAGCTGATCTCTGTGTGAACTTTCAGTAAACAAAGACTGGAAAGGCAGAGGGTATGACAATGGGTGGCTGACAAGCCACTGCCTGAAATAGGGAAGATAGCAGTCCACAAAGTTCATCTCCTGAGCCAGTGAGCACCATCCAAAGTCAATTGATGTTACAAAATTGACAAACAATCAGCAAACCAGCATAAACCACTGACAGCAGGGAACCAGGTGATGGATCTCTGAACTTGCCCCAGAGAAAGGGGGCAAGGCAAAGAAACAAGCCCTCAATAAAACAACACAGCCAAAACCCAAATCCAAAGCAGGATGGCTGGTGGGCTACAGAGCTGATCTACAGAACCTAAGGACAAGCCACACCTCACCAAGGGAGGAGCTGACTAAGCAGTTGCCACTGAAAGACAGGAAAAAGAACTGGTGAGACTCCCCAACCACCTGGCAAGATTAAGACAGAGCCTCTGCTTAAATACCAACACCAGAACTGGATGCTGAAGGAGTAACACCAGAACTACTAAGACTGGTATTCTATTGTTCCTGAACTGGAATTTTTTTATGTGTTCATTTGTTTGGTTGGTTTTCTTTTTTTTTCTTTCTTTCTTTGTTTTGTTAGTTTTACTATTGTGAGTTAGCTAATACTAAATCACACACAGACCAGAGACAGAAACAGCATACATCCACTAATCTAAAACCCAGCACATCCACAAAACAAAATTAAACCAAGGAAAAGAAACAGGTGACTGAAACCACCAATAGCGTATCATGAGCATAGTTAAACAGTACCAAGAGGAGTGATGGTAAGACAAAAAAAGGGTGGAAAACATTCTCCCTTAAAAAATAAATTAATACAGGATTCAGAGGTAAATGAAGAAAATGGATACCCAGTTCCAAACTCAAACAAAACAAAGATAAACTGTGCTAAGGAACCCAACGAAGCCCACAAGAACACCCTGAAAGAAGAATTCCTGCATTAACCACTGAGAATTTCATGGAGATGTTACTAGACATGGTCAACCAAAACATACAAGAGGCACTCAAGAAATTCCAAGACACCAGAAATAAAGAATATTAGAAGACACAAAAACAAATAAATGAACTCAAAAGAGCCCAAAATAAACACCAACGTGAAACAGAGAACACCATAAATAGAGAGATAAATGAATTAAGGACAAAAATTGATAATATTAAAGAGGAAGAGACCAATGATATGTAAAACCTCAGAAAAAAGAATGAAACAGAAATACAAAACAAAATAGAAGGCCACTCCAGCAGACTAGAACAAGCAGAAGACAGAATCTCAAAACTTGAAGATGAAATGTTAATTAAAGGAAAAACTAAAGAACTATTAGTCAGACAACTCAAGACCTGTGAAAGGAAGATGCAAGAACTCACTGACTCCATCAAAAGACCAAACCTGAGAATCATGGGCATTGAAGGAGAAGAGGTGCAAGCAAAAGGAATTCATAATATATTCAACAAAATAATAACAGACAATTCCCCAAATCTAGAGAAAACTATGCCCATTCAGGTACAGGAAGCCTCCAGAACACCAAACAGACTTGACCAAAATAGAACTATCCCACAGTAGTTGTAATATCATTACAACAACAAGCACAGAGAATAGAGAAGGAATATTGAAGGCTGTAAGAGAGAAAAAACAAATTACAAAGGTAAATCCATCAAAATCACAGCAGATTTCTCAACAGAAACCTTAAAAGCAAGAAGAGCATGGAGTGAGGTCTTCTGGCACTGAATTAAAGTAACTTCAACCCTAGGATACTCTACCCACCAAAACTATCATTCAAAATAGATGGAGCAATAAAAGTTTTTAATGATAAGCAGAAACTAAAACAATATATGACCACCAAACCACCACTACAAAAGATTCTCCAAGGAATTCTGTACACCGAAAGTGAAAGCAAACAAAACCATGAAAGGGCAGGCATTACAAAACCACAGGAGAAGAAAAAGCAAGAAAGTAGAGAGTAACATTCATTCAGCTGCACACAATCAAACCCTTAAACAACAAAAACAACTAAATGACAGGAATCACCACATACCTATCAATACTAACACTGAATGTTAACTCTCCCATCAAAAGACAACTTTTGGCAAACTGGATTAAAAAGGAAGATCCAACAATCTGTTGCATACAGGAGACCCCTCTCATTGACAGAAACAAACACTGGATTAGGATGAAAGGCTAGAAGAAGATTTACCAAGCCAATGGTCCCCCAAAACAGACAGGAGTAGCACTACTTATCTCAGACAAAGTAGACTTCAAACTTACATTGATCAAATGAGATAAAGAAGGACACTCCATACTAATAAAAGGGGAAATACACCAAAAGGAAATAACAATTTTATCAACCTATATGCACCCAACATCAATGCACCCAATTTCGTCAAACATACTCTGAAGGACTTAAAAATATATATAGACTCCAACACAGGGTAGTGGGAGACTATAATACTCCCTATCACCAATAAATAGGACATCCAAACAAAAAAATCAATAAAGAAATTCTAGAACTAAATCATACCATAGATCAAATGGAGTTCACTGATGTCTACAGAATATTTCATCAAACATCTACACAATATACATTCTTCTCAGCAGCCCATGGAACCTTCTCCAAAACTGATTATATCTTAGAGCACAAAGCAAGCCTCAACAAATATAAGAAAATAGAAATAATCCCATGCATTCTATGATCACAATGCATTAAAACTTGAACTCAACAACAAAAGCAACAGCAGAAAATATGCAAATAATTGGAAGTTGAACAACACATTGCTCAATGATCAATGGATCATCGATGAAATAAAAGAGGAAATTTAAAGTTTCCTGGAAGTGAATGGAAATGAAAACATGACCTACCAGAACTTATGGGACACAGCAAAGGCAGTCCTGAGAGGAAAGTTTATAGCCATGACTGCATATATTAAAGGGACAGAAAGATCTCAAATCAATGACCTAATGCTACATCTCAAACTCCTAGAAAAACAAGAACAAACTAATCCCAAAACAAGCAGAAGGAGAGAAATAATAGAAATAAGGGTCACAATCAATGAAATAGAAACAAAAAAACCATACAAAGAATAAATTAAACAAAAATCTGGTTCTTTGAAAAAATAAATAAGACTGACAGACCCCTGGCAAACCTGACTAAAATGAGGAGAGAAAAAACCCAAATCAGTAAAATCAGAAATGCAAAATGGGAGATAACAACGAACACCATGGAAATCCAGGGAATCATCAGAGATTACTTTGAGAAACTATATTCCAATAAATTTGAAAATCTTGAAGAAATGGACAAATTTCCAGATACTTATGACCATCCAAAATTGAACCGAGGATATTAGTGACTGAAATAGATCTATAAAATGAAATGAAATTGAAGCAGCAATCAAGAGTCTCCCAAAAAAGAAAAGTCCAGGACCTGATGGATTCTCTGCTGAATTCTATCAGACCTTTAAAGAAGAACTGATACCAACGCTCCTTAAACTGTTCCATGAAATAGAAAGGGAAGGAAAACTGCCCAACTCATTTTATGAAGCCAGTATTACACTCATCCCAAAACCAGACAAAGACACCTCCAAAAAGGAGAACTATAGGCCAATCTCCTTAATGAACACTGATGGAAAAAATCCTCAATAAAATAATGGCAAACCAAATCCAACAGCAAACACATCAGAAAGATCATTCACCATGACCAAGTCAGCTTCATCCCAGGGATGCAGGGTGCAGGGGTGGTTCAACATATGCAAATCTATAAGTGTAATACTGCACATTAACAGAAGCAGAGACAAAAACCACTTGATCATCTGAATAGATGCAGAAAAAGCCTTTGATAAGATCCAACACCATTTCATGATAAAAGCTCTAAGAAAACTAGGAATAGAAGGAAAGTACCTCAACATTGTAAAGGCTATATATGACAAACCTACAGCCAACATCATACTTAATGTAGAAAAACTGAAATCATTCCCCTTAAAATCAGGAACCAGACAAGGATGCCCACTATCCCCACTCCTATTCAACTTAGTCCTGGAATTCCTAAGCAGAGCAATTCGGCAAGAAGAGATAAAAAGAATACAAATAGGTAAAGAAACTGCCAAAATATGCCTATTTGCAGATGACATGATTTTATACCTTAAAGATCCAGAAAACTCTACCCAAAAACTCCTAGACACCATAAACAGCTGTAGCAAGGTGGCAGGATATAAAATCAACTTACAAAAATCATTAGCTTTTCTACACACCAATAATGAACAAATTGAGAAAGAAGATATTGAAACAATTCCATTTACAATAGCCTCAAAAAAAAATCAAATACCTAGGAGTAAACTTAACAAAGGATGTGAATGATCTCTACAAGGAAAACTACAAACCCCTGAAGAAAGAGACCAAGGAAGACTACAGAAGGTGGAAAGATCTCCTGTTTTTATGGATTGGTAGAATCAGCATAGTAAAAATGGCTATACTACCAAAAGCAATCTACATGTTTAATGCAATTCCCATCAAAATCCCAGTGACATTCATCTCAGAGATTGAAAAATCTACCCTAAATTCGCAGTCAAAGAGACTGTGAATAGCTAAGGCAATACTCAGCAAAAAGAGCAATGCTGGAGGTATCACAATATCCGACTTCAAACTATATTACAAAGTAATAACAATAAAAACAGCATGGTACTGGCTCAAAAACAGACATGAGGACCAGTGGAACAGAATAGAGGACCCATATATGAATCCAAACAACTATGCCCACCTTATTTTTGACAAAGGAGCCAAAAACATGTGATTGAGAAAAGACAGCCTCTTCAACAAATGTTGCTGGGAAAAGTGGTTATCCATCTGCCTGCAGAAAACTGAAACTAGATCCTTGTTCATCACCCTGTACTAGTATCAACTCAAAATGGATCAAAGACCTTAATATCAGACCCAAAACTCTGAAGTTAGTACAGGAAAGAGCATGGAATACTCTGGAACTAGTAGGTATAGGCAAGGACTTCCTTAATACAACCCCAGCAGTTCAGCAACTAAGAGAAAGGATGGACAAATGGGACTTCATAAAATTAGAAAGCTTCTGAACAAGACAAGAAATGGTCTCTAAACTGAAGAGACAACCCACAGAGTGGGAGAAGATATTTGCCAGCTATACATAAGACAACAGACTGATAACCAGAATATACAGGGAACTTAAGGAACTAAACTGTCCCAAAATAAATGATTCAATAAAGAAATGGCAACTGAACTAAACAGAACTTTCTCAAAAGAAGAAATCCAAATGGCCAAAAAACACATGAAAAAATGCTCACCATCTCTAGCCATAAAGGAAATGCAAATCAAAACCACACTAAGATTCCACCTCACACCTGTTAGAATAGCCATCATCAAAAACACCACTAACAACAGGTGTTGGCGAGGATATAGGGGGAAAGGAACCCTTGTACACTGCTGGTGGGAATGCAAGCTGGTGCAACCACTCTGGAAAAAATTTGGAGGCTACTCAAAAATCTAAACATAGACCTGCCATATGATCCAGTAATCCCACTCCTGGGGATATACCCAAAGGAATGCAACACGGGTTACTCCAGAGGCACCTGCACACCCATGTTTATTGCAGCACTATTCACAATAGCCAGGTTATGGAAACAGCCAAGATGCCCAACTACAGACAAATGGATTAAGAAAATGTGGTATTTATACACAATGGAATTCTACTCAGCTATGGAGAAGAATGAAACTTATCATTCACAAGTAAATGGATGGAACTGGAGAATATCATCCTGAGCGAGGTTAGCCATGTTCAGAAGACCAAAAATTATATGTTCTCCCTCATATGTGGACTTTAGATCTAGGGCAAATACAGAAATGTTGTTGGACGTGGGTCACATGACAAGGGGAGAGCACATAAGGAAGGAATGGGGTTAGGTAGGAAACCCAAAACATGAAAGTATTTGATTTCCCCACTGCAGAGGAAGGAATACAGAAACCTTAAAGCAACAAAGTTCCCTATGGGAAGGTGATCAGGAACTAGTGAAAAGGTCAGGTAGAGATGAATCAATTTGGGTTGTAACACACTTGTGCATGGAAGCAATGCTAGGAATCTCTCTGTATAGCTGTCCTTATCCCAACTAGCAAAAACATTTTGTCTTTCTTGTTATGGTTATGTCTTTTCTTCAACAAAATTAGAGATAAGGGCAGAACAGTTTCTGCCTGGAAGCAAGGAGGGGTGTTGGGGAGAGGGTAGGGGTGGGGGGGGTGGGGGCAGAAATGGCCCAAACAATGTATGCACATGTGAATAAATGATTAAAAAATTAAAATAAATAAATTAATAAATGTTGGTTACAAAGATTCTTAAAGTTGTCTGCATTTTGTTTCTAGCATAATTAAGTCAAGGGAATTTCACTTCTATATTTCAATTGCATAGAATCATCCCAACAGCCTCCTGTACATCTCCCCTTTGCCACACTTTAGTCTGCATCTTATATACGACTTCCATTGCCTGCTGCTGTACGTTTCCCATGTGTTAGAGCACATCTTAAACATAGGCATGTTAGTCACCTATATAATGTACAACTGAGTAAAAAGTAGACCGCTCATCTGAACATAGGCTTTCTCCTTTTTTCAAAAAACAGTTGAGAAAAGAAAATTCATCCTCTGATTGCAACCCTGCCATTATCAAGGAGACTATTTAATTTTGTGTGTAGTTTTCTTACTGGAGCTATGACTGTCATTGGTAATAACCTCTACAGGCTTTATGGAACACACACACTGGTTCTGCAGAATATTTTGCAGACCTAAATGAGATTTTGAAATTGGTGACATGTTGCCTACTGGTATCACTCTTTCCTGGAGGGCAAGAGAGAGGGGAGAATAAGTTTTCCAGTGTGTCTCTGGAATTTTTCTGCCCTTGCACCCCACTGCCCTTGCACCCCACTGCCCATGTATCCTTTGGGGAAGCATGACCCTGTAGTTCTGGAGGGCAGTGCTGTCTTCTGGGGTACGATATTTTTTCCTGAACAGAGGCTGAGTAGTCAATTACAGGATGCAGCTGCTCCTGGATGCTTCGGGCTGAAAAAATAATTAGTGTTTGATCTAGGTTTTCCAATGGACCCCAGTCCATGATTGCTTCTCCTCTAGACACTGCACCTATCAGGGTTTCACCAAATTGAATTTCTCAGCTGTCACATTGCACAACATGACTTTCCCATTTTCAAGCAAATGCCTCATCATCTGTATGATTAAGCTTTAATAATCAAATGGTTATTTCCAAATACCCAGTCTCTTTAAAAAATCTATACATAAATTGTTAATTGATACATAATAATTGCACATATCTGTGGGGTACAGTATGACGTTTCTATAGGCAAATACAACGTGTAATGATGAGATTGGGGTAATTGTCATGTGTTTCATCTCAGCGTATATCATTTCCTTGTGCAGGCCATCTTCTCTATAAGCAATTTTGGGATGTAAAGTTAATTGTTGTCAATAATTGTCACACTACTGTGCTAAGGAGCATTAACTCTGATTCTTCTTATCCAATTGTATCCCTGGACCCACTAACCATCCTCTCTCCATCCTTCCTCTCCCATACTCCTCCCACTCTGGTAATCAATATTCTGTTCTCTACTTCTGTGAGATCAAGCATTTATCAATTCCAGTAGAAATGAGAACATGTGGCATTTGTCCATCGTGCTTGGCTTATTTCACCTAACATAATATTCTCCAGTGCCATCCATGTTGCTGCAAATCATAGAATTTCATTCTTTTTATGATGGAATAACATTCCATTGTGCATATGCATCACATTTTCTTTATCCATTCATCTGTTGATGGACACCTTTGTAGATTGCACATATTAGTTATTGTGAACGGTAGAATTTTTTATGGGGGGGTGGTACTGGGGTTTGAACTCAGGGCCTAATGTTTGCCTGCCAAGTACTCTACCACTGAAGCCACATCCACAACCCTTTTTGCTTTAGTTATTTTTCATAAATGGTCTCCAGTTTCTTTTTATTTTTGCCCATTAGCATACTTGACTATGATCTTCCCACTTATGCCTCTCATGCAGCTTGGATTACAGGAATGTACCATCACACCCAGGTTTTTCTTAAGATGAGGTCTCACTAACTTTTTGCCTTGGCTCACCTGAAATTACAATCCTCCCAATATCTGCCTACTGAGTAGTTGGGATTACAGGCATGAACCATCATGCCTGGGTTGTGAATAGTGCTTTGATGCATGGATACAATGTGCAATGATCAGGTCAGGGTAATTAACATATATCTCACTTTAAACATTTATTCATTTGTATTGGAAACATTCAAATGTCTCTCTACTAGATATTTTGAATTATATAATTAATTGTCAGGCATAGGTATCCTACCATGCTATGGAATATTAAAACTCTTCTGATCCAATTGCATCCTAAATTACTCTCTTTAACATACTACTTGAAAGTCAGATACATGATTCTTTGAAGTAGACTACTTCCTTCAATTGCTACCCTTTGAGAACCACTGATCTAAAAGTTATTCCTCACATCTTAACTAAATACTTATACTTAACAAATCGAATAATTCTAGAGGGTGATATTCTGATTCAGAATGATGATTTTTATTAAGATACTATCATTTTCAAAAATTTAGTATTTGTCCTCATCTTGGCCTGTTACAATAATATTATTCTGGCATTGACTATCATGGAGTTAACAAAAGAATAAAATCCATGTAACCATTTCTCTTGATGTGCCCATAATTTCTTCTTAGAATTTAATATTAGAGACTATTTTTCCATTATTAAAAATAATCTTAAAATCTCTCTTTCCTTATTTCAAAATGAGTTAGGAAGCTCTACCAAGTCACCAGTATTGGAGATATCTATAAGGCTAATCTCTCACAGAGCACCTTTATTGGCTAAAGCATACCTATTAATTAATCTTCCTGCAAATGGGAGGGTTGTAGTTTTGGAGAGTGAGTCCTTCTCAGCTCACCTACAGTGCCATTACTCAGGAGCTGTGCAAAGCCCTACAGATTGCTCTCCCTGACTGTTGGGTTAATAAGCACACGTTATAGGTAAATTAATAGGTATGTCTGTTGAATATCACTAATTAACCCATTACACAGGTAAATGACCAAAATGACCACATCACATTCTCTGCCTTGTGGGGGAGATAGCACAGACAGGCTTTGCATGTAGATAGCCTACAAATATAGGATGCATAGAATGGAAAAGATCTTCCTTTTGGAAGGGAAATCTGTAATTCCAATGTTGAGTTTCCATTTTTATCTTCTGCCATGGTCTCTACTAGCCTGGCAGATACCGGTAAGTTGGAGAAGCCACTTGTAAGTAGCACTAAAAGGGTGGAACACTATTATATTTTGACATAGTGATAAAGAAATGGATGATGGCATGTTGCTTTTGCATAGTTTATACACATATACCTCTTCATTCAGAAATACCATTGGGAATGTAAAAATAAGATGGTTGGAACAATGCTTACATAGGTCAGCCCTCTCTTTTCTGAATTGTATCTATAAACTATGTTTGGATCTTTAGTTAATGAGTAGAAGTATGGAGTTAGCAATAATCTCTATTTGGGGGAGGAGTGTCATAAACAATTGGCTAACTTATTTAGTGTTATGGGGACCTAATAGCCACTTCAATTGCATGCTCCATGAGCTTAAACAGGGTTTCTTCTTTGCCACCCTTTCCTCCCACAACAGCATTTGAGGGTCTAATGGGAAAAATAAATGAAAAGCTCTCTTCTGAATAAGTAACAGAAACAGAAAGGAATATGGAGGGAAAGTTCTGCATGCAGAAAAAAGGAGAGGCTTGGGACTTGGCTAGAAGAAAGCAGAAGAGAACTATGCCATGTCCAAGTATGACTGTATCCAAGGTGGGAGCTGGAACTAGGTAAGATGCATAGCTGTCCTGGTATAAAGTACAGCTGGGGCAAAGGCCTGATGGAGGGAAGTAGCTTACAATATTGGAGACATAAAGATGTCTTCAGTGAGTTATAGTGGACAGTGCAAACAGAGGAAAAAAAGCCAGGTTTCACTGAGCTGCATAAGCCAGGACAAAAGACTCAGAGTGTACTTCAGACGCTGGAGTGCACTGTCAAACAGGTCTGGCAGCCGATGGCATACTGTGGCCTATGTGTTTAGGAAATACTCTCACCTCTGAGTGTAGTAGATTGCAGAGAGCAGGAAATACAGAACTCAAAGTGAGAATTGGTTTCCAACCTACCTCTGAACTCCTGCTAGCTTAACGTCCTAGACCAACTTAGAGCGTCCATGGAACATTTTGGGAGTCACAAAATCCTTCATTAGCCTTGGAGTCAGGGAACAGCATCAGTCTTGAATGGTGGACTTAGGTATAATAAATGAGCACAGCAAAACTCTGTGTTTTACTGGTTCCAGACCTTAATCATTTTTTTTTCTTATCACTTGTATCTGACCTACCAGAAAGATATAAAAATATTTTGGAAGAAATCCATTTGCTCAACCACTTAATAATTTGTTTCTGCAAGGTGCACAGTCTCTGTATGTGGAAATAAATCTAATTTTCTCTGTCATCTCTAATATTTAGACCTCTAATTTCTAATCCATGTCTTAGTTAATTGCACAGAATTTCTAATAAGCGTACCTCCACAGCCATCCTTGTTTGGTTTGTGGTTGAATTAGCCTACGTCAATTTTGCTTACTCTTAACTGGCTTTGGATACAAGTTCAATCATCTTACCATATTGCAGATCTATGCAAGAACAAAGTTGAACTTGAACCCTTCTTGGTAGTCTATAAGACAGGCTGTCAAATAAAGGCAGGAGTGAAAGGGCAATTTGCAGATTGTGTGGATGAGATTTTCTGGTTAGAAATTGCTATAACATGATCCTATATTCAAAGAGAGTTACACACATTTTAAGAAATAAACATTATTACTTTATGTGTGCTTTTTAAGCAGCAGCATTAGAGCAGCTTCAGTTAAACACAACCTGAATTATTTTAATTTGGTGTTCACCTGATTGCTACCTCTGCTAATATCACACTTTCTCAAAGCTTACCTAAATTTCTGCATTGTTGGTCTGAGGAAGTGGCTGATGTGGTACAGTGCTTGCCTAAAAAGAGCAAGGTCCCTGGTTCAGTCCCCAATACTGCAAATAAATAAATATAAAAATAAAAAAATTCTACATTGTCATTTGCTAAAGTTTGATAGTCAGCTTTCCATCATAGTAACAAAATTCTTGATATTATAAGATCATAAAGACAAAATTTGTTTTGGCTCACAATTTTTGGAATTCCAGTCCATGACCTAGTGGATCCATGCTTTTGTGCTTCTTATGAGGCAGCCATCATGGTGGGAGCACCTGGGAGAGCAAAGTTGCCCACCTGGTAGCCAGGAAGCAAAAAAGAGAGGCAGGAAGAGCATGGATTTCCATAATCTCCTTCAAGGGCATGTCTTCACTGCCCTGATTTCCTCTCTCTAGGCTCCACCTCTTAAAGGTTCTACCACCTTCTAATAGTGCTAAACTGAGAACCAAGTTTTTAGCACATGGGCCTTTGGGGGACACTCATCCATATCCAAACCATAGAGCAAGCTAAACAAGCGAATAAGCACCAAAGCTTTCTGAGAACTATTTCTACTGAGTATTTGATCATTTATCTTGTGGTTTCCTGACTGTAGAATTTCTCTCAGTTTCTGTTCTCCTAGAAGGTCACATTCCTGCCCCCAAAATATTGCTCTTTCTCCACAATTACAAGGTAACTCCCTAGACTCTTTTGTCAAAACTTATTATGCATTTGAAGTATTCTGGATTCCATTCTGCAGGCTTTCTCACAATTTTAAATGAACTGGCAAGCATTTAACATGTGAAAGATGGGCAGGAAGTCCTGAATCCTATTCAGGAAGTGAACCACACCTTGGGAAGGATCACCCACATGGAAAATGATAAAGTTCTATGTGTCTGTTTCACATACCCCATATAGGATAAAAGCCTAGTTCCCTGGACACCCAGCTGGAAATAATGTCTGTCTTCTGGAAGCCTCTCACAGTATTTTTGGTTGTGTGGTTATTATCCTTGATTTTAGCTACATGAAAAGGTTTCTTTTTCTGTTTCTTATACATCATGGGTGCTCTAAACAGAGTTTTGTAAATTTTCCTGAAAGGATTAGAGAGTGAATATTTTATGATTTTTCAGACAACACAGTCTATACTACAAGTACAGATGTTCCTTGAATTACCTTGGGGTTACATTCAGCATAATAAGCTGATAATTTCATGAGTCAAACATGTACTTAATGCACCTAACCTACTGAGCATAATAGGTTAGCAATACAGTGTTCTATTGTAATGACCATCTGTACTCACCCATGATTTTCTAGCAAAAACCAGCCACAGATAATATGTAAAAGAAAAGGTGTGACTTCGTGAAAATAAAACTATTGCAAGAACAGGCAGAGGCCAGTTTTGGCCCTTGGGCCATAGTTTGTTCTACATGACCTTAAAGGTGTTACTAAATGGTCATCTTTTGATGTTACAAGGTAAACATGTAAACAAATAAGTTGTCATTCAGCATGACAAACTATATATGTGTGTTTGTTATTAACATTTTCTTGTTATTCTTTGATGAGAAAAGTTCAGTAAATGCACTTCTATTATTATTTATTCAGAAGGAGTATATGTTTTAAGGCATGTTTTTGAAATGGAAAGAATGAGGTACTATTGGAATTATAGCAATCTATCAAACTGATAGTGCCTTACTTTTTTGTGCAGATTTTCATCTACGAGTGGCAGAACAAGGTGAAGAGAGATCAGTTTTTTCAGGAATTCTGTGATTGACTGGAACACATTAGTTAATTGGCCACTTTTCAAATAACTTACATGGTACATCTATAAAAATAGGATGATCTGAAATGAACGCATGAATGGACTTTGTATCTTGTGATCTTTTTATCACTTCATATAATAAATCAAGAAATGCTCTTTGATAATGTATAAAATATATGAACATGTGTAACATATTTTAAAATAAATATAAGAATTACCTTCCACCCTCATCCCCTGACATAACTCTTATCAGTATTTGGGAACCGTTGTTCCTAAGACAATGTGTATATTAGTCTAAGAGTCCAGTAACAAAAATATACATAGATAAATCTATTATAAATAACTGCATTATAAGAAAACATTTAAACTGTTTCCTACTCTGCCTTTTCTACTTGGCTTCATATTCAAAACTTCTCATTAATGTTATAAATCCCGTCTTAGCTAGTCCAATAGCACCATGCTGAATTGCTTTCAGTCTCCTCTCCAGTATCCTTTGATAGGGGTTACATAGGAAGAAGAATGCTCTGGTCTTGGTATTGGTAACCTCATCTTTTTCTGGTCTCCCTTCTAACTTGTCTTCTTCTCATCCTCTTTCTACATGCTCCTCTTCTAGTCACCTGCAATGTGCTGAACTTTCTGAGGGTTGCAGCTCCTCTTAGCTTTCTCTACAGAGTTTCTCTGAATGGTCTCAGCTCTTCCTCATCCACTCACTGATAACATATATTGGGTTCTCCTCCTTAGTCTTGTTTTCTGAACTCCCAATTCCTCCTGGAACCTTCCAACTCCATATATTCAAATGTGAATTCTGTACTTTTGCCATATGATTGTGCTTCAGAATTCCCACTTTCCTTATTTTATTAAAGTAATTCCCCTTCTTTATGCCTCACGTTACACATCTGAATCATCATTAAGGAAATTTTAATAGTTGACAGAGTAATTCCATTTTCATAGCACAACCTTTCAAAGTGGTCTGGATTTCTGAACATCATAGAGAGATATTTCAACAAATAAAGTTAAAGATAAATCCTTAAATGTCTGGTGTTGGTAGGGTATACCAGACAGAATTGTATTCAGAGTCAGGCAAAAGAAAGGTGAGGTAAATTCATTTTCAATGCTCACCTATTAGCTGGTGTGGTGTCTCAAAAATGGCCATAGGTAGCTAGGCACATACCATCTTTTACTAAAAATGGCGTCAGCCAATCCTATACGTTTTACCCTTGTATTTTGTATTCCCTTGTAGTTATAAGGCAGATGCAATTGTTCTGTGCTCCAAGATCCACGTTCAAGACAAAGGAGAGCAAGTGGAAGACGATGGACATCTTCCAAATCGGTCATGTCTTTTTACATCAGACAACATCTTGTCTCAGCTGCTGGAATCAGCAAGGTGGCTGAGCAGTATTGAGAGATTTAATCAGTCCCATTTCTTTCCTGAATAAATTTGAGGTTTATTTATAAGAAAGAAGGACTATACATAGGGAAAAGGAAAAAATAATTAAAAGCAGGATTGCCATGGTGAATCAGTTGTTAGTAAAATTGCCCCAAGTTGCTGCTACCTGCAAAGTGAAGACCCCGATCATGTCCACAGAGTGAAATCAAATGAGAAGTTCTCATCCCTGAGCAGAGCCTTAAACAAATTCTTTCATCACTGCCACCATTGTTATCATCCAATGACAACATCTTTGCTGTTAACAGCCAAAATTTCAGACATTATCTTTTTCTTCAGTCTTTTGGGCATTTTAAACCTACCACATTATCCTCTTGCACCATTATTTGAGGGGAAAAAAATGAGAAAGAAACCAAGTATCTAAGATTCAAGTTTACCTCTGACTTAATCTATATTAGAAGAGATGAAAGCCTTGAGAAAATGTAAGAGAAGGTGACTCTAAACTATGGTAAGGGTCCTGACATCCTTGAATAATTTGTATGCTTCATAGTAATGAACTATATCCCAACTTAATTTGGAATACTGAATTTTCTGGATACTTCTAAAGTTGTTTTCATCATTAATCATTTTGTAACACAAATTCATTTTTAAAAACAGAACTATGGCAAATACAGCAATATGGTTGGACTTTGGTCCCATGATAAGGTGAGAGCACACACGGGAGATATGGGGATAGGTAAGAAACCCAAAAAACATGAAAGTATTTGATGTCCTCACTGCAGAGGAACTAATACAGAAACTTTAAAGCAACAGCGGTCAATATGAGAAAGGGATCAGGAACTAGAGAAAAGGTCAGGTAGAGATGAATCAACTTGGGTTGTAACACATTTATTCATGGAAGCAATGTTAGGAATCTCCCGGTATAGCTATCCTTATCTCAACTAGCAAAAATGCTTCACCTTTCTTATTATTGTTTATACTCTCTCTTCATCATAATTAGAGATAAGGGCAGAACAGATTCTGCTTGAAAGCAAGGGGTGGCATGGGGGAGAGGGAAGGGGCAGAGGATAAGGGGGAGAAATGGCCCAAACAATGTATGCACATATAAATAAACGAGAAAAAAAATAAACCTTACTATCATTCTGTCAAAAAAAATAAATAAAACAGAACTATGAGGATTTTCTAGTCAACCAGACACTGTCAAAGAGGTGAAGAAAGAGTCTGTCTTTCAACAGATGGTTAAACCATCAGCAAACACAGTCAAAAAGTTCTCTCTTCCCATGAGGAATTGCTCCTGCTCACCCAACACTGTGGAACATGAACTTTGATTCAGAACAGTGTCAACAAGTTTACAAAATATCACCCATGCCATCTTTCATACAAGCTATGTGAGATGGCCATGCTTTATGAGATACTTGTCCACAGTGAAGAGTTCCAAGTAGGGTTAGGGAAGTCTGGGTGCCTCTTGTTTTCTTGTTGGTTTGTTCATTTGCAAAGTCTCCCTTTTCCTTGTGTAGCTAACTGGATTCATTTTATTGGATTCATTAATAGCCAGCTAATGATTCGACGTGTTAAAAAAATATTAGCATCTAAGTAATTTGTATCTGCAATGAAATATTTCTTTACATCAGTTGGGATGAGTAGAGTCAAAGAGTAAGATAATACAAAGTGTTGGCTAGGATGTGGAGAAATTAGCACATTCATAAACTACTGGGTATATAAAATGGTGTAGCTACTTTTAAAAACATTTTTGTAGTTCCTCAAGTGATTAAATATAGACATACTAGCCAGGATCGGTAGCTCATGCCTGTAATCCAAGCTATTCATGAGGCAGAGATCTGGAGAATCATGGTTTGAGATCAGCCCAGGCAAAAAAAAAAAAGTTAGCAAGAGACCATCTCAACAAACAAACTGGGCATGATGGTACACAGTTGTAATCCCAGCTATGCAGGAGGTTTAAGTAGGAGGATCACAGTCCAGGATAGTCCAGGCAAAAATAGTAAGACTCTATATGAAAGATAACTAAAGCAAAAAGGGTTGGGAACATGACTAAAGTGGTAGAGCCCCTGCCTTGCAAGTATAAAGCCCTGAGTTCAAACTCCAGTATCATCAAAATACATATTCACTATATGACTAAACATTTCTACTCCTAATTATCTTCAAGGACATCTGAGCACTTATGTCTAAACAGAAACTTGTAGGTGAATGTTTCTAACTGCGTTATTCCTAACAGTCAAAAATGGGAAGATGATTGCTATAATGAGGATAGCTAAGGGACACTGGGTTTCATTTTGAGATGATGAAAATATTCCACTGTACTGTGGTGATAGCTGTACAGACTTGTAAATACACTGCAAATCCATGAATTTTATACTTCAAATGGGTGAACTGTAAAGAATGTGAATTGTTTCTCAATAAAGCTGCTAAAATGAGGTCATCAAGAAGCAGGGCCAAAGAAATATGGAATGACTTAGTTCAAGCTACTATAACAAAGTACTGTGGATGGCATGCTATAAACAGAAGACATTTATTTCTCACAATCTTGGAAGATCTATTCCAAAGATCAGGATGGATTTGTGGATCAGTGGATTTGATTTCTGTGAAGGGCCCCCTTTTTCATTTATGGGTAGCCAGCTTCTCAGTGTTTTCTTACATTGTAGAGTGGAAGAGTCTTGTTTCTTCTGTTTTTCATAAGGCAAAAAATCTTATCATGGAAACTTGACCTTCATGACCTATCCTAAACTTAGTCACTTCCCAAAG
This sequence comes from Castor canadensis, assembly GCF_047511655.1. NCBI lineage: Eukaryota > Metazoa > Chordata > Mammalia > Rodentia > Castoridae > Castor > Castor canadensis. Next base: position 138,733,801 of record NC_133405.1, read on the forward strand.
ATCCCAACTCTAGGTACCATCACACTGGAGATGAGCAATTCAATATATGAATTTGGAAGGACATAAACTCTCAATTCAAAAATCTGCATGTGTTGATTAGCTAAAATATCAAAAGAACATAGCTCTGGACTCATCAAACTCTACTGAGACATTCTTGCTTCTATCACTTGCCAGAACCATATAATTAAATTCTATGTGTCCATAGAGATTTTCACTGTGTGTGAGCTCTTTTTTTCTGTAGAGAGTAGCTCCAGCTACCTTCCCAATTGGCTCATTTCTTGTTCCTGTTATGAGGTCTTTGGGGTTACTCATCTTCATCTTGGTACAAAGAACAAAGATTTTTTTTTGCCCAGTTCTGGTCATAGCATTGAGAAAGAGAGAGAGGAAGACAGACAAAGGTGTGTCATATGGAGGCAGGCAGAACATGTATCTCCATAGAGACATCTTGTCTTTCAGAAGACATCTAATGGCAAGTCAGATGTACAGCACAACTCCTGAGCTGCTCACTAGTAAGTATGTAGGGATAGCTTGTGGTCTGATCAGATTAGCCACAGAGTTTGGCAGCATTAGTTTTTTTGTGGGCATTGGGATGCCTAGGGAAGAAATGAAGGGATAAAGACTAACCCAATCACACATCTAATTAGAAGTGTAAATGGAGAAATACAACCAGGAAGGCAAATCTGGTGTTCCAATGCATAGGTCTAGAAAGGTTTGTTTTTGGTTTTGTTGCTGACAGAATAAATTTTCTGATGGTGTAAGACTATGAACGCCTGCCTTTGTTTACGTCAAAATGGGCAAAAATTTTAAAAGGTCAGGACAAAAATGCATGATAAAGTTTGTGCATTCTTTGGATTTTATTTTCATTGCTGAATATGACAGGACTCAAAAACAATGGTGCCTTTCATATGGCCAAGTTCTTGTCAGAGGAAAAATGAAAGTAACAACGCTAAAATAATGGCCAAAGACGTTTCATCCTAAAAATGCTTGGACAGTGTAATTATCTCATAAAAAACACTGACTCAATTTGAAAAGTATTCCCACAAAATCCTAGTTGGTTTTAGGCCTTGTCACAAATGGACAATTTGAGCAGAGATACATAAAATGAAGCATGATTAATTCAGGTGAACCAGTCTCAGGGTGAATCAGTCTCAGGGTCTTAATCCAATGCCTCACAGCATGAATTGGGACTTGCCCTGTACTTGCCAGGCATGTGTTCTCCCACTTGAGTCACACGTCTATCCTTTTGCCAGGTTGGCCTGAGACCACAATCCTCCTCCCATACCATTTACATAGCTGGGATTACAGGCATGAGCATCCACACATGGCTCAAACTCAGACTTTTGATATCATTTGCATTGTGCCAATACACAACACCAACCAAATAAAATGCCTTTAAGCTATGGAACAGGAAGGAACATCTCCGATAAATCCTAGTAGTGGTTTTAGGTATGTGACAATTTAAGATGGTTATTCTAGATTAATTACCAAGGTGGATAAAATCGAGTTTTCAGTAACTAAATATTCTCTCTAAATTTCTTTTTTACATATTCACAATGACATTCCTTTCTGTACAATCTATAGCTCAGTCTCCATGCTTCATTAGGAGGGACAAAACCCTGGAGCAAAGTTTCACTCATAGTTTTAATGGAATGACCAAGGGAACTCTCATTTTATTCCTGTTTATGAAAATTTAAAAATCCCTGTGGGAATCATTGTTTACTCAGTTCCTCATCAGCCAATTCTCAACAAGAGAAGCCTTGAATTCACTCTGGATTTATGACCAGTCCTTCAGTCTCAGTGCCATGTAAAGGTGTCTCCTCTTGCTTTAAGAAACTTTAATAATAAAAGAGGTAAAGGATCTATTGGGCCCCAAGGGATTGGTTCCAGGAACCTCTGTGGGTAGCCAAATTCCACAGATGCTCTGACTCTTGTGTAAGATGGTATGGTATTCACATACACCAGTGCACATCCTCCTGGATACTTTAAATCATCTCTAGATTACATGCACACTTAACAGAGTGTAAGCACTAAGTAAAGAATTATTTTATTATATTGCTTAGGAAATAAAGACAAGAAAAAAGTCTGTACATGTTCAATACAAACACATTTTTGACTATTTTTCATCTGAGATTTGTGGAATCTGCAGATTCAAACCTGTTCCCATAGACACAAAAGGAAATTGTACTACATTTCCTTGACTCTAAGAAACCTCTCATGGTAAGGCAGACCCTTATTTTGTGGTCTTCTGAAAGTGAACTAGACATTGCCAACTGGCAATTAACTGATCATAAACTGTTTTCTTAACACTTATGATTTTTATTTTATCCCTACTTGAACAGCAATTTTTCTTTATTTAGTACAAATTTAGAACTAGAATGTCCCCCAAAGGTTCTTGTGTTAAAGGCTTGGTCTCCAGCGCAGCACTATCAGGAAGTGATGGAAACTTTAAGAGGTGAGGTGTAGTGGGAGGACTTCAGTGGGAATGCCCTTGAAGGGGATCACTGTATCCTGGTCCTTTCCTCTTTTTTCTTTTTTACTTCTTAGTGACGACGTTAAGGGTTTTGCTCCACCATGTGCTTCTGCAATGATGTTCTGTCTTGCCACAGGCTCAAAAGCAAGTGGGTCAATTGATCATAGACTGAAATCCAAAACTGTTGGCCAAAATAAATCTTTTTTCTTTATGCATTATTATCTCAGGTACTTTTTTTTTTACAATAATGGAAAGCTAACACATTTTGTGGCATTACTTTGATGTATATATAAACCAGGAAAGAGACATAAAAGTGATGAGTAAAAGGGTCCTTCAAACATTTTTACTTTCAGAGTAATCAAAGTTATTAATGTTTGTGTCTTCCAACATCATGACATAATCTTCCATACTATTAATTGTGCTACTAATGTGCAGATATTTTGCGCTGTGTTCTCTACTTTCATTGAAGAGTATGCTGCTTGTGTACACACCTCCATAATCAAAGAATGATTGAGAATATTGCAAACTGTTCCGCTCTCAACTACCAGTCCATTCTCTCCCCAGTAGCCCTCCAGTAATGACTCCACACCATAAAATCTCTTAGATAATAAAAATAAGAATCATGGAATATGCATTCCTTTTTTACCTGCTTGTTTTACTTAATGTTACATTTATGGGACCATTGGAAATGCGTGAAATCATGTTTAGTTCATTTTCATTACTGTGTGGAGTTCTAGTATATAAAAATACTCTCATTTATTAATGGATCCTAGTACTGATGGACATGTGTATGTCTCCCATCTGGAGATTTTTACAAAGAATGAGCTCAGTTTTGAATATGTATTTTAGATATATACCTAGAAGAGAAAGTGATGGCTTCTATTATATGTGTATATCCAACTCTAGCAGATAATAATGCTAACTTTTCAAAGAGCTTTATTGATTTATACTTCTACCAATGGCATGCAAGAATTGCTGTAGCTATTCTTTATCTGCCACCAGTCACACGTGGTATTTAAATTTAATTGCAGTAAAGTAAGCCAGCATGAGAAAGACAAAGGTCACGTTTTCCTCTCAGATGTGGAAGATAGATCCAAAAGATAAACAGATACACAAATACAAGATTGATCATATGTACATACAGACATATGTATATATACAAAACATGAGGAGACTAGAGGAAGGAGGGAGAGGAAAATAGAATGATAGAGTGAGTAATATTAAAATACATCATGCCTGGGAAGAGGAAGACACATTGAAATGCACTAAAAGCAGTTGAACAATACAAGGTAGGGGAGAAATAAAAAGAAAGAGAAATAGAAGGAGCTATACTGATTGAAGTACAATATATCTACAGGTGAACTACCATGGCAAATCCCCTTTGAATAATGAACTTACACTTAAACAATGAAGGTCAAGAATGTGTAAAACAGCTCTTGTTACGGAGAGGATATGACCAGCATGGGGAGGGGGAATGATAAGGATAAAAGAGGGGCAATATGGCTGATACACTTCATATGCATGTATGAAGACAGAACACTGAAACCTGTCATTATCAATTTATGTAGGAGGAAGAGGAATGTGGGAGAATGATGGTGGAAATGAACCTAACCAAACTGTGCTGCAAGCATGTATGGAAACGTCACAGTTAAAACTCTTGTGCAACTGTTACATGCTAATAAAAACGTTAAAATAAATGAATTGAATTGCAATGAAATAAGTCAGAAACAGAAATTAAGCTCCTCCAATTAGTAGCCAAATTGCAAGTACTTGGTGACTTCTTGGAGCTACAGGACAACCAAGAATAGACCATTTTTATCCTCACAGAAAGTTATATTGGGCAGCACTGCTCTAGATCCTTGCAAGGCTCAGAATTGTGAGTCACCTTAAACTTAGAAATCTAGGTGAATGGGTATAGTTTCTGTGGTTAAATTTCTCTCTCTCTCTCTCTCTCTCTCTCTCTCTGTCTCTCTCTCTCTTTCTCTCTATCTCTCTCTCCTGCATGGGCTCACTCACATTTGCAGGTATCCATTATATACTTGACCATATCAAGCTCTTTTCTGGACACATTTGTTGCAAATCCCTCCTCTCCTCCCACCTCCCACACATGGCTGGCTTTGTCATTCACTGAACAGTGACCACTTTTCAACAGTGGTTTTTCTTGATAACACTGCAACATTTTACATTCTCTAAGGTTAGTGCCTTTTGTGTACTGTTTATAAAAGCTTTGCTTAAATCAAGGGGCTAAGATGTTTGACTTTTTTATTTTTGAGATGGTTATTTTAATGAGTACTTCAGAAAAAGGAATGCTGTTTGCTATTCAATGGGAATAAGATAGGTGAGCATAAATAGAACACCAAAAGGAGTTGCCAAAATGTGCCACCTTAGAGGGAGCAGATGCTTTCCATGAAGGTTCTAGAAAGAGTACAGTGGTACATATTTTTCTTGTAAAATATTCATTTTTATCCCAGTTCAGTATGTTCAACATGAATACGTGAGGCATCAGGGTTTTTTTTGGTGGTGGGGTAGAAATAATCAATATTTATTTTCCAATAGACAGAGAGCATCAGCAGACACAGCTATAGGGTTCCTCTGTAGATCACACATTCATAAGGCATGATTAGCTCAACTGGGAGAAAACCAAGACCGTGTGTTCTCTGTCACAATACTTACTTCACAGTGTAAACAGGTGAACAAATGAACACCACTACTGTGTATGCATAGAATTCCAGAAGGAAAGGCATGACTTGGCAAAAAAAAAAATTGGGATCCTAAAGTCAGGTGCAATGACTACGGAAACTTTGTGTGGCAATCTTCATCCTCACTTCAACAGGAACCTTCAACATGGTGATGAATTCTCTGCTCAGAAGTGGAGTCTTTCGTTCTCTTCCTTACCCAACCATTAGATGAATCATCTGCTCAATATTACTACATATACAAAAGGGTTAAGAAAAAAAATGAATCAAAGAACATCCAGCTGTTCCTATTAACACATCATCTCTAAGGTTTACGACAAGGCCTGAGAAACTTCAGATGTCATAAAATAGGAAAATGGTTACAAAAAATAATAAATGAGGTAGATAAATTAAAGCTTTCATACTCAGGACTTTCCTGTTCCAACTTTTTAACCTTCATGCAATACAGGGGAGGGGTGGTCTTCATTATTACTTGGCCTAAGTTGCACCAAGAAAATTTTTGTAAAAATCAGCATGTGAACCTGTGACAGGAAGCACACACCTTCTCAAGAATGAGAATTGGTTCTTCCACAGTGCGAGCACTGCAGAACCACATTAGTCTTCTGAGAATCCCTACTCAGGTGCCCACCTTTCTTGGTTTCTGGAAAGACAAAGTCATGGGAGGTGTGGTGAGTACTTGGCACTCTGGGGGCTCCACACAGACTATATTTAAATAAGCAGCCACACACACATTGACTCCCTAAGACCTAGAAGAAGTTTCTTTGAGGGCATCTTTTAAGACCTAGGTATCATTCTATGTTATCTTTTTGCATTTTCTTATGATTAAAATTATAGGCATTATTTTTGTGTATATGTGCATTCATTATTTCATAGGCACTTGAGGCCCAACTACTTAACAGAGCTGTCTTTGAACATCAATAGGGCAAGTGAACCATTTAATGGGAAAGTAGCAATAACAAAACCAGAAACTCAATAACTAAAGTCTTACTTTACATCCCATACCAAACATATTTCAGCTGGACGAAACATAGCATTTTAAAAGAAAAAAATTTTAAATATGTTATAAAAAATGGAAAAGTCGTAATAGAATTTGGGGATGTGGAAATGTTATCTAAGCTTGACCTTAAATGTAGAACTCAGAAAGAGAGACCTGTGCTCTTGGTGACTGGGCTAATCCAGTTCTGCCCTCCACCTCTTTCTCTTCCCACTCCCAAACTCTCATTCCCCATATATACACCTAATGGACACCATTCATCCTTCAGATAGTAGCCCAAACATCATTTTTTGTCCATCTATACCAATTTCATAAATTAGATTTCCCTAGGGAACATATGGATGATAACTTTTCATATCTCTTCATTACACTTACCAGCATTAATAACTATACCTTACTTCTATAATTTACAAAATCAATCTTTCTTTCCTCCAGTTCAAGAAAGTGCCCCAGAGAAAGACAAGGTGTATTTTTTTCTCACCATTAATATCTTAGCAATTCTGTCTCTTGCTCACAGACAGGGCTCAGAAAACCTTTAAACAAAAAATGAAATGCTTACAGATTTCTCTATACAAATAAACACTTCTGTATAATATGAAGACATACATGGTAAATATGCAGAGAATGGTTTATATATATGTATATATATATATTGCTTGTATTGATTAGTTACTGTATAAAGAGTTCTTAAAATCAATAGGAAAATATTTTCGAAATAAAATTTTGGCTAAGGCAATAGAAAACTATTTGCACAAGCATTATAGGGCCCATAAACATAAGAAAAATGGTTCAATTAAATGGTAAACAAAAATGTTTACATTTAAACACTGCATAAATTTTCCTTGACTAGATCAACATGTAATAGCAAATAACAATGTGAGTAAGGATATAAGGAGAATGTTCTTGGAGAATTGTGTATAGTATTTATTTATGGTAGGTATCCTGAATTATATTTTTAAAAAAACCTTAAAACTATATTAAACTTGTCTCCATAAATAAAATGTTAAGAATTTAACCCACAGAAAATTTGCAGAAATGAGAAAATAAATAATCTCTCAAAATTTATAACACTAAAACATCACAATGGATTTACTTTCCTATGATACATATTGGTTAATTAATTATGACACATCCATATAAGAAAATACTGTATCTGATGATGGACAGACATAATCATAATATTGTTTAGTTGTTGGAAAACAATAAAGCCTTAGATAAGGTTAATAGTTCTTATCACTATCAAAGGGTAGGTGACATTTTTGATAATCGTTATACTTTGGATCTCAAATGTCCCCCAAAACTCATGCATTGAAAAGCTTGGTCCCTAGCTGGTGGCAATATTGGCAAAGCCAGGACTTGTAGGGTATTTTAGAACCCTCTCTCTCTCTCTCTCTCTCTCTCTCTCTCTCTCCTTCTTTCTTGTCCACTATGACACAAGACAATTTGGTCCACCTCATGTCCCCCCATCATTATGTTCTGCCTCACCACAGCTCAGAAACATTGGAGCCAACTGACCATGGACTGAAATCTCTGAAACAATGAGCCAAAATAAATTCTTCTTTTATTAGTTGAAAATCTTAGGTATTTTGTTACAGTGATGGAAAACTGACTAACCCATTGATCAATCAGTATTCTTCCAACTTTTTTCAAAGAAAACATTACAACACACTCACACACACTCCAAACAACTTTTCCTTAATCATTTTTGCTTTATTCCATTGTTGTGGCTTTGTAAATATAGAACTGTGCTGACCAGAGAGGTAGGTGGTGGAAAAAATTAATTAAAACCAAATGAATGTCACAGTTCAGTACTTTTGTCACACTATCTACTTTTCAAATGCTCAATAGCACGTGTCCAAGTGGTTTCCATACTGAAAAATGAAAAGATATTGAACACATCCATCATCATAAAACATTCCACGGGGTTGACCTAGAGCATAACGAAACCCTCCAGACTGTCTGGGAATCCCTTCTTATGAGATTTTTCTCGGATCTCTCTGAATGGTATCTACTATCCTTGCTATAATGAGCCTTTATAATTTTTCAAATACAGGTTTCATTCTAAATATTTTGTGTAAATACTGTATAGGTTATTTTTAATCACTGTTGAGAAATAATTTGCACTTTGCACGATGGGCCTTTGTAAAGTGTGTGATGCAATGACTTATATAGTATATCCACAGAGTTGTATACCCATCAATATGACCAATTTTAAGGCTTTTTCATTACTATACACAGAAACTCCATACATCGCAGCTCTTATCCCATAAACCTCCTTATCTTCCCAGTTCTAGACAACCCTTAACTTATTTTATTTTCTATGGATTTATCTATGCAGAATATTTCAAGTGAATAGATTAATACAATATGTAGTTTTCTCCACATGGCTTTTTTCATTAAGTATAGTATTTTTAGTTTCATCCATTTTGTAGCATGCATTAATACTTACATTTTTATTGACAAGTAATACTGTATTATATGGCTATACCACATTTTATTATTCTTTATGATTTATTTCTGGGTTTAAAACTTTTTAATATTTGCTTTTAAAGTTAACATTAGATAAATAAGTTTTGGTAAGTTATTGAATGTCCCACATTCATATTTGCTACTATATTTTATTAAGTGTCCATACTTAATCTATTTTTTTTTCTTTTATTATTCATATGTGCATACAAGGCTTGGTTCATTTCTCCCCCCTGCCCCCACCCCCTCCCTTACCACCCACTCCACCCCCTCTCGCTCCCCCCCCCAATACCCAGCAGAAACTATTTTCCCCTTATCTCTAATTTTGTTGTAGAGAGAGTATAAGCAATAATAGGAAGGAACAAGGGGTTTTGCTGGTTGAGATAAGGATAGCTATACAGGGCATTGACTCACATTGATTTCCTGTGCGTGGGTGTTACCTTCTAGGTTAATTCTTTTTGATCTAACCTTTTCTCTAGTACCTGTTCCCCTTTTCCTATTGGCCTCAGTTGCTTTAAGGTATCTGCTTTAGTTTCTCTGCATTAAGGGCAACAAATGCTAGCTAGTTTTTTAGGTGTCTTACCTATCCTCACCCCTCCCTTGTGTGCTCTTGCATTTATCATGTGCTCATAGTCCAATCCATTTGTTGTGTTTGCCCTTGATCTAATGTCCACATATGAGGGAGAACATACGATTTTTGGTCTTTTGGGCCAGGCTAACCTCACTCAGAATGATGCTCTCCAGTTCCATCCATTTACCAGCGAATGATAACATTTCGTTCTTCTTCATGGCTGCATAGAATTCCATTGTGTATAGAAACCACATTTTCTTAATCCATTCGTCTGTGCTGGGGCATCTTGGCTGTTTCCATAACTTGGCTATTGTGAATAGTGCCGCAATAAACATGGGTGTGCAGGTGCCTCTGGAGTAACAGTCTTTTGGGTATATCCCCAAGAGTGGTATTACTGGATCAAATGGTAGATCGATGTCCAGCTTTTTAAGTAGCCTCCAAATTTTTTTCCAGAGTGGTTGTACTAGTCTACATTCCCACCAACAGTGTAAGAGGGTTCCTTTTTCCCCGCATCCTCGCCAACACCTGTTGTTGGCGGTGTTGCTGATGATGGCTATTCTAACAGGGGTGAGGTGGAATCTTAGCGTGGTTTTAATTTGCATTTCCTTTATTGCTAGAGATGGTGAGCATTTTTTCATGTGTTTTCTGACCATTTGAATTTCTTCTTTTGAGAAAGTTCTATTTAGTTCACTTGCCCATTTCTTTATTGGTTCATTAGTTTTGGGAGAATTTAGTTTTTTAAGTTCCCTGTATATTCTGGTTATCAGTCCTTTGTCTGATGTATAGTTGGCAAATATTTTCTCCCACTCTGTGGGTGTTCTCTTCAGTTTAGAGACCATTTCTTTTGATGAACAGAAGCTTTTTAGTTTTATGAGGTCCCATTTATCTATGCTATCTCTTAGTTGCTGTGCTGCTGGGGTTTCATTGAGAAAGTTCTTACCTATACCTACTAACTCCAGAGTATTTCCTACTCTTTCTTGTATCAACTTAAGAGTTTGGGGTCTGATATTAAGATCCTTGATCCATTTTGAGTTAATCTTGGTATAGGGTGATATACATGGATCTAGTTTCAGTTTTTTGCAGACTGCTAACCAGTTTTCCCAGCAGTTTTTGTTGAAGAGGCTGCTATTTCTCCATCGTATATTTTTAGCTCCTTTGTCAAAGATAAGTTGCTCATAGTTGTGTGGCTTCATATCTGGATCCTCTATTCTGTTCCACTGGTCTTCATGTCTGTTTTTGTGCCAGTACCATGCTGTTTTTATTGTTATTGCTTTGTAATATAGTTTGAAGTCAGGTATTGTGATACCTCCTGCATTGTTCTTTTGACTGAGTATTGCCTTGGCTATTCGTGGCCTCTTGTGTTTCCATATAAATTTAACAGTAGATTTTTCAATCTCTTTAATGAATGTCATTGGAATTTTGATGGGAATTGCATTAAACATGTAGATTACTTTTGGGAGTATCGACATTTTTACTATGTTGATTCTACCAATCCATGAGCATGGGAGATCTCTCCACTTTCTATAGTCTTCCTCAATCTCTTTCTTCAGAAGTGTATAGTTTTCCTTGTAGAGGTCTTTCACATCTTTTGTTAGGTTTACACCTAGGTATTTGATTTTGTTTGAGGCTATTGTAAATGGAATTGTTTTCATACATTCTTTTTCCGTTTGCTCATTTTTAGTGTATAGAAATGCTAATGATTTTTCTATGTTGATTTTATATCCTGCTACATTGCTATAGCTATTGATGATGTCTAGAAGCTTCTGAGTAGAGTTTTTTGGGTCTTTAAGGTATAGGATCATGTCGTCTGCAAATAGGGATATTTTGACAGTTTCTTTACCTATTTGTATTCCTTTTATTCCTTCTTCTTGCCTAATTGCTCTGTCTAGGAATTCCAGTACTATGTTGAATAGGAGTGGAGATAGTGGGCATCCTTGTCTGGTTCCTGATTTTAGAGGGAATGGTTTTAATTTTTCTCCATTAAGTATAATGCTGGCTGTAGGTTTGTCATATATAGCTTTTATAATGTTGAGGAACTTTCCTTCTATTCCTAGTTTTCTTAGAGCTTTTATCATGAAATGATGTTGGATCTTATCAAAGGCTTTTTCTGCATCTATTGAGATGATCAAGTGGTTTTTGTCTTTGCTTCTGTTAATGTGGTTTATTACATTTATTGATTTTCGTATGTTGAACCACCCCTGCATCCCTGGGATGAAGCCTACCTGGTCGTGGTGAATAATCTTTTTGATGTGTTGCTGAATTCGATTTGCCATTATTTTGTTGAGGATTTTTGCATCAATGTTCATTAAGGAGATTGGCCTATAGTTCTCCTTTTTGGAGGTGTCTTTGCCTGATTTTGGGATAAGTGTAATACTGGCTTCATAAAATGTGTTTGGCAGTTTTCCTTCCCTTTCTATTTCATGGAACAGTTTAAGGAGGGTTGGTATCAGTTCTTCTTTAAAGGTCTGATAGAATTCAGCAGAGAATCCATCAGGTCCTGGACTTTTCTTTTTCGGGAGACTCTTGATTGCTACTTCAATTTCATTCTGTGTTATAGGTCTATTCAGGTGATTAATTTCCTCTTGGTTCAGTTTTGGATGATCATATGTATCTAGAAATCTGTCCATTTCTTTTAGATTTTCAAATTTATTTGAATATAGGTTCTCAAAGTAGTCTTTGATGATTTCCTGGACTTCCATGGTGTTTGTTGTTATCTCCCCTTTTGCATTCCTGATTCTACTAATTTGGGTTTTTTCTCTCCTCATTTTAGTCAGGTTTGCCAGGGGTCTATTGATCTTGTTTATTTTTTCAAAGAACCAACTTTTTGTTTCATTAATTCTTTGTATGGTTTTTTTGGTTTCTATTTCGTTGATTTCAGCTCTTATTTTTATTATTTCTCTCCTTCTATTTGTTTTGGGATTTGCTTGTTCTTGTTTTTCTAGGAGTTTGAGGTGTATCATTAGGTCATTGATTTGGGATCTTTCAATCTTTTTAATATATGCACTCATGGCTATAAACTTTCCTCTCAAGACTGCCTTAGCTGTGTCCCATAGGTTCCGGTAGGTTGTGTTTTCATTTTCATTGACTTCCAGGAACATTTTAATTTCCTCTTTTATTGCATCAATGATCCATTCTTCATTAAGTAATGAGTTATTTAGTTTCCAGCTGTTTGCATGTTTTTTGTCTTTACTTTTGTTGTTGAGTTCTACTTTTACTGCATTGTGGTCAGATAGTATGCATGGTATTATTTCTGTTTTCTTATATTTGCTGAGGCTTGCTTTGTGCCCTAGGATATGATCTATTTTGGAGAAGGTTCCATGGGCTGCTGAGAAGAATGTATATTGTGTAGAGGTTGGATGAAATGTTCTGTAGACATCTACTAGGTCCACTTGATCTATTGCATATTTTAGATCTTGGATTTCTTTATTGAGTTTTTGTTTGGATGACCTATCTATTGATGCTAATGGAGTGTTAAAGTCTCCCACAACCACTGTGTTGGCGTTTATATATGCTTTTAGGTCTTTCAGGGTATGTTTGATGAAATTGGGTGCGTTGACATTGGGTGCGTACAGATTGATGATTATTATTTCCTTTTGGTCTATTTCCCCTTTTATTAGTATGGAATGTCCTTCTTTATCTCGTTTGATCAATGTAGGTTTGAAGTCTACTTTGTCAGAGATAAGTATTGCTACTCCTGCTTGTTTTCGGGGGCCATTGGCTTGGTAAATCTTCTTCCAGCCTTTCATCCTAAGCATATGCTTATTTCTGTCGGTGAGATGAGTCTCCTGTAAGCAACAAATTGTTGGATCTTCTTTTTTAATCCATTTTGTCAAACGGTGTCTTTTGATGGGTGAATTAAGTCCATTAACATTAAGTGTTAGTACTGATAGGTATGTGGTGATTCCTGCCATTTAGTTATCTTAGTTGTTTGGAGGTTTGATTGTGTGTACCTAACTTGATGTTACTCTCTACTGTCTTGCTTTTTCTTATCCTGTGGTTTGGTGCTGCCTGCCTTTTCATGGTTAAGTTGGGTGTCACTTTCTGTGTGCAGGATCCCTTGCAGAATCTTTTGTAATGGTGGCTTTGTGGTCACATATTGTTTTAGTTTCTGCTTATCATGGAAGACTTTTATTGCTCCATCTATTTTGAATGATAGCTTTGCTGGGTAGAGTATCCTGGGGTTGAAGTTATTTTCATTCAGTGCCCGGAAGATCTCACCCCACGCTCTTCTTGCTTTTAATGTTTCTGTTGAGAAGTCTGCTGTGATTTTGATGGGTTTACCTTTGTATGTTACTTGTTTTTTCTCTCTTACAGCCTTCAATATTCTTTCCTTAGTTTCTGAACTTGTTGTTTTAATGATGATATGTCGTGGAGTAGTTCTATTTTGATCTGGTCTGTTTGGTGTCCTGGAGGCCTCTTGCATGTGTATGGGAATATCTTTCTCTAGATTTGGGAAATTTTCCGTTATTATTTTGTTGAATATATTACGCATTCCCTTCGCTTGCACCTCTTCTCCTTCTTCGATGCCCATGATTCTCAAGTTTGGTCTTTTGATGGAGTCAGTGAGTTCTTGCATTTTCTTTTCACAGGTCTTGAGTTGTTTAATTAATAGTTCTTCAGTTTTTCCTTTAATTACCATTTCATCTTCAAGTTCTGAGATTCTGTCTTCTGTTTGTTCTATTCCGCTGGATTGGCCTTCCGTTTTGTTTTGCAGTTCTGTTTCATTCTTTTTTCTGAGGTTTTCCATATCCTGGCTGTTTTCTTCTTTATTGTTGTCTATTTTTGTCCTGAGTTCATTTATCCATTTATTCATTGTGTTCTCTCTTTCACTTTGGTGTTTATACAGTGCTTCTATGGTTTCCTTTATTTCTTCTTTTGCTTTTTCAAATTCTCTATTTTTATTGTCTTGGAATTTCTTGAGTGTCTCCTGTACATTTTGGTTGACCCTATCCAGTATCATCTCTATAAAATTCTCATTGAGTACTTGTAGTATGTCTTCTTTTAAATTATTCTTGTGGGCTTCATTGGGTCCTTTGGCATAGTTTATCTTCATTTTGTTGGAGTCTGGATCTGAGTTTCTATTCTCTTCATTCCCCTCTGGTTCCTGTACTAATTTTTTGCTGTGGGGAAACTGGTTTCCTTGTTTTTTCTGTCTTCCTGTCATTGTCCTTGGTGTTGTTACTGTCCCTGTACTGTGTGCAATTAAGTATTTTCTAGCTTGTAATAATAACAATGGTAATATTGAGAATGGAAGAGTGAGCTGAGATGGAAAGCAAGAAGTTAAAGAAAAGGGGAAAACAAATATACAGACAAGAGGGAGAAAGCAGAACAAGGTATCAGACAAGAGAGTTTCAAAGGTATAAACAGGGAGTGTTAGTGTAGTAATCGACAGTAAGCTGAACAGACAATAGAGAGACAGAGAGAGGATTGAAAATCAAAGATAAAAAAATAAAAAATAAGTATATGAAAGTAATATCTATTTATAAAAATGAATTAAAATAAAATGGAAAATAGAAAATTAAAAAAAAAAAAAAAACAAAAAACCAAAAACTTCCAAGTTTATATGCAATGCAGTTTCAGTCTTAATAATTTGGATGTCCGTGTCAATCTCCAGTCCTGGAGTTGGTGCCTCAGATGTTGTTCTGTAGTTGTCTCATCAAAGGGGATGCATAAAGTAGAACAAAACTACACACTCACACACACACAGAGGATTAAAAAAAAAAAAAAAGCCCCACCAAGTGTCCCCAGTTCAAATGCAATACAGTTTCAGTAAGTTTTTCGGCTTGCAGGTGTAATTCGGTTGTTCTCTCATCAAAGGTAGGGAGAAAAAGAAAAAAAAAGCGTCTGGAGGCAGTTCTGAGAGTGGTATCTGCAACTGTGGCTTGCCTGCCTGCTGCTCTCCGCCTGTAGCTGGCGGCGTTATTTGTGCAGATCTCTGGGGTGAGCTAGCACTCACCTGGTCCCACAGGCTTTGTTTGCTCAGAGTTCTCCTGTGCGGGGGAGGGGGGCCTCTGCTACAGGCTTTTCCCTTTCCAAGCACTGGGAAAGGTGACACTGCCCAGCGTTGTCAGGCCTGCGTGTTTATTTACAGTTCACGTGGGAAGTGGGTCTTCCCTCCTCTCACAAGCGTCCCGCTCCTGGTTGCTGGGCGCGCGCCCCGCTCCCGCCAGAGCCTCTCCGGCCCGCCTGGCTTGTTTATTTACAGTCCCGGGAAGGATTCCCTTCCCCCAATCTTCAGCGCTCAGGGCGCCCCACCCTCTTTCCAGCGTGTCTTAACTGTTCTTATTGCTTAGTACTCAGTTTCTCTTTTTTTCCCGGGTGGACGTCAGTCTGTCCAGGGGGCTATGCTGCTCTGGCCCAGGCTTGTCTGTGGGGGAACCGCGGTACCGCAAAGCTCACCTGGTCCGCGTCTTCCCAAGCCGTATGGGCGCCGGCCACTGGCGGCCCCGGGGGCCTCCTCGGTTCTCCGTTTAACGTGAAGTGGAGATTCTCTGTGCCGGCTGGAGGTGTGGAGGAGTCAAAGTTATGCCTTTTCTCGGTGATTATGCCTGCAAAGTGTGTCTCCAGCGTCTCTCCAAGATTTCACTATAGGAGGGTCGCTTTCTGATTCCTACCTGTAGCCGCCATCTTGGAATTTCTCCATACTTAATCTATACGTTTACTAACCATTTCTTGTATCATTTCTAGAAATCCATATACTCATAAAATCATCTAATACTCAGTCACAATAAGACACTAGAATTATTATTCTTTTCTAGATTTGCTTACAACATTTTGTAATGAAATTAGAAATATTTAAAAGTTTCCAAGAAGAAAAACAACATTATACTTTTCCACATAATATTTTTAGTGATCAGAACTAAACTTCAAATTTTATTTACAAGGTATAAACTCAATAAATGGAACACACAAAAGCCCATGCACAGATGTTTAGAGTATCTTTATTCATAATCACCAAAACTTGAAAATGACCAAGATGTCCTTTAGTAAGGGAATAGATAATGAGCTGTGGTACATTCAGGCGATGGAATATCTCAGGTATACAATAATGGAATGAAGTCATTGAAGAAACTTAAATGTATATTACAAAGTGAAAAAAGCCAGTCCCAAAAGGCTACATCTTGAACATTTCTAACCATGTGACATTCTAGAATTGGGAAAACAATGAAGACTATAAAATGATCCGTGGTTAACAGGGTCTGGTGAAGGAGCAATGAATACGCAGGGCACAAAGGGTTTTTAGGGCAGTGAAACTTTTCTGCACAATATTATAATGGTGAGTACATGGCATTATTTATTGTCCAAATGCAATAAATATACAGCACCAAGAGGGATCTAAATATAAAGGTGCATCAATAGAAGTTCATCAACTGAAACAAATATACTACTTTAGTGGAGGATGTTGATGATAAGGGGTGCTTTGGGGGAGGTTGCAAGTCTATGGGAACACTATCTTTTGCACAGTTGTTGCTGTGAACTACAAATTACTTTAAAAAGTAAAAATTTAAAAGAAAGCAACCTCATAAGAAAGGACAGTAGCACAATCAACCCCAAATAAAAACTACAAATTGTCTGTGCTTACATTTTATTTGTGTGTAGTGGAGGTCATAGGTTCTCAAAAGGTTCTCAAAGACTTTTAGTGTCTGTGGAGACAGAGGTGGGGGCGGAGGTGTACATATTCTCTACTTTCCACTAAATTTCGCTGCAAAACTAAAATTGCTTTAGTAAATTAAGATGATCAATTTTAATGTTTTTCTTTTTATTGTTGTTCTAGGTGGAGGTACACTGTGGCATTTCCAAAAGTTCTTACAATATCAAATATATCATATTTGAATTTGCACCCTCCATCATTCTCTTTTATCTCCTTCTCCCCTCATTCCTGGAATAGTTTCATCAGGTCTCATTTTTTCATTTTCATACATTTTTTTATTTTATTATTCATATGTGCGTACAAGTCTTGGGTCATTTCTCCCCCCTGCCCCCATCCCCTCCCTTACCACCCACTCTGCCCCCTCCCTCTCCCCCCCACCCCCTCAATACCCAGCAGAAACTATTTTGCCCTTATTTCTAATTTTGTTGTAGAGAGAGTATAAGCAATAATAGGAAGGAACAAGGGTTTTTTCTGGTTGAGATAAGGATAGCTATACAGGGTCCATTTTCATACATGAGTACACAGTATTTGCACCATATTCACTCTCCTACCCCCTTTCTCCACGTCTTGCCTGCTCATACTGGTACCAATCCCCCAGACAGGACCTGTTCTACCCTCCTGTTCTCTTATTTTGCAAAAAGAAAGTTATCATTTTTGTTTCTTTAAGATAGCTATACAGGGAGTTTCCATGTGACATTTCTATGTATGCATGTATTACAACCCAAATTGGTTCATCTCCTCTATTTTTCTCTGTTTTACCTTACTCCCATTCTTATGGTGATTCCAACAGGTTTTAAAATTCTATTTTCCTTTGTTATATAGAAAGTACACCAATTGCATTCACCTTTTTAACTTCTTTCTTTTATACCCCCTCTCTCATATGTGACATCCCCTTAGTGTGACTTATTTTTCATAATATTGCTTATACTTATATAAGGTCTATATTCCACATATGAGAGAAAACATGCAGCTTTTCGCTTTCTGCACCTGGCTAACTTCACTTAAGATGACGTTCTTCAGTTTCATCCATTTATCTGCAAACAACAAAATTTCATTCTTCTTTGTGGCTGAAAAAAATTCCATTGTGTGTAAATACCACATTTTCTTAAACCATTCATCAGTAGTAGGGTATCTTGGCTGTTTCCATAGCTTAGCTATCATGAATAATGTTGCAATTAACATGGATGTGCTGGTGCCGTTATTGGAACTTGACTTATATTCCTTCAGGTATATCCATAGGGCTGGAATTGCTGGATCCTATGGCAGATTTTTTTTTAGTTTTTTGAGGAGCCTCCATACTGTTTTCCGTAGTGGTTGTACTAGCTTACATTCCCACTAACAGTGTATGAGGCTTCCTTTTTCCTCATCAACATTTGTTATTGGCAGTGTTCTTGATGGTAGCCACTCTACCGGGAGTGAAGTAGATAGAATCTTAATATGGTTTTGATTTGCATTTCCTTTATGGCCAGGGATATAGAGTGTTTCTTCATGTGTTTTTTAGCCATTTGGACTTCTTCCTTTGATAAAGCTCTGTTCAGTTCACTTACCCATTCCTTCATTGGGTCATTGATTTTTTTGAATTCCCTGTATACTCTGGTTATTAATCCCTTGTCACGTGTATAGCTGGCAAAGATTTTCTTCCATTCTGTGTGCAGCCTCTTCTATTTGGTGACCATTTCTTTTTCTGTACAGAAGTTTTTCAATTTCATGTAGTTCTATTTATCAATCTTAGTTGATAAGATTTATTAACTCTTAGTTGCTGAGCAATTTGAATTCTATTTAGGAAGTCTTGGTTATGTCTGTTAATTCCAGTGATTCTTGCTCTTTCCTGAACTCACTTCAAAGTTTCAGGTCTTATATTAAGGTCCTTAATCCACTTTGAGTTGATAACTAGTACAGGGTAATAGTTTCAGCTTACCCTGAATGGATATACCTTCAATGGATCTAGTTTCAGTTTTCTGCAGGCAGATATCCACTTTTCCCAGCAACATTTGTTGAAGTGGCTGTCTTTTCTACACCATGTGTTTTTGGCACCTTTGTCAAAAATCAGATGGGCACAGCTGTGTGGCTTCATATCTGGGTCTTTTATCCTGTTCCACTGGTCTTCATGTCTGTTTTTGTGCCAGCGTCATGCTGTTTTCTTGCTATGGCTCTGTAGTATATTTTGAAGTCTGATATTGTGATACCTCTGGCATTGGTCTTTTTTGCTCAGTATAACTTTGCTTATTCGCAGTCTTTTGTGCTTTCAAATGAACTTTAGGGTTGATTTTTCAATCTCTGTGATAAATGTCATTGGAATTTTGATAGGTATTGCATTGAACATGTAGATTGCTCTTGGTAATATAGCCACTTTCACAATATTTATTCTGCCAATCCATGAGCATGGGAGATCTTTCCACCTTCTGTATTCTTCTTTGATCTCTTTCAAGGATTTGTAGTTATCCTTGTAGAGGTCATTTACATCCTTTGTTAAGTGTATTCCTAGGTATTTTTTGAGGCTCTCTTAAATGGAATTGTTTTCCTATATTCTTTTTCAGTCTGTTCATTGGTGTATAGAATGGCTACTAATTTTTGTAAATTGATTTTGTATCCTGTTACTTTACTGAAGGTGTTTTTGATGTCTAGCAGGTTTTTGGAGTTTTTTCAGGTCTTTTAGTTATAAGACATGTCACCAGCAAATAGGGGTAGTTTGACTTCTGCCCTTTCTTTTTGCATTCCTTTTATTTCTTCTTCCTATGTTATTGCTCTGTTTAGGAATTCCAAGACTGTGTTGAATAAGAGTGGAGAGAGTAGATACTCTTGTCTCATTCTTGACTTTAGAGGAAATGGTTTCAATTTTTCCTCATTTAGTATGATGTTGGCTATAGATTTATACTATATAACCTTCATTATGTTGAGGTACATTCCTCCTATTCCTAGTTTCATCAGAGCTTTTATCATGAAAGGATGCTGAATCTTGTTGAAGGCTTTTTCTGCATCTATTGAGATGATCAAGTGGTTTTTGTCTTTGCTTCTGTTAATATGCTGTATTACATTTGATGATTTGCTTATGTTGAACCATCCCTACATTCCTGGAATGAAACCAACTTGATCATGGTGTATGATCTTTTTAATATGCTGTTAAATTTGTTTTACAAATATTTTCCTGAGGACTTTTGCATCTAAGTTCATTACAAGGATTGTCCTGTAATTGTTTTCTTCTGTTGTGTCCTTGTCCAGTTGGAGGATGAGTGTAATACTGGTTTCATAGAATGAGTTTGGCAGTTTCTATTTCATGGAAATGTTTGAGGAGGGTTGGTATTGGTTCTTCTTTAAAGGTCCGGTAGAATCAGCAGAGAATCAATCAGGTCCTGGACTTCTTTTTTGCTGCTTTTATTTCATTGCTAGTAAAAGATCTGTTTAGGTGATATATATCTCTTGGTTTGATTTTGGATAGTCATATGTGTCTAGAAATTTGTTTATTTCTTCCAGATTTTCCAATTTATTTGAATATAGGTTTTTGAAGTAGTCCCTAATGATTCCCTGCATTTCCTTAGTGTTTGTTGTGCTACTCCTTTTTAATTTCTAATTTTATTAATTTGGGTATTCTCCTTCTTCATTTTTAGTTAGATTTGCCAATTTTATTTATCTTTTCAAAGAACCAGCTTTTTGTTTCATTGATTCTTTGTATTGCTTTTTTGGACTCTATTTCATTGATTTTGACCCTTATTTGTATTATTTCTCTCATTCTGTTAGTTTTAGGTTTAGCTTGCTCTTGTTTTTCTAGGAGTTTAAGAGGCAGCATTAGATAATTTATTTGAGGTCTTTCTGTGTTCTTAGTATATGCATTCATGGATATAAACTTTCCCCTTAGCACTGCCTTTGCTGTGTCTCATGAATTCTCATAAGCTGTGCCTTCTCATTATATTCCAGGAACTTATTGGCTTCCTCCCTTATTTCATGGAGCAACTTGTTATTCAGTCTCCAGGTGTTTGAATATTTTCTGCTGCTTCTTTTGTTGTTGAATTCTAGTTTTATTGCATTGTGGTCAGACAGTATGCAGGAGGTTATTTCAATTTTCTTATATTTGTTAAGACTTCCTTTGTGGCCCAAAATATGGTCTATTTTGGAAAAAGTTCAATGGGCTGCTGAGAAGAAGATATATTGTGCTATTGCAGGATGGAATACACTGTAGGCATCTGTCAGATGCAGTTGAGCTATGGTGTCATTCAATTTTCGAGTTTCTTTGGTGAGTTTTTTGTCTGGATGACCTATCTATTGGTGATAGTGGAGTACTAAAGTCTCCCGCCACCACTATGTAGGGGTCTATTTGTATTTTTAAGTCCAGTAGTATATGTTTAATAAAGTTTGGTGCACAAACTTGGGCACATATAAGCTAAAAATTGTTATTTCCTATTGATATAGGAATATATCAATATATATACTCCTTTTATTATATATGAAGTAACCTTTTATTATATATGAAGTAACTCCTTTTATTAATATGAAGTAACCTTTTTTGTCTCTTCTGACTAATTTAGGTTTGAAGTTCACTTTATCTAAGTATTGCTACTCTTTCTTGTTTTCAGGGGCCCTTAGGTTGGTCAATCTTTCTCTAGCTTTTCACCCTAAGCCAATATTTCTTTCTGTCTGTTAGAGGGGCTTCTTGTAAACAATAAACTGTAGGGTCTTCCTTTTTAATAAGTTTGCCAATTGATGTTCTTTGATGGTGGAGTTGAGGCCATTAACATTCAGAGTTACTATTAAAAGGTATGTGGTGATTCCTGCCATTTAGTTGTTTTTGTTGTGTATGGGTTTGTGTATGTGCAATTAATTCTATGCTATTCTCTGATTACTTGTCTGCTCTTCTCTTGAGGTTTAATAATTCCCATCCTTTCATGGCTATGTTTGTTTTTAAGATGATCAATTTTAAAGGTTCCTTTATGTAGTTCATGCACATTTTAAGTAACTTTTCAATGTAATTTCATCTTCTGTCACTATTTTATTGGTATTTTTAAATAACAAAATATATTGCATGTACATCTATGAAGCACAGAAAACAGTTTGAGAAGAGAGAAAGAAGGGAGAAGGGTTACATGGATATAATGGGGTGAGCTTGTTCAGAGTACACTTTAGGCATCTATCCTTTATACTATCTATGATAAAATTTAAAAGCAAACAGAAAACTAAAAATTAACAAAATTAATATTTTATTATTATTCTCTACCTATTTCTAATGTATACACCTATATATGTACATCTTGAAAAGCCAAAATAAAACAGCATGAAAATCCTGCCTTGAAATATAGGATCATGTAGAATCTGGCCCAAATCTGTTTTCCTTTTTTTGGGTAAATTATAGTCATTTACAACATTTGTAAACTGTGTACTTATATTTCTATACATTGTGTTTACTGGCAAAGAGGGATGAATGAAAATAACAGTTTCACAAATCATAGAAATAACTGTATTTTTAGTTAACTTTCTCAGTGACTGAATCTTATGATGAGAAAATACACATGGAATCATTTCATAAATGGTAAAACAATAAGATAAAGGTATGAATGTTGATTGAGAATGATCATGCCCTGGCAAAACATTTGTGTTACTTTCCTTGCATCTAAAGAATTCATTTCAGTAGAAATCAATGCAAATAAATTTTAGAAACTTTAGCATTCCTTATCTTACTACAAGTAGAGAAAATAGAAATAAGGAATTATTTCAATAACCACAAATATTTAGTGCCAGAACTGGTTAAAAATGGAACCCACAACCAGGGAAATGAATATTCTGGTGGGAAAAGGGAATATGAGCTCTTAGCAGGATTAAAAATTTGATTAAATGAAATATTTTGAGAAATATTCTCTGTTGTACTGAGAAAACTACAGCATTCTTTTCATTTCCAATACCAATTTGTAAGAGTGTCTTCTTTAATACTTTTAGGTTTCATGAATGCCAGTGGACTCTCATGTATACTGTGGAATATGAAGTTATTGAGCAATTTTATTTAAATCTAGTATTGATTTTTTTAAATATGGACCTGCTTGTCAGTAAAAATAAAAACTTGAAATCACTTTGAATTACATCAAGGGCAACTTTAGGCAAAAAAAAATTTATCAGCAATGACACTTAGAATGAGTGCCATACTTTTTCATTTCCTGTAGGCACCTCCAAAATCATAAGCAGCTCTCTCATCAACATCAATTGTAATTCCTGAGAAGATATAGTCCTGGAAACAAAATTAACAGTCGCTTTACTCTCTATGAATTGATGTCTTTAAAAAATAAATTGGTATTTGTAAAGAATGTCTTGCAAAATAATGTACCTTGTCATTCACCATTCTTTGGCACTGTTTTCTTAATATAAGAAAATCAGTGTGTATACTTAGACCCTTCTGAAGTATTCTATGTTCTTATTGTACCTCCCTTGACTTATAGGTTAACTGCCTTCCCATCCTCCATAAATGGAAGTATTTGTAGTAGAATTTCATATGAAAACATACGTTGTAATCTTTTACTTTATATTTTGTGGTTCCATGATGCCTAGTTTCTTTCTCCATTTCCACTGAACTGGACTGAGGCACAGAGAAGTAAACTTCAATTTAAGGCTAGATTGTTGCAAGGAAATTGGATGTTGTCCTTCTTTGAGATGTATACTCAGATGTCTAGCTCTGGTGAATTAAAAGAAGTAGCCATGGAGCAGATCAAGTAAGTTGAAAGCAAGAACCACCCTCTGGTTGAAATAACTTAAATATTAAAATATCCAAAACCTCCTCTAAGGTCAATAGAAACATTTTTGGGAAACCCAGCAATCCAAAATTTCTTAAATTCTTGTTTCCTACCAAATTGCCTTAGCCTTAGGTCTTATGATACCTGCATCTTGGACCAGGTAAATGTGAAATATGGGAGTGGAATAATATGAGGAAATAGATAAGCCTGTCCTGATGCTGTGTTAAGAAAACACTTCATATGTCAGACATGGTGGCTAATGCCTGTAATCCCAGCTACTCAGAGGCAGAGACTGGAGGATCAGGTTCAAAGAGAGCCTAGACAAAAAGTTAACCAGACCCATCTCAACCAGTAGTTAGGCACGTCTGTCATCCCAGCTACATAGGAGGCATAGAGAAGGATCATGGTCCAGACCAGCTCAGGCAAAAATGTGACACTATATACAATATAACAAAAAGCAAAAACAACTTGAGCATGGCTCAAGTGGTAGAGTAAATGCCCAGCAAATGCATATCATCAAAAAAGGGTGGTGGTTTCATTCTATTATTTCCCACTTTTATTTTATTTATTTTTCTTTTTTTTAAATTTTTATTGTTTTATTATTCAATGTGCATACAATATTTGGGTCATTTCTCCCCCCCCTCCCCCCACCCCCTCGATACCCGGCAGAAACTATTTTGCCCTTATCTCTAATTTTGTTGTAGAGAGAGTATAAGCAATAATAGGAAGGAACAAGGGTTTTTGCTAGTTGAGATAAGGATAGCTATACAGGGAGTTGACTCACATTAATTTCCTGTGCATGTGTGTTACCTTCTAGGTTAATTCTTTTTGATCTAACCTTTTCTCTAGTTCCTGGTCCCCTTCTCCTATTGGCCTCAGTTGCTTTTAAGGTATCTGCTTTAGTTTCTCTGAGTTGAGGGCAACAAATGCTAGCTAATTTTTTAGGTGTCTTACCTATCCTCACACCTCCCTTGTGTGCTCTCGCTTTTATCTTGTGATCAAAGTTCAATCCCCTTGTTGTGTTTGCCCTTGATCTAATGTCCGCATATGAGGGAGAACATACGATTTTTGGGCAGACCAAATATCTTAATGTTGTTTTCCTGGTAGAGAGGGCTGTTTTTGCATATTTCCCAATTTGACAAAGCAGTTTCATATCTTGTCTTAGCCCTGAATATCTGTGAGCAGTATTTATAGTAATAGTTGAGAAATACTTTATAGTTGTGTAATTTTTATGCAAACAAGTCCCCAAAGGACTTTGCATCTAGGAAGATTTTACAGAAACCCAACTTTATATTATTTGGTTCCTTATTCAAGGTGTACATCACTTCATTGTGTCCCACTTTTATCATTTTTATATAATTTCATTTTTTCTCTCAAGGAAAACACTCTTCCATTTTTCTTACAGTTTTAGACATTTTTTTCTCCTCCTTTTTCATTCTTCTTCCTTCTAATTCATTGATGCCCATGAGCTCCTCTGAGAGGAGTTCTTATCCTGGGGGCAGACACCATTTGGGGTGACAGGAAAGTTGAAAGATGCTAAAATAAAGACCAATCAGTGTCATAGTAGAGAATATAACTCTGAACTTTTGGTTTAAATACATAATATAGAACTGGTTTGTTGCAGAGTGAAAGAGCAAATTAGTTCAGCCACTATGAAAATAAATATGGAGGTTCCTCAAAAAACTGAAAATGGAACTACCATATGATCTGCTATACTGCTCCTGGGCATATATCAGAAGGAATGTAAGTAAGCATAGAGTTGGGATACATGCACACTCATCAGTTGATGGACACTTAAATTGATTCCACTATTTGCCTATTCTGAATAGTGCTGCTCTAAACAGCTTAAGTGGCCTTCAACTGATGAATGGATAAAGGCAACATGCTGTGCATACACAATGGAGTATTATTCAGCCATAAAGAAAGATAAAATTAGGCAATTTACAGGAAAAGGGATGGAACTGGCAGTAATCATGTTAACTGAAGTAAGCTAGACTCATGAAGACAAATATTATGCATTTCTCACATATGCAGAATCTAGATCCTTTTCTTAAAAGGCATGAAAAGAGAAAGGGGAGTATTTTGGAAGAAGCGGAGATGAGTGAGAGGATGGACGGGGACAAAAGAGGGTGATGGGTGATACAAGTACATAGTATGCAAATATGAAAAATTAATAATATAACCCACTATTTTGCACAAGAAATTTAATAAAGAGTGAAATTTTAAATAAAATGTCATACCAAAAATTGGAGAAAGAAAAAGAAGTAGAAGAAAGAACCAAGCTAAAGGAACTAAATTTCACAGTGAAGCAAGTGGATTTGGGGTCAAAGGATTTGAAAGGAAAAGGTCAGAGAATATACAAAATATCAGCTAGCCGTGAAAGATGAATGGGTTAGAGAGAGATATTAAGAAATGTGAACTTTATCTTGAAGACACACCAAATTTTACTCATCTGTTAAAATGACAAGTGTCTCAATTCTTCTCATTCTCTATACTTTCCTCAGATAGATGAGGCTCTCCAGCCTCAAGTCCATCCTCTTGCTGTTTTCTCCAACTTTCATAATCACCCTTTGGATTTTTACTCAAAAGATACCTTTGAAACCCAAGGAGAGGAGGATCCAAGATGGTGGTTAGGGTAGGGAATCAGAAATCCTAAGCTCCATGACTCTAGAAACCACCTTGAGACATCAGAGCTATGCTTGGGTAATTCTGATTGCTTCTAGTCAAAATAATAACTGCCATCACATTAGATGCACATAAAAATCAAAGACTGACCCTTAAATCAGCCTTTAACTGCACCTAACAGCCACAAAAATCCCACACAGCACAGCTAGAAAGGCATGTCCCCCCTCCCCAGGAAAAAAGCCCCCTGACTGTTTCTCTCTCTCATCATTTTTTTCTTCAAATAAGCAGAAGACAGAGCATCAATCAGAATCAAACTCTACAACATCCTGGACCCCAACCCATGGAAATCTTCCCTATGCCATGCTATTTTTATCTGCCAGCTTGTTTCAAAGCTGCTTGCATGAATCTGCAGAACGAATAGGTGAGCATCACGCACCACATGCAATTCTCCTACCCGGCCCCCAGGAAGATAATTCAGCTCAGCCCCTGGGCAAACTGAACTCCCCCTACAAAATGAAAAGCATAAACAGCAAACTGTAATCTAACACAGACAGTGGAGGTGGGAGTGGAACACTGAACCTGCCCTGAAGAACAGGAGTGGATTAAGGAGCCAAACTTTCAGTGCCAAACTCTCAATGAATGAATACTGGTAAAGCAACCAAGGCTGAAAGTGGGGTATGGGACGACAAGCCAACCTCCCAGAGGAGCCACTAACACTAAACAGGTCAGGAGAGGCACAAAGGATAAGAGCAGGGGTGGGGTGACAAGCCAACCTCCCAAAGCAGAGCAAGTGGTGGATCCCAGAGATGATCTCATGGGGCAGAGGGCAGAGTTCAAAACTGAATTGCCCCACCTTGCTGGGAGAGGAGCTTACCAAACAGAGTTGCAGCTGAAGGGCAATGCAGCTGCCTCTTGGTGAAAACAGCAACAGCTCTGACCACTCTGCATGAATTGCAGTTACCCCTGTGGACAGAAGGAACCAAATACCACTCACAAGCTAGTCACCTGGTGAGACCACATCAGAGCTCCTGCTTGTATGCCAATACCAGGATTGGAAGCCTAAGGAATAACTCCAGAACTTTTACCAAAAGACTGAACTTTTTGTTGTTCCTGTACTCTCTCACACTGAGGGGAGAACGTGCACAGAGGAGTAGGGGAAGGGAAGGAAACCTAAAACTTGAGTGTGGTTGATGTGCTCACTGTACAGTAGCGAATAAAGTAATCTTAAACTGACAGAGGCCAGGAGATTAGGAAATAGTGAAGAGGTCTGGTAGAGGTGAACCAATTTGGGTTGTAATACACATGTGCATGGAAAGGATGCTAGGAATCTCTCTGTATAGCTATCTTTATCTCAAACTAGCAAAAACACTATGTCTTCCTTATTATCTCTTATGTTTTCTCTTCACCAAAATCAGAAAAGAAGAGGGTAGAACAGGTTCTGCCCAGAAGCAGGGGGGCTTCAGGGAGGGGAAACAATGTATACACATATGAGTAATGTAAAAATGATAATTTTTTTTAAAAGACACCTTTTGGGAGAAACTTCCATGTTATCCTTTGCTTACCTACCCCCTTCTACCTCCACATCATAGTCATCTTCTTTTCTTTTTTTGGACAATTTTTAGGGCTCTTTGCTTTCTAGTGAATTGAAAATTATATTTTACACATTTTTTTCTCTCTTCCTTTTTGCTCTAACTCCATCAGTAATGTAGATTGCATGAGATGAGATGCATGAACAAGTAGAACTGCTGGCCCCACAGAGGAGCTCAGATCTGGTCAACAGTGCTTAGATACTATACTTTCTCAGAAATGAGGAAATATCGCTGTAAAGATTTTATTATATGAATTTGTCTTTCAGCTTAAAAGGAATACAAACATACTGCAAACATTTTGGTACACATGGCTAAGTATCAAGGAATAATTTAGCTGTTTTGGTATTTCTCCTTTTATAGAAATGAACACTGTTGATATTTGGTGATTGCTTAAATCAACTTAGAATGGGGCTGTGTCTCAATAAACCCATCATCACTTGAAATTTTCATAAATCAAAAATGCACTTATATACCTAACTTACCAGACATCATAGTTCAACTTATCCTATTTTAAACATTCTCAGAACACTTACAGTAGCCTCCAATTGTGCAATATCATCTAATACAATTTTGGAATAAGGAGTGTTAGTTGTTTACCCTTGTGATTGCATGGTTGATTGGGAACTGTGACTCACTGCCACTAACTAGCATTATGAGAGAAGGTCATAAACACATAATATTAGCTCTGGAAAAGATAAATTTCAAACTATAGTTTCTACTTAATGTATATTACCTTGTACTATCTTAAAGTTGAAAAATGATTAAGTCAAATCATAAGTCAGAGACTGTACAATGCACATTTCATGTATGATGTGATGCATTTTATGAAAATATTAGCAAATTTGGTCATATCAAGTATACAATTTTGTATTCTGTTTTGAACAATAATGATATATTTTCAAAGATTTCTATTGTAATACATATTAACATCAATCTTAGTGTGTGAATATTACCACAAAATGTATTTGATTAATTTCATATTGTTGAACATTTACTTGTTTCTGATTTTCACTATTGATAATAAAATTTTAGTATACATCTTCACACATAAATCATTCAGTAAATCTGATTATGTCCTTGGGATAAATTCCAAGTAGTGAAGTTGTGATAGTTTTTAAATTGTGCTGCTTTCTTTTCTTGATCTGATGGTAATCTCAAACATATCTCAGCCCTAAAAACAACATGCTGTTTTATTTTCTCAGTGATTTTAGATATGCCTGAAGAATTTATAGAACAACTGGTCATATTCTTTTGTTGGAATGTTTTCTTTCAGTTTAATAATTCAAATTCAACATTTATTCAATTTGCCAAGTAAATGCATTGTGTTTATTTCTGTATCATTTAAGCATTATTTATCAGTAGACATGATTCCAGCTTAAGTGATTAGGCACACTTATGAAATATTTAGAACTTTTCCCCTTGGAAATATGTCTCTGTGTTGCCATCCATAATGATCAATAGTCATCTTAATTGCTTAATTTTCTAACAGAAAACATTGGTGCTTACATGACTATTAAATAAGCCAAATCAATCTTAATTTTTATTCTAGACTAATCATGTCAGTTGTTAAGACCTTGAATGAGGGGAAAAAAACTAACAATGTACTTAGAAGGTGACACTCTCCTTCTTCCAAATTGAACATCAAGACTTCACCAAAACTAGATTATGTCCACCAGCATTCACTGACCCCAAAACCTATGGTAAGCATGTGTTATGCCAACATGTATTATTAATATACATGAAAAACATAAATGAGAACTGTATTTGCTAGAATTACCTATTTCAAGAAATGATTTGAAAATGATTCACATGAGATCTAAAATGATGATGCCTTATGGGAGGTCCTTAGGTCATTGGAGACCTACCTTAAAAGGGGGTCGGTGATGCCAGCCCCCTCTGGTCTCACTTCTGTTTCCTGGCTCCTGAGGTAAGCAGTTTGCTGTACCATGTACCTCCTACCATTTCCATCCAGCTTTCCAACCAGATGCCCAAAACAATGGGTATGCTTAATCTTGGACTGGAACCTCCAAAGTCATGAGCCAAAATAAATGGTTTCTCTTTAGAAGTTAACTCAGGTATTTTGTTACAGTAATAGGAAGCTGAATAACACATTAAACATAGTGGTACTTATTCCTCAAATATAATTTGGCTTGTTTACCTTTAAGGAGGAATCCATCCTATTTCAGATGAAAGAAGATCTTATGTGACCAGAATGAAAAACTGGCTTACAGACATAACTCTGCTAGAAATGTGGGATATTAAATTTCTGGGAAAGACACCACTCAATTAAGACTGTAAACTCTAAGAAGACAGTCAGCTGTACTCTTCATATCATCAATACCTAATCAAGACTAAAGACAATCTCAGACTCCTGGTTCACACTTGTTTATACCCTTTAAAAAAATCATCCCTAGGAGTAAAAAGTCAAACTTTTACAGGATTTCTTCTAAGATAAATATAGTCGGCTTTAACTTATCCTTTGGTTCTATATCTACAAATTCAGCCAAACTCAGGTTGCGTGGCATGCATTTGTTAGCTGCTTTTCATTGTTGTGACAGTATAGCTGACAAAAGCAACTTAAAGGAAATAAGATTTATTTTGATTTATCACCTCAGAGGTTTCAGTCCATGGTCACTTGGTCCATTTGCTTTAGACCTGTGTTGTGCACAGAGGTCTACTTCATGGTAGCTAGGAGAGAAAGAGAATGAGTGAGATTGGGAGAATGAGAGAGAGAGAGAGGAGAGTCTGCGGACAAGATATACTCTTCAATGACACACCCCGAGTGACTTACTTCCTCCAACCAAGTCCATCTCCTAGTTTCTATTACCTTCCAATAATGCCATAAAATTATTAATCCACCAATGGATGGACTGATGAAGTTAGTGTCGTCATGATCCAATCACCTCTCCATAGCACACCCAGCTTGCAATCAAACCTTCAACACAAGAGTCTTTTGGGGTGACACTCCATATCCATACCATAACAATGCAATTAGGCCTACGATGGTTGTATCTGTACTGAACATATACTGACTTTTTTCTTGTCATTATTCCATAGCCAATTCAGTATGACAACTATTATCATAGTATTTAGGTATTACAAGTCATGTACAGATGATTTAAAGCATTTGGGAGGAAGTGCATAGCTTATATACAAATTCTAAATTTTCATATAAGGGGAACATCCAAGGAGTTTGGTATTCATGTGCATCTGGGAATCAGTCTTTTACAGATACCATAGTATGACTATAATTTAAATTAAAAATATCCCATATTCTTGGTAAATATGTTAAAATATTTTAAGCTTCAATCCAATTCTCAAACAATAAATTGATGAAAATTTCATCTTCAATGAAAGCTTGAAATGATGATCATTACAAAGCACTAAACAAGCTGCTTCTTGACTGACTCTCACGTGTACCCAAGAAGAGGCAGATACTGACAGCTTCTCCTCCATCACAAAAAGTACTTCCTTGAAATAAGTGTCAGTGATTTGAAAGGCATATCCAGTAATTAAATAGAAATGCAAATGGATGTGTGTAAATCCTTTCTCTTGATAAATCTTGTCTATCAAGACAATACTGCTTGCTCAAAAATCTTATTTTTCATGTGGAAAGTTGACTATAAACCTCCTTTCACCTCATTTAGCAGAGATGCTTAGAGTGGGTGGCTCAGGATACAGTCATATAAATAAGAAAAGCATTTGATTTTTTGAAAACTGTCACTTCCATTGTTTTCATCTGACTTAGATTCCTAACTCTACTGAGGCACCTGAGTTGAAGCAAGTTAAAATAAAATTGGAGAGGTAGTTATCTCAAAATTACAACTATACTCTCAGAGAAACTGTGGGGCAAGGGTTTTGCTATAATCTATACTAACTCTTTGACTTCTTGAATCTGAGAACAGACACACTCCCCAGAGAAAAGAATAACTGATCTGACAAGAGTTTAAAGTAAAAAACTGAATCTAACCTACAGAGAGTATGCTTTCAATTTCAGTTTTTGTACATTGACCACTATCTATCCTATGGTAAGTAAAGTACAAAAAGAGTCATTAAAAAACTGTTGTCTAAAATCTGCAATGAGAGTAGATGAGATGGAATAGAAAGAGAAACATAGCTGCTCTTATTTGCGTTTGGAATGTCCCCCAAAGGCCTGCATGTTAAAGACTTGGTTCCCAGGGTGGTGCTATTGAGTGGTGGTAGAGCCTAGAGGAGATGGAGCAGAATGAAGGATCTTTAGGTAATTGAGGATATGTCCTTGACCCAGTCTCTTCTTTTCTCTCTTCTACTTCCTGGGCATGTGGTTAGTGGTTGTGTTCTGCCATATGCTCCTGCCATGATTTTCTGCATCACAATAGGCTCAAAACATC
Source organism: Castor canadensis (assembly GCF_047511655.1). Classification (NCBI taxonomy): domain Eukaryota; kingdom Metazoa; phylum Chordata; class Mammalia; order Rodentia; family Castoridae; genus Castor; species Castor canadensis. The sequence goes on from NC_133405.1 coordinate 138,765,940, forward strand.
TGGACAAATCAATCACAGACTAGAACCTTCAGAGCTTTGAACCAAAACAAACCCTTTCTACTTTGAATTCACTGTCTCAAATATGTATGGCATTAATGTGAAGCTGATCTAATATCCAAAAAGAAAACAATGAACTTCACAAAATAAAACAGTGATTTGGGGTAATTAATTTCTCATAATCTAAAATAAATTTTAAACACATTATTGCTTTTTCCAAATGAGTGAAAATAAAGAAATTTCTTCCAAAAAAAAAGAATACAAAATAACACCAGGAACAAATAACCAAATATAAATTGACTTGGGAAAGCTCATGAGAGAAATGAGAGACTGACAATGACATTTAAACTATCAGAAAATGGAATTTAAAAGATTAAAACAGTACCAGAAACAGTGGATAGTTTTCTGAAAATTATTCAAAATGAAATGAAAAATGAATAAAGATGTTTATAATCAAGAAGAAAAAAGCAATAAAAAAAACGATGGTGAGGGTACAATATTTACAAAGTTGGTATTCCTAAAGATGAACATACAAGGAAAATTTGAAGACATTATAGAGGAGAAATTTCTTGAGATTAAACAAGATTTTCTATAGTGGTCAAAAGCTCCCACAATGAATCTCTCATTAAAACATACTTTACTGATGTTGCCAAATGTTTGAGAAGGAATTACAAGGGCATGCAAGATGAAAAATAAGTTCAGTATAACATGGAAAAAAATCAAGCTGGCCTTAGATACTCAATGTCAAAATGTAAATGTAGTGATTGATATGAAGGTTGAATGAATATATCTTTCAAAATTGTTCTTGAACTATAAAGATTTCTAACAGTGCTATAGTTTGGATGTGAAGGGAGCTTGGTCCCTAGTGAATGGTGCTTTGGAGAAATTCTGTAAACTTTAGGATGTGGGACCTAGCTGAAGAAAGTAGGTCACTGAGGTGGCTCCTTTGGAATATCTTATTCCTGGCCACTTCCTGTCTTGCACTCTGTTTCCTGCCTGCCATGAGATGAAGAAGCTCCTCTACCACATTCTCCTGTCTTGCTCTTGGGTAGAACATCTACTCATGTGCTTGGGACCAGGCAAACATGGACTAAACCCTGTGAAACTATGATCCAAAATAAATCTTTTCTCACTTGTATATTTTGGTCACAGCAACACAAAAGCAACTAATACAGACAGCAACTAGAATTTCTTCTTCAAGAAACCCCACCTAAAGACTTCAAAAAAATTACTGGAAAATAATTCTGAAATTAAGAAGACCTGGAAAAATGAGTGCTGGTATGCACTGAATCCATTCCAATATATTTCTAAGATAAAATTATGAAAGAGATGTTGGAAAAAGATGCAATCTAATTGTTACAAAACTTACCTTTTCAAAAAGTCCATATAAATAATGAAATTGGAATGTTGAGGGAATAGGTACCCAGAAAACATTTGTAGAAAGTCCTTAATATTTTATAGTAGGGACTTAGTTGTCACCCCTAAAGCTACAAAATGCCATTAGAAAAGCATAACATCTCCAACCTTTAAAAAGACTTTTCATTTAATTAGAGGACTCTTTATAAAAGGAACATATTTCTGTATTGTAATATTTCAGATTGATTCAGCTTTTATATTTATCTAAGTGAAATCATAGATATATAAGTTAAGTGGAGGTGACACAGCCATACTTAAAAATGAATTCTCTGACTTGCTTGGTGGTTCACTCTTCACCTGTAATCCTAGTTACTTGGGGGGCAGCGATATGAGGACTGCAATCCAAGACTGTCCCCAAGGAAAAGTGAAACTCTGACTGAAAAATAACTAAAGCAAAAAGTGCTGGGGGCATTACTCATGTGGTAAAGCACTTACCTAGCAAGCTCAAGCCCTGAGTTCAAACCATAGTACTGCTTAAAAAATGAATTATAGGAATATATATGTATATACATATATTTATTTATGTACAATTGCTTGAGTAAAAGTATATAGATGCCAGATATTGACTAAATGATGACTATATTTATTTTGTGTGACTTTTGGGAATCTTTATTATACTATTCTGTGTTACTTAAATCTATTACTTAACTAAAATATTTTAGTATAAAAGAAACCTGAAAATGCGTTTGTGAGAAAAATTAATAAATTACCAAAAACAACGTTAACCCATAGCTTCAATATTTGGGTGTCTACATCTAAATGGCTCAATAACCAGTATTTTGAGGGACTTAAACTACAAGCCCCTCATTCTCTTCTTACTTCCCCTTGAGTGAAAAGAAGTTCCTTCACCTTTTCTTTTCCCTTCTTAACCAGGGATCATCAAGTTGTAAACAGAATCCAGGAAATAAGACTTTCACTTTTTTCCCTTTACTTCATCTAAATAAATGGATATAAAGTAAGTTTCATGAATAAATAAATGTTTTCTAAATTCTCTTAGCTCCTAAGTTCCAAACACCATATGCTAAGGGTTTTTTAAAAAGAAAGAAAAAGAAAAAAAGAAAGAAAGAAAGAAAAGAAAAAAAGAAAAGAAAAGAAAGAAAAAGCCCAAGTTATGACATGTTTATTGTAGTGAGCAATGTCTTTTACTTTATCCCATTATGGCGTACTTACTCTGCCTGTCTGTGGGATCAATGCCACCATTTTGACATCTGTTTTTAGAAGTAGGAAGCAAAGCAGGTCATTTTGGTTGGCTTCACTGCTTATGGGGAATTCAGCCTTAACTCCCTAAATGCAATTGCAACAGCACTAACAGCAGTAGCAATAACTAAACAGTTTTGTGGGTTATGTGGCTGATGGGAGTTGAAATTTAAACTTGAGGCCATTGTGCTCTCAATCTCATTAACTAATGACAAAACCCTGGGTCTGTAAAGTTTGAATTTTTTCCTAAAACTACTCAATCAACAGACCTGTGGACAAAAGTTACATCTTCTTCCCAGCTAACTCTTGAACTCAGTGGTTCTCTATGCCTGTAGTCATTGCCCACCTCTGGAGAGTGGTTGTGGTAGTCAGCTTCCCATTACTGTGACAAATACACTTAAAAAGAGGTTTTAGTCCATGATTGTTGACCCCACTGCCCTTGGATATCTGAGGAGGGCACACATCAATGTGGGAAGTGGAGGAAGATGCTCAACTAATAGCAACTGTGAGGCAAAGAGAGAGGACAAGACTAAAGTCCCACAATTCCTTCCCTAGTAACTTTAGATCTCCCATTAGGCCCCATCTTTTAAGGGTTCTACCACATTCAAATATCATCAAGCTGAATGCAATATCTTTAAGACATGGGCCTTAGAGGGATTCCAGATCAAAAATTTAGCAGTGACATTATACCAAAGTGGAAAGAAAAGGGGTTTCATACAAAACCAAGCATAATCAACAGGTGAGGTGGCTTAAGCCTGTAATCCTAGCTATTCATGAGAGAGAGATCAGGGGGAATCTGGTTTGAGGCCAGCCTAGGGAAAAAGTTTGTGAAGCCCCATCTTAACCAATGCCTGAGTGCAATGGCGTGCACTTATCATCCCCAGGTATGTGAGGAAGCACAAATAAGAGGATAGCATCCAGGCTAGCCTGGGCATAAAGCAAGACCCTATCTCAAAACTCACTGGAGTAAAAAGGTCTGGAGGCATGGCTTAAGTGGTACACTACCTGCTTAGCAAGCACAAGGCCTTGAGTTCAACCCCAGTACTCCAAAAAGAAAAAGAACATCAACAACAGCAACAAAAGAACCCAAGAAGGTCTTAATAGAAACCATTTTTCTCTCCAACCACCAGTTAATGTCTTTACAGATTATTACATATATAGTTTTTCTTCAAGATTATTTTATTTAAAAAATTATAGATATTTATGGGGTTCAGTGTGATAATTTGATACATGTATACAGTGTGTAATTATCAAATCAAGGTAAATAGCAATGCCATCTCCTTAAACATTTATCATTTCTTTCTGTTGGGAATTGATCTACTACATGTGCAAGGAATTCATAGATTTTCCATAAACACTAAATTTTCTAAAAACTTCTTTAAAATATTTCACCAATTACTTAATGTAGGTGTTTAAAATTATTGTTATGTTTTCACTCTTCTTCCCCAACCCCACTCCATGATAAGAAGAAAATATCACATATATTTAAGAAGTATGTGCTTTTGTTGCTTTTAATTCACTTGGCCTTAGTTTTCATTGACAGAGAAAATTGAACCTGCAATTTATGTATATTTATAAGTATTCAGTCCACCTAGATGTGTGTTCATTAAGGTAAAATGAATGCTGTATAAATTAATTAAATTCAAGCCAAAGCTGTATATTTTCATTTGACATGTGCATTTTAAGGGGCTGTGATTGATACATCATTAAAAGAATTAGGTCTGAGGCTAAATTAGTTATTGAACCACTTCCAGGCTGACGCTTTCTATTGTATGAGAGACTGGACACAACCACCAATCACTCTGCATCAATCAGGGAATCACACTGAACCTGTTCATGCAGGCAATGATAGCCATAGAAAGTTATTTTTAAAGTTTTTAGATTAAATGTTCACTTTTTGAAAATTACTAGTAAGTGAATTTCCATCATGGAGGATTTCTCTAAAGCATAAGCAAATGTGTGGCTGTATACCCAGGGATTAAAATCATTTCTGTTTTGTCATTTAAATACTTGGATCTATGTGTCATGAAGCTACCTAGTGTCAATTTTGATGACACAGGCTCAAATAGTACTGTACTGGTAAAAAAAGCTTTATTTTAATGAAATACTGTGCACTATTTTTAAGAAGCTAATCTTAAAATAGAATTTAACTCAGAGTGGGGATTATTGCAACTTGGATTAAATGACTTATTAATGAATGTGGCTCCACCATGGTTTAGGCAACAGTATGAGAATGGCTCAAATGAAGAGGGACTAGCCACAAAATGAGCTAACGTTAAAGAACAAATAGCACTTGCCCTACATCCTTATATATCAGTGGTTTCTTAATAAGCATTCTATTGATTTGTTAAGCTGACCATCTTTTTGCATATTTGCTTAGATAAATGCATCATGCACACGCATGTGAAAAAAGACTATTAAATTCAGGCCAATGTAAATGAAGTAATTTCAACAGTTATTCATTGCAAGTCTCCTAAATTCCAGACATTATTCAAATTAATGGGATACAGTGATGAACCAACAGATAAGGTCTCTGCTTCTGTGGATCTATTGTAGCCATGCATCACTTAACGACAACAATACATCCTGAGAAACGCGCCATTAGGCAGTTATACTGTTCTGCAAACATTATAAAGTTGCACATACTAAAATAGTTATGCTTTGCTGCACAGTATTGTCTTGTGGGATCATGTTGCATATGTAGTCTCTCACTGAACAAAAAGTTATTATGTTATATAGTTACCCTCTCAGTGATGCATGTGTAGCAATATATGGGCAACAAATAAATGGGCAAACAGAGAAGTTAGAAAGTCTATCTTTGATATGCTAAGCATAGTTAAAGAAAATAAACCTGGGTGAGGAGCGATAAGGTGGATGTGGAGGAAATACATAAGGAGCTCATTGAAGCCTGCACCTGAAATCCAGTGCTGAGCAGTTGTTATCACAGGAGAGTCTGAGAGCTACAATGTCCAGCTCATGGACAGTGCAATCAGAGACCTGAGGTAACTGTGCCATTTGCTGTTTTAGGAAGCAGAGAAAGAAGGGAGATGTGACTTGATCATAATGAACATGTTAGACACAGTAAGTCTTGAGGTTCAAGGAAGGAATAAATTCATGCAGTCCTCTGAACTCCAGTATGGAGCTTGTTGTTCTATCTTTTGTGCTATAGGAAGCCTCATTAAGCAGAGGATCAATAAGTCTTACACAGATAACTCTCATAGCTGCTTGGAAATAGTCCTGCTCTGATCACTTAGAACCTCAATTAATACCCAATAACAGTTTGGATGCCTCGGGTAGTAATTGGGCATGTGAGTACATTTGAGATGATTTGGGCAATTAATGTTGGTACAATGGGTGATTTCTAGGGAATTTTTTGATTTGTACCCCGTTTTTTGCTTGTGCCCCCAAGTACATGAATGTGCTAATCTCCATGTTGAAAAGACTGATAAAATACCTGACTCATTTGTGGGAAAAACATAACTGAGCCATGGCAATTCTGATATACCAATTAGGCATCCAGCAGAATATGCCTAAACATATTTAGGAAGAATTGCTGTATTTAAGACCATGAAATTTGATGACAAGACCAAAAAGGGGAAGAGTCAATATTCTGGGTAGGTCAAAGAAGGTATGTGGGAAGCTAAGACAGGAGGATCACTTGATTCCAACAATCTGAAAGCACCTTGGGCAACATAGTGAGATCCTGCCTCCAAAAAAATTTTCTGTAGATAAGTACAGAAATAGATAGATAGATAGATAGATAGATAACAGGTAGATATTAAAAAGTGAATATTAAGAAAGGAACAAGGAATCTTGAGTGTTCTTTAAAACATAGTGTTAGAATACTGATAATGATTGATTGAACTGGCTCTAAAACAAATCTATTGTAGAAAATGAGCAGCAACTAGCAAGGATGGAATGTCATGACAGATCCCAAAACACAAACGGTTGATAATTCCTAACGGGTTAGAAAGGGAGATTTTCCAATCTGGTGTGAGAAATTCATAATTCTCTCATGCAGTGTAGTGTGGGCTACTGGTTAGGTGTGTGGCTTATATGGTCAGTTAGGATAATAGCCATCTCCCGTAGAGGCTGGAGCATTAGAGAGTTGGCCCTAAAGTTCAGGATGCTGGAATTTGTAGATGCTGGGTCTCTGTAAGGTCCTGTGACACAGAGAAAACCTTCCCATCTAAAATTAGAGAAGTTTCCTGAGCGATGCCTTATCTATATCCATGCAGCAATTCAGGTTGACTGAGATACTTATGTTCTAGAGCCCAACAGAGCTGGAAAAAACATATGTTCTGCTTCATGCTGAGTCTTATTAAATGTTCCAGTGGAGAAAAAGAACAATCAAATGCAGATAATTAGAAAAGATGTAGTTATAAAAATGTGGGCATATTTTCAAGGAAAAATCAGGCTAGTTTACTAAAGGAAGAATTAACAGAATCCAAAGTGAAAGAGCTCTGTAGAGTAGCTGAAATGAAGACGGGAAGTGGAAATAGGGAAGGTCTTGGACAATGTGCCACACCTATCTAGGGGAATAGATTAGTTCCCTAAGACTGTCATAAAAAAGCTCCACACCCTGGGCAGCTTAACCAATAGACATTTATTTCCTCACAGTTGTAGAAACTGAAAGTCCAAGGTCACAGTGTGGAAAGGGCTGGTTCCTCCTGAGGCATATCTCCTTTACTTATCAATGCAGTTTTTTACGTGTGTCCTCACAAGGTCATGTGTGTGTGTTCCTTAATATGCTTTTTTTTATAAGGACATCAGTCCTACAGGATTAGATCCTACCCTGGTTACCTCCTGTTATCTTAATAACATATTTAAAACATTAATCTCCAAATACAGTCACATTCTGAGGTCCTGGTGATCAGGAAATCAATATGGGAATTTGAGGAGGGGGCTACACAATTCAGCTTATAATTAAGGATAACTGTTTTCTCTCCTTCTTCTTTCCTACCATGACTCTGAATTGGCACACCCAACTAAAGGAAGGAGAAGGACAAAATGCTGTACAACCCAGTCTTCCAGGTTAGGAAACAGACAGGGAAGGATAAAGAATATATCTGCAAGGGGAACTTGGCAGAGTTAGAGATAATTAAGTGACTTTTCTTGTTGCTGTGACAAAATATCTGCAACAAGCAATTTAAGTTGGAGGGATGGTTTCAGAGATTTTAGTCAATATTCTTTGGCTCTGTTGATTCTATGGCAGCAGGAGTATGTGGAGGGAGAATAAGGTTTTTCTCCTCATGGAGGTCAGGAAGCAGAGAAAAGAGAGACAGGAAGGGACCAGCAATAAGATACCTCCAAGTACCTGCCCCTAGAGGCCTACATTCCCCAGGTTGGTCCCACTTCCTAAAATTTCCAGAACCTCCCAAAACAGCATCACCAGCTGGGGATCTAGGCTTTATGAGTCTGTGGGGGGACATTTCATATTCAAACTATAACACAGAGAAAGAAGAAAATTAGTAGGAATTGATTTCCCCCCAAACCTTAGGCACCTTTTGCTTACCTGTTCTCTAAAGGAAGAGCTAGCATAATTGCTCCAATATGAACATATATTTAAGAGACAATTCCCTGGAAAAGGCAGATTAGTCGCATCTCCTATATCACCCTTTGTTGACTCATTATCTTCTTTCCTCGATTTTAAGCAGAGCTTCTTTTTTCTTTCTTTCTTTTATTTTATCATTTTTACATTAACTTACATGTGTATACATTGTTGGGCCACCGCCCCCTCCTGTAACCTCCCCTCCCCCCCAGGCTCCCAACCCCTGTTCTGCCCTCTTCTCTGATTTTGGTGAAGAGAAAACATAAGAGATAAAAAAGACATAGCATTTTTGCTAGACTGAGATAAAGATAGCTATACAGAGAGAATCCTAGCATTGCTTCCATGCACATGTGTATTGTAACCCACATTGGTTCATCTCTACCAGACCTCTTCACTACTTCCTGGTCACCTTCTCATAGTGGCCTATGCCAGTTTAAGATTACCTTATTCACTCCTCAACAGTAAGCACATCAACCACATTCAAGTTTTAGGTTTCCTTGCCTTTCTCTATTCCTCCTGTACACATTCTCCCCTTAGTGTGTGACCCATGTCCAATAATATTACTGCATTTGTTTTAGGTCTATAATCCACATATGAAGGAGAACATGCAATTTTTGGCTTTCTGAGCCTGGCTAACTTCACTTAAGATGATGTTCTGCAGTTCCATCCATTTTCTTGCAAATGACAAAACTTCATTCTTCTTTGTGGCTGAGTAAAATTCCATTGTGTATAAATACCACATTTTCTTAATCCATTCGTCAGTAGTGGGGCATCTTGGCTGTTTCCATAGTTTGGTTATTGTGAATAGTGCTGCAATAAACATGAGTGTGCAGGTGCCTCTGGAGTAACCTGAGTCGCATTCCTTTGGGTATATCCCTAGGAGTGGTATTGCTGGATCATATGGCAGATCTATGTTTAGTTTTTTAAGGAGCCTCCATACTGTTTTCCAAAGTGGTTGTACTAGTTTACATTCCCACCAGCAGTGTATGAGGGTTTCTTTTTCTCTGCATCCTTGCCAGCATTTATTGGTGGTGGTGTTCTCGATGATAGCTATTTTAACAGGAGTGAGATAAAATCTTAGTGTGGTTTTGATTTGCATTTCCTTTATGGCCAGGGATGGTGAGCATTTTTTCATGTGTTTTTTGGCCATTTGAATTTCTTCCTTTGAGAAAGTTCTGTTTAGTTCAGTTGCCCAGTTCTTTATTAGCTCATTAATTTAGGGAGAGTTTAGTTTTTTGAGTTCCCTATATATTCTGGTTATCAGTCCTTTGTCTGATGTGTAGCTGGCAAATATTTTCTCTCCTTCTGTGGGTGGCCTCTTCAGTTTAGAGACCATTCTTTTGTTGTGCAGAAGCTTTTTAATTTGATGTAGTCCCATCTGTCCACCCTTTCTCTTAGTTGCTGCACTGCTGGAGTTCTATTGAGGAAGTCCTTGCTTATACCTATTGCTTCTAGAGTACTCCCTGCTCTTTCAGGTGCTAACTGCAAGGTTTCAGGTCTGATATTAAGGTCCTTAATCCACTTTGAGTGTATACTAGTACAGAGTGACAGGCATGGATCTAGTTTCAGTTTTCTGCAGATAGATAACCACTTTTCCCAGCAACATTTGTTGAAGAGGCTGTCTTTTCTCCATCATATGTTTTTGGCACCTTTGTCAAAAGTTAGATGGGCGGAACTGTGTAGCTTCATATCTGGGTCCTCTATTCTGTTCCACTGGTCTTCATGTCTGTTTCTGTGCCAGTACCATGCTGTTTTTATTGCTATTGCTTTGTAATATAGTTTGAAGTTTGGTATTGTAATACCGCCAGCATTGTTCTTTTGACTGAGTATTGCCTTGGCTATTCGTGGCCTCTTGTGTTTCCATATAAATTTAACGGTAGATTTTTTTCAAGCTCTTTAATGACTGTCATTGGAATTTTGATGGGAATTGCATTAAACATGTAGATTGCTTTCAGTAGTACAGCCATTTTTACTATGTTGATTCTGCCAATCCATGAGCATGGGAGATCTTTCCATCTTCTGTAGTCCTTTTCAATCTCTTTCTTCAGGGATTTGTAGTTCTCCTTGTAGAGGTCATTTGCATCCTTCATTAAGTTTACTCCTAGGTAATTGATTTTTTTTAGGGTATTGTAAATGGGATTGTTTTCCTATATTCTTTCTCAGTTTGTTCATTGTTGGTGTATAGAGAGGCTACTGATTTTTGTAAGTTGATTTTGTATCCTAAGCAAAGCTTCTTAATTCACCCTGCCTCAGCCCTTCCTTTGAATCCACCTGCTAACCATAGCCACAGGATATCTCTAAGTCACAAATGACCGCATGGCACTTTATTACTGAAAACATTCTCCTGGATCTCCCTTACCCGCCATAAAAGTTCCAAATTCCTTGACATGAATGTCTTCTAATAGACATATTACTTTGGACAATTCTCTCTTTGTGTCTTAATTTTCTTTTCTATTAAATAGGAAATATAACTATCATTATCCCATAAGCATTGCTATGAGTTGAAATAACCTACAATACATTGAGAAGGTTGGCTGGAACCATGGTACCCACTAATTTGGGGATTTTTCCATTTCTAAGCCTCCCTTGCAATTGGTAGTCACTATGAGGACTCATCCTCATGAATGAGCTGTGAGAAGTGACATGTGTGACATCCAGGCCAAGGCACTTATAAGAGTACAGGTGAATCCTCTATAATCTATCTCACTCTGGTATACTGACTCTCATAACCACATAATCTTGATGGTTGCCTCATAGTACAGCAACATTGAATCACAGCTAGATATGTCCTTGGCCTTCAGTTCACATCACAAGAGACATTATATATAGAAAAACTAAGATGTAAGGAATAGTTTGTGTTGTAATATTGACTTTCTGGTCTTATGTAAAATTTAAAGCTCCTAGCCTGTGGTAAGTCTTTCCTAACTATTTATCCATCTTACCTGTTGTTCCTGATCTTCCTATGGCAGGAATGAGTCCCAGGGAAGCTTGAACCTTGCATCAGATGAGAGATTCTGGCTGCAGCAAGTGACTTTGGATTGCCCAGTCTTACAAGACCCATCAGGAATGCTTATTGATTTTCTATACCATATTCTTACCTGATAGAAGTCCAAGAGATAGAGTTCTCAGTATGAATTGGTGGTACGATCTTTATTGGTGGTACCTCAAGACCAGATCAAATGTAGCTGGTTGGAAAGATTCCATGCAGAGATGACATTAGTGCTGTATTTCTACCTCTGAGTGGATATATTTCCATGCAATTTGTACTACTGAAGTTGGCTCCAACAGTCTTGTCTGTTGGTGTCTTTCTGTTCATCATATACCTACCTCTCTTCCTTCCATTCCTCCTTATCTTTTTTCCTCCCTTCCTCCTTTCATGCTTCCCATTCTTCCTTCCCTCTTCCCTTCCTCCCTCTCTCTCTTCCTTCCTTCCTTCTAACTCTCTCCCTTTCTCTCTTTCTATTTATTTACCTTTCTTTCCTTCTCTCTCTCTTCCCCCTTTTATTCTTCATATGCTTGACTGCCTTATAAAACAAAAAAAGAAAAGAAAAAAATTTTGAACTTAGCTGTTGATTGTTTCCCCTTAATTATAGTATTTTAACAACTAAAGACCATACAAAGCTCCAAAGAATAGAAACACAATTAACAAACTCATTAACTGTTTTCTTATCCCTTTAGTCTTAAGGATAATTAATTGTCTTAGACAAAGACTTCTACTGATACTAATGCCTTCTGCATGGGAACAACATATATTTCACAAGTATTTTAGAAAATATAACAGAGTGGTCAGCTTTGTAAATGGGTTTATGCTATGATTTAAGCAACGACTTTATTGACACAACTAAATTGAGTGCAAGTGTGGAGAAAGAAACACAGCTCATGAATTTGTTCATATTTGAGTTACTGCTGGGTCAATCTGAAATATCCAATTTCATTGTTAGGGGGAGAGTCTTTCGGTAATAATAGCAGAAACTCTTTGTCATGTAGACATTTTCAATTATTTATGTGCCCTGATAATATTTGAGAAACATGATAATTACTGGTTGATCCAAATTCATATTTGAGGATCCACTGATGCAAATGACTAATTCATTAAGCAGATATTTGTCTTTGCACACCTTGTGTCCAGGACTCTCTCCTATAAACTTTGGAGTAAAAAATTGAATATAACAGTATAATTAAGGTTCAAAAGCAAAGTCAGCAATAAATGTAACACAAGGTAAAATATGAAGCATACAGCTTAAGGGGAATTCACAGTATTTGGGGTTTAAACCAGGGTAAAGGTTAAATCCAAATGGGAAAATCAGGAGCATTTTCATGAATGAAATGACATTTGACTCAAGCTCTATAAAATAGGAGGATATTTGATATAGCAACATTTTTGTTTGGTGGTGGACAAAAACTTGTTTAGTTCATTTTTAGACTAAAACTATTTCAAAAGCAGCTCAGGGAAAAGAAAGGAAAAGGGGGAATTCCCCTCATTGAAAAACTGCTTTATTTCCTTTGATTAAGTGATATCAATTTTACCATCCCAGGTTTGGTTCCTTGGAAAATAGTTGTTTTTCTGTACATAGTCTCTTCTCTGAATTGCAACCCATACTTTGTCTAAGAGCCTAAGATTTAACTTCAAATAAAATCATCTAGCAATTGCAAGACTGTGACCTCACAGACTTGTGATACAATTCCTAGTACATAAGTCTTAGTAGCAACATATGACTTTGATATTATGAATGATTTAAGAAATAAACCTTTGGGACCAAAAAATGCTAAATAGCCCTGTTCCAGGAAGAATAGAGGGATGGTGACGTTGCTATTTATTCTTGTAAATCTGGGGTAGAAATGCATTTTTCAAATATATACTGGGATCATTAGACTCCAAAAGTAGACTTTAAAATATCATTGGCTATATTCACCTACTGGACTGTAGAAAAAATATTGTATTAAGAACTGGGTGAGGGGAAATTGAAGCTTCCCAATACAAAGAAATGATGAATGTGTATGGAGATGGAAACGCTGACTGCACTGTTTTGTCATAGCACATTTTATACCTGCATCAAATTATTACAGTGTACTCTACAAACACATACAATTATGTATCAATTAAAAATGAATCTAGAGGATTCCAAGATGGTGGCTAGAGGGAGGAAGCAGAAAGTGAGCCTTCTATAGTGAAATCTTGGAGAGACACTGGAGACACACTTTGCAGGCATAATCACTGAGAAGAGGCATAACTTTGACCCCTCCACACCTCCAGCCTGCGCAGAGAATCTCCACTTCACGTTAAACACAGAAACCAGGAGGGCCCCCGGGCAGCCAGTCACCCGTGCCCAGATGGCTTGGGAAGACGCAGACCAGGTGAGCTTCGTGGTACCACGGTACTCCCACAGACAAGCCTGGGCCAGAGCAGCATAGCCCCCTGGACAGACTGACTTCCACCCAGGGAAAAAAGAGAAACTGACTAATAAGCAATAAGAACAATAAAGACACGTGGGAAAGAGGGTGGGGCACCCTGAGTGCTGAAGATTGGGGGAAGGGAATCCTTCCCGGGACTGTAAATAAACAAGCCGGGCGGGCCAGAGAGACTCTGGCAGGAGCGGGGGCGCATGCCAAGCAACCAGGAGCGGGAAAGCTTGTGAGAGTGATGGAGGGAGGAAAACTCCACAGGAAGGTAGGGAAGACCCACTTCCCACGTGAACTGTAAACAAACATGGCGGCTGACAGGAGCAGCAGAACCGCCTAGTAATCAGGAGCAGGAAAGCTTGTGAAAGTGGTGGTGGGAGGAAAACTCCACAGGAGAAGGGGGGAAGAAGACCCACTTCCCACATGAATTGTAAATAAACACATAGGCCTGAGAAAGCGGGTGCAGTGTCACCTTCCCCAGTGTGCTTGGAAAGGGGAAAGCTTGTAGCAGAGGCTCCCACACAGGAGAACTCTGAGTAAACAAAGCCTTCAGGGCCAGGTGAGTGCTAATCTCACCCCAGAGATCTGCATAAATAATGCCTCCAGCAACACCAGACTAACAGCAGCGGGCAGGCAAGCCACAGCCGCAGATACCATTCTCAGAACTGTCTCCAGACTCTTTTTTTCTTTTTCTCCCTACCCTTGATGAGAGAACAACTGAATTATACCTGCATACTGAAAAACTTACTGAAACTGTATTGCATTTGAACTTGGGACACTTGGTGGGGGTTTTTGTGTGTGCGTGTGTGTGTGTGTGTGTGTGTGTAGTTTTGTTCTACTTTATGCGTCCCCTTTGACGAGACAACTACAGAACAACATCTGAGGCACGATTTCCAGGATTGGAGACTGAGACGGACACCCAAATTATTAAGAATGAAACTTCATTACATTTGAACTTGGAGGTTTTTTGGTTTTTTGGGTTTTTTTTTATTTTCTATTTTTCATCTTATTTTAATTCATTTTTAAATAGAGATATTTCTTTCATTTACTTATTTTTTATTTTTATTCTTATCTTTACTTTTTTTATTTTTTATTTTCAATCCTCTCTCTGTCTCTCTAATGTCTGTTCAGCTTACTGTCAATTAGTACACTAACACTCCCTGTTTATACCTCTGAAACTTTCTTGTCTGATACCTTGTTCTGTTTTCTCCTTCTTGTCTGTGTATTTGTTTTCCCCTTTTCTTTAACTTCTTGCTTTCCATCTCAGCTCACCCATCCATTGTAAATATTACCATTGTTATTATTACAAGCTAGAAAATACTTAATTGCACACAGTACAGGGACAGTAACAACACCAAAGACAATGACGGGAAGACAGAAAAAACAGGGAAACCAGTTTCCCCACAGCAAAAATTTAGTACAGGAACCAGAGGGGAATGAAGAAAACAGATACTCAAATTCAGACTCAAATAAAATGAACATAAACTATGCCAAAGGACCCAATGAAGCCCACAAGAATAATTTAAAAGAAGACATACTACAAGTACTCAATGAGAATTTTATAGAGATGATACTGGATAGGGTCAACCAAAATGTACAGGAGACACTCAAGAAATTCCAAGACAACAAAAATAGAGAATTTGAAAAAGCAAAAGAAGAAATAAAGGAAACCATAGAAGCACTGTATAAACACCAAAGTGAAAGAGAGAACACGATGAATAAATGGGTAAATGAACTCAGGACAAAAATAGACACCATTAAAGAGGAAACCACCCAGGATATGGAAAACCTCAAAAAAAAGAACGAAACAGAACTGCAAAACAAAGCGGAAGGCCAATCCAGCAGAATACAACAAACAGAAGACAGAATCTCAGAACTTGAAGATGAAATGGTAATTAAAGGAAAAACCGAAGAACTATTAATTAAACAACTCAAGACCTGTGAAAAGAAAATGCAAGAACTCACCGACTCCATCAAAAGACCAAACTTGAGAATCATGGGCATCGAAGAAGGAGAAGAGGTGCAAGCGAAGGGAATGCGTAATATATTCAACAAAATAATAACGGAAAATTTCCCAAATCTAGAGAAAGATATTCCCATACATATGCAAGAGGCCTCTAGGACACCAAACAGACCAGATCAAAAGAGAACTACCCCACGACATATCATCATTAAAACACCAAGTTCAGAAACTAAGGAAAGAATATTGAAGGCTGTAAGAGAGAAAAAACAAGTAACATACAAAGGTAAACCCATCAAAATCACACCAGACTTCTCAACAGAAACATTAAAAGCAAGAAGAGCATGGGGTGAGATCTTCTGGGCACTGAATGAAAATAACTTCAACCCCAGGATACTCTACCCAGCAAAACTATCATTAAAAATAGATGGAGCAATGAAAGTCTTCCATGATAAGCAGAAACTAAAACAATATGTGACCACAAAGCCACCACTACAAAAGATTCTGCAAGGGATTCTGCACACAGAAAGTGAAACCCAACTTAACCATGAAAAAACAGGCAGCACAAAACCACAGGAAAAGAAAAAGCAAGACAGTAGAGAGTAACCTCAACTTAGGTACACAAAATCAAACCTTCAAACAACTAAGACAAATAAATGACAGGAGTCACCACATACCTATCAGTACTAACACTTAATGTTAACAGACTTAATTTACCCATCAAAAGGCACCGTTTGACAAAATGGATGAAAAAGGAAGATCCAACAATTTGTTGCTTACAGGAGACTCATCTCACCAACAGAAATAAGTATAGGCTAAGGATGAAAGGCTGGAAGAAGACTTACCAAGCCAATGGCCCCCGAAAACAGGCAGGATTAGCAATACTTATCTCTGACAAAGTAGACTTCAAACCTACATTGATCAAATGAGATAAAGAAGGACATTCCATACTAATAAAAGGGGAAATAGACCAAAAGGAAATAATAATCATCAGTCTGTATGCACCCAATGTCAACGCACCCAATTTCATCAAACATACCCTGAAAGACCTAAAAGCATATATAAACGCCACACAGTGGTTGTGAGAGACTGTAACACCCCATTATCATCAATAGATAGGTCATCCAAACAAAAAATCAATAAAGAAATCCAAGATCTAAAATATGCAATAGATCAAATGGACCTAGTAGATGTCTACAGAACATTTCATCCAACTTCTACACAATATACATTCTTCTCAGCAGCCCATGGAACCTTCTCCAAAATAGATCATTCCTAGGGCACAAAGCAAATCTCAGCAAATATAAGAAAATAGAAATCATACCATGCATTCTATCTGATCACAATGCAGTAAAACTAGAACTCAACAACAAAAATAAAGACAAAAACCATGCAAACAGCTGGAAACTAAATAACTCATTACTTAATGAAGAATGGATCATCGATGAAATAAAAGAGAAAATTAAAAAGTTCCTGGAAGTCAATGAAAATGAAAACACAACTTACCAGAACCTATGGGACACAGCTAAGGCAGCCCTGAGAAGAAAGTTTATAGCCATGAGTGCATATATTAAAAAGACTGAAAGATCCCAAATCAATGACCTAATGATACATCTCAAACTCCTAGAAAAACAAGAACAAGCAAATCCCAAAACAAATAGAAGGAGAGAAATAATAAAAATAAGAGCTGAAATCAACGAAATAGAAACCAAAAAAACCATACAAACAATTAATGAAACAAAAAGTTGGTTCTTCGAAAAAATAAACAAGATCGATAGACCCCTGGCAAACCTGACAAAAATGAGGAGAGAAAAAACCCAAATTAGTAGAATCAGGAATGCAAAAGAGGAGATAACAACAAACACCATGGAAGTCCAGGAAATCATCAGAGACTACTTTGAGAACCTATATTCAAATAAATTTGAAAATCTTAAAGAAATGGACAGATTTGTAGATACATATGATCATCCAAAACTTAACCAAGAGGAAATTAATCACCTGAATAGATCTATAACACAAAATGAAATTGAAGCAGCAATCAAGAGTCTCCCCAAAAAGAAAAGTCCAGGACCTGATGGATTCTCTGCTGTATTCTATCAGACCTTTAAAGAAGAACTGATACCAACCCTCCTTAAACTGTTCCATGAAATAGAAAGGGAAGGAAAACTGCCGAACACATTTTATGAAACCAGTATTACACTTATCCCAAAACCAGGCAAAGACAACTCCAGAAAGGAGAACTATAGGCCAATCTCCTTAATGAACATTGATGCAAAAATCCTCAATAAAATAATGGCAAAACGAATTCAACAACACATCAAAAAGATTATTCACCACGACCAAGTAGGCTTCATCCCAGGGATGCAGGGGTGGTTCAACATATGAAAATCAATAAACATAATAAACCACATTAACAGAAGCAAAGACAAAAACCACTTGATCATCTCAATAGATGCAGAAAAAGCCTTTGATAAGATCCAACACCATTTCATGATAAAAGCTCTATGAAAACTAGGAATAGAAGGAAAGTACCTCAACATTATAAAAGCTATATATGACAAACCTACAGCCAACATTATACTTAACGGAGAAAAACTGAAACCATTCCCTCTAAAATCAGGAACCAGACAAGGATGCCCACTATCCCAACTCCTATTCAACATAGTACTGGAATTCCTAGCCAGAGCAATTAGGCAAGAAGAAGGAATAAAAGGAATACAAATAGGTAAAGAAACTGTCAAAATATCCATATTTGCAGAAGATATGACCTTATACCTTAAAGACCCAAAAAACTCTACTCAGAAGCTTCTAGACATCATCAATAGCTATAGCAAGGTAGCAGGATATAAAATCAACATAGAAAAATCATTAGCATTTCTATACACTAACAATGAGCAAACTGAAAAAGAATATATGAAAACAATTCCATTTACAATAGCCTCAAAAAAAATCAAATACCTAGGTGTAAACCTAACAAAAGATGTGAAAGACCTCTACAAGGAAAACTATACACTTCTGAAGAAAGAGATTGAGGAAGACTATAGAAAGTGGAGAGATCTCCCATGCTCATGGATTGGTAGAATCAACATAGTAAAAATGTCGATAGTCCCAAAAGTAATCTACATGTTTAATGCAATTCCCATCAAAATTCCAATGGCATTCATTAAAGAGATCGAAAAATCTACTGTTAAATTTATATGGAAACACAAGAGGCCACGAATAGCCAAGGCAATACTCAGTCAAAAGAACAATGCAGGAGGTATCACAATACCTGACTTCAAACTATATTACAAAGCAATAACAATAAAAACAGCATGGCACTGGCACAAAAACAGACATGAAGACCAGTGGAACAGAATAGAGGACCCAGATATGAAGCCACACAACTATAACCAACTTGTTTTTGACAAAGGAGCTAAAAATATACAATGGAGAAAAAGCAGCCTCTTCAACAAAAACTGCTGGGAAAACTGGTTACCAGTGTGCAAAAAACTGAAACTAGATCCATTTATATCACCCTATACCAAGATTAACTCAAAATGGATCAAGGATCTTAATATCAGACCCCAAACTCTAAAGTTGATACAGGAAAGAGTAGGAAATACTCTGGAGTTAGTAGGTATAGGTAAGAACTTTCTCAACGAAACCCCAGCAGCACAGCAACTAAGAGATAGCATAGATAAATGGGACCTCATAAAGCTAAAAAGCTTCTGTTCATCAAAAGAAATGGTCTCTAAAGTGAAGAGAACATCCACAGAGTGAGAGAAAATATTTGCCAACTATACATCAAAGGACTGATAACCAGAATATATAGGGAACTTAAAAAACTAAGTTCTCCCAAAACTAATTAACCAATAAAGAAATGGTCAAGTGAACTAAACAGAACTTTCTCAAAAGAAGAAATTCAAATGGCCAAAAAACACATGAAAAAATGCTCACCATCTCTAGCAATAAAGGAAATGCAAATTAAAACCACACTATGATTCCACCTCACCCCTGTTAGAACAGCCATCATCAGCAACACCACCAACAACAGGTGTTGGCGAGGATGCGGGAAAAAGGAACCCTCTTACACTGCTGGTGGGAATGTAAACTAGTACAACCACTCTGGAAAAAAATTTGGAGACTACTTAAAAAGCTAGACATTGATCTACCATTTGATCCAGCAATACCACTCTTGGGGATATACCCAAAATAATGTGACACAGGTTATTCCAGAGGCACCTTCACACCCATGTTTATTGCGGCACTATTCACAATAGCCAAGTTATGGAAACAGCCAAGATGCCCCACCACTGACGAATGGATTAAGAAAATGTGGTATCTATACACAATGGAATTTTATGCATCCATGAAGAAGAACGAAATGTTATCATTCGCTGGTAAATGGATGGAATTGGACAACATCATTCTGAGTGAGGTTAGCCTGGCCCAAAAGACCAAAAATCGTATGTTCTCCCTCATATGTGGACATTAGATCAAGGGCAAACACAACAAGGGGATTGGACTATGAGCACATGATAAAAGCGAGAGCACACAAGGGAGGGGTGAGGATAGGTAAGACACCTAAAAAATTAGCTAGCATTTGTTGCCCTTAACGCAGAGAAACTAAAGCAGATACCTTAAAAGCAACTGAGGCCAATAGGAAAAGGGGACCAGGAACTAGAGAAAAGGTGAGATCAAAAAGAATTAACCTAGAAGGTAACACACACGCACAGGAAATTAATGTGAGTCAACTCCCTCTATAGCTATCCTTATCTCAACCAGCAAAAACCCTTGTTCCTTCCTATTATTGTTTGTACTCTCTCTACAACAAAATTAGAAATAAGGGCAAAATAGTTTCTGCTGGGTATTGGGAGGATGGGGGGGAGAGGGAGGGGGCGGAGTGTGTGGTAAGGGAGGGGATGGATGCAGGGGAGAGAAATGACCCAAGCCTTGTATGCACATATGAATAATAAAATAAAATAAAATACAGTAAAAAAAAGGATCTAAACACATCAAAAGCAAAAAATAAATTCTGTTAAGATTTATGAAGAAGCAGTGTCACTGATAACAAGTTTAGTTAATCAAGATGTGACCACAAATAAGGCAAGTGTATAAATTAGCAGATGTTAGAATTTTGCACAGTTTTGGCACTTTATTGTGAGCTTTGCTTTTGACCATGAGAGTCCTTTTTAAAAATGGGAGACCGAGCCAAGCACTGATGGCACAGTTGTCATCCCAGCTACATAGGAGACTGAAATTGGGAAGATTTTGTTTCCAGGACAGCTCAGGCAAAAAGTTCAGGAAACCCCATCTCAACAGACAGTGCTGGGTGTAGTGGTACTCCCTGTTATTCCAGAATTTGCGTGAAACGTAAACAGGAGGATCATGGTCCAAGCCAGCCTGGGGAATAAAGCAAAATCCTATCTCAAAAATAACCACTGAAAAAAGGGCTGGAGGCATAACTCAAGTGGTATAGCACCTGCCTAACAAGCAGAGATTGAACTCCAGTTCCACAAAAAAAAAAGACAGAAAAAAGAGTGAGAGAGAGACTGAATGACATGTTAACATGCAACAAATAAGTGCCCTGTAGTAGCAACTGATTCTGTAATATGTACTGTTTCTTTAACTGTGCAGAATAGGACAGAATTATGAAAAGTTGGAATCTCTTGGAGCATGGCTTATTTGCACATCCAATATCTAGTGCACTGTGCCTTATAGTTGTTTTATTATGTCATGGAAATTAAAGGGAATCTGTATGATTATATTCACAGTCGCCTTTAAGGCAAAGGATCCAATAGAAGGTTTCATTGTATATCTGCTCTGTAGGAGAGATTGACAAAGTATCAAATTCTACAATAATCATTGCCTCCACTTATCTTTTTTATAGACTGAGCCTCCCTTGTTGGGGCAATGGATGAAGATTCATGTGATTTTAAAATAGCTAAATGCATCCTTTTCTGTGATCACCCAGATTATATAGTTGTTACAATGAAAGTAACTATTACTGCATGATAGACCTGCTCAATTTAAATTCAGACTCATCTTTTTTTCTTTGTTGCCTATCACTTCTCAACAATAAGATGGACAACACTAAAATTTTAAGAGCAGAAAATACAAATTTTAAGGCCAAAGAGTGAAAGAGAATGCATAGAAGTAATTTGCATAAGAAAGTTTATTTAGTTGGATTATGATGATAATGGTGATTATTATTGTTGTTGTTATTATTTGTGGTGCTGGGTATGGAACCCATGCCTTCACTATGCTAAAGAGGTACTGTCACTGGGCTATCTCTTCAACTCTGGATAACTAAGATGAGGAGGCATTATTTGAGAATGTGCTAAGAAAATATCCCATTGTGACTGTTTTTGGAACACTATCTTTTTCTGACTTAAAGACAAATAACACATTTTTACATTTCTTCATGGTCTCTTTGGTTTAGAAAACAGCCTGTTATCAGATGTAGTTTATTACTCTTGCATTGTCTGATACCAGACACTATATTTAATATGCCTACCTTTCATCTTCTATTAAGTATTCCCTAATAAATATGTGTCCTAGCTACTTAATGAGATTTTTATACAAATAAAATTATAAATAATAAAATTATAAAATCACTTTGCTCCTAATTAATGCAGAAATTTTATACATGAAATATTCACTTGGCAATCAACCTGGCCTCAGGTTTCTTAGACAAGGAATCAATGGTACTTGTTAATCATTAATGAGCTATACAACGCAAAATTCCTAAAGATTGCTGGCACATGTTATTTGACATCTAATAAGACTTCTACTCTGGCAATTACTTTCCAAGTTTCTATGTAAATGTTTAGAGCTGTTTGCTTCTAAAGAACCCTTCATACCTTGTTTGCAAGCTATTCAAGCACTGCAAACAGAGCCACAAGTTTTTGGTCATAGTCTCATCCATAAGACAAAAAAATCATTATTAAACAGTGACCAGGGGCTTTAGCCACATAATAATCACCATTTGTTGGTACTTTACAAAATTCACAGCAAAAATATATGAATGTATATATATTTGCATCCTAATAAAAATAACGTGTGGGATTGAAATTTTAGGAGACAGATATACCTGTCATTGTGCCAACTGTTCAAGAAAATGAAAATCAAAATATACAGTGTCATTCACTTAAGGTTCTTTCATGATTGAAAAATAAAATACATATACTTGTCATTGTTGGCAAGGTCCTTGCCATATACTGTTAACAGGTATTTATGTGGTACAACCTCTGTGTAGGCCATAAGGAGTAAAGAACATAACAACTGCAATTTACGTGTTCTTTTGAAATGAGGTTATAGGGAAACAATAGTGCAGGTATGGGATGCAAGTTACCTGAGGAGGTAGAGATACTGTCATAAATATTGAATTGTCAAAGATGGTTGACTTTGGCATCACACATCTCCTAGATGAAAACATCTGTCGGTATTTATGAACCACCCAATGTGCCAACTATTTGGTTTCATGGTGGCCAGTATTTTCCTTCTTTTTTAATTTTTTGTGGTACTGGGGTTGAACTCAGGACTTTGTGCTTGCTAAGCAAGACACTCTACCACTTGAGCCAAGCCTCCAGCCATTTTTGCTCTGATTATCTTGGAGACAGGGTCTCACTTTTTGATCAGGCTTCCTGCTGTTGTTGGAGTGACTTCATGTCCAGCCTTTTCCCATTGAGATGTGGTCCCACAAACTTTTTTGCCACGCTGACCTGGAGGCACAATGCCCCCAATCTCTGCCTTCCAGGTAGCTAGTATTACAAGTATGACCCACTGGCACCCGACGTCAAACATTTCCAATGAGATTCTCAAGGGGGATACTTTTCCCTAGGCCCTATCTTTATCTGGGCATTGCACATAGCCAAGAGCTTAACTGATTTCCATGGGTGGTAGAGAAAATTTCACAATGATTTTCAACATTTGGTACTATTTTAATCACTTATACACCTTTAAATATCCCTATATTCAGGTATATACTTGCATATAGGGAGAGACATGTACTTTGTGCCAATATTTTCTCCAGAGAAGGTGTCAACAACTGTTTCTGCTCCTTTCATCTAAAAATAAATGGATGTAAATACAATATACTTGGAGGTCATCAAAGATTCAGAGAAAAATGAAGTAGGGAAAGGAAGATGGGTAGTTGTACTTTAAATACATCCACAAAAGTTCATGTGTTGAAAACTTAAAATGCAGATTCAATTATTAATGGTATTTGGAGGCAGAGCATTTGCAAGGTAATTAGCGTTAGGTAAAGTCATGAGGGTGGGGACCCCATGCATTAGCTGCTTCGTTAGGAGAGGAAGAAAAACTTGAAATAGCAGCTTGTTCTGTCTTGCATGTGGTGCTCTCTGTCATGTTATGATGCAACAAGAAGCCCTCACCAGATGCCAGAATCATGCTCCTTGACCTCCCAGCCTCCAGAACCATGACACAAGCAAACTTCTATTCTTTGTAAGTTTCCTTGTCTGAGGGATTTTGATGTAGCAATAGAAAATGATCTAAAACAGAAGTAAAAGAGAAAAATTGCTATTTTAGGTAAAGTATCCATGGATGAGATAATTTGTAAATAGAGACATGGAACAAGTCAGAAAAGTTAATTCATCCTTCCCAATCTAGTAGGGCTTTTATTCTGAGTCAGCTAAAATGATCATTCAAGCTATTTAGGCAAAGGAATAATGCAATTTGATCAACATGAATAAGTGTTAACCTGATTGCTTATTTTAAAATAGGCTGCAGGGTGGCACACTGACTGCAATGACATGGGAAAGACACAATGTACACTTGGATCAGGTAGGGTTCAAGAAAGGGATGAGAAATGCTCAGATTCTGGATTTGTTTTGGACAAAGTAAGGAAATGCAGATGACTCCATCTATTTTGGATCACAACAGGAAGAATGGACTTACCCTATTCTAACTTGAGGGTGATGGTGCTGCTGGAGATAGTGGATTGGAGGAAGGAGCGAAGGTCCAACTATAGCTTAGGTTGGTGCAGAATTTAACTTTTTAAAAAGATATTTTGGATTATGTTCTTTTGGCATCACATCCTCTTTTTAAAAAGCTATATGTACCCACCCCTTATTTTATATGACTTTATTTCAGAATAACCATATCTCATTTACAGACTTACCAAGAATTTCAGAAAGTAGATAATTCACTCCAACATCCTAATTTTTTTCCCAACTCCCCAAATCCTTTTTTTTTCTGCTTGCTTCCTTTCCTCTTGTTTTTTTTTTCATTTTTCTTTTATTATTCATATGTGCATACAAGGCTTGGTTCATTTCTCCCCCCTGCCCCCACCCCCTCCCTTACCACCCACTCCGCCCCCTCCCTCTCCCCCCCAATACCCAGCAGATATTTGCCCTTATTTCTAATTTTGTTGTAGAGAGAGTATAAGCAATAATAGGAAGGAACAAGGGGTTTTGCTGGTTGAGATAAGGATAGCTATACAGGGCATTGACTCACATTGATTTCCTGTGCATGGGTGTTACCTTCTAGGTTAATTCTTTTTGATTTAACCTTTTCTCTAGTACCTGTTCCCCTTTTCCTATTGGCCTCAGTTGCTTTTAAGGTATCTGCTTTAGTTTCTCTGCGTTAAGGGCAACAAATGCTAGCTAGTTTTTTAGGTGTCTTACCTATCCTCACCCCTTCCTTGTGTGCTCTCGCTTTTATCATGTGCTCATAGTCCAATCCCCTTGTTGTGTTTGCCCTTGATCTAATGTCCACATATGAGGGAGAACATATGATTTTTGGTCTTTTGGGCCAGGCTAACCTCACTCAGAATGATGTTGTCCAATTCCATCCATTTACCAGCGAATGATAACATTTCGTTCTTCTTCATGGCTGCATAAAATTCCATTGTGTATAGATACCACATTTTCTTAATCCATTCGTCAGTGCTGGGGCATCTCCCCAAATCCTTAATAGTCACAGAATTTGCATTCCTGAGAAATAATTAGGTACCGGTGTTTTGCACCTGCTTATTAATAATAATAAAGTTCATAGCCCAAAATAGATGAATTTTCACTATCCTTGTCTTTGCCATTGGTTCAACCAACACAGTATTTTAGATGTGTGAATTGTGGCACACTGTTTCTTTAGATATTATTCTTTTTCAAGTTAAATGTTTTGGGATGGCAAGAAAGATGAAAAAATACTCCAATTGGCTTTTCAAATAATACTGTGTGTTGATCCATGTAATTAAAATTAAGATGTGAAGCAATTTTCAGAATATTATTAACCAGCAATTCCTTTTCCTATTTTGCTGAGAGTCCTTTAGCTTTGTCTTTTGCTGACAAGTGGCTTCATTCTCAGGCTTCTCTTTATAGTGCCAAAGTGACTGTAGTTTTTTGGACATCATACCTTTATATGCCGATGTCCATAGAAGACAGAAAATGCTCCTGCCTGAGCATTTTCTAGATCAGCTCTGACTGCACGACTTGAGTCATATGTCTAGCATAAGTTGATTGGTTTAAGGCAACTGAGGTCCACCATAGCAGTAGGGGTCCTGTCAACCTCCATCAAGATATATGGTTTATGTGGATGCTAAAATAAAAAAAGTGGGTGACATTAAGAAGAAGATCAGTATACCATGAATTAGCAGCCTAAGTGTTCTCTACAATGATTTTGTTAGTTTCTGTTAAACACATGCCCACATAATGTATCGCTCCCATCTCTAGCAATCACAAGCATGCATTCATATTTATTTACAAATATGCATTGGTTATTGAGGTAGGCAGCATCAAGGATGACACCAAATCATCCCTCTCTTGTGATATCCGTACCCTAATGCTGCCCCTACCTTCAGCATGAATTGCACTGTTACTTCTACCAAACAGGATACAGCAAAATAATGGTGCGTCATTTGTGAGATTAAAATTCCACCTTGTATATTGTCTCTCATTTGCTTCCTCTGAAAGAAGCCATATTCAGTCTTTGGGGATGTTAAATGGGGAAGACCACATGTGAAGGAACTGCTACCTCTGCTCAATAGTCAATGAAAACCTTAGGCCATCCAAAATCCATATCAGTGAGCCTGGAAGAACCTTCTTTCAGAAGACTCCCAAACCTGACTGACATTTAATGCAGCCTTTTAGGAGTCCTTAAGCCAGAGGAATATATGCTTGGCTTTCTAACACAGAGAATCTGAAATGAGTCACTTTTTGCATTGCTAAATTCTGGGGGAAGTTTAATAAGGCAGTAGAATGAACACCCCTAATCCAGAAGCACAAAATTCAAAATGCTTCAAAATCCAAAATTTTTGAGCACCAACATGATAACACAAATGATTAATTTTATATCTTACTTCATGTGACCAGTTATAATCAAATTGTAGCTGCACTAAAAATTATGCATAATCTTCAGGCTATTTGTATAAGGTGAAACAAAAATGAATTTCTTGTTTAAATATAGGCACCATCCTCAAGAGCTCTCATTACATATATTTGGAAACATTCTAAAATATGAAAAAAAATCTAAACACAAAAAGCGCTTCTTATCCCAAGCATTTTGGAAAAGGGGTACTCAGCTTGTAATACACTTATGATATCTCAAAATAGGAAACCATTTCAATATTCAATACTAGGTGTTTGGTTAAAGAAATTCTACTCTATGTACTTGATAAGAAAGTTGAGTTAGATGCCTTGAGTACTCATACTCTCCTATGTCCTGAGTGGAAAGTTGTGGCCAAGAAATTTAGACTTCTATGATATCCCCACTTCTCTGAAAAAATCTATTTCCTAAGGTTACTGGGAAAACTAAAGGTCACAGTGTATTATTCAACAAAGTTCCTTTCAGAGAATAAGTAATGCAGAGAAGTATTTTTTAAAAATAACCATGTAGCTATTATAAGTTTTGGTACTGAAAAATATTTGTGGATGTGGGAAATGCTTAGTGTATATTATGTATAAATTTAATAAAAATATATGTTAATGAATAGACAAAAAGGCTTGGAGTTCATATTTTAAAATGTAAGTGGACTAACATTTACTATGATGATTGCTATACAAGTTTGTAAATGCATAAAAAACACTGAACATATAATTTGTGTGGGTGAATTTTATGGTCTATGAATTACATCTCAATAAGGCTGTTAAAATGTATGTGGTATTTTTTTTTCTTTATGGTCACAGTATTGGGCCTTCTTAAACATTTTGGTGTTTCTACTGCAACCATATTTAGTTCTTGTAATCAGAAAGCCTTATTAAAAATCTAATAATGAGCTCATTTAAAAAAAATTCACTGTAAATAGCTACCTAGTAGATATGTTTGTCCATCTGCCATTATTGGAATTTATCTCTAAGGATACACAGTTTGATATGGATTTATCACTCCTGAAAACTAAGCAGTAAAATAAAATGGAGCTTTATTTCATTTCTATTATCCTATTAAGGCCAAAACTTTATAAATAGGTATGAGTAAATCTGGTTGCCATGGTGAGGGTTGTATCATTGGAAGGGACACACTAAGCACTGAAAATAATTCTCCAGTACAATTTTCATAACTATTCTTTTGACCCAATCTAAAATACTGAGGAAGAAGTCTTTAGCATATGTAAAGGATATCGATCCAGCATATTATATTGATTGATTTCTTATTAGATACCAAGAACCGTGCTAAGTGCTTTCCATTCATTATCTCTGAATACTTCCAGGCCTGTGGGGAAGGTGTATGTGTTATACTGATTTTGAAAGAGATCCTGATGATTCCCATCTCCTAAATAAATGCTCACGACATTGCTGTGAACCTCATGATTTCCTCCACATGAATAGAGCACTACAAAAGCAAAGACATGCCACTTTCTGAGATTAGGTCATAAAAATACAACCAGACTTTTGACCATAAAAGTTCACAACTGTCTTGGTAGCAAGCTGCTTCTCTTACTTTCTTTAACTTAAAAACTTTGAGGACACAAGCTACTTTGCACAGTAAGTACAGGTAGTAACGAACTGAGAGAGACTTCTGTCCAGTTGTCACCAAGGAACTGGGACCCTTGGGCTACAAATCTGTGAGAAATCGAATCCTGCCAAAAATACATGAGCTGAGAAATGGATCTTTCACCTGGTGAACTTTAAGATCATTATGGTCAGAGAACCCAGCTAAGCTCTGCCCAGATTCCAGACCACAGGAACTGAAATAACATACATGAGTCGTTTTAGCCATTAGTCTTGGGCTGTTTGGGTTTTTTGTTTGTTTGTTGGCAGTACATGAGATTGAACTCAAGGCATTGTGCTTGCTGGGCAGGTGCTCTACCTCTTGACCCACTGCACTGGTTATTTGTGAGATAGCATCTCACTTTATTCCCGAGCAGGCTGGACTAGGATTCTCCCATTTGTGCTTCTTCACATAGCTGGGAAGACAGGCATGTGCCATCACTGAGACCACTGACTGAGATGGAGTCTTGCAAAATTTTGTTTGAGATGGCCTCAACAATGATCTTGCTAATCTCTGCCTCCTAAGTAGCTAGGATTACAGGCTTCAGCTACTGTACCAAGCCCTAGAGAACGTGTTGTGCAATAAAAAATTTAAGTAATACAGTCTATTACTACATTTGCCAAAATGGAATGACATTATGTTGGGCCAAAAGTAAAGGGAAAGATATTTTCAAGTAAGTAATGACAGCTATTCATTCCATTATGCTGAAGCTGACAGATATCATAGCCCAGGAAATAGAATATTCCACTCGTGTTAGCATTTTTCTTTTTATAGTGGTACTGGAGAGTGAACTCAGGCCTTGTACTTTTTAATTAAATAATTGTATTAGTATCTATTGTTGTACAGGGCAGATTTCTTGTGACAATTCTGATTAGGCTTACATTGTACAGGTTAGATCATCCCCATCATCTTCCCCCTCAACCCCTTCCCACTCCACTTAAAGCAACCAAAAGAAGTTTCATTGTACTATTTCACAGAAGTATATGAAGTCCACCAACCATGAAATTCCCTCACCTCAAGCTCCTTCCTTCACCCTTCCCCCTGACAAGTACCCCTCCACACACACTCTACCTATTTTATACTACTATCTTTTATTTCTTTTTGTAAATTTTTAAAATTATTGTTGTACTAGTGGTACATTGTGATGCTTATGAAAGTTCTTACAATATATAAAACATACTTGAATTCACCCCCTCCATCATTCTCCTTTATCCCCTATTCCTGGAATAGTTTCAACAAGTCTTATTTTTACATTTATATACATGTGTACACAATATTTGCACCATATTTACTCTCCTACACCCTCTCTCCACACTCTCTCCACTCCCACTGACACCAACCCCCCAAACAGGATCTGCCCTGCCCTCTTGTTCTCTGTATTTGTAAAAAAAAAATCAGTTTTGCTTTCTATATATGTATTATAATCCAGATTGGTTCATCTCCTCTATTTTTCTCCTTAATTTCTAAGTCAATGTTCAAAGGGGTTTCTTTATGTATCCCCACTGTGTATATACTTATAGCAAGTACTCTATCACTTGAGCCACACCCCCAGTCTTATCATTTTGCTAAATGAGAGGTCAGTAGATCATTCTTAACATTTTTAATTTTTTAAGAATTGATTGGAGGCCACTGTCATAGTCAGTTTTTTGACTATGACAAAGCCAGGTAACTTATAAAGAAAAAGGTTTATTTAGCTTATAGTTCTGGAGGATGAAAGTCCAAACTGCATGGCACTAACCCTGGTGAGCACCACACTGGTTGAGTGACATCATGGCGAGTGGCATCATGGTGGCAATGAATGCATATGACAGGGAGAAATCACACAGCAAGACAGAAAGTGACAGTAAGTAAGAGGGAGTGGCTAGGTTCTTTTTCATAACAACCCTCTCACAAGAACTAAGTTGGGAACTACATTAATGTCCTTAATGAACCTGCTATGATACTCTATTTCTTAATGGTCCTAGCATCTCTTAAATTTACCACAATGGGGACCAAGCTTCCAGCATACAAACCCTTGGTACACAAACATATACAAACCTTAGCAGGATCTCTGTACAATTCTGAATTCTTCTAAAAAAAGGCAAAGCACAAAAATAGTGCTATTTTCTATGCAATAGTTCAACAAAGTGTCAAGTTAATAGTCTGAATTGATTTGGGATTAATACACTAGGTTTTCAGAATGGGGTATCTAAAAATATAAAAGTTATTGTAGGATATTATGTGCATTTTAGTAGTCACAATCATATTAGGATTGTATACCTAAGCAAGAAAAGCAAAGTTATTTCATGGTGACCGTATATTACATAATGACTAATTGAAACAGCTAGATGGATTAAACATGAAATGAAAAAATAAACATAATTTTCTTTTCTATATAAATCATCATTGAAAATCTAGTCTAAGAGGGAGGGTTGGGTTGCTATGGACACATAGCTATTTTTATAATAAAGATAAAACCAACATCATTGCTTCATAATGATGTTTTGAGAAGGTTTTGAATATTACTGAGTTATCCTTCTATTATAAGACAGTGAAGTTATTAACCAAAGATGGTCAATTAAAGAAGTATAAGGAAGTTCAAAGGAGTCTGT
Source organism: Castor canadensis (assembly GCF_047511655.1). Taxonomy (NCBI): domain Eukaryota; kingdom Metazoa; phylum Chordata; class Mammalia; order Rodentia; family Castoridae; genus Castor; species Castor canadensis. The sequence continues at coordinate 138,796,979 of NC_133405.1, forward strand.
ATTTGGATTAATGAAGATGAAGAAAATCTCATTTTCGGGAAATTACACAATATCTGAAGCTTGAATGAGTCAATCTATAATTTTTCATTAAATTAAAACATGCCATCAATATTGCAGTGGACAGTTGAAAAAATGACTAAAATAGAAATAGTGAGAGTGAACACAAAATTTTAGAATTTCAGTGGGGACTTTTCTTGGATTATCTAACTAAGAACATGGAATAAAGTTGTAGTGACAGTGCCCATATGGGTATACATCTTCTCTCCTCAAATTACTGAAATCTCCTTGCTTATGAAAAGATACATAGTTAACCAGAATGTTCCGACCACATTTCATGAGGGACACATTACATGGGAACATATAGAAAACTGCCATAAAACTTAAAAGTTAAAAACTGAGTCTATCCTTTTGTGATAGATTTTGGGAAAGCCATTTATCTTTTCTAAAACTTTATATACTCAACTGAAAAAAGGTAAACAAGGGGAAAAAAAGATAGGAATTTCCACATATGGATGTTGTGAACAAATAGCAAATATAAAATGTTGGGTTTCGTGGCTGTCATATAAGTCTTCATTGAAGATGCATGTTTCTGTTATCATGGGTTGGTGATAAGGTTTGTCCAGTGAACATCATCATTGTATGAAGTGGAGTTGGTCCTCTGCATGTGCAGATTTCACATACATGGATTTCAATTTACTATACATCAAAGCTGTTCAGAAAAAAATGCATGTGTTCTTATCTTTCTTATCATTTACACAGAATTTACATTCGAGTAGAGACTGCAAATAATTTAGTAATTATTTAAATTATATTGTAGAATTGTGTAGGATGTATGCAAACATTACACCATTTTTATAGGGGACTCAAGCATCCACAATTTTGGTAGCCACATTGCATCCTAGAACCAACCCTTTGCAGATAGTAAAGGACGACTATATAGGCTGCTTCAAAATTTTTCTTTCTGCAGTGGAAGAAAGAGTAAGGCAAAAATAGGAGCTGGGGCAAATGGCTGTAGGCAGCGGATATTATGTGTAGAAATGTGGATGGAAATTCTGACCTATAAACTGGAGATTTAGTAAAAGGGAACCCCTTGGCTGTTTCCCGGACACAAAGTGTGTGTGTGCGCACGCGCTTCTATTGGAGAAGACACAAATCCCAGGTGAAAAAAACTAGTCTTGATGTCCAAAAACTCATTTTTACTGAGATAAGAAGGACTTTTAGAACTTATAGGCAAGACTTGGTGTGGTGTTATAATAAAATGTGGAGGAACAATGGAACTGATGTCAAAACTGGAGACTGGAGTTCATCTTCCCATGTACGGTGAGAGCAGATAGGACTTCATACACAAACGTAACAAGGCTGATATTTGTATCCAGGTCTGCATCTTCTGTAAAAATGAGGGGTCAAATTGTGAGGCTTTTCTACAGAGCATCACAGAGCTGCCGGTATATGGTGGGCTGCTAAGTCACAGCCCAAGAAAGCCAGTGATCTTGAAGGTAGTGCCCATCACTAAAGGGAAAGGGTAGCTTTCTATAGGCATTTATTCCTTTCCAGGACTCTTGAGACTGGCAGAGAATAAGCCAATGGAACATTGTAAACATGCTTTCAACTACTTCATTTAAAGACATTTTATTTACTTTTAATTATAAGCAGTATACTTTTTCTATTTTCTGAGTTATGGACTTACTAAAAATTCCCTGAAAGATGATCCATAATAGCAACAGACTTCAGGAATGTAATGCTGTAAACAAAATCAATTATTTGTTGCTTGACAAGGTAACACTATAATGAAAGATTAGGTTGATGGTTCAATTCTGTCAGTCATTTGGGGAAAAATATCTTAAGATATAGAATTGCAAAACAACATCTTGAGTTTTTGAGAATGTTCAAAGATCATGGCTCGTAAATACAACCTTCAACAGAAGAACATACAAGAAGGAGCAAAACGCTTTCTAAGGGTTTTCAATACCACGCTCAAAGGCATAGTGCTGTAAGTGTAGTATAAGGTCACTAACAAAGATAGAAAGTGTTTACTTCAAGCCTAAAGTTAAGGAATATAGAAATAGCACAAGTGTATGCTATTTGCAGAAAAATAAATGCACAAATCTGAATTTAGAAACCTGTATTGCCTTGGATTAATATCCTCCTGGGTCTTGTGTTTGTCTAGAAATCATAAAATGTGATTCTCAGTTCTGCCTGGGACAGTATGCATGTGGTTTATTCCATTGTAGGTTTCTTTTTCTTGGTTTTGGAAGATTTCAGAGAACTATGCAATTGGTCATTGTCTTCAGCAAGTGATAGTAAGTTGCTCACTCCATGGAAAAACACAGTTTCATTATCAGATTATGGAAAATATGAAAGCATTTCAATTTTAGTGACATGACTAATTTTCATTGGAACACAAAGGAGAAATTCTCATATACATTATTTTCAGTTTTCCCAAAGAGCTAAGGGCCACTTAGAGATCAGAGGAAATTGGCCACTATGTTTTTGATGTTTCATTGTTTCCTATCAAATAATGTTTAATTTTGTTTTCAAAATGTTAGGCATATTAATTTAAAAGAAATTCAATTTTATAGGCATATTTAATAAATGCTGACTTTGTCTCTAACTCTGAGATTTGAGTCCATTATTAAGTAAAATAAAGATTACCTAAACACAACCACTGTGATACTGTGACAATTAATCTGATATTTAATACAGCTACTAAGTGAGAAATGAGAGTGTAGCATATACAATGTGGATATTCTGGACGAAAGGGTCATTCATGCCATGGGTGAGATGGAGAAGGATGCTGTTAGATTTCATCATACTACTCAGAAGAAAAATCAACCAAATGATTATGAATTATTTATTTCTGCAAATTTCCATTTAATATTTTCAGGCCCAATAAGTCCACAGGTAATTATAATCACAGAAAGTAAAACCATATACAAGAAGGGAATACCATGGTTTATTATTGTAGGTAAAAAATTCCTAGATTTTCTTTCTCAGAAAATATTTTTTGTTATCATTCATTGACCAAAACCCTGACTAGTTTAAAGGTGTTCTTCTTATGACTGTACATTTTTAGCAATTTGATTCATATGTTTGTACATGTTTTTCTTAACATTGATTCTGTTGGGGTTCATTGAATCTTTTGAATATGTAAATTTATGTCTACCACTATATATAAATATATTTGTATTTATTGTTGTACTGGGATTTGAACTCAGGCCCTACACTTTGAGCCATTCCACTAACTGTTTTTGTAATGGACTTTTTCGAAATAGTGTCTCATGAATTATTTGCCTGTGCTGGCTTTGAATCGCAATCCTCCTGATCTCTGTCCCTTGAGTAGCTAGGATTACAGGCATGAGCCATCAGCACCCAAGTAAGATTGAAAAATATTTGAAACCAGGAATCTTTTTTTCTTCCACAAGCCTAGAATTCTATGAGGTACAATGCCAGTACTCAAAAAAATGTTGTATGAGGCCTGGCCCAGTTGCTCACATCTATAATCCCAGCTACTTGGGAGACTAAGATTGGGAGGATTGCAGCTTGAAGCCAGTCCAAGCAAAAAGTATGCAAGATTTCATCTCAATGGAAAAAAGTAAGGTGTGGTGGTGCACACCTATGATCCCAGCAATGGCAGAAAGTGTAAAATAGAAGCATCACATTCCAGGCTGGCCTGGGCAAAAAACCATGACCTTTTATCTAGAATAGACAGAGCAAAAAAGACTGGAGAGATGGCTCAAAATGTAGAGCTTGTACAGCAAGCATGAAGCCCTGAATTCAATCCCCAGTGCTACCCCAAAAAGCATTGAATAAATAAATACACGAATGAATACAAATGACCCAATATAAAAGTAAATTATAATAATAGCTGGTTAATTTCAGAGTGACCCAAAATGCAATGATTTTTCACAATTGGCCATTTTTTGTGTATGTGGATATATAAACCCCTCAAGGCCTTTTTATATGTTATTTGAGAGTGACAAATAATGTAGTGTACTCCATTAGATTCAACATTCCTCTGTTCTCATGTAGGAAATGGCTTAAAATAAACCATTTATTTGAGTGGGTGATGTCTTTAGGAGACCACAAATGCTGGAAAAAGAAAATGAGGAATTTGAGTGTTCTTGTATTCGAATCAATAGCTTCCTAAGTTAGGTGTATGTATAATGCCTTTGGAAGTCAGTGTGATGAATAATAACAGGAAACTAGTCACAAACATAATAATCAGTTGCATAGGAATGGATTAATTTTCCACAAGAAAGAAAAAATTAGACTATGTCCTAGGTGATCCCTGAGTAAGTCAAGTGTCATGTAACTTCTGCTAACTGTATTGACTGCAGCTATTATATTTCTACTGGCTGCATTCAGGACAAGAGGGCTGTCAGATTATTATCCAGGACAAGAATGGTAAAATGTGTCCCATATGACACATTTCTAATCATATTACGTTCTCTAGTAAATGTACATATAGAAATGAATTTTACTTCTAGTTATTTCAATGTGGTTGACAAGGCCATAGTATTTTTTAAAATCATAATGAAAGAATTCTTAATCTTGAACTGCTTTGCAGATAGTATTGGATTATGGAGAATTGTGCACATAAATGAGGCAGTCTCTCTTATTTTACAGACAAACATCATTGGCTTTGTGAGTCTGGATGCTACAAACAGGTAGTATAGTCGGGGTTATATTTAGTAACCCCGAGATCAGCTGAGAAATTCCAAAATAGCTTTTGTAATGTAGTGTCGCTTTTCATATGGAATAGAAGTTTAATGGCAAAAAATAAAACCTAGACAATGTTTACTGGTAAGATAATCCTATAAATAATTCACATGATAAAAGTTTTTCATCAAAGGCATGAGGAGCAATGTCAGCCAATCAACTGTGTCTTTTCTTTCCTGATCAACATTACTTCAACTAGTTTTATCTACCATGTGTCCTACAAAGCATTATCATGACTTCATTAATCATCACAGATACCAGATAATAATAAAGATTGTCCCAAAATGTACTCATATTTCACATACTACAAAAATTTAGGAATCCCAGTTTTTAAAATGACACCAATGTCACAAATACTAGCAATTTGCCTTCAATAGCAATGTCTGTGTGATGCAGAATAACTCAGCTATTAAATGTAAAACGTAGTGTCACTCCTGAGTGGATCCCACTACACATTGCAAAGACATTAATTTGGCCATTTCAACTTGATAGGTCAGGAAGAAATGAAAGGGTAAAAAATCAAGCAAGACTTCTCTGATAAATAATGATTATCAGATAGAAAAGGCATCTCTGCTTTCACACTTATACCAAAAATAGTACAAAAATAACATGAGACTTTATTTGAAGAGACTCGTGTTTTACAGAATATGTAAGAATTATATTGTTCCCATAATTCACACTTACCCTTGCAAGTTTTTTCTATAAATGTTTACCTCCTGTCAACCTGTATACTGCTACCTGTCCGAGGCTTGTATTCCCACACACACTAATTCACATCTTTAAGTCAGTCTAACAGTGAGAAAATAATACTGTGCTTTTTTTTTCTAAAATGACTCCATTACTGTTAAAGATTTTGAATTGAATAACACTTGCTTCTAATGAGATTCACATTAATCTGTCTCCAACCTGTTATTATATTCCTCAATAGATATCTGCCCTAAAGATTTCTCCCTTTAATTTTGTGTTTTAAAAAATCAAGACCACAGTGAGTGAGGACTTTCCATTGTATAGTTATTGACCCTCTGTATGCTAATGGATGCCTATGTAGTTACAACATTTGGTAACAATATAAGGATCAAGAAAGTAGTTTAAATCACAGTATTTTAGGCATTAGGCTTGATCTGACTGCAGCCATTTTAAGTAATACTCTAGTGATGACACTCAGCAACCCTGATCAGTTTTCCCTGCATAGTTGTCCATTATGGTATAAATAGACAAAACCATTAGAGTGGCATATGGGGCTTTAGAATCAATCAGATCCCAGTCCCATCAGCATGAAGAATGTTCTGCATCTTTGATATTAGTTTGAGGTAAACCAGGTACATTCCAACTTGGATGAAGGTGTTTTTGCCCTGGCCACTTGCTAAGCCTCCTTCCTCTGTTCAAAATCATGAGGATCCATTGGTCTTGGCTGCCACCCTGAACTACACTTCTGTCAGTAAGTCTCCAATAAATCATATTCTGTGCAATCTTAGATTTGCCAGCTTCCTTCTTGGAATCAGATTTTCTAAAGCAAATAGGCATATCTTAAAGCATCATTTCAGGATAACCTAACTATGACAAACCCAGTTAAAATAGGGTTAGTAAAAACATTATTTATAAATATTTTAGGCTACAAAGTCTAGCAAAATTATGAGACATTTTATTGATTACTTGAGTAATTGACAGGTAAATTTGTACATAATTATGTACACAACGTGATGCCGTGCCATGTGTATATTGGAAACGATCGCCAAGATTGAGATGTTGCGTGAACATCATGAAGTGTTACTATGTAAACTAAGATAGCTGTGATGTCACTAGTCAACATATTCTGATAGGACCACCATCGTATGTGTGCCCCATCAATGTGCATCACTGTATACAATACAGTATTATAAACAATTGTCACCATGCTCTTTAGTATATTTGATGACACAGAAACATAAAAATTTAATCAACACTGTAGTGACAGGATTATTATGTGGTCATTAAAATAAGAAAATAGATAGCTGAAAGACATCCTTAGAAGTTGTAGTATTCTTGTTAAATTATATTTCTTCCTTATTATCCAAGATTTTGTTCCATAATTATTTGAATTTGTTTTTACCCCAAGTATCAGTTTGGGTGAGAGGGCCTCTTTTGACTATCTGTGGTACTCCCTGTTTTTGAACTCACCAGATACTTATTAAATGTTTGCTGCAACTATTTTTTCTAAGTCCCTAATATTGTTAAGTAGATTAGTGAGTTGTCTCCCTCTCTGAGAAGAGAAAATTCTCTGAATTTGAGTGCTGTTTACAAACCCACACCCAGTAGAGACACTTGGGTTACATAACCCATCTCCATGCCTTACTTAAATTTGGATTTCAGACAATTATTTCATCCTATTAAATCTCAGTTTTCTTGAATGCAGAGTGGGGGATAATTGCAACAATACATTTGCAGAGTGGTTTTGAAGTTGCAGTGCATACAAAGTTATAAGAACAGGCTAGTTATAATCAGAACCGTTATGTTAAATTAATTTCATTGTTAAATGATAGCTTTGCATATTTTGCGGGATCTATCTAATTTTCTTTTTAATACAATAATATAAAGAACCAGCATCAGGCTATTTATTCCAGGTCTATTTATTTTAACAACTAAGGTGGTGAACATCAATGTTTTAACAGAACGGTTTTAAAGCTTTGCAGTCCTATGGAGAAAGTGGAATGGAATATTTTTCTGTTGTTCATCCCATGATAAAAATGTTCCTTTGGTTAGAACCATCACCATAAATATTCATGCAACCTCAGTTTAAATATAGTTAAAGAGTCATTTCTTTGGCAGTAAATAAAAGATGAATTCCAAGGAAAGCAATCTGAATGTTCTATGTAGGAATTAGGTATTATTCTTCTACCCACATTGCTTTTAGAAGTGGATCATTCACAGACTCCTAATTCACTCTGTGTGGCATTCACACTAAAATATTCCAAGGTACTGTTAATAAAAACCTTTTATCTTTGAGTATTGTATTGAAAATATAACAAGTGGCTTCTGCACATTGATTAATAGGTGCTGCATGGAAGGTGTTTAGAATAAGTCAAGCAGCAGCATTTATTTTTCAGTGTAAAAATCTTCACTATTGCAGCCCAGCTTTTTGCAATTTACTCCAAGTTAATGTCAAGTGATTAATACCAGGATTCACTTTAGAATAACTCATCTTTAATGGAGATAGCCTACAAATCTGAAATTGGAAAGGAGGCAGTATCCCAATACTTTCCAGAGGAGAGGATTCATATGAGTCATTACTTCAGTGTAAAAAGCTTGTTGAAAAACATCTGATACTTGGAGGAGATTGTTACTTCAAGTTACAAAAAAGATGAAAAATGCATTTCGACTTTGGAAATGAACAATGCTAAAATGGACCGTGTCACTAACTCAAATCTCTAGGTCCCTTTCCAAGAAATCTAGATGTAGATATCCACACAATTTGATTCCCTATTTCTCAATAAAATGGAATATTTGGAAAAACTTTGTTTCTCTGTTGTCTGTTACTTTTTGGCAATAGTTAAATGGGTTTGACTCATTCAAACACCTTTTGGGCATACACAATTGCAGGCATAGAATGGTCTTTTTCAGAGTAACTTGCTCTCAACAAGAAATTATGAAGCCTGTTTTCTGAGTTTGTTCATCTCTATTTGATTGAGAATATAATTGCTTTGCCCGCTAACTCAGGGTAAACCATTTGTGCACCTGCTGAATAAATAAATGAGTACATGCACCCCTAGGTAAGGACAAAAACACAAAATTAGAGGGGGAAAGTGATGATTTATGGCACAGCATGAAGGGTTGGTAAAGGGTAGGGAAAAGAGAGGATGGGCCCATGATAATCACAGCCCTACCATTACATTCACTTCCAATGGCAAATAGTCCACAGGGGGCTACCATATTGTTAAGACAGTTACTCTCCCCTGCCTTTGCTTTTGTCATTTGAGAAAAAATGTATTAGCCAAGATCAAATTTGAGTTTTTCTTTGCATATTTTGGAAGTGAGATTTTTTTTAATATTATAGCTTTTGTCATTTATAGATCACAAAGACATCCCATTTGGGAAACCAGTCACATAACTAAAAGGTAAACTTCACTGAGTCTTTATAATGGGGAAAAGGTATTTTGGAGAGACCAAATACTGTTTTTGTGTTATTGCTGCCACATTCTGTTTCGCTAGAACACATTTGCTTCAAAGATAGGCTTTGTTTTTCCCTCCTAACCATGTGCAATGACTACCTGCCACTTTTCGTTCTAAAATACACTAGTGCTTTGGAAAGACCTCCGTCCTCAAAGTAAAGATATAAATATTTTGGCTGAACAGGTTTCACCTCCACTCCCATAACATTCACCTTGGTGTGTTCTGTTTCATTGACCTGTGGCAAGTTGGCTTCCCTTACCAAGTCATTTCTCTCAGCAACCAGTTGCTGTGGACTGTGAAAAACCAGTGAAAGTCATTTTTTATTGAAATCTTAGAAAATGCTCCTCATTCTTCACTGCATCTTCTAGGTTTCTACTACCTCATAATTCAAGCATCAGCACGCAAGGACGCATGCACAGGGGGCTCAGCCATTCTCCCTTGCAACTTCTCGCTACAAAAGTCAGCATAGCACAGCACACCTCAGAATTGCACATTTTATGCTCCTTGGCACAGCCCATTTGTCATCTAGAAAGAACTTTGGCCACCTCCAAGCATGTACAAGAAAAAAGCAGCAAGGACTCGGTCTCTGGCCTTGATTAGCTGGCACCCTTATGTAACTCCCAGTGCACAGCCAAGCTCTCATTAGTCATCTTGTGAAGGACTGTAGAGGATCCATTACCACATTATTTGTAGTTCAAGGTATTCTTTCTAAATCAGACCATCTAGAGACCGATATGTTTCTTTGAAATTTGGTTGTAAGTCTTGGTCATGCTTTGCAGATAAGTAGATTCTGCAGAGTATTAGACATCTTGCTTGGATGCATTTTAACAGGGGTATAGAAAATGTGATGAACTTACAGCATGCAGGTTAGGTTCCTTTAAACATTTTCATTACCATTTGGAATGCAGAATTTGCTCCTTTTCTTAGCCTACCAACTGAATCTTCCCTAACAGGCAGTTCTATCATAGGAGCAATTAGTTGTCATTATGCATGTGATTTGACATAGAGCCATCTGCCTGCCCATCATCTTGTGTTTGTAGGAGAATGTCAAAACTTCCAATCAAAGGGACAGTGGGAGTGACATAATTTTGACTTTGATGTGCCGTCTTGCTACCTTGCCTCAACTATGGTGCTCCCTTTGTGTCTGGCTTTTTCATTTCTCAGTCCACATCATGCCTGGCAAATGAATGTCTACCTTCTGGGAGTTAAAACGTGTTATTGGTTAGCACTTCTTCATCAAGATGGTAGGAACAAACAGCCATTTTAATTATGTAGATTTCTGTTTTTCTCCTCAAGTTCTAGTTGTTTGACATCCATTTAAGCACATCTTAAATACCAGGAACGCTTTTTCTTCTTATGGTTATTTTAGGTGACAATGTGGAAGACAGGGAGCATGGAATAAGTTGCAAATGGGATTTGACTCTTTTCCACCATTGTGTAGAAGAGTTAGAAAAATTGATATTGCCTTGAAAAAGTTTGTCTGACCTATTTGAGATTCATTCTGACTCTCTGCAGGAGAGATCTGGAACTAAGTGTACATGGCAGAAATTAACATTGTGTGTGTGTGTGTGTGAGAAAGAGAGAGAGAGAGAGAGAAAGAGAGAGAGAGAGAGTGACTATATGTTAAAGATTGATGGCATTCCTTGGACAGCTGTGAACTGGAGGTAATGAATGCTGTTGAAATTCACCTGTGGTCCTGGAAAATAGTGATGATAAAGATATACACTCTCCATCTCTTTGTTTTCTAAGAAATCTATTAAAGAAACACCCTACCCCAAAAAACTGGGATAAAACTCAAAGATTAACCACCCCTTCCCTTTAGTCTATGGTAGTAACAAACCCAGACCCTTCAAATTCCCATTCCTTGCCTCATACAAGACCAGCTGAATTATCTGTCATCCCTGACCAACCAGAACACAGTCACGTGCAGCACAAAGGCATCTGGTTCATGATGGACTGTATATGTGATGGTGATCCAGGAGATCATAGAAGAGCTGAAAAATTCTTATTGCCTGGTGAAGTCACCAGTCTGAACACAGTAGCAAATGCACCACTCACATGTACGTGGTGAAGCTGATATGAACAAACCTGAACTGCCAGCCAGAGAAAAGTGCAGCAGACACCAATCATGTACAGGGCACGATATGTGATCATGATGACATGTGGCTGGCTCGTATGTCTTCTATACTATCCTCTTAATCCTCACTTTAGAGAGTACTCCTTTGTGATGTAGCTGCTGTTTCACATCTGCCTTGGATATAATGTCCAAAAAGGCTTTTGTATTACACAAAAGACATCCAGAAACATACAAATGTGGTAATTCTGGGAAAAAATAATGCTGTCTACCCAGTTTAACAAACTGTAAAATCACAAATCTGAAATCTTCACCTTGCATGAGCCATTTGACAAGATGCAAAGTCTTTAAAAACCTGTCCCTTTCTTAGGGATATATGCCATTATGTAGTACGTGATAATAAAACCAGCTTTCTAATTAAAAGAAAAAAATGAAAATTGTCAAAAACTTGCAAGTGAGGTTGTATTTGTAATACAGATGTGAGAAATTGTTATCCTACATATATTTTCTCAATTAACAACTCATAGTGGCCTCAAGAATGTGTGTTGGACTCAATAAATGCTATGGAATGCAATACAGTGGTGTGAAGACAACAGATAGATCCTCCAAACCTTAATGCACCTCATTCTTCAAAACCCAGTTCAAAGATCTGTCTGAATATCTCAGGGAAACAAAGCCAATTACTTTTACCTTTAACCATGCATGTTGATCAGCTTTCTATTGCTGTGACAAAATACTTGAGATAAACCACTTCAAAGGAAGAAAGACTTATAAAGGCTCATGGTTTCAGTCCATAGTCAGTTGGTTCCATTGTTTCTGGGCCTGTGGTAGAACAGAACATCATGGTAGGAAGAGCAATGCTGTTTACCTCAAGATAGCCAGGAATCAAAGAAACAGGCACACATCCAGGGACACACCTCCAGTGATCCACTTCCTCAAACTAGACCTACTCCTATTTTTCATCACTTCCAAATAGCCCAGTAAGCTATGAATCCATTACTGGCTTGATCCATTGATGAAATTAGAGCCCTCAGGATCCAATTACCTCACAAATACCCTACCTGTTAACCCTGTTTCATTGAGGATCAACACATAAGCTATGGAAGACATTTCAGATCCAAACCATAATATCATGATGGTATATTATTCATTATCATAGGATAGTCTACACAAGGATCTTAAACTTCTCTGCTAAAAGCCAGATATACAAAATTTCACCTTTGCTGGTCATGTGGTCTCTGTCCCAAATTCTTAGCTTTGTCTCCCATGGCATGGTGAAAGTAGCCATGTATCCAATCCAGAATAATGAGCCTATCTTTGTTTCAATAAAACTTTATTAAGAACACTGACATTTACATGTCATATAATTTTAATATAGCTTATCTTTATATCAGTTTTAGATTCAGCAAAAAAGTATAGAGAGTTTATATTAGGACATATTGTTTATGTTGTATATTCTTTGGGTTTAGGCAAAAGTATAATGGCAGGTATCCACCATCATAGCACCATACAAAGTCATTTCAATGCCCTGAAAATCCACTGTGTTTTACCACTCATCCCTCCATCCTCCAATCTCTGCAATCACTGGTACTTTTTAATACCTCCATAGCTTTACCTTTACCAGAAGCCCTTAAGATTGATTTGGACTTGTTTTTCCACTTAGTAATATGCATTAAAGCTTCTTCCATGTATTGTTTTCATGGCTTAGCCCCAAATGATATTGCATTGTTCAGATCTATTCACTCAATACTGAAGGGCATTTGAGTTGCTTCCAAGTTTTGTCAATTATGAACAAAGCTTCTATAAACATTCACGTGCAGGTATTTTTGTGGACATAATTATTCAGGTTTGGATTGTGTGGAAAGAATAGACTGATATTTTCATGTCACAAGATACCATTCTTTTACTTTTTCCCCATCATTTAAACATGTTTAAAAATTTCTTACTTCACATGCTACACAAAGTAGTCACTAGACTAAATATGGTCCATTGGCCATAGTTTGCGGACCACTGGTCTACACCATGATGTAATGTCAGTTCTTTTAAAGTTCATTTTCCCATAATCATTTTAAGTCTCTTGAGAAGAAGTGTTGAATCCTATTAGTTTAATATCCTGAGCAATTAGCATAGAACCAGGCATAATTACTAGTGGAAAAAAATATGAACATAAAAATCTACTACTAAATGAATGATCTTGATTCCAAAAGAGAAATCCACAAATTTCTCCTACCTCAATGTTGAAAAGAGATTTTGTGCCATCATAAGCCACGTGCATCTACAGTTTAATGCAAATAACTTAAAAGGGTATTCAGTATTGAATTTTAGAAACTTTGCCACGATAAATTTTCCAAACATGTCTCAATCATGCATTGAAAACATGAGTGAATCAAAAGTGTTGCTAAGATGTGGAGCCAAAGCCTTGGAAGGGAATCAAAACAAGGGGAAGCTAGGTGTCCTACTTTGACTTCTGCCTCACAGACTTGTTTGTGAAAATGCATATTAGTTTAGAAAGAAGTACTTTGAGTTTGGAAGCCTGATGCAAATTAATTAATTAATTCAGCCTACAGCAAAAACATCTATATCAAAGGACGGCCATGGTGCCAGAGTCATCAATATTTAAAACATGAGTTTCCATTTCATTTTATTTTTAGAGCAACACTTTCAAGAATTTATTCAATGCTCTTCTAATCGATGCTGCTTTGCAGGTTAACATCACAATCTTGGTATTTAAGGACCCAAGATGTGTGAAAGATTCTACTTCTTTCATGGCAAGTTGGAAAACCCCAAGGAACATTTTTCCAGGGACTTTGCTGATCAAATGCAGCCATATCAAGCCATTGTTCCCAATCTCTTTTTCCATTCTGCTTCTGCCTTGTTGACAGCCTGTGACTTTGCATATGCAAGCTTTTTCTTACTTCTCTTTCCTGTTGCCACCCTTCTCAATTTCCATTCTTGGTGGAAGTGTTTCAGAGGCTTATCAACATTTCAAGACTCAACCTTGTTACTCATTCTGACCTTGGTTCCTGTTCTGATAACATTTGTTCTTAGAGCAAAAGCCCAAGTGTAGAGACTGCTCTGCTTGCTTCAAGCCTGAGGACTCCTCCCTTTGCTGAGTCTTGTCTGCTTATTGGCCAAATACCCTAACTCCATTAGAAAAAAGATCCTTTTTTTGTCTTACCAGATTTCTAGGGGGAACTCAACACTGTTGTTGGGCATTGTCCATTGCATATGGCCCTGTTAACTCTTGACACACATTGCAATAACTGGCTGTCATGTTGGGTTTGTGAAGTATAGTCATTAGAGGGTCCCCAAGCCTGCTTTTCTTCTTGTTTTCTAGGAGAGACACTTTCTGCAGCCTGTTTATATTGATGAAGCCAACTTCGCCATCTTCTTCCAGCCAGGTATCTGGGTGTACACCTGCCTGGGTCTCCCAGTGGAGGAGTGTCTTGCCCTGGGTCTTGACTCTTGCCAGCATACATTAGTTGCCAGGAACTAGATGCCCCAGGGCCAAGGTATAGCTCTGTACACCTGCTGGTAAACCAAATCTTGAAGTACTAAACTCTAGAACTTGAGAATATGTCCCTTTTTGGAAACAGGGGTTTTGTAAGTGTAATCAAGTTAAGTGCAGGAGATACTGAAATAGGTGGGCTCTAATGCAATGGTTGAAGTCTTTAGCAAAGAAACTCAAGGAAGATGTGGATGAGCTGTCATGCACAGAATGACAAGGTTTTCATGGAGAATGGGCTGCATATGTAATGGTGGGCCCATAAGATGTCAAGGAATTTTAAAAATTACTATCAGCTAGTGTTGTGACCGCCAATGAAATGTTATAACACAAGATAATCACTTGTGTGGTTGTGGCAATGCTGGAGCAAACAGCCTGTGCTGCCAGTCTTATAGAAGAGCCGTGCACAACGATGTACATACAGTACACAATAATTGATAGTGATAAAGGATTATTGTACTGGTTTATGTATTTATGACATTTACCATACTGTGCTTTTTATCGTTATTTTAGCGTATACGCCTAGGAATAAAAAATGTTCACTGGAAAGCTGCATATCATGCTATCCTGACAGCAGCCCCACACATCTGTTTGTGTCTCTTGATTACATCATAAACCTTACACACTCACAGTATTGTGTAAGTAATTTCTACGATGTCTGCACAATGACAAAATCAGATACCAATGCACTTAAGAGCACACTCCCATTGTTAAGTGGCACACGACTATGCTTGTGGCGAAGCTATGACTTCCTGCTTCATGTATATATGGAGATACTCAGTGTATTCATAACATAATGTCATCAACAAACAAGAAATATATGGCACATATACCTGAGTGCAGGCGATTCACATCTGTAATCCTAACTACTTGGGAGGCTGAGATAGGGAGGATTGTGGTTACAGCCTAACCCGGGCAAAAAAGCTTGCAAGAGCCCATCTCGGTGGAAAAAAGCTGGGCATGGTGGTGCATGCCTGTTATCCCAGCAGCAGTGGTAAGCGTAAAATAGGAGGATCACAGTCTGGGTGGATCTGTGATCACAGCCCGGCTGGCCTGGGCAAAAAGCCAGACTCTATATCCAAAATGACCAAAACAAAAAGGGTTGGAGGAAGGCTCAAGTGGTAGAGCACCTGCCTAGCAAACATGAAGCCCTGAGTTCAAATCCCAATACTACCAAAAAAATTATATATATGTATAGATGGATAAATATGAGTATTTTATATATATGGCACATAACAGCAGCATAGCAACTACTATCATGGTTGTTATCATTATAATCCTTGTTTGGAACATATTAATAAAAATAGTAATAACTACATTTATTATGTAGAGTGAGTGTGTGTTATTTATAGAGGCAAAAACATGGCAAATTGTAGGTTTGATACATAATGATACTTACAAATTTTGTACCTGAACCATAAGAAAGGCAAACTGAATTTCACACTGCTCCCTAGGTTGGAGTGGAAGATTTTTCTTGAGTGATTAAAGGGGAAGGTTCTAGATAGAGAGGCGGTTGCTGAGAACCACATAAAAGGAGTGCTTAAGACCCATCCCAGAAAAGAAGCCTAGTGGTTCCTGAATTGAGAGGCATGAAGTAGATGTTAAAGAACACAGAAGGGAAAACTGTATGGGGAGAAGAGCCTGCCTCTGTGAGGAAGAATCATCAGGTAAAACCCCTGGTGACCCCAGAATAGATGGTATGAGGATGGTTACAGAAAGGATATTTAGGACGCAAAGAAGTCTTCCCAGGAACTCTTCAACCACTGGGAACTATGGAATAATCTTAATTATACTCATGTCTTTATTTCTCCAGCTACTCCTCAATCAAGACTTTCCTTCTTCATTTTCATTTCATTCTCTTTCCTAGTCAAAAACAAGTATCAAGGACTAGTGGAGTGACTCAAGTGGCAGAGTGCCTGTCTAGAGAGCATGAGGCCCTGAGTTCAAACCCAAGTATAGTCAATAAATAAATAAATATAACTATCAAAAACATCAAAATAAATGGATTTTTGTAGCAACCCCCTTAACTGTTTTACAAGAAGGAATGCAACCACTTATTGCTATTGATCTTCTTTCTGTTTTTCACAGATTCTCAGAACAGTTGTAGGGATATGAAGAAGCAGGATACAATCCTCATTGGGAAATGAGGGCTCTACACCCATATCTCCACATACTGTGGAGATTTGGCATATCCTTACTCAAAAACCAACACATAAGGACAAAGCTCCTCAGCCTTAAACACTCACTACAAGGTCACTCTATGCTTGGTTTGGTCTTCTGACTAGAGAAAATCCAGTGCAGAGATCATAGCTCTGTGATCAAGCTCAAGTTCAGGTATTTGTAGGACCCAGGAACTTTAACTTATGGAGTCACTCCAAATGCTGGTGACTATTTTGTTCCAAGAATCCCAGGTGACTGGCTTATTAATTTAAATTTCAAAATCTGCATCATCAAAACACGTATTTGGACCCTGGTTGGTCCTTCCAAGCAGCAAAAATTGTTGACAATTCTAAATCTCATCTTTATCCGCCATTCATTTGTGTGAAGATTAAAAGCTAGGAAGAATATGAAACACTTCACATATTCCAGTCATGTAGGGACTTTCTTATAATCATTTCTGTGTTTGTCTTCTCATTACTAAGGGCAATGTGTTGTAGGACCCAGGAACTTTAACTTATGGAGTCACTCCAAATGCTGGTGACTATTTTGTTCCAAGAATCCCAGGTGACTGGCTTATTAATTTAAATTTCAAAATCTGCATCATCAAAACACGTATTTGGACCCTGGTTGGTCCTTCCAAGCAGCAAAAATTGTTGACAATTCTAAATCTCATCTTTATCCGCCATTCATTTGTGTGAAGATTAAAAGCTAGGAAGAATATGAAACACTTCACATATTCCAGTCATGTAGGGACTTTCTTATAATCATTTCTGTGTTTGTCTTCTCATTACTAAGGGCAATGTTTGTTTCAGTAATAATATTAAGTACATATGGCATGAGCACTTATAATCCCAGCACTCAGCAAACTGAAGCAGGTGAACCACAAGTTTGAGGTCAGCTACATAGATTCTGTTGTGATGATGATGATGACAATGATGATGGTGATGGTGATGGCAATTGATGATATTAAGCTTAACTCTGGTAGCTCTGTGTTGATCATGTGTCTTAACATGTAGAACCAGGTGACAGAGAAGTTTCTATAGAAAGAGCTATCCCTAGATCATTTTGGGAAATTCAACAGAAAAATTTAGTACCATAAATTTTATACCAGCTCCTTGTTGGGATCTAGAAATCCCACTTCTATTTACACTTCATCAAAACCTCATAAGGATGATTTTAAAAATAAGCCCCCAAGTCTCAAAAGGATGAAGTCTAAACACTTTGTTTACAATGTTGCCGTGAGCTTAAGACCTTTCTCACTCAATTCTTAGAAAGCTGTCTTGGTGCTCTTTGTGATGGCCTCTGATAATAACTATCTCTTGATGACAATATTCTCTGAAATAAAGTTTCTAAATGGAAGATTGCTAGATAAGAAGCACCTACAAGTTGAGTTAATTTGATCATGATTTCTACACTACTCCTATTCTTGAAGTTGTGGACAATGATAGTTCATTTTCAACTTAACAATGGAGATCATAAAAATAAGAAATTCACATTCCCCTTCATTCTGAGAAAATAATAAACTAAACTTGGATATCATGTGATTGCTAAAAACAGGAAAATGTTACTTTGTAAACATGAAGTAGTAAAGTTGAGGATAGTTTGTGCAAGAGGATTGCATGAAGAATTAGATAGCAAGGTCCCCTGGCTAAATATTACATTTTGGGCCTCCTGATAGTAGACACTATAAACCAAGAGTCTGCAAATGACAGCTGAGTGGGTTTTTAAATAAATTTTATTGCAATATAGCTATGTCCATTTGTTCACATACTGTTTGTGACTGCTTTCACAACACAATATCAAAACTGAAGAGTCATAAAAGAGATCAGATGG
Source organism: Castor canadensis (assembly GCF_047511655.1). Classification (NCBI taxonomy): domain Eukaryota; kingdom Metazoa; phylum Chordata; class Mammalia; order Rodentia; family Castoridae; genus Castor; species Castor canadensis. The sequence goes on from NC_133405.1 coordinate 138,815,416, forward strand.
CCTGCCAGTGTGAAAATATTTACAATTTTGTGTTTTGCAGGGAAAATTTGTCAATGCCTCATATATATGGTACTGTGTTCTAAGCCCTCAGCTCTTGTGCATTGTTTCAGGCACTTGCAACAACTAAGCTTTGTAGGTGCCAGTATTTATAGTTTTTACTGGATGCTCAAACATAGTTAAAAGGCTAACATCCCTAACCCAAAAAACCGGAGGGGAAGCTGTGTCGTGATGAGAGACTGTGGCTTTCTAATTCTCAAGCTTTCCTCTCCTACACCCGAGAACAGTGGAGCATGAGAACCAGGTATCCCCTAGTATTGCACATACTTGAGGCTGGAGAGAATTTGGAGTTCATAAGATGCTTAAACCCTCTACAGATAGTCTCTGATGTGCGATGCTTTGATTTAAGATTTTTTTTTGACTTTACCATGGTGCAAAAGCAGTAAGAGCTCAATAAAAACTGTACATTAAATTTTGAATTTTGATTTTTTTTCTACCCTAGTGGTAAAGTGATATAATACTCTCTGGAGATGATGAGCAACCATGAGCCACAATCCCTTAATTAGACACACAGATGTGAGGGTAAACAACTGGTACTTCCCAATGTACTGTTAAGCTATGTTGTTAGTAGGTTAGGCACATTAAAATATTTCTGCTGAAGTTATTTTCAACTTAGGATAAGTTTATTGGGTTGTAACTTCATTGTACATCAAAAAGTGCCTGTAGCTGCCAAATAAGAGGGGACATGGTAGAATATCATGATGTGGGGCCTCCCTTCAGGTGCAGAGAGAAGTTCTCTAGACACTGGTCCTGTACACATGGAGTAAGTAAATCCTGGGAGATACATACAGGCCTAGTTGTATATCTGTTGCTTGTTTTGATGTGTCTGTGCATTTGGACAGTTCCCTGGTTTTATAAATATTAGCAGTGAAATCACCAAAATCCATGTACACAGATCTTTATTGACTCATGAATAGGCAATGTTGCATAGATCAACAAAACAGGCTGTCCTCCACAGGAACATGTGCTAATCAGATTTCCATCGCTATGATAAAATACCTGAGATAAGCAACTTAAAGGAGAAATGATTTATTTTGGCTTGTGGCTGCAGAAGTTTTAGTCATGGTCACTAGTTCCATTACTTTTGGGCTATGGTGAGGCACAGCATAATGGTGGGAAGTGTGTGGTGGAGAAAGCTGCTCACCTCATGACAGCCAGTAAGCAAAAGGAGAGAGGGGAAAGAATTAAGAACAAAATGTACACTTCAAGGGTATGTCTGCAGTGACCTACATCCTCAAGCTGACTCCACCTTCCAGGTTTTTCTGATTTCCAATAACCCATCAAGCTATGAACCAATTAATGCACTAAACCATTGATGAGGTCAGAGCCCTCATGATCCCATCTCTTCCAAACAGCCTCACCTCTGAAAACTGTTGCACTGGAAACAAAGGCTCATTGGAATGAGCCTTTGGGGGACATTCCAGATCCAAGCCAAAACAGAAGATTGCTGTTTCCATTCCAGTAACTCTCATTTTTAGATATTCATGGTAAATCCATATATTATCCCTATAAATTATCACCAGGATATACACAGAACCATCACTTGTTTTATAGGTCTGTATAGCTTTAAAAATGGTTCTAAACTGTCTGTTGCTCTATGAATTTAAACAAAATGTATTGAAATATTTAATTGTTTCCATAAATAAATGTAAATGAAAGACATTTATGAGAGTTTACAGCTCTTTGCTACCTAATGAACACAGAAAGCCTCAGTCTATACTAATGAACTCTGAGTTATAGCTTTGTTTTATTTTTATATAAAGCAGCAGCAATGTCCATGTTAGGAGGTACTTTTCACAGTTCATCAGCTTTTACTTGAACTTTATTTTAAAGAAAGACCAGATCTGACAATAATCAACTAGAAGCAAATGTTTGGGTGTCTAATGAGTATAATCCATCACTAATGGGTGAAAGCTAACATTTACCTTTCTGGAAACCTATCAGAACATTGAACCAAATGCATGAAGCAGACAGATATATTTTCTGGCAATTACATTTCCTTGTTAGTTGACATCCTCAATATAAATGGTGGTATTATTCCTTTGTATAAATTAGTCATCATAAATATTGCTGTAAAAGGAAATCAATATCCAGACGGTAATACCCTTTATCAGGTTATATGACCTTGAGGGAGTGTATCACTACAAAATCAGAATATTGCTGTCTAGACTGAGCCTATACAAAAGAAGTTGCTATGACAATGGCACTATCTTTATTTATGCTGCCAAGGATCAAAGCCACTAGCCATATGTGGGGGCTGATATATCAGAGAAACTGTATTTTTAATTTTCTTTAATTTTTATTAATGTTTAACTAGCCACATGAAGCTAGTGGGTAGTCTATTGAACCATACAGGATCTCTTCATTGGGTGACATTAACCTGAATAATAGGTAAACAGATATTTAAAACTAAAAATAATCACATGTGCATAATTTTCATGAATACTAAGGTGAAAGTTATGTCATAAGTCACAGTTTAGTTTGAACATTAGCTCACATAAATATGGGCCAGCCTTTCCACTGGAAGTCCAGGATGCCAGATTGTCTCAAGGATGCTGGAACAGCTGCCTATAAAAACTTGCTTTCATTGCGTCATAACCATATCAGGAATTCTTAGACTTTACCTCTCCTGATATATTTAATTATTTTCTGGTTTTCCAAAGTTTAACTTTGTGGTGGCCTGAATAATGCCCTTTGCTTCCAATATCCATGTCATAATCTTTGGAGTCTTTGAACACAATAGGTTGTATGGCTGTTGTGGGCTGACCTATATTCCCTTCTAAATTCAAATGCTGAAATCCTAATCCTGAGGACCTTAGAATGAGACTGCATTTGGAAATAAGATCTTTAAAGGGGTAATTAAGGTCAAATGAGTTAGCCCTAATGCAACATGACTGGTATCTTTATGAGAAGAGGAAACCAGGACACAGACACACACAGAGGGACGCCATGAGAGAACAGAGGGAGAAGTTGGTGTCTACAAACCAAAGAGAGAGGTCTTGGGAGTAACCTGCCCTGCCCACACCTTGACCTCAGACTTCTAGGCTCCAGTGCTGTGAAGAATAAATACCTATTGTTTAAGGAACACAATCTGTGGTGCCTTTTGGTGGCAGCCCTAACAAACTACACCACAGTAGAGGAGGTTTGACAGATGCCATTGGACTTGAAGGTAGAGAGATTATCCTGAGTCATTTAAGTGAGTGCAGTCTAATCACAAGACCCCTTCTTTGCTGTTTCAGATAAATGAAGCAGAAAATGAGCCTAACAAGGTCTGAAGCATGAGAAGAAAAAGGACATCTTTGCCTGATTTCAAAAATGGAGGAAGGCCAAGGAATATGGATTACCTCCCAAAACTGAGAACTACCCTAAGCCAACAGCCAGCAAGAACATAGGGTCTCAGTTCTTCACCATAAAGGCCTGCATTTTTCCAACAACCTCATGAGTCTGGAAACAGATTTTCCCCTAGCACCTCCATAAAAGAGCCCGTCCCAGTCACCACCTTGATTTTGATCTTGTGAGACTCTGATTTTTGTTGCTGTAACAAAATACCTGAAATATGGTAAATTCTAAAGGATAGAAGTGGATGTCACTTACATTTCCAGAGACTAGGATGCCCAGTCGCATGAAACCATCATCTTCGTGGCATCTGATGAGGAGCTTCTTGCTGTATTATAACATGGTGAGGGCATCACTTGGTGAGGCATAGCAAGCATACCAGTCTCTAAACCTCTTTTCACAGTCACTAATCCCATCAAGGGGGCCCAACCCTCATCACCTCATCTGATCAAAATGACTTTCCAAAGCCTCCTTCACATACCATCAACTGAAGATTCTGGGTATTAACTTTCTAACATGTAAAGTTTTAAAGAATACGTTTAAACAAAGACCTAGAGAGAACCCACCTGAACCACCTGAGTTTCTTTTCTTTAGTACTGACAGACAAAAAAAAGAGATTTACTTTAAATAAAATGTGTATTTGTCACACCAGCAATAGAAAATATAGTCATGCACCACCACTTAAGGGCATCTTACTCAACAACGAACCACAAACAGGATGGTTGTCCCATAAGGTTATATTGCTTGGTAATGTAGCTATCTTAGTTTGTGTAAGTAAACACTATGATGTTTGCATAACAATGAAATCATCTACAAGACGAATTTCTCAGATGCATCCCTGTTGTTAAATGACTCATGACTGTAAACACACCTAAATAATCTTTATCATTCAATAATAAAAGTACCTTGCACACTTTGTTTATGGAGACATTACACTAATTTGTAGGCAAACTATTGAGAGAAATGTGATTCTTTTCCTTTGCCTCTAAAATCATTGATGTATATTAAACAGATAGGAAGGTGACCACAGGCTAACATGCATACCAGATGCAAAAGTACTTAAAAGGATTTTGTGCACTCGTAAGCAGCTCTTTAGGGTAAAATAGTACTTTTGTCAATGGCCCAATTCAAAACAACCAAGAACAGCTGCAAGGAAAGTTTTCAAAACCACATGTACCCACACAGCCTTAATGGTAGTGAGTTTTATAAGTCTCTTCCATTCTCAAAAGGCTAAGACTCCAGTGACAATCTTTTGTTCTTGGACTTGTCCAAGTAAGTCATAGCATTAATTACTGCAAATTAGCTGCAACTCCACAGACCAAGGGTTGATTTTTATTTCCCCCTAGGGTTGACTTGTGGCTTTTTCAGGCATTCCTCTTCTGCCTGCTTAGGCTTAGCAAGTTAACATGCCATAAATATTTAAATCTAATTGTACCTTTGTGCTTTTGTTATCCACAAAATCATTTAGCCTAGACGAAACACATTACACTTTTGGTTCACAAGGAAAAAATTGAGATTGCAGCATAATTATGAGTGTTTTTCACTACCAGCTTCAACAACACAATTTATCACCAACCTGTTATTTGATTTAGTTTCAGTCATGTCTCAGGAACCATCAAAAGGCTGCATGGAAATAAAGAGAAAGGACAGTCTGGTAGGGAGATAGGCATGCAAAAGATGCAAAGCATGCTACATGGAGTGAACAAATCCAACCCCTCTAGGGCAACACAGATAAGGATGATGCAAACTATGTCAAGGGAGGACCAGCAAAGCTTTCTTGCAAAAGGGAACATGTATTTGGTCTTAAAGAATGAGATAGAGATCTTTAGGAGCATTCCAGGAGAAAAGAATAGCTCAGGTGATGAGGTTAGCCAGACTCAGAAGACCAAAAATCATATGTTCTCCCTCATATGTGGCCTTTAGATCTAGGGCAAATACAGCAATGTTGTAGGACATGACAAGGGGAGAACATATACTGGAGGTACGGGGTTAGATAGAAAACCCAAAACATGAAAGCATTTGATGCCCCACTCTAGAGGAATCAATACAGAAATCTTAAAGTGATAGACGTCAACACGAGAAGGGGATCAGGAACCAGTATAAAGATCAGTTAGAGATGAATCAATTTGGGTTGTAACACATTTGTACATGAAAGCAATGCTAGGAATCTCTCTGTATAGCTGTCTTTATCTCAACTAGCAAAAATGCTGTCTTTCTTATTATTACTTATTTCTACTCTTCAACAGAACTGGAGAAAAGCGCAGAACAGGTTCTGCCTGGAAGGGAGGGGGAAGGGGGGAGAGGGTGAAGGAAGGGGTAGGAAGGAGAAATGACCCAAACAATGTATGCACATGTGAATAAATGAATTTTAAAAAAAAGAACAGCTCAGGTGGAAAGAATATTAAAGGGAAATACTGGGAAGTATAATAGCACATACTACAGCTTGAGGTTTGGTTTGGCTAGAAAATGGTGGATAGATAGAGAGGAATGTAGGTGTAGTGCCTTTCCCATGTTCTTTTCTGCATTTCTCCATCTAGCACACAGACAAGGGCCATGGGCTTACATTTCTCATCAATCTGAGGGTAATAAAGCTCAACTCTTACTACTAACTTACCCTATCTTGCTTCTTGCCTGGCTTAAGTTGGTGCTGCATTGTTGGGTTAATTTTCATTTTAGTGAATTCACTGTACATGGCTGACTATTACACACTGTTGGTGAACATTCTCAAAAGAATGTCCTTCCAAGAGTCCTTTCCCGTGGTTCTTCACTCAAACACTAATTTAGGTATTCTTGTAAAGGGTTCTGGTGAATGGAGTTATGGCTACCAGTCAGATGACTGTAAAATAGAGAGAATATCCTAGATTATGCAGGCAGGCCCAATTAAATGACAAATTCTTAAAGCAGAAGGGGTACTAAGAGGGATGTTTAGAGGAGGGAGGCTAAGGAACGATGAGGCAGATGGATTTAAAGAATTAGAGAGACTTGACTCTCATTGTTGGCTTCAAAGGGACTATAGACCAAGAAATAAGAATGACCCTTGGAAGCTGAGACAGTTCAGTTTCACAGCTATAGTCTCCCCAAACTCCTTAATGAGTCTAAAAATTATGCTTCCTTAAAACTTCTAGAAAGAGAGGGAACCCTGCCTATAACTTTTTATTTTATTTAAGTGAGAACCAAAGAAGAAAACTGACAAAGCCACAATGTGTTAGGAGCTACAGTCCCTGGAAACTGTGGGCTCATAAGTAGGTATTGTTTTAAGGTACTAAATCTGTATAGCATTTGTTACAAACATAGAAAATGAATATCCTTTCTTCCAAAGATCTCTGGAGCCATTTAATGAAAGCAATTTCAATATGAACTAAATATTGAAAGAAAATGCTGTGTGGACATCAACTTTACCACATATTCAGCATTGAGACAGCTTAATATCACATTGATAGTTTTGAATTGCATGCACCCAAAAAGAAGATGCAAAGAATACAAGTAAACCACCAATGTTATGATCATGGGCTTTCCTATGTGAAGGGATATAAACTTAGCTGTACAAATAGTCAATTTAAAGGTCAACTAACTCATTAATGAGCACAAAATTTTAGTCAAACAAGATGGATACATCCTGGATATGTGCTGTATAATATTTTCCCTATAGTCAACATTACTGTATGGTATGATTAAACATTTCAAGAGGGTATATATCATGCTAATTATTCTTACCATAATAAAAAGAAAAAAAGATAGGTAGTTGTGAACAACACATAGGATGGGTGGCACTGTCTATAGAGGGAGACCATAAGATTATGGGAAAAGCTTTCCTAAAAAACATAAAAGTTGACAATGGTAACAAATTAAGAATATTACACACAAAATGAAATGGACACAATACCACCAACATGGAAAATAGGGTAACATGAATGTAATGCTCAGCATCAATTATAATAGCATAGACAGAAAAAATAAAACAGTGTAGGTAGGCCAGGAAAGATCAGAAGGTAGAACATAATTGGAGTAGGATTGAGGAAGTTCCTGTAAAAAATGAGAAAGTGAGGAATGTTTTCCAACTAACAAGCACTTCATTCAAATACATCGTTTAAAATTATTACTTGCTTTGGTGGTACAGTGGAGGATGCATTACAGCAGGCAAAACTGAAAACAAGAAGACGTCTCACTTAGAAATTTAATGTTACTTTTTAAAAGGAGACAACTTTATTGATGCCAGTGAGACTAAAAGGAAAAAGAAAACTCAGATATGAGAAAACTTGCAATAAAAAAGTAGATAACAGTTAGGAACCCAAAGTGGAAAAGGTCATCAAAACTCATTCTTCATGTTTACAAACATGTTTTAAAGTCCTTTCACCATCTTTAGGGAAAGAACAGAACTGGAACTTGGATTGCCCAACAAATCCTTCTACATATCAGAAAGACCGAATTTAATATAGGACAATAGGCTGGATGCTAGAAAGAAGAAAATTAGAAAGGGTCAGTAACCTATCTATTTTCTATTACCTTTCCTTGACAACTTAGGAAGGAATGAAATTTGATATTGCATTTGGTTTTGAATATGCTTACTTACAGTCTGTGTTTCAACTTAACTGCAAGAAGAAGGCAAGATTCTGAGATTTGACCAATAAGAAATATATATACATGTGGTGCATTGGCAGGGGTGGGGAGAGAGAGAAAGAGACAGACAGATAGACAGACAGACAGATGGAGGAGGTGAAAAATTTGTAGTGATAATTTAAAGCATGATAGGTTAGCCTATTTTAATTCTGTGAGCAAATCTAATTTCCTATAGCAAAATTCTGCAGCTAAATTGAAGAAAAGTACAAGTTCCTACAGCAAAAAAAGTCATGTTTTACAAGATTTTCTGTTTTCATGGTTAAAGGCTATATTCCTTAGAGATGAAAGGAAAGTTTGCCAGTAAGAGTTGAATACCTAGGGGGTATTTTTCTCACTTTTTGTGAAGATAGAGGAAAGTAAATGGATATTGAAAAATAGACAGATCTTATACAACTTAAAGAATATATTGGCCCCTACCTCTCTGGCTTCTGGAGGTCTCCTTTTTTGTTTATTCTGTTCTTGTGCCTATGGAGAGCATGCATTCTTTAATCATCTCTGCCTACCTTACACAGAAGAGCAAAATCAGTACAAGCTGCTATATTGTCAAGATAAATTTACCAATCAGAGTCTTTCTTTCTGAAGAAATCTTCATCAAACAGCATTCTGATTAGGTGAAAAGAAATTATAAGTAAAGGTAGATTAAAGCTTTTGTTCATTATTTTCTGTATTCAAACCATTGTACTTAAGACCTACATAGGAGAGCTTCAGCCTCTGCATTTAACAATCAGAGGGATTTGATCATTTTTAAATCTATCTACCTGTCTACATATCTGTTTATCCATCTATCAGTCTATCATTTAATCTATTTATGTTTATATCCACTATCTGTCATCAGATATCTATTTATCTATTTGTCTATCATACATCTATCTACCTGTCATCTATCAACAATCTAGATATCTATCTATCTATCTAGTAATTTATTAGGGAGACTTATGTTCCTGCATTGCAATCTGACTTCAAATTCACACTGTTGCTAAGTTATTTCAATTACAAATGTTCTTGCTTTATCACACATAATACCTGTATCATATGTTATTCTCTGTCCCACTTTCAGTGCCTTACAAGAGCAGCATGTATTAGTCATGTATTGCTAAGTAACAAGATAACCCAACATTCATCAGCTTAAAACCATAGCATTTATTATCCCACAGTGTCTTGTTTCCAGAATCCAAGCTTAATTGGATCCTCTGGTTCAGGAATTGTTAGCCAATTGGGTTTTGATCAGCCAGTGCTATGATTGACCCACATTCAACCTGAGAAGAATCTGCTTCCAAGATCACTCAAGTGGTTGTGGGAAGGATTTATTTCCTGGCAGACTGTGTGACTGAGGGCCACACTTGCTCATTGGATGTTGGCTAGAGGCCACCTTCATTTGTTAACCATTTGGTAGCAACATGGCAGCTCATTTCACCATAATGATCAGGTGAAGGCTAAGAAAGGGTATGTCAGCAAAGTAAAAGCCACAGAATTTTATAATCTAAACTTGGAATAGGCATCCCATCACACACTGTATTCATTAGAATGAGTGTAGCCCAAATTCAGTATACAAAGGCATGGAGATCAGGAGTTAGGGATCACTGGAGATCATTTTGAAAGTTGTCTACCATACCAATCTATTACTCTATTCTTGCATGTACAGATGTTCCTTGATGGAATCACATCTTGATAAATCCACCAGAATTTCAAAATACCATAAGTCAAAAATACATTTAGTAAACTTAACCTACCAAACATCACAGCTTTGAGAGTTGTCACAATACAAATGAAGTCACTTTTGTCAAACCCTAACACAAAACAATGAATAAAGCCAAGAGGCAGGAAGAAGGGGACCTCACACACACACATACACACACACACATATATATATATGTCTGGTAAAACAAACTCTCATAAAAGACACTGCCAACACCATGACCTTGCATGAACACCACCATAACCTTGCCCAGAAAATATGTCCATGAGAACATGTACCCAACAAGTCCGCATCCAACTTAGGACTGGTGCCACTCTTGTTACTGATCCCTGTAGGCAAGCATAATTGTTTCAAAACAACATATTCAAATCTTTTCATTTTGCCTTTAAAAATATTTGGATATTTTTATATCCTTGGATACATCCACACAAATTACAACTAAATGTGCTATCTTTGGACACTCTCACTTCATATGTCACTTAGGTTGACCTATCTTAGAACACAGTCCCCCTAAAACTCAATCCAAAATGGCAACTAGGGTGCAGAACCAGACAGCATGAGCTCCATGAATCAAAACCTTGCTGAGACACTGGAGCCACATTTGGTGGAAACAAAGCACAAAGGAGAGTCAAAACTCCAACACCCTGAATGCCTAGCCCATGAAAAGTTTCTCCACACCATGTTACACTGAGAGAACAGGAGTGCTCAGCTTCCAACGCCAGATGCCAGCTCCAAACATGCTTGGGAGACATTTGGCAGACCAAACAGGTGAGCACCAAGCATCATACAGTATTCCCCCAGCCATCCTTGGGATAAACTAGTATAGCCCATGGGCAGACTGACACCCCCTTTACAAAAAAAACTGAAAAATAAACAACGAACTGAAAACTAGCACACCAGAGAAGGGGGTAGGGGAAAGAAGCTGATACCCTTGTGAACTATCAGTAAAGAAATGGCTGGAAAGGCAGAGGACTGACAGCAGGCGGCTGATAAACTACTGCCTGAAGTAGGGCAGGTAACAGAACACAAAGATCATCTCCTGAGCCAGTGAGCAACACCCAAAGTCAAACAACATTGCAAAATTGAAAAACAAACAATGAACCATCACAACACACTGACAGCAGGGGGCCAGCTGACAGATAACTGACCTTGCCCCAGCAAAAGTAGGCAAGGCAAAGAAACAAGCCCCCAGTAAACAAGCACAGCAAAAACCCAACTCCAAAGCAAGATAGGTAGTGGGCTACAGAGCTGATTCCAGAACCTGAGGACAACATACAAACTTAAACTGCCACACCCCATTGAGAGAGGAGCTGACCAAACAGCTGCCTTTGAAAGGCAGAAGGAAAAAAAAAATGCTACCCAACCACCTGGCGAGACTAAGACAGAGCTTCTTTAAATACCAACACCAGGACTGGATGCTGGAGGAGTAACACCAGAACTTAAACTAAGACTGACATTCTATTATTCCTGAACCTGGAGGTTTTTCTTTTTTGTTTGTTTGTTTGTTTTGTTTCTTGTTTGTTTGTATTTGTTTGTTCATCTCTCCCTGTTGATTTTTTGGGTTTTATTTGTTAATTTTATTATTGTGAATTAGTTAATACTAAATTACACCCACACCAGGGACAGAAATAGCACACACACACACTTAGCTAAAAACCCAATACAGCCACAAAACAAAATTATACCAAGGGAAAGAAAAGAGGTGACTGAAACCACCAACTAGCCTATCAAGAACATAGCTGCACAGTACCAAGTGGAGTGATGGGAAGAAGAAGAAAAAGAGATGGAAACCATTCTCCCACAAAAAATAACTTAATATAAGATTCAGAGAGAAATGAAGAAAACAGATACCCAGTTCTGGACTCCAACAAAACAAAGATAAATGACACCAAGGAACCCACATGCCCACAAGAACACCCTCAAAGAAGAAATCCTGCAATATTCACTGAGAATTACATGGAGATGTTACTAGACATGTTTAAACAAAACATACAAGAGGCACTCAAGCAATTTCAAGACACCAAAAATAAAGAATACAAGAAGACACAGAAACAAATAAATGAACTCATAGGAGCCCTAAGTAAACACCAAAGTGAAACAGAGAACACTACAAATACAGAGAAAAATGAATTAAAGACAAAAATAGACAATATTAAAGAGGAAGTGACCCATGATATGGAAAACGTCAGAAAAAAAATCAAACAGAAACAGAAAACACAATGGAGGGCCACTCCCACAGACTAGAAAAAGCAGAAGACAGAATCTCATAACTTGAAGATAAAATAGAAATTAAAGGAAAACTGAAGAGCTCTTAGTCAAACAACTCAAGACCTACAAAAGGAATATGCAAGAACTCACCAATTCCATCAAAAGACCAAACCTGAGAATCATGGGCATTGAAGAAGGAGTAGCAGTGCAAGCAAAAGGAATTCATAATATATTCAACAAAATAATAACAGAAAATTTCCCAAATTGAGAGAAAGTTAAGCTCATTCTGGTACAGGAAGCCTCCAGGACACCAAACAGACTTGAGCAAAATAGAACTACCCCATGACATATTATCATTAAAACAACAAGCACAGAGAATAGAGAAAGAATATTGAAGTCTGTAAGAGAGAAAAAACAAATAACTTACAAAGGTAAACTCATCAAAATCACAGCAGATTTCTCTGTGTGAAAAAAAGCAAGAAGATCATAGAGTGAGGTATTCCAGGCACTGAATGAAAATAACTTCAACCCTAGGATACTCCACCCAGCAAAACTATCATTCAAAATAGATGGAGCAATAAAAGTCTTTCATGATAAACAGAAACTAAAACAATATATGACCACAAAGCCACCATGACAAAAGATTCTTCTAGGAATTCTGCACACAGAAAATGAAAGCAAACAAAACCATGAAAGGAAAGGAAGTACCAAACCACAGGAGAAGAAAAGACAAGGAATCAGAGAGAAACACTGATTCAGCTGCACACAATCAAACCCTCAAACAACAAAAACAACACATACCTATCAATACTAACACTGAATGTTAACAGACTTAACTTCCCCATCAAAAGACACCGTTTGGCAAACTGGATTACAAAGGAAGATCCAACAATCTGTTGTTCACAAGAGATCCCTCTCATTGACAGAAACATGCACTGGCTTAGGGTGAAAGGCTGGAAGAAGATTTACCAAGCCAATGGACCCTGAAAACAGGCAGGAGTAGCAATACTTATCTCGGACAAAGCAGACTTCAAACTTACTTACATTGATCAAATGAGATAAAGAAGGACACTCCACACTAATAAAAGGAGAAATACACCAGAAGGAAATAACGACTATATACCTATACGCACCCAATGGTAGTGCATCCAATTTCATCAAACATACCCTGAAGGACCTAAAAGCATATATTAACTCCAACAGAGTGGTTGTGTGAGACTTTAATACCCCCTATCACCAATAGATAGGTCATCCAAACAAAAAATCAATAAAGAAATTCTAGAACTAAATCACACCATAGATCAAATGAACCTAGCTGATGTCTACAGAACATTTCATCAAATGCCACACAATACACATTCTTCTCAGCAGCCCATGGAACATTATCCAAAATTGATTATATCCTAGGGTGCAAACCAAGCCTCAGCAAATATATGAAAATAGAAAATATCCCTTGCATTCTGTCTGATCACAATGCATTAAAACTAGAAATCAACAACAAAAGCAACAGCAGAAAATATGCAAATAATTGAAAGCTGAACAACGCATTGCTCAATGATCAGTGGGTCATCAATGAAACTAAAGAGAAAATTAAAAGGCTCCTGAAGTTAATGAAAATGAAAACACAACCTACCAGAACCCATGGGACACAGCAAAAGCAGTCCTGAGAGGAAAGTTTATAGCCATCAGTGCATATATTAAAAGGACAGAAAGATCTCAAATCAATGACCTAATGCTACATCTCAAACTCCTAGAAAAACAAGAACAAGCAAATTCTAAAACAAGCAGAAAGAGAGAAATAATAAAAATAAGGGCCAAAATTAATGAAATAGAAACAAACAAACAAACAAAACCCCACACAAAGAATTAAAAAAACAAAAAGTTGGTTCTTTGAAAAAATAAACAAGATTGACAACCCCTGGCAAATCTGACTAAAATGAGGAGAGAAAAAAACCCAAACCACTAAAATCAGAAATGCGAAAGGAGAGATAACAACAAACACCACAAAAATCCAGGGAATCATCAGAGACTACTTTGAGAACCTATATTCCAATAAATTTGAAAATCTTAAAGAAATGGACAGATTTCTAGATACATATGATCATCCAAAACTGAACCAAGAGGATATTAATCACCTGAATAGATCTATAACACAAAATGAAATTGAAGCAGCAATCAAGAGTCTCCCAAAAAAGAAAAGTTCAGGACCTAATGGATTCTCTGTTGAATTCTATCAGACCTTTAAAGAAGAGCTAATACCAACGCTCCTTAACTTTTACACAAAATAGAAAGGAAAGGATCACTGCCTAACTCATTCTATGGAGCCAGTATTACACTCATCCCAAAACCGGAAAAAGACACCTCCAAAAAGGAGAACTATAGGCCAATCTCCTTAAGAAACATCTATGCAAAAATCCTTAATAAAATAATGGCAAACCAAATCCAACAACACATCAGAAAGACAATCCACCATGACCAAGTTGGCTTCATCCCAGGGATGCAGGGGTGGTTCAACATATACAAATCTATAAATGTAAAACAGCACATTAATAGAAGCAAAGACAAAAACCACTTGATCATCTCAATAGATGCAGAAAAGCCTTTGATAAGATCCAACACCACTTCATGATAAAAGCTCTAAGAAACATAGGAACAGAAGGAATGTACCTCAACGTTGTAAAGACTACATATGACAAACCTACCGCCAGCATTATACTTAACAGAGAAAAACTGAAACCATTCCCTCTAAAATCAGGAACCAGACAAGGATGCCCACTATCTCTACTCCTATGCAACATAGTACTGGAATTCCTAGCCAGAGCAATTAGGCAAGAAGAAGGAATAAAAGGAATACAAATAGGTAAAGAAACTGTCAAAATATCCCTATTTGCAGATGACATGACCTTATATCTTAAAGATCCAAAAAACTCAACCCAAAAACTCCTAGATACCATAAACAGCTACAGCAATGCAAAAGGATAAAAAATCAACATAAAAATTCATCCACTTTTCTATACACCAACAACAAGCAAATTGAGAAAGAATATATGGAAACTATTCCATTTACAGTAGCCTCAAAAAAATCAAATACCTAGGAGTAAACTTAACAAAGGATGTGACTGACCTCTACAAGAGGAACTACAAATCCCTGAAGAAAGAAAACGAGGAAGACCATAGAAGGTGGAGAGATCTCCCATACTCATGAATTGGTAGAATCAACATAGTAAATATGGCTATAGTACGAAAAGCAATCTACATATTTAATGCAATTACCATCAAAATTCCAATGACATTCATCACAGAGATTGAAAAATCTACCCTAAATTCATTTGGAAACATGAGAGACTGCAAATAGCCAAGGCAATACTCAGCAAAAAGAGAAATGCTGGAGGTATCACAATGCCTGACTTCAAACTATATTACAAATCAATAGCAATAAAAGCAGCATGGTAATGGCTCAAAAACAGATATGAAAACCAGTGGAACAGAATAGAGGACCTGTATATGAATTTACACAGCTATGCCCACCTTATTTTTGACAAAGGAGCCAAAAATCATACAACAGAGAAAAGACAGCCACTTCAAAAATGTTGCTGGGAAAAGTGGTTATCTGCCTGCAAAAAAAAGAAACTAGATCCATGTTTATCACCCTGTACTAGTATCAACTCAAAATGGATCAAGGACCTTAATATCAGACCCAGAACTCTAAAGTTAGTGCAGGAAGGAATAAGAAACACTCTGGAACTAATAGGTATAGTCAAGGACTTCCTCAATAGAACTCCAGCAGCTCAGCAACTAAGAGAAAGAGTGGACAGATGGAACTACATCAAATTAAAAAGCTTCTGCACAACAAAAGAAATGGTCTCTAAACTGAAGAGACCATGCACAGACTGGTAGAAAATATTTGCCAGCCATACATCAGTCAAAGGACTGATAACCAGAATATATAGGGAACTCAAAAACCTAAACTCTCTCAATATGAATAAACTAATAAAGAAATGGGCAACTGAACTATAAACAGAAGTTTCTCAAAAGAAAACATTCAAATGGCCCAAAAACACATGAAAAAATGCTCACCATCTGGCCATAAAGGAAATGCAAATCAAAAACACACTAAGATTCCACCTCAACCTCATTAGAATAGCCATCATCAAAAACACCACCAACAACAAGTGTTGGCTAGGATGTGGGGTAAAAGGAATCCTCATACACTGTTGGTGGGAATGCAAGCTAGTGCAACCACCCTGGAAAACAATATGGAGGCTTCTTAAATATCTAAACATAGATCTACCATATGATCCAGCAATCCCACTCCTGGGGATATACCCAAAAGACTGTGATACAGGTTACTCCAGAGGCACCTGCACACCCATGTTTATTGCAGCACTGTTCACAATAGCCAAGTTATGGAAACAGCCAAGATGCCCCAGCACTGACGAATGGATTAAGAAAATGTGGTATCTATACACAATGGAATTTTATGCAGCCATGAAGAAGAATGAAATCTTATCATTCCCAGGTAAATGGATGGAACTGGAGAACATCATTCTAAGTGAGGTTAGCCAGGCTCAGAAGACCAAAAATCATAAGTTCTCCCTCATAAGTGGACTTTAGATGTAGGGCAAATGCAGTAGTGTTGTTGGACGTGGGTCACATGCTAAGGGGAGAACACATACAGGAGGAATGGGGATAGGTAGGAAACCCAAAACATGAAAGTGTTTGATGTTCCCACTGCAGAGGAGCTAATACAGTAACCGTAAAGCGACAGAGGTCAATATGGGAAGGTGACTGGGAAGTAGTGAAGAAGTCAGGTAGAGATGAATCAATTCAGGTTGTAATACACTTGTGCATGGAAGCAATGCTAGGAATCTCTCTGTATAGCTATCCTTATCTCAACTAGCAAAAATGCTTTGTCTTTCTTATTATTGCTCATGTCTACTCTTCAATAAAATTGGAGAAAAGGGCAGAACAGGTTCTGCCTGGAAGTGGGGGGCGTAGAGAGGAGAGAGGGTGATGGGGAGCAGGGGAGAGAAATGGCCCAAACAATGTATGCACATGTGAATAACTGAATAAAAAAAAAGAGCACAACCCCCTGTAGAGCATCAGTTGTTGACCTGTTTGGCTGGCTGGATGCTGAGGCCCACTGTTGATGCCCAACATCATTACAGAGGGTCATAAGGTATATCGCTAGCCCAAGAAAATATCAAAATCCAAAAGTTGAAGCATGGTTTCTACTAAGCATGTATCACTTTGTCACCATCATCAAGTAGAAAAACTGTAAGCCAAGCCATCTATGTTGGGGATCATCTACAATCAATAACTCTACCAACCATTTCCTCATTTTATTTAGGGAGAATAGAGAGATGAAGGATCACACAAAAGGCACAACAACAGTTTCAAAAGCTAAAAAGATTATTTAAGAAGGAAGCAAGTCTTTCAGAAAACCAAAGATTCCCTAGCTTCACATTTCTCAGTAATTTCGCGCTCTTCTGTTTTCCCCACATCATCTTTTTTCTCAGATACAGGATTCAAGTGGACAAAACCCTATTTGCAAAGTTTTCCAGGATCTCCAATGTCTTGTTTTCTTATGCAATTAATCAAAATTTGACACGTGAAATGTGCTTGTCATTTGGAGCCATGCAGAGACCCTTCTCTTTACCAGACTCCACCATTAGAAGGTAGTTTTGAGATTAAAGAATATATTGTTTTATCACTTGCTCTTATATCAACTTTTGGTAATCTTTTTGCAATGAAGAGAATTTATTTTAACATTGAAGCAAGAACATGCATATGCATGTTTGTATATACATACATGCACATCAGATATACACGTGTACATAAGATATATATGTCTGTGTGAGTATATTTCCATATATATGTGTGTACATATGTACATTTATACATACAGATCGAAGATTTGATTTTTAAAGCAGGCTGGCCAAGTAGAAGCAGACTCATTCTAAAGAGCAGGAAACTAAAATTGAGTTACTCAAACATAAGCAGTCAAGATTCCAATTAAAACTGTTCTCCTGACTTGTCACTAAGAACACTTGTTTTCTGAAGGCATTTCAGGTGTTCTGAAAGAATTTGATTCAAATGTGTGAACAATGAAGGTGAAATAAGAATGAGAATGTCATAAGATAGCGGCTTCCCATTTTCACACTTGTGAAATTATATGGCTTTTCTTCACTGGTTTTGTTAAGAAAAAATCACAAATTTAAACCAAAAATAAATATCTGATGAAGGACTGCGTTTACCATTTTATTGTTGAGCATATGCAAATAGATTGACTTTTGCAGCACATGAAGCATCAAGGGAGATATACATGACTAGAGTCACATAGCTCTCCCCTGATAGCAATACTCCTGGTTCTTGTGTGTAGTTATTTGAGACAATAACCCAGAATGTTCATCTCTGCTTTGGCCGATCATTAGAGCAGGGATTGCCATGTGTCCCTGCAGAGCAATGGGCATGTATGCCATGGCATAAATATCTTTTATAAGACTTGCAGGTTTAAGTCTTGCAGGTGTTAGCATAAAATCTTTTGATGAAAATTAAAACAAAAAAAAAAACAGAGACTAAAGGAAACCAGTAATTCTTAATCCCAGTGTACTGGCTGGATTGTCTCAAAGTCTGTTTTAAACAGTTTGGAGGCTGGGGATGTGGGGCTCAGTGGCAATGTGCTTGTCTAGTATGCATGAGGCCCTGGGTTTGATTCCCAGCACCAAAAAAAATTTTTTTAAGTCAATTTTTTTAAAAATGAAAACATATTTTGGAAGTAATATATTTTTGTAAGTGAAATTCACCAGTAACACGACCTGACCATTGAAAGTATACAATACTGCGGTTTTGAATATTCACAGATTTGTGTAACCATCACTATAATCAATTTCAGAAAATTTTCATTGCTCTAAAAAGAAATTTTGCCCCCTTTAGGCATTAGCCCATAAATTCCCCTATCTACTCTAACCCTTAGGCAACTACTTGTCTTCTTTCTGTGTCTATAAAAATGTGTTTATTGCTGACATTTCATATGAATTAAATCATAGAATATTTATCATTTTATAGTAGTTTCTTTTCACTTAGCATAATATGTTCAAGGTATAATATGTGCAGCATACATGCCACACATGTCATGGTGAGCTAATACACTAGTGCATGTGTACACCCCATTTTGGATTTTCATTGATCTCTTGGTGGATATCTGGTTTGTCTCCACCTTTAGCAGTGGATTTTTATTCAGTAGAAATTGTTCCTGGCTGATGTAAATCATCCATACTCAGATTTACTTCTATAATTCCCCTACAGTACCCAAGCAAATCCATAGAGATTCTCAGGTAGAGGGCTTGCATTTGTAGAATGTTCTCAGGCAGAATCTCATTCCATTGGATTTTCTAATGGGAGCATGTGTCTCCCTGAATTTGTTAGCTTAAAAAAAGGTTTTATTAGTGCATGAGTTATACAGGGGTTTTGGTGACATTTCCATATATACATATATTGTATCCAAGTTTGGCTCATCCCCTCCATTATTCTCCCTCTTTGCTCCCCTCCTTCTTAAATTGACTTGGACAGGCTTCATATTCCATGTTCACACATGCGTAGAAAGTACATCCACCATATTCACCCTCCTTTAGCCTCTTTATTTACTGTCCCCCTCCCTCTACTCCCCTCCTCTTAACATGACCTGTTGTACATTCCTGCCCTTTGTTGTTATGGTGTCTGTCAATTGTTTAGTGGGGTTTTGCCTTGGTATTTTTCCTTTAAATATATTGAACTACAATTAGTCAAACCACATTTATTATCCTCCTTACCCTTTTCCTCCTACTCTGTATTGTCCAAAAGTTTTTGGTGCATTTTGTTGTGTCTTGTTCCTACACAGATGTGAGGTATTTATTACAACTATTATCATTTCTGTCATCTTTTCCTCCTCTCCTAGTTTCGCCTATCAGTCCCACTTTTGGAAACATGCCATATACATATATATAGCAAATATATATGTTCATATATTATATGTATATAAGTATCATATATCATATATATGATAATACTTGTATTTTTATGGGTCTATCTTTCATATATGAGAGAAAACACGCAACCTGTGTCTTTCTGAATTTGGCTCACTTCATTCAACATGATGTTCTTCAGTTTTATCCATTTATCTTTGAAAAACAAAAATTCATTCTTCTTTATGGCTGAGTAATATTCCATTATGTGTGAGATATATATATATATATATAGTGACATATATATATATAGATATATATATCACATTTTCTTAATCCATTCATCCATTGTACGGCATTCCTGCTGTTTCCATAGGCTGGCTATTGTGAATAATGCTGCAATGAGCATGGGTCTTTATTATATCTTGACTTATATATGCCTAAGAGTGGTATTGCTGTATCATATGGTAGTTTTCTGAGGAACCTCCAAAATTTTTCCATAGTGATTTTACTAAATTACATTCCCACCAACAGTATAGAAGTGTTCCTTTTCCCTGCATCCTTGTCCACATTTGTTGTGTTCTTGATGGTAGCCATTCTAACAGGAATGAGATGGAATCTTAATGCAGTTTTGATTTGCACTTCCTTTTTGGCCAGTGATGCTGAGCATTTCTTCGTGGTTTTTTTTGGCCATTTGTACTGAAGTTAAACATCACATCACAGCCATGAGGGCAAGTGAGTTCTCTGGACATGGGTGGTTAAAACAAAGTCAGACACCAAGGGTGGGACTTGGAAAATGTTCCATAAAAGAGCAACAATGTGGGTAATATGAACTAGTACAGAAAAAAATGGTAGTAAAATGGTCTACCACTGTTTTGTGGTCATCAATGGGCATGTGAGAAGGTGCAAGGATAGTTTTGAAGACAATTCTTTTTGTAGCTTTAGAAAACTTAAAGTGAATTTGCAACGGTCTTGTGACTCTATAACAGAGGCATGAATGATGATTACAGCAAAAATAAACCTTAGAAAAGCAACTCATTAAATCATGTTTATCACCCTCAGGGTGATTTTTCTACATCATTCAAAGGTGTATGGACTGCCGATCCCTCAAATCATTCTCATGTACTATTTTCCTGTTGAAAAAATATCTTCACCTGCTTCAATTTTCCACAGAAATTTGAACTTTTATTCTACATATAATGAATCAGTATTTTCCCTCGTTTCATTTCTTCCTACTTTTGTGAATATCCCACTTTCTAACAACTTCTAAGAAATCATGTGACATTTTAATGTCCATGTACATAAATATATATATATATATATGTACAGAGAAATGTAATTCTACATAAATTCATGTTGGATTATTAACTCAACACTTCGAAGTTAATGGACCCATACCATGCACTCACATGTTATTTGTTAATATCGATGTCACGGCATTACATTTGAAGTTCCTTTGGTAGAAATTGATTTTAAAAGATAACATGTGCCATGCCAAAAAATGACCAGCATTCTTGGCTTAAAAATCTAGATTTTAACATGTGCAATATTTCCCATTTTGTTAGCCTTTATGATACTATTATTTTTATCACATATGATTCCCATTATTCATGTTGAAATTTACTAATGCAATGCACTTTTGTACAAATGATGTTAATTCATCAACATGCATGCAAAGAAAATGAGGCAGAGAAGCTCTGGTTCTTGCTCAATGCCATGTGATGGTGAGACTATGAGTTATACCAGAACTCACAGGCTTTGTTCCACATCCATTTCCTATCCTCTTCTACTGTGTCATTTTGATTATACACCATATTCAGAAAAGTTAGTTTGGGATATATTTGGCTATTTCTCGGATTGAAAGCCACTTGTAGAGTCTAAAATAATCACCATTGACTGGTGATCTCTGAAAGAAATTACAATTACATTAAAACATTCAAACAATATTGCGTAAGCAAAAGGTAGAGTACAACTGATCAGAGGAAGACTTCCAAAGGAAGTGCTTATTAACCTTAACTTATGTTCTCCTTGAAGGTCAGAGCTATATTTCATTCCTCCCCCATATTTTTATATGGAATAATGTCAAACCTATAGAAAGTTGAATTAAAAATGCAATGAGCACCTATACATCTTTATTAAAATTCACTACTTATCAACAATTTGCCATTATCTTGCATTTGATTTATCTGCTTTTGATTAAGCTCTCTCAGTCATATACAATCACACCCTACCAGTCACACATTGCTTATTGATGGAGGTGCATTCCGAGAGTGGCATCATTAGGGTGACTCTTTGTTGTGTGAATATCATACAGTGTAGTTACACAAATCAAGATGGATACACCATTACTAGGTGATATAATCTTATGGGACCACTATCACATATGAGGCCTATCATTAATTAAAATGTCATTATATGGAACATAATATTTAATATTATATAATATTATTAAATATGGCTATATATTTAATTATATACATTCACATATATAATTACATATAAAATTCACATATAACAACTATGTATATAAATATACATATATGTTCACACTCTCATTTTTCTTTTGAAAATTATCGGCATATATTGCTTGTTCAAAGGGGTTTTGTCATGATATTTCCATACATGCAGATGGTGTACTTTAATTATACTCACCCCCTCTATTACATTTTTTATTCCCCTTTTCCCCTTTCCTCCCCTTTTTACAACTTTTGAAGTTTTACCCAGGGTTTATTTTAGTATAACAGTATAAGTTAGGGAGAAAAAGAGATAAACATTTCTCATTACCCATACAGGATATGTGAGTAAGGACTCCCCCTTCTTATCATTTTAGTATAACTTTTATTCATGCACACAATATACTTCAATCATATCCATGCCCTGTCACCCTCTCCTTTCCCCAGTAGCACTGCCCCCCAGAAACACTTTCCCTTTTACAGTTTTGTCACAGACACACACATATATGTAAACATATATATTAGGTCTAGGTTCCACCTAGGAGAAAAAGCACGTGACACTTTCCTTTCTGATTCTGGTTTATTTCATTTAACTTGAGGTCTCCAATTTCATCCATTTTCCTGCAAATGGCATAATTTAATTCTTCCTCATGACTGAGTAAAATTCCAATGTGTATCCATTGTGTGTGAGTGTGTGGGTGTGTGTGTATCACATTTTCTTTATCCATTAAGCAATTCATAGGCACCTTGGCTAATGCCATAACTTGACGATTGTAAACAGTGCTCCAGTGAACATGGATGTACTCATGCATTTTCTAGTCATTTGAAAGCAATCATACTTTACTGATACACATTTCCTCTTCCATTTCCTAAGAACAAAGACGGTTTCCTATAAAACCACAATACGATAATCCTATCCAGGATACTAAAATTGATATGACGATACAAGCTAGCACACTATTGCATAGCAAAATTTTCCAATTATCACAGAATCTCTTATACTTGTTTATATTTAAATCCAGGCTTCAGTTAGAAATCGTGCTTGGCGTCTGTCGTCTCACATTTTGCCCTTTTTAAATCTAAAATTGCCCCATCATCTCCTTAGTTTATTTGTTTCATAAAAGTGGTGTTTTTGAAGATTGCGTGCTGGTTGTTTCATAGAATAGTCTTCCATCTGGATTTGTCTAATTGCTTCCTCCTGATGAGATGCAGGCTAAGCTTTTTGGCAAGACCAATACTTAGGTGATTTTGAGCAGAGCGTATCAAGAATCAGAGGAAGTTAGCTTCTGATTTGTTCTGAGGGATTCTGTTTGATCTAAACTGTGCATAGTGATTATATTGAAGCCTAATTATCTAGGCTTCAATATAATCACTTGTTATTATAATAGCCCCCCCAAAAAAGGAAAAACACACTTTTCTTTTTTTCATAGTTCTGCTCTATGATGTCAACAAACCTCAGATGATCATGGACCAGGACTTTTTCTTAACATTATTTCCTATGGAATATAGCATGACCGCTATTTACATAGTATTTGCATAATATTAGGGGTTATAAGTCTCTAGAGATGACTTAACGTACATGTGGTTTATATGCAAATGCTATGCCATTTTATAGCAGGGACTTGAACACCCGTGGATTTTTGTATTCACAGGGAGTCCTTGAACTATTCCCCTGTGAATAGTGAGGAAAACTGTACGTTAATTTTTTATTAAATAAAACGTTTTCATTGTCTATGTCAGTAATTGATTGATTTTGCAACAAGTTGCAACATTTTCTAGTCAAAGCCTACAATATAATAAGGCAGTGAACTCAGTCATGGCGATATGAGGATACATGTAAGCCCCACCTCTGGCAGAAATCCTTAGGTCTGTGGATGACTTGTTTGTTTGTGAGATTCTGAAGAAGATGCTTTTCTCTTCCTTTTTGTAAAATTACTGTATATGAATTATAAAAAAAATATTTAAAAAAAACCTTGCAACATGTTCATACATGCATGTAATGTATTTTGAACATATTCAATCCATTTATTCCCTCTTTTATCCACCCTTTCAGCTTTTCCCCTTCCATATCCTTAATTGTCCAGCTTTTACTTTCACATCTTTCTTTTCTTTATTCCTAACTTCTTCAAATGAGAAAAGATTTACAATACTTGTCTTTCTGAGTCTGGCTTATTTAACTTAACATGATGATCTCCAGTTCCATCCATTTTCCTACAAATGACATAATTTCATTCCTCTTTATGGCTGGATAATATTCCATTTTATATACATGCCACATTTTCTTGATCCACTCATTAGTTGATGGGCTCCTAGACTGGTTCCATATTTTGACTATTGTGAATAGTGCTGCAATAAACATGGTTGTGCATGTGTCCCTATTATATACTGATTTTAATTCTTTTAGGTATATACCCAGGAATGCTATAGCAGGATCATATGATAAACTCTTAATGCCCCAAATTGTTACAATTTCCTGTACTACCTAAATGTCACATGGCCATACCTCTAAGAAGTTTGTAAAACCCATAAGAAAAAGCATAACTGAACTTTCCTTTAGATGAACTTGAAATCCACGCATGTTTTCTGAAGGCTGCTGTTTGACTCATTTTTCAGAGTAATTATAAGATTCTCATATTAAGTGTCTATAATGTGCACTAGCCCAATCTGTCACTGAAAATATGGATTCTATACGTTTTCATTCTTTTCAGACCACTGCGCATCTATTCTGGGGCCTTGTAGACTCTAATATCCCTGGAGAGTTTGTATTTTACTTTGAACAAGAAAAACTAGAAAATAAAATATTGAAATTTCAAGACTGTCCTCACATGAATATGTTAATAATACTTGATAATGTTGCCTGTGTTTTGTTGAAACATTAAACGTTGAACAAGTAAGATCTATTGGCCCATTTACAACATTCATGTAATAAAAAAGATAGCATCAGAAAACTATGAAGCAGCTAAGTACCCTTTTGCTGACAATTTATAGTGAAACTTCTTTCTTCTTTTAGCAGTACTGGGGTTTGGACTCAGGACCTCAGGCTTGCTAGGCAGGTATTCTACCACTGCACCACATCCCAGTTCTTTTTTGCTTCTAATATTTTTTTGAATAGGTTCTTGCATTTTTGCCTGGGGTGGCCCAGGATCCTGGTCTTCCCAGTTTTCAGAGTGGCTAGGATTTCAGTTGTTCACCACACTTATAGTGCAGCTATATTGTATGAGCAAATACGCTTAAAAAAATGTTAAGTCATTGCCAGAAGAATTTCTGTAGTATCATTTCCTTTTTTTAAGAAAAAACAATACAAGTGTTTAACATTGCATTTTGTCTGAACTTGGCTCTGATTATATACCAAAAGTACCAAAATTCCTGCAAGTTTAAACTCACAAAACTTGTGTGACATGATTTGTTCCTCCTAAGAACTTATGTTTTTTCACCACCATTTTTTTCTCAGGCAGGTCACTGAGCATTTCTGCAAGTCACACGGTGAAACCTCCTCTGGATTAAAGATAGCACTGGTAGAATTACTGGGAGAAAGAAATTATAGTCTTTCTAAAACTTCTTTCTAATGTCACAGCCCTCTGCCTGTCATATTTTAAATCTTTTAGCCTTATTATTTCCCCACAGTAAAAATGTGGAAGGGTTGGTCATATAGGGTAAGCAATTCTTGTTAAATCTTCTCTCTTCTTTAGGCTGTAGTATTGCCTGTTCTTTTTTCTGTTATTTGATTTTCCACTGTGACGCTGGTAGTGTCATTTTTCATTCCTCATTGGAGGTCACCTTCATTTGAGAAAGGAATAGCCCAAGACATTTTGAGTACTTCAATATTTTCACAAAGAACATCTATTCCTTTTAAGTTAAAAGATCAGAAGCAGCATTTGATCTCCTAATCATGGGTCTTCATCCTACATGAACCACAGCAAGTTGCTGTAGAATATAGAAAGCCCCTTTTTTCCACTTAGGGAAGTAAATTCTTTTCTTTCCACAATATTTTTTATTTTGCCAATTAGTTTCCACTTTGGAACTATTTCTATAAATCCAGACTGGTACATGTTCATTCATTTTAGGCTCTATGTGTATCTCACTTAAATTTTCATCACATAGCCTTCTCCATTCTTTGAGATAAAAACATTTTCATTTGTAGATTCTAAGATTTAAACTTTACAATATGGGTCTTTTTACTTCCATGGATTTATTAGGAAATTATTTTGCATAAAAGTAAAAAATTCCATTCACTGAAGCATATGTTTTAAAGAGCTTAATGAGACATCAAGAAATATGTTTTTCACAATTTCTCTAAAAACTATCTTTATGCCTAGCATTCAGAATTTCTTCCCTTTTAGGACTTATCTCTGATTCTCTCTCAACATCCATCTTGGCTCTAGTCAAGTTAGCCAGTTTCCCAAATTTTCACTTTTTCCTAAATATTCTTTCCCCATTAGGAACAAACCCTAATGCTCCACTGGAAACCAAAGGGAATCCTGACTAATCCCTTTATCTTCACTTCCTTTTAGTTATGTATTTTATCATCAATTCTAGAGGCCAAATAACTATGCAGCATGCTCCCATTTACTTTGCTATAGGTGACTCCTGTGATGTCTGGTAAAAATAGTGACATTTGCTCAAGTGTTTTTCAGGAACCTTGAGGTAGCTTAAACTAGCTGAAACCCTCAACCCTTCACTTGGGTCTGTACAAATGTCTAATGAGCCTTCTGAGATCAACCTTTGATGTTAGAGGGCTCAAACTTCCACCTCAGAACATGCTACTATCACCGTTTTCTGAATATGCATTCTATGAAATGTCATAAATTTTGGTTACACATGTAGAGACCAAACTAATTCACTTTTCCCTACCTTCCATCACCTTTCCCCATGCCTTAGGTCACTCTGCTTCTTTATCCCATAAATACCCTTAAGCCCCATCTTTGAGGAGGTAAGGGTTTAAGACTTACTCTCCTTTCTGTACAGAATTGGCTGCCTCATAAATAAAATCATTCTCTGTAGCAAGATTCACTGTTTCAGTGATTAGCATATTGCATGGTGGGCAAAACAGGTCTGGCTTGATAACACATTCCTCATAATTTATGTGCACTAGACTTAGGCAGACTAGACTGATGAGCGTCAGCTAAGGTAGGAATATTGCCACAACCTGCCCAAACCACACGTGTCTTTTGCACTTGGTGTTCAGTGGATGTGTGCATCCCTATGCATATACAATTCAAATAAACACAAACAGGCACATTCCTCTCTTCTGCAAAGTTATGTAGTGTAGCCACGCTGGAAAAAATATAACATGATTCTGATTCAAAACTCTGTATACTAAGCATACACATGGTACTGTGCCCAATCACCCTGATCCCTTAACTCTGAAAAGTCAACCTTATAAGATTTGGTGGACATAAATCAAATGCACATATAAAGGATATCTAGTGTACAGAAAATTGCTCCCAAACCCTTCAAAGGAAACACCCTTGTGTTCCACATGATGTTGTAAAGACAGGAGTTCAACAATGATGTATGATTGTATCAACTGATTTTAAGAATTGATTAAACCTCATTCCACTAAAGTACACCTCATCGATATTCAAGATGCATAAAATGAAATAAACTCCAATCTGCCATCTCCTTGATCCATAGTGAGACCCAGATTAGGGACAGATTATAATGTCGACAGTATCTTTTGACAATTTCCTTTAAAAGAAGTCTTAAATCATTTCAAGAAAAAGGTATCATCTCTTTTCTGCCATACCAGAACTCACATCACTCAGTAATTCTTAAATACTTCAGACAGTAGTGGCTTCAGTCTCTTCTGTAGATAAACGCTTTCTCCACCAGAAGCCCTTAAGCTACATTGTTCCTTCAAGTAAAAACTAGTGAAGTGAGGAGAGAATCTGGTCCCTGTGCCAAGGAATCCCTGGGTTGGAAGGGAAACCATCGGGTTCTCTAGAGTGTGTGCAAATAAATTAATTCACTTTACTATTGTGGAAATGCTCTGGGAGGCTTGTTTTTCTACCAGCTGGAGAGAGGCAGTTAATTTCACCTCGTTGAATCAAGTACTTGATCTTCCAGCACAGCTCAGCCTACCAGCATATCCAAACGAATCATTGTTCTTCAGAAACGGCAGGTAATTGAGTTGACGGCAATAGGTATCAAATCAGCCAGGCCAGAGTTCAGGTATCTAGTTAATTTTCCCCATAGTAGAAACTGAAAGAGTGATAAATTTCCTACGTATCCTTCCTGGCACTCGGTGCCCTGCTGTCCACTTTCAGGACAACTCCCACGGCAGGAAACCTCATCAAGCAGGCGAAACAAATGCACAGAGAACAGAGTCTCATTAAATACCATACTGCTAAGCAGAATTACATGCTTTTCTGTATTCTTTTTTTATTATTTTGAATGAAATCAGGGGATTTGAAATTGCTTTTCTTACAAGATGTTTAATATATATTGCAAACAAATATAATTAATGACCCTCCCATGCATGGGGGGTTACAAACCAGAACACACCACAGTGGATGCCTGAAACAGCAGATAGTACAAACCCTATACTTACAATATACTTTCCTATGCATGAATACCTACAATAAAGTTTAATTTACAAATTAAACTGAAGAGGTTGCCCACAGAATGGGAGAAAAATCTTTGCCAGCTATACATCTGACAAGGGTTTGATAACCAGAATATACAAAAAACTAAACTACCAAAAAATTCAATGACCCAATGAAGAAATGGGCAAAAGAACTGAACAGAGCTTTTTCAAAGGAAGAAATTCAAAGGGCTAAAAAACACGTGAAGAAATGCTCAACATCCCTAGCCCTAAAGGAAATGCAAATCAAAACCATGTTAAGATTCCACCTTGCTCCTGTTAGAATGGCTACCATCAAGAATACAAAGAACAAGAAATGTTGGCAAGGATGAGGAGAAAAAGGAACCCTCATACACTGCTGGTGGGAATGTACACTGTTACAACCAATATGGAAAATAGAATGGAGGCTCTTCAAAAAACTAAAAATAGAACTGCCATATGATCCAGCAATTCCACTCTTAGGGATATACCCGGAGGAATGTGAGTCAGCTTAGAACAAAGGAATCTGCACACCCATGTTCGCTGCAGCATTATTCACAATAGCTAAGCTATGGAAACAACCAAGATGTCCCATTACTGAGAAATGAATTAAGAAAATGTGGTACTTATATACAAAAAATGCATTGTACTTTGGTCGTGTCTACCCTCCTTTCTCCTTACCTCTCTCACTCATCCTCCTCCTACCTCTTGGCTTCCATTCCAGTCCCTAACAGTCTCTCTCCTACTCAAAGGACAATTTCTATTGAATATGTATAGCTTTTACTACTTGACCACTTCCATCTATTTTAACTCTCACTGCCCTAGCCCATTCATGACCACCATCCCCAAAACAGCATCATCTCACAGCTGCAATTTGTTCTGCTTGTGGCTGTGGCTGTGGCTGATAAATACACTCATCACCATTTACCTGGCTGAGTAGGTCTATCCTTCATCCAGTGAAGTGCTGAGATGTGGAACAGAATCTTTCAGGTTATCCTGAATGTGAAGACATCATAAAGTCAAAAAGTCATTAGGTTGAAATATTCTGAGTTGGAGACATCTATATTAAAGAAATTTGCCTAAACCATTTATTCCTTCTATTAAAATATTAAGCTCATTTAATGCAGTGAATTTTTGTATCTACATGTCTCTTAGTAGGATGCTATGCACACGGGAGGCATTCATTAACTATTCATAAATAGACAGTCCATTTCTAAATATCTCCTGGCATCCATGTCAGTGCACATTATGATTCTGCTCTGTCCTTCTGCCTTAGCCCAAGCCATTATAATTTAACACTCCTAAGATAAGTCATTCGTGCTCAGCTATTTGAGAAGATAACAGCTGTTTGGAAGAACAAATGGAAACAGCATTGAGAGGCAGCTTTTCATATACTTTTAGAACTACCTGCATTTCATTCTTAAGAATTCCCCAGATGAATTTTTAACATGAAAAATAAAGACACAGAAAATACATTTCATTCAGTTACATTGATTTTTTTTTCTCTAGCCTACTTCTACGGGCCTACAGTGACTATGCTAGAAACAGTTGGAATAAAATATTTGTTACAGATTGCCTTTGCTCCCCAGCATAGCATTATGTAATAGAATCCAAAAGACACAACACTGGACATCTTGAGGGCTGCAAGTGATGGGTTCTGGGATGCTTTACACTCTTCTAGCAAAAAAAATCTGATACAAAATATTCTACATATAAAGTTACATCAGTTTGCAATGTGCAAAAGAAAGGCATTCAAATATCAATTTAACATAATCACATACTAGAATTTATCTTAACCACATTATCTGTGGCAAAAATTCTTGATCAAATTGTTCCTGTATAAAAGCTATGATGACATTTGAATTTGTGGCACTTAGAGTCAGTGAGGGGCTGAATGGAATTGGGCTTGTTGCCGGAGCTAGCAAACTGAGGGTGTGGAAAAAGTGGCTCCCAAGCAAGCTAATAAGTGTCCGACCACACCTCACAAACTGAGTCCTTATCAAGAAAAGATGTTGCTGTCCTACTCCTCTAAGACACAGGTAGTGAAAGCCACGCAGAAAGTGCTTTAGAAAGTGCTGCAAAAACAGCTTGAGCTCCATGAATCAAAAACCTTGCTGAGATGCTGGAGCCACACTTGGTGGAAATAAAACACCAAGGAGAATCAAAACTTTGACATCCTGAACCCCTAGCCCATAAAAAGTTTCCCCATGCCATGTTACACTGAGAAAACAGGAGGGCTGCTGCCACTGCCAGACACCAGTTCCAAACCTGCTTGGGAGACATTTGGCAGACCAAACAGGTGAGCACCAAGTGTCATGTGGTATTCCCCAGGCACCCCTGGGATACACAGGCATAGCCTTCTGGGAAGACTGACCTCCCCACCCCCGCCAAAAAAAACTAAACAATAAACAAAGAACCGAAAACTAGCACACAGCAGAGGGAA
Organism: Castor canadensis; assembly: GCF_047511655.1. Classification (NCBI taxonomy): domain Eukaryota; kingdom Metazoa; phylum Chordata; class Mammalia; order Rodentia; family Castoridae; genus Castor; species Castor canadensis. The sequence goes on from NC_133405.1 coordinate 138,846,731, forward strand.
TGGGATGCTAAAAGCACACCAGAGAAGGGGGGAGAAGCAAGGAGCTGATCTCTGGGGTAACTTTCAGTAAACAAATGACTGGAAAGGCAGGAAGGCTGAAAAGCCACAGCCTGAAGTAAGGCAGGTAGCGGACCACAGAGTTCATCTCCTGAGCCAGTGAGCAACACCCAAGGCAAATGGCTCCACAAAATTGAAAAACAAACAGCAAACCATCAAACACACTGACAGCAAGGGGCTGGCTGATGGATCACTGATCTGACCCAGAGAAAGGGGGCGAGGCAAAGAAATGATCCCCCAGTAAACAAGCACAGCATAACCCAACTCCAAAGCAGGACAGCTGGTGAACTACAGAGATGATCTCTGGAACCTGAAGACAACATGCAAACTTAAACTGCCATATCTCACTGAGGGAGTTGCTGCACAAGCAGCTGCCCCCGAAAGACAGAAGAAAAAAAATACTACCCAACCACCTGGTGACACTATGACAGAGCTTCTGCTTAAATACCAACACCAGGACTGGATGCTGGAGGAGTAACACCAGAACTACTAAGACTGACATTCTATTGTTCTTGAACGTGGAGGTTTTTGTTTCCTTGTTTGTTTGTTTTATTTCTTGTTTGTTTGTACTTGTTTGTTCATCTCTCCCTGTTGATTTCTTTGGGGTTTTTTTTGTTAGTTTTATTATTGTGAATTAGTTAATACTAAATTACACCCACACCAGGGACAGAAATAGCACACACACACACTTAGCTAAAAACCCAATACAGCCACAAAACAAAATTAAACCAAGGGAAAGAAAAGAGGTGACTGAAACCACCAACTAGCCTATCAAGAACATAGCTGCACAGTACCAAGTGGAGTGATGGAAAGAAGAAAAAGAGATGGAAACCATTCTCCCACAAAAAATAACTTAGTACAAGATTCAGAGAGAAATGAAGAAAACGGATACCTAACTCTGGACTCCAACAAAACAAAGATAAATGACACCAAGGAACCCACATGCCCACAAGAACACCCTCAAAGAAGAAATCCTGCAATATTCACTGAGAATTACATGGAGATGTTACTAGACATGGTTAAACAAAACGTACAAGAGGCACTCAAGCAATTTCAAGACACCAAAAATAAAGAATACAAGAAGACACAGAAACAAATAAATGAACTCATAGGAGCCCTAAGTAAACACCAAAGTGAAACAGAGAACACTACAAATACAGAGAAAAATGAATTAAAGACAAAAATAGACAATATTAAAGAGGAAGTGACCCATGATATGGAAAACGTCAGAAAAAAAATCAAACAGAAACAGAAAACACAATGGAGGGCCACTCCCACAGACTAGAAAAAGCAGAAGACAGAATCTCATAACTTGAAGATAAAATAGAAATTAAAGGAAAACTGAAGAGCTCTTAGTCAAACAACTCAAGACCTACAAAAGGAATATGCAAGAACTCACCAATTCCATCAAAAGACCAAACCTGAGAATCATGGGCATTAAAGAAGGAGAAGAGGTCCACACAAAAGGGATTCATAATATATTCAGTAAAATAATAACAGAAAATTTCCCAAATTGAGAGAAAGTTATGCCCATTCAGGTACAGGAACCCAAACAGACTCAACCAAAATAAGACTACCCCATGACATATTATCATTAAAACAACAACACAGAGAATAGAGAAAGAATATTGAAGGCCATAAGAGAGAAAAAACAAATAACATATAAAGGTAAACACATCAAAATCACAGCAGATTTCTCAACAGAAACTTTATAAGCAAGAAGGGCATGGAGTGAGGTATTCTGGGCACTGACTGAAAATAACTTCCACCCTAGGATACTCTACCCAGCAAAACTATCATTCAAAATAGATGGAGCAATAAAAGTCTTCCATGATAAGCAGAAGCTAAAATAATATATGACCACCAAGACACCACTACAAAAGATTCTTCAAGGAATTCTGCACACAGAGAATAAAAGCAAACAAAACCATAAGAGGATAGGCAGTATCAAACCACAGGAGAAGAAAAGGCAAGGAATTGTAGAGTAACATTGATTCAACTGCACACAATCAAACCCTTAAACAACAAAACAACAGAGTGACAGGAATCACCACATACCTATGAACACTAACACTGAATGTTAACGGACTTAACTCCCCCATCAAAAGACACCGTTTGGCAAAATGGATCAAAAAGGAAGATCCAACAATCTGTTGTTCACAGGAGATCCCTCTCATTGACAGAAACAAGCACTGACTTAGGGAGAAAGGCTGGAAGAAGATTTACCAAGCCAATGGCCCCTGAAAACAGGCAAGAGTAGCAATACTTATCTCTGACAAAGCAGACTTCAAACTTACTTACATTGATCAAATGAGATAAAGAAGGACACTCCACACTAATAAAAGGAGAAATACACCAGAAGGAAATAACAATTATCAACTTATATGCACCCAATGGTAGTGCACCCAATTTCATCAAACATACTCTGAAGGACCTGAAAGCATACATAGACTCCAACACAGTGGTAGAGAATTTAATATCCCCATATCACCAATAGATAGGTCATCCAAACAAAAAAAATCAATAAAGAAATTCTAGAACTAAATCACACCACAGATCAAATGGACCTAGCTGGTGTCTACAGAATATTTCATCCAACTTCCTCACAATATATATTCTCAGCAGCCCACGGAACTTTCTCCAAAATTAATCATATCTTAGGGCATGTAGCAAGTCTCAGCAGATATAAGAAAATAGAAATAATCCCATACATTCTGTCTGATCACAATGCATAAAACTAGAACTCAACAACAAAAACAACAGCAGAAAATAAGCAAACAATTGGAAGGTGAACAACACATAGCTCAATGATCAGTGGGTCATTGATGAAATAAAAAAGGAAATTAAAAGATTCCTGGAAGTTAACAGAAATGAAAACACGACCTACCAGAACTTATGGGAAACAGCAAAGGCAGTCCTAAGAGGAAAGTTTATACCCATGAGTGCATATACTAAAAGGACAAAAAGATCTCAAATCAATGACCTAATGCTACATCTCAAAACTCCTAGAAAAACAAGGAGAAGCAAAACCCAAAACAAGCAGAAGGAAAGAAATAATAAAAATAAGGGCCAAAATTAATGAAATACAACAAGAGTTCATACAAACAAACAACAAAACAAAAAGCTGGTTCTTTGAAAAAATAAACAAGATTGACAACCCCTGGCAAACCTGACTAAAATGAGGAGAGAAAAAACCCAAACAAGTAAAATCAGAAATGCAAAAGGGGAGATTACAACAAACACCATGGAAATCCAGGAATCATCACAGACTATTTTGAGAACCTATATTCCAATAAATTTGAAAATCTTAAAGAGATGGGCAACTTGTTCGTCTATATAGAATTTTGCTAAATTTTTGCCTAGGCTGGCCTCAAGTCATGATCCTCCTGAATTCTACCTCCTGAGTAGCTGGCAGCACATGCAGAAGCCACCATGCCTGGCCCTAAAATTCTTTCTTATACTTAATTCCCATCATTTCATATAATCTAAAAATGAGCAAAAACTCACTATGAGAAAAATCACTACGATTTTCTAAGAAAAGCCTATCCAGTTGCTTTAAAAGCTTATTGACTTAATCTCTGGTTTTTAGCATGGTAAATCCATACTGAGTTACAGAATGCTGTCTCACAGGTATTGAGCATTACTTAATGATACATTGGTAAACTGCAGGCTTTATGGGTATGAAAAATAAGCTTAAAGATTAAAATGAATATAATAGCTGGAAATCAACTTAATTTAAAAGTACTCTTCAACAAAATTAGCAATAAGGGCAAAATAGTTTCTGCCAGGAAGCAAGGGGGTGGGGGGAGAGGGAGGGGGCAGGGGGAAGGAAGGGGGTGGGGGAAAGGGGGAAGAAATGACCCAAACATTGTATGCACATATGAATAAAATAAAATTTAAAAAAAAAAGAAAAAAATAGAAGTACCCCATGGGAAATGCATAAAAGTAAAATGTTTAGTTCGTGATCTTCAGTACAAAAATTGAAAGAATGTTACACATGTGGGAGGGAAAAAGAAAGCATTTCTAGTGCTGGAAAAAAAAATCACGTATCTATCTATTGTATTCAAGTCATAATGCAGTCAACCTTTAAATTCTTTGCTACCAATTCAATATATTAACTTTTGAAAATCACTATTGCTTTGATTTTGCTGTTGTTGGTGCTTGGATTTAACGTCTCTAAAATGAAGTAATAATCTAGTTTGTTGGCAATTTTCTTAGATCATCTGAAAATACAAAAGGTCTATCCAAGGCAGCACAGATCATTATCACATAGCTCTACATTGATGTCCTATTGGCAAACCAGACTCTTTTGGTCTTCGTTCCTTAGAAAATAACCTTGCTGATGGTCCCAAAGACACAATGTTGAAAGATCTTTCTCAAATTCACTCAGAAATTGGCCTTGAGTGTATCCATGCTGGTAGCTTTTCTTTTCACCTTGTTTTCTTTCCTTTCTATAGTGATCTGATTTGGGGCCTGACCATGATTTTAACCCTACTTACTAATAGTTTTGGACTCAAATCCATGACTATCTGTGAAGGTGAATTTGCCTCCAAAAGGACATTTAGCAAAAATTTGGAGACATTTTTGCTTTTTAAAGCTTGAAGTGAGGTGTGAATTGTACTAAAATATAATGAGTTGAGTCCAGGGACACTGCTCAATATTGTATAATTAACAGGAAATGAGTTGTCTCCTTCAAGAATCAACCAGATGCAAACATTATACTAAGCTAACTGCTCATAAGCTATACTTTGTGTATAGGGTTCACAACTATCAGTTCTAATCCATCAATAATGTCATAGGAAATACTGAATCAGTGTTTGGAATCAGTCATCCTTGGAAATGTGGGGCATAGGAGTGAGGAGCTAAAATCCTAAGAATACATGAAGAAAGATCTTCAGCATGACCTAGCCTGGGAAACAAGCCAAAGCTAGAGGCCTAGTAAGGCATTCTGCATTGTTTATAGACAAATGACAGTCTTTCATGTCCTTAAATGGAAAACCACTTTTATGGAAGCACTGAGTGGAGAATAATGAAGTACTCTGTGGTACACACTTCCCTGTGACATAACTTTGCCTCAGTTGGACCTGGTCTATAGATACTGATTTCTTTGGTTAGTGAAGGAATCCCCTGTCACTTTCCTTGATTGTTAATTTAGTTTTGATTCTACTTTTTGCCTTTATTTTTTAATATTTAATTTTTTAAATAGTAAGTACACTTATATATATCTACCAAGTACAATATAATATTTGCATTGTGGAATGTAAAACCTAGTTAATTAACAAATGCATTACTTTACAATTGCCATTTTTTTGGTAAGGGCACTTATCACCCACACTTTGCATTTTTCTGGATTATAACATATCATTAGTAATTATCATCATCTTACTATTTCCCTTTAATACTATATCTCTCTCTCACATCCTGATTACATTAATACAGAATATGTACCATGGATTTCATTTTTATTGCATGAATCAAAATTTCCATGCAAATCAGTGTAAAACAAAATTATACCTGAGTATAATGCACTCCTGTAGTGTGCATCTTGCATGGTCCCCAAAGGCTCATGTACAAGACTTAGTCCCCAGCATGGCACTATTGCAAGGTCATAGAACCTTTAAGACATAGGCCTAGTGGGAGGTCCTTAAGTCATTTCTGGTAGCAGAAATGGAAGGCAATTTGTGGAATTCTGATCTTTTCTTTCCCTTCTGAGTATAGGGTGAGTGGGTTGACTCTGCCATATTCTTCTGACATAATTTGCTGCATCTCTATAGGCCCAAAACCAACAGGGCTTATTGATCATGGGAAAAAAAACTAGAACATTGTAAGCCCAAATAAACCTTTTATCTCTGTAAGTTGACTCACTCAGGTATTTCTTATAGTGATGGACAGCTGACTATCCCAGTGCCCAGCCACACAGAGTTCCTTGGATCATCTAGTTGATAGCTGTCTCTAAGAGTCATTGGCATGAATTTCAGTCCCCAGATTTAGGCAAATGAGAAGTGCTGAATTTTGTAGTTAAACCAAAATGAATAAAAGACAGTCTTAGGTAATTTATAAAATCAACGACAGCATTGTTTTTCTTGTGATGCTCAGGCAAAGGGACTATCCAGAGGAGGAGGTAGGGGAGCTTTCTGGTCTTCAAGTTATGTTTCAATGAATCTGCTGCTCAAATTTTCCCACACAAGGTCCCAAGCTTTACATTGTCCCCACCCTTTTTTCCAGTTCTCCTGGGCTGTGCTGAATGTCCAGAAATGGAAGGCTACAGATTGGCCTCTTTATCTACATACACCATACATTCAAACTTCTATAGGGCCATTTCACCTTCCTAGCTCTCAGAAGTAGAGAGTAGGATCAAATCCTTTTGGTCACTTTGCATATCCTCTGACTCTCCATCACTTGCCACACACTGTTAGCTCCCTCAGAAAATTCAATGGTCAGAGAAACCAGCACAGTATCTTTCATGCATTTGGTCTAGATATTTAAGCCCACAAGCCAGGTGTCTGCTTGAATCTATTTATATGGCCATTTGTTGAAAGCCAGTGCTAGGTATTTGAAAAAATGGGTGCACTAAAGAGGTAGGTATTTAACCTCTTTAAAATAAAATCTTGGAACAAAAGCACAATATTCTAGAATGATTTCTTTAGCCCTGTGGAAAAAATTATTTTTTACAGAAACATGTTACTGAGATATAGTCTTTCCTGGATTCACTGTTGTGTTTTGGGAGCTATGACTTTGCACACTACAACATTTCTTCTTGCGGGGGCACAGTATTGCAACAACATCTATTCTGTGATAGAAGCATGGCTTTTTTCCCCTTTTTCATAGCAAACATAAATGCTTATCTTGAGGCCAAATTTTTCCCTCAAGGATAAAAGCTAGAAGTTTTTCAAGTGTTTCTGTAGATGCTCTGATCTGTTCAAAGGAGCTTCACTCAGATTTACTCTAATGCATGAATTAGCTATCTTTTGCCACTGTGTAGCTCTATTTTTAACAGACTGCTATAAGGCTTTTGGTGTTTCCACCATACTCCATTTGTATGATGGCAAGAGCCAAGTACGTCTTGGCATAAGAAAAGCTGTAACTCTCATGAGAATTGATGCTGATGAGTACACACTACAAGATTTAAAACCTAGTAGCTTTCCCACATGCATGATTCTGTGTTCTGTCAGCCTCATTTTTTATATGAATACAGATTTAATATTGAGACATCAAATGCAGCACACACATAACTTTATTGGAATTATAATACAGGTTATAGAGTACAATCACAGCTTTTCATCACTACAAAGAAATAACTGAAGCTGGGTGGCTCTACAGAGACAAGAGTTGTATTTAGCTCACAGTTCTGTCATGTTGTTGGCTGAGGTGTTGCAGGGCAACATAGTGAGAAACAGGAAGTGTTCCTGCATCCGTGTGTCTTCCAGTCTTTCTGTGTTCTTATAAATCCTTTAAGAATCAATCAATGAACCCCACCATAATGACCTATCTAATCTTAATCACCTCCCAAGGGTGCCACCTCTAAACACTCTAGTCAGATAAATTTTCCCTTCTTGATATCTCACAATGGCAATTTCAGCACATGATGCCTTGGGGAACGTTCAATCCATATCCAAGGCACATGATGAAGGTTCCTTTGACTTCCATTTCTTTTTGGGTCAGTTTTACTGTAGGCCCTGTCTAGCTATGTTGCTTGACTTCAGTCAGTGGTACTCTGGAGCTGGCCCTAAGCGTCTCAACTGGATGCACCTCTCTTTCAATCTCCATTCAATGGCATCACATCAACTCCAGGGGAAGTATTTATACCACAGCCATTGGCAAACATTATAAATCAAAGTCCTACACCCCCAATCCCTTTGAAGACCCAGTCAGTGTAAATCAGTTTTTCATTGCTGTGACAAGGTATGTGAGACAAAAAACATAAAGAAGAAAAGATTTAATCAGGTTCACGACTTCAAAGGTTTCAGTCCATGGTCAGTTGACTTCATTGCTTTAGGCTTGAGGCAAGTCAGAACATCATGCCAGTGGGAGCATGTGGCACAGAAAGCTAATTCACCTCATGGTGACCAGGAAGCAAAAAGAGAGAGAAAAGGACCAGGAATAAGGTATGCCATTTAAGGACACACTCTGTGTCACCTACTTCCTCCAAATAGTCCCCCCACCTTCTAGTTTCTGCCACTCCCCAATTATGCCATTAAATTATGAGTCCATCAATGTATTAATCTACTGATTAGGTCAGCAATCATTTCCCAAATCCTCAAGTCTGAACACTGCATTGGAGTTCAAGCCTTCAAAACACGAATTTTGGAGGATACTGCCATATTCAAACCATAACATTATCCCTACACTATCTACCTCTCTGTTGTAGCAAGAATGATTATGAAAAAGACTGAAAATATCAATAGCCAAGAACTGAGATTCCAAGGTACATCAGTTGAAATTCACATCACCATTTGGTAAAATGGCAAGCTGTACAAAAGCAAGGATAAATTGAGTGACCCAAGAAGGCAATCACTACAAAAGACAGAGATGGGTGTTCAAAAGGCACTCATGGAAAGCCCTCAGAACAGCAACAACAACAAAACATTACCTCTGGCAAGATTTGGTGCTTCAATGGTGCCACTGTTCCTGCAACCTGAAGTTTCATCTGTTTGACATAGACTCACATAAATTGTGCCCATTCTCTTTCATACACAAAAAGAGGATTTTTTAATTATGTTACCAATAATAATGAAGGCAACGGGGGAACTCTAAACAAAATTTAAAAGTCTCATGGAAGAGTGTCCCAAGGTACTGACTGTCCCAAGGTACAGTGAATGTTCAGCATCCACTGTTGCTACAATGCAAAAACTCCTACAAGTCAGCAACAGGTCAGCAACAGACTTCCACAAACCCAGATAAGGAACCTCCACCACCTACTACCCTAATCTAACCATCCTTACAGAAAGAGAAAAGAAGAAAGGGTAAGCATCAACCAGATGAGGGAAAATGAAGAGACAGAAAAGTTTTAATAGTGGAAGATTATGTTACTATATTATGTCTGTTATTAAAATTACCACAAAACAGTGGTTTAAAAAATAACAGATTTGAACATCAGAAATCCTAAAATCAAAATGTTGGCATGATTAATTTCTTCTGGAGGCTTCAGTGAACAAAAACTCCTTGCTCTCCCCAGATCCTAAAGGTTACCCACCATCCTTAGCTCATGGCCTATATCACTCTAGCATTTACTTCCATCACATCTTCCTCTCTGACTCTGAACCACTGCATCCCTCTTGCAAAGACTTGCTTGCTGACCCAGGAAGATTTCCCCATCTTGTGATCCTTAACTGATTCATATCTGCAAAGTCCCTTTTGTTGTTTCAAGGTTCTGGGAAACAGGACCCAGACATCTTTGGGGCCCTTATTCATCCAACTACAGTAAGACATACTGTGTCCTCCGTCACTTTTCCTGTACTGGAGGAAACTGTTTTTTGGTTAAGGGTCTTCCCACAAGACCCCTCAAGATCTTAAGCCACAATGATGCTTTAAAATATGTATTCTGATACCTTTTGAAGATAGTTGCTTTTTTCCCAGATCTATCATTTGTGCAAAGTAATTGTGTTTTTAAGACTGGTATTTAGAAACCAGCATCTCTCAAAATAATTTTGCACTTCAAATAGGTACCTTCTGGATGAAAAATTTAAATTAAGATCTGCATTTCAAGAGCAGATTAAAATACTCCCACTGGCAAAATATGAAATACAAAATTTCCTTGAAAGCACTGTTTAAAGACATTTGAGTTTTGTGAGGTCTGCCCAGGTAGATTGGAATTCAAGTCTTGGGAAGTTGAAATGTTAAAAACCAGTATTTTCCAACATTTCTAATTTACCAGATATAAAAAGTATATATTTTAAAGTCTCATTGATATCATCCCATGAGAGTTCTGCCCAAGTGTTTAATAACTGGCTTCTGTGTTTCAGAAATAACTTCTATGTGGGGAAGGAAGACCTCATTGAATTGAGGCCAGCCGTGATAAAGTGGGAAAACTGGCAACATGCCCAGACTGCTACATTCAATGCAATCGGCCCTCCATATCCATGGGTTTCACATCAACAGAGTCAATCAACTATAGAGCACAACATTTGCAAGTCAGGTGTGGTGTCACACACCTGTAATCTCAGCTACTCCAGAGGCAAAGTTAGGAGGCTCAGGGTGCATGGTCAGCCTGAGAAAGAAGTTAGTGAGACCCTTTCTCAACAAATAAGCCAGGCACATGACTAACTCCAACTAACCTGGAGGCATAGGTAGGAGGATGTGGTCTGAGATTGACTCTGGTCAAAAACGTGAGACCCAAGAAGATACTAATCACCTGAATAGATCTATAACACAAAATGAAATTGAAGCAGTATTACACTTATCCCAAAACCAGGCAAAGACACCAATCTTCTTAATGAACATTGATGCAAAAATCCTCAATAAAATAATGGCAAACCAAATTCAACAACACATCAGAAAGATCATTCACTATGAATGATGAAGTCGGCTTCATCCCAAGAATGCAGGGGTGATTCAACATATGAAAATCAATAAATGTAATACACCACATTAACAGAAGCAAAGACAAAAACCACTTGATCATCTCAATAGATGCAGAAAAAGCCTTCGACAAGATCCAACACCACTTCATGATAAAAGAAAACTAAGAAAACTAGGAATGTACCTCAGCATTGTAAAGGCTATATATGACAAACCTACAGCCAACATCATACTTAACGGTGAAAAACTGAAACCATTTCCCCTAAAATCAGGAATGAGGCAAAGGTGCCCACTATCCCCACTCCTATTCAACATAGTCTTGGAATTCCTAGCCAGAGCAATATGGCAAGAAGAAACAAAAGCAATACAAATAGATAAAGAAACTGTCAAAATATCCCTATTTGCAGATGACATGATCCTCTAAGCAAAGACCCAAAAAACTCTACCCAAAAGCTCCTACCAGCTTCAGCAATGTGGCAGGATACAAAATCAACTTACAAAAATCATTCGGTCTTCTATACACCAACAATGAACAAATTGGGAAAGAATATATGAAAACAATTCCATTTACAATAGCCTCAAAAAAAATCAAATACCTAGGAGTAAACTTAACAAAGTATGTGAGTGACCTCTACAAGGAGAACTACAAACCCCTGAAGAAAGAGATCGAGGAAGACTACAGAAGATGGAAAGACCTCCCATGCTCATGGATTGGTAGAATCAACATAGTAAAAATGGCTATACTCCCAAAAGTAATCTACATGTTTCATGCAATTCCCATCAAAATCCCAATGGCATTCATCACAGAGATTGAAAATCTACCCTAACGTTCATTTGGAAACACAAGAGACCGTGAATAGCCAAGGCAATACTCAGCAAAAAGAGCAATGCTCTTCAAACTATATTATAGACCCATAGCAATAAAAACAAAATTGTATTGGCACAAAAACAGATATGAAGATCAGTGGAACAGAACAGAGGACCTGCATATTAATCCACACAGCTATGCCCACCTTATTTTTGACAAAGGCACCAAAAGCATACAATGGGAAATAGACTCTTCAACAAATGTTGCTGGGTAAAGTGGATATCTGGCTGCAGAAAACTGAAATTAGATCCATGTTTATCACCCTGTACTAGTATCAACGTATCAACTCAAAATGTATCATGGACCTTAATATCAGACCAGAAACTCTGAAGCTAGAATAGAAAAGAGCAAGGAATACTCTGGAAGCAATAGGTATAGGCAAGGATTTCCTCAATAGAACCCCAGCAGCTCAGCAACTAAGAGAAAGGATGGATAAATGGACTACATGAAATTAAAAAGCTTCTGCTCAATAAAAAGAAATGGTCTTTAAACTGAAGAGACCAGCCACAGAGTGGGAAAAAGTATTTGCTAGCTATACATCACACAAAAGACTGATAACCAGAATATATAGGGAGCTCAAAAAAGTAAACTCCCCCAAAACCAATGAACCAATAAAGAAATTGGTAAATGAACTAAACAGAGCTTTTTCAAAAGAAATCCAAATGGCCAAAAAACACATGAAAAAATTCTTACCATCTCTTGCCATAAAGGAAATGCAAATCAAAATCACCTCACCCCTGTTAGAATAGCTATCAACCACTGAAAAACAATATGGAGGCTTCTTAAAAAACTAAATATAGATCTGCCATATGATCCAGCAATCCCACTCCTGGGGATATACCCAAAGGAATGCAACACAGGTTACTCCAGAGGCACCTGCACACCCATGTTTATTGCAGCACTATTCACAATAGCCAAGTTATGGAAACAACGAAGATGCCCCACCACTGACGAATGGATTAAGAAAATGTGGTATCTATACATAATGCAATGCTACTCAGCCATGGAGAAGAATGAAATCTTGTCATTCACAAGTAAATGGCTGGAACTGGCGAATATCATTCTGAGCGAGGTTAGCCAGATTCAGAAAACCAAAAATCTTATGTTCTCCCTCATATGTGGACTTAGATCTAAAACAAATGCAGTAATATTATTGGACATGGGTCACACATTAAGGGGAGAACACATACGGGAGGAATGGGGAAAGGTGGGAAACCCAAAACATGAAAGTGTTTGATGTGCCCACTGCAGAGGAGCTTATTCAGTAACCTTAAAATGACAGAGGTCAATATGGAAGTAGTGAAGAGGTGAGGTAGAGATGAATCAGTTCGGGTGGTAATACACTTGTGCATGGAAGCAATGCTAGGAATCTCTCTGTGTAGCTATCCTTATCTCAACTAGCAAAAGCGCTATGTCTTTCTTATTACTGCTTATGTGTACTCTTCAACAAAATTGAAGAAAATTGCAGAACAGGTTCTGCCTGGAAGTGAGTGGGGTGGGGTGGAGAGGTAGGGGGCGGGGGGCAGGGGGCAGAAATGGCCCAAGCAATGTATACGCACATATGAATAAATGAATAAAAAGTAAGTACTGGGAGACTTCATTGGCCATTTAAAAAACAAAAAATCATTCACACTCTGTGGAGAATAAATTTCAAATGAATTATGATTTCAGTATAAACAATAACATCATAAATGTAATAGAAACAAGGATGAGAGGATGGAAAAATCCACCAAACAGCACTGAAAATATAAACAAGTCAATAACAATAGAAAACTGATCCAAATTCCTGGGTTTAAAAATATGTTACTTTAAATGAATAATATTAAAGCTATATCTTGCTTTTCCCATTTCTATCTATTTTTAAAATATGATATCATTAAGTGCACACTGATTCATCACTAAAAAAAGTGAAACAAAGTTAACATTTCATCCTGGTGTGCAAATCACTAAGTGTAAACCCCCTAGTGATGTGCTGTTATGGTAGCCACAAGCTTCATATGGAATATTAAATTTAATTTTCTTTAACTTAATTTAAAAATTGCCACTATGCCATGAAATGCCCATTAGTCATTAGTTACATTTGGTTATCAGACTGTATTGGGAAAATACAGATTCTATGATTGCAGAAAAATCCATCTAAGCACTGACCATGTGTCCCTCCCAAGCATTTTTCTTGGACTGCATTCCAAGTACTTCACTGTGGGTGAATATAAGCAGAAAATAAAACATAGAAATCTTCTCTTTGAAGAAACTAACATTCAGGTGAGATCTTTAAAACACGAAGAGGTGGTGGTCTTACTATGTAGTGATTCTGCCTCATACACATTGTCAATACAGAACTTACTTCCTGTTTAGATTCCTTATCAAACAGTGAGTCACTGAGCAGAGCAAAAGAAACCAAATCCCTGGGGATGATACAGTGCCTGCTACACAGTAGTAATTGCATACTACATATTTAATCAGTAAATAAAATCACCCCTTTATTTTGTGTGTACAGAAACAGAAACTTGAAAAGAATAAATATCCCACAGTTCATAAGTGGGAGAAGCAAATGGATAATCTATTCTGACCATTTGATCTTGTCTCTGTAGATTACTAAGATGATCAATGTTGGATTTCAGAGCAAGTCATTCTATAAAAAGATATCTGAGTAAAGATCATGTTATCCTTGACAAATCTCCTAAATCTACTTATTTTATAAAACTCTTTAATACAGCTTTTTCTTCCTGTAACATCAATTCTTCCTATGTGTGGTATGTGTGCATGCTATAAGTTTTTCAGCTTATAGCCAGCATATCCTCTGGAAAGGAAAAAGCTGAGAAAACACATGGAGAGAATGAATTAGCATCATAGACTTTGGTATTCTCATTGCACTTGAACTAGCAATACCTTCTTTAGAGCATACAATGCATACAATTAGATGTGTTTAGACAAAATGCAAGTTTTCTGTTTAAATGAAATTCACTTCATCTAAGAACTCAAGAAGTATTTATTTTTTAATACCTATGATTATTTGAATATTACTTTTTCTCCTACAGTCATAAAAGCAGTCCTACACTGTTTCCTGGGAAACCATATTATTTTGCTAATTAGTGAAATTGTAAACTATGAATTTTTGGAAGAAAAAATTTATTTATCAAATAAAATAATGACATTTCTGTCAATATCAAAGTTTTGTATGTGTCCTGAAAAGTTGTGAAATAAAAGCTGAGCAAACAATGTAAGTTCTATTAGTCCTTCATACAGTAATGCACATTATTTAAGTTGCATATTCATAATTATAAAATAAATCTTCTATTATATTTTTCATTTTTTTCTTTGGCAAACAATACAAGCTATCATTAGGAAGACACTGAAAAGAGAAAAAATAACAAGGTGTGATCAATCACCCACAACCCCAGAATATTTGGAAATAAATGTCAAATATTTCTTGATTTATTTGCTTTCAAGTTTCTGCTTTTTAAGATTTCTTTTCACTAAATTATGAATACAACATCTAAAGTATTATTAAAATAAAATTTAATCTAATCAAGATTTAAATGCTTTATATATTTTTAAACATCTTCATGGCTTTCATATTTCTTATTTTCAGAATCAAGCCCATCGCTTTTGAATCTATTAAAATTAGATTAGCTATTTTAGGACCCAAACCTAGAGAGAGTCCCTAATAGTAGACATCAGTCAAATCCAGAAACAACAAGGAGCACTTGTGTTCCTGAGCACTGAGTGTACAAGGACTTCTCAAATTTTCACGCTGCTCGAGCACACCTCCAGGACGCCTGTTTCACTAGCCTGTTAGCTCCATTATCAGCAACATCTGAAGAGTTTTTTGTCATTAAATTGAATTGAATGAATTTACACCAATAATACACGATTTTTGTTCACTTCTATTCCTTAATATAACCAAAAATTCCTCTTCAATCTGATGCCTCTCACAATAAAATACCTGCTTAATTTTTCATTTGTCATAATTATTAACAAATTTTATTTGCACAAATTACTGGAACTCATTGTAATATTTTCATAATGCCCACATGCTGCACTTATCATAGCCATCCACATTTCCTCAATTTGTTCTTCTTTGAGGTGACTACACCGGGTTTTAATGAATGTGATTGAAATATTATTATGGCTGACCAATACCTTTTTTATGTTGGTCACTTTTCCTGTTACCTGAAAAGGTGAGCTAAGGGAGGAAAGAATTATTTTGGCTCATGGTTTCAAAGGTTTCTAGTCCATGGTCCCTTGGGCCCAGCACTGTGGGCTTATGTTGAGGTAGAACAATATGGCATTGAGGCTATAGTAGAGCAAAGCTGCTCACATCATGTCAGCCAGTAAGCAGAAGAGTGAAGGGGCTGATGACAACATATATCCTTCCAGGACACATTAGTGGCTTACTTCCTCCAACTAGGCCCACCTCCTACTTTCTACCACTTCCCAAGAATGCCATCAAATTAGAAATCAATCAATAAATTAACACACTGATGAGGTCAGGGTCCTCATGGTCTCATCACTTTCCAAATGCCCATAAGCTGTCAAACCAAGTCTTTAATACATGAGCCTTTGGGGGACATTTTAGATTCAAATTATAGCAACTGTGGTAGCAAGCAAATAAGCCCCTTCCATCAAGGAGTTTAAATCTAGAAGATAGAATAGAATATTGCTTTATAATTAAATCATATATTTGATTCATCTTTCATCCTGATGTAGAGTCTCTCAATTAATGTACAAATTGTCACTATCCTTCAACAAAAGAGAGTTTGATTACCAATAATGAGTAGGATGTCCATTTCACTTCTATGATGTTTAAGATTGACCCCAGGCTGATTAATATTGTAGCAAATTAATGACAATATAATATTAATGACTTAGGGCTGAGTGATGGAAAAGGTCAGTTTAAATGAGAGAAGAAATGAATTTCTACAATGCTCATTTACAAATTAAATACTTAAAATATTTGTCCATCATGACTCTAATGAACAAAACAGATTCGTTTATAATTAATTATGGTCAAATTATGACCTTAATTAATTTACCTGATCACCAATGCCCAGGATATTTATATCTCCCTCTGGATATAAGACCAGCTCAAAAATTTGGCTGTCAGGTAGTGACTTACAATGAAGGTCAACTCTGCCAACAGAATAAATACTTATTAGCCCACAGAAACATTTTGATGAACTCAAAAAAGTCTTTAGACAGAAAACCTTTTCACCAAAGATATATGTCAAGATGAAAGGAATGATTGTGAAGGAAAGATTAGGCAAGCTTTAGGTTGCTCTAGGCAAAAGTCTCCCTTTGAAGAGTGCAGGAAGGGAAGGTCAAATGGATTACACAGGACTAATGAGATTTTATGCCAAAAACATGGACCTGACATATTTGGTTATGGGAGTTCATGTGCTCAAACCCACGTGAACTCATTATGTGTATTAGCTCTTTATGGCTGCTATAATAAGATACCACACACTTGGTAACTTAAAACAACATACATATATTATCTTAGAGTTCTGTAGGTACAAAATTCATCCTCAGTGTCAATGGGCTAATATCAAGTTGTTCCTGACCAGGGGAAGAGCTATTGTTACTGGAAAAACTCGAGGCTACTGACAACTGAAAGGCCAGTACTTAGGAGATGAAAGGTGGTAGGAAGGAATGAAGTTTATTAAAGGGTCATCACTTTGAAAGGTGAAGAGGCTTCATTGTGTGATGCTGAGGGGCACAAAGGGCTTTTATATGGAGGGAAAGGAAGAGCAGTGGAGGAAGGTTACATGCTGCTAGGGTCTTTGTCATCCAGTCAGGTGTCTCTTTTTAAGATGTTTTGTCTTTTTTAAGACACTTGTCTCCTTTAGGATATTCTGTCTTCTCCAGAACATCTTAATAGACCCCTGAGGCTAGCTCTTGCAGCTCTTTTTAGACAAACATATTCATAGAATTAAAAACCAAGGAGGTGTTACAAAGGTCATCCCTTGGTCAGAGTACATAAAACTAAAGACAGATTTAGTAGTAAGGTCTCAACCATTTAGTGGGGCTTCTCTTTAGAATTTAGAATGCCAGGTGAATTGCAGTGGTCACAAGCTTTTCCAAAGAATTAAGGAAGAGAAGGACAAAGGGGATAGCTTTGCCAAGAACAGCTCCTAAAGAGCAGCCCTGTTATACTACTTCCTTGCTCTCTCGAGCATTTATAGACCAACTTGACTCATGGCCCTAATTTCCATCTTCCAAGTCAGTGGTAACAGGTGGACTCCTTCTCACATCCTATTACAGTAGACCCTCAGTACATGCAGGTGTATTATGACAAGACTCCCTTGAGGAAAGACTGTGAACACTCAGGGTGCACAGAGCTTAGTTTTATAATGTAGGTGGTTGATTCCTTTTTCCCATAATGCCACCCAACTTCTGCGGAAGACAGGCCACCTTTCAACAAATCTCACATTTTCACTTTATTACTTAAATTAAGCATGTTTACTTTTACTTTGCTTTTTGGGCACCATTGGCTTTTAGGGAGACAGATTTTTAACAAAATAAAGGGCAGGGAAACACTCAGCAGATCACACAACATTTTAAACACAACTGACAGTAATGCAGGATTGACTGATAGCTGCTCTGCATCCACTGGGATGCATAACACATGCACAGGAATTTAAAATCTTTGGTTTTGAATTTTCTTTTTATTTTTTTTACCATGCTTGGTCAAAACCACATGTAATAAATCCACAAATAAGGTGGGCTTACTACATTGTTAACACTTTTAAAGTCTATGCTATCATGGAGCCCACTTGGATAATTCAGGATAACCTCCCTATTTTTTCAAGTCAGTATGTTAGCAAATGTAATTCCTTCTGCAACTTTAACTACTCTTTATCTTGTACTCACAGACTCTAAGAATTAATATATGAACATCTTTGGGGAGTGTGCATTATTCTGTCTTCCATACTATCCAACTGCATATCTAGTTCACCATCCAGGTCACAGAAGGAAAAATGTTACTTCTAATATACTTTAGGGTAAATAAGAAATCTCTGTTGTCAGATTCAAAAAGGATATTTGGAATACATCTTTTTTGGATAGAACTTTTTTTTGACAGTGCTAGGGGTGGAACCCAGGGTTGTGCGCATGCTAGGCAAGTGTTCAACCACTGAACTACACTCTCAGCCCCATAATTGGATTCCTAATTGTCACTTAAAAATACCAAGGCTTCAGGAAGCTGTGAATAAAGTCAATGCTCATATAAATGTGCACCATGCAGTTTATCATGGGTCCTTTAAAGAAAATTATCAAATAAACAATGTAATACCATGCAGTCAATGCAATTTGTACTATGAAGTTAAGTGGAGTCTTATCTCTTTACTTTTATCTAGCAAATGCTTTCCAAATAAAAAATATAGTCTTAAAAATCCTACAGTAGGAATTGCTCACAAGCAATACCCTTTCAGAATTAGAAAGGTAAACAATGATGGGCTAGAATTCACAAACATTGTGACAGACAGAAATGGGACATAATTCTTCTAAATCCAAGTCTGGTTCTGTTACTAGAAATAAAACACTAACCCACATCTCTGACAGTAATGCTCAAGTGTTTTTAATTTAGAATTGTTCAATTTGAATGCGTTACAGTCTCTACTAATCATTGTTTCAATAGAAGCAATTGACCATCATGCTTCTGTCTAACTTAAGTTTCCCCTAGAACTTCATTGATTTTACTTAGCAGCAAAACAGTGGAAGGTAAGGCTAAGATTACACAAACAATTGATTTCATTTTCCTGTAACAAGAATCTAAAAGGTATATTTGGAATTGTGGTAAGAAAGATCCAAAAAAAATGTTCATTGTTTTGGTGTTACCATGAAGTTGATTTTATGTAAACATGAATGATATTTGATCTCCATGGCAGCCATGTTGTCATTTTCTGTATGATCAATGTGGATGTTAAACACTGCACAACTGGGAAAAGAGTAAGGAATTTTAAGTGCGTGCTCTTACTGAAACTGCATGAGAATATTCTGAAATGATAGGACTGTAGGAAAAGTCATAATCAATATTCACAGCATTGAAGTCACCAACACATACATAATATTCCTTTCATATACTCACATAAAAGAAGGGCAAGTATTTTGGTTTGTCTTAGGTGACACTCATATCTGTGGAAAAATATTAATATAAATATTGATTTAATATTTTTATTTTATTATTATTTTAATATCACTTTATTTAATAATAAAATAAAATTTAAAATTAAGTCAAACCTGGAACCTTGACTGAATATCCCCAAAGTAAGTGTTTATGCATACCACCACCAAGGATTTCAAAGTACTTTCTGTGCTTTCTCAGTTCATTTTCCAAACAATCCCAGAGATAGTTCTTCTAATTGAACAGATGCAGAAACTGGGGATCCAAATAATTCCATGTTTTATTCAAGTTCAGAAATTAGATGATGCCCAAGCAAGGGTTCTCACATAGTCAAAAGCCTCATTATTTTTTTCTCATTCCAGAAGAGCTATTATCTTCTTGATGAGTTGTACTTGCCTGTGTATTTTCTACTTCCTGGTATATGTTTTACCCAGGCAAGAGCACTCACAGAACCACTAGGTCTTCATGACTCAAAAAATAGTGTCTTAACATTTAGTTGTAGAAACTTCGTCTAAGACAATTCTGTGGATCAATAAATGCTCCATTTCACCATTGACCTGCCTCTCTGGGCTTCAAAAGACAAATGGAAAGCCATCATTGACTCTCAAGCCAAATGATGTTATGATAACAGGCTAAATTCAACTAATGGTTCAGATGTTCTGATCTTTGCTCCAGTAGACATGCTTCGAAGATTGTCTTGGCAACTCATACACTTATTCAACTGCCAAACATTTATTCCACCATTGCTGCACTCTATGTTCAAAGTTTCAGTCTTGTCCTCAAGGATCTCCCAGTCTAATGAAGAAAACCATCATAAAAATTTCAAATGAGTTTAATGAGTTCTATTATTTAGACAAATACATGAGGTTCAGCACTATAGAAATTCCATTTATATGTTATTTTCTTCAGGAAGGGGCAAGGAATTTATTTGTCCAATCCTGGAGACCTAAATCTTTCTAAGATATTTAAGCAGGGGTTCCAGAAAAAAAATAGATTGATGTTAGAAATAGCAACATGGTCCAGGTAAGAGGAAATGGGTTTTGCAAAAGCAAGGGGAAAATTATGGACATAGTGTGGAGCTTGGTTAAGCACTTCATACCAGAGCTTGAGGGAAGAGGGAGGGAAGGAAGGAAGAAGAGAAGGAGGAAAACAGGCAGAGAAAGAGAGAGAGAGAGAGAGAAGAAGAAGAAGACAGGGCCAGATTTTAATTAAAGAAAGATTTTAGGGAAAATGCAGAGGGTGGAGATCAGAGCGAAGACTATCAGTTAAGAGGAAGAGAATTTTGAAGCTGAAGGAAAGAATTACAAATTATATAAGGAAGAAAATAAATTATGCTAACCTTTGACATCAATACAGAGCAAGAATAATAAATGGGAGAACAGAAGACAGAAGAGATTTCTGAGACTAGATTCAAGTAACATCACTATCTCTAACATACAATATCTCTAACATACAATACCATTAGTACTTCACACCAAATTGACCCCCTTTCATTCATTCCATGAGTGCCTGATAAAGTTGATCTGTCCCGAGTTTTGTAACATAAAAGTGAATGGTTTTCCTATATTCTGTTCTAAATCATAACCATTCAAGAAGCTGTTCTTTCATATATGAGCTATTTCCCTCTGCTGTATTGTTCCCTATAATGATTCCTACATAGACACAAAAACACGCTAAACAAAGGATACACATATTCCATGGATTCAAATGAAAGATTAAGTAGAATAAGCTTGTGGAGTGACTTGAGAATTTTAGTGTCAACCATTTTAGGAGTATTGTACAATCTTCATCATGCTTTCCAAAAAATATCTAATGCTGAATAGCAAGTATTTTAAATGATGGACGGCCATGTAGGATATATATTTTCTTTCTTGGTATTAGAAGCCCCAGCAGCTTGTTCTCTAATACAAACATGCACAGAAATGAAAACTACAGAGTGAATTTCAGCTCCTCATATCTATATGATAGTGGATAGTATTAAAAAATAAAAGTACTCTTGTTTTTCCATCTAACTGCTAATAGAGTGAGAAACAAAAGGAAGCTGAGGTACGAGTCCAGATTCTCCTGGACGGTATAGCGTTTTAGGACTAGTAAGTGACTAAGTGGATCAAGTATTAGGCAGGGTTCTTAACAGACCATTTGAATGAGACACTCCACTTACCTAGTTCCTGATAGAGGTCATCCAAAATGAGCTAAAGCATGCCCTTAGCCCCTGCCTGACCACGCAGAATTGCTCAGGTCGTTCTATTTTGGTTCTCATGAGCACGGAAACAAGCTGACCTTCTTCAGCTTGCTTTTATAACACTTGTGAAAAGAAAAGGATTCTTCTTGTCTAAAGCTCACACAATTTCCAGCAAAGGGAACTGCTCGCTGTCCACATGATACTACTACCCCCAGCTCTCATGGGCCGCTAGCCCACCAGCAAGCAGCCTGGTGAAGTCACATGGACAAGTTTTTGTTTTGAATGGATCATTTCTGAATGACAGCCTGTTATGTCATACAGAAGGCTTTTGTTGCAAATCAGTCTTGTGGATTTTCTGAAAGGGATGGTTCTCGTTCTATTGTTTTGAGCTTGGCCCATTCTCAGCATTATTTATGTCAGGTAAATATGTGCTCAAGGAAGGCGCAGAGAAGTTAAAAGGCTTTTCCTCATCACAGTTTATCCAGCTGGATTTATGGTCCATCCAATAATTGCTTTCATGGAGATGCATAATTCAGAGCACATCTTCAAACTCCTCCTGTACACCGCCCCCAATAGTCCAAAGGATCTCAGAACTTGGAGAGTATTCAAGTTTTAATCAAAGAACTGATTGAATGAGCAAAGTATACATCCCAGAGCCTTTTGTGATCATGGGTTGCTGTGTATATTTTGGTGGTAGATTGACAATCCAATAATATTCGAGGCCTGTTTGGTCCATTTTTTAGAAAATAAAATTTTTTAAATAATTACAACTTGCTAAGGAAAAGCTATTAGAACCCACTCATGTTCTTGATCAATTACCTTCAAAGAACTGATGGTTTTTCAGGATGGAGGTACTTGCTGGGTTATTTAAATCTCCACAGACCATTTTCAGAGCATCTAAGGGAAGTCTTGACATTCTTCAAGACCAGAATTTCCAGTGTGTTCTCAGGATTCCTAATCCTACAGAATGTTAGTGGGTACTTGCTATGGGTTGAATTATACACACTTTTCCCACCCAAATCCCTGTGCTGAAATCCTAACTGCCAGGACCTCAGAATGTGACTATATTTGGAGATAAGGTCTTTAAAGAAGTGATTAAGGTAAGATGAGGTCACTAGGGTGGTCCTAATGCAACAGGACTGAAGGCCTTGTAAGAAGAGGAGATAAGGACACACACACAGAAGGATGAACCTGTGAGGACACGGGGAGGAGATGGCATGTACAAGCCAAGGAGAAAGGCCTCAAGAGGAACTAGCCCTGCCACAACTTGACCTCAGACTTCTAGCCTTCAGGACTGTGAAAGAATAAATGGCTTCTGCTTAAGATGCCCAGTCAAAGGTTCATTGTTACAGCAGCCTCACCAAACTCATACATTATTATAGAAAGTTACCAAACCCCATTGCCATCAAAGTTTAGAAAGCCTGTGTAAAATTAATTTCCTTTAGCCTCCAGAACTATGAGAAATAAATTTCTGCTCTTTAAGCTAAAAACATTCAACTACAGTTGAACAAAAATATTTTTAATTGCTATGCACTGCAGTTCATGCCTTTAATACCAGATACTCTGGAGGTAGAGGCAAGAAAAATCTGAAGTTTGAAGGCAGCTTGGGCAATGGTAGTTAGACCCTACCTCAAAGAACAAATTATAAAAAAGTGTTGAGGGCAGAGTTCAAGTGGTAAAGCACTTACCTGGAAAGTACAGGTACTGAGTTCAATCCCTAGTACTGCAAAAGAAACAAACAAAACCAAAACAACAACAAAAAAATGTTTTCAATCATAGCATTTTGCACAACCATTTGTCTTGTAAGTCTACAAGACACAATTATTGCATCCAATGTTTTTTTCTGGAATTCATTAGCAGTACGCCATTTTATCTCAGATGATGGTGAGAAAACATTATTCCAACAAAGATGCTTTGCTAACATTGCCCTACAATAAGTGGCTTAAATTGATAAAAATATTCACTGAGCCTAAGTGCCTTCTTTTCCTATAGCAAGTTGTTTCAACATCCCACTTGTTTGTGCATGATAATATTATCAACCAAAAAGAGCATAATGAAAAGAAATCCAGTTCTGATTCTTTCCTGAAATATGTCTCCCAAAGAAAATGAAAGTTTGCCTGTAATTTTAAAATAATGCATGTAATGTTGTGTGTTAGTGCAGTGATTTGAGGTTTAACACGCTTTAGTAAGTATTACTTGACCCCAAAAATGTTGCAAAAGAAGGCAGACTTTTATTTTTATCAGAGGTCATACAAGACTAAGCAAAACGATTTCAAGCAGCTAATTGGAGCATTAAAGATTATGATTTTGGAGTAGAACCAAGCTACATCAAATACTTTTTGCAGGCAGCACAAGTTAACACATCTGAGTTCCAGTTTTGTCATTAACTAAGCAAAAGAAATAAAAAATAGTTTTATCTCTCAGGACTGATGAGACAACTAAATCCGCTGATCAAAGTCAGGTGTTTCACACAGAATCTGGTACAGTAAGTATTCACTGTTTCCTGTAGTCTTTATCCAAGTCACTAATGAAGTGTTTGAGCTGGCTCCCAAGTGGTGTCTTCTATTTCCTACCTAAGTCACTGCACATCTCACACACCCCATAACAAAGTTTCAGCTAACACAAACTAAATACACAGTTCTGGTCTCATAAGATCATATTGGAGCTAGAAGTTTCTTATTGCCTAATTACCTCACCCGCATCATGACATAATAGAGAAAACACATTTCGCGTGTTTGTAGTAACACGAGTATAAAGAAACCTGCTACACTGCCCATTTTATATAAAGCACATACAATTATTTTCAGTATATGATAATAATAATGATGTCATGACTGTGTTGCTGGATTGTGTATTTATTTGCTACATGATGCTTTTGATTGTCATATAGAGTATGCTCCTACTTATAAAAGAAGTGTTTGCTGTAAGAACATATGTTGCATTATGCAGCCATCAGCTTCATGTGTTACATTTACTGTCTTTTGATTGCACCAGAGATTGACCGACACTTGCTACGCTTGTGTGAGTGTTCATATATAAAAACCAGTTAACAATGCACTTCTACAAATTAGTCCCCATCGTTAAGTGATGCATAACATTTTTGAGATGGGTTCTTAGGAACTTCATACCCAGCATTTAATCCTACTTGAGTCAACTGATAAAACTGCCATCCTAATCACAGAAATAAAAATGGGTACCGCCATTGTCAAAAGCATCAACATGCGTTGCCCTTGTATATTTATGAATAAATTTAAAACTTCAAAATTCTATATCAAAAATAATAATGTTCAGAGAGACCAGTGAATTTGCAAACTGTGTCTTAGTGACAATTACCTAAATACACCAGAAAGCAAAGTATGTGGTAGGTAGGTTAAAGGGCATTCTTACCCGGATTACGACCCTCGAGTTTACTTTTGGTTAGGTTGATTTTGTTTTGCAGTTCCTTTTGGACATGCACTTTTTTGGGTCTTTGATAAGGGTTTCTTTAGCTTTCAATTGCACAATCTTAACTCATATTCGGGCTCAATGTCTATATTTAGTTATGGAGAATAATACAAAATGGCAACAGGTACCATCTCCTTAGAAAACAGTACCAACTTCCACAAGCCACCACTCTATTCCCTCTCTACCACCAAATTCTGTGGCCGTTCACCATTGTGCTTTTTTGGTTGTTTACTTTGTTTTCACATCCAGCTTGTATTTCACATAAATTTTTATTCTTCTGGCCCTTTGTGACACTTGGATTTGAGACCCCAGGCTAAGAGTTCCTTTGAGATGTTTCAAAACAAAACTAACTTGGTTATGTCTGAGAAGTCGAAGGACATATCAAGAGTTTTGAAAATGAGAGCTGGAAAAGGCTTAAGGTTCTGATGGACATAAAAGTAGAAAATGAAGTCAAAAGGCTGAGAAAATGATGGATGGACTGCAGTTTACACAATAAATCGGAAGACAGTGGGAATAATCCTAAGGGACTAAGGAGGAATTATACAGCAAATAAAAAGTGTTGAGCATGTGCAATAGACAAAAAGCAGAAGGAGTGAAGGAAAATCATTGAAGAAGAATTTTTAAATTCCCTTCCAGTGTAAGACCAGGTCTATGTTAATGTTAGAGGACTCTTTGCCCCATGTCTGTTTAGCAGCAAGCTGTGCATTCACCAAGGCTCAGGTTAGTCTAAGTTCTGTTGATGCAACATTAATCCAAGAATTGAGGACTGTTCCAAACCTTCCGATAACAAAAGGAGGAATTATACAGCAAATAAAAAGTGTTGAGCATGTGCAATAGACAAAAAGCAGAAGGAGTGAAGGAAAATCATTGAAGAAGAATTTTTAAATTCCCTTCCAGTGTAAGACCAGGTCTATGTTAATGTTAGAGGACTCTTTGCCCCATGTCTGTTTAGCAGCAAGCTGTGCATTCACCAAGGCTCAGGTTAGTCTAAGTTCTGTTGATGCAACATTAATCCAAGAATTGAGGACTGTTCCAAACCTTCCGATAACAAAAGGTGTGTCCTGGCTGCCATTCTGACACTACCAATATAGAGACTGACTTTACAGAACTTCCCCAGGGGAACAGCAACCAGGAGGATTCGACTGCCTCAGTCTAACATGAATACTGATGAAATTTGTATGGTTTGGGAATGGGCTAAGACAGAACATTTGTCATCAAGTAAGACATGGCTGCCTTGTTTTCATGTTTAGAGAATAGCTCAGGCTCTTGTCTGATGGTGAGGACTACAGTTTTTGCAAATTCACCTTGGCCAGTGGGGATATGGAAACCACAAACAACATACTTATTAATATCTGTCTTGTATATGGTCTATCTGAAATGGTTCAGAACTGCTTTTTGAATGGCTCCTTAATGCTGAAGAGACCCATGTGCCTCACCTGGAATCACAGACTCTATTGCATCACATTGATAGAGTCTGAACACTTCTCTACTGTTTCCTCCCTTCTTTAAATTAGTAGCCAGCCTTACAGAACTGTAGGTTTGATTTTGTGTGTGTGTGTGTGTGTGTGTGTGTGTGCTACCTGGCATGGATGCATGAAATTTTCTGACACTACAGAGAAAGATTCCTTTTGCAATGTTTATAATCAGCCTTATGCACCAAACTATCTCATGTTTGGAGATCTTCAACTCATCATTCAAATATTCCACAAACACAAAACACCTTCCAGGCACTGCTCTTCTTATGAGGTATTCCTAGCTACTACTACCCACAATAAGTCTTCAGTCAGACAACGGAGAGTCAAACACAAGAAGGAATGTAATAAACTGTAGAATCCGGCAATCTAGGTATGGCAAGTTTAGAGACCTCCATAAAATTTAGTGTCATGGAAGGCCACCCCAATGTAGTAAAGGATGTACAGAAGTTGGTCCATAAAAGTGTGGTGGAAAACCAGATCTAGGAATAGCAAATATCATGAGAACTCACAACAGTGAGGCCTGGCCAAGGTATTTGCTAAGCTGAGCAGTGATCCTCAAATTTCAAGAAGTATATCAATTTTCTAGCAAGCTTGTTACAGTGCCAATATCCTAGTTCTGCCTCATTCTTTCTTCTTTAGGTCAGGATTATTCTGGGAAGTCAGAGTCTACAATCAGTAACTTTTGATTCTGAGGCTAGTTGGTGATGGGAAATTGGGCAGAAACAGAGATTACAAAGGAGAAGGTGAAGATAGAGACCAGATATAGAACCATGATCTGATGTGGAGGCAATTTAGGGATTGTCCTACCAAAGGCACACCATTGTAAACATTTAAGCAAGGAGACATGAGACCATATTTAGTTTATAGTAAAGGCATTGGAAGATTCAGACAGAATTGGGCAAGAACAAGTTTTTAGACAAATGATTGGTGGGAAGCTTTTGTAGTAATATTCCTAAGACATGTTGCCAACTTTGGACACAAGGTGTCATGTCACCAGTGTAGAAACATAAGAAGGTTGGGAAGATGTTCTGATGGAAAAAGTAATTCCCATCTTTAATCTTTACGGGAACAGCAGTGGTGCACTGCCAAATGATGTTGTGGCTAGTGATGGACAGCATATAAAACAGAGGTCCCAAAGGATTGCACTGATGTACTGACGTCATGCTCTCCTGGTGTGTAAATGCATACTAAGCTGTTTGCACAATGATGAAATAGCCTGATGATTTCTTAAGATGTATCCCCACGTTAAGCAACGCATGGCTATGTGTAGATGAGGGACGCACTGTGGCAAAGTATGAGGGAGATGAAATACTTTCAGGGGAGAGGACAATGCGTTCCTTAGACACGAGTGTAAGTTTTACATTCCAAAGGCACCAGGGTACGCTTAGGAAAGCAGAGAACTCATGCACGAGATCTGGATTACATATCAAGACATTTTGGAGCCATTGTGACTTGAAGTTTCCTTGAGAGGATATGTGGCGCGTGTAGAAAGCCTGTGTTAAAATATGAAGAACATAAACATCTTAGGATTCAGCAGAGGATGGAGAAACTTAGCAAAATTTGCTATAGAAGTAGGAAGAAATGCAGGAAAAGAAATTCCGTGAAAGATAAGGGCAGAATGTGTTTCAGGAATCAAGGCAAATGGTGGAAAACCTTACCAAGAGGTCATTCTAGAAGAAGACTACCAATCTGAGTTTTGATTTTAGCTTCATGGAGGTTGCTGGGGTTCCTTCCCCACAAACATGAAGGCAACACTCCCTTGGGATCTTGAACTCACAGAGGAGTCTGAAGAGAGGAGAAAAAAGGCAGGGAGGAAACTTTGGTCATCCCCACAAGTATGTTTTCTCCACATCAACCACAACTATTCCTGCCTGCAAACTCCTTCAGAAGGAAAGGATGGCTTTTCACTATTGTCAGCAATAGAATCATGGAGGCTTTGCCACTTCCACGGCACTTTCGCTTTAACCCGCCATTCCTTGGTTTAAAGAAACTGGGTCTTCAAAACTTAGGAAGTTGTGTTCCAAGATGACATAAGTATCAGAAGTAAAGTACACAGTAGATACAGGTTCCTAATACTTCAGTTGATTGTTTGTCAAATCGCAATCTGCAGACGTCCTCTCCTTAATTTTTACATTCTATATGTTATGTTTGGATGTGGTTTGACTGTGTGCACCAAAGGTTCATTTGTTGGAAGCTTGGTCTCCAATGTGGCAGTGAGAAAAAGTGTTGGGCCCTTTAAGAGGCAGACCTAGAAGAAAGCAATTTGGTCAAATGTTCATGATCCTTGGAAGGGACTAATAGTGGTCTCAGATAGCGGGTTAGTTCTAGCAAGAATGAGTTGTTATAAAAGAGTAGGCCTGGCCTCTGTATCTCTCCAAGGTCCTGTCAACTATGTGATCCCTCTTTTTTACATGTGTTCCCAGCACAATGCCATCAATCCTGATGGTATATAACCAAGGGGGCCCATTCCAGAGGCTGAATGGATGGGGCCACCCAATCTTGGACTTTCAGCTTCAAAAACTGTTAGCTAAATAAACCTCTTTACCTCATAAATTTCTCAGCCTCACACATTTTGTTACAGTCACAAAATGGATGACTACACTACCTATTCATTGTTCTTTGTATTATTTGTAATCCTTTATATGAATGCTGGTATTGGAGACTATTTTCTGTGTTGACTGTCTGTTAAATATTCAGGTTTGACTGCACACATTAATCTCCTCCTTACCCTATCTAACCTCTTTTGAAGTTCAGTTCAGTCTTGTTAATGGCACATAGACTATCCCTTTCAA
This sequence comes from Castor canadensis, assembly GCF_047511655.1. Classification (NCBI taxonomy): domain Eukaryota; kingdom Metazoa; phylum Chordata; class Mammalia; order Rodentia; family Castoridae; genus Castor; species Castor canadensis. The sequence goes on from NC_133405.1 coordinate 138,876,192, forward strand.
CACTCAATTTGAAAAAATAGTGAAGCTTTTTGAACTTGTGGTTTAAAGACATCATATCTTCCTTTGGTTGGCAGATAATCTTAGACTATTTAAGAATTGAATTGAACATGTTAAAGAAATGTTAATATTGTCAACCTAGAAATACATTAATAATCCTAAAGACAAAATGCATAAACTACAGGCTTTTTCTGGCATAGATGTTTATATTAGTAATTGAAAAATTAATCTGTCTTTAGGGTACTCAAGGGAATTGCAAGAAGCTTAGCTACTTTACATAAAAATAAAGTGTTCCCAAGTAATTATAAATAGATAGTAGTAGTAATCAATTTTCTAAACTGTTGGTAAGTTATTTGTATTCTAGATCTTTAATTAGTTGACATTATACAAGATAATGTTGTCGCTCTTCAAAGAATGGAAAATGCGAATCATGTAGCTGCAAATCCATCACTGTTTCTACATGGTTTATGTTTCTACTTTACTTTTAGTACCCAAGGTTTTTATTATAAGTCTCATGCTTTTCATGTTGAGCCATTCATTCACTTTTTTGGTGGCAGAAAACTGGATTTGAACCTTTTAATTTGACTTCTTCAGAGCTGGGGGATACTCATTCACTATGTTTTTAACAATTATTTATCTCTAGAAAGTCTATGGATGACTTTCATAGGCTTCTGTTCTTTGTGCTCTACTGCTTGAGCCACACCTCCAGCTCATCCTAGTGTTTTGTTCTTAACACTATCTAGACATCTAATAATAAATAATTATAATAATACACAATCTAGTAATTGTAGACAAATATGATGACTGAAATTCACTTGATCCTTTCATGAATGTGGACATTCCTTTTAGGAAACTGAAACATATTAATCTACTATGAATATGTGCCTATAAATTTTAGCTAGTAAAAATGTATGATTCATTTACTATGTTCCTCTTATAAAATAAATGCAATTGATTGAATACATAAACAGAGAAAATTTTGAGTGGCAGTTATACTCAGTATAAGATATCATACATATTTACTTATGCATTTTTGATTCCTATACATGCTTACACTCCATATATGTACATATATATATAACTTATATATATGTAATTTTCATGGTACTAGAGATTGAACTCGGGGTTTTGTGGATGTTAAGCAAGTGCTCTACCAATGGAACCATGCTTCTAGCCTTTTTTGCTTTTTTTTTCCTTTTATTCATATGTGCATACAATGTTTGAGTCATTTCTCCCCCTTTCCCCCCGCCCCCTCCCTTACCCTCTGCCCCCTCCCTCTCCCCCCAACCTTTTTGCTTTTTAGACAGGATTTTGTACTTTTTGCCTGGACCAGCCTTAGACCTCCATCCTCTTACTTATGTCTCCCAAGTAACTGGAATTGCAGGCTAGTTTTACTTTTCAGTAAAACTCTCACTACCTTTGCCCAGGCCTGAAATTTGCAATCCTCCTGTCTCCACCTCCTGGTGTGAACCACTGTGCCTGGCTCATTCTGTACATATTCTAAGGAACTATACTCATTATGGCTTTTAGAACTATAATGATTAGTTTATACCATCTTGGGATAGAGATGTTTTGTCAGGAACTTATTTATTCATACTTTGCTCTGTTCTGCCGTATAGTTCAAATTGAAATTTGGGCATTTCCAATTCCACAGTGATGGTGTAATTTTCACATTGTTTTTGGAATCTATATTATGTGTTTCTTGAATGAATTTATATTAGCTCTACCACCAGAGCTTGTTAATTTGCATGGCTTGCTCAATAACTGACACTTTGGTCACTATCACAGAAGGCTTCACTGCCATTTGTATTGGACAAAGTACAGAAAATGCTACAATTAATTCACTATTGCCTTGATGTCCCATGCATCTCTGTTTATTGGCTTTCTTTGAATTGCAAATTATTTCACTTATGTGCACTTTTCAATAGTGACAGCACTTCCTGAGGCCAGTCTATGCATAGAATTCCCAGGAGGATCATTCTGACAAGGGTATAGTGTGTGTTGCATTCCATGACAGTTAAGATGGTCCAAACTGGTAAATGATCACACTGACTTCACACTTAGTGAAAAAAACGTAGAGCTCATCCTAGCATAATGGGTGGAGCTCAGCTCTGCAAGTATTTTGTGTGTTTAAGCTGTGTGTCATGAAAGTATGCTGGATTGCTAGACTCGGTAGAATTTAGGTAGACAAAGGGAAATGGAGGGAAAATCATTGTATAGATGAGAATATCAGCAGAGCGATGTAAAAATTGCTTATCCATGAACTCAGAAGACAATCTCAGTCCGGCAGAGAGTGTACATTGACAAGTAAAAAGGTGATAAAAGTACCTCATGTGCTAGCAAGATTTTGTGTGGCCTTGAGTGACAAGTCAATGACTTAATTCCTCATATGTAAAAGTAGCAAAGAAATGATGCAATAGAGCAATTAAAGTATGTTCAACTCATGTATGTGCAGAAAAGAGGAGAAAATGAAGTGTAATTTAGTACAGGATTTTAAATTTGTCCATTAACTTTATTTAAGGCAGCCATACTCCCTACTGCTAATTAGGAGGGAAAGATATTGAAAAAGGCAGAGGTGAACTTCATTATACAGACAGAGGCAACACATTTATTGTAAATGGGAGAAGAGTAATTTTCAAGGGGGAAAAGTATCAGTAACTTGTAGGATTATTATGCTTAATGTACAAGTCTATTCAGCAGCAATTGCATAGGTCACAAAAATGTTGAGCAGAAAACAAAGAATAAAAAATCAGAAAATATTTGCAACTCAGAAAACACAAATATGTGATAAGAAGACAGACAAAGGAAGTTTGGCCAAATGGAGCAACATATGACAAAGACAAACCATCTATGTTACTCTTGGGCATCAGTCTTAGAAGCTTTCCTTAGTGGAAGTGTTGTGATAGTAATAAAAATAATCACATAAAAATTAGGTCAAAAGCGATAAGCCAATCCTCATGTGGTCCAGCTACCTCTCCCTTTTGGGGGAAGGGCCAGAGAAGATTTGAGTGGGAACAAAAATGTTTCCCTAAACTTGCTATTTAGCTATATCTTATTTCCTACAAATCTGTATGTTGTATCCTCAACTGACATAGTCATCATCAAATGTCACCAAAATAGAAGTCCTTGAATCTCCTCTTCCATCTCCTGTTCTGCTGGTGAATTTTACTGGTGGGATGGGGAGATGTAGTGGTCATTGGCCCCATTTGGTAGTTTTATAATTGGCTGACATGGCTGGAAACTCTGGTAAGTTTACACCTTGCTCACTTATATTACCCTCAGAAATAGAAAAATTCAAAGCATACTTAGAAATGTACTTGTGATGGTTTATTTCATAAGTCAACTTGACGGGATACAGGATGCGTAGGTAGCTGTTAAAACATTCCTCTGGAATGTGACTCAGGTTACTCCAGAGGCACCTGCACACCCATGTTTATTGCAGCACTATTCACAATAGCCAAGCTATGGAAACAGCCAAGATGCCCCTTCGCAAGTAAATTGATGGAAGTGGAGAACATCATCTTAAGTGAAGTTAGCCAGGTGCAGAAGGCCAAAAATCACATGTTCTCCCTCATATGAGATTGCATAGACCTAAAACAAATGCAGTAATATTATTGAACATGGCTCACACACTAAGGGGAGACCATGCAGGAGGGATAGGGCAAGGGAAGGAAACCAAAAATTTGCATGTGGTTGATGTGTTCACTGTATAGGAACAAATACAGTAATCTTAAACTGGCAGAGGCCACCTTGGGAAGGGGACTAGGGAGGAGTGACGAGAACTGATAGAGATGAACCAATTTGGGTTGTAATACACATGTGCATGGAAACAACACAGGAATCTCCCTGTATAACTATCTTTATGTCAAGCTAGCAAAACCACCATGTTTTTCTTATTATCGTTTATGTTTTTTCTTAAACAAAATCAGACAAGAGGGTGGAACAGGTTCTGCCCGGAGGTAGGGTAGGGGAATGTGGTCCAAATAATGTATACACATGTAAGTAAATGCAAAAATGATACCTGTTGAGACTGTTGTGGGATTCGAGGAAGAGGGGTGAGAGAGAGCAGTGGGGGGGGGTGGATTCAAACATGATAAATCTGATACATTGTAAGAACTTTTGCAAATACTCCAACATACCCCCACCCAGCACAATAGTAAAAAGTAAATAATTAAGTAAAACATTCTTCTGTGTGTGTCTTTTAGAATATTTCTGGTAGAGATTAGCATTTGAAAATCAGTAGAGCGAGTTGTAAAGAAGATCCACTCTCTCCATTGTGGATGGGCACCATTCAATCCTGTAGGTACCTGGGATAGAACAAAAAGGTGGAAAAAGGATAAGTTCAGTGTCTTCTTGAGCTAGCACACTGATAGTCTCCTAATGTGGTATATTAAACTTCTGCCTCTTGTGCCTTTCAAATCCTAGACTTATATCAGCAGCTTCCCCACTTCTCAGGTCTTCATCTGCCACCTGAGAGTCACAACATTGGCTCACCCTCAGCTTTCCTGCCTGTTACATTTATATGCAGCACATTGTGGGATATCTTTGCTTCTATGATTATGAAAGCCAGTTCTTATAATAAACCTCTTATATATCTAGATCTGTTATCTATCTATCTAACAAATTAATCCATTGATAGATATCTTTCTATTCAATCTACCTATATTATATAGATAGATTGATTGATTGAATAGATGGATAAGTAGACAGATAGATAGGTAGATACTGTAGATGACTGATAGATTATAAATGATAAATAGATGATAGACAGATGATAGGTAGATTGAGAGAGAGAGAATAAATGGATAAGTAGGTAGGTAGGTGGATAGGTAGATAATAGATGATAGATAGAGATAGAATTGATAAATATACACGTGCTTTTGGTTCTATTTTCCTGGGAAATCATGAATGACACTGACAGTGAAGGCCGTCAAATGGTGAGAAAAAAGGAAATCAGAAAGAAGAAGTAAACAAAACAAACATCTTCATGGTCCTGAGATGAATGAAAAGGGTCTTGGATGAAGGTGGGGTGCACGGAACCATAGGCTGTGGAGCCAAATGGGACTTGACGTTTACTTTTATGTGACCCTTATTTTGCAGGAGAATATTCTGAGGTTAGGAAAGATCAGGTGACCCAGTGGGACGGAAGGGAGGGTAATTGGGCAAATGCGATCAACACTCATCATATCACGTATGGAAATGTCACAGTAAAACCTATCAAAATGTTATTTCAAAAACTCACATTACAAATATTTTGTTAAAAGAAAAGCAAAGCAAAGTGGCATGCAGAAGTCGCATAGTGAAAAAATGATAGAAAGTCCCATGGATAGGACACCGGCTTGGCAAACCCATGTCTTTTTCATCCTGGGAACATAGTACTGTGTGTACATCCTGGCCTCCTCAACTGCTAGGGTTCATTGCGGAATCCAGCTCCCACCAGTGGGACTGTGTGCCATGCACTCCTCGCAGCACACAAACGTTCGTGCTCTTTTTTTGTATCTCGCCGGGCGGATGGAGTTAGTCCCCAGGGCCGCACTGTGGAAGCAATCTGGATCCTAATAGCACCCTTAGCAACAGCTGCACTGTCCGCAGAAGACTGTCTGACCAATGCGAAGGAGGGTAAGCCCCGAGCTTTCTTCAGCTGTTTGCATTTTCCCTATGCTATCTTTATTAACTGAGTTGTTATTATTTGAGGTTAATGAACAGAAGCAGCTGGTATTACCTCAATGATTCAATCAGTACATTAAACATTTCAAAACCTGGCCATTTGGCCAGAAGTGGAGGAAGAGCAAAAATTCTTTCAAGCATTGGGAAATTTGGGTTTTTTTTTTCACTCATTTTTATTTATTTATTTATTTATTTATGTTGGTGATATGGGGTTTGAACTCAGGCCCTTACACTTGCTAAACAGGCATTCTACCACATGAGCCACACTCCCAGCCAGCACTGGGAAGTTTCTTGATGGAATAAAATGATAAAAAAAGATGGAGTCAGGCTATCTGCCTAGGGATTTTGAAGAGGAAGTAAGGTCCTGCTCCATAGTAATGACATTGTCACTCACTCTTTACTACTGTGCCTCATAGAAATTATGAGGACATGTTGCCCTTTGAGGATTTCAGTGATGGATCTCCCACTGTCTTCCATATGCTCAGCCAAGCATCATGTTGGTCAAGATAAATGATTTTAAAACCTAGAAAGAGCAAAAGGGGGAGGGAGGGAGAGAGATAAGCAACATTTAGAAAATACATATTCTGCATTTAGTTTGTCATTACAATTGAGTGACTGTACATATTCCAATGACTTTGCTGGAATGTTTTCTACACTCTGAGTTCACTGCCTCCTTTTGGATCTACCCCAGAGTTCTGCAACCTTTGCACCGTTGACATTTGGGGCCAGATATTTCTTTATCGTACAGAGCTATCCCGTGTACTGCAGCTACCCACCATTACCCAGTGGGTGCCAAAAAAGACCTCAATAAGGACAGACGAACATGCCTCCAGATGTCGCCCAAATCCCCAAGGGTGCTCCCTTGCCTCTGCTTTCTCTCTAGCAGCTAAGCACAGTGAGACCGCTTATGTTTGTATGAATGAACAAAGGAGTGAATGAGCCATTTTCCTAATATTCCCTACACTAAGTCTTAAATGCTAGCTCCACTACTAGTTGATGAAAGCAAAGAAACATTTGAAAAATCAACATGAATTAAACCCTTCTAGTAGGTGGTCTTGATTATGCCGGGAAAACTTCCAGCCCCCATGGGACAGTCCTTATTTTGGAAATATTGATTACATTTGTAGAAGAAATAGGGTGTTCAAAAGTGTCTATTCATTTCCCTTCCAAACCAGAGCTCACTCTCTAAAATGATGATTTTCTTCATCCTGTAAGATTTGTTTTGAAAGAGAATTCCTTTCAAAACTGTGTTCCGGGACTCCGTGTTTTGGGTGAAATGCCATCTCCGTGAGATTCTTAGTGCCTCTCCCAGTTGGGTGACACAGCAGCCCAGGAATGTAGTGAATACCCAAGCAGAGCCATGTCCTGTTCTCTTTTTGGCACAGAGGCACGCTGGCTGCATGAGCTCACTGAAGTGTAGGGATTGAAATGGAATCACTGCAAACTGGCAGGCCCCTGAAGGGGCTCCAGAGGGGCTCTCCGCCCAGAAAGGCAGGAGGGTAAGCCAGGGTCCTGTTGCTTGATAGGGAGACCAGACAAGCACTACTCTTCTCCCCCCAAAAACAAAGCTATTCAGACATTTCAGTCAGGCAGCACAACAAATCACTTTGTCAAACTTGATCTTTGAAGTCAAGCCATTCAGTTCCTGCAAACGCCACACTGTCGCTGCTCATTCACCAAGGACACTATGCAATTAGAGTGTTTACGCCAGGGCTACCCGCACCACAGTCACCATCCATCAGCACCTACAGTGAGCAACTGCTTTTGGAACTATTTGCATATCTGCATCAATAAATGGCGTGAAAGGGGTTTGGATTATCTTAGATCTGAAATTTCTTTTTCTTGCAGAGATAATGAGCCACATAGTCCTCAATCCTTACCTTGAAAGATGCTTAGAGATCACACAGAAGCCCCTCATCCTCTAGAACTGCTGACATGCGTTCTCTCTTCCCTCCCTTCTTCCAAACACACCTGTCACCCTTCTAGGTGTCTGACTGCATGATCCCCTTTCTTCTACATCCTTACTGGAGCTCCTGGCCAGCATGAGGCAATACCAGTGCCCTTCATGGGCTCCCGAGAGACTCGCAGCATTTACACAGGTCTCACTGTGGCTGAACTCTGCAGCTTTCCAAGGTGTTCCGTTACCCATAATGACTTTTGAAGCCACCTCAGTGCCATCAGGCATCTTCAGACTGGGCAAATACACTTAGATTTGAATGTGCAAATCAGCCTTTCAGGTTCTTGGTGGACAAAAAGGAAAATCACAAACTTTTCCAAGACAGTAATTCAGCCAAGAAAGCACCTGGCTGTGAAGTAAATAGGATTTCCAAAGGCAGTGGACAGCCACAGTTCCAAGGACACATGAGGCCAGTGCACCCCACAGCAAATACCCTGCAGAGGGTGAAGCTGTCAGTCCCAAATTGTCTCTGGAAAAGATCGTAGCTTCCCCCTACCTCCAGAGCACCACGTCTTTTCCATTGAGACTGATGATGTGTGTGGCAAATCCCACACAATGCATTCTGTGGACGTGAAAGAAAGGGAAGGGAAGTTATTGCTTTTAGGGAATCCACGCAGGATGTATGAGGTTGATGGAATTTTGCAGTGTGAAGCTCCATTTTCATATATTACCCATGAGCGTGAGCTCCACACATTCCAGGCATACAGCACAGGAGAGCCAGGACTACTGCAGAGCCTTCTTGTATGTCAACCAGCCTCACTCCAAATCCCTGAAGCTGAAGAGCAATGGAAGTTTGAGTCTTGAAAATCAGTTTGCTTTTGCACTCTTTTACAACTGGGTCATTAGCATATGAGATAAGGTTTGTTGTTCAAAGGTTTCACATTTTTAAAAAAGAGCAAGACAGGTGTAGAGTCAATGAACACCTGCTAGATCAATAACTGCTTCTCCACAGGACTAGATGACAGGTCAATATCTCCAGAAGATCATAGTAAATATAAAGGGACTGCATAATGCTGCTGCATTATGCCTTCTTTTAAAGACAAAAGACGCTCCCTTTTGCACCATGTTGCTACACTATGTGCTTTCCCAGACTGTGATGCATGAAAACCAAGTCACCCTGAGCTCCCTCAGCAGCACATCATCTGCTGAAGTCTCCTAGACAGCAAAGCCATTGGTCTGTGTCTCCTGGAGAAGGCATGGAGCCGTTAAGTGAAGACACAAGAAACGTCCCCAGCAAGGATGGGGGAGCAGTGTTAATTTTTAATAAACTCTGCTCCCTCTGTATCATACCATTCTCCACCACTGGATGACCTTTCAAACAGAGCTGGAATACAGAGGTAGCACTATAAAGAATGCTCTCATAATTAACCGTGAGAATACTTTTGAGACCATAGAACCATGGGGTTTTGAAAGGTCAGAAAGTCTAAACCAAGTCATGTTTTTTTCTTTTAAAATTAGAATTATCCCTAGGTATTCGGGGAGTTGGTAAAATATATTTTTAATACTTTTGCTCCATCATTGTGGCTTCCTTAAGCATTTCTTTGGAGGATGCAACATAAGGAAAAGGTGCAACACCTAGAATATGCTTCAGCAAAAAGAAAAAACACAAATAAAACATAAAGGATAAAATATCTTCTGGTTCACTAGTGTTTTTTCTTCTTTTTTTCCTTATCTTCACATCTGTCATCATCATAAAAGGCACATTAGTCAACATTAAAAATAGGAATGGTTAAAAATAAAACAGGTAGTCAAAATATATTGACTACACAGTTGCTCAAGTTGAGTAGTGTTGGATGATCAGGAAGATTGCTAAGGGATTGTTAGTTGTAAGACTGGTAAGTATAAATAAAACCTGGGTACACATTGCCATTTGCAGCTGCCAGGACCACCACATCGGGCACATGTTCACCACATGTGAACTCTTCAAAGAAGTTCTTTTTATTGAAGGAAAGCAACAGTGGTAACAACAAAAAATCACAGGGGGACATTGTAGAATAAAGAGGTCTAAAAACAGGTGAAAAAATACAGCATCCTATATTTTCTCAGAATCTTGGCCAGATTCTGGAGAAGAGCAAGAGGTGGATGGAGATGAGAATATTGTCCACATACTTTGGAAACTTGGATGAAAATGCAACAATGAAGCCTGCTGAAATCATTCTAAGTAGTGGAGAGGGGGATGGGGGTGAGGGAGGATGATGGAGGAGATGAAGCTGGCCAAGGTACATCGTAAGTATATATGGAAAAATTGCAATGAAACTCCCCTGCACAACTAATACATGTTAGTAAAGATGTTTTAAAAAAAATTAAGGGCTCAAGATGTAACTCAGTAGGAGAGTGCATGCCTAGTATGTACAAGACCCTCGGTTCAGTCTTCAACACACAAAGAAAATTAAAGAAAATCTTGGAAGGGAATTTTTTTCTTATTCTTTTTTCTTCATGGTATATGAAGTAATGATGAAACCTAAAAACCAAAAAAGAAAAGAAAGAAAAATGTTGCAGGGAGCTTGGGAGCGTAAATCAGTGGTAGATCACTTGCCTAGCATGTGCGAGTCTCCAGAACTATAAAAAAAATCAATAAATGTGATCTCAGGAAGATCTCAATAATTTCTTTTGCCTGATGTGGTGGTTCAAACCTGTATTCCCAGCACTCAGGGGGTTGAGGCAGGGGGATCACAATTTTGAGGCCAGTCTAAGCTACATAGTAAGACCTACTGATTAAAAAAAATGTGGCAGGAATGAATCATGTAGCACTATGGAGGGAATGAGGCAATGTAGCCACCTTCATGAGAATGGAGTCAGAACTGAAGGAAGTCAGCACAGTCAGCTGGGAGCTCTTCATAGGGACTAGAGCGTGAGACCAACACCCTCACACTAGGGGAGATACTAAGGACTCCTTACTCATGCAAATAATGGGCAATTGAGTAGCAGTCATTATCTTAAATTTCAAGAATCTCTGCTAAATACTTATGAATAATGAGTTCAGTGATATCACTTTAACAAATGTGTTCGTAGCCTCACTCCCAGAACGTGTTACTTTACTTGGAAAAATGTCTTCACAGATACAATTAAATTGAGCATCTTGTGATGAGATCAACCTAGATTAGGGTGGGCCCTGGATCCAATCACAGTGTCCTTATAAGAGAAAGAAGAGGGGACACAAACACAGAGGAGAAGCTACATAAGTCAGAGACAGAGAATGGAGTGATGGAACCACAAGCCAAGGGATGCCTGGTCCCTCAACAGCTAGAAGAGGCAGGAAGACGCTTCCCCTGAAGCCTCCAGAAAGAACAGGGATGCAATTACAATTACAGTAAGGGGTGTGACAGAAACCCTCAAAAGATATGCACGTGAGTCCTTAAGTCCCAGTACTTGCGAGTGGATCTCACTTGGAAACAGATATAATCAGGTTGAGGTCATCCTGGAGATGGATAAATAACTCTCTCTCTCTCTCTCTCTCTCTCTCTCTCTCTCTCACACACACACACACACACACACACACACACACACACACATACACACACACACACACACACACACACACACAGAGCAAGAGAAAGAGACAGAGAGAGGAGAGTGACAGAGACAGACAGAATGAACGGTTGTTCATACTCCTACCTGGGAGATTTTGCACTGTGCTATCTTACTTAAGCTAGGACTATGCATGTCACATATCCTATGTACACTTTGGAAACATATCCACTTTATATTACTCGGGCTTCTAAGCTGTCTTAGACATCATTGCATTTTATTGTTATAATATTTTTGAAGGTCAAATAAGTGATACTTCTGTGACCATTATCATTTCTTTTTTGCTTTTTCCTTTATAGATGAAAAAACTGATAGAAACAGACATGATGGTGGACAAAGAGAATCATACTCTTACCCCTACCACCTTGCCTTTTGCACATGCAGTATGAGTGTAGCGGGTTATCTGCTTTTCTATCACATTCCATTATATCATAGGGCTCATGAGAGAGTTAAAATCATGTCTCTACATTTGTAGCATGGTGTCTGACATACTGTCTCTCCAAGACAGTGAGTTTTCCCAGAGAGCCTGGGGAAACAGTCTCTATAGTAACAATTAGGAGCTCACATGTAAACGCTATTCACATTTAGTAAAATAGCAGACATATAAAAATGAGGAAAAAGAATTCAGTGGATTCTGAATCTTCATTTGGGCTATTTTCACAGATTTCATTCAAAAGCAGCCATGAGCACTATGGGAAATGCAAGTGCAAATTGCTAAACATGTGCTTTTTCTAGAAATGTGTTTCCTGCTTAGGTCCTTTTGCAATTTTATGTGCATGTACATTTGGGGGTTAAAGTGGAGAGTGAGAAATTTAAATAAAGGCCTATGTGACTATTTGAACTGTGAGACAGACTTCTGCAGAAACACTTGACTGATGCATGCATGGCTATACCTTTAAGCGACAGAAACTGAAGGTGCTCCGGCTTCAGTATGTATGGGGCTCCTCTGGGGTGTCTCAGTGGTAGAGCACTTGCCTAGCATAGACAAGGCCCTGGATTTAATCCTCAGCCCTGAGAAGAAAAATGAAAGAAAGAATAAGAAAAAGAAAAGGCCTGAGGTTTATGCCTTGATAAGAACTGTGCAAGCAGCAATATGAGAGTGATTTTAAATGACCTACTTTAGAAGACTACCTCCTACATGACTAAATCATTTTGCTGCTAATTACTGAAGAGGATAGCATTTAAGTTACAAGGCAGATTTTACGTACTGTAGGAAAGAACATGGTCACATACTTGGAGATTTCTCTTACAGTGATCCAATGACATTGGCCTTATGACGTACAGGTCCAGACTCATTTTGTATTTATTTTTGACATGTGTACAATATCCACTTCTTCTTGAGGGATCCTTAGGAAATACTTTGAGGCTCCTTTTTAATATTTATAAAGCCAGGATTATGAGGAGGGTCTTGCAAACTTATTTGTAAAAAGGCCCAAAGAGTGAATATTTTAGTTGTTTTACTGTAAGGATAAAGAAGCAAAATTGAGAATATTATGTGGATACCTAGGCAACCATCTAAAAAAATAAATAAAATTTAACCATTAACATATGTACAAACTATTCTTAATTCATCGGTCATTTCAAAACAAATACACACAGAAACAAAGACAGCTGGTCAGATTTAGCCCTTGGCTTAGAGTTGCAGATTCCCGTCCTAAGGAATCAAAAAATTGTCTAACTAATCTTATAATGGTGGCTTTATTAGTAATAATAGTATTAATAGCAGTCATAATAACTGACATTCATATCCACATGGTAAAACTTGTGGAATTATTCCCCGTGTTTCACCTTGTTTGATTTAGCTGTGATTGTTCTGCCTATAATCGTTGTAATGTGCCATTCTCATTGAAAATATTAAAGAAGAAATCAATTTGATTTAATTTAATGAGGACAGAACTATCTTTTGTCAGAGCCACTGATATAATTGACATGATTTGTGGGATCAGCTGGCACAAGAAAGTTGGCCAAGCCTATTGACATTGTTCTGCACAAGACAGAGTTTAGAGAAAAACAATAGGTGATACGTAATACTACTTCATTCTCAGAAGGATAAAAGGTTACCAGCCAGGTTTCTTGCTGGAACTGAAGACTTCTAGCTCTTTGTTCTGTGATTCTCTGCTCAGTAGTGTATTTTAGATACTGCCAGAAAAATGCTATTTCCATTATACACACTTTCATACACACTTCTGGAAGGCCAAATGAAAAATCGTCCTATCTCCCTTTACAAAAAGTGAGACTAGATATTGTCAAATTAAGCACTGAGTGTCAAAGAAAAAAGGAAGGTTGTTTGTGGAATGCTTGTCCAACTCAACATCTTAACTGATTTGATACAGGAAAATGATTGGTATGATGTGCAGTGGGGTGTCCACCAAGTATCAGAAGACAGGAAATCATTCAGCATCATGGGAAGAGATGCATGATCGCTTCCTTTACAATGACTGAAGCAAGTTAGAAATCTTAAGTCAGGTAGTCCAGCTTCCATACAATATTAAACACAAAGACCACTCTGCTTTTGTTGGTGTCTCTTTCTCCCTCTACTCTACAGGCATATATTTAAAATTGAACTGAACAGGTTCTGTGATTTTAGATAGCTACAAATGTTTCTGCAATGCCTATCTCTTTTCCAACCCTTCCTTTCATTCATTTTTTTTTTTTCGTGTCTCTGGATTGATTCCAGGGCCTTGCTCTTCGTGTGTTTTGCCACGTCAGCCATACCCCAGCTATCTCAGCTATGTTTTGGTTTTGAGATGTGGTCTTGCTAACTTTGCTGATGCTGGCCTTGAACTTGTGGTCCTCTTGCTTCCCAAGTAACTGGAATTATAGATACATGCCACCATGCCTGGCTTCCAAACCTTACTTTCAAAATTGAGCTCACAAACGACTTAATTTGTGTTATCTAGTATCTGCTTCATTAAATACCATCATTTAAATCATTCCATGGAAAATACCTTGGAAATGGTCATGTCTTTTGTTGTGTCACACCCAAGCATAGAGCATTATAACCCTCAAGAATGATGGAAAGGAAAGACCTTGTAAGTCATTATTTCAAGAAATAATTCTTTCTTTTTCTTACCTTCATTATCTTTATACTCTGACAATGCATTTTTTAGTTTAAAGTAAAGGGAGTATTTAGAAGATTTTGTGGTTTTTTTTAAAAAGTATGGTAAAATACACACAACATAAGATTTACCATTGTAATGACTTTTAAGTGTATGTTTCAGTGGTGTTGGATAACTTGCATTGCTGTGTAACCAATTCCCAAAGTTGATCTCACCTTAAAAAAGTGAAACTCTATACTCTTTAAACAACACTTCTCTTTCATCTCCAAGTCCCTGGGAGTGACCATTCTATTTTTGGATGAATTTGACTCTATAATATTCTAAGTACCCCATATAAGTGGAACCATACAGTACATATCTGAGACTGGCTTATTTCTCTTAGTATCATGACCTTGAGATGGGTACGATTTTTTTTTAATAGTTTCATAGGAACTATCCCAGAAATAGAGGGAGGTAGGGATAAAGGAGAATGGTGGAGGGGGTAAATTAAACTATGATATTTTGTAAGAGCTTTTGTAAATGACACATTGTACCTCCAGTACAACACTAATAAAGAAAAGAAAAAGAACTTGTTTCATAGGACATGAAATTATAGAATACAATAGAACTACTTGCGTGAAATTTACTTTTCTAAACCCCAGCAACTGGTTTCTACTTATGTAAAAATGAACATCATAATTAAAATTCATGCCTCATCCCCCCAAAATGGTATCCAATTGATATATAAAGATGGAGGCAATTTTCAGTTTAGTCTAGAACTTTAATTAGGAACATAGCAGTGAGAGGGAGTGTCCACCAATTAAAAAAACTAGGGCGCAGGATAATAACCAATAAAAATGATTTAAAAGTACTTTGATAACATGCCCTGGAATATCCACGCTGTATGATAATGGTGATTTCAACCGTTATAGCATAGTTGCTTCCAAGAAGAGTCAAGTGAGTTCAATTTAGAACAAGAATGCAACAACAATGCTTCTAATACTAGTTACTATCTCAAATGGTCATTCTGTTTTTGTCCTTATTTATACAAAAAAAAAAGCCATATTACACACACTTTAAGAAATACATGAAACAACTGGAAAGTGACATCATGAGGAATTTTTTTTTCTTCCTCAAGGATTTTTACCTTTTATCATTTCATGGCCTCTTATATGATTATTAATTTTAAAGAGAACTAGTAAATGTCACATTTGGATTTTCAGAAGAATATTATTTCACAATAATAATACATCCCTATTACATGTATCAAGGAATGAGGTGTTTATTTTGCCTTTCTACAGCAAGGGCATACATGCACATGCATGTAAAGAACACCCAAGTGAGGCAAATCATACCACTTGCATACTAGTCATGGCTCAGGAAAGGAGCAACTTTTGTTGGAGATACTCATAAAATTGACATGAATTTTGGGACCAGTTGACACACAAAGTTTGGCCAAGATTATTGGTATTGTCTTTCCTAAGATAAGGTTTAGAGAAAAACAACTCACCGATCACATAACCTTGGGGGAAATACAACTCTTTCACCTAATGTGGAATGAGTAACTTGGGTGGATCATGAGCCTTCAAGTGAAATTATATCTGAAATTGTCCATAAACAAGTACAGAAAGCAAGCCAGACACAAAACAACCAGAAATTGCACTTGTCACTCACAGCCTTCCCTTTCCCCTCCTTGAAGCCCACAGAATATAGTTCAGAAACTGCTGGGCTGAATCATCTCTAATGTGCCATGCAGCTCGATGCACAATGCTATGACTTCTCAATATAAAAACAAGCTTGATGAAAATCTGCTGGTAATTAGTTAAAAATGAGGAAAGGATGAAGAAAATAGCAACTCATGGACTTGGTTGCTTTGAGATTTTAAACCGAATAGGCAGTGTATAAGGAAGGAACAGGGCATGTTAAATTGACCCATGTGTTCCCCAGGCAGATCCCTGTCTTCATTGTGGCTGGAAGAGGAAGACTGCTTCCTTTGCTGATACTTTAGAGGTGTGAGTACATAAGCCTCCCTCTACATGCCTAGGAAACACGGGCTCACTTTGAGCACATCTGCTGACCTGTCAGCCTGCCCCATCTCTTATCATGCTCAAGAACAAGGGCCATTAGCAATTTGTTCTATTTAGTTTGATGTCAAAAAATCAGTTTATTCAAAGTAAATCAGTAAGTAACTTATAAAAGGAAGGAGAACAATTCGCTTCTATTGAAGAGGGCATATTAAGATAAAAAAGAACATAAACAAAAAAACATGAGACCATCAAAGACAAAAAATTAGAAAAAAATTAAAGACTTTCTGATATTTAAGGAGAATATTTGTAAACCTTAAAACCCAGTAGAGGAAGTTAAAAAAAAAGTAGAAACACAGGTGTGTTAGTCATCTTTCTACTGCTGTGATAAAATATCTTAGATAAACAACTTAAGGGATGGAAAGTTTATTTTGACTCATGGTTGCAAAGACACTAGTGTATGGTTGGTTTGCTGCATTGCTTAGGATGTCATGGTGGGGAGCACATGATGGAGCAAAACTACTTACCTTATGGTGGCCAAGAGGCACAAGGGAGGGAGAAGGAGGGATGGGGAAAGAGAGGGAAAAAGAGAGACAGAGAAAGAGAGCTGGGGACAAAATATACCCTTCAAAGTTATGCCCCCACTGGCCTGCTTTATCCAATTAAGCTCCACCTCCTAAATTTCTATTCATCCCAATAGCCCATTAAAATCTAAGTCAATCAATAGATCAACCCACTGATGAGGTCAGAGCCCTCATGATCCAATCATATCTCAAGGCCCCACCTCTGAACATTGTTGAATTCAACACATGAGCCCTTTGGGGGCATTTCAGATCCAAATGCATAATAGCAGGGAACTAGCAGGGAGATTTAACCTCTAGAGTTTTGTGTTCCACTGAAGACAAGTAGGAGGAAGTGAAACTGAAAGTTCTCCTACTACAAAACAGAAGTAATCTACAACTATCCTTTAAATGCAAAGCAGAATTACCTTGAAAGAAGGGAAACAGTCAGCATACCCTAAAAATGAAAACAAAAAGAAAGAAAGAAATGTTATTCATGATATTATCACAACCTGGGAAGGTGGCGCTAGTGTCAATAAACTTCAGGGATATGCAGAGCTAGAACTAAGACAGTAACCCAAAATGAGATCTCCTCAAAGAAAGACAGTGTAGTAAAAGTAAAGTTTTGGTCAAGTTGTAGGGTAATAAATAGAGAGCTTGTTTGACTTATTGTTACCAATCAGCTGGTTGGGTTCCCTTTGCTGTTTCCAGATAGAAATCGTGAGTCGTTAAGGAAAAGCTTTACCACTGTTGGCAATCCTAGACTCTTGAGCGCCCAAGGCCTAGGGGCTGGACTGACAGAGCCACAGTCATACAGTTCCAAACCCAGAGCTAGGAGCCTATGAATCCAGGCTTTCAAAACCAGAGACTGTGCATCCAGACACTCAGTTTGGATGCATATCACCCTGTACCTTAGTTACCAATGACTCTGGCGCTTGGAAGCTATTGTAATCCTTGGCTTCCTGCAGCAGAGAGTGACAGCAGCTGACAGCAGCAAGCAGCAGCAGTCAGTACTTGCTAGTGTCACAGCTCTAGTACAGGCCTTGGGTGCTGAGGCTCTCAGCCCTACAGCAACAAGAGTTATAGTTCTTGGGCCTGGGGTGTCTGAGACCCTTGTTCCTTAAGGTTTGCTGTTCCCTAGAACATTACAAGTGAACAGAGGCCATAATGTCCTCTCTGGTTCTTCACAGCCTTCTGTCTTTCTTCAGCCTTGGTTCTCTGCTAACTCTCATCTTCTCTTCTTCTGCTGTATCTCGCTTCCTCTGTCACCTCTACTCCCCATCATTTTTGCCTCAGCCACCCTCTGGAACTCTTCAGCTACCTTCTCATCATTATTGCCACTGTTGCCATTGCCACTGCCAGAGCAGCAGCTGCTGCCACCTTCACTACTACTACTGCTCTGCTGATGCTTCAGCCATCAGGTCAGCAGCTCAGCCTATTCTACAAATGAGGCAAGAAAAGATCGTTCAGGAGAATCCTTTTGGGGAGCCTGATGTTGCAACAGCAAGGAGCAGCATAAAATGATATCTTCTGGCCCTCCGGAAAATTGCTTTGAACTGTCTGCTAATATAGTCAAAAAGAGGGTATGGAAAGGGTGTTTACAGCAATCATGACAGACCTTCATGCAAATGAAGGACTGTGTTTGCAGCAATCGTGCTACAAACCATGTACCAACTAAAAGTAAACCATTTCTCATGTAAATGAAGGGCCCTCTTTGCCCCAATAACAGGTCTTCCGCTGGGCCACCAGGTGGAGTGCTATTCCTCTGGCCCGAGTAAGAATACCTGCAGGTTAAGCAGGGTCATCTAGAGTTCACTGAGACTTGTTTAGGATGCTACTTTCCCAACCTGGTGTAGGCTCTCTTGAGTGGTCACAGCCGCAGCGTGTCTGCATGCTTCATGGTTGTAGTGGTCATCTGTAGCTGCTGGAGTGTTCTCAGAGTGATAATAAGTGTCCCAACATCTGAGCTGCCATGAAGACAGTCTGTCCTGTTGTCAGTAAAGGGGCTGCTTGGCTGACAGTTCTCCGCTCAAGGCTGTCAGGCATAAGGGAAGGGTTTGTCAAGTAACTAACTCTTCACAGTTTTAATAATTCACAGAATGCAATAAAATGATATTTACAATAAAGGCTTAACAAAAGCTCAAAACAGAACTAACAATTCTAATAGCATTTAACAATACTTGATAATATTTAACAATGTTTAAGAGTGCTTACCTCCTGTCTTTGTGCCTCAGGGAAGGTGGGTCCCTCTGATCTGTCTCATTATTTTGCTCCATAAGAATGAGGTCAGTATAAATTTATGACAATTACTTTTTACCACTTGACTCTGAGTTTAAATCCCACAACAAATAATTTGGCCCTAAGTAAGTTTCAACACTATTTCCCATGCCAGAAACACATTCAAAAACCCTTCAGGAAAAAGAATACCCTGATTCAAAGCTACAAATAACTCCCACTTCTAAAACTCTCCAAAGATGAGCTCTCAATCAAAACTCAACACATACGCACATGCACACGCACATGCACACGCACACACACGTACACTGTAGCACTCACAAGGGTGGAAAAGCACAAATCTCAATATAATTAGACCTTCAACATAACAAATTTAAGTTATAAACAAGATTTAAAATTAATAAAATATAAGAGATGAGAGCTAAACAAGATTTAAAATTAATAAAATATAAGAGATGAGAGCCAGATGCTGTGAATAAAGAACATATTTGAAGTAGAAAATAGAACTTGGAAAAGTAAAAATAAACCCTGAAATGTAAAATTAATGGGTAGATAAAGAATCAGATTGTGCATGACTGAATTAAGAAATCATGAACTGGAAGAGAGATATGAAAAAAGTGTTTTGAATGCAAGACCAAAATATAAAAAGATAGAAAAAAAGAAATGGACAGATTTGTAGATACATATGATCATCCAAAACTGAACCAAGAGGAAATTAATTACCTGAATAGATCTATAACACAAAATGAAATTGAAGTAGCAATCAAGAGTCTCCCCAAAAAGAAAAGTCCAGGACCTGATGGATTCTCTGCTGAATTCTATCAGACCTTTAAAGAAGAACTGATACCAACCCTCCTTAAACTGTTCCATGAAATAGAAAGGGAAGGAAAACTGCCAAACACATTTTATGAAACCAGTATTACACTTATCCCAAAACCAGGCAAAGACACCTCCAGAAAGGAGAACTATAGGCCAATCTCCTTAATGAACATTGATGCAAAAATCCTCAATAAAATAATGGCAAACCGAATTCAACAACACATCAAAAAGATTATTCACCATGACCAAGAAGGCTTCATCCCAGGGATGCAGGGGTGGTTCAACATATGAAAATCAATAAACGTAATAAACCACATTAACAGAAGCAAAGACAAAAACGACTTGATCATCTCAATAGATGCAGAAAAAGCCTTTGATAAGATCCAACATCATTCATGATAAAAGCTCTAAGAAAACTAGGAATAGAAGGAAAGTTCCTCAACATTATAAAAGCTATATATGACAAACCTACAGCCAGCATTATACTTAACGGAGAAAAATTAAAACCATTCCCTCTAAAATCAGGAACCAGACAAGGATGCCCACTATCTCCACTCCTATTCAACATAGTACTAGAATTCCTAGACAGAGCAATTAGGCAAGAAGAAGGAATAAAAGGAATACAAATAGGTAAAGAAACTGTCAAAATATCCCTATTTGCAGACGACATGATCCTATACCTTAAAGACCCAAAAAACTCTACTCAGAAGCTTCTAGACATCATCAATAGCTATAGCAAGGTAGCAGGATATAAAATCAACATAGAAAAATCATTAGCATTTCTATACACTAACAATGAGCAAACGGAAAAAGAATGTATGAAAACAATTCCATTTACAATAGCCTCAAACAAAATCAAATACCTAGGTGTAAACCTAACTAAAGATATGAAAGACCTCTACAAGGAAAACTATACACTTCTGAAGAAAGAGATTGAGGAAGACTATAGAAAGTGGAGAGATCTCCCATGCTCATG
This sequence comes from Castor canadensis, assembly GCF_047511655.1. Taxonomy (NCBI): domain Eukaryota; kingdom Metazoa; phylum Chordata; class Mammalia; order Rodentia; family Castoridae; genus Castor; species Castor canadensis. Next base: position 138,896,993 of record NC_133405.1, read on the forward strand.
GATTGGTAGAATCAACATAGTAAAAATGTCGATACTCCCCAAAGTAATCTACATGTTTAATGCAATTCCCATCAAAATTCCAATGACATTCATTAAAGAGATTGAAAAATCTACTGTTAAATTTATATGGAAACACAAGAGGCCACGAATAGCCAAGGCAATACTCAGTCAAAAGAACAATGCAGGAGGTATCACAATACCTGACTTCAAACTATATTACAAAGCAATAACAATAAAAACAGCATGGTACTGGCACAAAAACAGACATGAAGACCAGTGGAACAGAATAGAGGATCCAGATATGAAGCCACACAACTATGAGCAACTTATCTTTGACAAAGGAGCTAAAAATATACGATGGAGAAATAGCAGCCTCTTCAACAAAAACTGCTGGGAAAACTGGTTAGCAGTCTGCAAAAAACTGAAACTAGATCCATGTATATCACCCTATACCAAGATTAACTCAAAATGGATCAAGGATCTTAATATCAGACCCCAAACTCTTAAGTTGATACAAGAAAGAGTAGGAAATACTCTGGAGTTAGTAGGTATAGGTAAGAACTTTCTCAATGAAACCCCAGCAGCACAGCAACTAAGAGATAGCATAGATAAATGGGACCTCATAAAACTAAAAAGCTTCTGTTCATCAAAAGAAATGGTCTCTAAACTGAAGAGAACACCACAGAGTGGGAGAAAATATTTGCCAATTATACATCAGACAAAGGACTGATAACCAGAATATACAGGGAACTTAAAAAACTAAATTCTCCCAAAACTAATGAACCAATAAAGAAATGGGCATGTGAACTAAACAGAACTTTCTCAAAAGAAGAAATTCAAATGGCCAGAAAACACATGAAAAAATGCTCAACATCTCTAGCAATAAAGGAAATGCAAATTAAAACCACACTAAGAGTCCACCTCACCCCTGTTAGAATAGCCATCATTAACAACACCACCAACAACAGGTGTTGGCGAGGATGCGGGGAAAAAGGAACCCTCTTACACTGTTGGTGGGAATGTAGACTAGTACGACCACTCTGGAAAAAAATTTGGAGGCTACTTAAAAAGCTAGACATCGATCTACCATTTGATCCAGCAATACCACTCTTGGGGATATACCCAAAAGACTGTTACTCCAGAGGCACCTGCACATCCATGTTTATTGCGGCACTATTCACAATAGCCAAGTTATGGAAACAGCCAAGATGCCCCAGCACTGACGAATGGATTAAGAAAATGTGGTATCTATACACAATGGAATTTTATGCAGCCATGAAGAAGAACGAAATGTTATCATTCGCTGGTAAATGGATGGAATTGGAGAACATCATTCTGAGTGAGGTTAGCCTGGCTCAAAAAATCAAAAATCGTATGTTCTCCCTCATATGTGGACATTAGATCAAGGGCAAACACAACAAGGGGATTGGACTATGAGCACATGATGAAAGCGAGAGCACACAAGGGAGGGGTGAGGATAGGTAAGACACCTAAAAAAACTAGCTAGCATTTGTTGCCCTTAACGCAGAGAAACTAAAGCCGATACCTTAAAGCAACTGAGGCCAATAGGAAAAGGGGAACAGGTACTAGAGAAAAGGTTAGATCAAAAAGAATTAACCTGGAAGGTAACACCCACGCACAGGAAATCAATGTGAGTCAATACCCTGTATAGCTATCCTTATCTCAACCAGCAAAACCCCTTGTTCCTTCCTATTATTGCTTATACTCTCTCTACAACAAAATTAGAGATAAGGGCAAAATAGTTTCTGCTGGGTATTGAGGGGGGGAGCGGGAGGGGGCGGAGTGGGTGGTAAGGGAGGGGGTGGGGGCAGGGGGGAGAAATGAACCAAGTCTTGTATGCACATATGAATAATAAAAGAAAAATGAAAAAAAAATAAATGCTATTACTAAGAAAAAGAAGACAATAAAAAAAAACTTTATGCTAAATGAAAAAACTCACTTTTTACAGTTTTATTATGTGAAATTTATAGAAAATGCAAATCATGGTGGGGTGGAATTGAGGATTAACTGAGAATGTGTATAAGAAACATTTTGAGAAAGTTGAAGTATTCTGGATCTGGATTGTGGCAATGGTTGTACAACTGCTTCAATCTGTACACTTAAAATGGATAAATTTTATGGTATGTAAATTGTGATTTTAATAAAGCTATTTACAAAAGGAAAAAAATATAAAATAAAAAGATAGAACATACCCACAAGAATTTAGAAGAAAAAGAGGGTAGATGGAAAAGATTCAGAGTTTGAGGAATAAAACATGTTAAAGGATAATAGCATAGTGAGAATCACAAAAGTGCAATTCCAAGAGCGAATGTTTCCCAGAATAACTGTGGGACAGGATTGTCATTAATATTAGGAATATAAGAATAGGCTGGGTGTAATGATGCATGAGTATCATTCCAGCAACTCAGGAAGCATAGATTAGGAGGACTGCAGTTCAAGATCAGCCAGGGCAAAAACTTAGTAAGACTCCATTCTCAGTCAATAAGTGGGTCAGGAGGGCGTGGATCTGTAATCCCAGCTATGTGTAAGGCACAGGTAGGAGGATCATGGTTCAAGGCTGGCCCAGGCAAAAATGCAAGACCTTATCCTAAAAGTAACTGAAAAGCAAAGAGGGGCTGGGCACATGGCTTAAGACATAGAGCACCTGCTTAGCAAGTGTGAGGCTTCACGTTCAAATATCAGTACTGCCAAAAAAAAAAAAGACTATATGAATACATATACATATATACATGCATTATACATGCATACATCTGTATGGAATTCATAGACGGCTGTAACTATGTGCACACTCTAAGCATGGCATAGTGAATGTTGCTGTATACTGAACTATATCTAGCATAACATTCACTGTACTCCATGAATCTAAAGCAGGAGAGATAAATGCAACACCTACTTACCGCATAATGAAACTGTGGAAAAGAATGGTGAAAAATCTCAAAAGCAAACAGAATAAATAAAATATAATATCTGAAAGAATGCTAATTACAGGAACAACATACTCACAGAAAGAACAACAGATGCCTAGAAGCACAGATTTGTTTTTATTGCTTACATAAAATTACTCTTAAAATTCAATACTTAATTAATTTTGAAACATGAATGACAAAAGAATAATATAGAGGACATGTCAAAATTTATTATAGTGTAACAGAAATTAAGAATGTATGATATAATAATTTTGAAAATAAAAAATGAAATGGCAGGATGACCTTGGCAATTACTTCTCATATATATAGAGGCATTTTCAGAGCAATGTGTTAACAAATTAGAGCGGAAAGGATGGACTAGCAAGTGAAAGTGTTTGTAAAGTGGTTATCCACAAAGGTTAAAGCCATAGATCCCAATCTCACACCCCACAAAAATTAAAGCAATGAAAACCCAGAGAGATTAAAAATCCAAGTGTAAACAAGGAAAGCTTTAAGAATTTATAGGTAAATACAGGCAGAAATATTCTGGTTTTGTTATGTAAACACAAGAATAACAACTTATTTTAAAACAAAATAAATTGAGTGCAAAAAATGATAAATGTTTTTTAAATGAAAGATGCCATTTATAAAGAGGAAAGCCAAGAATGTGAAGACTATTTGAAAAATATTCTATCACAAATGATCATGATGATATCAATAATACAAGAATGAAAATATACATGCACATATATGGATATATATAAATACATGTTTATATAGACACACAGGCACATAGATACAGGCATATCACTGTATGGGAATACACACACACGCATACACTGACAAATTAATAAGAAAAGAGAAAAAACCTACATAGACTAGGAAAAGAAACAAATGAATATGATTTGAAAGACAAAAAAAACTTTGAATGACCAGTTACACACTGAAGAGGTGTGCTTTATTCATGGTCAGTGAAATTCATATTAAAAAGCAATAAATTTCCTATAGCATGAGCAAAAATACAAATCTGGCAGCCCCAACTACTAAGGAAGACTTGTAGCAGAGGCCCCCAGCACTGCTGTGGGGATTGTGAGTTAATACAGCCACTTTGGTAAGTGAGTTCAAGTGCTAGCATCTTATCTTTCAAAAGAATATTTTTGCAATATAAGGAAAATTGCAGACAGAAAGACATTATTTCCCTAGTGCAAAGTAGTTGCTCACAAGTATCAAGCATATTGGGAAACAAACCAATTATTAATTGGTTTCTTTCTTGTCTTTTCATTCATTTTTTTAGTTTAAATATATTATTTTTATGTATCAGCAAACAGTATTCGGCAAAAAATAATAGAGATCTTCACACTTATAAATTTGGTTTCTCTGTCTCTCACTCTCATTTAAATTTTTTAGGAATAGCGCCCCTGGCAGTCATGGATATATATATGAAAATGCATAGACATAGGTATATACTTATGTACTTAGAGAAAGAGATTCAGTCATGGCAATTGGTTGCATTTAAAACTACTAACATCAGTTGCAAGAGTATAAGGAGCAATTTTCCCTGATTTTAACAAATCTTTACTCTTATCCATGGTATCTTTATAATCTTGCTAAGTCACTTTCTATGTTTCCCATGGCCAGACATTTTAGTGTGGGGTTTCTGTTCCTTTCTCTGAGTAGAGTAGCCTCAAGAGTTTGGGTAATTGAAATCTCCCATGTTTCATACAGTATTAGGTAGTACAAAAGTTGGTGTTACCAAAAAAAGTTGATAGTACAAAAGTAGGGAAGCAAGTGTAGAACAAGAACAGAAGACCTACTACAGAGAAAGGGTGGCAGCTGATATGAACCCTTGCACCTCACTGCAATCATGCATCTCTTAGCACCATGGATATGTTCTCAAAAATGCATTGCTAAGTCATTTTGCCATTGTGTGACAAATTTGATTGCACTTTCACAGATTTAAAACTGTATAGTTCAATGAAGAGATATGGCAAACGAAAGGTTATGAGATCTTTCTCATGTTACATGGAGATTATTTTTTTTATTGAGACGAGGACAATCTAAAATAATGATTAAAAATATAGTGTAGTAAATACACAGTCCAATATTCATAGTAAACTTGATTGTAAGTGCTAGATTTTCAAGTGACTTGCAGCAGCACGTTTGTTTACACCATCAGCAGCTGCAACTTAGGAGAAACGCTTTGCACTAAAACATCACAATGGCTATGACGTCACTTGAACAATATTTCAAAATACTGATTTCCATGGGCTAGAATAGATTCATTGTATAAACACACAAAAGAATATATTGTTCTAAAACAACATATGAATACAAAATTGATTGATATTTTTCTGGAAATACAAGATGCCATCCACAAAGAGAAAAGTTTTCAGCTCCAAGGTCAGCTTATGTAGAACCACTGTTCTACATGTGGTCTGTAATTGAAAGAAGTACTGTGTAGTATATGACTGTAATGTTGAAAAGGGAGAGAGCTAGAGTCTAACTGTCAATGTACTTAAATAAATACATCATTTATGCACATATACACAATACATACATACTAATATGCTTATGTATATGCCCACATCAAGGTCTCTTTCGTAGATAAGTAGGTAGATTGATAGATAAATGATCCATAGATCATTTATAGATAGGCAGCTACAAAGATGATAGATAGCTAGGTATTAGATAAGTGATCAATGGGTAGGTAAGGCCAGAGATTACACATAGATAAGCATGTAACACAATTATTAGAGCATATGTTTTACTTCACAAGTAGGCTTCATTTGTTAACTCCACAATTTAATCTTCCTGGCAGCCACCAGTTTGAAGCTGTCCTCATACTCATCTACATAGAGAACGGATACCCAGAAGGGCAGGTTACCTGAGCTCCCATAGTTAGCAAAATGTGCAGCAATAATTTGAACCCAAACAGTAGGTTCAAAAGCTCTTTTTCTCATCCAGTAGACACTATTGGAAGTTGCTGTTGTTCTCACCTTTTCCCTAAATGTAAGATGGCCCCTCAAGAAGATGTGAATGTCCAAAGAAACATGGATAGAAATACACCATATTGAATTTAGCTTTCTAACTTGTGTTAGTCAGCTTTCCCTGACTATAACAAATACCTGAGAGGATCCACTTATAAAGAGAAAAGGTGCAGTTTGACACATTTAGATTTCATTCCATGGTCTGTTGGGCCCTATTTCTTTGGACTTGTGTTCAGATAGCACATCATGGAAGCTGTGCATACAGAGTAAATCTGCTCACCTAGTGGCCAGAAAGCAAAACTGAGAAAGAGAAAGAAGTCAGAAATCCCATAATCTCTTTCAAGGGCATGCTGTCGATGACCTGGAGATCTGCCACTAGGCTTCACCTCCTAAAGGCTCCTCCACCTCCCGGTAGTACCACAGTGGGGACAAGTCTTCAACACATGGGCCATTGGGAGGCATTTATGATCCAAACTATAGCAACCCTCTGAGATTAATCATCAACACATAAGGTCAACATTCATCCTTGTCACACAGATTGAACCAAATTTTCTCCACAACAGGTGCATTTTCACTTCCAAGCCATAAGAGGGAGATGAAGGATCCCCTGTAGATAGTGCTTCTCTTGGTGTGATACAGATGTTGCAAAGGAAACTGATAGATGCATCTAAGTTAATCACCAAAGAAAGGCACTAATAACCCTGGATCTATTTATGTAGCTCCGGTACGGAGCCATCTTTATGTCTTGAATATTTTAAGCCCCATTATTATCTTCGTCATCCACAAGTAATGGAGAATGTTTTGCTAGCTCCCAAAGCGCTGTGTGCTTATTTCAGAACATCCCGGGGCCTAAATGCATTTCTTAATGATAGTTCCAGGTTGTGATATGGAACAAAGAACTTGGAAATAAGATAGCCAGTGTCTCCTTGGGCACATCTTCACCTGAAGACATCCTCACTATCTTAATACCTACAGCTCAAATTTCTAAGACTTCACTTAATGTGATTCAAACCTAACAAAATATCAATATACTCTTATAGACTGTGCTTTGAAGACAATTATTGCATGTACAAAGTCACCTCTGACAAAATGGATAAACAAGTACACATTGCTGTATCCAGACTTTGAGATTCAAACAATGCAAAAACTAATCATAGTAATTAGTTGCAACTTAAAGAGAGATAGTGCTTATCTTTGGTTGGAGTTGCTAATCCAGATGTTTTGAATGGCAATATATATGTAATGCATTTTTAGAAATAGCTGGAAGCTTGAGTTGGGCTCTCTTAACAATCACGAGACAAACATTTAGGTTTAAGGAATTCTGGGATGGAAAAGCCAACTACTTTCATGTGAACAGGTCTTTGGCTATGAGATCCTTTGAGTGGGGAGGTAGGGGGTAACTTGTAGAACAGGCATCACATTGTCAACCAAACACCATTCTCCAGAGGACCACTGTGAGCTGTGAACAAACCCCACTTCCAGTAACCATAGTATATATCGTGTGAGAAAGTTATTATCAGGGCAACAAAACAGCATCTACCACTCCTAACTCCTGCAAGCAGAAATCTCCTCACATACCATTTTAAATAACCTCTTTCTTTATGCTATGATTTCTGTTGTGTAACACTGAGAACTTTTAATGTGCTTAATTCAGATTCCAAAGTGGGTTGTTTTGCTGGTCCTAATTGTACAGACTTAAGGTCATGGTTCCTAAATCTTTCATTTTATCCTACGTGAAAAGTAATTATTTATAAATAAAGGGCTTGTTTTCCTTCTACAAGATTTATTGGTGTGATTTCCAAATCTGCGATTGGTTTTGCACACATAATTTCCTTCCTTATAAATCCTTCTACTTAGCAAGAGCTGATGCTTCAAATGATCACTCAATGAGAAGTTGAACTGGATTTATTAGCAGGTTTTATAAATCAAGTGCAAAATATATAGTTTAAACATCTAAAAGCACAGATTTATGTACTCTTGCAATAAATCCTGAGTATCCACCAAGTCCCTGTTTTGGGTTTTTTTGTTGTTGTTGGTTTTTTTTTTTTTTTTTTTTTGCCTAATGCGGTCAATCGCTGGGTAAATACCTCATGTCTTTAATCCATTTCATAATTAGAACGTATTATTTCAGTAAATATCTGTCAATTTATGGTTATATTGAATGCATGCATTTGGAGGAGTTTGGAATCCTGCCTGCATATTAACAGTTATAAAGGCTAACTAATTCCATCTCCATGAGAATGAATGAAAAATGTACAGTAATCATAGCGAATCCCATAGGTAATAGATAAGACAGAATTCGAACTAACTCAGACTCCTTTCTCACAAAAGGCTTGACTTAAAAACAATTATGAGGTACAATAAGTCACACTTTATCACTGACTTCACACTTTTATACATACTTCTATTTTTTATTCTGACACTAGGAAACAGGCAGCGAGCAGCATAGTTTTAACAAAATGTAGCAACTAAGGCTCAGACACTTAGTGCATCACAGAAGTAGTCCAGGTGTGAATTTTCTCCTCCAGGTCTTGGCATCTGGCACCCTCAGAATCCATCCCAGCATGCTTCATCATAGTCTGCATGGTGATTGCATGAAGGACTTGTTCTCAATGGCAACTTTGGCTTTATGCATAAAGAATCATGACTAAAGATTAAAACTCTGAATTTCTATTTTATTCATTTCTCCATAATCACAAGAGGGGGTAACATTTAAACAACCCACAGAGCCAGATGTCAGTGGCACAGGCCAGTATTGCTAGCTATTTGTGGGGGCTGAGATTGGGGGATCATGGTGCTGGGCCGGCGAGGGCAAAAAAGAGCATTTGCCAGACCCCATCTCAATGGAAAAATGCTGGGCGTGGTGGTACATTCCTGTCATTTCAGTGACATAAGGAAGTGTAAAGAAAGGAAAATCCTGATCTAGGCTGGCCTGGGCAAAAAGTGAGAACCAATCTCCAAATTCACCAGAGCAGAAAGGGTTGGAGGTATGACTCAAGTGGTAGAGCACCTGCCTAGCAAGCATGAAGCCCTGAGTTCAAAACCAATACTGGGGAGAAAAAGTGGACAATCATAATTGCTTTTACAGTTTTTCAGGCCACTTTTATTTCAGTATTACACAAAGTACACCAGCCAGGTCTCATTTATGATGGAGCATGCATACTAACAGTTATGCACTTGGACCAATCCCATTAGCCTTACAAACTGTGGAGTGGTTTAAATAGCCATTGCAGTCATTAAAAAAAATTGACTCAATTTCCAATAGTGGATTAAATACATTATTAGTATTATTAAACATTAATGTAAAATCTAAAACTTCTAGTCACAGTCCAGGCATGGTGTTTCATACCTGTAATCTCAGCTATTTGCGAGGTGGAGATAGGAGGATCTTGGTTTGAAGCCAGTAGAGGCACAGTGTAAAACCCTATCTGAAAAACAAACCAAAAATGAAAAGACTGGAGGAGTGGCTGATGTGGTAGTGCTCTCATATAACAAGTACCAGAAAACAAACAGAAAGAAATATTGATCATTGCTCCAGAAGCCAAAGCATCATGAGTTTGAGGTAAGCCCAGGAGAAGGTAGCAATGAGATCTTGTCTCAAAACAAAAGAAAAACAAAAGGGACTTGGGATATAGTTCTACTGATAAAGTATTTGCCTAGCATCTTAGGTTCAGTCCCCAGTACCACAAAATGTGTGGGGGTGAGGAGCTGAGGACACAGGGCTGGGGGCATGGCTTGAGTGGTAGAATGTTTGCCTAGCAAGTGGGAGACACTTTGTTCAAACCCTAGTACTGATAAAAAAAAATGATGTCATTATGAGAAAGCCATGTGCAAAACGATTGTTAAAAGAAAGGGGGAATTCACCATGCTATGTAAAGGTGAGCCAAGGAAAGGAAAATTGAGTTTGGAATGACAAGGTTAGGCAGATGCTGAAGGTGACTAAATAATTTTTCATTCATCCAGGATTTTTGAGAGGACTAGAGACACATTTCTTTTTAATAATTTGTAGCTTTGCAATTATTTTTAAATAATTATTGATCAAAATGGATTTCACTGAATTTCAGAGGTATAAATCAATTCTCTTACACACACAACATTTAAATAAAAACAAATTTTCTGCACTGTGATTCATGAAAAATTGTGTATTGCTTAGAGAGAATTACTGTCTTGCAGTCCTAGAGGCTGGAAGTCCCAGGTCCAAGGTCAAGGTGTGAGCAATGCTGTTTTCTCCTGAGTCCTCTCTCTGTGGTTGGTAAACACCATCTTCTCCCTGTCAGCATCTTATTTCTCACAGGATCATCCATCCTTGTGTGTTTGTCTTATCTCCTCTTCTCAGTCTTTTGGGATTACGGCCACGTCATGATGTCAACTTCTCTTAATTACCTCTTTAAAGACCCTGCCTCTAAAGAAAGCCACATTCTGAGGCACTAGGGGCTAAAAGTTGAACCCACAAATTTGAAGGGATACAATACAGAAAGGGTAAGTATATTCTATCCTGATCCTCCAACTTAATGAAGCTATGAGACCTAGACAGATGCATGGGCTAGCTGGCAGAGGCCTCTCAAGGATAAATGGCCACTATCCACCAATTAGAATGGCTAAAGCCTGGAATACTGACACCTCAAATGCTGGGGAGGATGTGGAGCAGAAGGGACTCTCACTCGTGGCTTGTGGGAACTTCAGGGACAGCTAGGCAGGCTCTTACAAACCACACACACTCTTCCACAGTATCCAACAATTCTGCTCCTAAATATTTACCCAAATATGGATACAAATGCTTCTGACAGCTTTATTCATGATTTCCCAGCTTGGAAGCAGCCAAGAACTCTTTTCAGGTGAAACAAAAAACTATGGCACATCCATGCAATGAAACATTATCAGAGCTAAAAAGACATGTACTGTGCAGCCAGGGCAAGGTTAAGAAGCTGTGAAATAATAGCAAGATTCTTACATTACTGGAGGAAGCTTAAATCCATATTACTAGGTGAAAAAAGCTCATTTGAAAACACTCTATCTTCTATTACTCTGACTATATTACATTCTAGAAAAGACAGAACTGTGGAGACAGTAAAATGATCAGTGGCTGCAAGGGATGAGTGGAGGAGAAGTGGAGGAATAGTTGAAGCACAGAGAATCCTTTGGTGAGGAAATGTTTCTGTCTGCTACTGTACTGTTGGATACATGTTGTCATATGTTTTGACAAACCTACAGAATGCATATTACTGAACTCTAAACGAATGTGAACCCCAAGGTAAACCGTGGCCTTTGGGGTGACAGTGATGTGTCAATGTAGGTTCATCCACTGCAGTCGATGTACCACTCTGCTATCGACAGTGAGACGTCTACACATCTCTGGGGACAGGGCGCAGGGTGGGATGCAAACTCTCAGTGTTTTCTGCTCAATTTTGCTGTGACACAAAAAAATGTTCTAGAAATAAAATTTATTAACTAAATGACAACACCAGCAGCTAAATGTCAGAAGGCAGATTGGAGAAGATGGCCAGAATTTCTAGTCTCACAAATCCACTGGTTCATTGACCATTTTTCCCCCGTCACATCGCATAGCATTAATGTAGAGCAGCAACAAACCAGGGAGCCAGTTCATTTCATACAGGCAGAGTGCTTTAGCAGTCCGTAGTTCTGGCCTGAGAATCAGGAAATCAGTGCCCTACAGCTCAGAGAAGTGTGGAAATCTCAGATATTCTCCTTTTTTCTTTCTTTCCTTTTTTCTTTGTTCCTGGTAGTGGTGATTGAACCCAGGGCCCCAAATTTCCTAGGCAGATGCTCTGCCTCTTAAACCATGCTCTAAGTCCTTTTGTTTCATTTTGTGTTTGAGACAAAGTCTCAGTGACTTTATCTGGGCTGCCTCCAACTCAGGATCCTCCTGCCTCCACCTCCCTCAGTAGCTGGGATTACAGGCCTGTATCACCATGTCCAGCTCCTGATATTCTCTTCCGCCTTCATTCTTTTCCCTTATTTCCTTTTATCCCCTACCCACCTTTGAGTGGAACAGTAGTGACAAGACTTTGAGAAAGGGAAAAAAAAAAACGAGAAAACCTAATTGAAAAGAAAGTTATTTGCACTCTGGTCAGAAGATGAGGACTATTGGACCTTTTGAGATTGTATGACAGTTTTTTTGTTGTTGAGACTGGAGTTTGAATAAAAGGCTTCACACCTGCAGAGCAGGCACTCTACCAGTTGAGCCACTCTTCAAGCCCAGTTTTCTCGGGTTATTGTAGAGATGGAGTCTCATGAACTATTTGCATGGGCTGACTTCAAACCATGATCCTCCTGATCTCAGTCTTCCAAGAAGCTAGATTTACAGGTGTGAGCCAACAGCATATGGCTATATGGCAGTTTCTTAAAGTTTTTTTGCAATGTAGAATCTGAAATCACATTCACAAACTTCATATATTTTCTTAAAGAAAGTAGGATGCCAACTTTTGTACTTTTAATGACTTTTTTTGTTTATTCCTTTTTTGCTGTCATGAATTTTTCAGCATCATTCATGCATTTAGAAAATATAAGTTAACTGAGTTATGGACACATTTCATCCTAGAGGGCCAAGGTCACATTTGTTAATAACAATGTCAATTCAATATGAAAAGACATTCACTATAGGGAGCTCTCTGGAGCAAGCAAACATTTTCCAGAAACCTAATTTGGGAGAAGGGCTGGAGGTGTGGCTCAAGAGGTAGAGAGCCAGCCTAGCAAGTACGACAAAAAGAAGAAAGAAAGATTTCTGTATTAGTGCCTCTGGACTGCGGACATCAAACACCTTCATGTTTTGGGTTTTCTACCTATTCCTATATCTCCCGTATGTGCTCTCCCCTTGTCATGTGATCCAAGTCCAACCACACTGCTGCATTTCCCTTAGATCTAAAGTCCGCGTATGAGGGAGAACAGAGATTTTTGGTCTTATGAGCCTGGCTGACTTCACTCAGAATGATGTTCTCCAATTCCACCCATTTACCTGCAAATAATAAGATTTCATTCTTCTTCATGGCTGAGTAAAATTCCTTGTGTATAAATACCACATTTTCTTGATCCATTCGTCAGTGGTGGGGCATCTTGGTTGTTTCCACAACTTGGCTATTGTGAATAGTGCTGTAATAAACATGGGTGTGCAGGTGCCTCTGGAGTAACCTGTGTCACATTCCTTTGGGTATATCCCCAGGAGTGGGATTACTGGATCATATGGAAGGAAGGAAGAAAGGGAGGGAGGGAGGGAGGGAGGGAAGGAAGGAAGGAAGAAAGGAAAGAAGGAAGGAAGGAAGAAAGAAAGAAAGAAATAGAGAGAGAGAGAGAGAGAGAGAGAGAAAGAAAGGAAGGAAGAAAGGAAAAGTACCCCAACCTGAAAGATTCGCACTGGTCATTTCTGAATTACTAGGGTTAGCCCATTGGACATGCTTTCAAATATGCTTTTTCTTCCATGAAAATAGCAACTACACGTGTGACTGTTCAATGAACCACTCGCTTTCTTTCCCCCAAGACAACCATCCTACTCAGCAAGTAGAAGACCTGTTTTTGAATACCTCCCATTTCACCATGCAGATTATTAACAAGGCACACATGGAAGGGATGAAATTTAACTAAATCAATAATATTTGTTGTTTCATTAAAGTCATTCTTAACTGACTGTGTTTTTCTCCTTTGTAACTGGGAAGGCTGGTGCTGAAGGACACAATGACTCTTTGGACCTGAGCACACCTTTGATTTGTTCTATGTCACTAATAGTTTTACCAAACCTTGTTTTTTACCTGAAGTGCCAATGTGATTATTCAGAGAAATGTACATGACATTATTCTGTTATGAAAATTTATTGATTTCCTTCTATGAAGAAGGAACCTAGGGCATCCCAATGATCTGAAAACCACACTGGGATCATTGCTACTCTAGTCTAAAGTGTGCACTGACATTTGTGCACTCTGTAGTGAGACTTATTCTGTTGCTAGTGTGGGTGACTTAAGGAGCATAGTCAACCACAAATACATGCCTGACCTATTGCTTTCTAGTTTACTAAGGAATTTGCTTTTATTGAGATATGCATTTCACAAACTTTATATTCATATTATGGTTATTAACAAGTAAGTCGCCTTTGACATTGAACCAAACCATGGTTTTAACTACAGCAGAATAAAATTGCAAAGATTCGATTTTTGGTTCATCAGCTGGATGAAAAATATTGCAATTCTCTGATGTGAAATATATAAAACTAATGTCATTATTAGAGTAAGTTTAATTAATATTAATTCATTTGACTGCATGGGTGTTACAGATATAAAACTGATGTCACTCATCTGCTTGAGAAGTTGGAATTCTCCTCTCAATGGTGGCCAAATGCTAACAGCTTAACTTCATTTTCATCTCATGCACAAGAAAACTTGGAATCAAAAGGAGGGAAATTAATTTCCAATAATCATTTGATCTAAACTAAAAGTCATGCTTCCCAAAATAGCATACAAATTCACTTAGCACAGTTTCATGTATCAAGTTATTATCTACAATCATGGTATTACCGATGATTTACTAAATTTTGAAACAAGTGCTGTGAGTTCTTCTAAAGTGCTTTATCTACTGCTTCTCATATTATCTGCAATAATATTACATCATATTTGGTGAATTTAATAAGTTGGCAAACTTTTCAGGCAACTTACAAATTCTTGAAAAATAGAAATTTAAGGAGTTTTTCAATAAATAGACATCTACATTTTTTTAGATTATTCCTGTCAAAACAGTTTATTGTAATATTCTTCATGTTTGATATAATAACAACACAAATAAGTAGGCTGGGCATGGTGGCACCTGCCTGTAACCCTAGCAGCACAGGAGGCATCAATAGGAGAGCCATGGACTGAGGTCAGCCCAGGCAAAAACCACGAAATCCCAGATGAAAAATAACCTAAAGCAAAAAGGGTTGGAGGCGTAGCTCAAAAGGCCACATGCCAGCCTAACATGGATGAGGCTCTGAGCTCAAACCACGGTACTGTCAAAAATAATAAATAGCTATAGATTACCATTAATGTAAATTACAAAATGACTATATTAAGAGCATCATACTGTTGTAATGAACTATGAGCTCAGGACTTTATACATCATCTGTGCTGTGACTCAGCTGTGGGTCAACTGACTGGCATTACCAGTGACCAGTACTATTGGAAACCATCATCAGCGACCAGAAGGAGTCTGCAATATACTGCTTCTTGTACATCAATATAATTTGCTATATTGATGAGAAGTTGACTCACTGTCCTTAAAAGACATTGACAGAAAGGTTAGGACAAGAAGTAATGCTGCCATGGTATTTCAAATGCAGCCATGTGTTGAAGTGATAACTGAACATCACATCTGCCTTGTGCTTACTACTAGAAAAGATAGTGGGAGAAGCTGGACATTCAGAGTGCCTTTCTCTTCCACCTATCCTGGCTTAGTTTAGGGTAAGTATGAATAGTATTGGAGTTAACTAAAAAAAAATGGCAATGAATGCTAAACTGAAAAGGATGCTTCACCAACAAGCAAATGCATGCATGTTTTGAACATTCAAGAAATGTTTCATGCAAAGCAGGAAGTGTGGTTACCAAAGGGATTGGACAACGCCTAGCTATCATGGAATTCCTAAAATCAATGGTTCTTAGCCTTCAGGGAAAGGTATGGTCATTGCGATTTGAGAATTTGCTGGATGTTATTGACAGCTTCCCCAGAAAAAAACACACATGCACAACATTTTGCATGACCTTCAAGTTCAAGAAGATCCCAGCCTATCAATGCATGTCCCACAGCAGGAAGTTTTCAAAGGCTGTTCTATCATCCCTTAGTGGACATTATGGGAATTTGATGTCCTCTTTGCATTGTTATTGTTATTATACCAATTTAGTATTACTACCTTCATGTAGTGGCCAGAACCCAGGAGTGATCAAAAGTTCAGCAATGTACATAATAGTGAAACAACAAATAAAAATTATAACTTTTCCCACACAACTTTAAAATGTCCTGTTAGTTTGTTTATATAGAAAACATCTCAATAATTTTCTGAACCTAAATCTAGAACCCAACTATTTTATATCAAAAAACAAGGAGTTTTCATTTTTGCCTTTTTCTTTTGTTAATTTTTTAAATGTTTCACAGTTTTAATAGACACTGAACTTTCCAGGGGATAGCTACGAGGTAATTACTGGGGAAATTGTAGTTTATTTATTTGGGAAATTACCAACAGCTGCTAACAATTGCAAAAAATCTCAACACTGCTGAGGATATTTGATCTCTGGCATAAGAGTTTCATCTCTCATATTTCTAGCCTTTGTCAGGGTCATTTGCAGTGGTCACAATCTGTTGATTCTATGTGCATGTGTAAACATTGAAGCATTTTATGTCATGCAGTGAGAATACTTATTACATTATTGCATTTCACTTTCCATTTATTCTTGCTTCAAATAGCATTAGGGAAATTCATAGAGCTTTTGAGAAGTGAGATACTATTTATTGTGTGTGTAAGGTGCTTGTGCCTGATATCTTATAAACACTATATAAACGTAGCAATCATCATTAATTATATAATTTCAGTATAGATCATATAATTATGTAGTTAGTTATATAGTTTCAGTGTTTGTTATGTAAGCAGGAAGTTTGTATTTCTGAAGATTTTAGAGCAATTGTTCTAGGAATTTAGGTAGCCTAGGTTAAGAATTTAAGGCAAATTGCCTCTACCTGAGGGACTTAATTTTACTATTTACCTTTTAAAAGACAGGAATATTTTGTTCCTATTTCTTGAACTATGTCCCATTTGTCTTTTCTCATTTCTTCTGTTCTTTGGGGGGGGCAGGGTCCTACTATGTATTCTAGGGTGGCTTTAAAGTTACAATTCTCCTGCCTCAGTATCCCCAGTGCTGGGATGAGATTACAGGTGCTGCCCAGCTTTTAAATGTGTCCTGTTCACATCAATAAAAAGCTCCTCTGACCTAGAAAGATATCCTAATTGTATTTACAAACTTAGACAAATTAAACTTTCTTCAGTAATTCACATGGTATATACAGCCCACCTCTTTCACACTTACTAAAGATTAACTGAAAGGACTGCCATTGTCAAAGAAGCCTTTTGGCTCCAATATTCAATAACATTTTTGCTCCAACAAAAACACATTTCATGGTGTCTCTGCAGTGAGTGCACCATTTTTCTTCATGTAGCTATTCATGACTTCATTGTTTATCACATCTGCTTGTCTCGTGCCCAACTGTTGATGCACACTAACCAATCAGCAGCTGTGTTTACGATCAAGGATTTCCCAGCTAGATGATTTCCTAGGGGCTGAGACTTTCAGCTTCCCCAGAATAGCTATACTTCAGAATCTTCTTGCTTCCGAAGCCATCTTGGTGGCCAGGAAATCTAGCTCTTGATTTCTGCTTGCAAAAGTTGGCACATAAGACCAAAGAGATTCTGAGAAATAGCATGGATGTACAGCTTCTGATAATAAAAGTCAAATGATGCATTCTTTTCTTGGCTTGGTTCTGGAAGGAAAACCAGGGAATCTTTCTTGCCTTGTGTCTTTATTTTCCTGAAGGTAATTGAGCTACTTACATGTTTTATTCTCTGTCTCACTCCATTCTCAGATAATCCCTATTGTGTGTCCATAAATTGCATAAATCTTGTGTTAGGGGTGTAGTTCAAGAGGTAAAGTGCCTGCCTAGCAAGCTCAAGGCCCTGAGTTCAAATCCCAGCGCCACAAAAAAAGCATACATTTGCATTTTGTCAATATCAATAATGAGTTCACTGTAATTACTTATCAGATAACAAAAGCATTCCATTCTACATCTTACCTAAATTTTCCACAAACCCAATCTAAAGAATTACCATATTGAGGATTAATTGAAGGAGAAGTAGTCGACCTAAGGTATAGATTTTTAGAACATCAAGAAACTGTGTACTCCATTTAGTTAAATAGCTTCTTTTGGCCAGTACCAAATGGCAGTCAAGTTTAGCTTGGAGACTACATCATCAGTAACTATTTAGGGTTACAGCACATTCATGTCCTTAAGGACTACAACACCACTGATGGGAAGGGTGCTGTGGCCAAATGGCAACCACTTCATCTTTAAACATTTTATTAAAGTCTCTGGCATTAGTCAGCATTCCATCACTGTGACTTAAGGATATCTCGCATTAGTAGATTAAAAGTGGATTGTTGTGATCCAACTCTGTTGAAAGGAAAAGACTCACCTCATTGAAGGTCCTCCATGGAGCAGAATACAGGCAACATTAGGATAGATAGTGATTATATCTCAGAAATCCTGGAAGCAGAGATACTATTGTATGTTCAGTGAATATTTATCAAGTTCTGACTAAATCCACAGACACCCTAAGTACCAGGGATTCTGAGAAAAACAAGACATAGTACATCTGCTCCTAGGCTCACAGTCTTAGAGGGAAAAATGAAGAGATTTGGGAACCATAGACTTTCCCTTCACACTGCATGTTAAATGGTGCATCTCATATGAACTCCATGATACCCAACCTTAGCAGGTGGTATTCTAATGAATGCAAGGAATCATGTCATGCTCTCCAATCTTTGGAAAAAATAATTAAAGAGCATAACATTGACTTTAAATAGACCTTTATGAAGATATTTCCTATGTGCCAACTCTATTAAGTACAATGAGCTTTATCTTAGGTCATTGGGATTAATTGATCATTTTTTAAAATCTTTGTTAAAATTAAAAGCAAATGGGAAGAAACAGTAAATGCTTATAAAACAATGGACAGTAAAAACTTGAGTACATGTAACTTTTTCTGCAAAGCAATTACAATGAACAAGCACTTCAGGTTTTCATTGGCATTAGAGCAATCTTGATAGTAAAAAAGCATCATAAACAGGTGAGATTCACCAAATTACTAGAATTTACTGAGTCTACCTCAAAACAAGGAAGAAGAGAACTTCTTTCATAGGAGGAAATGACAAAATCAGCAATGGTAATAAGGGTTAGCAGGGAGTATGTTGAGAGACCTTCCTCAACTCAGACTGGCAAAGGTAAAGTTTGCACTTTGGGGAATATTCTGCATTAGTCTATACAAATAGTGAGGTATAAATCTATACAATTCCTGAAAGCCAGAAGAAATGTGTATCTAGAATTGAACAATGGAACACCCTAATGTAGTGTAGAGCAGAAAATTGGGATGTAAGTAAACATTTAAATAAGATGAAGTCATAGACATAGTTGTTGTGTATGGACATAGGACCTCCAGTCAATGAACTCATTGGAGACAATGGACATCATCCAGTTAAAAATGTCAATGAGGGAGATAAAGGCAGAATGAATGGAAAAGAACATGTGTAAGATTTTTGTTCCCACAAATATGGCAGACTTACCATGTCCAAATAATCTTCCCACTAGTAAAAACAGACATTCCTTTGATTACATAATGGATTACAAGAAAGAAGGAGTAATTAATTGCTAGAGGAAGAAATACAATAAAGCAGGAAACTAGAGTGTTCCAAGGGCTTGAAGCTCCTTAAAGAGGATTAGTCATTTCAGAACACAGAGTTAATAAGCCCTGGATCTTGTACTGGAGACAGAATTGGAATTGAGATTCCTTCTTGTATCCAAGAACTTGAAATGTATTCTACCAGTCAGAAGTTGGACTAGGAAAGATAATCCATCAGCCAATTCAAGGAAATAGCAAGAGAATGCATCCTTTGGATAAGCAATGCAGGTGGGTGAATGATCTCCTCTAGTGATTTGGATCAATGGAATCTTCCTTAGATAGAAAGGGAATTAGACCTCAAATTAGCTGCATGATTTAAAGGAACTAAGGTTGTAAGTTAATGTAAAATGTTCCTCTGAAGGTAGTACACATGGTCTCCGGAACCTACAAGTCGGTTTTCTTTCCTTAAACAGTGGGCTGAAGAATTCTCACATGTCAATTCATGTTAATATAAACACAATGAAAAAGCGCACAAGGCAATAACCCACAAGAATGAAAGATAAATGCAGAAACAAACAGCAGGTTTGATCTTCCAGTAATTCTGATTTTTGGACGGTCAAACACAGAATGTCATACAAATATATTTTAAGTATTTGCAGAAATAAACCAGGAAATAGTATGAATACAGAAATAAAGCAATACCACAGTTTTTTAAGAACAAGTAAATTTAAGAAATAAAGATACAAATACAATGTCGAGAACTATGTATTAACATTAAAACAGAAAACACTGCAGTTTAAACAGAAGATTAGATCAAGCTGTAGAAGATTATTAGTGTGTTAGAAATGCTACTAAGAAATAGCATAGACAAGCAGCACAGAGAGATAGGGAATGGAAAATAAGTGTATGAAAGAGATAATGAGGAGAGAAAAATGTGTTCTAGTGTACATCAGATGCAAATCCTGAGGGTAAGGCACAAGAAAAGCAATAATAGGAAAGGAGCAATGTTTAGGAAGAGCTCAAATTTATGAAAGCTATGAATGTTCCTTTGGATTCAGAAAGTTCAATAACTCGCAAACTAGATAAAGTAAAAAGGAATTCACATTTAGAGACAACAGAGTGATCTTAAAAATCACAGAAGTCACAAAGATAATATTCAAAACAACCAAGAGTGGAGAAGGAGTCATAACTCACAAAATCAATAATTATGCTGACTGTGGTTTCTTCTCAGGAGGCAGAGGAGTAGTGTAGTCAAAATCCTAGGAGGAAATTATTGTATCCTTAGGACTGTAGTCTTACCAGAAACAAAGATAGTACACAGAGTAGTCAGGAAAAACATAAAACAAAGCCAGTTTTAGGCAATGAAAAAGGATTAACTTCAGAAAGACAGAAAACAACTCAAATTGGAATAACTGAGATGCAAGAAAGAATGGTGAGTAAAGAAATTGACAAATGCAATTAAATCCAAACAAATATGGCTCACATTAATCCAAAATAATAATGTGTTATTTGAAGGGCAAGAAAACATTCAATAGAGTAGGAGAAGAAGGAGAAAGGAGAGGGAAGAATGTGGAAATGCAAAAGGGGTAGTTGTAATTAAAGTATTCTAAATTTCTTGTCAGAGTTGACAAGAAGTAGAAATACTTCTTTCAAATTTAAAGTATTCGAGTTTTGAAATGGTTAAGGGGAACTGAACATAGACCAGAAATAGAGTGTAAGGTTCCAAATCAAAAGGGGGATGTTGAAGTAAAATCCTCAGATCATAAAAGTGAATGTGAAAAGGAGAAATAAAAGCATAGAAAAGACAGAGCACATAGAAGCAATTAGCATGGGAGAAGTAAAACTGAAATAGAATAATTGTAAATGGATTCAACTGTGGAAAAGAGATTTGAAATTTGATTCCTAAAACATCTAATTCTATGCAGGACATACCTTTGTATGCAGGACACACACAAAGTTTGAAAACAAAAAGAGAGAAAACAAGGAAAACGTGAACCAGAAGAATAGTAACCCAATCCACTACTGAAGTTATCATTAGAGAAGAAGCATGTCAGGATGTCATAAGGAAAATACTGAAAAATAATTCAAACTTTATAATGGATCAAAATGCAGAAATGCTCCCAAGTGGAAAAAATGTAAGATAGTTTAACAAAAGGACAATTTGAAAACTAGTTAACAAAGAACAAATCATTGGTGATATCATACACAGTATATTTGTGATGTCAAGTTTCAAGGGGAAAATGAGCATTACATCAAACTATCCTCTGAGTGATGCACAGGTGTGCTGTGCTCAGCCAACACAGGTTCTTGTTTTCTACAGCATTAAAGAATTAACGATAGAAAACTCCAGCAATGTGAAAGTGAGAAAAGGTTTATTTGCCAAAAAAGCAAAAGTGAAAGGCTGCCCTTAAGCCACGAAGTGCTTTGAGTGGGGTCCACAAACAGGATACCCCCAAGAGGTTTGGGGAGACTCCTGTTATTCTCCTTGTCAGGGGCTGTGGTTCTTTATCTCCCCAAGGCAGCTGTTTCTGGGCTGGGCCTCCCCTCTTTTAGTAGTTATCAGAAGCAGCTTTCTCAAGGTCTTATGGTCCCAGTCTGAAGGCTGTCTCTGTCTCAATGCTGCCATTTTAGCTTTTCTTTCAAGCTCCCCTCTCAGTGGCCACCCTAACTGCCCTTAGGGAAAAGAGATGATGGCATCTGGACTGTAGCTGCTTCCTGCTGAAAGGAGGCAATGGTAGTCCCAAGGCATTAAGGTTGGCCATGAAGAGGACCATCCAGGAAGCTGCAGTAGTAGGGGTTTTTTATTTCTATCAGCACCTGTAATTTGAAGTTTTCCAAGAGGGAGGAAACAAATTTTACCAACAAGTTAAGAATGCAAGGCCCAACGATAAGTAAGAGGATGATAGCAACTATAGAACCAGAAAGGGTAGGAACCATGTTCTGGAGGGGAGCCAGGATTTAATTTTTCCCCATACTTTCCCAACAACTTGTGCATTTATTGACTGTTCTGTTTAACCATTTAGCCTTATGAAGCATTATTTTGGTTTGGGTGTCCCCCAGCCTAGAGGTGATGAGGTACATGCAGCAGGAGGTATAGGCTATAGCACATTTTTAAAAGTCTGAACCTGTGTTCTTTTTTTCATACTGAGTAAGATTACCATGGCAATAATATATTATCAGTAGGCAACCAGTTTGTCTCATGAAGTCTAAATGAGGGGTCCATGAGTCCAAGAAAAACCCATTGTTTAAGTCCAAAACTGAAAACACCATCTCTAAGTACCACAGGACATGTCTGCAGCCAGTAGAAATAGTCACTTTGTCTCTATGAAAGTAGAAGACCCTGTCTAAAACCCTCAAAGGGCTTTGATGCCAGATAGCCATACATGCATGAGAACCACTTCTTTAACCCTCTCGGCTTTATTTCTTGAAAGGGCTACAAAAGTGACTCTATTTGAACCTTGAAGACATGCCCCTCTTGTCTCCAAATTGTTTGTCTCTGAGCAATCGTCTCTGAAGATTTTTACAACTGCTCATTTTGGTACCTCCTTGTGAGAATTAGCTTTCTCTTAAGTGTCCCACTTTGGGGGTGGGGGAGGGGGAAGCAACAAACAGACCAGATGGGAGTCAGTGCCAGCTAGACCCTATTGGCCAAATTTAAGCAACAAAGAGGTTTAGAAGGAGTGGCTCTTAGGCAGCAGGCTTCTAGACAAAACAATACAAAACAAAATCTAGCAAAAGTAGATATTTAAAAAGCTAGCTTGGTTGACAGACAACTACTTGTTACAGTCATTTTTTTATGGACTCACTTGTAAATGCTCTAGAAGGATTAGAACTATTATGACAAAAACTTAAAACAGCCATGGTTAAAATTCTGATGGACAATTTAGCAACTAACAGAACAGTCTAGGTATTTTCATTGTTTACAGAATAATTATGATTGGCATCATTATATTAGCACCATTAATTTTTTTGTTATTGTTAGAAACATATATATGAAAACGTGGAAAAGACTAATATTAAGTTTTAATTTGAAGGGCACCAGCTTGGTACAGTGTTTACCTAAACTTTGTATTTTAGAAGGCCTGATATACTTGGAAAACCCAAGCTCTCCAGAAATTTTACATATATATTAGTTGTTACCCTTGGAGTAAAACCTTAGATTTCCCATCAGTTGAGGGGGCAAGTGTCAGTGACCCCAAGAAGCTTAATCACAGGCATATATAGGGTACTAACTGCATTAGAATCACCTAAGACAGTAGTTGTTTAACCACAATTATGAGGTCATCTAGAAGACTTGATATAAACCGACTCTTAAACTTTTATTTAGTTATGACTCAGTTATCTCAATAGTCAAAACCCTGACAAAATCAGCAGAGAACACAGACAAATATTCATGAGGACTAAGTGTGGAGTTAGGAACCCTGATGGCTGACATTAACAGATGGCTCATGACATACAGCAGGGTTCTGCTGACCTGTAGTCAGTGGAGCCCCCCAAAATAAACAGGCTCAATCTGACCATCCTAAGCCAAGAACTCCCTCCACGTGACATGTGGAAGGAGCTGATGATGCATAACTCAGTGTTTGAGAGTTAATGACACACAACCCAGTTTTTTTTAGAACTAACTACCTCCACTCTGTTGACTCCAATAAAGACTTGAGGTTCAAGACCTACAGTGTAGTGCTCCTTTTTGAAGGTTTTGTTTTGTTTTGTATTATCTTATTTTGAGGGTGTACTCTGGTTCTGTTTTTACTTTTCTTTCAAAAGTAAATTTGTTCCAATGTACATACCAGTGCAGCACTCCTTGTGTTTAGCTACCTGTGTCTTAATAAACTTTTCTTTTTTGACTTGTCTTGGGAAATTCTAGGATCAACCTGTAGCACCAAAAATCCCTGACAGTTATATTGATAGAACAAAAACCTTTTCTTTAAGACAGTTTCTTTTTTGTAAATGTTATCAAGAACAGAATAATATTTTTAAGACAGCCTTGTTGTTATAAGCTTAAAGAATTAAGTTTTAGTTTAACACCAGTACATTAAATTTTCACCTTACAAAACCTTTAATGTAACTCTTAGATTTTAGTCAACTTAATCACTTACATAAACATTTATAAACTCCATCTTTTTATGACAACTTACTCTCTACCCCTTGGGGGAGCTTGTCCTTCTCCTTTCTTTACCCATTTTGAGACAATTTTAAAGACATGATCCTTTTTTTCCTACCTAAAAGTATTTCTCCTTTAACTTTTTATTTTTAAAAAAAACATATCCTTAATACCTTTTATATTTTTGTCACCTGTTGAAAATAACTTGTAAACTCTTTTAACTTA
Source organism: Castor canadensis (assembly GCF_047511655.1). NCBI lineage: Eukaryota > Metazoa > Chordata > Mammalia > Rodentia > Castoridae > Castor > Castor canadensis. The sequence continues at coordinate 138,921,650 of NC_133405.1, forward strand.
GAACCTTATATTTGCATGAAAAAAACAGAAAGAAAGCAACCTTAAAATTATTTTTTGTATAAAAACAATTTGCAGAAAGCCCAGTTGTTGATAGACCCATGTATTATAAAAGAGAATTAAATCCCAGATGTTATTTAGGACAGAATGAAAAAGGCCAAGATTATTTCTTCCCAAGTGTTAACTCCTGCATGCCTGCATCTTAGTGAGACCAGATTGAAATAAGGTTGAAAACTAGTTTTTTTTTCTTTTTTTTTAAAGTAACAGTAGAACAGAGCAGAAGTAACAATGTTTTTACATTAACTCTACAATAAGAACCATCCTCAAGATGTTTATATATTTATATGCAAAAAAAGCTTAAGCAGTTTTCCATAGAGATCACCAACAAACATCCTGGGTTTTTTGTTACCTTACATTTTTGTTGTCAATTGCTAGCACAAAATTTTAAATGACCCCCAATACTCAAAGAAGCCTCCAAAGAATTTAAACCAAAAGTCCAGATGCTTATTACTCTATTTCACCAGTTGATGGTAAAAAAATAGTTAATGCTGGCTGGAGTAAAAAGACAAAAAGGAGTTCCCTGGAATCAAAGCAATTCCAGCAGCTGCAGGGAGCAGATTTTATCTTTCCTTTCCATCCAGGATCAACCAGCTGCAAGTGCCTAAAGGGCACATTTTCTCCAAAGCTAAAACCGAATTTTGGGACCAAGGCCCAAACTCCTGAGAGTTTATATGCCAGGTCTAGTCATTTACCTCTACATCACATAAACCAGCACAGTGAATATTACACGGCCTGGGACATTCCATGGGAAGAGGCAGAGCAAGCACTCAGCCCATCTTTAGACATCCTTGGGGTGCAGTTATGGGTGTGGTTACATTTTTTCTAGTCTAAAAGTCAATTTTTGATAAGCTTGATTGAGATGAGATACCCAGTTTTTAAAACAACAACAGTACACAATACACACACGTAAAAAGTTTTAGGTATGCCTAAACTGAGGTACACATGAAAATGAAAAAACCTGAAAATCAGCCTTAGTAATTAATCATTGGTTTTCTGGATTCCAGGGGCAAAAGAACTTTTTGCCCAATGCTTGATAGACCAATACACACATTTATATAATTATATTAATTTAGAGTACTGTTGAACAATTTAGCCATAGATTAGGTATAATCTTTCCTGGGAGAGGGGGATGAGAGCCTCTGCTTTTGGTGAACTGTTGCTTGGATATTTTAACTAACACTTACAGAATGTTATATTCCAACTAAGGCTGGATAAGATAACAAGACTAAGATGACCTTGAACAGAAAAACTTTCAGCACAAGCAAAGAAAAAAAAAAAAACTGCAGACTGGAGAAAAAATGTGCCAAAAGTTAAAAATCTTGGTTACCCTTATAACTTCCATTTCCCTCTTTTCCATTTTTTTTCTCAAGTTTTCTCCAGGAGCTAAACCCTGCAAGGTAGCTAACAATATCTCATGTTTGTAACATTTTCTACAAAGTTCAGGTTTTCCCTCCATCCTGGAAACTGTAAGGAACTGCCAAATAAAGACCATGCCACGTGTGGAAAAGAAAGATTTATTGGAACCAGACTGCATGACTGTCACTCTTTTGGGTTCAGAGTGCAGCAGCTTGGCTGAACTGGGTAGTGGGCTTTACAGGAGGGGCCAAGCCATGGGGAAGGGAGAGAGTCTCTGGTCTCTGCTTATCTGTGATCACCAGATGGAACAGGTCAACATGCCAGGCTAGTTGAGTCACTGGAAGCTCCTGAGGTGTTTTTCAAGCAGAGAAGCAAACAGGGGAGTTGGGCAAGCAGTCATAAATCAGGGGGTCTGGTTTCAGTGCTAGCCTCAGGACCTTCTGCCCACCCCAAGAATGCCAGGGACCTAACAGAGACTAATTATCATTGTAGGATGGGGTTATAGTTAATGCTTCCTCCTTCTGGCCAGCACTCCTGGTCTCCCAAAGGTCTTTCGGACCATGCAAGGTCATCCTAGAAACCTAACTGGGAGAGATGGGAGATTAAGAAAGGACAAAAGACAAAACCTGCACAAAGCTGGGGCCAGGTGGTCTGGGCACTTGGATGGAGATACACTACAGCCCTGTCCACCTCCAGCCAGTTTATTATATACAGTGGCAAACAAGGAGGTGGAGCAACAGTTGCTGGGCGGGGGAGAGCATGACAGTGGAGTTCTTGGAAACATGAGGAACCTGTGACTGCTTCTTTCTGAACTTAAACATCTTAGGAAAAACAGCTGTGCTGCATTTTGCCCTCACCCTCTTCTGCAGCTGGGGCCATGCCAAACTCAGCCTGCAGATTATTTGATACAGCTGTGCTTATGTCAAGTTCTCATAAGCCTCTCATTCTCCACTCTCCACACAAAGGACATTTAGGCCAAGCCCAGGTGCAGTAGAAAATGAAGATCTTCTTAGGCTCTCAGGGATCGAGATCTTTCTAATGCTTCAATAAGCAGGCAAGGGGGGATCCCACAGGGAATTGGGAAATTGGAGCTCACACCTTAGAAAGGTGATGAAGATGCTACGAAGTGGAGGATTCCTTATAAGGGCTACCAAGAAATGATGCATGGGTGCACTGTGCTCAGCCAACACAAGTTCTTGTTTTCTACAGCATTAAAGAATTAATGATAGAAAATTTCAGCAAGGTAAAAGTGAGAAAAGATTTATTTGCCAAAAAAGCAAAAGTTAAAGGCTGCCCTTAAGTCAATAGTGCTTTGAGCAGCAGGATCCAGAAACCAGATACCCCTGAGAGGTTTGGGGAGACTCCATTTATTCTCCTTGTCAGGCACTGTGGTTATTTATCCTCCCAGGGCAGCTATTTCTGGGCTGGACCTCCTCTCTTTTAGTCATTATCAGAAGCAGCTCTCCCAAGGTTTTATGGTCCCAGTCTGAAGGCTGTCTCTGTCTCAAGGCTTCCAGTTTAGCTCTCCTTTCATTAGAACTCTAAAAAAAAATCAAACAGTACATTTCAAACAGATTAAGATAATCATTTGGAAATTTCACCTGCTAGAATTTGTCCAGGATTATGTTCTGAACAGCATCTTCTGATTGGCCAGCAAAGCACAGCTAGTCTTAGGTATGAAATTCATCTTGTCCAGCCTTTGTCAGCTTCCACTTTTGTACTTTTCCTACTATCAGCTAAATCAATATGAAATATTGATTCTTTCTATAAAAATTTTGTCAAATAGTAGGATATTCATAAAATCAACAGCAGGGATGAAAGTGTACAATAAAAAAAGAATGTGAATTTGGCAAAAATATAATACCTTCAAAATGAGATGACTAATAAAATTCCTACTTAAGAAGATTTCCCAGGTTGTTGTACATACAAATAATATCAGCAATACATCAGTCACCTACAAGTGACTCAAAGCTATCAAGACAGGCTGGGAAAGCCAAAGCCTAGGGACATATTGCTAAGGAATTCAATTTTTATTAATTACCCAGTTACAGAAGATTCCAAAGTCATATCTGGTCAACAGAAAAAGGCACTGAACTACTCTGGGGGATATACCCAAAAGAATGTGACACAGGTTACTCCAGAGGCACCTGCACACCCATGTTTATTGCAGCACTATTCACAATAGCCAAGTTATGGAAACAGCCAAGATGCCCCACCACTGACAAATCGATTAAGAAAATGTGGTATCTATACACAATGGAATTTTATGCAGCCATGAAGAAGAACGAAATGTTATCATTCGCTGGTAAATGGATGGAATTGGACAACATCATTCTGAGTGAGGTTAGCCTGGCCCAAAAGACCAAAAATCATATGTTCTCCCTCATATGTGGACATTAGATCAAGGGCAAACACAACAATGGGATTGGACTATGAGCACATGATAAAAGCGAGAGCACACAAGAGAGGGGTGAGGATAGGTAAGACACCTAAAAAATTAGCTAGCATTTGTTGCCCTTAACACAGAGAAACTAAAGCAGATACCTTAAAAGCAACTGAGGCCAATAGGAAAAGGGGACCAGGAACTAGAGAAAAGGTTAGATCAAAAAGAATTAACCTAGAAGGTAAACACATGCACAGGAAATTAATGTGAGTCAACTCCCTGTATAGCTATCCTTATCTCAACTAGCAAAAACCCTTGGTCCTTCCTATTATTGCTTATACTCTCTCTTCAACAAAATTAGAGATAAAGGCAAAATAGTTTCTGCTGGGTATCGAGGGGGTGGGGGGGGAGAGGGAGGGGGCGGAGTGGGTGGTAAGGGAGGGGGTGGGGGCAGGGGGGAGAAATGACCCAAGTGTTGTATGCACATATGAATAATAAAACAATAGAAAAAAAAGAAAAAGGAAAAGGCATTGAATTCATAATGACATGTATGCGTTACATCATACTTTAGTATGTTCACATATTTTTAATTTACTGCTTTCTAATATCTCACACAATGGATAACAAAACTTGGTGACTATGGCTTCCATTATTTGCTGGTGATATTATTAAAGTCTATGCAGGTTAAGTATTATGGAGAGAGTACCAACCCAGGTATACCAATCAAAGTAATTTCACTCCTAATCCCATGATCCTCCATGAATTCACATCTCACAGGAATCCTTGAGTGAGCTTCATGAAATGGGGTGAGATGAACAGACAGCATAAGTATTTGGAGGACTGTTTGATTCAGACTTCCAGTGAGTGTTTTATTTCGTAGAACATGCCTATGGGATTTAATAATCACTTAACAAAAATGGCAGGTCTTGGATGAAGAGGATTGTGTCAATCAAATTTTGAACTCTGGTCCCTTTTTACAATTTAAGGCAATTCCCTTAACTTCTTTAGGTAATGAGGCATATACTCACAGAGTGCTATCAGTTGCATTTATATTGGGCATATCCAAAGTAGTGCTTTTAAATGAAGAATTTTATGGTTATTTCTGTATGTAACTCATTTATCTTTTTACTTTGTGACCCTCCTGTTCCCCAGTTCTCCATAAAAGTGTCACTTCCTTGCCAATATGAGGTTGTCTTACATCCCTATGGACAACAATGGGAGTGAACACACAAAATATTTGTCCACAAGTAACCCAAAAATATCATTTGGTTGAAATAACAAGGGCAGAAATGCCTCCATCCCATAAATTACTCTTAGCCTAAAGCTTCTGAGAGGTATGTCTCATTTTGTTTGTCCTTTTATTCATCCAATGCATTCAAGAATACTCTGCAATTGTGATCCATAAATGTCTCAAAACAGTATTTATTCAAGTGCAAAGATTCCTAAAGCAGATTTTATTTCAATTGTTAAAAAATAAAATGAACTTAAATCTGGAAATTGCTTCTGAATGCCAACTCACTGCACATACGAATGATGTAAGAATATATAACACTTATATTTTTGCCATCTATCTTTTACAAAATATTTTAGATGTTTGTACAATCCACACCTCATTTACTAATTATCAAATAAAAATCATGATATTGATAAAATCTATATGGGTTGGCCCCATCTATTTGCCAACAATGTTAATGACAAGATAACATTTTGGGTCAAATAAATTTGGGACTCCCAGGGATAAACTCAGAGCAACAGATTGCTGCAAGACTTAGGGGAAATGTTTAAAATGCTCATATGCCTATGAATCTTCAAAGCAGCAGGTGGGTGTTGGCATGTCCACAGAAAATATTTTCAGGGACTTTTCAAATGTGAGGAACTCCTCTCACATAAGTAAAAGAAGCATTTCCAAAAAATCAACCATCCATCCATCCATCCTTCCACATACACACCCATCCATCCACCCATCTGTACATCCACTCACACATCTGCCCACCCATCCATTCATAAATCCAACTTTTCATCTATCCACCCATTCATCTGCCCACCCATTCATCCATCCATCCATCTGGAGCATTTTGAGTCACAGTCCTGTGGATGGCATCATAGAGGATACGTGTGTATATAAGATTTAGACCATTATGTGTAACATCCTTTTAATGAAAAAAAAATTAAATAGTCCAGCATGCTCAGTAAGTAGCAAGATGACTATGCAAACTATAAGAAAATATACACAAAAATGTCCTTTCACTTTCAGATCAGATTAAAAATGAAAGTCAATATGTGGTGGAAAGAAGCCAACACACAGAAAGCATTCACACCCAGTCAATGTGGTCATATTTCCAGTTCTTCTCCCTTCTTCTTTTGGTTAGTCTGACTAAAGGTTTGTCAATATTGCTTATCTTTCTTCTTCATGGCTAAGTAGAAATCTTATCATTTGCAAGTAAATAGATGGAACTGGAGAACATCATCCTGAGTGAGGTTAGCCAGGCTCAGAAGACCAATAATGGAATGTTTTCCCTCATATGTGGGCTTTAGATCAAGGGCAAATACAGAAAGGGGATTGGACTTTGGTCACATGATAAGGTGAGAACACACAAGGGAGGTATGAGGATAGGCAAGAAACCCAAAAAACATGACAGTATTTGATGTCCTCAATTCAAAGGAACTAATGCAGATACTTTAAAGCAACTGAGGCCAATAGGAGAAGGGGACCAGGAACTAGAGAAAAGGTCAGTTCGAGAAGAATCAATTTAGAATGTAACACATACATACATGGAAGCAATGCTAGGAATTTCCCTGTATAGCTATCCTTATCTCAGCTAGCAAAAACCATTTGTCCTTCTTATTATTGTTTATACTCTCTCTACAACAAAATTAGACATAAGGGCAAAACAGTTTCTGCCTGGAAGTGAGGGGGTGGGGGGGGAGAGGGAGAGGATGGGGGGGGAAATGGAGGGGGTGGGAAGAAAGGGAGGAGTGGGAGGAAGGGGGGAGAAATGACCCAAATATTGTATGCATATATGAACAAATGGAAAAAAATCTATTGCTTATCTTTAAAAAGAACCAACTCTTTTTTGTGTGTGATACTCAGGTTTGAACTCAGAGCCTCAAGCCTGCTAGGCAGGCACTCTACAACTTGAGCCACCCTGCCTGCCTTTTTTTGTGTTGGGTATTTTAGAGATAGGGTCTCACAAACTATTTGCCCTGGCTGGCCTTGAACCACAATCCTCCTGATCTCTGCTTCCCAAGTAGTTTAGGATTACAGGCATGAGCCACTGGTGCCTGACTAGGAACCAACTCTGTTTCATTGATTAATTGTATTGTCCTTCCAGTCTCCATTTCATTAATATCTGCCTTAATTTTTATTATTTCTTTCCATCTACTGTGTCTAATTTTCTAAGAGATTGAAGTGCATCATCAGATTGTTTATTTGAGATCTCTCTGATTTTCTAATGTAGACACTCAAGGCTATAGAGCTTCCTCTTAGCACTGCCTTTGCTGTGTCTTATTGGTTATGATAACTTGTGCTTTCATTTTCATCTAAACCCAGGAATTTTTTAATTCTTTCCTAATTTCTGCACATTCAAAATTGTGTTGTTGAATCTTCATGTGTTTGAATACTTTTTATAGTATAGCAAAAAATTGTTATTGATTTTTAATTTTATTATATTATGGCCTGTTAAGATCAGGAAATTAGTTTGATTAGACTTACTTTATGGCCTAACATGTGATCTATTTTGGAGAAAGTTCCATGTGCTGCTGAGCAGAATGTGTAATCTGCTGCTGTAGGATGGAATACTCTATAGAAGGCTGTTAAATTCATCTCATCAATGGTGTTCTTTAGCTCCAAAATATCTTTGTGGATTTTTTGTATGGATGTTCCATCTATTGATGAGGATGGGGTGTTGAGGTCATACACTATTATTGTATCTGGACCTTTCTGTACCTTTATATTCAGTAATATTTGTTTTATTTATGATATGACATGGTGAGGCTTTTCCTTGGATATGTCTATTTAGGGTTCAAAATGCCTCCTGCACATGGGTGCCTTTATCTTTTCCAAGATTTGGGGATTTTTTAGCTATCACTTCATTAAACAGGTTTTCTATGCCTTTAATTTGTATTTCATCTCCTTATTCTACCCCATGGACTCTTAAGTTTGATCTCTTGTATGTGCCCCAGAATTCCTGAAGATTGTGATCATAGCTGTCATTTTTTATTTTTATTGTTGTCTGAATGCAGTATTTCCTTAATCTTATCCTCCATCTCTGATATTCTTTCTTTTGCTTGATCTTTTCTGCTGCTAATGCTATCTACTGTGTTTTTTATTTGATTTATTGAGCTTTTCATTTCCAACATATCTAGGTGTCAGTTTGGGGTTTTTGCACAATTTCAGTTTCTTTGCTGAATATTTCATTTGTGTTGCTACTTTCTTAAGACTAGAATTGATTTCCTAACTTTATTTTTCTGTTTGTTTGAATCCTCTTTGAGATTACTGATCATTTTTAAAAGTAGGTTTTTGAATTCTTTGGCATTTCAGCCAGGTCATTATCTTTGGATTCAGTATCTACTTGTTAAGATATTTTGAAGGAGTGATATTGCCTTGCTTTTTTCATATTGTTTGTGTTTCTATATTGCTATTTGTTCATCTGTTGATGTATCTCTTTTATCCACTCAGATGAGAAAGGTTCAACAGCAGTCACAAGATCAACAGTTTAACAATAAACCAGATGTTTAAATGTAGTAATAAAATATTGGAAACCTCAACTAACTCACCAATAAGGTTGTAGAATAAGGGAACTTAGGTCCTTATGGGATAAACTAGGAGTTTACCAATAGTTAAATGTATAGGTATTGAAAATTAAGTAATACACAGAATGGGGTGGAGAAAGGAAGCAAGTAGAAAGACTAAGGAAAGAGGGTGAGAAGATATAGGAAATAGTAGTATGAAAGAGCAGTGTCTAATTTTTACATGGAAATACAGAACGGTTTGGGAAAGAAGGATAAAAAAAACTAAGACAAACAAAATAAGACAAACCTACATATAGTTCTTGCTGAGGAGAAATGTGTGTATACACTGGGCCCTGCTCAAATTTTGGCCCTGAGAGATCTGTCTGTGAGTTCCCTAATGTGTATAGTACTGATTCCCTTTAGGGAGGGGCCTGGTATTTGGTGAGTCAGAGAATGCTCCACTGGAGCACTGGAATTAAAGCCTGTAGGAAGTGTGAATTTATTTTGCAGGTGCAATTGCTAGTCTGTCATCTGGAACCTTTGACTTTCCTTGTGCTCTTATCTTCAGGTTACCTCCCCATTTCAAAGGGAGTAGGAGTGGGTGTGGAACTACTTGTTACTTTTCTGTATTGTCTTTGTTTCTCCACACTTTTCTGCTGTCCTGCCACCTCTCCCATGATTTCTGAAGCTCTTCCTTCCTTTCTTCAGAATGCAGTCTCTCCTGAATTATCTGACTTTTCTCATTCATGGAGTCAAAACAGTGGATGCTTTTAATCTGCAATCTTGCCCCCTCCTGGCTTTCCATGATTTTAGTGACCTGTGTCAGCCTTGGTCCCAGAAAAACAAATAGAAAATTGAAGAAAATGCATGAGTTTTAAATAACTTTTATTAGAGCATATTGTTATAATTATTCTATTTTATTATTAGTTATTATTGCTGATTTCTTACTGTACCTAATTAATAAATGTTATCAGAGACATAAATATATACAAAAAATATAGTATATGTTTGACATTACTCGCACTTTCAGTCATCCACTGGGGATCTTACAAGGGATTCCATGTGGATAATAGGGTCTACTATACACCAGAAATAAATAAACATATATATAATTTTTATTTGTCAATTAAAGATAAAGACCACCTGCTTGCTGACCTTATTTAATGCTTGTAAGCATTGAAATGAAAATGATGTGTTGTACATTTTATGTGAGAAGTATATAAAACTAAAATACATTTTGTTTAAAGATTATTTAAATTATAAAAGCATAAACATTAAACTATACATATGCTTTGTCATCTGCCTAGTTATAGGATTAAATAGATAGAGATCAAAGACTCCTTGTGTTTGTAGATGATAAGAGTAGATTCTTGAATGAAAAATCTTTCGATACATTCTTCTAACAAAGACAAAAGTAAAATTAAAAATGAGTGGAAGTAAAACTTCATCATGCCTTGTAAAAGATAGCAATCATTTCCAAATAGATGTCACCACCAGTGCAAGGCTTGAAAAAGAGGAAAGAGAGTCAAGAATACAGAACCAAATCATCCCCATAAATAACAATTCTCACACTACAGTCCAAAAATACTGAACATGAGTTTTCTCCCAAAAGGGGATTAGAGGAAAGAGCCTTTAAAGAGCGTAGGAATTGGGGTGACATCCCAGAAGTTACAATGCTTTTGCAAAAACAATCAGAATGTTGTCACCATAAGGATGAAACTGTGTATGGAGAAAGAAGGAATCAAGAGAAAATTAAGGTTTTTATTCTGCTGAAAGAATAAGACATGCCAATCCTTCCTTCCACCCCCCCACAGCACCACAAAAATCCATTTTAAAGGCCACATTTTACCATAGCAACAGAAGAATATGGTCCCGAACAAGAAATGGGGGGTGAGGGAATGTAAGAATCAAACCTACTGCAAATAAAGCTACTGTAATAAGGGAATAGGAAATGCAAGCTGCAGTATTTTTCTTGATGTAAGTTCTCACTCCAGGTAGAAAAAAAATTAAATTAAAAGTAGCAAAACTCCCTACTTCATTCTAATTCTCTAAAACACCTAGACAGCAGCATTGCTACAAAACGCAAATGGGGTCATTATCCTACAACAGTCTCCAGTAAGCAGTGGGCAAAGTCTCAGGTTTCCAGTTTCTTTAGAGCAATATTCAACAGCAGGAACACCCCTGCTGGTAGCCAGAATGCCAGGTGTTCACAGCATCATTGGTTGACCTTTGAATCCTTCTTTTTTTAAAAGATGGAACTTCTCCAAGCACAAGCCATGTCCAACATTTAAAGATAAAAATCCAAAAGTAGGCAAACTTAAAATCCTCCCTCCATGATTTTAACTACAAAGTAAAACTTGAGGCAACAGTGAATCTTGTTGCTTCCCTTAACACTTATCACAGAACGGATATCACAGGTGCATAGCATGAAAAAGAAATGCCGTATATTTGCAAAGTGATCTCTGATAAGAGAGTTTCTAAAATGAAACAGACAATTAATGAGTTACCTTAACAAATTGATGAATTGATCACTACTCAATATACATCAATCAGACACCACATTGATGCTTCAAAAATACGTGCAAATATTATGTATCAGTCAAAAAATAAAATAAAAATAAAAACAAATGACTTTAAATCACATCTAATTTGACCTTCATTTTTAAAACATCAATTTTTTAAGTTATTTTTCATTTTATGGTACATTTTCAAATGGACTTTGAGTGTATATAGTTCACAATTATAGAACTTTTCAATGTAACTAATCCCTCTTCTCTTTTCTCCTCTTTTCTTCTTCTTCTTCTTCTTCTTCTTCTTCTTCTTCTTCTTCTTCTTCTTCTTCTTCTTCTTCTTCTTCTTTTCTCTCTCTCTCTCTCTCTCTCTCTCTCTCTCTCTCTCTCTCTCTCTCTCTCTCTCTCTCCACCTCCCTCCTTCCCCTTCTCCTTCTCTTTGCCCTCTCCTTTAATTTAGAAAGACTTGGAGTTGCCCCTCATACTCCACTTATTCTACCATCCATGTCAGGTCTACCAAACATGGGGGAGGTAGAAGCCATAAGTGTTTTTAAGAATAAACAGTAGGCACAAATGATTCTTCAGCATATGAGAAGATATTAGACATCATTCATAGTGAGAGAAAAGTAAATCAAAACATTACATACAATTAGAGTAATGTTTATTAAAGGATGATTTTCCTCTCCTAGTTGTAAATATTTCACAGATGGATGATACAGCCTATGGGTCAGGGTGTGGGTAAATAGGAGAATATTGCCAGTGGGATTGCAAAATGTGTGACTACGATGGAGGAAAAGTGACAAGCTAGAATAGAAAAACCTGTGCCTTTACCATGCAACCCTATGATTCCACTTGTAGAATTTACCCTGTTGAGGAAAAATAGAAGGCATATGTGTACAAAGTTGTTGCTGATGGCACTGTTTGTAAGGGTAAATGCTTCAGGATCAACACTTAGGAAAATATGGAGTAGTTACAAGTGATTAAACCTGAACTTTAAAATGTGCAATCCTACTTTTCACTTCTTGCTCTTATTTCCTGAGTTATTGGATCCCATTTGAAAGCCCTTGCTATTTTCCTCCAGGAGTTTCAAATTTTCAGATCATATATTAAGGTCTTTGATTCAGTTTGCATTGGTTTTTGTACAGGGTGAGAGATGGGGTTCTAGTTTGTCTTCTACATGTACTGTTTTCCCAGCACCATTTATTGAAGAGCCTGTCTTTTCTTTAAAGAATATTTTTGGCACCTTTGACAATCCCACCCACATTCTTACAAGTCATTACATCTTGAAAGCATTAGCCCTTTTTCTGTGACAAATGATGAAAATATCTTACCCCATCCATCGTTAGCTTCTCACTTTGCATGTGGCATTTTATGCCATACAGAGATTTTAAAATTTTTCTGATGTACATGTTTAATGGGTATCATTATGGCATTTTCACATATTATACAGTACACTTTGATCATATTCACTCCCCCATAACCCTCTCTTGTCTTCCCTCCCATCTTCCACTGGTCTGTTTCTCTTCACAAATAGTCACCCTTCTATATTCATGTCTTTAAGAAGGTACAGATTCTTCATATAAGAAAAAGCATGTGATATTTGTCTTTCTGAGTCTGGCTTATTTTGTTTAATATGATTTTCAGTTCCATTATTTTCCTGCAAATCACATGGTTTTATTCTTCTTATGGTTGACTGACACTCTGCTGTGTATATATGCCACATTTTTTTTTTATCTATTGTTTGGTAGGCATCTAGGCTGATTCTGTAAATCGACTATCAGGAGTAGTGCTGCAACAGACATAGATGTTCAAATATCTCTATTGTATGTTGTCCTACTTTTCTTTGGGTATATGACCACTAGTCATATAAGAGTTCTAATTTTATTTTTTTAAGAACCTCCATACTGATTTCCATAGTGGTTGGACTAATTTGTAATTCCACCAACAATATATGAGGGTTCTTTTTCCCTGCATCCTCACAAGTTTTTGTTGTGGTTTGTTTTCTTAATGATAGCCATTCTGACTGAGTTGAGGTGGAATCTCAATGCATTTTTGCATTTCCCTGATGGTGAAAAATGTTGAATATTTATTCATGTATTTATTGGCCATTTGTACTTCTTCTTTTGAGAAAAACAGCATCAATTCATTTGCCCTTTATTGAGTGGATTATTTGTTATCTGGATGTTCAATTGCTCAGTTCTTTATATATTCTAGATATTAATCCCCTGCTATGTGGGTAGCTGCTAAAAATTCCCTCCATCCTATAGGTCACGCCTTTACTCTAGTAGCTGTTTCCTTTCCTCTGCAGAAGCTTTTAATTTGATGCAATCCCACTTCTCGATTCTTACTCTTATTTCCTGAGCTATTGGATCCCATTCAGAAAGTCTTTGCCTATGTCTGTCTTAAAATGTTTCATCTCTGTTTTCCTCTAGTAGTTTCAAATTTTTTAATTTTTCTAATGTATTCAAATTTTTCAAACTCTTCTTTTATTAAGTATGGGTTTATGTCATAAACAGCCATTTCCCTATATCCAGATCATTGAAACAATTGTCCAGTGTTTCCCTGTCTCATTGGCTATGCTATAAAGGATGGATCTAATATTGTCTTACTCAAGTTGACTGCCCACACTCACCATAACAGCATTTACTTAGAAGTGTACTATTATACAACCGCTGTGAAATCTAACTTTATCCTTTGCTAGATTTCTACACATCCATAGCTCTATTTTTCTATGTTCTATTCTATTCCATTATTTTCTTTATTCTTGTAGCAGTTGGATGCAGTCTTCATAAGTAAGAGTTGGGTGCATATGTTATTATCCAGTGTAAATAGTCTCTATGAGTAGGTCTTCCTCTTTAGTATAACATTTGCTTTTTTTTTTAATAAAAGAACCAGAATTCGTGGGACCATTTAAAATCAATACTACATTGGCTTCTGTGTATTTTTTCATCATTCAGACATGTAAGCTCATCCAAATAATTTTCAAACCACTGGTATTGTCTTGAACGGGAGTTTTGTGCATTGATGGAGACACACAGGCAAACATTATCTATTTTCATCACAAAAAATTCACCAGGCTACCTTGATTTTTCATCTCTAATAATACCAGTCATCAAATTATCTCCTCTATGATTGAACATAACAAATATTCAAGTTTTAGAATGAAATCCTTTCATATTGTCTTATAAACAAATGAAGACCCAATGGAAAATTATAAGATTTGCTGATAATTTATTTCAGGCTCAAGCAAAGGTAATTTAATGTTCAATTAATCTCAGGAAGACAGACTGGCTGACTCACATAAACCACAGTTTCCAATTTATATGTGTTGTTGTATCAAGTAATAACATGACCTGAACTGTTATAAATAATTTATTTTGAACCAAATATCCTGTCTTCAAGTAGCCAATAAAACTAACCTCTATATATCATAAAATTTTTTAATCTTTTGAAAAAGATTTAAAGGATAAATGTCTCTGAAAAGTATATTCTTAAAAGCTATCATCAGTTCATCACCATGGTTATAACTGATAACATGTTGTTAGTAAATCATTTTGTAAAATCCCTTTCAATTAAGATATTTTCTTTCTTACTTTCAACTGTCCCAATCAATGAATCATAGAAAACTTTTTTATAATTTTTGTTGACAATGTTTAAATGCATAAGTCTAATAAAATCTTAACTACTCAAATATCACTATCAAACACAAAAGTGTATTTTTACTTTAGCAAAAGGTATTCAAGAAAGGCCAATTCTTCAGGGTTTAAAAAATTAGATCCTAGAAAAAGTCGGACTATATATTCTGCCCTGTTTCCTAGTCCTCTCAATTTTATTTTTCTTTTTTGCAATGCTGAGGATAGAACCCAGGGCCTCAACCACACTAGGCAAGTGCTTTACCACTGAGCTACATCCCTCACCCCTTCAATTTTCTTTGCTATAAATAATAATACTGGAGGCTAGAAGCATAGTTTAAGTGATAGAATACCTGACTAGCTATCTTGTAGACCTGAGTTCAGAACTCAAGACTGCAAAGAAAATAAACTAAATTTTATTCTGAAAATATTAATGGGTAGACATTGCTAATGAATTGTGGGTACATGTAGACCTACCATAACATATCTTCACTTTATACACATCTGAATTTCTTTTTTGAAATGATATTTATGAGCATTTTATCTGGACATATCATTTTAAAACAGATTATTGGCACTGAATCTAATAAGGAAAAATATATTTGCATACCCAAGTTAATCTTAAGTATGTCTTATAGAATGGAAATCACTTAGATGGTATGATAAAACAATAAGAACTTAAAAGAATAAATTTTGCATGCTACATATTTCTGATAAAATATTTTTAAATTGTTCCTTCATATCTTTACAGATATATTAAGAGTAGTCATTGGGCACCCAGACTTTGGAGCTAGATTGTGGGTTTGTATTGTGATCCCAAAAGTCACCTGCTGTGTTCAACTGGGCAAATTACCCAAGTTTTCATGCCTCCATTTACTTACACATGATATAAGGGTAACAGTACTGTCTCTGGGTCATTATGAACACTAACTAAGTTAGTATTTGTTAGACTCTTGGATGTGTTTTTTTGACACAGGGTCACATTAAGTTATCCAGGGTGACTTCAAGCTCACAATCCTCCTGCCTCACCATCTCCAATGCTTAGATTACAAGCCTGCCTCACCATATCCAGTCTGGCCCACAATATGTACCATATGTAGTTGTTTAAAATAATGGTAAATCCAAAAAGGAATTATAAATGTTGCAGTGAGATAATGGGAAAGTACTATCTGTGATTTCAAGAACCATTATGTAGACAAATAGCTCTCTCATTCCAGTTGTAATGGTTTTATCAATAAATTATGCTTAAATCTTTTGTAGCATTATATCACATCAGTATTTTTTAAATGGGCCATCCAGACAAGATTGAAATTAAATCATTAATCTTATTTTTAATTCAGAATTCTAATGATTCTTACCACTAAATACATATGGAGTAATTATCAGCCCTCCAGCTTCTTATTCACAAAAGCTTTTTTTCCTTTTAAAGGAAAAGAATAAGCATGCACTTAAAAGGAAAATGTTAAGTAATCTGATGGAAGAATTAGGTTAGTGTCCAGAAACCAAAGCATTTAGTAGACTCAGGGGAACACATTTCTTGAGATCCCCTCTTTAAAATTGGATACATACCATATGTTTCCCGGAGGGCAGGACAAAGTGGGCACATTTTCTAAATGTACCAAGGAAAGAATTAGGAGTACCATTTTCATTGCCCAATCATTTCTGTCTTAAACCCTTTTTCATATAAACATTTCAATTGCCATCTTTCTTGCTTCTTTAAAATTTCAATTCAACGATCATACCCAAAAATCATCCAGATGTAGATAGCTTTTGGGTTGAGAGAAGACAAAAGTATTAGCAAGCTATCATAGAGGACCAGAACTGAATAAATAAGTTGAAAAAGCATGATCCTCTCATAGAGCATACTTTAGGTATTCCATATTCTCCTTATTTGTAAAGGTCACTTGTCTGACAGTAAGACAATTTGGTTTTGATTAAATTATGATTCATCCATCTCCAGCACTGAGATCCTGGTCATTGAATGCTACTTGAATTCAGAAAAATCAGGGAAGAAAAAAGTGTGGTAGCAAATTACATTTGCCAGAAATCTTCAGAGTGGCTCACCAAGGAGATTCCTGGAGGATTAGGGCAGAAGAGAAGCACACTCATTGTTGCCCATCGGCACTCACCTGGTTGGCCTAGCTCTTGCATTGGTACATTTGGGAAACTTGGTATATGTGTGCAATTCCATGAGAACAAGCCCTGGATTCTTTAAAACATCCTTATTACCAAGGTTACAGTCAACAGTAAGGCACAAGTTTTAGTTCAGCTGTCTTAAGTCTGTTTGAGCTTCTTTAATAAAATACCATATACACAAATCCTATTCATGAGGCTCCATTCTCAAGACCTTATCAACTTCCAAAGGTCCTGCTGCCAGACACCATTGTATTGGGGGTTAGAATTTCAGCATGTCTATTTGGAGAACACAAACATTTGATTCATTGCACTAGTCAAAGAGCAAGTATATCACCGCATTGGTCTACTCAGACTGTCATAACAGAGCACCACGGCTTTTGGTGGCTCATGAACAACAGAAGTTTATTGCTCGTGGTACCTGGAGCCTTGCAAACACAAGGCGAAGTTGGGGTAGACTCAATGTCTGGTGAGGGCTGTTTCCTGGTTCATAAATGGCACATTTTTCCTGGGTCCTCGCATGATGGACAAGGAAGGAAGCTCTCAACAATTCCATTTATGAGGGCTCTGCTCTTGTGACTTCATTATTAATACATCCTCACCCCAGAATACCATCTCCTTGAAGGTCAGGGTTTCAACATAGGAATTTGGGGGAACACAAACATTCAAAGCCTAGCACCATCCTTGTGTGGCTGCAACTCACACTTGTGGTCTCCAAGCTGCTGCTTTCTACAATAGCTTCTAGACTGATTGACAGGAATAGAAAAACACTGCAAGGGATCATGTATACAATAATGGTGGAATAATTAAGCATCTTTGTGATAGAATATAAACATTTGTTGACTTGAGATATCAAATCAATATGTTGAACAGGGTAGGTTTATTCTTTCTTAAAGGAAATGATTATCATAAGCTGGTACCCTTTAGTTTAATAACAATATTAAGAATAAATTTTAATAAAAGTTAAAGAATGCATCATCTTTTCATTGGATATCGTTCTCTTTGCATAGGAAAGAGTAAAGAATAGGGTTTTCTACATTGAGAAAACTCTAGACGTTATAAGCATAGGTAATTGTTTTCTGAATAGGATTTCAATTGCCCAGGAAATAAGAGCAAGAATTGACAAATGGGACTGCATCAAATTCAAAAGTTTCTGCACATCAAAAGAAGCAATTATGACAACCAAGAAACAACCCACAGAATGAGAGAAAAATTTTGCCAGCTATTCAACAGATAAACGATTAGTATCCAGAATAAACAAAGAGCTCAAAAAGCTGAACAGTGCATTTCATTGCTAATTAATAAACAGGCAAATGAGTTGACTAGACAGGTCTCAGAAGATGAAATACAAATGGCTAACAGGTACATGAAGAAATGTTCACTGTCCTCAGTCACAAAGGAAACACAGTAACATTCCATCTCACTCCAGTCAGATTGCCAACCATTAAAAACCAAAACGTTGGTGAGGATGTGGTGGGAAAAGGAACCCTCGTGCACTGTTGGTGGGAATGTAAGCTAGTGTAACCACTATGGAAATCAGCATGGAGGTTCTCCAAAAAACTAAAAATAGACTTATCTTATGACCCTGCCTCACAACTCTTACACCATGTCCGAAAGACTGGAAGTCAATATACATGTATATTGTATACCCGTACATCCATGGTTATTGCAGCTCTATTCACGATAACCGAACTGTGGAATCAACCGGGATGCCCAACAATTGATGAATGGATAAATATTACTCAGCCATAAAGAAAAATGAAATCATGTCATTTGCAGGAAAATTGATAGAACTGGAGATTATCATATTGAGTAAGATAAGCCAAGATCAAAATCGCAGACATCACATGCTTGCTAGTTTGTGGAAACTAGACCTAAAATGATGATGATATTACATGAATGTGAAAAGGAGATGGTCTGGGGGGATCAGCTCAAGGAGGGAAAAGACAGGCTACTAAGGAGTGAAGAGAATCAAAATACATTTATATACGTACATTTATAAATATGAAGACAGCATAATGAAATCCACCAAACACCATTTGAAAGAGGAGGGAGGTGTGGAGAGGGAATGGGAGTATATGGATGGAGGGAGTCAACTTGTTCAAAGTACACTGTAGGTATGATGTATGGGATTATCACAATGAAAACCCCTCATATCATTAATGTATGCTAATTCAAAATATAAGAAAAATATCTAAAAAGAATATGCTTTTCTTTCTACTCTTTTAAAAATAAGCAGAATGAAACTAATACAATAATGTATTATTGATTTGAAAAAGGAGCCAAAAAATTAGATCATAATAACGACCTTTTTTAAAGATTTTCCTAGTTTTGCAATTTGTAAAAGAAATGTAAGATAAAATGAAAAACAAATAAGGAGGCTGATAAATCTTAGGATTAAGAAGTAGCTTCAACATGTCAGGAAATAGTGTTTCTTAAAGCCCTGGTTTTCAAATTTTAATGAGTACATGAAACTTATTCAAATGCAAATTCTCCAACAGACCCAGTTTAGTTCCCAGGTTTTATCATTTCCTGCAAACTTCAGGCATGAGAACATTGTTGGTCCAAGAATTACACTTCCAGTAGCAAGACCGTAAGGACCCCTCTGAATTCATGAAGTTCTTAATGGTATTTCTTTGTGAGTGAGTAGTAAGGCCACTAAATTATATTATAAATATTTTACTGCCTTCAGGACATATTTATCTGCCAATGTGGGGTATCAGTCCCTTTATCTACATGTATTTATTTTTCTCATTGACTTCACAATAATTTGTGAAAATGAAGAATAGCTTGTATATTTTCTTCTTTGTCACACTGACTTAGATGTTCATTGCAAAGTTTTATTTGTAATTTCTGATACAATGTGTACCTGTATTCTTCAATTAATGAGCTAGTTTATCTATCTGTATTGAATGCAGAGTATTTAAAAGGGGCATTGAAAAGGAATGGTCACAAAAATACATGTTTGATTTTGAAACACTCTTTAGTTATATTCTCACACTCACTAGTGAAATGGAAATTTAGCAATTATGCTATTAACTCAAAACCAAAGCTTCATTGGACCTGAATATTATGGGAACAGTAAGGTTATTTTGACATTGAACAACTTAGAAGTTAAAGTATAAAAAAGAAAAAAGAAAGCATGAAATTTATACGGGAAGGCAAAGGGGAAGAAAATTGAAAGTGGGTTATAAAAGACGTGACAACACAAATTCAAGAACAATTCTAAACATGAGTGTTTAGAAACAAAGTGATAGATTAAAATAAAAATATATCAAATACAGGCTGCTTCTATAATCTATTGTGATTTATAATGAAACATAAAATGCTAGTGAATTATAAAATTCCTTTATAAAAAGCACATGTTCTCCACCATGTTTTTCTTTGGAAATATAATAAAGCTCATGTAAGTCCCATATTTTCAATAATATTTTGCAAGCAACTGGTAGTAGACATGGGTGATAAAAAAAATATTTGTTGGGAAGAATGGGGACAATTTAAGACTGTGAAAAGATAATGGGATTGAAGACATTCATCAATAGATTATCTATCATCTAGCTATGTGCCTATCATCTGTGACTTATCTATCTATCTATCTACCTACCTACTTACCTATTTATTCTCCTTTCTAGTCTACAAAGGATCAGGAGAAAGCCAACTATGAATTATGTTTAAATAAAATATTCCCCCTTCTTGAACGACAAAGGGAAAAGCATAATTGCACTATGAGAGTGATTTTGGGGGTGTGAGTGAGTGAAAGACTTAAAAATCCAAGACCTGATACTAATGTTCACTTACTTTGCATGAGTCAACCAAAGAACAGACACAGAGTTTAGACCTCATCTTTTAGACAATTAATTGTCCTGCCTTTAGGCAAGGTTACTTCTCCCTCACAATTCTATTGTTTCTGTCTATAAATCCTGGCAGAATATGCTTTTTAAAGAAATTCCCAGGTAATCCTGATCTTGGTGGTTTGAGTACCACGTCTTGAGAGCTGGTGCGTTCTGCCATGCATGCCACGGTGTTACCAACTGCTTATTTGTGCTTCCTTTTGAATATTTTGTGCATGTGCAGAACTTACTTGCCAAGTAGACATGCTCAATTTTCCTCTTCTTCCTCTTCTACAAAGGCAATTATAAATAGATATGTATGTTCCGTCATAGGCTCAAAAAGGAAAAGAAATTACTTCAGTTAAAGGAAAACCTTCTCTTTCTTTAGAAATGCAAAATTTCGCAGCTCAGACTATGTCTAAAGAACATCCAGAAAATTTTAAGAAGATTTATAACCATTTAAGAAAAAACTAATTCTTCGGAATTGACTACAAATTAAATCTAATTGATGATGTCGTTGTTTAACATACCACTTTAGGTCTCAAAATTTTTTATTTTCAATGAAGAAATCTAGAGTGCAAGTTAGCTGACTCCAGGGAATTGTGAGCAGGGCTTGTGCCAAGAAATAGCCTTGCAGCACAATCCTGGCCAGGATATGCCCAATTCCATCTATCTGGATAAGTGGAAACTTATCCATTCCTTATCAAGACTGATTTTGTAGAGTTTTGCTCCTTCACAGAAAATGGGAGTTTTCTCATAAAGGGACAGAAACAATTTGTCAGAGAATTAAACTCTATTTGTTCTCTATTGCTCCCGTAACAAAGCACCTTGAATTTACTCGTTTAAAACAACACAAATCTATTGTCTTACAGTCTGGAGGTCAGCACTGTAAGATGGATCTCCCTGGTCCAGAGTCAAGGTGCTGGCAGAATTGTTTTCTTTTTTGCAGGATTGTCTTTCACTCTTTCCTCCTGTGGAATGCCATCAATGGCAGACTAATTACTCACCTGGAATAACCCTCTCATTTATAAAGACATTTGTCATTAAACAGGTCTGCATGAATAATCCAAGATAAAATCCTTCACTTAATCCCATTTGCATAGTGCCCCTTGAAATGTATTTGCACCTTCTGGGCATTAGGTCTTTGGGGTGGCCATTCACCTGCCTGACACATTAACTAAAGTAAGACTATTAAATCAGAAAGGAAGTTTCTCTTCAAGGCAAGATAATCCCATGTTTTCAGACTCAAACCTCTTCCAACAGATTCCAATAGGATAATAGGCTTTTGAAGAGTCATAAATGGACCTCCCACATTATCTCATCAGTGTTTTTTGGTTTTTTGTTTTTTTGTTTTGCCTGGCTTCTCTCCTTAAAAATGATACTGGATAAGCACATGAACGAACTAATTGGCAAAATTACAGGTTGTTTCTCCCTTCATATTTGACTTCTTTCTAGATTAGGTACTGTTAAGACATGCTGTATAAAATTCTCTTCATTTTTTAGGTATTTCTATGTTGTTGCCATGGTTCTGGAAGAAAATATAAGAAACAGATAAACAGAAAGCAATTAAAATTTAAGTTATTTGACATTACTCAAATACAATAATTTCTAACATTTCATATATAACCTGCCAAAATTTAATTTATCCCATATAAACATGATCTTGTGGTTATATGTATTTTTAATCAAAATTGGATCATGCTGTAGTCTCAGCACTTTTGCCTGTTTTCTTCAAGTAATATATTCCGAATTTTCTTCTCATCAGTTTATGTGTACATCATTGTTTCAATGAGGGCAGAGTATTCTGTTTCATATCTGGGTAAGTACACAGAGCAAAAAAATCTTCCTTGACTTTATTCTCAAGTTGTTTTCAACATACAGATTATTCTAACTTTTTTGAAATATCTCCATATCTCAAAAAAGGTGTCTCATGACTTCATATTTCAATTTTTTTGGTGGGTGGGGCTACGAACTCAGGGCATACACCTTGAACCACTCCACAAGCCCTTTTTGTGAAGGGATTTTTCGAGATAGGGTCTGTTGAACTGTTTGCCTGGGTTGGCTTCAAACAGCCATCCTTCTGATCTCTGCCTCTGGAATAGCTAGGATTATAGGCATGAGCCACCAGCTCTCAGCACAAAAATTTTTGAATAACCTACAAAATACATTCCTCCAAATGAATTTTAAAACATTTCAAGTTGGAACTTTGATATTTGAAGAGGTTCACATTAAGTTATTTGAGTAGCATTTATATTTTCATAACATAACACTTAAAATATTAAGGTCTATTTTTTGTAATATCTCCCACTGAATTTAAGAAGCCCATATTTCTTTACAAAGATCCAGAATCACTCAATAATTTTATTCCTTCCTATTTTGGTGTTTATTGTTATTGTGCAAACAACATCTTACATGTTCACATGACTGAAATGTAAAATAATAATAATTTCCTAAGTGTTTTATTCCTGGACACCATAATGAACTCACAGAATTTCAAATGTTATTATTATTATTTATTGTAATTTCAGTTCATTGAATTCCTTAGGCAATCTATGGGACCATCTGCAAATATTAATAATTTTGCCTGCTCTTTTAAAATATGACAATGTGTGCTTCGGTTAAGCATGATTTAAACATTACACAGTGTTCACATGTATAGGGACATTGCATGGTATGTGCGAGTTTTGTGCTTTATGCATCTGTTCAAAATGAATTCAATTTAAACATTTAAAGGTGTGTTCTTTACGTCTCTGATGCAACAATAAAGTGAGAATCCTGCCATATGATTGACTTTAAAGAAAACTATTTAGTGACTCGTCTTTATCATGACTGTACTTGGAAACACTATGTTTTTATTGTGATGAGAAGTTCTCTTCGCTTCTATTTTTTATTGAGAATTATTGGGAACTTGGCATGGTTGGCATGGTTTTGAATGTCTGTGATCTACCACTGGGAAGGCTGAGGCAGGAGGATAATAGGTTCCAGTCCAGCCTTGGTTACATGGCAAGACCCTTTCTCAAAAACAATTATTAAGTATAGTTGTTGTTTTTTGTCAAATTCATTTATGCTGTCTAATTAATCAAAGAAACTGCTTACTATTTTGACCTTGTAGTATTAATGCAGTGAAATACCTATCGAGACTTTCTACTATTAAGCCGACCTTGCATTCCTGAAACAAACCACTTTTGGCAATGACAGAGAATTCTTACCATGTCCTGCTTTCTTTTCTGTGTTCTTGGAAAATTGCAACTATGCAGGAATCCTAGGCTGCTTTGACATTTAAAACAACGCAGTCATTTTTATGGCATAATTCCTTAATGACTTTCTCCATGTCTTTATGAACCATTGATCTAAAATCTTGTAGAAGTCATTTTGATCATTTATGCTTTTGTAAATGTAATGATTTACTTTAGCCTCATTTTGAAATTATATGTATTTATTTATATAAATGTACCATAATATAAATATATATGATGGTTTTCATTTCTTCTCTACATTTGGTTATACTTTTCTTCCCTCATTTTAAATATTTGTAAGTTTTTAGTCTGTCCTTCATAGTTATATAGCTGGCATATTTTATTATTCTCTAGAAAATAATATCAGGCTTAATTGTATAAAAATATTTATTTTCCTCTTTTCTCCTTCATCAACTTCCATTGTTCTCTATATTGATTCATTTTCTCCATTTATTTGGATCTTTATTTACAGGTCTTAAGAATGCTTTGTTGTCTATCTTTATTATGGTTAATAATAAACAAGACTAAGGCTAGGATTTTCCTCTGGGCATGAGATGACAAGCATTCTGCAAGTCAATATAAACTGTTAAGTGTTGATGCAATTTTAATATTCAGGTTCATCCCAGCCTTAAACTCTTCTTTTTATGCTTCACATTTCTGAAAGAAATTATCTAAAAATTCTAATGACCCTGAAAAGCATAATTACTTTTCTTGGGGGGGGGCAGTGATTGGGGTTTAAACTCCAGGGCCTCTTGTTAGCAAAGTAGGCACTTTACTGCTTGAGCCACACCTCTAGTCCATTTTCCTTTGGTTATTTTGGAGATGGGGTGTCTTGAACTATTTTCTCAGGCTGACCTCAAGCTGTGATCCTCCCAATCTCAGCCTCCCAAATAGCTAGAATTACAAGCTTGAGTCACTGGCACCTGGCTCATATTCAAATTCTTTAGGATCATAAACATTGTCCTTTCTGATCTTAACTGATCCACTGCTTGGCATTCAAGTCCTGCAGCCTCCACATGATTTTCAGCTTATGAATGAATTCAAGACTCCTTAAATGGACCACAAAATTTCTTTCGCCACCTTTCCATTTGGAAGAATCCTATTCATTCTTGAAGGTTCTACTCATGGCAAGAATTCAGACATGAGGGGAAAATTGAGCTCAAGTGTGAATTCTTCCCTAACACTGCCAGATAGAGCCAACTACTTTATACTTCCAGATTGAACTGCTGTTTTCTTATTTCTTCTATACTAATTCCATACTACTTATCAGTCTCTTCTCTTCCTTCTCTTTTCTCTTCTTTCTTCTGTCCCTTCATTGTAACCTCAACTCCAACCATAGGAACAGTTGCAGAAATGATGCTCAACCCATTTTTGTTGAATGAATGAATCAATCATGATTATCTAACTAATCCTGCCACCTTTTGTGGTTCTTTTCCTATACTGTCACAATTTCTGATCCAGCCATATCTCCCATACACATGCCTTTAGGGTACAAATACTGAGTAAATGGCTCAAATCCCATAGTAATGATATTGTATAGTCTTTTGTGCTTTTTATTACAAGGATATGATATCATTGTGAATGTGGGGTAGTGCTGTAGCCACAAAATATTAGAATCAGAGGCGACTTTGAGAGCATCTGGTCTAGACCAATCCCCTCATTGTGAGAAAAAAATGCAGAGCCTCCTAGTTCCCCATTTGAAGATACCATGAGTGTTGATGGCCTGGGGAGTAAAGTCCACTCCCTCTGACAAATACTCTGATGTTGCTCCCGTTTCCATTTCCCAGCAGATCTTTGCCCTCTTCCCTGTACCCTTCATCTTCTACATTCACTGCTGGGTACCCACTACTACTATTTTGGTCATACTTCCACCCAACAAAAATCCACTCAGATATCAGGGAACACACAGATCTCCCAACCAGGAAAGAAATAATCAATATATGCTAAAAAACAGTTTAAACATTTCTTTTTAAGGGAAAAAAGATGCTTTTACCTCTATTGCTCATTGCGGTAGACATTTGGGAAAGCAATTCAGTCATGTGCTATAGAAACTCTGAAAATCTCCACAGTTAAAATTGTAGGCATATTAACATACTTATCTTGGGCTGGACATGGCAGTTCTCATCTGTAATCCCAGTGACTCAGTCAGAGATCAGGATTGTGGTTCAAGGCCAGCCAGGACAAAATGTTAGTAAGATCTTTTCTCAAAGAACAAGTAAGGTGTGGTGATGCATATGTGTAATTCCAAATGTGGAAGAGGTAAGGTAGGAGGATTGCAGTCTGAAGCCAACCCAGGTAAAAGCACAAGACCATATCTGAAAAAGTGAAAGGACTTTGGACCATGGTTCAAGTGGTAAAAGGCTAGCCAGTAAGTGTGAGGCCTGAGTTCAAAATCCTAGTCCTACCAAAAAAAAATAAAGCAAAAATAAATAAATAAGTGCCCATCTTCATAAATGTGAGTGTCCAGTCCCTTTCCTGGAAAAACCTGACATTACAGACAGGCAGGGCCACAGCACTGTGACATCCTACTGTGCCAGGACTTATGCAAGCTAGTGAAGTCATAGTGGTTGAGAGATGAGAGGTTACCTGAGCCCTGATCCCCCAGTCTAGAGAAAGGTGAAGGACAGGATAAGGCTTACCTGATGGCATTGTAGGAAAGCAGAGTGAAGCTGTGGGAATTGCCCAGCCTCTCTTCTAACTGTTGGTGTTAGAGGTTTGTGGGTCAGCTGAAATGCACAAAAGTTACTAAAGAGAATTATATTTATGGATAGAGGTGAGGACTGAATTTGACACACTTCATAGAAGAAGCCTAGGTTTCATTTCAAATAGGACCATCCCCTTATTGAGTTTTTAGGCAGTGGGGAAGTATGGGAAGTTAGAGAGCTTGAAATTAAAAACACTCTAACAGTAGAAAGCAGATTCATTGCAGTGAAGTCTCTCTCCTACACAAAATTCATCTTCATACACAAATATATATGGTTCCTCTCCATGCACTGATGAAGGGTTTATTTGTCACACTCAATGGACCAAACCTAATACACTACCATCAACTAAGGTCCATGCAGTGTTCAAATTTCTTTAGGCTTCCTTATCAAATTGAATCTTCTTACCTCCTTAGAAGACTCCTGTTGGCTGTAACAGTTTCTCGGATTCTCCTTGGTTTGAATGACCATGGCAGATTTGAGTACTGCTCAGGTATTTTTTAGAATACACCTCAATTGGGATGTGTCTGATGTTTCTCTCATGGTTAAACTGGGATTCTAGGTTAGTGGAAGAAAACAAATGCAAAGTACCATTTTTATGAAATCTCAACATGGTACACTGTACCAACGTGACACTTCACTGTTGCAGTTGCTTCAATCACTGACAGAGTCAGTATTTGTTAGATTCCTCCACTGAAAAGTTAATATTTTGTTTAATAATATTTTGAAATATAATACATGCAGCCATGCACAAAGAAAGCAACATAAATGAGCTCTAATTGCACCACTGCTACCTGTCTCTGCCTTACAGTTATCTATACCTCTATCTCCATCTGTATAACTATATTAACATCTACGATGTACATAACGCATTTTCTTAATCATGTATTGCTCCATTGTCTTCTGTTAATTGACTACCTGGAACACCATTATTAAAT
This sequence comes from Castor canadensis, assembly GCF_047511655.1. NCBI lineage: Eukaryota > Metazoa > Chordata > Mammalia > Rodentia > Castoridae > Castor > Castor canadensis. The sequence continues at coordinate 138,949,158 of NC_133405.1, forward strand.
AACTATGCTGAGATCCATTCCCTTTTTATTTTGCCAGTTCTCCATTTTGGGGCATTTCGCTTCTGTCCATCCTTCACTGCTAATCAAAACTTGGAAGATCACATAATTCAATCTTTGCAACATAGCATGCATTTCTAGGAATGGAATGTTTGACCACACAATACTCACTTGTTGACAGTTTTTGTTATATATTGACATCTTTCCTTCCAGAAACTTGTAACAATTAACCTCCCACTGAAAATCTTGAGCATTGTCAAGTCCCATGGATGGCATCAATATTTAATATAGTCCAATGAGGTTTTTGTTTGTTTGTTTTGCTAGGACTAGGGATTGAACCTAAGGCATCCTGCATGCTAGGCAAAAACTCAGTCATGGAGCTACATCCCCAGCCCAAAGGGAATCTCAAGATGTTTTTTAAAATTGTATTGCATACTCCCGAAGGGTGACATAAATTCTCGGGTCATTTCATGTGCATGGAAAAAGAGTTAGCACTGTGTGTGGATAAGTAGCGGGAAGGCGGCCTGTGGTTACCATGGGAGACACGTAGGCAAATGTGTTTGGGGCCTGCTTGTCACAAATCATACTTATAGTACTGAAAGCTTGTTCACAGGGTTATTATGCACCCTCCCATAAAACAAGCTTGTGTCTCTACATCCTCATTACATGCAACTAAGGAAAATGCTTCCTGACCTATCTCTGAACAGTGCCTACAACATTTGCAAGAATAAGAATGCATATTCAAATCCTTTTTCATTGACTAGCTAATTTTCACTGTGCAGCTCGTGTGAACCCATGCCATTCCACCTTTTCAAGGAAAGACTGAAAAAAAACTCATGTTTAAGAATGCCTTTTATGTTTCCTTAAATTTATCAAAATATATTGAAACTAATTTCACAGGATGATATAGTGAATTCTTGTTAATCAAGAAAGAATGGATAGCTGTTTAAAAATCTTAAAATTTATGAAATTAGGTAAAATTGGGGATTTCAGTAACTATTGAGAAGATAGTAGTCTGCTGAAGAAATTGGAACATCTTTTACCTAAAATATATATTTAGGAAAGTTTTAAACAAGCATCACACATTAATTAACTCACCCTAAGTACCCAAGTAGCAAAAATAAATTAACATTAGTTAGTGCCGATAGCCAAAATGTTTTAGCATATAGTCTTGTTCTTTTATCTCAGTGCCATGTAATATTTGAATGTTCTTGTGGGTTGTTGTCTTTCACTTTTTAAAAATGTTCAATCTTCCTAATTTTACTCTCTGTCTTATGAGATCCACAAGCCATTCTGCAAACGTCATGTAGAGTGAGCATTGAGTGCAGAAGAGACTGCTTAGGACAACATGAGAGGGTGTGTTTTTCATACAAACTGTCTAACCAAATACTTGTACTCCTATCTGTAAACTAATGTGACTCTGAGTTTCCTCACTCTTAAAATGACTATGTTTTACTTGTATCAAAATTGAGAGATGAATTTTCAGTCCTGTGCCTTTTCCACTACTTTCTTCTTCTCCCTGTCTGAGGAACTGTTCTCTTAGCAGTGCATCCTGGGACACGAAGTCAAGAAAGGAGCATCCGGGGACTCTAGGCCAAACTCTGTCAATATAGGAAATGAAGATTGAGCACAGTGTATCTGGGAATGAGATCAAGCCATATGCATCCTGTAAAAGTGGTTGAGCCTGCTGCATCTTGGGAATGAGGTCAGCCTGGTGCACTTAAGAAGGAAGTCAAACCAGGTACATCCTGGTAATGTGGTTGAGATTGGTGCATCCAGGGAAGGAACTGGAGCCACATGCATCCTGGAAACCAAGGTCAAGCACAATACATCCTGGGGAGTCAAGATCAAGCCCAGTGCATCCTGGGAAAGAGGTTGAGCCTACTACATCTTGGGAGCAAGGTTGAGCACCATGCATCTTGAGAATGAGGCCTGGTGAATCCTGGGAATGAAGTCCAGTCCAGTGCAGTGCATCCTGGAAACAAGGTCAAGACTGATGCATCTTGGGAAAAAGGTCAAGCATGGTGCATCCTGGGAACCAAGTTCAAGCCCAGTACATCCTGGGAAAGAGGTCAAACCCAGTGCATCTTGGGAACAAGGTAGAGCTTAATGCATCTTAGGAATGATGTCAAGCCCAGTGAATCCTGGGAACAAGGTCAAGCCTGTTGAATCCTGCTAATGAGGTCTAGCCCAGTGAATCCTAAGGAGTTGGAGCCAGGTTCATCCTGGGACTTGAGGTCTACCAGGTACAAAGTGGGAATCGAGGTGGATGGTGGTATGTTAAGGGATTGTAGGCTGAGCCTCTGCCACCATCATGTAAGGAGAACAGGAAGAGGTCGCACCCAGGGAGAAAATGCTAGAATCACCACCAGGGAGGAGTTGAATCCACAGCAAATGCCACCAGAGGCCCGCCCACCCCTTTGCCTATCCCTCACCCATTTCAGCATGCAGCCTGCATTGCAAACTGGTAAGATGGAAGGGACTATGTTTTTATTGAATGTCGTGTTGAAGACAGTAAAGATGTTAATATAAAGATTGAAAAATCCAAACTTACTTTCAGTTGTCTGACATGACCATTTTAAACAATGAAATGAAATTGATCTTTTTCACTATTGATCCAAAAGATTCCAAGAATGAAAGAATGGCCAAGTGAGTTTTATGCTGTTTCATAAAAGAGAACCTAGGCAGTAGTCATTGGTCAGATTAACAAAAGAAAGGCATCACTTAAGGCTTAGTGTGGTGTTCAGTGACTGGAAAGACTGCAAAGATGACCCCAGTGAAGACACACGTCTAAGTTCCGTGGCTTCTGTGAAGTGATGAACGCCACAAGTGATGATGGGCCTGTAGGTTTGCCAGAAGTAGATGGAGCAGATGACGATTCACAAGACCATGGTGATGACAAAATGCCAGGTCTGGAGTAAGGAACATTGTCATCACCTGGATTTTGAGAAAGAAAAATGACTTCTCTGCAAGATTTGATTATTCAGAAAATCCCCGAGTTGAATGCTCTAAAGGCAGACACTGTGTACTCCTCCTTTAACCCAGTTTTAAACCTGTTTTTTAAAAAAGCCTTCAGTAAGGGTTTATTCTGTCCCCGTGTACAGGGCAACTTTCAGTCAACTAAGGCGTGAACTGCAGCAGTTGTACGAATGAGAGCATTTCACCTGAATCTCCCGTACTCCATAGCATAGCCACTGACAGGGTCAGAAGCTCTGCACTTAGGAAAGCATAGCTAAATTTTACACTCTAGAACATGGCTCAAAAGTGGCTGAAACAACTTGACACCTTCAACTGATAACCTGCCATTCCTCTTGGGTATCCTTTAGAATTTTCCACCGAAGTTTATGGTGTAAAACCTTTACATCCCATTAGTACATGTTTGTGATCACTTGTCAGCATTCCAGGTGTATCCTAACTAGACACTAGTGAATGTGCCGCCTCAGTTTTGGAAGTTATACCTTTGGTATTATTTGGCGTTCCAGCTTTTGCATCTCTTCACATGGAAGACAGAGAAAGGTGTACCTTGTTGCTTGCGAGTCTACATTTTAGATCTCATTTGTATTTGCACTGCAAGTATGGCAAAGAGGAAAAAATGTGAAAAAAATGTTATTGCTTTTTCTGATTCAATTTATGCTGGGGCTCAAAAATCTCAATTTATGTTCATGACAGTGGAGATTTTTTAATGACTATTCTTTCAAATGAACTGTTGGAAGATTATCTTAAAAAACACAAAATTGAGAGAGCAAAATGAGGTAATGGTTGTAAAAGTTCTTTGTTTCTGGGATCCGGCAGCTCACACCTGTAATCCTAGCTGCTCAGGAGGCAGACATCAGGAGGAGCACAGTTCAAAGCCAGCCCAGGAGAATAGATTGCGAGACCCTATCTCAAGAACACCCAACACAAAAAAGGGCTGGTGGAGTGGTTTAATGTTGGGGACCAGGCATGAAACCTGGACTGGGATACAATGGAGTTTGCAAAGCCTCTCCTACCATATTTCCCCAGCACCAGGAGTCTTGACCTTTGTTCTCACATCTCCTTGAAGAAAACAACCTGCTGTGTCTGCATACCAGCCCCTGATGCAAAACTAGCTAGGACATTAGATCAAGGGCAAACACAACAAGGGGATTGGACTATGAGCACATGATAAAAGCGAGAGCACATAAGGGAGGGGTGAGGATAGGTAAGACACCTAAAAAACTAGCTAGTATTTGTTGCCCTTAATGCAGAGAAACTAAAGCAGATACCTTAAAGCAACTGAGGCCAATAGGAAAAGGGGACCAGGAACTAGAGAAAAGGTTAGATCAAAAAGAATTAACCTAGAAGGTAACACACACGCACAGGAAATCAATGTGAGTCAATGCCCTGTATAGCTATCCTTATCTCAACCAGCAAAACCCCTTGTTCCTTCCTATTATTGCTTATACTCTCTCTACAACAAAATTAGAGATAAGGGCAAAATAGTTTCTGCTGGGTATTGGGGGGGGGAGCGGGAGGGGGTGGAGTGGGTGGTAAGGGAGGGGGTGGGGGCAGGGGGGAGAAATGAACCAAGCCTTGTATGCACATATGAATAATAAAAGAAAAATGAAAAAAAAAAAAAAACTAGATAAAGCTCCAGAACTGTTAGGAGACTCCCTGAGGTCAGATTCATCAGTACCTTAGGTAAGGTGTCCTGCGTGCCTTGATGGTTCCAGAACAGACATGCTGTAATTAAGCTTCATTAGCCTTAGGAAAATGAGCCCACCAAACCTCACTCCTCTCACCTTGCATCAAGAGTTGTTGCAGCTTGATTTTTACCTGAGTCTTTTCCTCGTACTGACCTGTAAAATAAACACTCTGTCCCAGGTAGGCGCTCACGTTTCCCATGAGGAACGTGCAGCCCTCCCGTCCCCAGCTTTCTGTTTTCTGTCGCATGTCTGTATGTCTGCATGTCTGTATGTCTGCATGTGTCTTATTTCTCATTCCCCACCACTCTTAGTCAGAACGTGAATTTTGATGAATGTTAAGTTGTACAAATCTCATTTGGGAATTCACATTGCATTATTAACGCAAATGTGACACCCCTTATTAAGTAGCAGTACGTTTTGGTTGCTATCTTTTGTAAAGAATCAGTGCAAATATAGACATATATATACATTATGTCAAATTTTGAATATGCTTCATTAACTGGAATTTAGCATGCATAGAAAACCAATAAAAACCTGAGCAGGAAATCTACACGCAAACAACAGCTAGCATCACACTCAGTGGAAAATGCATGAATGCTCTCTATTAATCTCAGAAACAAAGCAAGTTTTCAGTCTCCACTCGTGTTTTATATTCTGTGGGAAGAGGACAATTAGGAAATGTATATGTATAGGTGGTGAAAAGCATGCACACTTTTAAAAATGACGTAAACGATCTTCTGAAATACTCCCATCATGGCGTTACATGCAAATGTTTCTTATAAGCCTCACGCTCTTGTACATAGAAAATCATAAGGGTAAAGATCAATATAAAAACACCAGTTGAATTTCTATACACTTGCAACAAGCAATCTAAAAAAGAAATTTAGAATACAATCCCACTCATTATAACATCAAAATAATTAAATACACAAGAATAAATTATAGAATGAAACCCAAGACTTAACCTTTGAAAAGGAAAATACATTGCTCAAAATAGAGGAGGCCTAACTAAGGAGCACAGCCCCACGTTTGTGTTTTAAAATATGGAATTATTTTAATTTGCCAATACTTGGCCCAGCACCGGGGCTCACACCTGTCATCCCAGCTACTCAGGAGGCAGAGATCAGGAGGATCGCAATTCAAAGCCAGGCTGGGCAAATGGTTGGCAAGACCCTATCTTGAAAAAACCCTTCACAAAAAAAGGGCTGGTGGAGTGGCTCAAGTTGTAGGCCCTGAGTTCAAACCCCAGTACAGCAAGAAAAAACTACTGATATTTGAACGTGCAATCTGGAGATTCATTGCAATCCGCCATCAAAATCCCAATTGTTTATTTCAGAAATGGAAAAAAATTGATGCTATATTTAGTGTGGAATGACATGAGACCCCAAATAGTTAAACTTTCTTGAAAAGAAGGAAGAAGGTTGGAGGATTTTCACTTCTGTGAATTGCTGCATGGATAAACAAAATGTGATACAGTCATGGAACGCCATGGTAAGCTGTTGATAGGAACAAAGCTTGCAAACACAGTGCTCAGTGAAAGCAGCAGGCACGAAGGACCACATAGCGCGTCATTCCGATTACATGAAATTTCTCCAATAGTTGGTCTGTAAAGATCGTAAGTATGGTAGTGGTTGTCTAAGATTGGGTTTTTGGTGAGTTGCAGATTGAAAGCCAAAGTACATAGACTTGTTTTTGGAGGTGTTGACAATTCCCAAATATTTTGTGATGATGACTGCACAATTCGTTGAGTATTAAAAAACATGGACTTTTTCATTTAAATGGGTGAATTATGCAATATGTTAAATATATCCCCCCAAAACTGCTAAAAATAAAAAATAAAAACAGAGTTGAATTCATGGGTCAAGTGATATAGCGTCTTCCTGAGTTCAAACCCCAGTACTGCCAATAAATAATAAAAAATAAAAAACAAGCAAACAAAAATCTCTGTAAATGAAAGTTTTGTGGGTTTGATTAACTTGTATAACTAACTGGTGCTAATTGTTTTGTCTTCTGTATCTTACGGTTATTTTTCTGTTGAGACCAGAAAAGAAAAAATGAACTCCAAGAACATTTGCTTTTATTACTTCCTCAGGACAAATGAGCCAATTACTCTTTCCCTGTATGTGAAAAAAATTCGTGCTTGAAAGTATGGCACTATGATTGACAGAATGAATTGATACTCAACCTAATATTTCTACAGAAATTGTTAATGCAGCTTTTGATAATGCTAAACTAAATGAAAAGAGAACAGTATCGCCAGCTTCAAGTCTGCTATGAACAAGTCATGTGCGTGTTTTCATTGGTCTTTCAGCTTTATTTATAGTATATTTTTGAATCCAGAAATTGTAAACTTACCTATGGCTAAATCATTCAATCTTTCTAGCACCTGGAGTTTCTGTCTTTCTTTTAAAGTCACCTTCATATCAGTATTGTGCTTGTAAAATAAACTCTGTTCCCTCAAGTTTAATGATATATTAAACATAAAATAGGCCATAGAATGATAAATAGAAATCTACATTTATCTGTGTGTGCATGTGTCTATCTATATATCATCTGCCTGTCTTTACATATATACATGTATGATCTATACCGTTAGATACTGAAATTTAGTGTGGTGAATGCAGTGACTACTATGTGCGGAAACAAGTGTGGTTACATACACACAGATATGTATACACACATATGCATATGTATACTTACACATATGTATGCACATATTTTCCCTCTGATAGTCAGATCACTATCCTAACAATGATTTGTTAAATATTCTCTGTTGCTCAGTGATTTGCAATGCTGCTTTTGTCATTGACTAAATCTTTTTTTCTGAGTCAATCTGCTGCTGGATTCTCTCTTCGATCTCTATCTGTAGATTCCCATGTCAACTGCAGATAGGTTTCATCAGTGCAGGTTTATAATACACCTGGGTTTGTGGATGTATGTGCTGCTCATTCCTTAGCACTGTAGAATCAGCTTCTCTGGTACTCAAAAGATCTCTCTTGGCATTTCGATGGAGAATGTCTTCAATTTACAAATTAATTTATGGAAATGCACTTCTTATAATACGGAGTCTTCCTTGCCAAGAAAACAAATAACTCATTTTCCAAATAACTTAATTCTTACTTAACAGAAATCGTTAATGTTTCCACATTTTCTGTAAATTTATATTGTCCATGGCTTGTTAATCTAATATTGAGGAACTTTATTTGTATTTTACTTATTTGGTAAAGCAAATGAGTAGTTTTGCTATCAGTTTATTCCTTGTGTAATTTTTACTTTAATATAAGGAAATTATTAAATGCATATGTTAATTTATTAAGCAACTGTGTTACTTTGCTAACATAAAGTCTCCCTTTTGGTTTTGTGGTTGATTCTTTTAGGTTTTAGTTACAAAATCAACCCTCCTGAGCATTATAAGTCTGCTTCTTCCTTGATCATAAGCATCCATTTTACTTATTTCTGCTGTGTACCACATTGAACAATAGTTTTAGAGTAGCATGAAGGCAAACAAAGAACATGCAGTCTCTGAAAATGTTGAAGGCACAAAAGATGAAAGAGTGAGATGACACAACAGGAGATCTACCTGGCCTGCTCCAAAAAGAAATGGAAGAATGGGGATCATTGGTTCTATACAAGAATCAATTTTGACCCTCCATGCTTGTTTTTGTTTTTTTTTTGCACAAGCTAGGCAAGTGCTCTACCATTGAGCTACATACCTAGCCAGTGGCTTTTTAAAACAATGTCTCACTATATAGCACAGGCCAGCCTTGAACTTGCCATCCATTTGCCTTAGCCTCCCAAGTGCTGAGATTATAGGCACACACCACCATGCTTGGCTTCTGCTGCTTTCTAAAGATACTGAAATATGTCCACTAGTCTGAGTTGAACAAACTCAAGAGTTTCTGCTCTTTGTTGTAACTCAGGATGCTCTAGCTACAACCAGTGAGGAGTAGAAGAGGGGTCTACATTGATTATGAGGGGTATTTCCTCACCCAAAAGACTGCCCATCAATGATGCTCAGATAATATCGTATCTGGCATCCTTCCTAATGTAAAATTAATCATTTGCCACTTGCTGTGATGGACTCATTGAGCAGTTCTTTCAAACTCCGAGAATATCCTATTCCTCATCAAATTTTGCATTCATTTATTATAAATAAGTGTAAATGCTCATTTTCTAAATTTTTTATTTTAAAAAGTTTAATTTAAAAAAAGTAATTTGAACAAAGTGTATCTTATAGATTAACTTTAACCCCCAACTCAGCATTTGTTGTCAGGGCAAAATGGATTGCAAAGGCCTAGGAAGGGTGACTGAGTAGTGTGTGGTTAAGTGTCTGTGAGCAGGCCTGGTTCCGAGAGGCAGCTTCCTGAATACGGGGACTCAGGTTCCCAAGAGCTTTGCTCACTTGCCTTGGTCAAAATGAACTAAGCTGGGCCCTTTGGGTTCTTGCCCTGACTGCATGTCAACATGGGCCTTTGGATAAATCTGAAAATTTTGAAAAGATTTCAAAGGTATGATGAAGTTGTAAAGTGTCATTCTTCGATTGTTTCATCCGATTTTCTTGAGACCAGTAGAATGTATTTCCAGGGTGGCTCTCTGGGGTTTGAGAACAACCATTGCCATGAAACGGTAGAATTGACTGGTGCTTGGAGACCATGAGATGGCAATTCTGCTACTACCTTTAACTGGCTGCCTTCAAACACGTCAGACAGTTCAGGAAAGGCAGTAATTGGTTCTCGAAACTCAGCATAATCTCTAACTCCTCAGGCCACAACGTTGCTCCTTGCTATTTCTTTTTTTTCCTCATTTTCATTAACAAACATTAATTGTACAGGAGGGATCCATTGTGACATTTAGCCTTACATTGAACGTTGGTTGGGTTCGTCTCCTCCATCTCTCCCCCTCATCCCCCTCCCCCCACCTAAAACAATGGCGAAAGGTTTCATTGTTCTATATCATATATGTATGCAAAGCGCTTGGACCACATTCACTCTCCTTCAACTCCTCCATTCACTCTTCCCCTTCCCACAAAGACCTCCCCCCCAACACAAGGCCTGTTTTACAGGCTCGTCCTTCATTTTCTTAATTCCAAAGCCAGAACTCGAAGGGGTTTCTCAATGTACCTAGGATGTGACTAGACAGTACTTTGGTCAGTTTAAGCCCCTCTATTACTTTCCCTTACGCATTGCCTCCTACCTCCTCTTATTTAGCAGCTTTCAGTGCGGATCATTAAGTCTTCTACCTGCACAGATGTGATAGATTTAGATATTGTTGACTTGTCATCATTATCTCTTCCTTTCCCTCCTACTGGAGTTCTATAAAGTGCTTCCACTATTACAAACATGCTCTATATAACTGTGTGTGATCACATTTGTTTTTGTGTATCTGTTTATCCTTTGTGACTGTCTTCCATATATAACCTAAAACACGCGGCCTTTGTCTTTCTGATCCTGACTGATTCACTTAACATGATGTCCTCCAATTCCATCCATTTACCTGCAAACATCATAATTTCATTCTTCTTTATAACTGAGTAGCACTCCAGTGTGTGTATTTGCCACATTTTCTTGATCCATTCATTCATCACTTGTAGGGTATCTGGGCTGTCTCCACAGCTTGGCTATCATGAACAGTACTGCAATAAATGAGTGCACAAGGGTCTCTATTGTATCCTGACTACATTCCTTTGAGTAGATGCCCAGGACTGGTATCACTGGATTGCATGGCAGTTCTATTTTTGGTTTCTTAAGGAATCTTCATATTCATTTCCATAATGATTGTACTAATTCACATTCCCACCGACAGTGGGAAATGCTGATTCCTCATCAGCATTTGTTGTTGTTTGTGTTCTTAAAGATGGCTATTCTAACAGGAGTAAGGTGGAATTTTAGTGTGGTTTTGATTTGCATTTCTTTTATGGCCAGAAATGGTAAGTACTTCTTCATGGATATATTGGCCATTTGTACCGCTTCCTTTGAAAATTGTCTATTTGAGTATTATAAAATCGTAGTTTCCTGGCATGAACCACAATTCTGGTAGTTTACACCCACTTTTTTATTTGAATGAAACAGGGTAAAGTAATTTAAAAAAAAGGGTAATTCAAATGATCTATTCTTTGTTTCTGCCAACACAGGCTCCAATAAATGTTTTCTTGAACCTAACACACCATCTAGGCAATGTCAAATAAGTCAACATAGAAAAGGGAGAACAGAAGCACATCATGACCCCGGACACATTTGCTAAATACTCTAAAATATACTAGGGGCTATGCTACACAGGAGGAAAATATTAATGAACCTGGTGACCAAAGTTTCTTTGATTTAAATATCCTTTTGGTAAATATGTCCTTTTCTACACAATAACAGCATCATGTGTGGCAGGTCAGCTTTACCTGTAGATCTTTGTAGTGGATCAGGAAAGAACTGGAGTAATGAAATTTTAAGCAGAACTTGAGATTTAAGGAAAATCAGACATTCCCAGTGAGTTAGTTTACTCTGCAGGAAAGGTAAGAGGATCCAGTCACAAGGTCAAGAAAATATGAAGAAGGGTGGTGCCATGGAATGAATGTTGGTGTCCCCCAAGTTCATCTGGTGAAACCTTAATTGCTAATGGGATAGCGTTAGGTGGTGGAGCCTTTGGAAGATAACTTCTCTGTCTTGTGAAGCTGCAATAAGAAGGCAGCTAGCTATCTGCAGTGCAGGAAGGGAGCCCTCACTGCATGCTGGACCCACTGTGGTTTTAATCTATACTGAGCTGTGAAAAACAAATTTCTGTTTTTTAAATGACCCATTTATTCTGTTGTAGCAGCCACAGCTCACTAACAGATGAGAAATAGAAGAAAGACAGATTACAAAAATCACCTGTAAAGTGATATCAAATGACAGCATTTCCTCCATGAGGCACTAAGTACTGATCTTAACCTCCACAACTCTATTAGTCTGTTTTGTTGTTGGTGGTGGTGGTAATGATTGCCGTTTTGGGTGTTGGGGATTCAACCCAGGACCTTACATAGGCAGATTGGTTTTACTTCTAGTTGACTAAAGCTGGTGCATTATTCCCCACAAATGTGCCTTTAGATGACCAAAGACATCGTAAGTTTTATTTCTAGAATTTCTTATAGGTTGCAAGTTCAAGAAGAAAACACTTTGAAACTTACAAGAAGTATTCTTCATGTTTCTTGGTAGTAGTGATAAAAATAGGGTTATGGTATAAAATTTAAAGAATACATACACAAAAAATTACCATTGTTGTTTGTGAAATGTCATCATTTAACCCATGTGAATTCCTCTAAAAATTTCATGACTGAGTAGAATATTCCCCACTTTGCACAGTGTTAGTGTCCAAAGCAGTGCTGTCTTGGGAAGCAAAGTGGACAGTATCTTATGCAGAAATGCAAACGTTGAAAGGAATACCACATTCGGTTATAAAGCAAGAGGAGAGCAGAATTTTACCTGTGTCCTGGGAATTTTGCTTTCTTGTTGCAGGCTAGACTGTCAAAATTGGGAATAAGTCCTCAGATCACTAGCAACAGGGGGGCATACGTTCAACAGCTTTACCTGTCCGGGAGATGCAAATGAAAATGAAGCTGAGATCCCATCTCGTCCCAGTCACATGGCAGTCATCAAGGAAAGTACAACAAGCCGCCAAGGATGCAGGGGGTGGAAATGACCCACGCAGCCATCGTGGAAATTAATGTGGAGGCTCCGCGGAAAACTACAAGTAGAACTGCAGTACAATGCTGCCATGCCTCTCCCGGGCATTATCCAAGGGCAAGGAAGTCAGCATACCGCAGAGATGCCTGCACACCCATGCTCATGGAGGCACTATTCACAACACCACGCCCAGGTGTCCTTCAGCGCCTATGTGATAAAGAAAATGTATATGCACACAGTCAAGTATCATTCAGCAATAACGAGGAATGAAATCTTGTCACTGGAAGAAAATGGATGGAACCAAAGGCCATCATGTTGAGCAAAATAAGGCAGACACAGGAAGACAAGTATTGCATGTTTTCTGTCATGTGTGAAATGAGAATTAAAAAAAAATACCTTAACATAGTAGAGATACTTCTACGGAGCAGTAAGAGGATCGGGGGAGACATTCAAAGCTCCCTATTTGCAGGGCTGGAAACATCATAGTGAAATTCATTGCTTTGTGTGAGTATGATATTAATAGTTATAATGAAAAGAGAAGCACTTGTGAATAAGCCCTGAGATCTGTAGCAACCTGGAGGTAGAGAGCTTAGGGGAGCAAGAGAGGAACTGCCAGTTCTGAAAACCAATAGGAATTCTTAAACATTTTCAAAAGACTGCACTCCTGCATTGCATGAAGGGCTATAAAAGAGGATGAACACACAGGGGTGGACTCAGAGCAGCTGATCAACCACCCTCATAATTCCCTTTCCTTAATTTCAAAGTCAGCATGCTCCCACATGATTTACAAAGTATTCATGAAGATGGGAACAACTTTTGAAAAACTCCTCACGGACACCAATGGCTCAGGAAGTAGGGGGACCTCATTCCCAAGAATCCTGAAACTTCTTTCAAAACTGTTGATTTGCTTGAACACAACTATTGGAAGTGATGTTATATAACTTCACAATATCAATTGCACTTTGAAATAAAACCCTCCAATGACTAGACTAACTTTGTGCACTTTCTACAAACATCAGGCTTTTCTGGATCATACCTCACTCAAGAGCTTACTTCACTCGTAGAGGGTGTTACTAAATAATTCATGGATGCGTGAGATATGTTGAATCATTATTCTTTAGATTGCACTGAGATAATGTGACCTGAAGTGAAAGCAGGATGGGAAACATGGCATTATTTTTCCTGTTTTGTTTTTGGTGGTACTGAGGTTCAAATTCAGGACTTTATGTGTGCTAGGCAGGCACTCTACCATTTTCAAGATATTATCTTGTGAACTATTTGCCCAGGCTGGCCTTGAACTATGATCCTCCTCATTCCTGCACCCTGAGTAGCTAGGATTACAGGCATGAGCCACCAGCGCCTGGCTTTTCCTGTATTTTTAATAGCTTTAAAAATACTGTGGCATCTTGCTAAGTAAAATGGAGAGCATATCAGAATGCTATGGAGGAACTTCTGGGACTATCCCTTAGAGAAATAGGGAAAGTTTCCATGAGAGGCAGTGTATAAACGGGCAAGGAACGCAGAGGATAGAGACCAGGGTGTAAGGGCAGACAAGAGTGACACGGAAGGCCAGTGTCATGAGCCAATGCCTCTAGAAAAGAAGGGTTCCTGATCAACCTTTGGAATGTTAAGGACTGAAGAATAAATTAGAAGGGTTACATGAAGTGAAGCTGGAGAGGTAAGCTTGGGGGATGGCATCGGTGACTGAGGGAGATATTCTACACAAGGATGAGGACAAAATTCTTCAACTTTAGCGAATGTTTGCAATTCTTGGAGGGGTGTGGGACAGCACTGCTCAAGCATGGATTTCAGTGACATTAGGGCAAACACTTGAAAAGTACATGATCGCATATAAAATTGGCAGCGAAGGACTTAGTCTTAAGTGGAGTGGATAGATAGCAAACTGAGGAAAACAAAGATTCCATGGAATTCTTAACCTAGCAAGATGAAGCTCAGCTTTGGAATCTGTAAGAACACTAGCAAAACTTGCAAAAATCAACTCAGTCATACGGAAGACCACTTGAGACCACATGCCAGTGCGAAGGGAGGACACCCAATATTGTTATTGATGAAGACATTTGTTAAATTGCTTAAGGCTAAAGGGTCCTTTAGAATCTCCTTATCAACCACAAATGCTAGCTGGACATAATGAAATAAAAACCAGTGGAGGAGAGGAAAATATGGAATTCTCCTAAGCAGAGGAAATAATGGTTTTTATTGACTTAAAAGTGCTTGCCAAGAATTTTACTGAAAACAAAAGAATCATATAGAAGCACACAAGTAGGAAATATAACTGACCCAAAAAATGGAAGAAAAAAGTAGACTATCCCCAGGGCTTTATCCATCACAAATGCCACAAGATGATCTAAAAATAATGCAGAGCCTTCAAGGAAAGGGGTGCAGGTGTTGTTTGTAGTCATATTTAAGTTCACGAGTGAAGGTGAAGCTAACTCAATAAGAAGAAGAAAAGGTAGGTAATTTAAGTAGCTGGTGCTGGTAGGTGCTTAAATAAGTCACGTGACATCAAGTCAGTGGATTAATATATATCAAACATAAAAGGTCATGAAAAGCATACAAATTTAGCAAATCTATTAAATATTAACCACTAAAATAAGATTTATTGTAAGTAGGATCATAATGCATAAAATGCATTTTAAATTGTGCTGTGATGAAATGCATGCATGTGTTTATAACAACTCTCTGCAGAAGCTCATTAGGATGCTTGTCTTTCCTCTTCACTATCTCAGATATAATTCTATTTTTCACCTGCGTTCACTTTATTTTATTTACTTATTGATTTTACTGTTTTTTTATTTTTAATTTTATTTATTTATTTATTTGCATGCTGGGGATCAAACTGAAGGCCTTGCACATAATAGACAAGTGTTGTGGCACTAAGCTACATCACTAGCCCTTTCCTGAATTCATTTTAAACAGGGAAACTAAACTGTATTACTTGATTTACTTATGTTTGGTTCATCAGCAGCCAACAGACATTTACTCAAATAAGCTTACGAATGAAGATCAGTTACTTTCAATGTGTTCTTAGACTAGAAGGAATCTTAGATGCAAACACCCAGCCATCATCAGGACAACTTCAGGAATGCTGGTTCCTTTCCTTTGTTTTGTTTTTGTTTTGGTCTTTGTTTTATTGTTGTGCTGGGTGGGAGTACATTGTGGCATTTACAAAAGTTCTTACAATATATCAAATATATCACACTTGAATTCATCCCCTCCATCATTTTGCTTTATCCCCCTCCCTTCTTTCCTGGAATAGTTTCAACAGATATCATTTTTCCATTTACATATGTACATACATTTCCGCCATATTCCTCTCCTTCACCATTTCCCCACCTCTTCCCCCTCCCGCTGGTCCCAATCCCCTCACCTCCCCAGGAAGGACCTGTTCTGCCCTCCTGTCCTCCAATTTTGTATAAGAAAAGAAAACAAAAAAGAAAAAAATGACATTTTTGCTTGTTTAAGATAGCTACACAGGGAGTTTCCTTCTGGCACTTCCATGTTTATATGTTATAGCCTGATTTGGTTCATCTCCTTTATTTTTCTTCTGTCTCCTATATCTTACATTTTGGGGTCTGCTCCTTTCTGCTTGTTACCAGAGTTTAAATTTTCCTCCCCACCTCTCTCTACAGCTTGACCTCTGGGTGTCCTTGTAGTGTGTGGCATCATTATTATTACTTCACTTTTTCTTTCCTCGTTCTCTTCCTATGTTGCTGAAGACTCCTTTCTCCCTCTTTGTTATTTTGTCTTACCTTATGTTATTTTAAAAGAGTTTTAAATTTTCATTAGCTTTTTATTTGAATTATTATTTTACCTGTACAAATTTTTCAAGTACGGTGTTATAATTTGATACACATATACAGTGTGTAATGATCAAATAAGAACAGCTAACATTTCCACTTCCTTAAATTTAAGATTAGCACATAACAATTGTACATTCTTACGGGTTGCAGTGTGATATTTCTATTCATGTATACAGTTTGTAATGATCAAGTGAGAATAATTAATATTTCCATCTTCTCATCATCATTAACAATGTGTTTATAACTTTCAATCTCCTGTTTTCTGCTTATTCATAAAATGTGTAAGAGGTTATTGTGCACTAGTCCACCCATTGTGCCGTAGAACACTAAAACTTGCACCTTAGGGGTTGCTTGGATACCGCTTCTCAGCCTCTAATGGGGTTTATTATCCCCATCACACAATCTGATTGACTCTTATTAACATCCACATATAGAAGAGTTCTAGTGTTTTGTGGCTGAAATTTGTGGAAGAAGCCTATCCCAGCACACTTCATCATTTTACACTAGACCACATTGAAGGGGGTCTCGCCTCTTTTCTCCTTGTGGGTCAGATTCCCTCCTCTGGCACAAAGAGCACTATTCATGGCATGAAAACAAGATACTCGATAGTACTTCTTTCACCATGTTTGGAGGGCAGGGCAGTGAACGTGGCACTCACTGCGATTGAAAATCAATAGGTAAAACCATTGAACATTTTAATAGTAGACATTTAGTTAATTGCTTCTTGTCATTATGAATCATGGTGTCAATTGTAAAGGCATTGCCCTACCAGTGACAAAAACTAATCCTTGCTTCTAATCACATCTCATTCATTTCTCTGGTCTTGTTTTCCCTTGACACCAGTGGAAGATTACAAAAAAACATATGTTCATGAAACACATGAATTGATGAAAATAACCGTAATAATACTCCTTATGCAGTCATGTGCCATGAACTTGTCACTCACTTAATCATGGTAACAATCTTAGGAGCTAAGCTGATTAGTGTTGTGTTATGTGTAACGGATTCTGAGCTCAGGATAGTGAAGTAACTCACCGCAGTCACAGAGCTTATAAGTGGCCAGCCATCTCCTGGGTACAGCCTGTGTGCTGGCTTCAAAGCAGGGCTCTTCCATAGTTTGACCTTCTGAATGCATTACAGTGCAAAACACATGCACATCATTAAGAAAGAAAAGCAGAAATTAAACTGAGCTCAATTTTCTGTGCACTTCTGATAAAAAATGAATTTGCTAAAGCATTTCCTAGAAAAATTGCATAATTGGCATCTAGCTTATAGAGTGAGAGATGATAACAGCTAATTGTGAGTTATAGACATGGATAGAGTGGTAATTAGCCATGTGCGTTCATATGGGGGACTGCCTCTCCATATTATCGTGTGTTCCTTTGTGGTCATAAAAAGGGAATTTGTATTTTAAACACATATCACCTGCTTCCCATCCTCCCATTTTCTCTCTTCCACATTTCCTGCATATCTATGCATACCTCATGATGTGAAACCAAACAATAACTCCAAGTAATAAAAAAAAATCACTGCAGCTTCATATGTCCCTGGAAGAAAATAATCATTGTCACCTTGCCCTGTACTGGAGTGCAGGTTGGCAAGGAAACTTAAAGTTGATGGAAGAGCAGAAACAATGAGAAAACAACCCAGAACTACATACCACAGCGACTCATCCTTGAACAAATTTGAAGCCTATTATAGAATGAAGTTAAATGTACCAACAACCCAACCCAATCACAGCTCTGTTCTTTTCAGTCCCAATATTATAGATGACAATCCAACTTACTTCTGTCTCCAACAGGTCCATGTTTATTGGCCCCTGACTCATACTAAGAAAGACTTTCTTGATTTCATGTTCTTCTGCCACTTTCTTGAAATTAATAATATTTTCCAACAAGAGGCTCTGCATTTTCATGTTGCGCTTTTCCCTGGAAATAACCAAACCAACCCAGTCCTAACTTTTCCACACGTGATGTCAGCCTTCAACACATTGGAGTAGAACATCCCACATCAAGGTTTAGGAAACTCTGATTATTGACAAGACTCTCTCAGGTGTGCTTAGGGTTAAAACTTTTTCATAATCTTCTTCAGACACCATTGTTTACTTGCCCTTCTCATTCCCTCATGAATTGAATGTAAAATTTTCCAGAAGCTACATGACATGTGATATTACAATGGATTGAGTGCAGAAGCAGATGAGAGAATCCAGCTGCCTTTAATCAGGCTCAGTAAAAAGATTTGCACAACTGCAAAACAATGCTAGTCCACTTGCTTTAAAAAAGTACCTAGCTTAACAAAAATAGTTTCATATAATATGGTTATTTTTAATGAAAATGTTTTGTATTTTGTGGTTGTTTTAATAAAGTTCTTTTTATATTAAACTACAAAGAGCTTACCTCTTATGTTATTATATATAAATCTGATATAATAAAAACACTTCAAATGCTAATAGGTTTTCATTTCTATTCTGCAATATATAGCCCACAGTAAACACATTCTCTGAGTTTCTTCACTTTTGAAGCTTATTTTTACTTGACAATAATTGTACGTATTTATAGGGAGACAATATGATCATTTGGTACATGTATACAATATGTAGCAATTAAAGCAGGAGACTTAGCAGTCCCATCTTCTTTACCTTTTCTCTTTTTTTGTATTTGGAATTTGCAGACTCCTTTTCTAGTTTTCTAAATAAACTTTATTACAAAACATTATAATGTATAGTCACTGTACTGTGCTATAAGAAGAAAAAATGGTCTTGAAACCATTAATTTCAAATTAATTTTTGAAAACTGATGAGTTAGAACACATTGCCTCCTACCCACTCCTTACAATAAAAACCTAGGGAAGCTAGATGTGGTGGTGCACACCTATAATCCCACTCTTTGGGAGGCTGAAGGAGGAGGATCACCAGGGCTATGTAAGGAGACCCTGTCTAAAAAAAGAAAGAGAGAGAGAAACTTAAGAAAGATTAAAACACTCTCACTAAGCCAATGTGTGTTGCCTTGACAATCAACGGGTGATATCTCATATGAACTTGAAAAAGATCCCTGTTCTTCTCTGCTGTGGGTAGACCATCATTTCTAAATTTCAGAAACACAAATGAAATGTAAATAGCTTTCATGCTATGTAAAGGTTTCTCATCTGTATTCTTAAGAAAGTTCAGTAAGGAGGGTAATAAGATATCATGAGGCACAAGTTGAAACAAAATGCTCATAACATAGTCTGTCTTTACCTCCAAAGGATACATTCCAGGAACCCCAGCAAATGCGTGAAGTTACAGATAGTACCAAACCATATTTTAGGGGGTATTTTTGAAGTATCTATGTTTTGGGTATTTTTTTCATGCACACATTGCAGCACGGTCACATAATGTCAGAGTTAGTCTGCCTTTCAATTAATTATTCTCTGGTGTCTTCCTTGCATCATTGCCCTTAACCTTGAGGCTATTAAGTAAAATAGAGGTTACTTGAATACCAAGCACTGTGATACTGTGATAGTCAATTGATAACTAAGATGGCTACTCGGTGACTAATGGTAGCATATACAGTGTGGAAACACTGGTAAAAGGATGATTCACTGTAACCACAAAAAGCAGTTGTGCAACAAGAAAGAGGGGACAAGACTTTACATGTGCATAATTGTGTGTTTTTCTGCTATACTAAGATATTTGCAAGGAAGCCAAGTGGCAATTCTGCTTCCAATGGGAGTTGGTGAGTATGATGCAGACTAGTTGTTATCAAATAAGTTCACATCTCAGTGGCTTGATACAGCCACATTCCTTTCTTCTGTATGCAAAAATGTCCCATAGCAAGTGACTTTGGATGACAGTTCTTTACAACAGGGTTTCTTGTGTTAACATATCCTTGTTGCAGGCAGACTCTGATTTGCACATCTAACATGAAGTAGAGAGTTTCCATTTTGCACAAGCCCCCAGAGGATGCCTGAAACTGCTGGTCCAGGACCAAACATTTTAAGGTCATGATCCAACTGTGTGGGTCTCAGATAAATGTCAATGTCATCTCTCATTTCTAACACCAGTAAGAAGTGAGATTGGTGAGTTCTATCCAGCTTCTTCAAAACATAGATACTTAGATACTGGTATATATAATTTACTTGGTGATTTTTTGTTTCCATTCAGATGTGTTACATGCATTGTTTGGAAAGGACCTTTTGTCTAAGTTGCACAGCCTTTCCTATTTTTGTGTTGATAGCTCAGAAAAATAAAGTCTTGCTATGCTTAGAATTGTTACAGTATCCACACAGGAAGGCACTCAAAATTCATGAAATTTTCTGCAGTTTATAACTAGATCCAGAAAACTTTCTTCTTAAAAAGGCCCTGCCTTCTCTTGATGCCAAGAAGTCAGTGTTAGGTGTCTATAATGCAATATAAACAAGAAAGCAAATTCAAATGGCCTCACGAGAAAATTATTTTAATCCATGCTTATATGACTATGTAAAATGTGGTTCTATTTTATAACACATAAAAAAATTAAATATGGATGATCTTTAAAGAGAGCCATTTACTTCTAAATTCATTTAAATAAACTTTTAATTGATATACATCTTATTTTCCTATCTAAGCACCCAAAGATTTGATTAAAATTTTATTGACTCTGCTATCTGCCATTTTATGCAATTACTCTCCCTTCTTTTTATGTCTCCTTAAAGAAAAGCTGCAAAGATAATACATGGATAACATTGAAGGGTTTTACAACCAGGCAATCTTCTCAGTTTTACAATGCTTACACTTTTATAAAAGTTTCAGTCAGAAAAATCAAAACCTGAATTTTGAGAGAGGGATGTTAAATCCTATGGTAGACATTGACTATTTCTAACTACTAGTTTGGAAGATGGTAACATACACAAAGAAACACACACACAAACATACATATACTAACTTACTGTAAAAAATAAAACATCCATTTCTGATTGGCTGACCTCATCTGCATTTCTAGATCCCTTGACATATTGTATGTGGCTGTCACATGCCCTACAATGGCAGGATAGGCTATACAAACTCTGCTTCTATAAAAGCTGATTAAGGAACTCGTGCTAAATAAAACAAAATGAGAAATTATATAAGATCCTTCAATAGATGCTAACTCTGACCCAAATCTATTTATTCCCTGAAGATGTAATTTCTCAGGTAAATAATGAAAGTCTGTGGAAACTCGGTCTCATGAGGTAATGTTTTACCAGTCTTAGAAAGGAAACACGCGGTTCTTGTTTTCTGAGTTGCGGAGACAATTCGATAAGGACACATTATTAAAAGATCTGTAGGACTGGACAAGGCCCATTGTCCCTTCCAGGAGAAGTGTTTATGTCAATGCAGGCATCTGAGGATGACAAATGTGTAAAGGGAAGGCATTTTAGAGAACTTTTATAGAAAAGCAAACATCTAAACTGTTTAATAAAAATCAACTGAACAAGTGGGAAGGCAGATCGAATTTAATTAAATCAAATTGCTTGACAACTCAAGAATGAAACGTATCCACCCAAAATTGAGTTTCATTGTGTGGTGTCATTTCAACAAAAACAAACAAACTGATAGTTTGTCTACTATCAGTATCCCAAAGAGGAGCATTTTTGTTTCTTGATAATACTTCATGTTGACAAAGTGAAAAGGAAGCAAACATTGTGGTGACAAAGAAATAAAGACAGCTGAGATTGCTCAGTCTCTTGCAAAGAAAATAAACAAGAAGAGGAGAAAATCAGAGGGAAACCTTTTAAAACCCATGAAAGTGCTCCAACACGGAAAACCTTAAAGGTCCAGTATTTTCCTAGATTTTTTTTTTTGTAGAACATGGGCAATAATTTGTATTTCTTAGCAATCTGTTAGTAGAGAAGCAGAGTACATATATAATGAGAGCTCTTTTAACTAATATGGCAGTCATTAGTTTCAAAATTAACACTAAAGTTCAGAATGTGGATTGGACATAGTGGTTCACACCCATAATCCCAGCTACTCTGGAGGTGGAAAATAGGAGGACTGCAGCCTGAGGCCAGTTGAGGCAAAAACATGAGGTCCTATCTGAAAAACAAAAGGCCAGGGGGGCATGACTCAAGTGATAGAGCAGTTGCCTAGACATTCAGTATGAAAAAAATTAAATATTAATTTGCAGATTCAAAGAAGAAATTTGAATCCATAAAACACAAGGGAATATTAAAGTATTTCCTCTGGAAAAAAATCTCTAATGACATTATCTTAGCATTTTATATTTCTCCTTTATCTGTGTTCTTTCCCTTTAAAATGGGACACACATTTAGCTGGCATAGTCCAATAAACTAGGAATTTGCTGCTTTTCATCTAACTGTTCATTTTTGTCTCAATCTCATTAACTTCTGAAACATATTTCACAGCTTAGTAGTACCACGTGTTCTTCCATTTTCTAATCTTTAAAGAAATAAAATTTTAAAGGCAAAATCAGTAAGATATTCAAATAAGCTTCTTAGCATCACTGCACAAAGATAACAAGTCTGTCAAAAGTTACCACGAGTGGCAAATAATTCTTGTGGGTCACACGATGCAAGAAAGCACAGTTTACCATATTTGTGCATAAACACAGATATTGAACATATCTCAACACATAAGGGAACATACATGTGTGAATACTGAATTGCATATTATCTATTTATATTTATATTTATAAATTCTTTTCAGATGAAAGAGCAAGGTATAATATTCTTGACATCAACAGTCTCAAGGCTATTATATCCTTTCATATTTTGAATAAAAGTCTGCTTCTCAAATAAAAGTCTGAGTCTTTTTTACTCAGGTGATGTGACAATTCTTGACTAAATGTCTGTGTCCAGGGAGTATAATTTCCTGCTTGGCTAAGTTCAATGTTATAAGTTCCACTATAGAGTCTGAGTTCTACTCAGACCTCCCAGAAACGCTGGGCAGAATGTAAGGAAATACTGGTCCTGCCAAAGGAAAACAGTGGCTGTTACCAGGGGAAAGAGCTCATGAAATAGAAGGGACCCAAAAAAGACCAGTATCTACCAAATAAAACCAACCAGTGGTAGAGAACTATGACTCAAAGCCACTGACTTGTTATTTGCCATTTTTCTCTTCCACTACATGATCTTCACAACAGATCTTTCGTTCCGCCCTGATAAAGGGTGAAAGAGCCCATCAGACCATGTGATGGATTAAGGATAACATTGCTACATCAATCTTTGCTCCTAACTAATTTGAAGGGTCATTTGATTTCTTGTATGACCTATTCCCCTCAAACTGAGTAAGACAATAAATTCTGATTTGAGAGAAATAAAAATGTCTTATGAGTGCAACCTGTGGCAATTGGTTGGAAGAAGCTAAAGGACATTGAAAGTTTTTGAGTCCCCTCAATGAAAGAACAAAAGCCCTGGTGAGACAGGGTGTGTGTAGGAAAGAAGGGTTTCAGTTACACTGAAAGCTTAGAAGTAGAGCTCCAATGCAGATGGTGGAGAAAGTGAAACCCAAGCTTGGGTGGGTAATTGTAGTGGAGAGCACTGATGTCACACATTGTGTCTCAAAGACCTTCATCCTGCTACTTAGAGAATCAACAGTAGCTGACCTGAGATTGCGTGTCTCTCTCATGGATATATCCAAGGTCTCCACCGCTCCACAGGAAAAAAAGCAAAACAAAACAACAACAAAAAAACCCTTTACTAAAGAGATTGGGTCAGATACAAAGCAGCTGTATCCTTTCAAATAAATTATCCATTTTAAGGCAGAACATCCCAGATATGACCAGGTTTCCTCTCCTTCACAGTTTATAATTCAGGATAGATAGTCCCTTCCCTGGCCAAGTCTGGGCATAGGTTATTGTTGTTGTTGTTTAAAGAAAGAATGTGTCCCACACTCCCACCTACCAATTTCTATTCTCAATAGCCTGGAAATAACCTGTTCTGGAAATACAGACAGATTTATAAGCCATTATGTAACTAAACATAGTGGTATGATTTTCCTACTAGACACAACAAATTCCAGTTGCTCATATCAGAAACAAAAATCAAATGGGAAAATAAGGTTGGGGGAGGAAGTTGCTGATTTCTAAGTTCCACAAATGTAAACCCACAAAGCACAAAATAATGAGAGGAAGTGGCAAAATTGGAAAGAGAAGGAAACTAACAGCAACGCATGTGTATGGGAAATAGTATTGATTCTTACAAGCAGTGGGAAACTGTGAGGCTGAGAACAGCTAGGTAACTGCAATGAATAAGACCTGCTACTTTATAAGGACAACCAAATAGTGACAATATTTGATGTAGACTTTTGTCATGCAACAATCTAAGTTTTTATAGCAAGTTCTTTGAAATAATAAATATGTATTTTATGCTTCTAGAGCAAGAAAATGAAACTTAAAGCAACCTTTGTCCTCATTTATAAAAGCAAATACATGGATTTGGTAAATGTCTTTTTTCCTCAATGATGAAGCTGAAATAAACTAGACTGTGAAAAATGCAATAAGCAGAACAAAAAATTCCGATGAGAATATATCAAGAATAAAAGGACTCGATTGATTGATGACAGACTAAATGGCAAATCTACTCTTATCTGTTCATTGATCCAGAATCCCAGTTTACATACAGCATCGGTAAAGCGGGTAAATAAATGATTGTGTGAGTAACCATAAGTACACTTCCTTCAGAATATTAATACAACCACTTTATTAGAGAAATTATTAGGGCCTCTCAAATAAATAAATTGTCCATGTGACCAACTAGATATGCCCTAACAATTTTTCTCCATGTATAAATTTGTGTAATCAAGGAGATTCTTGTGTATCTCAAGTTCTTAGTGTACTGAAGGAGAAGAACATGTTATATGCATGGTTATGTCAGAAGGAAGACAAAAATGAATCCATTGCTCTACATTCAATCTCTTAGCCCAGATACCTATGGAGCTTGGGGTCCTGGAGTAAAATAAGACAAAGTAAGGAAGAGATAATGCAGTCCACACAATATGGCGTGGCAACGATGAAGCAATCTTTAAAAGTAAGACAGTTGCAGCAGGAACTTATTCAAGTTCACACATACAAACATCAGTAAAGATGTAAAGCTCTGGACCTGGATTAGGAAAGAAGAATTCACCCAGTTCTGTCAATACCAAGCACTTAACCCTCATTAGTCTCAATGTCTTTACTTGAACATTGCAGACAAAAAGCCTTATAGCGAGTTGGATTACCCAGTGTACGCTGTGCAATGATACACCTGACCTGAAAGCACTCATGACAGTTCTCCACATTTTAGCCCTTGACCAGTGAGATTTCACTTCTCTTTCTTCTAAGAAATATTGAGGGTCATTATTAGTCAGTTGCGGCAAACCCTCTCTTGTGATTCTTGTGAAAATTAAATTCATCTGGTGCATTCCATCCCATGAACCCTAGTGTTTTTCTGGTTATCATTTCTGTTACTCTTGCATGAAAGGCAATAGATGATGCGTTCTTTAAATTGAGGGAGTGGGGAGGTAGTTGGCAGATGCAGACATGTGTCCGAGGCTACCAGTCCTCCAAGACACTAGGCAACCGTGCTTTGCAGCTAGGCTGGAGTCATCCACTTAATCATCCACTCAACAAGCATATACCAAGGCCATCATTTGGCCCAAGCATGGTAGTAGACTGAGAAATGTTTTCAAAAATTAGAAAAATGAATTTGACTCTTCCAAGCATTTTTCTGTTATTCCAAGGGCTTAGGAGATTCTTTAAGATCAGTAACAAAGTTTTCCAGCATAACTGACAAAGGTTAACACAATTGCCACATGTAAGATGAACAATCCACGAATGAACAAAAATTCCTCTCTGTAGAAGAACTGAGAAAGGATTGCTCCTCAGATTTTGTTCTAAATTACCATTTTTGTGGTTACTCGGTAACATTTCACATTAATATTACTTTGCAATATACAATCTTAAAGATCATACTTCTAAGGCAGTGTGTCTGTCTGACCAGCACAAGTCTAATTTCATCTATCCCCTTTCAGTGAAATTTTGGTGAATTTTGAGCAAATGGATCAATTTAATTCAATATTGTGCATCAAAAAAAGAGAGTGGGAGCAATCTGCGTTTAATGGGTAAAAGAAAGCAGAGTCCTATTCTCCAGGAATTTGCATTATAAACATAGGAAATACCTATGGACATTTTTTAAACAAAAAATTTAATGAGATACCCTGGAAACACTGCAACTCTAAACCATTAGAAAAGATGGATTTCACACATTGGAGATGTCCTTATTCCCATCTATTCTTGATCTCTAGCCACTAAATAGATTCCACTGAGTTATTCAATGATAAGTAAAATTGAGCCAACCCAGCCATCATATATCAGCTATCTGTGAACTGGAATAATATGTTCACTAGAGCATTTAATGTGGGATTTTAAAGAAATTCACAACATTTTCATAGTCTCTATCCCTGAAAAATAGAAAAGATAAAGTTTTTTTTGCTTGGAGCTCTCCGAGCAGCCCTTAAGGCTTCCACTTGTTTTGACAGCATCTTTGGGTCCTATTATTACTTCAGTCCTCAGTGTGATGGATTTTAAACACACTGGAATGGCAGTTGGAGATTTCATTGTTGTGACCAGATGCTTCTGAATACTTTTCTTTCATTAAAATCGTTCTGAAAGTGGATGACTTAACCATGATGAGAGGGGGCACATGTTAAACCCCAACTTCCAACCTGTACAGTGCCATAAAACACCTCTGGACCCAGTGCCCACCGGCAGCAGAGACAGACGTAAAGAATGTCAGTGCTGGCTAGCACACCTTTCGGCAACTTCCCGTTTTATCCTTTGATACTAGCTTGGTCTATAACGTCCCCAGAAATATGATTTCACTTTCTCTTTGCCTCCTGTCCCCTGTTTTATTTTTCAATCTTCTTGGGGAATGTGAGCTGCTGTAAAACTACAGTTAAAATATTTACATTTCACTGTTAGAGCCCTTGATTTGAAACACTCATTTCACACCTTAACCCACTGCTTAAATGCACTGCCAAGACTGGGGGGCAACACTAATCCCAAGGAGCACCAACAGTCTAGAACTTAGTGAAGGAGAAGGGTCCAAACAGATATATATATATCTTTTATATCGCTTCCTGCCCAAGCAGCTCATGGTGGAGTCATCTGGAAGTTTGTTTAAAAAGAAGAAAAAGAAAGGAAGGAAGGGAGGGAGGGAGGGAGGGAGGAAGGAGAAAGAAGAAAAGAAAGAAAGAGAGAAAAAGAAAGGAGGGGGAGGGAGAGAGGGAGGGGGAAGGAGGGAAAGAAGGAAGGAAGGAAAAGGAGAAAAGAAGGAAAGAAAGCGATAGTGTTATTGCAAGGGGAGTTACATAATTCTGTGAAATATTTTTAGAATCATTTCCACAGCGTGAAAACTAACTGAGGAAAGAATTAAATTAATAATGTGCGTCTAGCTTCCTGGCGACACAGTAAGCTTTCTGAACTGTGGGATATGCTTTCTCTTTAGGTGGATCACTACCCTAGCTTTTAATATTTCATGTCTGACAATGCGTAGAAAATGTCATGTTGTTTTCATCTCTTTATTTTTAAGCTTGGGAGTCATAGGGGAAAGGAAGGGATCTGCTTCAGGCTGCCCAAATATTGCCAAAAAGGCTTCTTTTTACCATTCAGGATTCCTCAGAATCTGCTTTTCCTTGCATCCAGGTTGAGCAAATGCTGTTCCGTTTTCAACACTTTTTCTACCTGCCTCACTCACTCTTCTCAAGATGAGAAGAAATCTGCAAATATCAGTAGAGCGACACATTTCACCTTTCTTCGTGTGGTGTTGTTTTTCACTCCCAGAATTTTCTTTCTCCCTCAGTGGGTGTGTTTCAGTAGTAGAGTGCCCCCCCCACACCCCTGCTTTCTGTTGAATCAAACCTGATTTCTTTTTCTTCCCCTTGGGTAACAATTTTATGTTTGCAGGTTTTGCTTCATCTGTAGTCAGGAAGACTATGTTACGCATTTACAGGGCGTGGCGTAATGCTTTGCTTCAGGTATGTACCCACTGGCCAATCTCCCCCGACTTTTCTTCTAAACCAGAAGGCAAGAGGCGACCAGCATACCTATTCTATAGCCATCCTTCCTTTAGGATGGCCTGAAAAACACACAACTGTGACTACCACCTCCTTTGCTTCTTAACAATTAAAGGACCATTAACCGCACAGCTGGGGTTTGGATAGGTGAAAAAAAGTGGCTGTTTGTGGGAACAGCAAGAGGTGCCTATACTTTGTCAGTTGACAAAAACATAGGTGGAATCCCAAAGTATTATTTCTTGCAAATGCTTCACTTTTGTGATTCAGGGCAGAAAATAAAGCAGCTCAGGAAAGCTGGAGACTAAGGAGGCCAGGCAGACTTTTTCTCTTTTTTTCTTGTCTTTCCTGCATGTATTTGGGCATGTAAGTCTGGAAAGAATGAAGCTTCTTGTACCTGCAGACTGGCCCATGATTGTTGAGTGGCTTTAAAACTGTCCCATGAGATTCTGCAACAAGAATTTTGGGGCACTCACAATGACTATGAGGCCAAGAACTTTTTTTAAGAGGGGAATTTTGAGTAACAAATTAATAAAATGCCTCTCCCATGCTGGAATCCTGAATTGTATCAAAAGGCAGTGCATATTTGCCAGTATCTTTCTATATATTTTAAATCATCTGTAGGTGACACGATGCAAATGCTGTGTAAATAAGTGCTTTGCCATGCTGTCTAGAGATTAATGACAAGCAAAGAGTCTGCACATATTCAGTACAGATGCAGCTATTTAAGGTATTTTCTGTCAGTGTTAGTTTAATCCTCAGCAGAATCCTGGATACACAGGGCTGAGGGTGCATCTCCTTGTAGTCATGGAATTTTTCTCCCAATAGAAGACCTGACTTCAGTTAAAATCACTGAGCAAATATTTTTGAATTGTTCCATTCCCATTAACCCCAGGCTAGATTTTGCCTTACTCCTATAAGGTAATCACACACTTAGATCAACAGCGCCAGCCATGCAGAAGTGCCTTGAATTCTGCAAATGAACTCACTTTGCCTTTCTGAGACTCTGAGGAAGTATTCTAAGGTTAACTATGACTTCATTTACAACTCACCGTAAGATAAAGATTAATAATGGGTTAATTTGCAAAAAAAAAAAATTTTCTTAAAGTCCACCTTTGCTTGAAGGTATAAAATATCTTAGAAACAGCCCAGTCTTAAGATTACAAAACATAAACTCAATCTTTTGCATAAGAAACAGACATTATGCAGGCTGGATTAAAATTTGCAATATGGCAACAGACTTTTATATAATGATTGACTTAATTACTGAGCACATCTTAAATCTGTGTTTTGTGCTTATAAATATAAAAAGAATCACTCATGGTAATAAAATTATGGATCATAAAATGTGTATTAAACAGCTACTAAGAGAGAGAACTATGATTTTTGGGTTTGTGAGTTTCTATCCAGATTTTAAATTTTTTCAAGGACAATGATACTCTTAAAATATTCTCTAAGTGCCAACACTTCAGAGCACTGCCTCTGAGCAGACAGGCTATAATTGTTAAGAATGCATCTGAGGAACTCAAGGAAAAGAAAGTACTTGACATTTATTTAATTGTGCTACGTTGAAAAATGAACAGCTGTCAAAGTGGATATTGCAATGATTAGCAGACGGTATATGTATGCAGCAATAAGGTCTGAATTTGAACTCATTACCTTTGGAATTCAACAAGGTCTCTTTGATGAGCCAGACTTTGGATAATTTTTAGATAACAAATTAGCTGTGGAGTTTCTTCTGCAGAATTCAAGTAGCTGACAGCTTGACATGCCAGAAACTCCATGCTTCTTTCACATATTGGACTGGCTTTTGTTGTGGAAATGAGTCTTTCTTTCACCAAGTAAAGAGCATTACTTGTATTACAAAAAGCCTACACTTGCAGTGTGGACTCCACTTCTTTTTCTGTGAATAACTAGTGTTAAACACAGGGAGTAGAATTGTGTACCCTTCAAATACACACGTGGAAGACCTACTCACTGTTTGTCAGAATGCGACCTTATTTTGGAAATAGGACCATTGCAGACATAATTGGTTAAACTGAAATAAAGTCCGTCGTGTGGGCCCTAATCCAGTATTACTGGAGTCCTCATAAAAGGGGCAAATTTGGGAGGGCCATGCACACAGGAGAATGCCATGTACAGCTGAAGGCAGAGATCAAAGCAATAAGTCAAGGAACATCAAAGATTGCCAGCAAACCACCAAACCAAAATTAAACCCTTAGAAGGAGTCAATGTTACACCCTGATTTAAGGCTTCTATACCCCAGAATTATGAGACAATAAACTTCAGCCAAAAATCATATCTAATTCCAGAACTTGAACTCAAGTTTTTCTATGAGCAACACAGAGGAAGAAGTTGTTGTGTTCAGTTATGGTAGAATATTTGAACTGTAAATCTATGCTAAATACAAGAAATTTTATAGAAGTGGTGAGTAGAATGGTGCTTATTGGATGCTGGAAATTGGAGAGGAGGGGGATTGGAGAGAAATTGGTTAATTGGGTGTAATGTTACATTATGTAGGAAGAGTGTCCTCTGGTGTTCTATTGTTCTATTTGGTTGGCTATGGTTAACAACACTGTACGGTATCGTTCCCAATAGCCAGAAGGAAAGAGTTTTTAATACACTTGTGGTGAGTACCACAAGGAAGTGATAAATGGATGAGGAAATAGGTATGGAAATTACCAACATAATCATTCTACGATGTGTCCATGTTTTGTAGCATCTCACTCTACCCTGTAAACATGGACAGTTTTTACACATCAATTAATTTTTAAAAAGAAATTTTAAAGTAAGTACACTAAATCTACCTAGAGAAATTAGATTAGATTGAGACTTTGAAGTTTAAGGTTTTGAGCCCCATTGTCCAACCTTCTGAAAGTTAGGAAATGAGCATCAAAGTCTTTGGAGAAAGAGCATTTCCCACGGCAGCCACGGTAGAATTGAAATTTGCTCTTCCTTTGCGGCTTCATTTCTTCTGGTAGAGACAGCTTTACAGCACAAATGAAGCAAAGTCTCCAGCTGACATGTCAATTTCTCACTTTGGAGAAAACAACCTATAGATCACATATGGGGTGTCGAGCCCTTTTTCTGGCCATCGCTGAAGTGGTCATTTGTCCCTTATCCTGAGATTTCACATGACCCTTTCTGACCAAGTATTCACTGGGCATCTGCTGTCCTGATCTTCAATGTCCCCCGCACAGCAAGTCGACGAGGACCAGTACAACACACTGGACCCTAAACCTTTGCTACTGACAACACAGATGGAAAAAGACTCCAAACAGGTTTTAGGTGTGACTGCTCTGCAGGTCCACACTCTAAATCCTGGACAGATCCACCCTCTATGACAAAACGACTCTGTGTAGCCTTAAAAAATGTGCTTCTCATTTACTCAACTGCAGAGAACATGACTCAGCATTCCAAGTTGCTGTACTCTGAACTCCATCCCCTTTGCAACATGGTCAGACCTCCCATTATCTTCCCCAAAGGCCAAATATGGCAGACATACTAAGGCAGCTCCTTCGCTGGGAGACATGGGCCTCTCCCGATGAGCAACTTTGGAGGGCCTAGAACAACACAGGAATCTTTCTATTCCTGTCCTCACTCTTTTTCTCATAGTCACACTAGCGTTTCCCTCTGGTGGCTCTCTCAGCCTTCCTAGGGTGACATTGGTCTTGCCTGTCGTGGATATTTCTTCTGAAACTATTGTTCTCATTTGATCACATCTGCTGTCACTTCTCCTAGGATTCATCCAAGTTTTCCTCCTCTGGCAACCAAGACTAACCTCCCCTGTCTAGGAAGGCAGGTCTGTCATTTCAAAGCGTCCTTCTTCAAATGAGTGATTTGGGTTTAATCAGTTTATGGGGAGTTAAAAAATGCTTGTAGCTTTCAACTATCCTCTTTTCCTCCTTTCTAGTCATAAGTGTTTCAAAACTACTAGGGTCCAGTTTGAGTAGAAGTATACTATAGTTAGCATAAGTGTTCCCAAAAGTTCTATGTGATAAAGGCTTGGTCCCTAACTTGGTGCTGTAGGAAGGCAGTGGAAACTTTAAAAGGTGGGCTGTAGTAGGAAATTTTATGTCACTGAGGGTACATGTCTTTTCAGGGGAATGTGAAACCTCAGTCAATTCTGCTCTATCTTTTGCATTCCTCTGTATCCTTTTCATAAAGTGAAAAGGCTTTTGCTCTACCATGTACTCCCACCATGACCTTCTTCCTGGCCTAAGGGTCAAGAGCAACAGAAACAATTAATCATAGTCCAAAACTGTAAGAAAAATGAGCCTTTCCTCCTTATGAGTGAATCATCTCAGGTACTTTGTTGCTATAATGGAAAGATTGCTAACCTACAGTACAAGCTCCCCAAAGAATTGAAGTATCTTCCTGGTTTCAAAGGAACTCTGCTTGTGTCTAGCAGAGGCATGTGATACATTATGGCCCTTTTTGGGGACTAAAGGAACATAAATAAGTCAGAATGGTTGACTATGTATATTTTGGAAATAGAATAAATATTGGCGAAGGAGACCAAGACATACTGCAGTATGATTTATACTTCTCCCGTTCTTTCTTTTTGAGTTCACTCCCAAGGCGTCCTACATACGTATATTTAGGTCAAAAACTAGAATCTTTTTTGCTGTGATATCAATGCTGCATTGACACTCATTTGACCTGGATAGCATTTTTTTAGTGCCAATATCCAGGTCCAACTTACAGAAGTCCTGATTCAGCTGGCAGCAGGTGTGATCGTTGTCTGGCATTGGGGGTTTTCAGTCTCCCATCTCCTTTGATTCTAATGCATACCTGCGGTGGGGAAGGACCCAGAGGAATTGGGCTCACAGCTCACTCAATGCCAGTATCAGACCTATTCCCTGGCTTCTGTGTTTACAATTGTGTTCATCTGAGCTGCAGCACTAACGTCTTTGAATCAAATTGTTGGTATATTCAGAAAAAAAAAAAAACAGTGTGCTTGCCTTGTCTCTGCTCCTGAAAAGATGGGGAGTATTATTCAAACAGCCAGAGGGTTAATGGATATTTCGGCAAAATTGGTGCTTGTTTCTCATGTTTGACTATCTCAATAATTTTAACCATCTAATAGATTTGATCTCTAGTGTAAAATTGTCCAGAGAAGTGCATATATGTTATAGAAAATATTTGTGAAGATCATACTCTCTGCTTTCAAACACTGCCCAATAATTCTTAAAATAATCAGACAGGCAGAGCTCAGTATGTACGAAGGCCTAGGTGATGTATATCTACTATTCCATTGAATAGATATGGTAAAGTAATAGTCTTTTGTATCTGATGTAAAAGTTACCAAGAGTGTGACATGGGAATGAGATTATTTTGTGTGAGGTTTTATCATATTAAAGTGAAAATTCACTATCATCGATCTGTTCAAAAGCTTCAATACACTTGAAATATAAAACTTATATACTTAGAATTATTCTGATCATTTACGTATGATTTTAAATTCATTCAACTGTGTTTCCTGCCAAAAAAGGAAAAGGGAAAAACAAATCCAGCAAGTGAATGAATAAACAGGAAATTTCAAGGTCAGTTCTATGCAATTGAAATATAATCCTAGCCCACTAGGTAACGTCAGACTTCTTTGTAACTGCTTTAAAATTTGTAAAAAGAAACAAGTGAATCAATTTCAGCAATATCGCTAATGTCAGTCAACATACATCACCATCTGATCAACATAAAAATATTAAAAAGTTATTCATTAGGATATATATTTTCGGGTTGTCTAAATATCTGAAATCTGACTTGCATTTTACACTTGTAGGTCATCTCGATCTAGACTCATTGGTTCTTGTGTGCTCCCAAAATGAATGGGGAGACTAAGAATAAAGTGGGAGAACACTTGCCTAGTATATACAAGGTCCTGGGTTCTATCCCCATCATTGCAATAAATTAATGAATGAATAAATCAATAAATAAGACAAGCCTCTACACCAGATTGGTGCATTTTATACGTGTCTTTAACATTTGATACCCATGCACTTTGTCCTCACTACTTGTGTTGTGCAGTCATAATTTCTCTTTGTTTATCATTCACATTGACTCCCATGCTAGGGGAATACCCCGTGGTTCCATAGTTTGTTCCACATTTAGTCACTTCCCTTCAACATGGAAGGACCCGTGACCTGCTTCTATCCTAAAATGCTCAAAGATGAATGACTTTTTCACACTGAAGTCAGTGGATATTAAGTCAGCTTCAATGGAGAATATCGTGGGAGGGTCTGGTCTAGTCAACTGAAAGCCCTTACCTAGACTGAACTTCTACTGAGATGACAGACTCTGTCTGCAGACCTGATGAAATAAGATGTCACTTTGAGTTGTCTTTTTTTTTTAATGGTCCTGGGGTTTGAACTCAGGGCCTCAGGCTTGCTAGGCAAGCTCTCTACCACTTTAGCCACTCTGCCAGTAGACTGTCATTTTGGAGAAACCCAAGTAATAAGAAACTGTGGCCTCTAACAGGGGAGGGCAGCTTTGATGAACTTGACAGCCACACATAATCAAAAGGGGAGTCCATTATTTGTGTACCTGCAAAGGAGCAACTTGTACCATAAATCTGAAATGGTTCTTTTCACATTTGAACCTTCAAAAAAGGACATAGCCTAGACACCACCTTGACTATATCCTTATGAGATTATGAGTGGAGGACCCAGCTAAGCTGTACTTGTGACCTACAGAAACTATGAGACAATAAATGTATGTTATTTTAATCTTCTATGTTTGAGGAACCCTTATCCTTCAGTATTCCAGGAGGATTGATTCTAGGAATCCCCTCCCACATCAAAATCTGATGTAAATCTCACATTAAAAATGGCACAGTCTCTGCAGACAACCTGTACACATCCTTCCTTATACTGTAACTCACATCTATCTGATTTCTAATGCCAAATGCAATGTAGATGCTATGTAAATAGTCATTATATTGTATGGTTTAGGGAATGATGACAAGGAAAAAAAGTATGCACATGTTTATTACAGACACAATAATTTTAATATTTTCTATCTGAACCTGTGGATATGGAAGGACAGCTGTAATTTGTTATACAACAGTGGTAACAAATCTGTTCCCAAAATTTCACCAAATGTACCATAGAAAGAATTGCTCACATTGAGAGGTAGAAGCATTTATTAATTAAAAAAAAAAAACTCTTATCAAGCGGTGCAATTGAGAAGTAAATGAGTGATTGAATGTGTCTGAAGGGATGAGTAGAAATTAAAGGATACCTCTTATGCATGAATCTAACTTTTGATTGTATGTATTGCTTTTCTTTGTTTGGTTCATTTAGATTGAACAGTCTCAAGAACAGTTAAGATTTCTTTTTACAAATTTTTGTCTTAATAAGAAATGTTAATGAACAACAAAATGTGAATAATTTTTATTAG
Organism: Castor canadensis; assembly: GCF_047511655.1. Taxonomy (NCBI): domain Eukaryota; kingdom Metazoa; phylum Chordata; class Mammalia; order Rodentia; family Castoridae; genus Castor; species Castor canadensis. Next base: position 138,984,694 of record NC_133405.1, read on the forward strand.
AACCTAAATGAATATAAGAATTTTTTTTAGAAATTGTGATGCTAAGTGCTACATGAATTGTGATGCTAAGTTTTACATTATTGAAGGAAAACAGTCTTTTGGAGACTTTGGTTTGATGTCACAGAAGGAACAGCTGTAGCATCTGATGAACAAGAGTTTCTTTGCCAAGTTCTATGCTTCTGCTCATATGTCCAGATGATATCTTAATATCAGCTCCATCAGAGAAACTTCTGTTAGTTCACACAAAGGCCACAGCTCATTTATTAGAAAGCCTTTGGCATTGTCATATGAGAGAGAGTGAGAAAAATCAATGCGTTAACTTCAAAAATCAATAGGTTGCTGAGGTTTGGGGGTGAGTATAGAAAGCATATAATTAGAGAGATCTTGGAAGAGGCAAGATCTAATATTTAATTTTATCACATAGCCAAAAGAAGATCAGAAGTTCTGAAAGCATGTGACCTTAATCTAAGTACTAAGTAATACTCCACATTTGGCCTGTGGCCAGAAAAAGTCTTAGCTAAGCAACATTAACTGCTCAGCATGGCCAGTTCATTGAAGAAGAATGACAACAACAATAATGACAGCTTAATTATATATTTACTCTAAGCTACCCACTGTGTTAATAGTCATTAGGTCCATAAAGTATTGATTTATTGAAGCCTGTAAGATAGAGGGGCTATTAATTATCCCAATTAATGGATAACAATGAGTGAGAGAGAAAGAAACCCTGTTTGGCTTCAGAACCAGAGTTTTTAGCACCATGCTTCACAGACATCATCACAGAATCAGATATATGTTAGTTATCTATATTGTGTAACAAATTACCAAAGCAGAGAAGCTTGTGAGGTTCTCTCAAGCCATGACTGGTTCCCTCACAGTTTCTGTACTCAGAGATCTTGGCATGGACTTGATGAGTCTGGAGCCCAGGAGCAGGCGGTCAGGACGTAGGCTAGCTGTTTCTTGTCTAGACATTAAAATGAGGAGGGATCAGGTCTATCTTCAGCCAGGTTGTTGTTGAGCTAGCTGTTTATGGCTTGCAGATGGACAACATGTTCACATCTGAGGTCAGCAGCAGCAGCTTGCTGATGGGACCTTCTAAAATCAGTGAGAGAAAGGAAAATAGCAAAATGTAGCATAATATAAAACTCACATCCCATTATTCTGAACACACCCAAGGAGAAGGTCATATGGTTTGGCCAGGATTTGTAGTCCAAAGGTTCATTTACTGGAAACATGTTCCCCAGTGTGGCCATGTTGAGGTGGTAGAACCTTCAAGAGATGGGGCCAAGTGCAAGGTAATTAGTCACTGGGGGCATTATCCTCATGAATGGACTAATGCTGTTCTCATGGAGAGGACTAGTTCTGGTGAGAATGAGTTATCACAGTGCAAGTTTAGCTCTCTCAGCTCTCTCTTGCTCCCTGTCTCCCCCACAGAACTATTCTCTCTGTCTTGCTCACACTTCCACCATGGTACCATCTGCCATGGTATGACTCAGCCAAGGGGACCCTCACCAGAGTCTGAAGAGTATGGCCTGAATCTGAGCTAAAGAAGCCTCTTTTCCTTATAGATTTTCTAGCCTCAGGTATTTTATCAAAACATAAAGAAATGGACTAATACATGGGTTATATACATAGGTATGAACACAAGAAGATGAATGCCACTGGGGAACCTATTAAAGTCTACACTACAAGTGGAGGCCTTATGGGATTCTCCAACATGGCTGCTAAAATAATTGTTCACATAAGGACAGCCTTTCTGTCAAGGAGGAGACAGCCCCACTTTTGAGGGCTTCCATCTGATTATATTAGACACAGCCAAGAGAATCTCCTTTTGGATTTACTCAAAATCAACTTATTTAGGGTCATTAATTAGGTCTAGTAAATTCCTTCACTTTCCCCATGTTCTGGGTACTATAAGCAAGATGCAGATCCCTCCCATTACAGTTTAAGGAAGGAGATGGCACAAAATTCTGAACTCCTGGCTGGGAACAACTAGAATCATTTCCAAAGTCTATCACACTATAAATGAAATGTTTACACACAGTATCAGAGTATAAAAAACTTCAAGCAAAACCATCACCCATTTCCATGAACTATTCCTCAAAGAAAGACATTTTCAGGCATAAATAACTCTACCTTTTATAGAGGTAGTATTAAAGGATATACTTGAGCACAAACAGTAATGAACTAAATGGGAAGCACTAGGATCCAAGAGCAACATGAGCCATGTTGATAAGTCTATAAATAAATATTAATGCAAAAATGATGTTAATGCAATATTAAGATGTTATATTGAAAAATAGGCTGGAGAAATGCTACACAATATTAATAAAAGATGGGGAATGGGGAAGATGACTGACATGGTGAGTAAGTTACCACCATTATTTTGTACCAAAAGAAGATGATGATATTTAAGAGCTAAGATGTTTATTAGAAAATCTAAATATTTAAGAGGGCAAGTGGAAAAAGCAAGCAACCTAATCAAGCATTTAATAAAGTCACCTGAAGTCAGGAAAAGGGAAAAAGAAAAAATGACAGCTATTATTGTTTGAATATGAAATATCCCCAAGTGCTCATGTGTCTGGTGAAAGCTTGGTCCCCAGATGGTGGCACTATTGAGAGCTGACTGAATCATGAAAGTGCTAAATCAATCCATTGGTGTGTTCATAGGTGAAAGGAATGTTCACAGGACCTAGTTGGAGGAAGTAGCGATCTCTGTCTCTCTGTCTCTCTCTCTCTCTCAATCTGTTTCTCTCTCCTTCCTAGCCACCATGAAATGACGAACTTTGCTCAAAAACACTCTTTTTTTTTTTTTCTTTTATTATTCATATGTGCATACAAGGCTTGGTTCATTTCTCCCCCCTGCCCCCACCCCCTCCCTTACCACCCACTCCACCCCCTCCCGCTCCCCCCCCCAATACCCATCAAAAACACTCTTTCTGACATTATGCTCTGCCTTACCTCAGACTCACAACAATGGGACCAGCCTGCCATGGACTGAAACCATAATCCAAAATAAACATTTCATCCTTTTAAGTTTTTTCTCTCATGTACTTTGTCACAGTGTCAAAAAGCTAACTGACACAACAAATAAGGGGTAGGGTAAAAAAATGATAGCATGATTTCTAAAAGTCGAAGTATACCTAATTAAATTTGTTATCAAGGTAGAGACAAGAAGAACAACTCCCCTCTTATAAGGCACAGATACTCAGGTTGGGTTAAAATTAAATAAAATAGTAATTCAGCTCTACACTATTTCACAGTGATACATTTTTATTGAAATGATGGAAAGCTTTTGAAAAAATGAAAATAAAAATTGCATATCATGAAGGCAATAACCAAAATTAGGTTGACTTGGAAAACAATTACAGAATCAAAGACAAAAGTAACAGAGGTTAAGGGCATTACATCATCAGAAAAACTACCACTAAAAATTTGTAATCATCCCAAACAAGTATTTTGAGACTAATAATTTAGACAAGACATATATTATATATAACTAGAAATGACAGAACTGCCCAAAGATAGTTTCAAGCCACCTGTGTTAGTAAGTGCCCTGTCACTGTAACAATGATTTGGTATGATCAACTTATAGGAGGAAAGGTTTATTTTGGCTCATGGTTTTAGAGGTTTAAGTCCATGATTGTGAGTTTGTATTGCCTTTGGGCCTGTGGTGAAGCAAAACACAGTGGTGTAGTGCATATGGAAAGAGAAACTGCTCACTTCCTGGCAGAGAGGAATTAGAGAGAGGAAGGGTCCCAATTCCCCTTTAAGGCAACTCCCCCAATGACCTGACTTCCTCCCACTAGGCCCCACCTCCTAAAGTTTCCACCACATCCCAATAATACTGCAAGTTGAACACTAAACCTTTAGTACCTGGGCCATCAGAGGACACTAATGCATACCATAGTACCACATCTTTACTGGGAGAATTTAGTGTATATTTATCAAAAATTCATAAAGGAATTTAAAAAGGGGTAGGTGTGAAATGCAGAATGTTGTGATTAACGAGTTTCTTCCATTTGATATTCATAACAGGACAGTCTTATATATATGCATGTATATATAGATGTTTGTATATATGTGTTTGCATATACACATGCATGTATATAAAAAACATGCTTTATTCTTTAGGTCATCTGAATCATTTTTGAAAGTTTAACCTGAACTACAAAGGAAATCTCTATAAATTCCAGAGAGTCAAAATCTCAGAGATGATGTTCTTAGTCACTGTGAAACTTTATCAGCCATCAGAAATTACAAAGGATAAAGATATATATGGAATCTAACTATATAATAATGCCATGGTACATATTAAAACCTGTAGAATGCATTAGGTAAAAGATGGGAGTGGAAGTAAACAAACTTTGATACCCTTATAGGAAAAGAAACACTTTAAATCCTTCTGGAAATTGTTAAGCCTACTGACTTCTCAGCCCATACCTACTCTTGTCTTTCTCTTTTCTTCTTTCTTTCCTTCTTTATTGTTCTTTCTTTTTTTCCTTCTTTCTTTCTTTCTCACTCTCTCTCCTCCCTTCTTTCTTTTGTACCTTCCTCCCTCCTCTTTCTCTCTCTCTCTCTCTCTCTCTCTCTCTGTCTATCTTTCTTTACTGTCTTTCAGCAAAAAAAGAAAGTTTGAGCCCAAGCTGACCTCAAACTTGAGAATCTCCTGCCTCACCCTCCCAAGTGCTAGGATTACAGATGTATACCACCACACCTGCTACTATTTGTTCTCAGTTTTTATATGTACACTAGAATTATTCAGCTTATTTCAGAAAGTCTAATTTTTCATGGACTACAGCACACTTTTTGAAATATGACTATGTATGATGAATATAGCACAGTCTGGTTAGTCTTTATTGTGTTCCCCTGGACCCTGGATATTGACATAAATGAGAATAGGGCTGGAGTCTTTATTGCCTGGAATATGTGTTCATGCTCTTCTACGACTGAAAGCAGCTACCCTTCCTAGCTGGCTCTCTAATATGTTTACGTTTAGAATACTTCCAATTGCTAAAGAATCATTCATCTTAGAAACATTTTGATTGTCACCACAATATTGCCTAAGAGTATATAGCAAGCATATGGTACCTGAAACCCTATTGATTTATGATTTCCCTCAAGCACCCAGGCAGGAGCTGAAAAGTCCCACAAGTTAAAAATAGGATGGAATCACTAATTATGATTTCTTTATGTTGCTGCTGAAATTTCAGGTGCAGGCTTTCAGAAATCATTCGAAGTTGAAAATGAATTTTACAGAGCCTTGCTAGAATAGCAAATCTAATTAAATGTCTGGAAGCCAAAACACAACAGCAGAAAGCACCAGTTCTTCAGTTCAGAAGAACTATGTTAGATAGAGCCAATAAAACGGGCAACATAGATCTGTTGTAAAGAATCTTCTTTTCAGAATTATACCTTGAATGATTTAATAATGAATATATTAAATAAAGTCAATTTATGACATTACGTTCTTAGGATGGTAACTACAATTTAACTCTTTAGAGGGTCATTTGCAACTTGAAAGTACAAATTGACTCATGACACATGAGGTTATTGCTACTCTTGTTGAAACTCAAGAAGAAGAAGTCTAGAAAGATGACCTAGAAAAGGACTATTGTTATCTGTTCTTTAACACTATATTGTGTCCAACATTGTAATAATTGCATTAAAATCAACACCTTTCCATGTAACTTAGCCTCTTAATAAAAAGAACTATGAAAATTCAATTAGAAGCCAAAAAGCATTAACCCAAGCACATTTGGTTTTCCAAGTAAAGCAATTAAAAAGAAAGCAACATTCAATTTAATTATTTTCTCTGAAATAAGATTATCTCTGAAATCCACTTGGCAACTTTCAAAAACATTGTTGTTTTCCTCTCTCCTTCCTGTATCCAAATATACACTTGGAAAAGATTCAGGAAATGATGTTCTGAGCGTTTAATAACTAAGAGAATAGGTCAAATTAAAGTCAGTAATTGGAAGGCTATTGGGTGGTAATTGGAGTCCTTCGTGGTTATAGAATGTAATTGCAGTATCCGACTCCTGTGTTCATAAACTTTCTTGTATTTTCAGGTCCCCTCTTCATAGGCATGTATTGAAGGACCAAGGGTCTTCTCTTACCTGGCTTTGGTGTCTCACCAACATCCCCAGAATTCCAGGGATCATTCTCTGCTCATTCATTTTGGGCTAGAGACGAACCTTCTTATTGGCTCTGTCCTGCTCCAAATGTCATGCTATCTGTCAGATTTCCGCCACCAAAGCCTTCTCCCAATGACTTCAACCCTCTCGGTGGGCATTCTCATGAAACCATGGAACGGTTGGACAAATGGAGGATGGATTCTTCAGAAGATAGCAGGAGCAAAGACTTTGAAATAAATATTAGGAATTCAAATCATAACAAGCAAGGGCTTTGTTTGAGCTCTGTCTTTAGAGATCAGACTTTAGAGCTATAACTTTTGGGCATTTTAAGGTGTTTCACTGAGCCAGGAATCTGTAACTATTTTCCATAAAAGTGTGCATAGTAAACATTTTAGCCTTTCTAAGCCAGACCATAGTCTTGGTTACAATAGCTGAGCTCTACCATTGTGGTGTAAAAGGAAGCCTCAGGCACTACATGAAGGAATGGGCTTGTTTGTGTTCTAGTGAGACTTTATGTAGACATCGGGACTTACATAGTCATGGATCAGTAAAAATTCTTCTGTTACATGTTTTCCAACATACAAAATGTGAAGTGCAGCACAGCTTAGAGTCCATTCATAGCTACAGGGGGTTGGAATGGGCCTATGGACCACAGTTTCCAAGTTCATCGCTAAGGATAAGAATCTACTTTGCTGTGATCCATGGCTCTCACCTGCTACGTGCAAGTTGCAGCAGACAGATTTTTAAATATCTTTACAAATAATAATTATGTAAAGTTTTACTAGATTAGGACAATCACTAATAGGATGAAAATTGGGCTTAGAGTCAGAAAACATGGAACTGTGACCTAACTCAGATGCATTTGTAGTGCAACTTAAAGAAAGAATACCTGACTACAAATTTGCTTGTGTAAAATTCATAATTCCCCTCTTCCTCAATTCTGTGGATGTTTTGAGTAAAACAGATGAAGGAGCTCTCCCCACAAGTCTTTACTCCGTATCATTTCCTGAAATTACAGAGGGTATTAAAATGAAATTAGGTGGCAAAATTTGATTCCAAGGGCATCAAAGAAGGAAACCTATAACCTGTGAGCATTGCAGCAATACACTCAGGAAGTGAAATGGACTTTTGCTGAATGCTGTCTCCCTCAGGATGTGAATAACTAGCAGACGTGGTATGGGCATGGCATTATCATGGAATTTTCCCCAAGCTGAAAACCATAGGTTGATCAATTCAAAGATTGATCCTGATCAATAAAAGACTATTTGAATGAACAAGGTTTGTCTTAAAATGGTCCCATCCTTACACTGGGAAGCAATTCCCATTTGCCACTCCCTCCTGATAAATGAAGACCTGTGGGCAGGAAGTTTGAGTATGATTCTTATAAAACTGTTGATTGAAATTTTATGATGCCCAATCTCTGTATCTTTAAATTTTTAAAAATTATTTCCATGTTTAAAATTAATGTAAATCTTTTTCATTACTCATTTATGTTTAGCTAAAAATAAGTGCCCAATTCTACAACTTTCCCAGCTGTTTTAGGCACTGATTTTCTACATCTGCTCTTCTGAATAGCTGTGCTGATCTGGACTCTTAACCTTTTGATTTTTGGCACTATGAGAGCACACCCATAATTACCAATATGAGTTCATTATGTTAAATGTAATGATTGATGGAAAAGAAGAGTTGCTGGGGTGTCCATTTTCTCTTTTTTTGTATCTTACATGTTTACATTCTTTTTATTAATGTATTAATTGTACAAAATAATGATTTTCATTGTGACATTTTCATATGCGCACATAAAGGAATTTATCGTATTCACCGCCATTCCCCTCTCTTATACTGTCTGGTTTTTCTGCAGAATAAAACTGAGATTATGCATTTGTTTGTATTTAGTAAGAATATGATACACCCTCAGCACTCTGAAATAATAAATGCAGCAACTCTATTGGCAACACTTTCCTATCTTGCTTAACAAAAATAATTCTGACTTAAATAAATGACCTCATGGTTTAACACCTAGTATAAACCAGAGGACACATTCCTTATGTTCTCATCTCAAAATGAAAGAATGAAATGGGGCACAGAAATGTGTTCATACAAGTAGAAGATCCTATGATGTCCAAGTGAAGATAAACATTTTAAAATTGAATTCTTTGAGTCTTCTGTATTGCAGTTTCCCAGAAAAAGTTGCGTTGTGCTTTAATCTTTCTATTGTCACCAAATCAAAACTTCACTCTAAATGATGCCAAACAGTGAATAGGAAAGTTGTTTAAAAGAGGAAAAAAAAAAATTCAAGCTGGTTGAAGTTTGTCTTAATGCCTGGATCAAATCGAGTCTGACTTAATGGCTGGACCAAATTGGTTGTTCAATTTCAAGGTCTACCAAAGCAAATTGAGCGCGCTTTCTATTCAGATAACTCCAGCCCTGTTACAACAGCCAATCCACTTTTCAAAATGAAAGAAGAAAGCAGCCACTTCAACTTTGTGTATTCTGTGACTCTCCCAGAAACAAAAGCTGCTGCCTGTTTTGTTTTGTTTTGTTTTGTTTTTTGGTTTTATGTTATCTTGAACAAATCCTTAGCATCCTTTATTACTGTGTTTCTTTTCTTGCACAGGGATTTGTTTAGAGATAAACACAAATATTTCAATACATGGCTTAGCATGACAACCCTGTATGATGACAACATGAGAAATAAATTGTCCTTTTGGTCTCATTTTTCAAAATTAAAAAAATGAAACTCCAATGGAAAACACTGATCCAAATGGGAATATCACGTGATGCACTTATTAATCCTTACAGGAAAAGCTGCCATGGAAACCACAAGGGTAAGGTGGCCAACCTTTCCACAGATTTGCAAACCTTAAATGAAGTTTGTTTCCTTTTGATTATTCAGATTTCTCCACACTGTGTTCATTTAAATTCTCTCTGAGTTCTTGTCTCCACTACCTTAAAATAGGATTCAGAGATTGGGATTCTGAGGGCAACACAACCACTTTCTGTGGAGAGGATGGCCAAAGCAGATGGAAACCTATTTGCTGACAACTAAGGTTTACCCACACGCACTTGGGGGCACTTCTCACACTCAAGGTCAACTACAGGTGGACTCTGTGGTGAGAAAGGTAGCTTTACACCAAGGAGGAAATCACTTTTTTTTTCAGCTGGTTTCTGGGCCAGTGCTTAAAAGCAAGGGAAATGTGATTCTTTCAGTGCAGAAGTGTGGCTTTTGTGATCATTAAAATCCTGCCCTAAAGTAAACGCATATGCTCCACAGTGGTGACTGAGCCTGCACATAGCATTTGTCAACAAAGCTTAGCAACGTTACTACAATCCAAACACAAGTCCCTGTGATTCTGCAGGGCTAGGCGAACATAAACAAAGCATCCAGAAACCCTAGGACATCCCCTTCTACCTGCACAAATACTCTCATTACTAAAGGTCTCTGATTTTCATTGCCAGTAAAACTCCTAGTCATGCCCTCTGAATCACAATCCAATGAGAACACATTTAAAGAAATAATAAATTTGTCATTGTAATCTGGAAGAAAAAAAGTCTTTGCTAACAGTTATTTGTTTTTCCAAGAAATAGCCACAGCAAAAAATCAAGAGATTTGTACAGCTTCTTTTTAAAATGTGACCAACTTTTCATAAATGTTTCAAAACATACTTGACCAACAAAACATTTCAACTGCTTGGCTATGAACGTAAATGCGACGACCTTGGAAGAATGCTGCATTTCTTCTGGATAACAGGATTAGTGCTCTTGGTGAAATGTCCTGCATTTTAATTGCCCTGTAACTGGATGTAGGCAACGCTATTCTGTGCGTTACTATAGGTAACCTCACAAACCGCTTCTTGCCTGACTTTTTTCCTCCTTATAAAATAAAATATTCATCCATTGCACATGTTTAAATCCAAAAAGTATATTACTTTTATTGAAATGTCTGGTCCAATAAGAGAAAGCACTGTAAGACTTGAACCTTTAAAAATATTTCACTAAACCCAAGTGAAATTTTGGGTCACTTTATGAATCGCTTCCAAGGTGAAGTGAAGTTTCAATTCTTCTCCCTCAACAAAACAAACTTCCAGAAAGCTCGCAGAACAAAAAGGTGCTTCAAATGTTATGCTCCTTAATCATAATTTAATACAGCAATGGCTTATGATAAAAAGAATAAATAACTTTACCAATCTTTGATGTAAATGAGTCAGTGCAGAATATTCTCTTGATGACTTCAGTTGAGTCTGAACATGTACTCTCTCTCTCAGGCTGTGATTCACCTTCAGTTGGAGAATAAGGCTGGGTTTCTATTACTCTTCTACTGGATCATTGAGATAAGTGGCTGTTGCTTTCATCTTTGATATCAAGGCAATTTTTGTGCTGAGAACACACAGGGTGTACATTTTGTTCATTTTCCATTTTGTTAAAATATAACATTCCTAAGCAAGGTATAAAATCTTTTGAATATAGTCAGTAAAAATAAAAAATAAAAACTATATATTACATGAAGACACAGTCTAAGACCTTGAAATAATAACGCAAACAAAAACCTTAATACCTGTTGCATAAAAATAAAGCCCATGCTTAATATATCAGTTTCTCTTATTCCCATCTCACCTCTGCCCCAAATCATAAGAACTGGACTCAGAAAGAACAGGAATCCATCACCTCCATCATCTTCTACTAATGTTTATCGTTAAATGTATACCTGATGCTGATGGAAGACACAAGCATCCAGGATCAATGACAATGACCATATTACTTACTGCACATGTGGTCACTGCTACCTCTTGGCCCCTCAAATTGCACACATATCCTAAGCTTATGGAAGCCAAGTGTTTTCCAATGGGCAGGAAGCACACAGGCCTTTCACTTCGCAGGAAGATACTATTCTACCTACCAGGCAGTTGACTATGCAAACATCCTTGAAAACATTGTGAAGAACAAGAGAAGAGCAAGTGCTTCTCTCCCAAGTACTACCAGCACAGAGGAAACCTGTGGACAGTCTCCCCCAACATACACCACCTTGGAAAGCATTAGGTTTGAGAGGAACCCAGAGCGCTCTACAGATTTTGCCTGTTGAGGACCAGGCATGGACACTGGACTGGGAAATAATGGAGTTTGCAGAGCCTCTCCACAGTAAGAGCTTGCAAAGCCTCTCCTACCATATTTTCCCCAGCACCAGGAGTCTTGACCTTTGTTCTCACATCTCCTTGAAGAAAACAACCTGCTGTGTCTGCATACCAGCCCCTGATGCAAAACTAGATAAAGCTCCCGAACTGTTAGGAGACTCCCTGAGGTCAGATTCATCAGTACCTTAGGTAAGGTGTCCTGCGTGCCTTGATGGTTCCAGAACAGACGTGCTGTAATTAAGCTTCATTAGCCTTAGGAAAATGAGCCCACCAAACCTCACTCCTCTCACCTTGCATCAAGAGTTGTTGCAGCTTGATTTTTACCTGAGTCTTTTCCTCGTACTGACCTGTAAAATAAACACTCTGGCCCAGGTAGGCGCTCACGTTTCCCATCAGGAACATGCAGCCCTCCCGTCCCCAGCTTTCTGTCTTCTGTTTATGTGTGTCTATGTCTGTGTGTCTTATTTCTCATTCCCCCATCGCTCCTAGTCAGGTTCACTCAGCATACCCACGCAGGTTGCAGCACTTGCCCAAGAAGAAAATATAATTCAAGAAAACCAGCATACTTTCCACATTACTGCAACTGTCCTTCATCCTTGATCTTGGTTAGTATCCTGTACAAGAGGTACATGTACAAAGGAACTACACTTGGTCATGCTTTTGCCTGAACTGCTTCCTTTTTCTGTTTGTCTGCTTGTTTTGGCAAATTCCAGTAACTGCTTCAGTGCTGAGTGCTTCCACCACAGAAGCAAAAAGCAGAGATTCATTGAGCTTCCAAGTTTTCAAAATGAAACTAGAGCCTTATAAAAAGGGACAGAGAAATCAAAGGCAAGAAACAGTTTGATTCTTTGAAGATCATAATTTTCTAAAGCAGGTTTAAGATTGCAACCCATATTTTTTTATTAACTAGTCTTTCTCAAATGAAAAGGCTCTCATCTTGTTGGAGAGACAATGGGATCAGAGGTTGGGCAAAAATATAGGAAAGTTTGTAGATTTGTTACATTTTTTCCAACTCTGCCAGATATAAATTAGGCATTACCAAATTTATTGACAACAAAAAAACCTATTGATGAAGTATTTTCATGGGGTCTATATAAAAGTTAATAGCATGTATATAACATGCTGTTGATGTGAAAAACTATTTAAGGGGAAGAGAGACTAATTTATGATCCTTGTATCTTCTCTCTGTCCCTCTCACTTTATTGATTCCTCTCTCTCCCTCCCTCTCTCCTTTCCTCCCTTCGTCCCTCCCTCCGTTCCTCCCTCCTTTCTTCCCTCCTTCTTCTCGTTTCCTTCTTTCCTCCTCCCTTCCTCCCTTGTTTCCTTCCTCCCTCCTTCCTTCTTCCTTCCTTCTTCCATTCCTCCTCTCTCTCTTTTCTTCCTTCCTCTGCAATAATAGGAAGTGGGTTTAAAATATGTAGATTTCTATAATGACAAAAATATGAAACTGAAAATAGAGTTAAAAGGAATGCATTGTGGGTATGGAGAACTGGCAACTTCAAAAAGCACAGAGGGAAAAGTTTTGTTTTGTTTTGTTTTCTCCCTCCTGAAGTTCTCCAACAGGCTTATTTAGCTTCTAAGTCGATGTTGCATTTGTCCTCAATGAGAAATGAAAAGTTCATGCCCTTAATTAAGAAAAAGGTGGCTTGAAAGAAACCAGATGGCTAGGGAACAAGCCATCAGAGGGAAGAGAGCTGTGCTACTTGACAAGGCAGGTATAATGGAGACTGACAGAACCCCAGGAAGAGCCAAGGTCTGCAGCTTAGGGAGGAGCACTGCAGTCATGAGATTGTGTGTCTGTTCCTCTGATTTAAAGTGCCAACCCAGGGAGAAAAAAGGCTGTGCGTTTTGAGCAGCATTTCTGTTCATGTAGAGCACACAGATGAAGGGAAGTCATTCCTCTAAAAGCAACTATTCCGGAACACAAGAATTGCTTTACCCTAGTGCTGTTACTCAAGTCAGATGAGGATGGTGAGGGGCCTCATCAGCCCAGAGTACACAGGTTTTCCAGGTTCCAGTTATATATATGAAGAAATAATAAAAAGAGTTATAAAAATCATGGAAATTATTTAAGTATATTCATTGAGATAATTCATATTTTTAGCATATAAAAGGTACAATTATTTTTTATGACCTAAGGAGTCACAGGTTGGGGAGGTGTTTGTCAAAAGACAAATGGATAAATGCAAAATGGAGTACTATTCAGCTATAAAAAGAATGAAAAGTTGTCATTTGCAACAGCGTGAATGAACCTGAAAGACATTATGCTATGTGAAATGTGCCAGGCCCAAAAAGATACTGCATGATCTCACTCATATGTGGAAGCAAATAATTTGATATCATGGAGGTAGGGAGAAGAATAGTGGATACCACAAACTGGGAAAGAAAGGTAGGGGAGAGAAAGGGTTGAGGAGAGGATGGTTATTTTGTACACAAATACAATCAATAAAAGAAACAAGTTGTAGTGTTGTATATCACAGTACGGTGCTTATGTTAATAACTCTCTGCATTGTATTTCAAAATAGAAGAAATAATTTTGAATATTGTCAATGCAAAGAAATAATAAATAACTGAGGTGATGAAAAATGCAAATTATTCTGATCTGATCATTAGACATCATTAAGAGATAGAAATGCTAATTACCCTGATCTGATACTCATGTCAAAAATAGCATACCACATTCCATAAATCTGTATGATTGTTATGTGTTAATTAAAAACAATATAAAATAGAAAAGAAAATAAAAGACACATGACTTTCTTTTCTTGACCTCAGCCTCCATCCTGTCCCATCCCTTTGATGGTAGAAGAGTGTCTCAAGATGGAGCCAGGAAAAGGGATGTCTAGAGATGAGGCAGCTCAGTGTACTACTCTGGACAAGTTGGGGTTTGGGGAGACTGAAGTCTCAGGTCATGTGGGAATTCTCAAGGGAAAAGTGTAGTAAAGCTCAAAATCCAGAAATGACAGGGCAGCCTATTGTTCTATGCTAGGAGACATGAGGACTTGGTAAATTTCATAATCCTTGCCTCCCCATGCTTTCTCCTTCTTCAGTGAGAAAAGTGTGTGTGTGTGTGTGTGTGTGTGTGTGTGTAAGAGAAGAAGAGAAGGACATAGACAACACTTTCCCTTCGTACTTACGAAAAACGTTTTCATTTTGAATAATCTGACCTACAAATAATTTTATTTTTTAATTGGTCAGCTTAAAACACATATTTCCGTGCAATCTCGTTACTCCTGTAATACGTGCATTCATTGAAGACTGTAGACCCCCCTTTGCTATCAGAGATGGCTTGATACTTCCACAGTCAGAGGAAAAAGCTCAGAATCACTTAATTCTGCTAGTTCTACCTGCCCTAACTTGAGGATTGTGATGACTGTCTCAGTCAGCTTTTCATCACTGCAAAATACCTGAGATAAACAACTCAAAGGAAAAAAGATTTATTTGGGTTCATGGTTTTAGAGATTTCAGTCTATAGATATTTGGTTCTATTCCTTTGGGCCTGTGGTGAGGCAGAACACCATAGCGGGAGCATATGGCAGAGCAAAGCTTCTCCCCTCATAGCCACCTGGAATCGGAGAGAGAGAGGAGGGGATGAGTTGCCAGTATCCCCTTCAAGGGCAAACTCTCCATGACCTCACTTCCTCTGAGTAGACTAGTCTACACCTCTTGAAGGTTTCTTGAGGTCCCAATACACCATTAGCTTGGGATCAACCCTTAACATATGAGTGCTTGGAGGACACTTCAGAGACAAACCATAAGAGTTTTGTATATGAGGATTTTGGTTTTCTATGACTTCAACCTTTTCATGTGATCAGTAAAAAACATGTTACTTCATTTTATATATCAACCTAAGTTTACGTATCAAAACGCAAAGACAGAGATTCTCCAAAGTATTGTGATATTTATTTGGGAACAGTTGAGTACTGAAATGACAATATGTATGCATATATTGCATATATATGTAAAATAGAGGCCTATTCAAAGAGTTGGAAGCCAGGAGTAGTATTTAAAGGTAAAAAGGAGAAGGATTTCATCAGATGTTTTGACATAGTAATCCAGGCCATAATGGTTAATGTCAGGAGTCGTGTCAGTCTGTGGTTGAACAGACAGTTGCTGAGCAAATGTCCTTGTAATACAGTTTTTGCATAAGGCTCTATTGACCTCTGTGCAAGCTTGAAGTTCTGGTGGTCTTTTATGATAGTTGCAATCAACCAGTCATGTGTGAGAACTCATCCTTTGCATCCTCCTGGCCTATTTATTTATTTTGGTAGAGTTGGTGTGAATGTGTTAATCCATTTTTCATTACTGTGACAAAATTACCCAAGAAAAACAACTTAAAGGAAGCAAGGATATGGGGAGGTTTTGTGGTTCATGGTTTCAGAGGTTTCTGTCCATTCTGGGTGGCATTGTTGCATCTCGGCCAGTGGTGAGGAGGTGATGGAGCAGAGCTTCTCACCTCCTGGAAGCCAGGAAGCAGAGAAAGAAACAAATAGAATAGGATCAGAGACAAGATATTCTCTTTGAAAGCACACCACCAGGGACCCACTACCTCCAATTAGGCCAAACCTTCCACACTTCTGCCACCTTGTAGCAATCTATTCAAATTGTACATTAATCAGTGGATTACAGTACTGACTAGGTCAGAGTTCTCATCATACAGTCCTCTCTGGGAACACTGTCACAGATGCAGCTAGAGATATGCTTTACAGATCCTCTAGGAGTTTCTCAACCCAATCAAGTTGACTGTCACAACCAACCATCACAGGGAGCAACTCCATTTTGATTTTGATAGCTTCACTTGTATTTCACAAATATCAAGACAGATCACATTAAGATTCTTATTAGATCTCATTTGCAACTTACTTCACTGTGGTCTACAGAAGATAATTTCAACACTCAAGAATGAGAGACTTTAAGGAAGAAGGTATGTTTGCATCCACTGTCTCCAGTCAATTCCCATTTTTTTAAAGCATCAGCCCTATTTAAAAAATGAGGTGAACACAGGAAAAAACCTAAATTCTACATTTATATCATCCTGAAAATGTGAAACTAACATTTTAAAAGTGAGGTATAGGAACAGACATAAAAATGGAGACTGTAGTCCAGAGGGCAAGATACATACACACACACACACCCCATTAGTGTCACTGGAGATAGGTTAATTATGAGCTATTAGAAGGTGTAGGTGTTTGAGAGCAGGGGAGGCAGAATGATACATTTTTCTGAGGGACTTTTGGGGGGCAATGAGTGGGTCAATGGTGGTGGCACAATATAGCTTTGAAGAATATTTAAGATACTATAAGTCACCCAAAGAATTCAAAGGCATGTCAAGTAGAAGACACATGAAATACATGAAAAGCTGTAGTCATCAACTAGCATTGTGATCAGCCAATAGGTGCTAGTTGCACAGTGGTTCTCTGTGAGCAGATTCAATCCTCTCCTCATCTGAGCACAAGAATATTACTAAACATGGAGGGAGACTTTTGCTTGCTTGTCGGAATGAGAAGGGAATCTTCTGGCAATTAAAATGTGGGTGAAAGAGGGCTGGTAAACATTCTGCATGGCACTGAGAAGGGTCCTACCACAAAGATGCAAAATGACCATAGTGATTCCAGTGAGAAACATTGCAGAGGAAAGTTTCTAAGGTTATACAAATTATTACTGTCATTTTAGAGCAATGTTCTCCATGAGGGTTATTTTCATCCTTAGGTGACAGAGTGATGTTTGAAGATATTTGTGATGGTCATAACTGGGTGGGCATGAAGTGATACTAACATCCCATGGGTGGAGTCCTGGAATGCTGCTGTTTTCACATCTTACCACGTTCAGCACATCCCTTCACGACAAAGAATTTTGCAACCACAAATATCAATAGTAAGGAATTTGGGAAATCTTGCTCGAGACCTTTCCACATATACATAGCTGAAGAAATCTTAAGTCCTGCAGACATGGATAGTATTTCTCTCACATCCTGCTGAGCACAAGGATGCACAGATGGAAAGTAGATTTGCTAATCATTTGCCAATGTGATGAACTGTAGAAAGATCAAGACTGTTGATGAGAGTTAAACAATTCTCAGCCACAGTGGAGAAAATCAATTTGGCTGGATGCAAAAACTACAGGCTTGGTTGTCAAGTTCCTCCTCTCCCCAATGTGATACCTTTTGGCAGGTTTTATGAGCAGATGATGTACTTTTTACTTTAGTTACTGTATCTGTGGTTTGTTTGAAAGAATTGTAGCAGCGATCCTGCAACTTATAAAATATTCAACATATTTATTCAATATGGTCAGTTTTCTGCCATATCCATATTTCTACAAGTCAGCTATCATACATATCCATTCATATATGCAAACATATGTTCTTAAATAATGTTAGTTGTCTATCATAGCATAGTGGATCAAAATAACACCCATTTCATAACTCGTAACTTCTTTAGGTCAGGATTTGAAAGACAGTTTAACTTAGGAATATTAATCAGCTTTCTATACTGTGTGAAAATAGCTGAGATGATCATCTTGGGAGAAAGAAAGGTGTTTTTAGTCATATTTTTTGGAGATTTTAGTCCATGGTTGCTTAGTCCAATTGTTTTTGTCATGTGGCACCACAGTACCTCATGGTAGGAGCACATGATGTAGGAGGTCTGATCACCTCATGGCAGCTGGGGATGAAAGAAGACACAGGAAGTTACCAGGATCCCAATATCCCATTCAAGTCCCTATCTCCAAAGACCTAACATCCTTCTACTAGAACTCAGCTCCTAAGGATTCTCCCACTTCCCAGTGGTACCACTGACTGGAGACCAAGCCTTCAACACATGGACTTTTAGCAGACACTCTAGATCCAAACTATGGCAGTTGGATTCTGTGCTTCAAGGGTTTTCATAAACTATAGTCAACTGCCAGCCAGGACTGGAATCTCATATTTGAAGACTCTACTCAGGACGAAAACCTCATCCAAGTTCTTATGGTTGTTGGTGGGATTTGTTTTCTCACAGACGGTAGACCGAAGACTAAGTTCTCAGAGACAGTTGACGAAAGGCAGCTATCAGTTTCTTGATGTGTGGACTTCCTCAAGATGGAAGTTTACTTCATCAAGTCATCCAAGGGTGGGTCAGCTCCTCAGATGAAAGCCACATTCTCTATAATTCTGGATTCTGTCAGTTACAACCAAGTTCAAGTAGATAAAAAGAGATAGGGAATAGATTACACTGTAATTTGGATCTTAAATATTCCCCCAAGGGCCCATGTGTTGAAACCTTAGTCTTCATGTGGTGGAACATTTTACCAGGTGGGGCCTAGTAGGAAGAAGTTAGGTCATCAGAGGTACGCCCTTGAAGAGGATTGTTGGTCCCTTTCTCTTTCTCTTTTTACAGTCGAGGCCATAAGGTGAGTTGTTTTGCTCTTCCCCACACTCCTGCCATGATGTGCTGCCTCACCACAGGACAAAAGAAGTAGGACAAAGAAGGTTCCACGGACTGGAACTTCCAAAATTTTGAGCCAAAATAAACCTTTTCTCTTTACAAGTTGATTATCTCAGGTACTTGTTATAGTGATAGAAAGCTGACTAATAGAAATTATTATATAAATGTATGTAGCATATGATATATATTCTGCATATATAATCATCTATACCTTACATACATAATATTTATATATGAAATATTTTTAAACATTTTGTGCATATATTGTATATACTGTACATTATCAAATTGAGTTTCCTGCAGCCACCTCAGAGTCAGGGATAAGAGAGTGAGCAAGCACATTTGATTTAGTGCACCTGTGGTTCATGCCTATAATCCCAGCAGTCAGGAGACTGAGGAGAATCATGAGGTCAAGGTCAGCTAGGGCTACAGAGTGAGACTATATTTCAAAAGTTTTTTTGTTCTGTATACAGTGGCCACTTCCCATATTACCTACAAAGCTCACATCAATTACTAATTTTATTTTTTAAATGTTTATACTTTACATAAGGTTTACAATTATTATTAGATTTTAGGATAAGAGGAAAATGCTAAAGATAATGTAAATAGTGGTCATCTACTGTACACTCAGGTTTTTCTGTGCTTAGCATCTTATATTATTATGCCATATTTGTCACAATCAATGAGCCCATTTTCACATTTTATCATTAAATGGTGAACTCTGTACTTGAATTCTTCAATTTGACCTCATGTCCTCTCCCATGCTATCTTCCTTCTTTTAAAATATAGATCACCTGAAGTAAAATGTACAAAAGAAATATGCATACAGGCATAGAATCAGACACAAATCAACCATATTAGGCAAATAACTTCTTCTTAATGATATAGACATACAGATCTAGTATGATCTCTATAAGGTTTTACATTCCTAATATGGCCATTGTATACAGTTACATAAGTATATATGTCTAGAGATATATAGAAATCTATCTATCTATTTCTCACAGTAATTCAAACACTCCAATTAACTTAGGAGGAAGTTTTATGTGTATTTTTCATAATTTTATGGTATACACTGTTATGTGCTAAAGTGATATGGACATTTTGAAAGATTTTTATTAAACCATCCTGGACAGAACATTGGAACAATTGCTAAGAAATGTCATTTGAAAATGAACTATATTTTGGGCCTCTTATTTTGGATTCACTTTCCTTGCTTTTCTTACAAAAGCAATAGTTAATGGACTTCTCATCATCCATGAATGTAGTAAAATTGTGGAGCTTGAATACTTTTTAAAAACCAGAGCCATTTAAAAGTCATTTAGGCTAATCATGCCCAGTGATGAAATAATAACCAAGGACAGAATTGAAAATAATCAAATGGAAACAGTGCAGATCTCTGTATAATACATGCATGTTATTTAATTAATGGTGTTTCATGGGCTTAAACTAATGGAAGTCAGAAGGACAAAGGTGTCAAGAGACTAGGAGAAGGACCCTGCTTATGAGGACATTGTTGGTTCCATTTATAAAAAGCAAAATTTGAATTGGGGGAATTTGCAACTGTCTTATTGAAAAAATAAACTTCAAATTATTTTATTAAGCCTTTGCTATGCTTTATAAAACACTTTACGTACAAAACCAATGGGAATACATAAGACCATCTCTGTATATCTTCCAACTGAATTTATATAACAATATTCACATGTCAAAAAAACACATATTAATGGAGTTTGAGAACACCTCATTTAAATGATTGCCAATAATTTGAAATTCATGATAATTCAATCTTAACTGGTTTGGAGTTTACTTTGTATCCTTGAAAGAAAAAGGAATATTTGGCAAGTTTCAAGTGTAAAATAAGATAGAATGGAATTTGCTCAACCTTAAGAGAGCAAATGTTTCTAAATTCTTCATATATTCCTCTCACTCAATCTGTGTTACTACTTACCTTGTATTTTAATCTATGCATTAAATCCAACTTGGGAAAAAAGGTACTTAAATATTTTCTAATAAATTGAGCATGCTATGTACTCTACTTACACTAGTTATATCTAATATATGCGTGTTGATTGATAGATATGATATACATATACATAATTTACTGTATATTTCTGGTCCCCTCTTAGATTTATTAAACTCCATTCTCTGAACTTCAGGTTTCATACAAGTATCACAATCCAAAGTATTTACTATTAACATGTTGCTGAAAATTTTTTTGACTCTATCTATGAGATCAAGAAATACTATAAATAAAGTAATGGGTAATTTTTTTTTTGTTTTTTAAGTAATGGGACAGTCATCCTGACAAGAACAGCCATTGAACAAAAATTTCAGAATTACTGAAGGGTAAACACCATGTTTTATTTGTCCAGCCTTGGTATTTTTCAGAGCTCTTTAAATAACCAACAGTTCTCAGACTCATTGCTGCATTTGTCCTAGATCTAAAGTCCACATATGAGGGAGATTTTTGGTCTTCTGGGCCTGGCTAACCTCGCTCAGAATGATGTTCTCCAGTTCCATCCATCTACTTCAGAATAATAAGATTCCATTCTTCTTCATGGCTGCATAAAATTCCAATGTGTATAAATGCCACATTTTCTTAATCCATTCGTCAGTAGGGGGCATCTTGGCTGTTTCCATAACTTGGCTATTGTGAATAGTGCTGCAATAAACATGGGTGTGCAGGTGCCTCTGGAGTAACCTGTGTCACAGTCTTTTGGGTATATCCTCAAGAATGGGATTGCTGGATCATATGGCAGATCTGTGTTTAGATTTTTAAGAAGTCTCCATATTGTTTTCCAGAGTGGTTGCACTAGCTTGTATTCCCACCAGCAGCATATGAGGGTTCATTTTTCCCCGCATCCTCGCCAACACCTGTTATTGGTGATGTTTTTGATGATGGCTATTCTAACAGTGATGAGGCGGAATCTTAGTGTGGTTTTGATTTGCATTTCCTTTACAGCTAGAGATGGTGAGCATTTTTTCATGTGCTTTTGGGACATCTGAATTTCTTCTTTTGAGAAAGTTCTGTTTAGTTAAGTTGCCCATTTCTTTACTGGTTCATTGATTTTGGCAGAGTTTAGTTTCTTAAGTTCCCTGAATATTCTGGTTATCAGTCCTTTGTCTGATGTATATCTGGCAAATATTTTCTCCCACTCCGTGGGTGGTCTCTTCAATTTAGAGACCATTTCTTTTGTTGTGCAGGAGTTTTTTAATTTTATGAAGTCCCATTTGTCCATTCTTTCTCTTAGTTGCTGAGCTGCTGGGGTTCTATTGAGGAAGTCCTTACCTATTCCTATTATTTCCAGAGTATTCCTGCTCTTTCCTGTACTAACTTCAGAGTTTCAGGTCTGATATTAAGGTCCTTGATCCATTTTGAGTTGATGCTAGTAGAGGGTGAGAGACATGGATCTAGTTTCAGTTTTTTGCAGATAGATAAACACTTTTCCCGCAACATTTGTTGAAGAGGCTGCCTTTCCTCCATTGTATACTTTTGGTGCCTTTGTCAAAAATAAAGTGGGCATAGCTGTGTGGATTCATATCCGGGTCCTCTATTCTGTTCCACTGGTCTGTTCTTGTACCAGTACCATGCTGTTTTTCGTGTTATTGCTTTGTAATATAGTTTGAAGTTGGATATTGTGATACCTCCAGCATTGCTTTTTTTGCTGAGTATTGCCTTGGCTATTCACAGTCTCTTGTGTTTCCAAATGAACGTCAGGTACTGGAATTTTCTTTTTTGGGAGACTCTTTATTGCTGCTTCAATTTCATTTTGTGTTATAGATCTATTCAGGTTTTTAATATCCTCTTGGCTCAATTTTGGATGGTCATAAGTATCTAGAAATCTGTCCATTTCTTCAAGATTTTCAAATTTATTAGAATATAGGTTCTCAAAGTAGTCTCTGATGACTCCCTGGATTTCCATGGTGTTTGTTGTTATCTCCCATTTTGCATTTCTGATTTTACTGATTTGGGTTTTTTCTCTCCTCATTTTAATCAGGTTTGCCAGGAGTCTGTCAATCTTATTTATTTTTTCAAAGAACCAGTTTTTGTTTCATTGATTCTTTGTATGGTTGGTTTTGTTTCTATTTCATTGAGTTCAGCCCTTATTTTTATTATTTTTCTCCTTCTGCTTGTTTTGGGATTTGCTTGTTCTTGTTTTTCTAGGAGTTTGAGATGTAGCATTAGGTCAATGATTTGAGATCTTTCTGTCCTTTTAATATATGCACTAATGGCTATAAACTTTCCTCTTAGGACTGCCTTTGCTGTGTCCCATAGGTTCCAGTAGGTCATATTTTCATTTTCATTAACTTCCGGGAATCTTTTAATTTCCTCTTTATTTCATCAATGACCCATTGATCATTGAGCAATGTGTTGTTCAGCTTCCAATAGTTTGCATGTTTTTTACTATTGTTTTTATTGTCGAGTTCTAGTTTTAATGCATTGTGATCAGATAGAATGAATGGCATTATTTCTATTTTCTCATATTTGCTGAGGCTTGCTTTGTGCCTTAAGATATGATCAATTTTGGAGAAGGTTCCATGGGTTGCTGAGAAGAATGTATATTGTGCTGAAGTTGGATGAAATAAATATTCTGTAGACATCAGCTAGATCCAATTGATCTATGGTGTGATTTAGTTCTAGAATTTCTTTATTGATTTTTTGTTTGGATGACCTATCTAGGTGATAGGGGGTATTAAAGTCTCCCACTACCACTGTGTTGGAGTCTATATATGTTTTTAGGTCCTTCAGAGTATGTTTGATGAAATTGGCTGCATTGACATTGGGTGCATATAGGTTGATAATTGTCATTAGTTTTTGGTT
Organism: Castor canadensis; assembly: GCF_047511655.1. Taxonomy (NCBI): domain Eukaryota; kingdom Metazoa; phylum Chordata; class Mammalia; order Rodentia; family Castoridae; genus Castor; species Castor canadensis. Next base: position 139,008,206 of record NC_133405.1, read on the forward strand.
TATTTCCCCTTTTATTAGTATAGAGTGTCCTTCTTTATCTCGTTTGATCAATGTAAGTTTGAAGTCTACTTTTTCCAAAGTAAGTATTGCAACTCCTGTCTGTTTTCAGGGGCCATTGGCTTGGTAAATCTTTTTCCAGCCTTTTACCCTCAGCCAGGGCTTGTTTCTATCGATGAGGTGGGTCTCTTGTAAGCAACAGATTGTTGGATCTTCCTTTTTAATCCAGTTTGCCACATGGTGTCTTTTGATGGGGGAGTTAAGTCTGTTAACATTCAGTGTTAGCATTGATAGGCGTGTGGTGATTCCTGTCATTTAGTTGTTTTTGTTATTTAAGGGTTTGATTGTGTGTAGCTGAATGTTACTCTCTACTTTCTTGCCTTTTCTTCTGTGGTTTGGTATTGCCTGTCCTTTTGTTGTTTTGTTTGCTTTCATTTTCTGTGTGCAGAATTCCTTAAAGAATCTTTTGTTGTGGTGGCTTTGTGGTCATATATTGTTTTAGTTTCTTCTTATCATGGAAGACTTTTATTGTTCCATCTATTTTGAATGATAGTTTTGCTGAGTAGGGTATCCTAGGGTTGAAGTTATTTTCATTCAGTGCCCAGAACACCTCACTCAATGCTTTTCTTGAGTGTAAGGTTTCCTTTGAGAAATCTGCTGTGATTTTGATGGGTTTATCTTTGCATGTTATTTATTTTTTCTCTCTTACAGTCTTCAATATTCTTTCTTTATTCTCTGTGCTTGTTGTTGTAATGATAATGTGTCATGGGGTAGTTCTATTTTGGTCAAGTCTGTTTGGTGTCCTGGAGGCTTCATGTACCTGAATGAGCTTAACTTTCTCTATATTTGGGAAATTTTCTGTTATTATTTTGTTGAATATATTATGAATTCCTTTTGCTTGTACCTCTTCTTTTTTTTCAGTGCACATGATTCTCAGGTTTGGTCTTTTGATGGAGTCAGTGAGTTCTTGCATATTTCTTTCACAGGTCTTGAGTTGTTGACTAACAGTTCTTCAGTTTTTCTTTTAATATCCATTTCATCTTCAAGTTCTGAGATTCTGTCTTCTGCTTGTTCTAGTCTGTTGGAGTGGCCTTCCATTGTGTTTTGTATTTCTATTTCATTCTTTTTTCTGATGTTTTCATATCATGGGTCACTTCCTCTTTAATATTGTCAATTTTGGTCCTTAATTCACTTATGTCACTATGGTGTTCTCTGTTTCACCTTTGTATTTATTTAGGGCTCCTATGAGATCATTTATTTGTTTTTGTGTCTTCTTCTATTCTTTATTTTTGTTGTCTTGGAGTGTTTGAGTGTCTCCTGTACGTTTTTGTGGACCATGTCTAGTATCATCTCCATGAAATTCTCAGTGAGTACTTGCAGGATTTCTTCTTTTAAGGTGTCCTTGTGGGCTTCGTTGGGTTCTTTGGCATAGTTTATCTTTGTTTTGTTGGAGTCTGGAACTGGGTATCTGTTTTCTTCATTTCCCTCTGAATCCTGTATTAATTTATTTTGGTGGGAGAATGGTTTCCATCCCTTTTTTGTCTTCCCATCGCTCCACTTGGTGCTGTTTCTGTCCCTGGTCTGTGTGTAATTTAGTATTAGCTAACTTTCAATAATAAAACTAACAAAACACAGAAAGAAAGAAAAAAAAAGAGAGAGATAAAGAACCAAAGAAATCAACAGGGAGAGGTGGTGGACAAATAATCAGGGAACAAAACAAGCAAACACATAAAAAAAAAAATTCCAGCTTCAGGAACAATAGAATGTCAGTCTTAGTAGTTCTGGTGTTACTCCTTCAGCATCCAGTCCTGGTATTGGTATTTAAGCAGAGGCTCTGCCTTAGTCTCATCAGGTGGTTGGAGAGTCTTGCCAGTTTTAGTTCCATCTTTCAGTGGCAGCTGCTTGGTCAGCTCCTCCCTCAGTGAGGTGTGGCAGTTTAAGTCTGTATGTTGTCCTCAGGTTCCGGAGATCAGCTCTGTGATCCACTAGCCGTCTTTCTTTGGAGTTGTGTTTTTGCTGTGTTAGTTTATTGGAGGCTTGTTTCTTTGCCTCGCTCCCTTTTTCTGGGGCAAGGTTAGAGATCCGTCAGCCAGCTCTCTGCTGTCAGTGTTTTATGCTAGTTTGCTGACTATTTTTCAACTTTGCAATGTCATTTGACTTTGGATGTTGCTCACTGGCTCAGGAGATGAGCTTTGTGGACTGCTACCTGTCCTATTTCAGGCAGGGGCTTATCATCCACCCCCATCCTCCCTTCTGCCTTTCCAGCCTTTGTTTACTGTAAGTTCATGTGGAGATCAGCTCCTTGCTCTTCTCTCCTTCTCTGGGGCACTCAGAGCACCCTGCCCCTTCTGCTACATGTTCCTTTTCAGTTTCTTGTTTATTATTCAGGTTTTGTTTTGTTTTGTTTTGCAGGGTGGGGGTTAGTCTGTCCAGAGGGCTATGCTGATTTTTCTCAAGAGTAGCTGTGGGAATACCATGTGCCACTTATTTGCTCACCTGTTGGTCTGCATCTCCCAAGCAGGTTTGGAGAGTCTGGCAATGCGGGAGCCCTCCTGTTTTCTCAGTGTAACACAGAGTGGAGAATTTTTGTATGGGTTGGGGGTTCAGGATGTTGGAGTTTTGATTGTTGGTGGTTTTTTCTGCCAAGTGTGGCTCCAGCATCTCAGCAAAATTTTTGATTTATGGAGTCATGCTGTCTGCTTCTGCCCTCTAGTCACCATCTTGTATCCTCTGCCATTCTGCTCTTTCTTGAGTTGAAATTCCCTCTTTGAAAACCCATAGCACAGTTTTCTTTATGATAGGTCTGCTGATGGAAGAATGACACTATTTCTCATTGTCAAGCAGCCCCTGCTCAATGTTGCTTGTTCCAAAGACTGTTGCTCACTCCTTTTAAGCTAACACATCATGTTTTGTACATCAGTATTTTAAGAGCTTTGATCTCAGATATATAGATTCTACTATAAGGTCCTAATGAGGCCAAATCTCATTCTTCTAAAGGTCCAAGGTCTGTGTGCAGTTGCATTTCTAGGACCTGTCAGCATCTCAAGGCAGACTCCATTTGTCCATCCATACCAGTTCTTTTTGTTGTACATATTACAAATTCACCTTTGCCTTCCCTTTTTGCAACACCAAAACAAACTTCTAGTCTCTTCCTGTTGTATGGCTGCATACCATTTTTAATCCACTCTCATGGTTTCAATCCTGAAAATAACTATGTTGCTCATAGTGAAAAGAACTTCTTATAAAATTTCTTTCTTTCTTCTTTTTTTTTTACATTTTTATTAGCATATATTAGTTGTACAGGGAAGATTTATTGTTACATTTACATTTGTTCTCACAATGTATCTTAATTTGGTTTACCCCCTTCTTCATTCTCCCTCATTTCCCCCCTTTCATTTTCACTATGACTGTCCTCATTTATAGATGTTGCAAACCCTCACTATATCTGTCTTTTCCTATTCAAGAATGTCCCTGCTGCAAGCCATTGTTTAAACGGACTCAGAGTAACCTTTCCTAGGTTTAATCTCTGCTACTACCCTGCCTAAAGCCAAGATGGGATTTAATCACTGGATATGCATCCCCCTCCATAGTTCAGTCCAACCTGTATCTCATTATTATCTTCTATGCTTTTGATGACTGTACCATCAGCTTACCATAATTAGTACTTTCAGGCTGTAATTTGAGGGCTATGTATGCTAAAGTCACTTTGCAAAGTTGCCCTAAAAATGCAAGTTTCCAGAACTAGCTTAAGATATACTAAATGTGAATACTGGTGTTGAGTTACAGGAACAAAGAGTGTGTTTTTGGTAATGGTGGTGGAGGTTTTTAACAAGCTAGCTACTTGAGTGTTCTTTATATACCTTGAACTTTCAAAGTCTCTGTCTACTTCAGGTCTATTTATGTCCACCTCAACTCTCCAATTCTTCTTGCAAACCTTGTTTCATCTAAAAGAATTTTCTTGTCATCTCATCAGGAAGCTCTTGTATGATGCATACGTCATGTGTTAGGTTGGATTTTAATAACTGAAGAGCCTCATTTATCCCTTTGTTGGATTTTAATCACTTTCTATATTATAAATATTTATGACTCTAGTAACATCTAGTAATTAATAAAATCACATATATATATATTACTATTGTACTAAGCAGTGTTATTCTAATTTTACTTACTTTTTATTTTTACCTTGCATTAGTAAAGTCCATATGAATTAGAATTTTCCAACAGTGTATCTGGCTTCACTAATGTGTTGGTCAGTTTTCTGTTCCTGTAACATCTAGGATAATCATTTAGAAAGAGGAACAGTTGATTTTGGCTCAAACGCTTGGATGTTTCAATCTGTGATCACTTGGCCCCATTGCTTTTGGCAAAGCAAAGCATCTTGGCATAAGCACATGGTGGAAGACTAGAGTCAACCAGTGATGGCTAGGAAACAAAAGAAGCTAGATTCCTACAATCTCCTCTGAAAGTACATTGCCAATGGCCTAAAGACCTGCCACCAGACCCTGATTGTTAAAGGTTCCACCAAGTGTCAATAGTGCCAGGGTGGGGACTAGTCCTTTAATACATGGGCCCTTGGGGCACATTGTGAATTTACATATAGCAACCATATTGTGTCTGGGCTGAACATATCAACTCCGTAGGTAAATTAACATAATACCAGACTGGGTGATGGATAAAGCAAGATGGAAGCAGCGAGAGCGAGTGGTGTAGCTTCCATTACTTGTCACATCTCCTCCAGTCCTATTGATCAACCCCAGGTTACTTACCAATGACCATCCTCTAAAACGTGTTGTCTTAAATCTTCTTATGACTGTCCTCCCAACCTCTCCATGATCCATAACTAGATTTCAAACAGAAACATGAAGAGCCAGGCGCCAGTGGGTCATGCTTGTCATCCTAGCTACTCAGGAGGCAGAGATCAGGAGGATCATGGTTCAAAGCCAGCTCAGGCAAATAGTTTTTGAAATCCCATGTCAAAAATACCCAACACAAGAAAGGACTGGTGGAGTGGTTCAAGTGGTAGCGTGCCTGCTTAGCCAGTATCAGGCCCTGAGTTCAAACTCCAGTACTGCAAAAAAAAATAATAAGAAGAAGAATGACACCCTTACCTCTTCCATAAATCTTGCGTCAAAAACTGGACATCTTTGACAGGGTTACAATCTACTCCCTCAACTATTAAGAATCACTGTGTTTGGGTCCCCCTTTTCCAACCCTAGTGTCATGTGTGGGATTCTAGATAAGAAAAATCATAAACTCATGAAATTATGCATTAATTTTTTTCTTAAAATTATGATTCTGTCTTGCCTAAGAAGAGTTTTTTCAATGCTGTATTTTTTTTTTTTAAGTCTCAATAAGGTCATTCAGGCAGAAAGAAAACGTACTTGCTTCCCTCCCTCCACACTACCCTCCCAGGTCACACGTTTCAGGAAGACATCTGCTATCCAGCACAATGCACAAAGCAAGCAAAACACGCATGAACCCATACTCTTCTTCCCCAAAGGCACTTTATTTTCCTAGCTGAAATGATCCCTTTTCTCTGTTCCAATTTCTCTTCCCCTCCCTTCCCTTTCCTTTTCTTCCCTTCTTCTTCCTTACCGTCCCTCCTTCCTCCTCCCTTCTCCTCTTCTGTCTCCCTTCCTCTTTCATTTAGGAATTTATTTCTGTAGAGCATCCGTCCTTGCAACAATCTCAGAAATACATTCTTTGCTTTCAGCCTTGGTTCCCTCCAACTTATTCTCCATATCATCATTAGAGTGAATGTCCTAAAATATAAATGACTTTTCCTCCTCTACCACCTACCTAAAGTATGCCATTAGCACCCCACTGCCTGCTGGGTAAATTCCACCTTTGCAGCATGGCATTGAAAATTCCCCATAATTGAAAACCCCTAAACGCTTTTTCACTCTCCTTTTGAGTTCCTGCCCTGCCAGCCCTCCCATCACCACAGGAAACCCTCCTTATTTCCAAATGCCCCCATAGGCCTTATTGTTGCTCTGCCTTATCCAGACGTCCTTACCTGATCAATACCTTTTTACCATTCCACTTCTGCTGAGAGAACTCACCTTCTGAAAACGCTTCCTTAATCATTCCCGCCTTTATGGGTCCCAGTGAACTCACATATCACAGGGCTCCAGCACAACTTCCAACTGTATTGTTTTCTTGTGATATTGACTGCTTTATCCATCAGACACTGTGCTTTCTCAAAAACAAATTTTAGTGCTTAGGAATGAACTGACAATCAAAAAAGTAAATAATAATTTTTTGGTGGCACTGGGGTTTGAACTCAGGACCTCATACTTGCCAGACAGGCACTCTTTCCACTTGAACTACCTCACCAGTCCATTTTTGTGATGAATTTTCTTTTGATGGGGTCTCACGAACTATTTGCCTAGTGCTGGCTTTGAACTACGATCCTCCTGCTCTCTGCCTCCTCACTAACTAGGATTACAGGTGTCTAGGGAGGATAAATTTATAAAGAAAGCAATACATTCTTGACAAAGTAATGATTTTCTACCACTAAACTTTTATTTAGAATTTAGATATCAACATCTGAATCTGTATGTTGGTACCTATGTATGTCATTGATTTTGGGAGAAAGTTGTAACTACTAACAATATTATTATGATGTGGGTTTTTTTCTTTTTGTTGGTAGTACTGAGGTTTGAACTCAGGGCCTTGTGGTTACCAGGAACACAGTCTTCCTATCTCTGCCTCTTGACTACCAGGGATTGTAGAAACATGCCCCCATACCTGGCTTGTTTTTGAGACAGGGTCTTGCTAACTTTTGCCCAGGCAAGCCTTAAACCTCTATCCTCCCATCTGTGCCTCTGGCATAGCTGAGATTTCAGGCATGTGCTACCACACCCAGTCAGGAAATATATGTGTTTTTTAAAAGTCTATCCAATAATAAACACACACACACATATTTGTTCCTTCTGTTATTGGAGATATACAAATATCTTTTTGGTGAACAAGTTGTTCATATCATGTTTGTCACCTTTTCATAACAATGCCTGAGATAATCATCACTGAAAGAGAAAAAGTTTATTATGACTCACAGTTTTGGGGGTTTAATCCCTGGTCAGTTGGTCCCAAAGTGTAGAGCCTGTGGCAAGGCAGTTCATAGGTATAGGAATATGTCACAAAGCAAAACTGCTTAACTCATGGCCAGGAGGTGAAAAGACACTGAGGAGGAGTCCAGGGTGCCCAAATCCCTTTTAAAGGCATGACTCCAATGACCTAACTTCCTCCTTTAGGCCTCACTTTTTAAAGGTTCCACCACCTCCCCACAGCGCAAGCTTGGGAACTAAGCATTCAACACGTTGAACTTTGGGGGACATTTAAAAGCCACCTATAACACATGAATATTATTTCACTTAATCATCCCTAAAACTTACAAGACAGCTATTTTTAATATGTGTTTCACAGGTCAATTTCCTAAGAGTCACAGAATTCCACTAACTTTCCAACAAGGCAAAGTGAGAGTGGAGACTTGATATGAAGCAAGTCCACTACTAGGTCAGGTTGATTCCCTTCCCCAGTTTTGGTCATACTGCCCAAGAGTCCTTCTCTCAAGAACCTGCAAGGATTCCCCAATCCCACCATCACATCAAATAACAGCCGGCTTGCTGTTTAACTTTACCGGGAGGAGACCCGTAATAGGGAAGGTTGGTGTTTTTCCTCCCATAAATGAATGAATGAGCCATGGAAAGTATGTAATAAAAGCTAACATTGATTTAGGGCTTCTCTCAAGGCAATTCCTTTCATCTTCTGAATTTTGGGGATGAGACAATAGGGACAGAAATGTTTAAATACACACGTAACATTATAGGCATCTTGAACCCAAGCAATTGAGTTGAAAAATCTGTGAACATAGCTACAGCACTATCTTGTATGTCTGATTTACCAAGTAGAAATTTTAGACATTGCTCATTTATAGCCAACTTCCCCTAACCCAACTTTAAATGTGGGTTTGTATTCCTCAACTTGAAACTGACTGGGGAGGATAAACTCCTGGGCTCTGAAAGTGAATAGGAGGTATGTAAAACTAGCCAATCTCAGACACATTTCCAACAGTTCCTTCAAAAACCCTGTCTAAGAAATGAACTAAACAAAAAGTATCTCTCCATCTGTTAACCACCACCCAGGTATCAGTCCTTTGCAGGTGTCTAAGTACAATTTTGCTGCTTTTAAAAAATTGTTTTGGAAATGAGTCTTCATGAAATAATCAGAGCAACCTAGGTCTGAGAACAGGGATGACAGTCTGACCATAGGACTGCTGGAGAGAGTGACCTTAAACTGTTAATGATGTTTGCAAATACTGCAGCTTGTTTGGTGGCAGGGTATTTGAAGATTTCTAAACAGCCCAAAGGAAGGTTTGCGGGGTGGTTCTAGCATGGTGGCCCAGTGTGCCATACCCACCTGTTCTGCCACTCTGGCACCAGGAAGCTCTCTGTCACAGCTGGTTTGCACTGGGATTAGCTGCTCTTTGCCTTAGGTGTAGCTGGGGATGTGGTTTCTGTAGTGATGGGGCTGACTGCAGAGATCTATTGGCTGCTGGCTTTGTAAATTTCATTCAGTTTCATCCAATAGCAGAGGGAGAGCCTGAGACAGCAGGACCTCTCTCCTCAATCTCGCTTTTTCTTGCAGACCGTTCTCTCTCCCTTCTCTGTCTCTCAGCACAGAGCTCTATTCAGCGCTAGCTCTGTCCTTCCTGCTCCAATTCTGCCACTTTTTCTTCCTTGCCACAGACCATTGACAACAGAAACAACGAATTTCCTCCAAAAGGTGGTGTCCTTGGTCCTTACATTCCTTTGGATGAGCAATGTAGTTGGTGGCTGCACTACATCCATCCTCCTGAATCACAGCCTCCCTTTGGGCTCCTTAGAAAAATCGGGATGTGTAAAGAGAACTCTTAGAGTGGATGCAGCTTTTCCACGGCTAAGGTAGGTGTAGTTTCAAGATGCCGGCAGGCTAGCATTCTTTTTCTTCTCCTCCTCCTCCTCCTCCTCCTCCTTCTTCTTCTTCCTCTTCTTTTTTAAAGCTATTTAAACATTTTGACTTGTAGTTGCTCCCCTGCAAAGGCTAGAAAGCCTGACTGCAGACATTTCAGCTTCCCTTAATCTGACATTTATTTTTCTTTGATTTTGAAAATTTGGACAGGACTTTCTCCTGTCCCTCTATGTCTTAGGTGCGGGGGGGTGGTGTGTGGGGAAATGTATGTAAGTCTTGTCATGTTCACACCACACGCACATCTCCACAGAAACATTTGATTATTTTGTGACTTGAAAAAAAATGGGACCACTGACTTTGGAAGCATTTTGCTGCAATCAGGTATTTGAACTGCTCTGGGGCTGTGTGGGATGTGTTTACAAAGTAGCGCTGTCCAACATACAAATAAACAGAAGTGGTGGAGAGAGGGGAAAAATATATATCTGCAGTCCACAGAGGAAGCAGAGTGCCAGTTCTGTACCAACCCTGAGTAGTGATGAAGACAGAGTTCTGGTAACTGGGAGCAATCAGAGCTTTTCTTTAGCTTTCTTATTGCCCCCTCCTTCTTTCAGAAATCTGTCAGCCACCACCTCCTGCGGTGCTTTTGTGGGGGGTTAACAGGAGAGAAACCAGGCAAACAGGCTTGGCTGGGTTTGCATTAAGCGATTCCCGCTCCCCCCGCCCCCCTTCATCTGCTGGCCTCGGACAAGATGACGGTTTGTGCGATGCTCGAAATAACGCACGTGATGGATTAGGACCTGGCTTGGGTTTGCGAGCAAGCCGACCCAGCACTCTGGAGACCCTGGGCTAAGGAAGAGATGAGTTGGATTAGCGCGGTTTCTGCAAAGCTCGGGGAGGGGGGCTCCCTGCACCCCTTTTCCCAGGTGTGTGAGTTGGGGTGTGGGGGGACGCACCCCGGGGTGCTGGGGGGGCTGGTGGTTTTGCTTAGGGAGTCTGTGCATCTGTCCTGGACCTTTTGGAGGAGCATGCAGCTGCCGCTCTGGGCACCGTCCCTGAGCTTTCCCAGAGGAAGAGAAAAGTTGGTGGCTGAGGGTACAGGCGCCAGGCGCCCTGGCCCGGGTCTCAGGGGAACTGAAGTGTCAGTCGGTGTCTGTAGAGGACGCTCCTTCCCGGGACAGACACGGCTGGGCGCGAGACGCAGCAGCCCCCCAAGTGCCAGTGGGGGCGGGGTTCTGAGGAGTGGGCTGCACAACGACCACCACCCTAACGCGCTGTCCCGCGCTTTACCTGCAGTTCTACGCCCCCACCTCCCGCCCCATGCTTTTTCCTGGCCAGATTTCGTCCCCAATCATCCCTGAGCCCTCAATTCCCGCACAACTCAGCCCCCTCCCACTCGAGCGGGCACAAGCGATGGCTCAGACCCGCCTAGCGCGGAGCCGGAGGCAGGCGACCCGGTGAGGGGTGGGCGGGGGCGGAGAGACCACCGGGAGAGCGAGCGAACTTGAACGCTGCCCCTTCCGAGGCCGAGGAGCCCGAGCCTGCGCCCTCCCTGGCGGCCTGACCTGCGAGGCGAGCGAGGAGGTATGTGACTGTGGGCGGCAGACGATGCGGGGGCGGGGGGACGCTGTGGGTGGAGAGGCCCAGGTCTCCGCCTGCGCCCCCCGCCGCTCTTCTGCACGCGGGGCGCCTCCCCCAGAGGCGCTGGTCCCCGGCCGCCCGCGCCCGGCTCTCCTCGCCCGGCGCCGTGCGGCTCTTTCGCCCTCCGAGACACCGGTAGGCTTGGGTTCGTCATCGGGGTCCCGGGTGCCAGCTCTGCCCGGCCTCTGCGCCCGCGGCCCGGGGTCCGCGGCCCGGCGGAGCCCTGGGCCCGGGCGCAGGATGCAGCAGACACCGCGGCCTTGCTTGCGGGAGCTGCGGAGGCGGAAGCCGGGGTCCTTGCGAAGCCCCAGCCCCGAGGCCCGATCGGGACCACCCTGGGGCCGGGGGGCCCGCGTGGAGGGCGAGAGGCGCAGCGAGGACGTCCTCTGCCTGCCCCTGCGCCCCCAAAGCCCCTGTTGTGATTCATTAACGTATTTATCGGCCGCGGGCCTTTCCCCGCTGCTTTCTCTGAGGCGCCGGCAGGCGAGGGCCTCTTGGAAACGCGTTTTCGGAGCCTCGGTGCCGCCGAGCCCGGGCTGGTGGCCGCGGGTGCGGGAGGCCGCGTTGCGGGTGCCGGGAGGGGCGGCCGGCGCGGGCCCCGCGGTGCGCCGAGGCTGCAGCGGCGCCTGCGCCCGGAGCTCGCAATGAATTAAGCCGCGAGCTCGCACGAGTCTGGGCTGCACCCGGAGAGCCGAGCCCAGTCTGTCATTTGAACCCAACTTAGGACATTTGGGGTGAGGGTTGGGGATTTGCTGGTGGGGTGTGTGTGTGTGTGTGTGTGTGTGTGTCGTGGGGGGGGTCCTGAACTAAGCAGGTGCTGCTCTTGCTAGCAGAATCCGCAAGGTGGTGGTATGCATTCTTTGATCGGGCATTTTCTTTCATTTTATTTTATGTTTCTATTTGAGCAGTTGGGGGCTAACGCTTTTATGTGCTCAGATGCTTCCTGAAGCGATCCTTGGGTGGCAGGGCTTAAACATTAGCCATTTGCCCCGGACGCTTTTCTGACATTGGGGTTTGGTGCACGCAGGCTCCCATCTCAGAAGCAACCGTTAGCATGATTTCCGGGGACGCAAATAGAAAAAGCAAAAGTTTAGAGAGACCTAGTTATCCTGACAAAGCAGGGTGACCAGTTCGTGTGCGGGGCAGCAGAGAAGGACATGCCTAAGTCGGCTCGGGCGATTCCTTCTTAGCTAGAAATGAGAGCCAGGGCGTGAAGACCTGCTTTGGTGCTGAGCGAGGCGGGATGGGATCGGCTCTTCCGAGGGTCCCTTGCTTTGCATTGCAATTTCCTGGACAGTGCCAGAGCCAGGAGGAACGGCCCCATAGAGAAGAAATCAGCATTTTTGTGGGGTAGATTTGGGGAGTGCAGACTTATTTTTCATGCTTTTAGATGGTTGTGAGGAAGGTGTTAACAGTAATCCTCTAAAGCTTTGCCATAGGCATTCCTGTGCAGATGAGGTAGAAGATTTGGGGGGGGGGGCGATGGTACATGGTTGTATGATCCCTTATTTACAGAATAAAAACTATGAAATTTAAATTTTTCCTGGAATTAAGGACTTCGTAATTTCACAGAGGCCTCTACAAATAATATATTTACTCAGATGAGAAATTCGGTGTATTGTTACCGAAGAAAATGTAGAATGAATTTGAAGTATACATATATTCCTACATGTATATGCATATATATGTAAATTTAAAAGAATATCTGCTTTGATAGGTAAGAATATAATCAGGCCAATTGTAGCAAGTGGAAAATTACTTCATCAGTTTTAAATCACTGGATTAAAATGACAGGTTTGATTTTTTTTTTTTTGAAGCCGGAATGATTTCAGGCAGGGATTTAAAGATAATTGCATTTTCATAATAATGAATATGCTTGGGTGCTATTTTAAATGTACTTTGATATATTCTTCTTGAGCAGAAAAATTGTTGCCTTCCTTTGTGTGTTTTTAAACAGAATTGTGCCAATATACAGTTGACCTTAAAACCAGTAGTCCACATAATTTTTACTCAAGACTAAGAATACAAAAAGGACATTTGGTCAGTGACTGATTGCTGCATGAGGCAGGTAACGCAGGTATCACGATGCAATTACATGTACAAGTGAATAGATCTGAATGTATTTGCAAGTTTGCACTTTTTGACCTGGAAGGTAGACTATTGCAAAGTATAAGGGTTTTTGGTTTTGGAACTTGACCTTTTTCATTTTTTTCTTTGTAGTAATTTCGGAGAGCTTATTAATGGTCTGAGCACAAGGACTCCAGTGCTGTCCGAATTGGCACATTGCATCACTTTCAGAACCCAGAGGGGCTCTGTAAGAACTCTGTACGATTTTCTGCTTTTATCCCTTGACTGCAAGGAAAAGCTTCTCACAAAAGTAAACCTTCAAGTGCACTGGTGAATAACCTCAGTTTAACATCCTTCCATTTTAATTGGTACTCCATATTTTAAGCCTTTTTTGTACAACTGAGTGTAGTCAATAATGCGACTTGTTGGCTGAATTTATTCTTTTCCGATGCAATCAACATACAAAACTGGTTTAAGTCCTTTAATGCCCTCACTTAGAAGACGTGCTTATCTGGTTAAAACACACATGCCACACGTGAGGAGAGCTCATTTTAGTATGTGAAAGTCAAGTGTAAAGAACAGACTTCTCAAAGTGTGTAACATAATGTAATCCTTCAGCAGTACTGTCTGCATTTTAACAATCTCTCCCAATCCACAGATGAGAAAAATGTGTTCAAATGAGTTTAAGTCACTCGCCCCTCCTTTCTTCCTGGATGCTACGGAGGTAGGTGAGGAAAAGGGTGCATCTCAGCGCCTCCCTCACTGTGTCTGTGAAGTGTCCCTAGAGGCTGCCTTCTACAGACAGAGCCACACCTGATTTCTGCAACTTGTCAGTGACAGGTTTAGATACCAATGACGACGATGATGGTGATAGGAAAGTCAGCTCCTTCACAGTCACTTTGAGGAGTGGGCGTCTAAATGCAAGCCCTCCCGGTGGAGACTACGTGCTCTGAGTGTGCTGCCAGCCAGTCTGTGAGTAATTTCCACCCTGCCCTTTTTCTCCAAGCAACCTACGTTTGATGGCAGTAGAGAATATTCTTGAATTTCTTGGAACAAAACAAGAAGTGATATTGCCTAGAGGTCTGACATTTTGCTATATATGAATATATATAATTAATATAATATAATACATTAAAAGGCTGTCTACCTGCAGGAGGTTGTACTGCACATATGTAAATAAATGAGTAAATAGACAAATGACTTGTGATATCAGAACGTGAATGGAAAATTGATAGAGAACAGTCAATTCTTCTCACAGCTGTGATTTCCAGTTTCAAGCATTTAGTGTTGCGTTCACGTGTCCCAGGTGTGTGTGTGGAAACCATCCAGTCACTTCTACATTAAACCTTATCCCTGGCCCAATCCACGCTTCTTCCTCCCAGACATGATACCTGACAGAGAACTGTGTATTATGATGTTGGTTTCTTTTATGAACACAACGTATCAGATGCATACAAAATACCATTTCTGGAGAGGAAAGGTGAAATTGGGGCTTAATTTAGGAAGCAGATGTGATAGCATGAACCTTTAGGGTCTCACTGGGCGAGGAGTCACATTACAGGAGACAAATCTTTATTTCTGGGTAGCTCCAAGGAAATGACATGTACTTGCACAGCTCTTTGAGTATATGGAACCATGACCCACAATTTGCTTGGGTTGTTTTATTTAAAATGTATGTTATATAAATAAATAGTGACTCACCACAGTAACAGTACTATTTTTAGTTTACAATCAGACTTTTTTAGTTCAATATGCTAATATTGGTGATCACTTTGGTTTTAAGAGGCTGGCTCTGATTGGCTCTGATTGGATGGTGACGTGGTGTTCTTAACGCAATCGCCCTGGACATACAGTTTTATTAATGACTTCTGCATGCATCTCACTTGTTCCCAACCCAAACCTCTCATCCAGGCTCCTTTCCTGTCCTTGTTTGCTATTTGTTTTGTGTTTTGAGGAGGACAAGAGTATTTTGCAAAATGTGACTATTTTTAAATTTGCAAGTTAGCTGGTCATTCATGTTAAAACATAAAGAAACTGGGATTGTTGTAAATTGTGTTCTTTGATGAATTTTTGGACCCTTTACAGAAAGGACCAAGATTAGGGAAAGTATGATTCGCACTGATAAAAAACCTGATCCCATTTCACTGTTCTGTTTTCTGCAGTGCAGAAGTCTCCTGTGTGTTGCTCATTATGGCTGCTATGGCTTTGGCCAAAAGTGTCACTTTCCACGTTTAATACTTTGACCTCACCAATGTTTGCTGTCGTGAACTTTTTGATGACGTGTATCACATTACTTCACAGTCAGGCAGGATAGGCCGCTGAGATACGCCTGTGGTCTCAGAACTAACAGGTGGAATGTGTAAAAAACAGATTTTTGATCCTTACAATGGGTATAACTCTGTGAATAGGTGAGATGGGAATACCCATGAAAATAAACACTTGTTTTTAAATAAATCAAATATGTCATCGTTAACTGCTTTTGTAAGTGAGACATACACATAGCCTACAGCCACGTGGTAAGAATTGCAGTGTGTCTGCAGGTTCGTGTACATATATATGTGCACATGTGGAAATGCTACGAGGGGCTCTGTTTTGTTTTTGTCAGTCACTGCAACACCCCGTATATAAAACTGTGTGTGTGTGTGTGTGTGTGTGTGTGTAGCAGATGAATGGTGTGGTTCCACTACCCACTTTTCTTATCCCCACCATTCACTAAACACGATATGAAAAAGTTCATTACTTAAGCTTCCTATAATTGGCATGTGTATATTCATCAGTGAGAGATAACGATGCTTATTAGCAATGAGACTTAAACAGAGTGTATGTGTTTAGGGACAGGTACACATTTTTTCTGCATTTCCTCAGGGTATTCTTTCTGGCGTGAGTAATGTTTTGTAAACAGTTGTGATTACCTGGGTCTCCATGACACAGTCTACAGAATCTACGTGATAAGATACTGTCCTCTCTGAACATCAGCGTTGGGCCATGCTGCTTGCTGTGATGGAGAATTGATACGTTTTACAAGGACCAAACTGGGCTGTCTTTGAAAAAGCCTGAAGTCACAGTCCTTTTGTCTGCCTTTGTAGGAGTCACACCTTTATTTCTGTCCTGCTCAAAGAGCTCTGCTGAAAAGCTGTTCCCACTGAAGCCTGTGGAGCAGCCCTGTGTTCACTTTCCATAAACACCAAGAGGTTTGAAGTCACGTAAGCTGAAAGATTGCAATACTCTCTTTATGATAATGGCCCCACAGACTACCTAGGACTGTTTATTCCCATTGCACCCACCAGGACCATTGACTGTCCCAGGTGACAGCAGCAAAGGCGAATGAGTGCCAGCCGACTTCCTGCCCTAGGCCGCCTCTTCGTCACTGTGCGTGCGTTCTTTACCATTTCAAGCCACTGGACTGCCTGCAGACTTAGGTCCCTGAAGTGTCAGGCCTCGGGGCAGAGTAGCCACAGCTACAACTAAAAGATATTTTCTTGCATTAAATAGTTTTATTTGCAAATTAAGTACACAGAGCTTTTATCATATACACTAGTGAAAGATCGTATTAAAAATATACAATATATATGATATATTTAAATTTCAATCTGTGTTAATTTTCTACATACTGTTCTACATATAATCCCAGGTATGTATCTTTATATACTTTTGTTTTTATGCAATTCATGTACTTGATGAAGAAAACCATCTTTGTTTAAACTGCTCCATATTTCTGTATTACTTTATTTATTTAATTGTAGTTATATACAATTTATAAACTTGCTGAGGAAAGTGTGTAGTATGTATTTATTTATTTACTTATTTTGGTGGTGGTAGAGATTGAACAGATTTTTTTTTTTCCCCTGAGACAGGGTCTCACCATGTGCCCCAACCTGGACTCAAACTCATGATCTACCTGCCTCCACCTCCCGGGTGCTGAGATTACAGATATGTGCCACCATGCCTGGTTAGCCTGTATTACTTTTACTAGCTGGATTTCAAAATTCAGTGCAAAGTCTTTACATAATAATAGTTTGCATAAATTTAACTCTTTTTATAAGTGTAATTGTATAAAATTTCTATAAAATACATATATGCATTTAATGTATTCAGAATGCTTTATGCAAAAATAAACTGTACTTAAATATTTAATATATAAACATACATAATTCTATATGAATATAAAATGTTAAAATTCATGTAACTATATAATAATGTGTGTCTATATGGATACGTGCATATATGTGTGTGTGTGTGTGTGTGTGTGTGTGTGTGTGTGTGTGTCTATGAGTGTACATGCACATGTATACCAAGAGAGGGAGGAATTGCCATGCATTTTGCAGAAAGAAAGTGGAGTGGATTTCCAGGCTGGTCCACAGTGGCTACATTTAATAGTCCACACAGACTACATTCCAGTGAAGTTGAAGAGCTAGCTGTTTAGTGGCACCACGGTGCCAATCTTGGTACTCACTGAAGCAGTTGATTCTTGGCGTGCTTTTCTGAACCAGCCAGGAAACCTCTGTCGGTGGCTGTTCGCTTCAGGTCAGTGTCCCACCCCCCTCAATGGATGCGTGCTTCTGCTCTTAGCATAAAAAAGTCATAGAAAGGTAAGAAAGCATGCCGGGTTATGCAGACCTCAGCAGGAAAGAACAGCTGCACAATCAGCGATGCCTGCTCTGTGCAGTTCCAGGTGGTGGTGGTGTTGCTGCATCCAGGCTTCTGCTTGCAATTCTGCGGGAGAAAGCATGCTGGCTAAGCCACTTGTGTTGTTTTGCTCAAGATGAAAACTCAACACGGTAGGTTCAGGAATATAGCTTCCTTTCATGGACAAGAAGGGAGTTTGGTAACTAAGATATATTTAGCATTTTATGGAAAACAGTATCTTATTCCAACTGGAGCTTGTTCTTCACAAATGTTCTTTAGTTCATCACTTGTTAATTTTTATTTATTTATGTATTTTTTTGGTGGTACTGGGGTTTGAACTCAGGGCCTCATGCTTGCTACTCAGGTGCTCCACGACTTCAGCCACTCCTCCAGCCCTGTTTTGTGTTGGGTATTTTGGAGAACTATTTGCCCTGGCTGGCAGGAAATGCAATGCTGCTAATAGAGAAGTGAATTGTGTGTATCTGTGTGCATTCAGAGACCCTACCTGGGTGTAAATGTTCATAGGTAATTCGTCAAGGTATTTACTCCATGTATATACAGCCTCTTGCAAATTTGGGATATACCTTTTTTTTTTTTTAATTTCATCTCTCCTCCCTGCACTCCCTCCTTTTTCCCCTCCTTCCCCCCTTTTCTTTTCTTCTTTCCTTCCATCTCTCCCTCCCTCCCTTTCCTCCTTCCTTCTCTCCCACCTTCCTCCTACCTCCCCTCTTTCTTCCTTCTGTTTGGGTGAATAAATTGTCCCAGGAATCAATGAAGACAGTACAATACGAGAACAGGTCAAATGGCACGCCATATTACCACAGCTGGTTACACTTTACAAAGTGTTCAAGCCTTATTTTTAGCCATGATTTTCATTTTAATGAACCCTACGAATACATACATGCATAAAGAAATTGCTTTGATTCAGCAGAGAATTGATCCCTTATGAGATTTTTCAAACAGGAGAGCAACAGTAGAACTTGCTTCATTGTCTAATGGCCATTTCCTTTGGTTTTTTTAAATATCAATAAATGACAGATATTTCAGCATTGGTGAGGCATGGATGATGCCTTGGATTCTGATGTATTTGTGTCTAACAGATTCTGAAAACACTTCTAATTGTTTCAGACTCCATCCTGCCTCATATAATCTACTTTTCTATAATTTAAGTCTTTTAGAATGGTGAGACAACTGTAATAAGGGTGAGGCAAGATTATTTAAATATGGGACGTGATTCTTTAAATATGTGAAGCTGGGCGCCGGTGGCTCACACCTGTAATCCAGGCTACTCAGGAGGCTGACATTGGAAGGATCGCGGTTCCAGGCCAGGCTGGGCAAAGAGAGAAACAAAAGTTGTGAGAACCCTTGATTTCTGCAAGGAAAAAAGCAGGCTATGATGGCATGTGCCTGTCTTCTCAGCCACGGGAAGTGGAAAATTGGGTAATTGTGATCCAGGCCATCTGGGCAAAAAGCGAGACCCCATCTCAAAAATATGCAAAGTGAGGAGGGCTGAGGGCAGGGCTGAAGTGGTAGAGCGGCTGCCTAGCAAGTGGGAAGACCTGAACTGCCAAAAAATTATATATGTATATATAAAAGTGAAAACATGATAGCAATTGATGGGGAATGCTCTCAGAGCAAGGATTCTTTTGTAAATAGTGTCCGTGGTCACATATTTTTCAACGCTTCCTATGTCATACTGCTGCCTTGAATTTACACTGAAAGCAGACACATTAAGGACATTTGGTGCCTTGCACTAACCAACTCAGCAGACAGAGCAGGTCATTTGACCTCCTGTGTCACAGTCTCATCCAAATTAACAGTGCAGCAGTGCTCAGAAACTTCTCTATTCCAGTGACACAGAGTTGAAACAGGTTATGAACTTACTGAAAGTATTTGAATTACCAAGATGATTTGGAGAAACGAACTTATTGTTTCTGTACTTCAGTTTCCCTCATTTATTTTACATTCGTTGGGGACCCATAAGTGACCTTGCGAAGAACCTAAATTAGTTGTTTCTTTTCTGTACTCACCGAGTGTCAGTGCCATTTTCACCTTTGTCTTTGGCGTGTGCTACTGGGACTGGACTCAGGGTGGCGTTGTGCTCTAGCACTGCAGCTGCCATGTCAATCCCATTTTCATTTCTTAGTAGCAGCAAATAAATAAGCAAATTAACTTAATTAAATTTAAAGTAAAATGAAATAAAAAGGAAGAACCAATAAACACTGAAACGATCTTACTACCTTTAAGACAAATTCGATCAGAAGTTATCTCCACTGTGCTTGTGTGTGTTAAAGCAAATGACAGCTTGCTTCCATATGCATAACTCTTCTTAAATACTTACAGGTAACACTTCCCACACTGGCTCAAGTGTCAGGAATTACACTCATTCTGTCATTTCAGATGGTGGTATTATAGTTAAACATTACCTTCTGCAGTAGAACAGGCTAGCAATATTGATTACTGACCAGAGGAAGGTGTCTGGTGAGGGATCACGGAGTTCATTGCAATCCTTAGTGAAAAAGGAGGCCGTTCGATCTAACGAATGCTTTTCCATGGTTCATTGTCCAAACCTTCAGTTCCTTTAGGTGCCGGGCTTGCTCTGCTTGTTGCATTGGAGGCCTAAGCATACATGTACACA
Source organism: Castor canadensis (assembly GCF_047511655.1). NCBI lineage: Eukaryota > Metazoa > Chordata > Mammalia > Rodentia > Castoridae > Castor > Castor canadensis. Next base: position 139,028,124 of record NC_133405.1, read on the forward strand.
CAGCAAGTGAACTCAGATGCCAAGCTTAGTCTGTGGCAAGAAATGGAATAGTTTAGATCACATTAGAGAGGCTTATTTGCAACTGATAGACTATGAGAGCCATTGAAAGACCGGGGAATAACAGGAAAATAGCAGCTTATATTTGAATAGGCATTTGCTTATTGTCACAGAGGTCCTTGAGGTAACAGCTACCTATAACCCAGTAGGTGGGACGGGAAAGATTCTTCCTTCTGGGTTAAACAGCAAAACAAACCCCAGAGAAAATGGAATAGTTACTTGAAATGGGAAAAAAATAGAACAGTTACCTGGGAGTAAAATAAGAGTTAAATATGCAGAGACAGGAAGCATAACACAGAGACCCTGGGATGTAAAACCCAACATGGAAAAAGCCGGAACTGATTGCAGCATGAAACAAATGAATCCTAGTGGAAAAGCATTACTGTGGGAAATACATCGTCTCATTAAAGTCTGACAATCCACGTCCATGGTAGGATGTGGGAATGAGATAATAGTTCACACGTTGCTCCATCTAAAATTTGTGTGGCCATGGTTGTGATGACCCTTTTGCATTGACAGTTTCATGGGTAAACTGTGAATGTTTGTGATAGGATTTTGATGGCTAGGTTCCCTTTGCTTATTAACCAGAATATGACATCAAATTTATGAAAATTCACAGACAATTCCAAAACTAGGTGGGTGACGTTCATTTCACAATAAAATGTGCTTGGGGTTAAGGGAACTAAATAGAATGACAAATACCCCATGTTCTTACACATGGAAGCGAAGCATTTTCTCTCATACAAGTGGAGAGTTGTCAACAGGATGGCTGGAGGCAGGGAGGGAGGGATGGTTGGATAGTTAGTAAGCATGGCTGGAGGCAGGGAGGGAGGGATGGTTGGATAGTTAGTAAGCACGGGGGTGGACTTGGGTAGTGGGGATAGCTCTTACCGAACGCTCTGCTCCATTGTAGGGTAACTTGTTGATCACAATTAATTGAATATTTAGTAATAGCTAGTAAAGTAGGTTTTGAATGTTTCCAGCACAGACAATTGTACATGTTGGGGTAACAGATGTACCCATTACCCTGATCCTGGCATTACACATTTTGTCCTTGTATCAAAATAGTACACTGACTCCCATATATATGTACCAATGTTATGTGTCAATTTAAAAAAAAACTTAAGATGGGCATGGTGGGCATGGTGTTCCAGCACTAGGGAGGATCCCAAGTTCGAGACCAGTCTGGTCTTCATAGTGAGACTCGGTCTCAAACAAAAATCCTCCCCCAGCTGTGTTTGGCTATTTAACCTATTAATATCCAATTAATAAGAAATTTTTCATTTGAAGAATGTCTAGCATGTGGCTGGTGAAGTGACTCAAGTGGTTGAGCACCTGCCTAGCAAGCATGAGGCTGTGAGTTCAAACCCAAGTACCATACCAAAAAAACCCCCAAAACCCAAAAAAAGATGTCCAATATGCATCTTACTATATATGTGTAAAGTAGATATTCTTGTATGTATACATATGTAAATTATGCATTCGTATATGTATACATACATATGCAAACTACATGCATATATATTGTGTGTACATAGATAATTGAGAAGTGCCTCCTGTAGATTAGGAAAGACAAGTTCTCTGTCTCATGCATATACCATCACAGTATCTGTGAAAAATTCAAATTATTATTTGTGCTCAATTAAAATTTTTGCAGTTCCAGTTCTGTTGCAAAATCATTCCAGGGTATGCATTTGCCTTATCTCTTCCTTTAACGGAAGGAAAGACATTGCTAAACTTCATTTAAATCCCTCACACCATCAAAGAAATGGTGTTTAAGCTAGAGGCTGTATGTCCCTAGCATCCACAGAGGCCCTGGCGTCTTCCTGGGGAGTGCGACCTGAACCCAGGGGCCCACAACACCACGTAGGTGAGAAGACAGCTGTATATTCCCTCCTACAATGGCCATTGATTGCTCTGTCTGGTTTCCCTTGAGCTTGGCAGTCAGTGGGGACCTCTTAGTGGAGGCAGTTTATTCAATGACCTCTGTTCTAAGGACCCTCGCAGCAAGCTGTGGTCCCTTGTGATGCTCCTGGTCCTGGCATGCTTACCAAAGCAGCTCAGTAGGAAAGTAAGATCTTCCTTCTCCTGCGCTGATAGCTTCCAAAGCCTACATGAACCTGTAAAACTGCACTCAAATGAATACATTGCCCTTGAGCAATGTAAGGTATAGTCTGTTGGTGTGCTCATGATAAAATTAGAGAATAACTTAAATCACAAACAGGCCTTCCTAAATGAACCTCAGTAATCGTTTCTGTCCTTATTTGCACATAAGGAAACTGAATCCCAGACAGAGCCAGTGATGTATCCTAATTTAAAACACTACTTATGAAATGGAGATGAATTACCTGAAATTTCAGTCTTTAACATGATTTTTTTTGCCAATTCTTGAGAATTTACAATATTAAAGTAAAAGCAAGCAAATAAAAGGAGCTCATTATTTCATTTTAATCATTTAACTTTATTTTTGAGTGATCACCCGTTAATGATAAGATGGGGGTTCTTGTGATAACTCCATACCTGCTTGACTAGGCGCACCCCCTCTATTATTTATCCATTCCTCCTCTCCCTCCCACCCCCTTTTCCAAGCTGGCTGCGTTTCATTTTGCTCTCTCCTTGTGTATATGGCACACACTTCCACCCTCTTCACCCCTCAATAGCCTTTCCTTTCATTTTCAAAAACTGGGTTCTTTTTCTTTCTATTGTGCAGCAGAGACTAAAACAGAGAAGTCATTTCAACAGAAGGAGCACAGCAGAAGAGAAATCTCCAGCTTGTTACTGGAACCACGTTTTGTTCTATGAATCACTAAGAAAGCAATTTGCCTAGTTCAGACCTTTTTTTCCCTCCTCCTTGATTCTTCCTTTCCGTTTCTAAGCAAGGAACCAGCATCTTCACCTTTTAAAATGTTAATTAATTGTATTTGCTTAATCAATTTTGCTATGCCTCAGACACTTTCAAGAAGGAATAAAACCTTCCTGAGGGTCCCTTGCTTTTCTCTCTGCACAGGACTGGGCTTTGTCTAACGTGGGAGCTTCACGTATTTCCTCTTTGCAAAACCTCGCGGCTTCCACTCCTGTGTCCTATTTCCAATCTGAGGATGAGAGAGTCATCTGTTATCAGTAGGTGAAAGGGCTAGCAGATGTTCTTAGAGGCAAAAAGAGCCAGGATCCCTTTGTGCTGGTGAACTTGCATATTGAGGATTTTCACCCTTCTAGAGGGACAGAAGGTAGTTTGGAAAGGTCATTTCTGAGTCTTTGTTCTAGAAGTGTTTTGGTAAATGAAGGGATTTGCGGATGAACTGTCTGTCCAATAGGAAGAATCTGCATTTTTGTGAATAGTAAACTGCATCTGAGAGCTGTTCCAAGGGGAAACGGTCAGGAGAAGGAACTGCTAACTTAACCAGAGCAGAAGGTGATCTCAAGCCACAAACCCCGCCCTCCAGGCCCTTCTGTTTTTGGGTAATGGGTTCACTGCACTGAGACCTGTGCAACCTGGAATTTTTTTTCTGTCTCAGGTATTACTGAGATATTTTCGCTTTACCTGAGGATTAATTACAGTTTGTCAGACAGCTTCAACTGTCTTGTCACTGGCTTTTGCTTTTTGCCACTCCCCATAGAGGAAGGTTAAGGTGCCATGGTGGATAAAGCTGTGTCTGACATTGACTTTTTTTCTTTTAATGTAAATAGGCTTGAAATGAGCTTTTTCTTATCTCGATGAGTGCTATTTTAGAATTTTAACTTTGTTATTGGTGCTTTTTCACATGGAGACTTTGATTCCACAGAATTAAAGCAAGCAGTTGATGCTTTGATTTGATGCAAAGTTTCAGGGATGGGAGCTAGCAGATTCATCTCCCTGGGATGATCACACAGGCTAATTTTATAAAACACAAACTCATTTTTATCATTTAGGATGTTTTTGCTATGCTGTCTCCGATTTTTAAAAGTCAACTTAAGAGTTTTCGGTTTACAGAAAAGCTGTGGAGATAGTACAGTGTTTTTTCTGTTTGCCCCACACTCACTTTACATCTTCCCTTGTCATGTTCCCTCTGTCTCAACTAAGTAACCAACATCAGCACGTTACTACTAAACAGATCTCTGAATTTATTCATATTTAACATGTTTTTTAGTAGCACATTAATTGTGCCTTAATTATCCGTGCATAGGGCTCGATGTGATTTTTTTCCATACATGCATGCAGCCCTCACTGAACAAATCCAGCCTCTCCTTACCTAATGTGCTGTGGGTGTTCCAGGGCACCACATTGCATTTAGATGTCATGTTTCCTTGTCCTCTATTTTTTGACAGTCCTGTGGCTGACTTGAGTATTTTAGAGGATTATGTAGCATGTTCCCCAACTGTGGTCAGCCTCATGTTTTAGAGTAGACTCTCTGGTTTGGGGAGGAAACCCATAGAGTTGTCTCATCACATAAAGTCAAGGTTCCATGGCACTCACTGTTGATGTTCACCTGATCACGTGGCCCAAGTACCGTATTTGCTCGCTTTCCACTCACGCTCTCCCACACACTCAGTGCCCATACACTTCCGTTGTGTGTTCTTGGGAAGCAAGTGCAATCTGAATAGGGTGGAGGAGAGAAGGGAGAATTAGTTCCTGGGTGGTGGGATCTTGACATGAATTCTGTCAATAAACACTTGTCTTTTCTCCATTTATTTGTCTAATTGTTTATATTTCATTTATCCATGTCTGTATTGGTATGGACACATGGTGTTCAAAGGTACACTTACGAGCTTTAACTGTATGACCATATTACTGCCACTTATCTTCCTTCTTTGTGCTATTTGGTGCCGTAATTTGGTCACTTGGAAATCTTTTTTGTTTGGATAGCTGGTATATGAGAAGACTTAGTGCTTAAAAAAAGTGGGGGAATCCCAACCCCTCTGGCCAAGGGGTCTTGTTTTCCACTTACAAATATGCTACCTTTAAGACTATACGTTCAGGGATCATTTCTATAGTTTGTTACAAAAATGTTACCTTCCATTGGGAAAGCTCAGACACAGTATGTGGCCAGCTCCAGTGTCTTTGTTGGACCATGCTTACTTGTGTTCATCCCTCGCTTCCCTTGCAAAGAGCAAATAGTCATCCAGAGCTTGAGAATGCAGTGGGGGTCACCCATTCCCATGATTCACCTTAATATCTGTGCGTACATAGGAATGAAGTTGAAGGAACCTATTATTGGCCAGAAGACTTCCAGTGGGAGCCAACTGGTCTTTTCACCAGGATCAATATTTATCCTCTTAACCTTAGGGTTGATTTTAGTATTAAATTTCCATGTGCACGTAGGTGGTATCACTTCAGTATTTTTGAAGAAGCATTCATTTTGGAATTCTGGTAACTGGATCCATTTTATGACGAAGTTATAGAAGGAAGCTGTCATTTTTGGAAGAAGCTTTTGAAAGGCAGTGTGCTTTTTTGTTGTTGTTCTTATGGAGCAGTAATGAGGAGAATTACAAGAGATATGGAACTTTTGGAAAAATCTAGACAACAATCATTCTATAAGGCAGCATTTGAACAGTCAAAAACATGTCTTTCTTCCAGGGATTGTCTGAATATTTTAAACATAGAAGACACTTATCTATCAATATCTTTATATGTGTCTTCATGTATATGACATCTATGTCCATATTCTCTCTGTGATTCTCTTACCATCTATAACTATACCAGAATTACATCATCTATGACCATACCGCATTCTGCCGTTTTGTATGAATACCTGAGCCATCCATTCCTGTGTCTCTATCTAAATCCATCTCTTTAATATCATAGCATGTTTCTATGTACCTAGTGTACATCTATATCTCATTTAAACTATTTTGAACCTTGCATTTCCCATAGTATTATAGCATGAGCCATTTTAGGGTTAGCACAAATCTTCGTAAGCATTGTTCCCGTGACTCATGAAGTCTCTCAGAAGCTCATGGCTTGACTTACTTGCCCATTCCTCTGTTTTTGACATTTACGTGATTCATGAATTTTTGTTCAATGTCTGTCTTATTTTCCAGTGTTATGGAGTTTTTCCTTTTGTATCCTTTTCAAAAACTTTGGTATAGGCTTGAAATTTTTTGAAGTATTTTACTATTTCACATTTCATTAAAAAAATCAAATAGAATAATGATCCCACGTGTCAGTCGTTCAGCTTCAACAGTTATGAGTGCAGAGCCTGTTTTTATATTTAACCTCACCCCTTTTCACCATTTGACTAGAATGACATGTAATTCATCTAAAGATCTGTCAATATGTCACTCTAAAGTACAAGAGCCATTGTTTACCTGCACACGGTGTCCTTACCATATCTAAAGTCACCAACGATAATTTCTCACTATTGATCAGCAAGTTTTAACCGTCATGAGTTTTCTATTTAAGTTTGCTGCCTCACACATGATCTGTGTGCTGCAATTGATTGACTTCTCTTTAAAATAACTGTAAAATTTTACAGTCCCTTCTCTATCTTTTCATGCAGATTCTTATTATAGAATGTATATTTCGTTTTATTTGTGCAAAAGAAGCCCTTTCCCTCCATTTGCCAACTTGACACTAGTAAAACTTATGGCAATTCTTTTGAAGTCCACAGTGCATGCGATACTCAGAAAGCTAAAGATTAAAGAAGAGCAAACTAATCTACACGAACATAACTAGTTGGCCATTATTCTTACGCTATTGTAGGCACACCCCGTTCAAGAAGTGTCTGCGTGTGCCGATGTGAGGCTGTGTGTATGTGCTTGGTAAGTCCAGCCTTCAAAACATGCTAGGGTAGGGAACTGTCATTAACTGAAGATCAATTCTTATGAAAGAAGGCATCAAAGGACTTGCAAACAAGTCAGCATAATATTAAACCTGAACTTGATTTGTTCAGATGTTTTGCAGAAATGTATCTCTCTTACAAAACGAAGTTTATTAACCTTGCCCTAATGACCTCGAGGTAGGAAAGTCCTTTGTCCTAGATGTCTGTTCTGCTCTTCGTGGGATGCTGACCGTTATCTCTGTGCTCTGCTCCCAATTAGGAGAACCCAAACCATCTCTAGACTTGGCCAGATGCCACGGTGGGGGCGGAGGTGACTCAGGCATGCTAGTTAAGAACTTGTGCTATGAAATGAGGAACATTTAGTGCCATGTCTTCACAAGGAATTTCACTGTCTTTGGGATTTTTTTAGCCTTCACACGTGTGTAGGCATGGCCACATGAATTGGGAAGCTGGATACTGACAATAACCACATTACTGGGAAGTAAGGATTCCATCAGTTGTAGTGAAGTTTGGGGAAAATCAATACAATGCATATTCAAAAAGGAAGACTGAATTGACTTGATGTAAGTGGGAGCTTAAGGAGAGGAGCAGAGACAACAGAGAGAGAGAGAGAACAAAATCCTCGATAAGTGCCTTACAGAACAAAGTGCGGATCAAAATGCAGTTAGCTTGTCTAAAATCGTGCAAAATCGTTTTGTAAATGAAAGCACAGAAGACAGTATTTGAATGTTTGATGTGCAGAATGTGACTTACGGTTCTAAAGACGTGAACAAATTGGCGAGCGCTGTCTCTTATTTAAAAGTTATTAACAGTGATGGAAACAGCACGAGTGTGCTACACAGAAAATTAAATGGAAGACTCATTGAAGATGGTGTTATATTTTCTGGGCTGTTACAGTGATTGCTTTGAATTAGATTCTCCAAGAAAGTAAAAAGTTTTAATATTCTGGGAGTGAACACAAGATGAATCTGTATGGAAAATGTGGTCTTAAGCCATGTGTTATTAACCTAAGAGAATCAGAATTAATGACACCAAGCTCACAGAACACAGTGCAGCGTTTTTCACAAGTTTTTTTGTAAGAGGTTATTTAGTATCACTTTTAATTTCTGTAATACACAGGAGCCTTTTCCTTCATTCTGTGATGACAGGATGTTTGTAAAACCAGTATTTTTTAGTCCAATCAGTGTTGATAAACTAGCAATAATACATGCTTCATATGAAATGCCGACTCCACTCCACACAGCTGCTAAAAGTCCGTAGCAAACAGGTAACACTTCAATTCTGTAAAGTTGGGTGGTGGTGGAATGTGTTGCTCTTTTTTCTAATGCTGTTTTTACATTTGTGTACATTTGTGTTTTTTCATTTGCTACAATGAAAACCTAGCATTGATTAAAATATTCACACAAGTACTTTCTTTTCTTATACATTTTTAAAGGGAATTATTCTTGAAGTGGTGATGCCATTGCTGAAACCTTCAAGCTAACTAGTAGAACATGTTTAAAATAAGATTTTGCTCTACAAAGAAGCTAGGCTCCAGCACAATATAAGATAAAAGAAAAGTTTAGTTTACTATGCAGTTATTGCATGTAGTGTGTGTATGTGCAAATGACTCGAATACAATTAGATTTCAGTTGTGCACATCCATGCAGTAGATGAATTTTTAATGTGAATTATGTAACTAGTATGCATTTTGTCTTTGCTCATCCACATGACGTAAGTGTGTAGAGCAGTCACAAGGTCATTTTTGTAGGATAATAACATGCCTGCGTGGAAGTAAACACATCTAGCCACTCATCCAGATGTTGTTCCATTTCCACAATTAATTCTAAGTGTGTGTGTGTGTGTGAGAGAGAGAGAGAGAGAGAGAGAGAGAGAGAGAAAGAGAGAGAGAGAGAGATTTAAAGACGTTAAACTTGTGGTACTTTGCTACAGCAGCGATCAGGAAGTAATACACAGAGGTGTTTTCTGTTTTTAAGCTTACTTTTTAGCTTTTGTTCATCAGCATGATGTGTAGAAGTGACAAGGTCATACACAAAGTATTTAATTGGCAGTTAAGGAGTGTACATATTGAATGTGTACACGATGTGGATTTGCTATAGGTACACATTACATAACGAATCATTATCACAACCAAACGAATGAGCATGTCCATTATCATGAACGGGGTGCATCTTTATGGGACTGGTTCAGAGGATGCAGCTGTTCGGGGAGGAGCTGGAATTGCAGCACAGATGTCCTACATAGCCTGGCTTATTTTCCACAAACAGAAGAGAGACTCCAGTGCGTCCTGTACCTACCTCAGCACATCCTGGAGTGGGGGATCTCACTTATATCTACCCTCCTCTTAAAATGGAACAAAGTGGTTTCCCTTCCCTCAATTGTAAAATGGATGCGTTGGACCATCCGCACACCCTTTCCAACCCTGTTGCTGCATTATTCACGATCAGTGATTTTTGTTATAAAAAATCTTGACTTGAATACCCTCATTTTAAGCCATGGTGAGGGATATGGCATGCTCTGTGTATATTTGGAATGTAGTGAACTTTATGGAGACCGGATTAAACATTGACAAAGCCTTGGAGAGGTGGCGTGGAACTAGGAGTGACGTAATTACAGATAACGATAACCTAGTATTCAGTTTATGATGATCTAGAAGAGAGGAGCTCAAAGGCTCTGCATCTGCAGCAAAGATAATGGAGAAGGAAATGCTAATTACCGTGTTGACCAGTGCTTGCTAAATGCAAGAGTTGAAATATCACATTTTGTCCAATAAATGTGTACAATTAATGCATATTATAAAAGCAACACAAAAAATCACCTATTACTCCACAAAGATGTGCAATTTTTATATGAATTAATTTTTTGAACATGAAATAACAAATTCAGAGTTATTCCCATGCTGAGATGTATCTAGACCTCCAAAATCAAGATGTGCAAGAACACCACAATGTGTTACTGGTGGTGCAAAAAATAAAGTGGACCAAAAGTAGACTTGGGAGGGAAATGACTCCCAGTAACCCATTTTTGCCTCTGACTTTCTTCTGTGACTCATTTTGAGAAAATATAAACAGAAACTTGTTTTCTCCAGTGTGTTTTCAACTTCTAACTCATGAGTTGTAAACATTTAGGCAAGTTCTGTCTCTGCCCCTTCTTTTATGGGCTAGGGGACATAAACTTTAGTAATTAAAGCTTTCTGTTATCCTGGGTTGATATGGTCTTGGGTCACTTAAGGAAGGGGTTATGTTCTGAAAATGTCATTGGTTCCATTGCTGTGTGGTTACCAACCATAGTGTTCTCTTGAAGCACACCTAGGCTGCGTAGTCACCTTAATGGAACGAACATCGCATATGTAGCTTTTCATTGACTGAAGTGTCCTTATGCAGCATAGGACAGTATTTCTCGACCACCATAAACTGGACGAATGCAATCCTCTTTAGCATCACACAGTATTTTACCTAAAAACCTAGTGCTGATTGCTTGCGGAAATTGGGCTTCTCTGTGAAAGATGAGGAAAAAGCACCAGCTCCTTCATGGTATAGGTAGCCTGGTTGAGGATAAAGGCACTTACAATCTTCTAAATGTTTGTGACACTGTGACTTCAGTTAGTGTGGCACAATGAACGTACCTGGCACTAGGCAACATAAGAACTGGTAGTAGGGACTGTTACCTAAGACACCGGGACTCATAGGGTGTCTTCCAAAGGAAGTGAGAACTGAAAGTTGGAAGAATATAGAAAGAAAGGAAATAAATGGTGGCAGATCTAAAGTGACAGCTAGCTGAGAGCTGGGTCTGAAGCACAGATCTCTTGCCAAGCTTCAATTGTCTTCTGCAAGTGGCATCTTTGAGGGATGAAAAGAAAAAGCAATGTCAAGCTCAGAGCTTCTGCTGAGAAAACCTAAGTGATGTGGATCAATGGAAAGAGTTGACTCATGCTCTTCAGATTGGACTGATGACTGAGTCCATAATTCCATGGCTTTTGGAGTAAATTTCCATCCATTTGATTTCTGGATTTCTTAGAAGAATATTTTCTGGATGATTATTACCAAAAAGACACACTCCATCCTTGGAGTTCCTGGCGGTAGATCTGGGGTGGAACCCAGAAGTCCCCAGGGAGGTTACTGCTACTAGTGTGGTTCAGGGTCCCCCTTTGAGGACTACGGCACAGGCTGTTTCCAGGTTGTATTTCTACAAGTAAGCTGTTTAATTGTTGAGGTGCACAACCCGTTTTATTCCTTCTTGTTTGTAAGGTGGCCTTAATAACTGTCTCATCATTTGCTTTTGCTGTTCTTTCTTCCTCTGCTGACCTATAGGCCATCTTTATGCTTTCACATTCTGACTCCCGCTGCTGGTGCGTGTTTACTGGGCATGTACAATGTGCTGCAGACTGTGAGAGATGTAAAGATTAATGACAGCACCAATAAAAACTCAGCCATGTGCTAGACATTATTTATTCCTGAGGCCTCAAATGCTTGGCTCGTAATTCAAAACTCTAGAGCAAGTTGAAAGCAGCAGATTGTTCCCCATATCAGGGATTCAAGGTTCCTTGTGTTTCAAACAAAGGTCTGGTAAATCCTGGATGCAGTTATCCCTCTTTCTCTTCCTCCACTCCTTCCTTCCATTTCCCTTCCGCCTTTCTTCTTTCTCTTTCTTCCCTTTCTATCTTCTATCTTCTTCCCCATTTTCCTTCTTTTTTCCCTTCTTCCCTCCCTCCCTCCCTTCTCTTCTTTCCTCCTCACTCCTTCCATTCCTTCCTCTTCCCCCTCCCTTCCTCCTTACTGCCACCTCATTTTTTTCTTTTCTTCCATTTATCCTTTGATACCATATTTTCACATTTTATTTTGACAAGATTATTCCAGTAGATACTGCCAGACATTGAAACATAGATATGATTCCAACCTCTGATTTGGAGATCATAATATCCCTGAGGAAACAACATGAAAAATGGAAATACTCTAGTCTACAAAGAATGCACATCATACATTCCATAAGGAGGGTAAAAACACAGACCTCAGTAGCAATGAACCATATTTCCCATTTCTGTAATTTAGGACAGTGTTGTTGCACAAAAATTACCCGATAGCCAAGGCTAAACTGCAAACATTTATCATCTCATGCATTTTTTATACATCAGGAATTCAGGAATGACGCAGCTGGGGGGTTACAGATCAGGGTTCCTCATGGTTTGCAGTCCAGCTGTAGACCACATTTCAGATTTATGATGGTTTTTGAGAACTTTCCTTTTGTGGCCATTGACATGGTCTTTGGCTCTTGGCTGCATGACCCTTCCTTAGAGGTTTTCATGCAACATTGGCTGTTGGCTTTCTCTGCATTATCCTGTTTGAATGTTCATGTTTTTCTGAAAATTGTCTGATGTTCCTTTATGAAAATCTTCTCAACCGTTGTAATTATTGTCTTCTACACCTACTTGTATCCTGATGCCTAGGCCCTTAAAAGCAGGCATTCTTATTCTGATTTCCTTCACTTCACACACTCACACACCTACATGTATCACTATGTATATAATTTTATATAATTATACTTATGTATAAATGGTCACATATTCTTAAATATCTATATCTATATTTTATATTACAAATATATTTTTATTTACAAATACAAAGACTTGCTTTTTTTTCCCCTGACAACACAGCTAAATCCCACTGATTATCCTGCAGACCATTCCACAAACCCAGTGTTCTGACTTGTATATTGCCCCTTCTTTGAGGAATATTCTCCTTCCTTGAAATCCATCATGCCCTTTCCACTTTTCCTCTGCTTTCTTTTTATTCTTTTAATTAACTTTTCTAACTCTCTGTGTCTTCATCCTCTTCAGTTACTGCTGTGTCCTAAACCCCATCCTTCTGCCATGTGTCTTTCTTCTGTTCTATCCTACATAGCTTTGCATCTACTCATGATTTCACCATCACGTCTAGCCAGGAGACCATCTCCACTGTCCTCTCTGACTTCTCTCCTTAGACATTTTTGACAGCTTTCTTCTAGTTCAGTGTGTCCCAAATTGCCTGACATCTTTCTTGCAAGCTTTCCTTGTTTTCTGCATGCTATTTTCCTGAGAATGGCATCTTCTCCACCCACTGTCATCAATTCAAATCCCCTCTCTTTCCTGTACTTGCGGTTAGGCAATTTCCAGCTCTTTTTTATTCCTCCTTCTGGGATGCATTTCCACTGCTCTTGGTCTTCTTACCGTATCATTTACTGTTTATAATATCTTGCATATGACCTTCATATTCTGATCTGTTCTGCATCTTCTGAAATAATAATAGATTGCATTAAGCTGCTATCCCATTCCAAAACCATCAACAACCACTTTCCTCTCTCACTTGCCCCTACTCATTGTCACAACTTTAGTCATCATTTCTCTTCTCCCTCCAATCTGAGCACAGTTTGGAATAACTGCCCTTGGCCCTTGCTTGCTTATTCTCTTTTTGTTAGCCTCTGCTTCAAGCCAGAATGCTGTTGTGTGCATGTCTCCCGGATGGACACCTTGTCTATTAAATAAGGTTAACGTTCTATTCCTGTCACTCCCCTCTCCAACTCTAACATGCATTGTTTCAGTCACTTTTGGGACATCATCAGTTTCCATGACAGGAGGGAAATAGGAGAACTGATACTTCCTTATATGTGAATTTCAGTAGTTTTCTTTCTTTTTTCTTTGTGTGTCAGTTTCATCTTATGTGGAAGGATAAGGAAAGAACCATGCTTTAGTGATGCTTGCAAAAATAAATATGTTAAAGCACCTTACAAGTGGCATACAGTCGTTTGTTCTTGTAGAATTTCATGTCATTGACCCATGGTCATGTTCCCCCTCCTTAGTTGAAAATGTTTTATCAGTGATGTTTCACACTACAATTAGAATCAACTCCAAAGTTCTTTTGTTGACTTACTGGGCCTTACACAATATGCCTCTTGTCCACTTCCCTAGCTGATCCCATGGACTCCTCTACTCACTGCATTACTATGCCAATCTTCTTTTGGTTTTGTAATCTAATTAGGTCTGTGCCACATTAGGACATTTGCGTGTGTCACCTCCCTAGCCCATAACATCCTGTCCTCATCTTAAAAATAGGTTCCACTGCATTGTATCCATATTTCACTTACAGTTTCCTTCCTTCTCAGGGCTCATTCAAAGTTAATATTTAATAATTTTTTTGCCTTATGTGTGTGTTGAGGAGAGTAGCTGTTGTTTTCCTGAATTTCCTTCCTATGTGTATCTAAGTGTGGAGTGGGTGCATGTTAGGTACTTATTGAAGAAATGAGCAGTTATAAGATGCTCTATGAATGAGTGAATGAATGAGAAAATCAAATTGTGATACAAGGATAAATGTTAAGAACTCAGCCATCTCTTTTCTTACATATTTTGCTCATCCAGAGAGACTCTGAGGGAAGACTATCTTTTAAACAGTGAGATATTGGGGAAAGTTCTCTGTCACCTAAAGAAATATGGGTCTTCATTAGTTATTCAGTTTGATGTAGCACGACTTCCTAAAAATGCACTGATCAGTGAATAAATTGCTAGGATTCATTTCTACATGCCTACAGATATCTCTAACCTATGCACAAGATATTTTGAGTTTTCAATTGTGTGAAAAGGATAGCATTCAGTAGACACCATACTTTGAATTTTGAATTTTCACTTTTTCTCAAATAGAGTACTGGGGCTGGGGATGTGGCCCAGTGGTAGAGTATTTGCTTAGTGTGCATGAGGATCTAGGCTTAATCCCCAGCACCATGATAAATTAATGTTAAAAACAGAAAGGAAAACTGTTGTCTTCCTGGTTGGCAGTGGCAATGCTTGGTAGGTTGATGTATTGAGTGACTTTCTACTTCCAATGAATTTGTTGGGACTTAACCCCATTGTAATTCAATGAGATCTTATCTATGAAAATCTACTTTGCCGTTCTTCGCATTGCTGGAGCTTTTAAATGTTTTTGTCTATATTTTGTTAAAAACAGGTCATAGAAAAGTTTTGCTCAATTTCTCAATCTGGTCCGTGTCTAGAATATTGAAAGTCAGACATTTTGCTAGTGTTAAAGAAACTGGGTTTTAATCATTTACACTGTAATGTTGCAGCTGTAAACGACCTGTGCTGTGTATATATTTCTACAGCACTGGATGGATGGTTCTGTGTGCTTCTTAATTTTGCTGTAATTAATCAGATCCAACCCTGAAATGTGGACAATAAGTTAATTTCTTGACAATTCATCAGAATGAGAACTTGTGTAAAATCAGTTATCTAGTTTTAAACTTAGTCTTTAAAAACTCTTAACTAGAGATTTTTCTCTCTGTTACTGTTTTCTTAATGCTAAAATTTAAAGAACTTGAATATTGTCTAAAAGGTTATCAAGGGCATATCTAGGACATAAAGAGAAATTTCATTTAGTATGTAACTTTTCCAAAGTGGATATAGTTGGAAGATTGTTTTCTTTGAGAGAAAAGTTAAAATTTGGGCGAGATAAATTAGGGTATGAATTATGGTGATTCATGTTAATTTAAACATTATGTGCACATATGCAAATATCCAGAATGACCCCATTCAAATCTAGAAACAAATAATTTTCTTGACTGCACAAGTCTTGTTATTGTTACTAAGAAATGTACCCAAATTAAAGGTGTTTCTCATATTTTTCATTTAGAAATTTAGCAGAGCAAAAGAAAACTAAATAAATGATAGATATTCCTTGGAATTTGTTAATTTAAAATACTTCTGAAATATATTTAGGTCTGAAAAATGACTTTACATCTCCCTGTTTCTGTGGGGGAGGTGTAAGGCCCAGGAAGACAGTACTCCTAAGTGATGTTAATCCCTTGGGAATCCTTTGCTATGATCATGGCTTTAGCCCCTGAGAGTTTTGGGAGCTCTGGTGTGGCCTCTGCCTGCTTTCCCTGGGTCTCACATTGACAGACGCGGCCCCTCCCCTCACTTTTCTCTTCCGAGGTCATCTTGAATACCAATTCCTGTGGGCTTTTGCCCTCTTCTGGGCATGGCTGTCTCTACTCTTTCATCATCTCATAGAAACCCATGCAATGATAGCACTGACCATCTCCCCAAGGAGGCACTGGGGAGAGGGGTCTGGGTACATTTGTTTTTAGATTCCTTTCCTCTTCCTCATAGCACATGCATGGTCGTTGCTCAACAAACATTTGTAAGATGAGATAGCATGATTTGCATGCAATATTTATTGGAAATTGGTACAAAATCATATTACAAGTTCAACATCCTTAATCCTAATTTCCAAAATCTGATTTACACTGAAGTACAATATTTTGAGCAATGACTTGTCAAGTGGAAAATTCCATGCCAACAAACTTTGTCTCATGCAGGCTTTGTATATAGGTGTCTTTCAAAGATAAGTGAATTTTGAGCTTAGATGCAGGCTCTGTCCCCGAGATATCTCACTGTATCTGTGGAAATATTCCAAAATCAGAAAAACTATGAAATCTGAAAGACTTCTAGTTCCAAGCATTCCATATGGCGTATTTGACCTATATGAAAAGTCAGAGGTACATCAATGTCGTCCTTGATGAAAATATTGACATCCTTATTCCTCGTGTTGTAGGCATCTTCTTAACTGACTACAGGGCAAGTAGGAATGGCTGTGAACATCTCTACAAGCCAACAAATCTGCAGTTATAAAGAGGAAATTATATGGAGAGGCTTATTTGAAACATTATCATAGTGTGGAATACATCATTCTAGCTTCCACAGCTGGTATTTCTTGAGGTAGGTATGTTTTGACTAATGTGTACTCTGTATGTTAAGATTCTATTGAAATAAGAAAGTATTTTATAGATTAGTTCTTCATAAGTACTGGATTAATTAGCACCTTCTGTATTTATTCCCTGTTGACTAATTAAAAGCTATCATCATATGTGAAATAGGGGGTTTTAAAGGGTGCCTTTATGTATAAATCAAAGCCATGTTTTTACATTCTTACTTTATTTGTATACATTTTAATGAGCTTCTTCATGACATTTTCAGACATGGGTATGATGTATTTTAATTATATTCACCCCCATTATCAAATCCAAAACTTGTAAATAGAGCGAAAGTCATTATAAATGGTATGCTTATGGTAGAGTGTAATTTTTATGTGAAAATTGACAAGTGCAGTTTCATATTAATTTTCAGATAATCAGCCATATGCTGGCAATTTATCTCTTAAGATCTTTAAAATAGAGTGTCACATACAAATTTCACAGTAAGATGAGAAAGCCTTTTAATTCAGAGAATTTATTCCTTAACCTTTGAACTATTTCATCAGCCACATGACAGCGTCTTAGAACGCATCTCTAAATATATGCAGTATTAGCTGTCATGTTTCACAGTGAATCACGTAGCAGAGACAAATGAAGGGGTGACTTTAAGTGGAGATGTGTCAATGGTTTGGCTCCTCCCTTGGCATCAACATGGTATAAGCACGAGTGTAATAATGGGGTGTGACTTTCTCTGACTCTTCAATGTTTGTAGGATTCCAAGACAAAAAGCATTCTGGAAGAGTGGTGTGTCCTAGGTTTGCACATTGAGTTAGTTAGCTTTCCATCACTGTGGCAGATAATGAGTTTAAAAGAAAGAAAGCTTTTTTTTTTTTTTTTTTGAAAAAGGAACAGATGTATTTAGGAAGTACTTAACATGAAATCCAAGAAGAAAGATCAATCTGCCTTGGAATCTCTGGTTCCAATAGGAGAACCAGAGCTAGTGAGGAAGGCAAGTAGGAGAGGTTGGAACATTCCTGACATACATAGGGAAAGCTTTAAATAACAATTCTCTCAGAGAGAACTGGCGTGGAAGGACAGAGTTCTTCCTAAGGAGTCTGAATAGGCTGGACAAGTACACATTAAGCACGCTAATGTGCACATTTTGTTCTGAGACTTTGGCAACATCAGACTTGCAAATAAAGGAAAGGCACAAAGACACAATTGGTATTTCTGTCTCATTGGTTTACCTATGCAGATCTATAGACAACATCAGGCAGCCAGCCAAGACAAAAACCTCAAACCTGAAATAATAGGAATTACAAAGCTTTTCTTTACTGTATCAAAACAGCAAGGTTTATCAGACATAATTCTCACTAATTTTTGTATAGTATTTTTTGAAATACTCATACAGTGTTAACTTGGCACTTGGAACTGAACCCTGGCCAGTGGTTATGAGCAGAAGCATCATATCTGATGAAGTGGAGATAGGCAATTTCAACAAATATTATTAATAAAATTACAATAAGTAGGCATTAATCACGCATTTAATATATGTATTGCTCGTGAATTATGGAGCCATCTTTGGTATCGATATTAAATAACTTTATTTAATCACTGATATATTGTCGTCGATGAAAAGCATTTTGCTTGTAGATCCCAGTGTTAGGACAGAGATGTGAGAGAGACTATGCTTTCTACCCAACCTGAGCCACTGTACCATGGTGGATGGAAGTCAAACAAACTGCTTTGAGTTCCAGCTGCACCTTTTCAGTCAAGTCAGCTTATGTCTTCCTGGATTAGTTTCTTTTTTTAAATTGATGGTGACAACTCTCAAACCCACCTTACACATTTTTGACATTAAAAACATGGGTGTATATATATCTACTAAGCACTCAACAAATGTTGATCTGCTATATCCATGTTAGCTATTATTATTAGTTTGATTTATGGAGAAATGTATGGTCTTTGTATTCAAGGCAAATAGACATCTGCCTCCCTGTGCCAGGATGGGAGCTGTGTGACTAAACATCTGAATATCAGCTTCTCTAAATGTGAAAACAGATACGCTAGTAATGGCCCTGCATGGCTGTAGAACGATCAGCAAAAATGGATGGAATTCTAATTGCAGTTAAACAGAAATTCATTTTCACACATGTGGTTTAATTAATAATATCTATGAATATATACTCAATCAAATGTGCTAGGTATTGTTTGTAATCAAAAACGTAATTGAAATTAGACCCTAATTTTCAACAGTTTGATAACAGGCTGATTCATTGACTATAAACCACAAAGGTCTTATCTACTCAGTACTAATATTCTGTAGGTGTTGAAATAACCCAAGAAGGATATTAAATGGTTTGTCTTTTCATTCTGCTTGTCATCCTTCTTTGAGATATAAAATTTGAGTGTAAAAGGCAGGTGGTACTCTGTTGACTGCCTCTCAAATAGTAACTTGTCTTGTTATGATTGTCACTTTACAAGTAGAAAGTGCAGTATTGTGAGAGTCATCTTTAAAGAGAAGATTCCATGGTGAATGACAAGAAAAGTGCCCAGCAGTCCTGGGATGATTACTGAGCAAATGGGGACTGATTTCACTTCAGTGGAACCAGGAGAACAGCAAAGAGTTCAATCTTATTCATTCTGAGCCACTACTGTGAGGAAAAGTCTGCAGATGGAGAATTAGATCTTGTGTGTAAATGCTTTCTACAATGCTGTTTGGCTCTTTTAACACATTTTACAAAAATACAGAAGTCTTTATTAAAAAAGAGAAACTGGCTCTACCAATAGATGTGCTTTACATTGTTAATCTGCAGCGAGATGTAAGTTGCCCGGTTGATAGCAGTGAATGCAGCCTGCTAACCCCAGCTGTCACTGACATGCTCCCAAACTGCGTGGGCATAAAATAGCTGAACATGGAATCTAAGGTTAGCAAGGCGGTGTGGCTGCCTTCTCTTGGTTTGTTGCTTGACTTATTAAGGAGCCTGTTAAGAATTACGTTATCCTGCTAGCAGTTAGTTCTTGGAAGTAGCCGTAGGAGAGCTCTGGGAACGTAATGGTTTTTAGGCAACAGATTCTGGCTTTTGCTGAGAAGAGGAATATGTTTCTCTTTTATAGGGAGACCTGTGCTGAGGTGGAATAAATAATCCAGGTGACTTCCATGGAAGAGTTTTAAAGCCACCGTCTCAGAAAGAGAATGCAATGGTAAGCATCAGGAATAAGGATTGGTGGGTCCAAGGTGGCAGTGACCATGGTCTGTGCTGCACTGTAGGACTGGAGAAGCTGTCCAGCTGGGCTTGGGACTTGCTCGCTTGACTGATGAGCGCATTCGGCACGGAGCGTATCACTTCTCTATATTTGCACTCTAGCGACTTCATCTGGTCCTGAGCCTTCCTTTCCCCGTCGGGTCAGAACTTTGATGCAAGATTGAAAAGGGAGGTGTCATCGACGGTAGCAGTTTCCGGGATAGCAGTTTCCGGGAGCGTGGGAATGGAGTCTATCTAGTGGACACCTGGGGAGTCAGGTCTCAGAGGGACTAGTCTTTCTGTAAGGGAAAATGTAGGCACTGACCCCACATCATTGACCGCACTTCTAAGACACTTGGGCTTCTGATAAACAGACCACCTTATCTTTCTCCCTGCATCTGACTGGTGGCCTTTTAACCCCTGGGTCTACCAGGACTGTGAAGTCTCCGTAGGAGAAGTGTCTTAGGGAGGACGTTTAGGCTGAAGGATGAGAGGATGCGTATGACTGTGACCTTGGGTTCACTCATTATTTTTAAATTCTTCCTTCACTTTTCTTGGCTGCAAACAGGGTTGTAATACAATACTTAACTCATTGCATCGTTAAGAATTAAGTGAAAACAGTGTTCTTATTTAACACACTTAGTATAGTGCCTGGCAGTGTCCATATGGTGCTAAAACTTCCCATGTAAGGGGAAGAGGGTCAAGAATCCTACCGTATGTGTGTGAAGGGAAATTTTCATTATGGTGAAAGCGCTTCATCCAGAATTTGACCTTTTTATTAGTAGTTTATTTATTAGAGGATTCATCCAGCCTCAGATCGAAAGTATTCGAAGAAAAAACCGTGCCTGCACTGAACATGTGTAGGGCTTTGCTTCTTGTCATCGTTCCACAAGCAGCACTGTATGGCACTTTCATTGTGCTGGAGTCAGTGAGTCGTTTGGCGCTGACTGGAGTGTGTGCGAGGGTGTGCACAGGGTGTGTGCAAACAGTCCACACTCGTGGAAGAGAGCTGCCTGTCTACAGATTGGGTGTCCGCGGATGAGGGGTGGTGCTCCTGGAACCAGTCCCTTACTGACTCCAAAGGATTGCTGCCTTTGAACAGGAAGATCAGAGGAAGCATTTAAACACTGAAGTGCGCCATGCTGGTCGCTATCACTGATTAATAGTCCTGTTAGGCATGCACAGCCCCACTCGAGTCCCACCACAATTCCAAGCGACGCAGGGCCGCGGAGTGCGTGTGCTTCCTCTCCTGCCTGCGCCGCACCTGGAAGAGCAGCAGGTCTGCTCCTCCTGTCTTGCTTCTGCCCTTATTTCCGCTTCTCACCTTTCCCCTCCTCTTCTGCGTGTGCTGAACAACTTATTTATTCACGCATTTCAGCCTGGGTGAATCACCTAGCAGCACTTGCAGATTACTTTGCTGGCCAAAATAGGTTGTTGTCGTTTGAAATCTCTTTGAAATGAACAGAAGTGCAAAGCTGTGAGTTCCAGTTCATTTGAAGTGTCCATAATGACACTTGGAATTTCCTAATGTTTGCTCCTGCACATAACCACATTGCAGGGCGCCTCTCAGAAGCAGTGTGCACAGTGAAAGGTCAGCTGGTGCAAAACTTTCAGAAGCTCACCCTTGGACTCACTGCTCACTCAAAGCTCATTTTGTTCTAAAACAAACATCTCTAACTGCATATAGGACCCACCGAGTCTTCCTTGGGCCGTTTGAATGGGGCTAGGGTCTCATTCTACCCTTTTTATCTGTAGTCCTTGCCAAGGGATCCAGAATGTCAGGCATGTGCTCTAGTGCAGTTGGAGGCTTCCTCAGACCGTGAGGTCCTTTTTTACTGTCTGGAGACTGGACACAGACAGTTCAAGAAAGGGACTAAGGGAAAAATCAATTTTTGATATACACTCATGAGCACTTATTAACAGATGCTTTTCCCCTAAATTCAAATGTCAGAAAGGATCGTGTTATGTTTGAATGTACTTTAAGCACATTAGGTTGATCCAGCTATCAATTCAAGGCCTTCAGAGGCAGCGTGTATGGTTGCATTGCATAAATATGGGTTATTATTCATTAATTTTTTTATGAGTGCTAGTGTTGTAACTTTCACACGTTTTCAAAATTTAGACTTTAACTACTTTTCATTATCTTTTTATAATTTACCAGCTAATCTTCATGTTTTTCTCCTTGTTGAACAAAGCATCTGTGTTGTTTCTGGATTCTAGAAGATTGTCCAAGTCTTTTACTTACTCTTACTTTCCAGCCAAGTTAACTTTTAAACTTCTCTCCATATTGCCTGCCATCAACAAATACTAAAGTGTGCTTTTCAGAGACGATTTGTAATATATACTAATTTTCTCCTCTTTTGTCACCAATATGCAAAATTGGAAGACAGTCACAGTTGAGAAAATGATTGATCAGCTGTTAGCGATTTTTGTCATGTATAGATTCATCATTTTATCAAAGTATTTAATGTACCCATACGTTTTTCATCAGCACATATACTAAATACTCAATCACATGTTATGTAAATCCCTTTGTCTATTGAGTTATTCAACCACCTTGTTTCCATTTTTAGTTTTCTTCTGTTTTCAACTGGAAGAGTAGTAATAAATAGCCAAGACATGGAATCTCAGAGTATCTGTCCTCTTTCTCACAACACCAGCCTTTGGAACATGAGGCAACCCAAAGCAGCTCGAGTTGTAATCATTTCAGCAGTTGCAGTGCAAGGAGCATTTGCTCTAATGTAATCAGGCTGCCCTAGTTCCAAAGAGAAGCAGTAGCAATGGGTCTGGCATCAGGCTCAGCACCGTGGACGAGCCACAGATCATAATATGACAGCTTATATTATGAAACCCAAAGGGGACATTATATGAAGTGCACAGTCAGGAGAAGGAAATGAGAACTTGTGACTCTTGAAGGATTTTTTTTTTTTATTGTTTTATCATGTGCACTTAGGTTCAATCTGCATTTGAAACACTGGGTTTTATCAGCAAGTCTGCGTGAAAGTCTGTTCCTGGTTAAGGCATCTTTTGTTAGTGGGAATGTTTGGAGTGGATTGTCCTGACAGTTTGATTTGACATTTGATGAGTGGGTTGGTTCTCCATTGGAACTTCCTGTATTGTGTACCATCAGTGACTTGGCTGCATGGAAACCCTGAAGACAAAAGGTGTTTTCTTTCCCAGCTTGCACAAGGCCACAGTAAGAATTGAAAGCACTGTGACTATTCAGTTGGAGTAATTGCCATTGAGGATGGGGCAGGGCTCAGCAGAAAGAAAGAGGCATAAGCATGCTAAAGAGGACATCTATGCTGTGATCTAGCTCTGCGGTTACTTACCTGGCTTTTGAGTACTAGGTTTTCTGACATAAAACCTAGAGTTATGCATTCCTTCCCTTTTATCACGAAGAACCTGTGACTGCAAATTAAGAGCAACAGCTACTTAGGAAGTACCAGTACGTCATCAAGCGCATGAGCGCTTGAAAATTTCATCGTTTGCCAGTTTAATTTTTTATCTCCAGTTCACTAAACACATTCTGATTTGCTAACTCATAAGGGCAAGCCTTTGCCATGGGTTGTGTAGCAAGTAGTTTGGAATGGTCTTGGTGATCTTCTTTTAGAATTTATTTTGTAACAAGGACGACTTGGTCTAAATCAGAATGAGCGGCCAGAAAACATTGCTTTCATGAAATTGCTGAAGCCATGCTTTGCATTTCTAAGTCAAGGGATCAGTGGATGAACCAGCAAGTAGAAAGTCCTGTACTTTATTGAACAGAATATTCTGTGCACGTTGAAGGGTAATTCAGCAGGTTAGTAAATTTGAAGATTGATATTCTTTATACTGTACTTACTTCTAAACAGGTATTATTCAAATTGAATCTCCTCTTAAACATTTTGTGATTCAGAAGGACACAGAGTAGTTATACAAATCTACAGAAGGCATCAACTCTTTCAAACATCAGGATCCAGCAACTGAACACACATCTGACAGTATTGGAATGGTACCACGAAGGCCTGTGAGATTCTTCAAAGTCATTCCAAGGACAGTGAAGTAAATTATGACTGAAATATGTTTGATTCTTACGATATACTTCCTCCAGTTAGAGAATGGCATGAAAGCTCATAAATTGAAATGTCATTAAAAAAGAGAGAGATTTCCTTTATGCAGTATGAGATTGTGTAAGAACTACCTCAAGTAATGCACTTTCTCATGAAATTAAAGAGAAGGTGATCACCGATGTGTAGACATGGCATACTACATTTACATAGGTAGCTTTTAACATTTGCGCTTGCTGGAAATTTTAAACAGTGTACAATTGAGTCTAGGGATGAAGTTCAGTGGCAGAGCATTACCTAGCATGCCTGTCTTTTTTTAGTTACTGGTAAATGTTTGCTAAAGCAATAAGTGGGAAGGATATGGTAGAATATGTAATAAGTTATTAAGATGAAATATATTATTCTGTTTCTTGATTTTGTCTCTTTTGCTTCAAGTTAAATACGGTTTAGTGTCAGTTGCTTTTATAGGTCTACAAAAGCAATCCCCTAATCTTTCTGCTTACCAGGGACAGTTCCTCACAGGAAGATGAAGATAGATGGTGGATACATGACATCTCTCAGAGGAGAGGACGGATAGGCTAGAGTGAAAGAATTCCCTTGGGCACTCAAACATTGATTGGCCTTTGGGGGTAGAAAGTCTGGTGCTCACTGCACCTTGATGATTTTAGCTTTGATAGGATGGGAGACTGAAGTATCCAGGTGTTTACCTGTACAGGTGTGCATTTACTTGTTAACCCGTGCTTCAGAAAGCCTCATTTGTTGTGACATGGAAGTCACTGAATCTCTCCCTGGTCCGTGTAAATTCCACGTATGAATTTCAGTGGTATTTCCAGAGCTCACTCATTCATGCACCCCACTTTCCATGTTTTAAACATCTGCTTGACATTTGAGAGCTATAGGATGGAAATCCTACCACCTCTAGCTATTCAAGCAACAGATTGTGGTCACTGGTTGCTCTCAGCTAGGACTAAGGTTCATTAGTAAGCAGATTGTTCATGAGGAAGTGTCTTGACTTTTTTTTTCCTGCCCCAATCCATTTGTTTCATGATCTAGAAGAAAGGAACGCTTGATTAAGCTCAAGCAATTGTTGTGATTTTTATTCTGCTTCACTAAACATTTTAATGAACTGAATTTTATACAGTTAAAAACAGGGGGTTCTTTGATTCCACTTTTTGGTGAGAATTTAAGAGTTGCAATTCTGGCTCAGCTTTCTTGAGGAGCATAATGGTATCAATGGGGAGCGGAGTGGTTTGTGTTTCTCTGGCATGTCACACCTGGGGTGCTGTGGGCCTGTAGTAAATATTAACTAAATATATTTCAGGTACAGATGGTTGAGGATCACTTGCCTAAAACTATTCCCTTAACATACCCTTCCTACTTCACTTTCCTCAGCGATTGCAGACAACGTGATGTTCTGCGGGATTCCTAAGTAGTGATTTATTTAAGCGTGGCAAGCAGTAATGAGGGGACTGGGACCATGAGGAATTTAATGAGGTAGAATGTAACGTGGTCTACATGAAAATTGTGAGTGCAGTTGCCTAGAACAGGGGTCCCTGTTTCCTTTATGTAAGCATGTGTGGTGTTTGTCTTTGTATGTTGGTGGAAATTTAAATAGAAGAGTGTTATGCTGACCACTAAGTATTATAGGCAGAAGATTCTAGCAATTTAACAGGAAGCGAAACAAAGCCCACCTGGAAACCATTAGCCATAAGTGAATTCCTGGCTGAGAAGCCTGAGTGAGTTAGCCATGCCGGACTAGTTCCCTCCCTTCTGTCCGTCTCTTTAGCTAAGAAATGTAAGGATGAGCCCAGGCAATAGCAGTTTTGTCACCTCTTGGATGGCATAGTGTTTTTTTGCATGAAACTCTGCTGCCTATGGGTCCAGAGCTGTCCACCCTCCTGAGTGGAGTCCTTTCACCATCTGCAGAAAATAATTAGGAATTATTTCACATCACATGGAGAAATGAAGTTATTTTATTCCATGTAGTCACATTTCATTTAAACAAGCATTTCAGTTTCACCAGATTTTACTTTCTTCCCTGAAATTTGTGAATCTGGATGGAGAAGAAAATCAATGCAGTATCTTAGGGCCTTTTTCTATAGGTAATGGCAGTTTGAAAGCAATTGAATTCTGAAAGCACATTTTCAGCATTTGTTCTGATTTCATATGTACACAGAAGAATGTCTGTGTTTAAGTCTTCTAAAGGAACTACTAGTTTAGCTGCTATATTTTCTTCTCAATTACTTAGAAAATGTAAGCCTTCCTTGGGCAATGTTTAGTTTTTCACTTATCCTTTTAGTGGTATTTGATTGGCTTGTCCAATTTATGACATTCTGAGAAGTTTAACAAATAAAATCTGGCAAAGTAATAAGCCAATGGTGTCAGATAAATGGATAAAACACTCTGAGTTCAGGCCTCTGTGTGTTCATAAATTTCTTACCTTCAAAAGTTTGCAGATTCATCAAGGGAAACTGAAGTGGAAGCTGTCACCTACAGATTTTAATTTTCATATTTCTATCACTTGTACTGCTAGAATTTTCACTTAGTTTTTATAGTCACTACCTACTTAAAAACCTCAAATAATTTAATTACTTTGGTCAAATAACAGAGCTGACGTTTTTTAATATTTAAACCAATGTGAGTGGAGTGTTCCTCCACTCATGATGGGTTTACATGTCACGAAACCTATTGTAACTTGAAAATGACATCTGAACTTGCTTAAAAGCTCAAGCCCTGAGGTGAGAGTGAATAAGTTAGCCTTTTACTGAGAGTGCAGCTGCAGCACTCGTCACTGTGGCCTCCACTTGACGGTCTTAGGTGCTGCAAAATCCTTAGTGGCTCTCCGGTTAAGTGTCAGCTGTCTATGTTTTTAGACTTTTAGAAATAGGCAAAATAGCACTGAGCAAGTTGGGATTCCTGGATTTATCCAACTAAAGCTGGACTGATCTAAAGATACATTCAACTCAATCTCATCACTTTCACGGTGTGCAAACAATATTCAAAGGCAACAGTGCAAAGTGGCTGACGCCTATAATTCTAGCTACTTTGGGAGGCTGATAATGGGAGAATCGTGGTTTGGGGCTAGCCCATGCAAAGTTCTTGAGACCCAATCTCAGCCAATGGGTGGGTGCAGCAGTTCACTTCTGTCATCCATCCCCACTACATGGAGAAGGACAAATAAGAGGATCGTGATCTAGGCTGACTCAGGCACAAAGTGAGACCCTCTCTCTAAGATAACCAACCCAAAAACGGCTGGAAAAGTGGCTCAAGTAGTAGAGCAAAAGCATAGCAGGCAAGAGGCTCTGAGTTCAAACCCCAGTACCACCAAAATAATAATTATATATATATATATATATATATATATATACATGTTGAATACATGTATATATCTATGAAGTCATTTTCAGCATGGATGCTGTCTAGATGACATACTGATTTTCTGTAGAAGACCAGTTAACTGATTAGGTCTTAAAAAGAAATCAAAAAAATTATTTCCTGTATTTAAAAGGTAAACCTCTTTGGAAAGAGTTTTCAAAATGATTGGATTTCTTAGAGCTTAGCAAACAGAAGTTTATCGGGAGCACATAGTATTGTCGAGTAATCAATAGTTGGTACTTTTCCCACAAATGTTTTCCACTGAGTGTCTATGGAGAATCTTTCAAATCTATATTTGAAAATGCAGTGTTAGTCTTTCACTAGCCTTGCTGGTGGCCCCCGTTTTACACTTCTCAGCCAGTCTTCTGGAAGGAGTTGTTAGAATTTGTTTTCCTTACTTTCCAGTCTTTCTCAACACACTAAATTTTTCCATCCCCACTGAAGCAGGTAATCACAAACTTAATGGCTTGAGTGACACACATGGACAAGCATAGTTCTGGAGGTCACATGAATGAAATGATCCTTGAAGAGCTAAGATCAGGTGTTAGAAGGCTGTGCCTTCAGGAGGTTGTAGGCAGAATTGTTTTGCCTTCCTTGGCTGGCAGCATTCCTTGAGTCTTGCTGCAAATCACGTCTTTGATTCACTTTCCTGTCTTCCTTTTGAAGCACATTGGGTTCCATAGGAGTGAACCAGCTAATACAGGATAACCTACACATTTCAAGATCCGTGACTTGATTACATCTGCAAGGCCCCTTCACCATGGAAGGCAACACACTCACAAGCTCTGGGAATTGAGATGAGGAAAGCATTGGTACGGTGCATCTTTTAGCTTTTGTGTGTGCTGCTCTTGTGCTTTTGAGTTCTAACACATGCATGTCACCTCCCATCCCAGATGACCTCTGCGATACATGTTCAACACATTCACTTGCTGCAGTGCTGCTCTCTTCAACTTCCCGACAAAGCTTTTACTTCCCTTTTCTCCTACTGCCTGCTTCTCAGTCTCCTTCCCAACGTTCCCTTTCATTCCCTTCTGTCTCCTTTATCATTCTCACTCCCTCCCCCCAGGGAAGCCCGTCCTGTGCTCTACCGATGGCGCGTGAGTCTGGAAGAACAAGGAATGGTGCCTTCGGTGGTCTGTCTGTGGGCTTCATTTTCTACCTCAGGTGTCTCCCCATGTATGCAATGTCCCAAGCATGTTGACTTACCTTGTTTTCCACAGCCAGCCAAGTTGAGGCTCAGATATCCATGTCTCTGGCCCCTGCCTCTTACTTGGCCTGTCTTCCTGCCCATGAGTTCTTTGTAACTCCACACCTCCTTGACACTCATTTCTCAAGAAGTTTTTCCTGAGCACATCCTCCTCCATAATCACTTATCCAAGAGCACACCTTCATCATGACTGTATTAGTCTACTTTCTGACTCCCATAACAAAGTGAACACACTGGGTGAGTTCAAGTGAAAAGAGCTTTCAGTTGGGTAACCTGAAGGTCCAAGTTTGAGGACTGCATCTTGTGATGGCTTTCTTGCTGGCAGCATCCTAAGGAGGTGCAGCGCATCATAGGGCAAGAGAGGGGGAGTAGACACATGTGGATATGTATGTCTTCATCTCTCTCCCTCTTAAAACCACCAGTATTCACTTGTGGGGCCTGTGTCCTGATACCCTTATCTAATTCTAGTCTCTTCCTAAAGGTCTCATCTATAAAATACTATAGTTTGATTGAGTTTCCATCTTTTTTATACTTCACAATGGGGAAGTATAAACCTTGGAGGACACATGCAAACCATATCCAAATCACAACAACAACCAGCCTCCTCTCTGTTGCTCTACTGTTTACTAAAGGTCTCAACTAGACCAAAAATACCCCTCAGGTATAAAAAGTCCTTTATTTTTTGTTTGTTTCAGTACAGGGCATTGCACTTGCTAGGCAGGTGCTCTACCACTTGAGCCATAACTCCAGCGCTTTTTGACTTTAGTTATTTTTTTGGATAGAGTCTCATGTTTTTGCCCAGGGCTGGCCTTGAATCACGATCATCTTACCTAAGCATTCTGTGTAGCTGGATTGCAAGGATGCCTCTCTCCACCCAGCTTATTTGTTTTCATGGGATCTCACTAATGTTTTGTGCAGATTGGCCTTTAGCCACCAGCCTCCTGATCTGTGCCTCCTGAGCAGCTGGGGTTCCAGGCGTGCGCCACTGGCTTTAACTAGGAAATGAGCAGTCCGTCTCTCACAGTGCCCTGGATCATCAAACTTATAGGTTCAGTTAATATTAAAATAAAATAGTAGATTAAAACAGTGTTTCTAGTTTTGCTACTTTGTAGTTAATTCATTCATATTGGATAGTATGTGCCTCTGTGTGCCTTGGTATGGTAGAATAGATTACAGGAGAAGTCATTAAATGCTTAAAGGGACTTTTTTCCACCTGCTAAATTGTATTAAGATCCATACAGTGTTGTCAAGAGATGTTGTACATCCCCATTGATTTTAACTATCAGTATTCTGCCCAGGCTAATATCCCTGATAGCCTTTGGTGCACCGGGGAAAATGGAAATTAAGTACCATCTAAGCATAGAGAATTATAGTTGATGTCACTTGCAGGGAGAACAGCAAACTATTGGTGCTTCCCAGTGTACTATTGCTTTTCCCTCAAGAATGCTTTCCTTTCTCTTTACTTTAAGAAAAATGTAGGGCACTGAGGTAGAAGTGAACTGATAACCTTGTGTTGGTAGATATGACTCTGCTCCAGGAAGATACTAAAGAGTAATGATTTGAAAATAACATCAACAAATGAAAGTTAACATTACAGAAATAAACAAAGCTATCAGCACTTAGACCTTCTGAAGGTCATGTGGAGAATAGCTTAACAAGAGTTTGTAGCAACTCTGATCTCAAGATTTTTTTTAAAGGATAGCAGTGAGAATTTTTATCTTAGCACAATTCCAGTGCTACTTTGTATGTTGATAAACAGTAAAAGAGTGTGTTCAATGAGAGTTACCTATAATAAACCTACATTCAATAATACATCTGAGCACATTAGTCTTATTTTGTATTTTGGTGTCATTTCATAAGGAAGATTTAGATAAACATTGTTGTTTGTGAAAAATCCACTTAGCTCTTTTGTTTCCCTCTTATGTTTCTTCTTTTAGAGTCTTTTCAAAGTGGAACCAAATTACTAAAAGCACATGCTCATTTTTCTGAAGCTTAACCAAGTAAATTTATGAAGAACTTCAAGATACCTTGCATGACATGGCATTTTTTTTTTTGGGAGGGTGTTCACTAGATGTTGTAAGAAGGTAGCTGCTTCCAATCTTGTCTCTAGCATCATGACAATTAGAGGACAGGAAGTAATCAGGAAAGGGAGAAAGAGAAAGGAAGAAAAAGAAAAGGCTCCCAGTGTTTCTTGCCACATAAGCCAGCACTTAAGCCACCTGCTTCTCCATCCTTTATTTGCATGTGACTTGCAGTGTAAAATTTGGTGAAATCCCTGCAATTTTGGAATTGCTTTCTGGTCCGGAGAGGACCACATGCTCCCTCCAGCTAAATGACCTGAGAAATCCGACTGCCAGGGGCATGTAGTCACTACTGAGACAGCAGAGGTCATTGAGAGCTACTGTAATGTGCTGCTCAATGCCGTACTGCTCAAATTGGGATGTAGAAAGCAGCACACAGACATGTAGTTACCACACATAGGCATTCTGTACACACACTATAAAATTCCAACTTAGAAATTACACAGTGATTGAAATTTTGACATACTGTCATTTTATTTTAAAAAAATCTTAATTTTTTGTTGGCATGTAATAATTGTACACATTTAGTGGGTGCACTTTTGCTTTGCCACCCTACCATTCAGCTTGCTGAATTGAGACTTCTCTGTGTTGCCAGTCGTAACACAGGCTGACAGTTTTGTAGCTTTTCCTCTGTACGTAGGATCTGTTGCTGCATATTTTTTGTGTATTAAGTCTATTATTTCAACCACTCTATCAGGATCAAGATCAGTTTCCCATCTCTGTGATGACAAATCTCTATGGGCTTTTGTACTTCTTGAGACAGCAGAAGTACTTTATCTTACAGTTCAGACTTTAAGAGAGGCAGCAAATCTGTGTGTTTTAAATCCGTGTGTTTTAAAGGCTGCATTCTTTTGGGAGCCAC
Organism: Castor canadensis; assembly: GCF_047511655.1. Lineage (NCBI taxonomy): Eukaryota > Metazoa > Chordata > Mammalia > Rodentia > Castoridae > Castor > Castor canadensis. Next base: position 139,059,472 of record NC_133405.1, read on the forward strand.
TAGCAGTGAACAGTTCTCAACTTTCAGACATTTCCCAGGCTGCTTTGGGTGTCTTTATCTTCAATGCCAGTTGGTGGAGTCCCTCCCATGCTGTCATTTTTGGGTCTTTCTTTGTGGCTTCTCTCTTTTATTTAAGACCCTTGAGATTACATCGGCTCTCTCCAGACTGAGTGAGGAAATCCAGCATTCCTTCCTCCCAGGCCCGGAGCAGGATCTGTTTCTGGAATGAAGATCTTATGACTTACAATGAAACAAGACAGTTCAGAGCATTTCTTTCTGGGGTAGAGTGTGACTCACACTTTTAGCTTGTATGGTTGGGAGAAAGGGATTCTGGATTTTATGACCCAGTATAGAGGAGAAATATTCTAGTTTCTACAGCCTGCTTCTGGGAAGAATTGAGGGCAAGAGGATGCTAGGAAAAGGTCTGCTTTGAAGCCCTCACTTTGGGATACAATCTTCTGAACCCTAACACATGTATGGTAAGAGTCACAGGTTTTGAGTATTAGTGGGTATCTCTGAAGGACCATGATTCTGTCTACCACACAAATACAATTTTCTTTTTGTAACTGAGAAAACTAGATACTGGGAGTTGAATAACTTCTTCAAGGTCATTGGGCTACTAAATGTTAGAACCAATGAATTAGGGAAGTTTGGCATGGAATGCATGCAGAGATAGGGTGGCCTAGGCTTCCCCATTCAAATGCGATCGGTAGGTGCCTATTGTCCTTCAGTATGAATACAGAGGACTCAGATGAAAATAAAGTGAAAATAAAGCGAAGTTCATTTGAACATTGAAACGTTATTCTACCAAAACATAGAACCACTTTAAACAATTCTGGTGTCACATTTTGGTGGGAACATCAGGCTCTGCCTTCCTCAAAATCTGAATTTTCAAGGTGCTATTTCTCCCCTTTGGCGATATCCAAATTCTATGTGAGTTGTTAAAAGAAAGCGTCCTTGAATATTCCAAGATTTTTCAGAAAGTGGTTTGCTGAAGATCCATCAGGCAGCTAGCCCTCCTCCAGCTTTGCAAAGCACGTGTTCTAATCAGGGCTTCACAGATGAGCTTTTGATTTCGCAAACTTGTAAATAATATTTCCACAAAACTGGGAACTTTCTTGGTGGTCATCGATGGGTTTTTTTTTAATGGATTTTAAGAACTCAAATTATGGAGGGATTGATTTAAAGTCAGCAGCCTTTTTTTCAATGCTGGCAAATACTCTTTAATTTGAAAGGGTGCAAAGAGACACAAGAAAATTCGAAGCTCAATTAACACTGAAGGTTTTATTGTTTAGTTGTTTCAGCTTCACTATATAGAATATCATGATCTCATGCTACTACAGAGAGATTTGATGCCTTTGAGTAAAAATACAGCCTTTAAGGAAAATTATATATATGTATATAATGATATATAGTATAATAACCTCTGTGTGTGTGTGTGTGTGTGTGTGTGTGATATTTGTGGTCTCAATTTAGGTACCAACTCCTTGGTCAGGTTTTATATTTTTGGAGGATCCATTGTTCTTTTTGTTAAATGGGAACAATGCTCTTTTCTGTCATTGGAGAGTAAATAAGAAAACCATGTATTCAACCTGGAACCCTGCTGGTGCATAATCCTTGCTCTAAGATCATGCTGACCTCTAAGGGTCATGCACACATCATTAGTGACCACGTCTTTAAAAAGGGAGAACTTACTTTCCTTCCATTCTAAAACTGAGTGTACATTAGGTGTGTGAATGCATTTAGCAATGTACTCAGCAAAATTATGCTTTCAAACACAGCGGCAACGTATTTGTCAAAAGGATTAATCAGAACTATTTTTAGAATAAAATTTACAGCATGAGAAAAAAAACAAAAAGAAAGAAAATGGTTGGAGGCATTTAGAAGTACCCACTACTCTGCAGATGGGTCAGCCAGAATCGGTTCTTTACCTAATGATGGTGCAGAGACCACAAACTTATGGCCATCTACATTCATGAGACATACAAGACTGAGTAGCCAGTTCCCCTTTTCCCTTTAAATACGACAATGCATGTAACATCTTTGAATGTATACATAAGCGCATTATACAGTTGATGATAAAAAGTTATATCTGCTTGACTGTCAACTTCTCTCTAAATGCAAATATTTTCAATGTCTTTGCAACCTTTCTTTGCCTAAACTTCTCTTTAGATGAAAATATATAGGATCCAATTTTCTGTATCTCTAATCCTAAAATTGGAAAGTTAATCCCACACTATTGTTTCTATAAACTGTTGAGCTTTTGTTTGCAACTTTGGGGATGTGAAAATAGTCAGATACTGCTGGTACATTTGTAGAATAGGCCAACGGGCATTCGGACATCTGTAATTTAGATGATAGCGTCTGCTATTGCTGCAAAATAGCAATAATTCATTCTGCTTTGATAAGCAATGATATCTAGTATTTTCTCTTCCGTAGTCTTCAAGGTAATTTTAGTGTTTTCTACTCTATGGAAATGAAGAGGAGTAAACAGCGTAATTGTTAGATATGTACAATTTTTCCCCTGGGTTGACATTGGTTTCACCACATCTGAACAAGCGGCTGTGGGTGGAGAAATGCCAATGATTATATCAGTCTATTTTCCATTGCTACAACAAAATATCCGAGGCAGGCTGACTTTAAAGTAAAGAGGCTTACTTAGCTCACTGAATGTTCAAAGGCATGGTGCCCTAATCAGGTTGACTGGTGAGACATTCATGGCAGATGTCATATTGGGAGTAAGAAATCACTTCTGAAAACGAGGAAGGCAAAAGGAGATTGGGGACCCACAATCACTTCATAGGACAATGTTCAATTAGCCTAAGGACATAGTAGGACCCGTCTCTTAAAGTCCCAACTTCAAATGTCACCACAGCCAGGGCCAGTATGGAAACATCTTTGATAGAAACAAATGAAAACGAGTAAATTCTTTAGGACAGTGCGGGGAGGACAGGATGAAGTAGCACTTGAGAAGCAGTGGATCAGGTTCCTGACCAAACGGCCTTGGGCAGTGTGTAGCAGAAATTATATTTCGAAGAAAGCATTGTCTTCTCTTCAGGGTGGCATAGTAATAGACCATGTTATGCTACCCTCACTGTTTCTGTTGAGTTTTATTCTTTTTAATCCAAGTAAAAAATTCAGGTTCTTGTACATTATGCTTCTGTTGTCAGAGGAAAATGTCCAAAATTATTGCAATGTATGATGACTTTGGCGTCTCTCCTTATTCTAGTTGGATTGAACACAAACTTTCTTCTTTTTTTTTAGTGATTCATTTCCTTTTTTTTTTTTTTGTTTTCTTTATTGTTGTGCTGGGTGGGGGTACATTGTAGCATTTACAAAGGTTCTTACTCTAAGCTTAATTGAGCTTGTTAGACCAGAGATTTTCAGTCTGTGTGGACAAAGTATTATCCTTCACTCTACTCTGCAGGAAACAAGACAGATTTTATCCTGGAGGAAGTTAATTTAGCACAGAAGGACATGAGGGATGTGAGGCTTAGTGAGAGAGAACCAGAGCTCAGACTTCGAAGGGAGGAAATTACATACTCATTACAAAGTAGTAGAGGAAAGTTTGTTCCTTGTCCCTTCCTCCCAGATGGCAACTCACTGGCTTTCCACAGCATACGGATTTATTGGAGGATACTTTTCTTGATAAACTGAACATCAGCTAAATGAAGTCCATCAATGTCATTCCAAAGTCATTTGAATACATGACCCATACATGACACAAGATGTCCACCTGCTGAAGGATCGCTCAGTCCCACAGTAGGCTTCTTAATGAATTAGAAGAGGCAAGCTAATATCCTAGATAAGCCAGCCTCTAGCAACAATCCCAAGAAAATTGAAGGAAAAAGTTACCTGGGTGTAGCACATGCAGTACCAACTGCAAACATGACACAGAGCTGACCTATCACGTTTAAGAGCTATGTGCAAGCATTGGTGCATTACAAAGACAGAACTTTGATAAAAATGCAGCAAAACAGCCAAGCTAAAAAAGACTGGAAAATAAATACAATATTAACTCCCTTGAAAGGAAAACGAACTGAAAGAATATTGAGACACCTTCTAGGAAACTGATACCCAGAAAATATTTCCCCCAAAAAAGGATGTTCTAGAAACCAAAGATACAGGAATGACCTATATATATATTTTAAATATTCCTAGCATTAAAAGCTGTCAGCTTCCAAGTCTCGTGAGCCACAGTAGGGGTGAGGGGCTTGACCATGGTGAATGGAGTGCAATGCATCCAAATACCCACTGAGAATTTTCAGAATAGCAAATATATAGTCACGTACCCCTGAATGATGCCTGGGTCAAGGATGGACTGCATATGCCATGATGGCACCATAGGTTATGTCACCTAGTGATGTGGCTGGCTTAGTTCCGGTAAGTACACATTTTGTGATATTTGTGCGGTGACGAAATTGCCTGACAATGCGTTTGTCAGAAGGTATTCCCATTGTGAAGTTATGCCTGGCTGCATAGAGTTGAAAGTCAAGGAGAAAATAAAACAACCTATAAATGAAGAGTTAGAAAGTCATGCAACCCTTCATGCCTTTTACTAAACATTGGAAGACAGAAGCATGAAGAATTTTTAAGAAAAATGATATTCTATGTAGACCTCTTTGTCAATGCAGTCTGTGTAGACAGTCAAGGCATTTCACTCATGGAAGGTTTCAGGAGCTTTATCCTTTATGCAGCTTCTCAGAACACTGCCTATGTGGTTCTCCAAGTAGCACAATAAGCGGTGAGTGGAAAGACACTGTCTAACAAAAACATGCTCTTCACACAAGACAGCTCAAAGAACACAGGTCCCACAAGTGCCAGCTGCACTTTGGACACCAAGGATCCTACAGTGACGCTTGAAGGGAAAAACAAAGGGTAGAAAGAAGCATTTCACCCTGTGGAAATAGTACTTCCAATAGGCTTTAGTGCTGTGGGAACATTCGGAAAAATGGAGCAACCGACTCACAGAACTCATGAGAATGGAAACGTGAGGCTGTTGGTGGCTCCAGAGAGTTATTGTAATTGGAGTTCTGTGCTTGGCTTGGGAGTTCTCAGCAACTGAACTGTCTCAATGAAGACTGTGATATGACCAAAGCAGAATGGTGATTGTGTAAGGGAATTCAGAGGGAAGAGGAAAACAGGGTGGTTGTTGCCTGTAGATGATTTAAAGATAATGTAACAGAGAGAAGAAGCATAAAATATTGCTTAGAATTACTAGGGAGCCTGTTTTGAGAAGCCTGTCACATGGCTCGGAAAGCATTTCCCTCCTAAGGCAGGTGTGCTCATGAGAAAGACGGTGTATCTTATACAGGGAACACACGTTTGTTGTTGTTTACATGCTGCTTGTTACTAAGCTTGGAAGATTTCCTTCTTGTCTTTCCTTGTTGAAACAACTTTTTTTTTCCAAAAAAGGCCAAGATTGTATGGAGCATGTATGTGATGTCTAGAACATAGACATCTCACTTGGAGAGGTTATTGCATGGACTTGGCCAGGAATTTCATCTGAGCAGAGAGATTATTCTATTTTTGCTATGGAATCTAATATGCACTAGAGTTTGAAAAACCACAAATCAAGTAGCGTGAACTCTAACTTTAAGACCTTATCCAGGGCCAGGGAGGAGCTCAGTAGTAGGGCACTTGCACAAGGCCCTGGCTTCAATGCACAACACTGCAAAAGCAAATAAACTCACAAATCTTGTCTAAGGGTTCCATCCCCTAGATATGGTGCTTTCAGTAATAATGATGATTTAGATTGGGCAAAGTTAACATTTTGTTGTTTTATTTTCTGCTATGTTCTTTAGAGAAATGTCTGTCATCCCTTAAAGATGACCTAATGCTTTTTTCAGTCTTTCCATTTTCTGGTCATTTTACATTCTTTCTTTTTTTTTTTTTTTAAATCAAAGTCACAAAATGTTCTCTTGTGGAGGGCTTTGTCTGGCCTATGGGAAGCCAATTGTGCGTGGTCAATGGCACCATTCTGGTTTAGTTATTCCAATTTCTTCGGTTTCTGGAGCCACACATGAAGCTGAATTGAATGTAATTTTCTCAGTTTGCATTTTCCCAGGCAGTGGTCCTCAGTGGCTCTTTGGAGGAGCTCTGTGCATTCCACTGCACTAATTCTGTGATGCCCTTTAATTCAAGATCAGTGACGTAACTACCAACACTAGAAATTCATTCTGAGGTCAAGGATGCTGGTGTTGTAGCCAATTTCCTTTTGTTATTATCTGGCTTTTCTTCCCAACCTTCTAAAGTGAAGAGGATGAAGTTTATACTAATAAGCATTGGTAATTATCAATAGAACACATGCCCTAAAATTTTGCAGCTATCCTAGCTTGTATTTCTTCAGTGCATCTTCAACCTGTAAGTAGTGTGTTGAGCCATGGTCACAGTATGTAGGTCTGTGTGCTATTAAATGAGAAGGCAGTGACATACAAAAACATTGACTGTGGATAAGTCATTCGATCCTAGAAACTGACTCAGTAAATCCATGCAATATTGCCATTTGTGACTGGCTTTATCACCTGATCTTAACTTTGAGCCTGTTTCTCAAATTGCGCATTTCAGTAGGAATTCATTATTGCTTCACTTTTCTTGATGTTGGAGATGTCTCTCTTCTCTCTTCTGCCTTGGAGATGTTCCTTTGGACTGGTGTAGAAAGCCAGGTGATCTCCTCAAGAACCATCTCGTAGAGAGCAGTCTCCATCCTGACTCCCTGAGTTTTCTTTGCTTTTTATGGGCTTTGGATTCCTATGTTCACATTCTTAGAGTGTCTATAAAGCTAATAGATTTTTGATGTTCTTCCATGTATTCCTAAAAGCTTTTAATTTGTGAAGTAAATAGAATAAAAATGGCTCCATTGGAACACCCCATTGGAAATGAGGTACTAACTTTAATATACCATGTAAAAAGCTTGGAAAGAAGCAATCTCTCTCTCTCTCTCTTTCTCTCTCTCTCTCTCTTCCTCTCTCCCTGTCTGTCTGTCTGTCTCTCTCTCTCTCTCACACACACACACACACACACACTTAGATTCAAAGATTATGTGTTCATACATTCTGAAACCAGTTATTTGAAAATTAGTATCAGTCCTGTCATAAATTCACTGTTTTCCTAATGACCTAATTAACTCAGCAGGCATATATTATATCCTAGAGACAAACTGGTTTATATATGCATATATCTGTGTGTGGATATATGGATATGGATATATGGATATATAAATGTATGTGTATTGCTTCACATCCTTTTGACTTATTCAGTCTTGTTTGAAGTCACAGCAAGAACTTATTCTTAAAATGGTCATGCTCTGTTGGTAGGTTTCTACTCAGGTGAATTTGCCAGATGAAAATTTTGCATCAACATTTGATATGTGCATATCACATCCTGCGGTTACACAGTCTGGGGTGGGCCAACTGAAAAGAACATGCCGTCACAGAGCCTTGTTAAGGGACAATTAAACATGGGGGAAATAGAGCAACCACGGCAGAGGATTTAATTGGGTGTAATTGGGTTAGAGGTGAATAGAATAGCTCTTAACAGGAGGTCTACAAATAGCCAAGGAAAGCATAAAATCTGTGACATCTGATAATTGTGCTGATAAAAGGATCGACCTTTTTATATCCTTATCTAAACAGAAGAAGGTGGCTGGGAGAAAACAGTCTTCCCACGTGTGCGTAAGAAAAGCAAAAGGGAAGTTTGAGATTTAAAGGGGCATGGTTCAGATTAGAAGACAGAAGAGAAGCAAATGATAGCCCTGTCCTTTCTGAGTTATGGAAAGGCAAGGTCCCCTTTCTATTGATAATAACACAATACCACAGGCTGGGCAAATTTTAAGAACAAAAGGTTTATTTCTGGAGTCTCAAGGTCAAGGGCTCACATTTGGTGATGACCTTCTTTCTGCCAAGTCCTGAGAAGGTACAGTGTGTCATGATGCGAGACAGTAGTGTGCAGGGGCTCTGGGTGTCTCTTCTGGTCTCGCCCTCTTTTGCTGTCAAGCCACCAGGATTCAGTCATGGGGACTCCACCCTCATCTTCCAGAGGCCCCACTTCTAATCTTATTCTATTAATTTTCACAATGGGGGATAAATTTTTACAAATGGAACCTTGGGGTAGGGACCCACATCCAAGCCATATCCAAGCTCTAGCAAGAGTTTCGGCTTATCATGGAATACCGTACCACATTGGCGTGCGCCTCTTTCCCTTGCTCCTGGGCCATCAGGGCTGAGTGGGGTGTTCGTCCCTGGAACTCATCTTCATGGGTTCTAAAGAATAGAGATGGTATCCAATAAGAAGTTAATTAAACTTCACTTCTGACAGCTTCCTTCTTCCTTTAGTTTGCAGAATTCCCACTGTAATTTTATAGCAACAATAGTGTGCTGTGTATTTCTGTACTACCCAACATTCCTTCGTTTTCAAGTTTTGGCATTGGTATTAAGTGCTTTGGGTTCAGAATGAGAACTACCATGAGGTTGCTGGGATATTTCTAGACATTAAGACTTTCTGGTGTTGGAGAGATGGTTAATTTCTTTAATGAGAGGACCCAGTGTTCCTAGTAGGCACTTGTGTGCCTGGCTTTGCATTTAAGTTCAGTCAAGCTGTGGAAGTCTCAGTTTCCACCAAAGGTCACCTGGCAAGATGGCCAGGAAGATGTCTGTCAAATGGGAGTGTATGGCGACAGACAAGACCTCTAAGTGGAGGTCCATGCAAGTGCCTCGACACACTTTGGTCAAGACCTCCTAGAACTATGTGCCATTTATTCTCCGGAGAACTTATGCTAAGGGCATGTCTTCGCCAGAAGGGAAGAGGCTTGCTTGAGGTTGTCCAGTGGGCGGCTTTTCACTTACTCACATGTCCGTCTTCTTCACCAGGAGAAGCTATCTTATCAACTGCTCTGTTCACTAGATCAGGAGAGTTAGAAATACACATGGTCTATAATTTGGCAATTAATCACGTTTTAAAAAGTTTTTCCCCGTAGATTGACCTTTATATTTTAATTAAAAGTTTTGATTAGCATGTATTAATTGTACATATTGTGATATTTTCTCTGTTTATTCACCCCAAACTCTTCCCAACTCTATTAATCACTATTCTACAATTTAGTCTGACTTTTTTCCCCCTAAACTTACACATAAGAGAAAGAACACATATACGTATATATGTAACACATATCCTCTCAATGTGGAATTTTGTGCATGGAAAGGTTTTATTTGTTTATTAAAAAAAACCTACATATGTTGGTAGCAATTTTTTCTAGAGGTGGGGGAATGAGAGAGAAGTTAGGATCTTGTGTAGAAGATGGAGTGTGACATTTCTTTTAGGAGAGGCTTCAAATAGCAAATGTAGAGCTCCCTATAGTGATACCTGGAGACATACTTGCATTATAATGCACTTATTTCTGTCCCCCACCTGGAAGTACACAGTAGTTCTTGTCCACATTAACGTCAAAATGTCCAAAGTGTTCAACCACCAGCAGACCTGCTGTGACACGATGGGGTCTAACTGTGCTGTTTATAAATGGGCTGCTTTTTTCTCCCAGATTCACACATGTAATTGCCTTGCAGACGAATTCGCTCAGGTACCCTCCACACCACCTGTGTTTCTAAAATACTTTCTTTTAGTAAATAAGATGATATCTGCCCACCCGATAATGGCTGTGACAAAGCTTTTTACAGGAAATGGCCTTAGAAGTGTCTGGAATCTGGGATTGCTTGCTCTGTTTGCAGAAGTATAGGCAAATATGTCTCCAAACTCACTTTACACTGTTTCTTAAATTAAGTTTAGTTGACATTGGTTGAAAACAAGCAAATGCCAACAAATAGTAATTTTTACTGCTATGTTGGTGAGTGACAAGACTTCTTTTTCTCTTCTCAATGAGACTCTCCTAGGCAATAAAATGTTTAAAAGTATACCATAGAGCCTGTAGGGATTTTAGGGAGGGATCATGAGTGGAGATGGGTGTGAAAGTAAAAGTTTTCATGGTATCTGAAAGAGATGAGCTAAGATTGCTCTGCAGTTTGACCTTGACAGTTTTTCTGCCTTCCTGCCTTTTGCGTCTCAGCTCCTTCTGCATCTTTGCTGTTCCTTTTGATTTACTCCCCTTTGTGGATGACCTTCCATCTCCTAGTACCGGTATTAATCATGTATGCTATTTGCCCTTTGATGGCGCCTAGTCTAGCACTGAATGTCAACGTTTAGGAAGCAGCTATGGCATAATATGAGTGTTCCTTCTGCTGTCATCTCCGTGACTTGAAAATCGCCATAGACTTTGATCCACGCTCTTAATCGTCCACGCGTAACTCTGGTGTTACTACCTATACACAGAAGCCCTCTTCTCCAGCTCTCTTCCCATGTCTGAAATCACACATATGTCTTGCACACACTCCGTCCAGATTTGGAATCTATCTGGCAAAGCCCACTGTCCCACGGAAGGAGAGGATGGGAGGAAATCCACCAGAGCAATTTAAATTGCTGTAATGAGATTAAATATATTTACTACATCAACTGGACTATTTACTACTTGAGGATGGGAATTTGACTTGTGCACTTTCTTCTTGTGGATCAAAGTTGGGTTCACAGCAAGTATGTCTTTGGGGAATGCTTCTTGTTTTAAATTTGTATGTTTGCATAGATATACACATGTAGCATGTATATGGAGAATATATTCATACAATTTCATAGCCACATGGATATCCCAGCACACATATGGTGCCACATGCAGTAATACCCGTGAGTTGCATCCTGTTTCTAGGCCCAGTTTTCTTTTTTTTTTAAGTTATTATTATTGTCGCACTGGGGGTACAATGTGACATTTACAAAAGTTCTTACACTATATCATAGTTGAATTCACCCCTCCATCATTCTCCTTTTTCTCCATTCCATTCCTGGAATGGTTTCAACAGGTCTCACTTTTCCATTTTCATACTTATGTACACAGTATTTGCACCATGTTCACCCTCCTACACCCTTTCCCACCTCCTGCCCCATACACACTGGTAACAGGCCTGTATTTCACTTAAGAAAATGGAAGCATTGGTGGTTTACACCTTCCTCTAGAGTTGCTGGTGCAGTTATCAGAGCCAGGATTTGTATGTAGGCAGTCCATATCAAGATGCTAAGTTCCCAACCACTGTCCTCCACTGCCTCCCAGATATTTAATGTGTGAATGAACATTTGGAGCTTATCTGCGTGTGTCTGAGCCATTCTGCATGCTGCTATGTTTGTTAAGACCATGGGAGGGAAAGCCACTGCCATCACCCTCTGCACCTGTGTAGTTCTGATGAGCTACATGGGGCTGGGGATTCACAAGAATGGCAAAGCCAAGGAGTTTTCAGAGCTTCCTATTTCGGTTGGTCGGTTTGGAGACATATGTCACGTGTTCACACACATACACGCATAGATATATGCATATGTGGAATATGTTTAAATGTGTGCATTTAAATCTCTTTGAACTAGCATCGAAATCCACGTACCCTAATAAGAAGTGATCATCTCCCTCCGTGTGTATGTGCGTGTGGGTATCGCTAAACTGACCACTATAGTATTAAGCTATTGGACTCCCATATAAAATATAATATGTAATATATACTTCATATGAAATGTAATTTATGTGACCAGTTGAGATACATCTATATGTGCATGTTAGCTTGGATATATATGTGCAAATATACTATTAAAACTTGCTTTATATGTGTAATTTTGTGTACATATGCATATGGGTATAAAATAAATTCAAGGACAACTGTAGTGTAATAAGTGCATAATCACCCGTGAGGACGAAGAGTATTATTTGTGGAGTGCAGTTAGTGCAATGAGCCCTGGGAGGAAGCCAGTGAACGCTCCTTCTGACGCTGGGCCTCAAGTGCAGGAACCTCTAGTGTCTTTCGATAGCCTGCCCTATCGGTTTGTGCTTCAAAACATAGTTTTCAAGCACAGAACTGTAAGGCTGCATTAACTCCAGCCACTTCTGAGTGGTAAACCGTGCCATCTCTTCAGAACCAAACGTCTCCCCTGCATTTTCCTTCCTCCTTCAACTGAGGACTTTCCGTTTCCGTGGGCTCCATTTCATCTCAGTTCTTCTTTGGAGATAAGAGTCTGAGGTTTCCAAGCATCTTTGTGCTGAAAGCAATGTAAGAGGGCACCTTGTCCAAGTCCTCATTTTGCAGTTGAGCAAGCTCAAGCCCAGGACGTAAGGGAAAGGGCACAGGCCGCTGGGCTAATTGGTGACCAAGGTGGAAAGCCAGCCCGCTTGGGTGACTTGACTGTCCTAGCAGGACAGTCAGGGCCCTGGTGCTGCTTATGTAACATTGGGCTTGTGACAAAAACTTAAAGAAAGCAGTTTACTTTATCCCTTCAGCTGTACAATCTAAGATGTTTTGCAAATGGATGAAAATAAAGTCATCAAGTCTCTTTCTCTCTCTCTCTCTCTCCCTTCCTCTGCCTCTCTGCAGTACTGAGGATTGTGCCTAGGTGTGACACATGCAGACAAGTGCTTTACCACTAAGCTAAGTCCCAAGCGCCTGGGATAAGCATCTCTTGACTTTTATAATTGGAAATGGGTCTGCATCTGTATGTTTTTGTGCCTGTTTTGATGACTGTGATTATTTTACAGTGCACTGTAAAACACATAACATACATGCATGTCCTCTTTAAGTTATAAATATCCAACACTGAATACCCACTGGCAGATGAAGACAGGGAATGTTGCTGCTATCTTTGCATTTTCCTGTGAGTTGCTTCTCTTCTTCCCATCTCCCAGAGATAATTCTTATCCCAGAATTTGGTATTAGAGTGCTCTTGCAATTTTACAGTTTAGGAGAAATGTTGCTACAAGCAATGTATTGTTTAATTTTAATTTTAGATAAGTAAAATCAAACCACAGTCTTTTGCAACATGCCTTTCATTTTTGAGATTTCTCCACTTTGGTCCATGCATCTGCATTTTGTTCATTTTCTATTGTGTAAAGCCTTGCATTTTAGAATTGATTTTATATTTTATTTCCGTGGTGCTGGGGCTCAATCTCAGGGTCTTACGTGTGCTATTCCAGCACTCTACCACGGACCCATCAGGTTCTGTTTATGAACATCTGAATTGTTCTAGTGCTTTCTGCTGCTATGACTTTATAAGTGTGTGCATACATGATAGTCTGTTGTGACTATATACATATGTGTCTGTGTCTGGATGTGTATGCATGTATATTTAGCACTCCACTGCTTATCTGCAGTTTTATTTCCTGTAATTTCAGTTACCTATGGCCACCTGTAGTCCAAAAACAGTAAATGAAAAGTTCCATAAATAAATAATTCATATATCTTAAATTGTGCCCCATTCTGAATTACATGATGATATCTCATATTATTCTGCTCCATCCTGACCAGGAAATGAATAATTCCTTATCCTGTGTATCCACACTGTATACACTGTACACCAGAGAGTCACTTAGTAGCAATATCGAATATCTTAGATTGACTTTCCCATTGCAGTGCTTTTGTTTAAGTAAATCTTATTTTACTTAATAATGACCCTAATGCTATGCCATAATGCCAAGTTCACTCAGCTCACTTCATCTCATCATGTAGGCAGTGTATCATGTCATATCATCACAAGAAGTGTAAGTATACAATTAGATTTTGAGAGGGAATGAGGTCACACTGACAGCTTTCATTATAACATAAAATAGGCTACTTTTCCTCCTTTATTGCTATATGCAATCCACCCTCCATACCTGTTAATTCTGTACATATGGATTCATTCAATCACAAATTTCGATTCTATGGTAACTTCTTGTTCATTTCTTACTGTGCCTAATTCATAAATTAAATTTTATTAGAGACAAGAAAAAACATAGCACATATAGGGTTTGGTGGTATCTGCAATGTCAGCATCCTGTGGAGTCTTGGAATGTATTCCACCAAATTAGAAGGAACTTCTGGAGATACATGTGTGTTTGTGTTTCTACACCATATGTCTCTGTAGGTTTGCTATCCTGTGTCATGTGAAATTATGTTATAAAAGGAAGGCACAAATTTTCATCAGTTCTATTTTCCATCATTGCTCAATAGTTGCATTTCATAGGTCTTTGAAATTTTCACTAATAGTACTGTGACTTCTTTTTTGTTTGTTTGTTTGCATGTTTGCATGTGTTACTGGGGATTGAACCATGACCTCTTGTTTACTAGGCAAGTGCTCTACCATTTGAGCCATTTCTCCAGCTCTGTGATTTCATCTTCATTTCATTAATGATGAGTGAAATTGAGCATCTCCTCTGTTAAGGTCATCTGTGGATCTGAGGATTTATTTGATGTGGGATCATTGAGGAAGAGCCACCAAAGATGGCTTTGAATAGAGCCTGAATGAGTAGAAACACCAAGGTTTAATTATTAAAATAGAAAAGAAAAACAAGCAGTTTAGCAAACTGGACAATGATATATTTAGATCTATCCCAAAATATCAATATTCTTGGAAACAAGACATTTCAACCTTAAGGACACATCACTGAGTTTGGTGAGAGAGATCAATGCAAATTGGAGAGATGTTTTCAAACTATTTGACAGACATTTGGAAACTGTTGGGAATTGTTTAACAAGACACAGAACATGAAGCCCTTAAAATTTTACTAGTTACCAACTCCTGTGGTAGGTTTAGGTGTACAGAAAATGAATAAGAAAATTAAAGAATGACAGTTATGGATAAATACTTCCATGAGAAGGTTAGGTTCTGGCAAGCAGATACTCTTTTCCTTGTCGATGTCCCCATAACCTAGAAGAGCAATTTTTATGAAATACTGATACAGTGTGAATGTGTGTGTCCCGGCAACATTTGTGTGGTGAGATCTTAACACCCAAGGTAGAGCCTTAGAGAAGTGATTAGATCATGAAGGTGGAATTCTTGTAAATGGGATTGGGGACATTATAAAAGAGACCCCAGAGATGTTCTTTTTGTCCCACCTGCCATAGGTGGTTGTAAAAAGGTAGCTGCCTAGAGAAGCAGCATTCACCAGATAATGAGGTTGTCACCTTGTTCTTGGACTTCCTGCCTCCAGAACCGTGAGAAATGCAATTCTGTTGTATATAAGCCAAAATGACATTTGTTATCACAGCCCAAGGTGCTATTACATTACACAATCTGACTACTGCAGTAGACTGAATGTATGTGTCCCCCACCACATTCACTTTTTGAAATGCTCACCCTCAAGGTGACAATGATATCAGGAGGTGGGGCCTTGGGGGTGTGATGAGCTCATGAGAATGGAAACTCATGAATAGGATTAGTGACCTTACAAAAGAGTCCCCTGAGAGCTCCTTCATCCCTTCTATCATGGGAGGACACAGCTAGAACCAGGAAGCAGCCCTCCCCAGACATGACTATAACCTGTCTGGATCTTGGACTCCCCCTTAAGAAATGTAAGAATATATTTTTGTTGTATATGAGCCGCCTGGTCTATGATATTTTGTTAAAGCAGTCCAAATGGACTAAACCAAATCCTATTTCTATGGCCAGTGTAAGGGCTTGCTGCCCATGTAGTTTGTTCTAGAGAGATCTATGCTTTATTCTTGATCATGTGTATGGAGTATCTTTCTATCCAAACCAATCAGTTTGTCTGGGGAACACATAGCCATTAACTCCTTTCATTTGAGCTCTGCAAAGGCTCCTGTTGGAATGGTTATTCCTACCAGCATGGATCAAGTGTTCTCACCTGAATCTCTATGGATGAGGAGAAATGGTGAAAGAGTCAACGGGGTTGATGTCTGAGGCACGTGAACTATGGCCCCAAACCTCCTTGAAGATGGTGTAGTGTGCATCTGCATTTTACTCCCCAGAATTTCTCATAGGATCTGATTTTAGAGCCAATAGAAACTGCCTGAATGAATGTGAGAATTTAAGATTTGACAAAAGACCAATAAAAATTGTAACTTTGCTGATGTAGGAGATAAAACTGAGGCCAGATTATTAAAATAGATATAAAAGTGGATGAACTAAATGATTGATGGTATTAAGTGAATCTTGTTTAGGGTTTGACGGTGTGTGTGTGCCTGCATATTTCTGTGTGCCCCTGTATGGAAAATAAGCTGTTCCAATAGGAAACAATGCACCAAGCTAACTCAAAGTAGATATTTGGGTTTCAGAACAAAAGATAAACAGCTTCCAGTTCAGGAATTAGAAAGTGCTGCAGTCCCCACCAGAAACAAGCAAAACCACCTGCAGAATGTGCACAGGTTGGGGAATATACACTTTCGTGCATGTGCCTCTTGCTGGCAGCAGACATCCCAGAGCATCCAACCTGGAGGTAACTCATGGCAAAAGCTTGCTTCCATCTCATTCTTCTCATTTTAATACATCTGCAAGGCTCCTTATTGTCTAATGTTTTCCGGTCTTATAAGGGCAAGGCTATAAACACTCAGTGGATATGATTTTATTCATTATAAACCCCAAATAACAAAATACATTCGCTATCAGAGCTTATCTTAATTAAATAGATATCTCAAAACTAATCCAATCTCAATTTGAGGGATACACACTTTAGGGAGAAAGTTATTGAAATTTTAATGTTGAATCATTTGCATTCTGATAGTCCTGAAGCATTTGAGCCTTCTGTGAATTGCAACTTTGAACAGAGAAACTGCCCTGAAGAGAATCATCCTAAAGTGCTCAGCCAGCTCATAAATCAGGCAAAAATGCCATCCTGAGATACTGCCATTTTGTGTGACTTTTGCTGAGAAATACCTGCTTTTAGTCCTATTCACTCTCAAATTACAGTTTTTAACTATCTTCATTAATTGTGTTATTCAATAGAATATTTGGAATTAACTTTTTCTTTTGTGAACTTTTTTATTATAAAATTTCACTTTTGAGAAAATTAAAAATGTATCTTTTGGAAAAGTTAGAAATCTGTATACCTCCATATATCTACATTAGTTATCAATCTGTAAGTCATCCATCTATTTTTATCTATCTTTCATGTGTTTCTCATCTATTAAATTAATATCTGTCTACATTGATTGATCCCTTGATATGTCTTTCGATTTATACATATGTGTAACATTTCACTCCTTATGAAATCTGCTTCATTTTTGTGAAACTCACAAAGAGCTCTTCTATTTTTTTGTCCCCGAGGATATACAGGCTGGTGAAATTTGTATGATGCCTTAATAATGACAATGAAAATAGATATATCCTCAGTAAGTAACATTTCTAATAATACTAAAAATTGGAACATTGCCTTTTTTTGTGGCTATACTGGGTTTTGAACTCAAGGCTTTCCACTGCTAGGCAAGTGCTCTACCACTTGAGCCATGCCTCTAACCCTTTGCTGCTCTAATTACTTTGAAGATAGGGTCTCCCAAGTAGCTAGGATTTTCGGCCTGAGCCACTGGCACCCAGCTAGATTGTCACACTTTTAATGTGGCATATATCATATGCATATACATATAACCCCCCCAGCCACCACTCACACACAGAACAGCACTGGTTCTAACCTATAAATGTACCCATAGATACTTAATCCAAGGAGGCACAGTATGACATCTTCACGTGCCCTATCTTGGTCTCTTTTAAGCAATGTGTGACGTGTTTGTAGATAGTTTTCTTCAGGCCTAGTTGGAGAATTTGAGGAGTGGGCTGGAATTCCTCATTGGATTGGCTTTATAAGTCCAGGAGAAATCCACCAACTGGGTTCTACATTTACTGAGCTGTGTGTTCCAGGATTGTATGGTGTCCTGTGTGGACGATCTCAGTTAATGCCAAGTAGCTGTAAACAGATGAGTAATGTGAGGTCCAAAGAATTCAAATTGCCTCCTCTAAAGCCTGCTCTGTACCGTGAGCTGCCCCTGAAGAGTGCACGTTGCCTCCTCGTATCCAGGAGTCCCTTGACCAGGTTGATGTTTCAAACCCCAGCATGTTGTGTTTCTTGAGTATTTTCTGTGCCGTGTACATTCTGTGCGTGGCCTCAGTTTCTGTTCTGCATGGCTTTATGCAGCAGGTATAAGACAGCATTTGACCTGAAGCCCAGGGAGGTGTTCTCAGTTCCCTCAGGGCACTCAAAGACCATTCCAGGACCTATATTGTCAGAATTAAAAGTGAATGCTGTCACCCTCTTACCCATGAGGAAGGCTCTGGAAGGGAAAGTGAATGCTCGTTTGAAAGCAGAAGGTCTTTCAGGAAAACAAGCATCCACACACGCCATCACCTCATTTTACTCGTTTGTGTCCTAAATATGCAGAAATCGGATCACAGGTGTGGCATCCACATTTTGTCTATGGAAGAATTCAAAGACAGAGGCAAAGCCATCAATCAGCCATTTGCTGTGGCTATTTTCTCACTCTAAAAGTTGCAACCTACACTTTTAGCGCACTTTCATCAACTTTGATTAACTCTGTCCAGGATGGCATACGCTGTGGAGTTCCTGCCAAAAGTATTGCTGCTCCATGGCAGATCTAGCTCCAACTTTGTTATTATTTTTTAATTGCTGTTTGACATATTCTGCTCAATTGTTCCCCTAAATGAAATGCATACTTAGGTTCTACTCCAGAAATGCTTCGAATAACTTACAACATTCTTACAAGCACACTTGTCTGTTTTTCAGTTAAAGAACACCATGTTTAAAAATATGGTCCTTGCAACATCTAATGAATTTGTTCTCCATCCTTGAGAACATGCCACCTACAGGTGCACAGCACACTTTACCGCCATCGAGGCAGTGATTGATCTGCGGATAGTCACAGTCCCAACTTTGAAAGTTGACTTTTTCCAGGCTCAGTAAAAAGGTGCTTCAAACGTACCTCAAATGTAGACTCAGCGTGAGGAACAGACCTCTTGGGGCATGCAGTGATTTACTTGAAAATCAGGATAGCAGTATCAACATTTTTAATTATGAATGATGTCTTCAAGTGACAAACATGAAATGACACCATGAGTTTGAAATGCACCACCTGCTTAGTTGTTTATGAGGAAGCTGAGATTCAGGTGACAAAGTATGCTGCCTAAACAGTTATACAATTGATCAGAACTGATGTGTATGCAAATGAGAACTGACGTGCAGCGTTTGTGCTCTTTCCAGTGTGTGACGCACACATTGCATTTGATAAATTTTCACATGGTGTGAAGCTAGATCGGTCTATGCACTTGAAAAACCTGTAGAAATCCATGTATATTCTCTAAGGAAAAATGAACAATTCTCTAAACACTTGAGAAACAGTGTTTTCAGAGTATCTTCCCAATGGCTGACCAACCTTGTAAACGGTAGTGAAATCAAGACCTATTGTTGTAGTCGTGTGTAACCTGTGCAAGTTTGTAGGATTTGTTTGCTCATTCAACAAGGAGTTGCTGTGTATTTCCTACATGTTGTGCATTGTCTACTAGAAAATGCACTGAAGAAGAGTTCATAGGCAGTGATGTGGCTTGCATGACAGAGATAGCAAATGTTGTGTGGGGTGGTTGCATTGGCTTCATTAGTCTTGTCTGCCTTCTTTTCACTAGGCTGCTTTGGAGTTTTCATAAGGAGTCATTGCCCTTGGGAGGTGCTGGATGGTCACCATTTCCTTGGAGAACATTGTACTTGCTGGAATCTGGTTCCAGGATTAAAGGGGGGCTACCCTCTGGCAATGGGCTGGCAAGAAACCTGCCATGTTTCTTTATAACCTTGGGCTCTGTCTATGAGCACATGTAGAGGCATCTTAGCATATCACCTCTCCTGGGCTTTTTGCTCCCTGGAAATCACTCTGTCTCTCTATCTGCTGGCCACGCTGCTTTGTTTCCTTGAATTCGTGTCACGCGGACACCTGGACACTTGTGGATGTGGAAGTGAACAATGTCGAGGCCCAAGGGACTGTTATGGCTCCCATTGTTCTTCACGCCAGTCTGCGTCATGCTAAACTCCAATGTTCTACTGTGGATAACTGCTCTTGCGATCAAGTTCACACTGATTGACAGCCAAGCACAATATCCTGTGGTCAATACTAATTATGGCAAGATCCGGGGCCTACGAACACCGTTGCCCAATGAGATTTTGGGTCCAGTGGAGCAATACTTGGGGGTACCCTATGCTTCACCTCCCACTGGAGAGAGGAGATTTCAGCCTCCAGAACCCCCATCATCATGGACTGGGGTTCGAAATGCTACCCAGTTTGCTGCTGTGTGTCCCCAGCACCTGGACGAGAGGTCTTTATTGCATGATATGCTGCCCATCTGGTTTACAGCCAATTTGGATACTTTGATGACCTACGTTCAAGATCAAAATGAAGACTGCCTTTACCTAAACATCTATGTGCCCACAGAAGATGGTAAGTACATTGCTTACACAGAAGGTACCGCTTGCTTACTCTGTCTCAGACAGTATGTTGTAATGTTCTATGCATGATATTTTCTTTACCCCTTTATTATTTTCTTTCTTATTCCAAATGCAGTTACTGTGCTCCAATTGCATTTTCTGAGAATCTACTGGCTGAAGAAGACTGTAATCGATGACTTTAGTTATTTTGATATGTTTCCTTCTTAACACGGTTCTAGTGTTTTACTGTAGCTGCTAACCAGTGTGAGCTCAAGAGTTGAATGTTGTAACAGGACTGTCAGTACAGGAGTAAACTATTAAAGAATAGGCTAAGATCAGTTATCATGCTGGAGCTTGCCACCATGAGGAATGGGGCCTTAAGGACCTGAAATGATAGCACTTATTTTTTGAATCTTGAAAAGGAAAAAAGAAACAATGACATTGAATAGTGCATAGAAAGCTTGAATTTCATTGTTTGGAACCCAACTTGCTAACATAAATTTAGACCTTGTTTTCTTCTGATATTCACTACAATCAAATGGCAGATGTTTTCAGTCAGCTGAGTCTTAGCTATACTACAGAACAAGGTGGCAGCTTTTGAAGAAATAATCTTGTTTTCTAGAAAGACCTGAGAAAACCTGTAAGAGAAATAATGTTGAGTTCATTAACTTAATAAGCGAGTAAAATTTGAATATATCTATTTCTGTGTAGATCTCAAATTCAAATTTTTGGTGAAGCCAAACCAGAATAAACTTATACTACAATAAATGATATGCCATTATTAGATAAGGACAAAGAAAACCAGAAGATGAAATCATCCTGGAACTAAAAGAGAGAATTCGTGGGAGTTATAGACACCTCTTTAATGTGTCTTTTGCATCTTTTTATGGAGACTTTTTTCCTCTCTTTTTATACTTTCATCTCTGGAAAATGTTTTCCAGTAAGAATTGGCTGAAATTTTTAAATAAATGAGGACATTAATTCCATGATTCCCCAAATTTTATTGTTTGCCATATCATTTCCTCTCCATGTGAATGATCCAATAGATAGTCTAAGCAGAGTGCCAGGAACAATTAGGCTGAGGTTGGATGTCACTGATATCATAAAGAGCAGCCCGTAGCAAAGTTAAAGGACCCCACTTCATTGTATCAGCTGCTCTGGGCAAGTCCCCGGTTGTCAGGGTGATGGACGCACAGTGGTCCTGTAACTCCAGGTCTGAGTGCCATGGCCAGGGGGAAGCTGACATTTGGATGCTGTTTTCCGTGCGGTGTGCTGGGCTGCCTTGGTGCATTCACAGTTCCCAAGTAGCTGCTTTGTGCCCATCTGAGAAAATGAGGAAGGGTCCTTAGCAAACCAATTAGAGTCATCATTACAGCTGCCACCTGGGTTGCAATCTCTGTCATAACGAACTGCTCAAATAAAAACCGCAAAAGGAGGAAAGACGGAAAGGGAGGGGAGAAGTCCAAAACAAACAGAAGGGGTTAGAACTGCCCTCCTGATGCATTTGATGTGTTGCCCTGGACAGCTAACCCTGGGAACTTGAGGGCATCCTCCTGTAGGATGTGGGACTGGAGGGACCACCCGGGAAGGAAAGTCACTGTGTTCTGATTGCAGAGCCATACACGTGCCATGCGGGCAGTGAGACCAGCACTGTGCGCCCATTGCATCGGGATCCGGTCCTGAATTGGGGGAGAAAAAGATGTGACTAACGCTACCTAATGAGAACACGGTCTCAATTTAACACTCGACTCAGCTCCCCTGGTTTGACTCTGTGCCTTTCCAGGCAATATGCACATGTGACCTTGCTAGGGAACCAAAACTCTTACAATGAGTGCTGAGAACGCAGAGCCAGTTGCTGTCTGCCGAGTGTCTGTGCTGCCAAAAGTGCCACCCTTGCCCTGGCCGGGCGCTGCCGGGAACCCTGCGCAGCTGTTTTCCTTCTTCCTTTCTTTCCTTGTAGCAACTGGGGCTCACTGGGGAGTTTCAGGCATTCAGTTACTGGTTATCCCAAGCGAATGAGTTTCACCTGTGCACCAGTACAGGGCAGTGCTGGCCCCATGCCGACTTCACCCGGAGCTCCTCAACGCAGGCCTTCATTTCCACTCTCACGTCTTCCAGATGGACGGACGGACGGACAGCAGCGGGTACCCACAGCTCGCGCCCATCCGCCCGGTTCCTCCCTGCACCAGCTTTGCCCCCACTTCTGCAGCACTGCTACCACCCAACGTGGAACACGCTAAAACAGACAGAGTACTCTTTATTGCAGATAAGTGCACATCATAAACTCAAAAGTAACACGCATGAAGATTCTCAGACAGCTTGGCAGCATGTTTTTATGAAGCGTAATTTTTCCTATAGAAAACAGAATACTTGTAATTTCTCGTTAAAATAAATCAAGTCTTGCTGAAGGTGACTCTCTTAGTTTGAATTAACATTACAATCTGCTAATTTTAGGCTTGTTTCCTGATAACTTACTTTTACCTTCAGATATTATTAAATTATTTCAATTTTCATCGATTATTCATTTCTCTTTGGGTCGAAATGACAGGCTAACTACTTAGCCTTGAATTGCATAGGTAACCTTCTGATAAATGCTCAAATAGGTCAGTATCAGTCACCCTAATCAGGGGACATAGTAGGATATGTGAACAAGGAAGGGATAGTTAATACGGATCTGCACGGTTTGTGTGTGTATGTGTGTGTGTGTGAGAGAGAGAGAGAGGGAGAGAAAAGGTTATGTGTGTGTGTGAGAGAGAGAAACAGAGATAGGTGTGTGTGTGAGAGAGAGAGAGAGTGAAAGAGAGAAAGAGAGAGAGGGAGAGGGAGAAGGAGAGACAGGTTTGTGTGTGTGTGTGTGAGAGAGAGACAGATAGGTATGAGAGACAGAGAGACAGAAAGAGAGAGAGTGAGAGGTTACTTTGAGAGAGTAATGCAGAATGTGGCTTGGCAGATGTAAAAAATAATAAGTCTACGTTGGTTCACAAATGAGGGTCTCCTGAATTCATGATTGCCCTCAAAGAGTAGATGAGTGTAGAAAGACTATTAAAACACCAAACGTTTTAATGGGAAACTTTGGTATTATTTAGAATACCAAAGAAGTGAAGTTTAGAAGTGAAGTTTATGAAATGCCAGGCATGACGTCATATTAAATAGTGAGTGGAGGAGGAAAGTGCAGAGCACCTTGGTGAATGGATAGAACCAGTGGACCGCTCCATGGTGGAGTGCATCATGTACTTCCTCTGCCCTTGGATGTATGTCTTAAGTTTTGTCCTTTAAAAATTTCTAGAGGCGAGCAGCCCTTGGATTTTCCCCTTCATGAGACAAAAATACTAGGCAATACTAATACATATACCAACAAAAGTCATTGTCATTGTCCTGTCATTGTGGATGGTAATAATAACAGCCAGTGTGATTTCTGTAAAAGTGAAATTCCACCCTAGCCTGCAATGCAATTGAGTGAAAGGAGTTGAAGACGCAAGGAATGAAGGCTTTTTCCCTCAGTGTGGCACTGACTGTTTCAATACTGTAACTTAGGTAAACATTCCATGATTATTGATTGAGGAAATATTCAATGAAAGTCTGGAACATGAGGTAAAATATAGATAGAGGAAGCTTAGACAATGCGACAGTGATCTCCAGGACTTTACCCATTTTTACCCATTTAGTAAACTAAGCAGTACCAGAACTATTCTACTTAGGGAACAAAGAAAACTCAGTGAGAATTCAGGGGAAAACTGTTTTCTTTTTTTTAATGTTGAAAGAACCTGAATTTTTAATAATTTATCTCTTTATGGAAATGGAGAGGAACCCATGGCCTCCCACATACTAGATTTGTGTTCTACCACTGTGCAACACTGTCACAGCCTCAAGAGCCTAAAGTTTCAATATGCCTTCAGGTATACTTTGCTAAAGTAAAATATAAAAGTAAGAACATTGTCTATTTAAATTTTGCACTTGATATATTGTAAGAACTTTTGTAAATGCCACAATGTACCCCCCAGCACAACAATAAAAATAAGTACACGTTGCACAAAATCTATCGATGGGGGTTTATTTGCATTTCTTTTGTCAGTACTGGAATTTTTTTTTTTTTGATCACAATAAACCCAGAATTTTTCTTTTGCTCAGAAAAACATTCCTGCTTTGTGTGAATTTTTTAGTTGATAAAGAGATATGTAAATTTTAGTTTATAATTATGGTAAACATTAAGTTATTTTATTTTATTATTTTTTCTTTTTTTTCTTTTATTCATTTGTGGGTGATCAAATTTAGTAGTCAAAAATTATTTTGGAATTTGAATAGAGAATTAAGTTTCATTTCTAGTCATGAAAGAAAATTTTCTTTCAACAATTTCAATATTTGAAGCAATCTTCCATTCTATGGAAATTTTTTTGTGTTCTAATCAGCTTTTTTCCCCTTTTTTGTTGTCCTGGGTGGGGTACATTGTGGCAGTTACAAAGGTCTTTCAATGTATCAGCTATTCTACTTGGATTCACTTCTCCACTGCTCCTCCTTAGCCCCCTCCCCTGATTCCTGGAGTACTTTGAACAGGTGTCATTTTTGCATTTACATACCTGTGTACACAGCATTTGCACCATATTCCCCCTCCTGCACCCTTTCCCCACATCCTCCCCCTCCCACTGGTGCCGACCTTCCAAGCAGAACCTGTTCTTCCTTCCTGCTCTCTGATTTTGCAGAAAAGAAAAGATAAAAAGAAAAACATGACATTTTTGTTTGTTTGAGATAAAGGTAGCTACACAGGGAGTTTCCTTGTGGTATTTGCATATATGTGGTACAACCCCAACTGGTTTACCTCCTAATTATCTACATTCTACCTTAGTCCCTTTCTTATGGTGCTTTCAGTAGCTTTAAGATTTCTAGATTCATTGTTGTACAGACAGTGTAGCACCCATATTCAAGTAATTAGCTTCCTTCTTTTTCCTGCCCTGCACACACACGGCCTCCGCTTAGCATGACCAGTGTTTCATAACATTGCTGGATTTGTGTTAGGCCTATATTCCATGTGAGAGAGAACATTTGGCTTTTGGCCTTCTGAGCCTGGCTAACTTCACTTAAGATGATGTTCTCCACTTCCATCCATTTACCTGCAAACGACGAAATTCCAGTCTTCTTCATGGCTGAGTAGAATTCCATTGTGCATAAATACCACATTTTCTTAATCCATTCGTCAGTGGTGGGGCATCTTGGCTGTTCCCACAGTTTGGCTATTGTGAATAGTGCTGCAATAAACATGGGTGTGCAGGTGCCTCTGTTGTAAGCTGACTCACATTCCTTTGGGTGTACCCCTAGAAGTAGAATTGCCAGGTCCTATGGCAGGTCTATTTTTAGTTTTTTGAGGAGCCTCCATACTGATTTCCATAGTGGTTGTACTAGCTTACATTCCCACCTGCAGTGTATGAAGCTTCCTTTCCCCACATCCTCACTAACATTTGTTGGTGGTGGTGTTCTTGATGGTAGCCATTCTAACAGGAGTGAGGTGGAATCCTAGTGTGCTTTTGATTTGCATTTCCTTTCTGGTCAGGGATGTTGAGCATTTCTTCATGTGTTTTTTAGCCATTTGGACTTCTTCCTTTGAAAAGACTCTGTTCAGTTCATTTGCTCATTTCTTCATTGGGTCATTGATTTTTGGGGAGTTTAGTTTTTTGAGTTCCCTCTATATTCGGTTATCAGTCCTTTGTCTGGTGTATAGCTGGCAAAGACTTTCTCCCACTCTGTGGGTGGTCTCTTCAGTTTACAGACCATTTCTTTTGTTGTGCAGAAGCTTTTTAGTTTCATGTAGTCCCATTTGCCCATCCTTTCTCTTAGTTGCTGAGCCATATGAGTTCTACTGAGGAATTCCTTGCCTATACCTATAGTATATTCCCTGCTCTTTCCTGCACTAGCTTCAAGGTTTCAGGTCTGATATTTAGGTCCTTGATCCACTTTGAGTTGATACTAGTACAGGGTGACAAACACAGATCTAGTTTCAGTTTTCTTCAGGCAGATACCCAGTTTTCCCAGAAACATTTGTTGAAGAGGCTGTCTTTTCTCCATCGTATACTTTTGGCGCCTTTGCCAAAAATTAAGTGAGCATAGCTGTGTGGTTTCATATCCAGGTCTTCTGTTCTGTTCCACTGGTCTTCATGTCTGTTTTTGTGCCAGTACCATGCTGTTTTTATCATTATTGCTTTGTAATATAGTTTGAAGTCAGGTATTGTGATACCTCCAGCATAGTTCTTTTTGCTGAGTATTGCCTTGGCTATTTGTGGCCTCTTGTGTTTCCACATAAATTTAATGGTAGATTTTTCAATCTCTTTAATGAATGTCATTGGAATTTTGATGGGAATTGCATTAAACATGTAGATGACTTTTGGGAGTATAGACATTTTTACTATGTTGATTCTACCAATCCATACACACGGGAGATCTTTCCACCTTCTGTAGTCTTCCTCAGTCTCTTTCTTCAGGGGTTTATAGTTTTCCTTGTAGAGGTCATTCACATCTTTTGTTAAGTTTACTCCTAGGTATTTGATTCTTTTTAAGGGTATTGTAAATAGAATTGTTTCCATATATTCCTTCTCAGTCTGTTCATTGTTCGTGTATAGAAAGGCTACTGATTTTTATAGATTAATTTTGTATCTTGCTACTTTGCTGAAGCTATTTATGCTGTCTAGGAGTTTTTTGGTGGAGTCTCATGGGTCTTTTAGGTATAAGATCAAGTCATCTGCAAAAAGGGATACTTTGACTTTCCCTTACCTATTTGTATTCCTTTTATTTCTTCTTCTTTCCTTATTGCTCTGGCTAGGAATATTCTAGGACTGTGTTGAATAGGAGTGGGGAAAGTGGGCATCCTTGTCTTGTTCCTGTCTTTAGGGGACATGGTTTCAGTGTTTCTTCAAGGGAAAACTATTTTCATGAGAACTCTCAGTGGAAACTTTCAGTGGTTGCCCTGAAGACACATGAGATATGAAAGAATTTCATCAAAAGATGATAAGATACATGGAAAATCTGAGCATAGAAATAGAGGAAGATTAACCAGCATGGCGGTGACTATTGCTGGTATAACTGCTTGTGTGTTATGTGTGGAATGGAGAGTGGAGCTCTAATTCCAACTGCCATGCCAGAAAATATCTTAAATCTCTCTACTCATGCAGTTACTGAATCGTGCCACAGGATTACAGAGGTGGCCCACCTTTTGCTTATGACGTCACAATAAAATGTGCTCACGTCTCTTACAGACAGCAGTAGATGTAACTCAAGGTACAGACTATTTAAAGTGTGATTTTCCTGGTTCCAAACCTCACACCATTTCTGAAGTCTTTACAAACTTTTACATTCATCAGGACTCATTGGGCTCGAGATGATAGAAGTTTACCTAATTTCAAAGTTTGGAGGGAAAAAAATTAAGTTAAATTGGAACTTGGATATCCAGATCTACTGCAAAGGGTAAGAACCCAGATCAGGATGCAGTTAGTGTTTATTTATTTAAATTTTAATTTGAAAGTTTAATTTTTTATTTTTTTGACATGTAAAAGTAATTTTTTTGTAAAGAATTTTCTTATTATCATACTACTGTTGCACTGGGGGTACATTGTGACATTTACAAAAGTTCTTACAATGTATCACAGTTTAATTCACCCCTCCATCATTCTCCTTTATCCTCTCCCCCATTCCTGGAATAGTTTCAGCAGGTCTCATTTTTCCATTTTCATACATGAGTGCATAATATTCCACTGTATTCACCCTCCTACACCTTTTCCTTATATCCTCCCCCTCCCATTGGAACCACCCTCCCTGCCCCCCCCCCCACCACCACAGGACCTGTTTTACCTTCCTATTCTTTTTTTGAAAAAAGGCAGTCAGACTTTAGAGAGTTCTGGAACCAAGGACATGAAAAACATCATGAATTTTTTTTTTTTTGACCGTACTGCTGTTTGAACTCAGGGTTCAAGCTTAGTAAGCAGATACTCTGCCAGCCCTTATTTGTGTTTGGAGCTTTTAAGATAGGGTGTTGCTTTTAGCCTGGGCTAGGCTGGATTGTGAGTCTCTGGCTTTCTGCCTCCTGAGCAGGTAAGATTACAGGCACCCAACTAAGCGTTATGAATCTTTGCTTCTGTCTGGCAATAAGTGATGGTAGGATAAGGAGGTCTCCTGAAGTTGCTGAGAGTTACCACTTACCGTTCTGAAAACTACCAGAGAAACAGATACCTTAATTCCATATTTAAAATTTCAGGAAAGTGTTCTGATTGGCTTTGTTGGCTTAGAAGCTCACACTTGGGCCAGGTAAAGAATAGATAGAACTGGGCTACTGCTAGGTCTACCAGACGGCTATTATATGGGAAAGGTCATTTCTCATGAAAGCGTATGTAACTGCAGTCTTAGGCCAGAGGTTCAACTCTGGGAGCTCTCACCCTAATGTGCCAGTTAAAGAGATGAGTTGTGGTGAAGGACAGGGAAAGTTCTTATCTCTAGATCCTGTGAAGGTTTCCTTACCTGGCACCTCTCTGTTTCAATACCACGACTTAAGTAATGACTTCAAATGGCACAAGGGACTTAAGGTTACAGATAGGAATTTGTGTACTGACCACCTGGCGTTAGTAAGAATACAGCCTCGATCACCTGGATGAGCCCCACAGTACAAGCAAGACAGATAAGTGTGGGAGCCAAAGAGACCCAGGAAGTGTGAAAAAGACAAAACTGGGAGGATGGGAGGGAGCCAGGAGACCAGGAATGAGGGTGGCCTCCAGAGAGGCTGGGAGAGGCCAGGCAAGCAATTTTCCAGAGCTCTTGCAGGACACCTTGACCTTCAGGACTGTGAGATTGTCAGTGTGTGCTGATTGAAGTCACGTGGTAGTAGAAACTAGCAAGAGGGTTTTACTATCCTTAAATATTGTCCGAGGTTCTCAGTAAAGTAGCTGTTTGGAGTGAAAACAAATCAACGTATTTGCTGAAGAGTGATTTTGTTTTGAACCTTCTGACCCACACTTATTCTGACGTTCATCGTGCATTTTCCCCCTTTCTTCTTCAAGAATTACTAGGAAAACACTACAACTTGCTCCTTTCCTTTGTGCATGTTCGG
Organism: Castor canadensis; assembly: GCF_047511655.1. Classification (NCBI taxonomy): domain Eukaryota; kingdom Metazoa; phylum Chordata; class Mammalia; order Rodentia; family Castoridae; genus Castor; species Castor canadensis. Next base: position 139,088,811 of record NC_133405.1, read on the forward strand.
GTGACAATATGTGTTCAAATTTTGGGGGCAAAACTGGGTGAACCTTTTATGTACGATGTAAATGACAGCCTTCTGGCAAGTCATAGTAAATGTCACATGCAGTAGAGAGGCTTATTTCATGCTAAAATATAATGAAAGGGTGTTTAACTTTATGAAGCATCTAGAACAGATTTCCAGAGAAGATTGTGTTGAGTGATGTGTAGTGAAGTATGCAGATTTGTCTCTTTTCTTACGTCTTTTCTTGGAATTCCACTCAGATGCTAGCTGTACCTCTAAATGTCATATTTCTCCACTTAACAGTACTGTTAAGCTGGGCACCGTGGCTCACGCCTGTAATCTTAGCTACTCAGGGGCAGAGATCAGGAGGGTCTCAAGCCAGCCCAGCCCCTATCTCGAAGAAACCTACCACAAAAAAGGGCTGGTGGAGTAGCTCAGAATGTAGGCCCTGAGTTCAAACCCCAGCACTACAAAAAAACAAAAAGCCAGAGTACTGTTATGAAAATCCTTCGGGCTCCCAAGCTCTTCCCCTCTAGACAGTTGGCTCAGCTTTGGTCTGTTCTGGGCAATGTGATTCTCTATGCTTTTCAACGTGAATGCCAGCTAGGCTTGTAGGCTTGGAGCGAAGGCCAAAGCTTGCCGTTCAAAGACTGTCTGCAAGTGACTTGGGCTTTTCTATGCCTTAGTTTCCTTGAGTGCAGGTAGAGTTGTATTTGAAGGTTTAGGGTGGGCAGCCTTACAGTGCACTTAGTCTAGTACTCAGCACATCTATGGAAGCACCCTGTAATCTGCTGTTTACTAGAACATAATTTCAGCTAAACTGCTGACCATATGTAATGTAATTTGTTTATAAATCCAGTGAAGAAAAGATGTTTGCAGTCTATAACATAATTGTTTGTTGTAGTAATGGAGAGGTCAGCTTAAAAAATAAGGGCTGGGAGTGTGACTCAAGAGGTAGAGCACTTGCCTAGTATGTACAGGGTCCTGGATTCAACCCCCAGTTCTGAAAGACAAAATAAACAAAACAAACAAAGATAAAAAAGAAGAAGAAGAAGAAATAATGAGATCCAGGAACCAGGCATGGGGTGGCACCTCTATTCCCAGCTACTTGGGTGGAGGAGAGCCAGGAGGGTTATGGGACCTAGGCCAGTCCAGGCGAAAAGTTAGTGCACAACAGTATCTCAAAAACAAAATATAAATAAAAGGACTATAGGTTCAGCTCAAGTGGTAGAGGGCTGCGTTGATGGGGCTTAGGTTCAATACCCAGAAGAAGCGTTTTTTGTTTTTTAAAGGTGGAGGAGGGGAATGAGATAAAGTATCTTTTTGTTTTGTTTCCTGTACTGGGGTTTGAACTCAGAGCCTTACACTGACAGGCACTATTATCACTTGAGCCACACTCTCTGCTTTTTTTTTAAACACATGGGGTTTACTTTAGCATTTTGCCAGAAGCCGGCCTTGAACTGTGATTCTCCTACCTATGCCTCCTGCATGACTGAAAATACAGGCATGAATCACCATGCCTGGGTTATTTGTTAAGATGGGAGTCTCAATAACGTTTTGCCCAGGCTGGCCTCAAACCACAATCCTCCCTATCTCTGCCTATTGAATAGCTGGGATTGCAATCATAGGCCACCATGACACATTGGACCCAGCCTCCGTTTGTGGCATTGTTGTTTTAACAAAAGGGAAATTATAGAGGACTACCATTTTTAAAAAGAATAGAATATTGTTTTTCTGCTTTATTCCTAATTTTAATCATTTTGATCTTCAGTTGTAAATTAATCATCAAGAAAGCATTCATTTCTTGGAAGGGTGCCTTAAAACATCAAAAGGCAGTAACACTTCTCCTTTATTGTTTGAGATGAATGAGAACTTGACTTTATTTCTCTTTTAATCTAGTCACAAATAGTCCTTGTTTGTCTATAGTGCCAAAATCTAGGTGAAAACCTAAAATATGCCTGTGATGACAGCAGTGAGACATGCTGTAACCAATCAGCATCAAGTGACTACATGAAAATAATAAAGTGAGTCTGGTTTTCATCTTTCAGTTGGATATTTGACAGAGCTCATGAGTGAACATAATTCTGGAGGAATATTTTCCTGACATGGGTTAATTGAAAAGTATTTAGTATTTTAGGAGCATGGTGAAACTGAAATGAATTTCTCATAACATGTCTTCTGGGGTAGAAAGCTTCCAGCAATTTGAACAAAGTACAGTAATCAAATTGAGGGCTTAGGAATTACCTGTGTTGAAGATAATACTATTTGGCTGTATGAATTATTCTTGTTTGAATACTTAAAACAATCATTCCCTGAAGAAAAGAGTGTTCCCTTACATTTGAACATTTTCCTTTACAAGAACTTTTGTTCAATTTGCAGCTTAGATTTTTTCATAAGATGAACAAACCCAAATTACCTAGAACGTATTAAAGATCAATTTTGCTATGCAGTACCTATCTAAGAAGTTAAAAAAGCAAAACAAAACATCAATGATAGAAACCTTAGGTGGCATTAGTTGGTGAGAATTATTTAGCTGTTTTCAACAATTAGCTCATTATTAACTAATGCATAGGTTTACTTCATATGTTGTATTGTTATTTGTTGGCAAATGACACAGGTGCTTTGAATGTTATCACTCATTTTCCGTATTTTCTTAGCCAAGTCATTCAACCTATTCAATGTTCAGTGTTTTCTTTATTAAAACCTATAGTGATGTCATACATCCTCTGAGTGTTTTTAAGGTTACACAGATTTGCTGGATATTGGTGGCTCAGGCCCATGGTCCTAGCTACTCAGGAGGATCGGAGTGCAAAGCCAGCCAGGGCAAATAGTTAGAGACCCTGTCTCAAAAAAAAATCATTAAAAAAAATAATTTACACAGATTTGAGAATCAGGTACTAACTACAAGAAATAATTACGATAAAAAAAATCAGCATGTTACTATGATTTTACTTTTATTTTAATTTGATGTTACTCTTACTCATTGTGTTGCATTATTACATTGACTCCTTTGTTTGCCTCATTCTAGGACCGGAAGTCACAGTTAGGGGTAGTTAGCCTATTTTCTTTTTTAAAAAAATTTCCTTCGTTTTGTATTTTGTTAGCATATTATTGCACTAGGGGTACATTGTTGCATTTACAAAAGTGCTTACAATATTTCTTTTTTATTACTATTGTTGTGCTGGGTGGGGGTACGTTGGAGTATTTGCAAAAGTTCTTACAATGTATCAGATATATCATGTTTGAATCCACCCCCTCCACTGCTCTCTCACCCCTCTTCCTTGAATCCCACAACAGTCTCAACAGGTATCATTTTTGCATTTATTTACATGTGTATACGTTATTTGGACCACATTCCCCCGCCCCCGCCCCTCCCCCAGGGCAGAACTCTCGTTCTCCAATTTTGTTGAAGATAAAACATAAAAGATAATAAGAAAAACATGGTGTTTTTGCTAGTTTGAGATAAAGATGCTATACTGGAAGATTCCTAGCATTGCTTCCATGCACATGTGTATTACAACCAAAATTGGTTCATCTCTACTAGACCTCTTCACTACTTCCTGTCACCTTCCCTTAGTGGCCTCTGCCAGTTTAAGATTACTGTATTCACTCCTCTACAGTGAGCACATCAACCACATCCAAGTTTTAGGTTTCCTTCCCTTTCCCATTCATCTTGCATGGTCTCCCCTTAGTGTGTGACCCATGTACAATAATATTACTGCATTTGTTTTAGGTCTATGCAATCTCATATGAGGGAGAACATGTGATTTTTGGCCTTCTGAGCCTGGCTAACTTAGCTTAAGATGATGTTCTCCAGTTCCATCTGTTTACCTGTGAATGACAAAATTTCATTCTTCTTCATGGCTGAGTAGAATTCCATTGTGTATAGATACCACATTTTCTTAATCCATTTGTCAGTAGTGGGGCATCTTGGCTGTTTCCATAGCTTGACTATTGTGAATAGTGCCGCAATAAACATGGGTGTGCAGGTGCCTCTGGAGTAACCTGAGTCGCATTCCTTCGGGTATATCCCTAGGAGTGGGATTGTTGGATCTATGTTTAGATTTTTAAGTAGCCTCCAAATTTTTTTCCAGAGTGGTTGTACTAGTTTACATTCCCACCAACAGTGTAAGAGGGTTCCTTTATCCCCGCATCCTCGCCAACACCTGTTGTTGGTGGTGTTGCTGATGAAGGCTATTCTAACAGGGGTGAGGTGGAATCTTAGTGTGGTTTTAATTTGCATTTCCTTTATTGCTAGAGATGGTGAGCATTTTTTCATGTGTTTTTTGGCCATTTGGACTTCTTCCTTTGAAAAGGCTTTGTTTAGTTCTTTTGCCCATTTCTTCATTAGGTCATTGCCTTTTGGGGAACTAAATTTTTTGAATTCTCCCTTGTCTGATGTATACCTGGCAAAGATTTTCTCCCATTTTGTGGGCAACCTCTTCAATTTAGAGACCGTTTCTTTTGTTGTGCAGAAGCTTTTTAGTCTCATGGAATCCCATTTGTCAGTACTTTCTCTTAGTTGCTGAACCATTGTGGTACTATTTAGGGAGTTATTGCCTAGTGTATTTCCTACTTTTTCCTGTACTTGGTTCAAAGCTAATGGTCTCATATTAAGGTCTTTAATCCACTTTAAGTAACATTTGCACAGGGTGAAAGACATGGAGTAGGTTCAGTTTTCTGCATGCAGATATCCAGTTTTCCCAGCAACATTTGTTGAAGAGGCAATTTTTTCTCCATCATATGTTTTGAGCACCCCAGTTAAAAATTAGGTGTGCGTATCTACATGGATTCATATCCGGGTCCTCTGTTCTGCTCCACTGGTCTTCATGTCTGTTTTTGTGCCAGTACCGTGCTGATTTTCTTGCTGTGACTCTGCAGTGTAGTTTGAAGTTGGTTGCTATGATGCCACCAGCATTGCTGTTTTTGCTCTGCACTGCCTTGGCTATTCCCCATCTTTTGTGTTTCCATGTGAACTTTAGGGTTGATTTTTCAGTCTCTGTGATGAAAGCCATTGGAAGTTTATTGGGGATTGCATTGAACATGTAGACTGATTTGGGTAGTACAGCCATTTTCATAACATCGATCCTGCAATCCATGAGCATGGAGGTCTTTCCGTCATCTGAAGTCTTCTTTGATTTTCTTCTTCAATGGTTTATAGTTTTCATTGTGGAGTCTCTCATTTCCTTTGTTAAGTTTTTTCATTGGTAATTTTTTTGAGGCTATTGTAAGTGGAGTTATTTTCCTAGATTCTTTCTCAGTCTGTTCATTGTTGGTGTATAGAAAGGCTATTGATTTTTGTAAATTGATTTCGTATCCTGCTACTTTGCTGAAGGTGGTTGTGATCTCCAGTTTTTTGCTGCTGTTTTTCAAGTCTTTTAAGTATAAGGTCATTTCATTTGCAAATAAGAATAGTTTGACTTTCTCTATTCCTATTTAAATTCCTTTTATTTCTTCTTACTATCTTATTTCTTTGGCTAGGAATTCCAAAAACATTGTTGAGTATACATGGAAAGAGTGGATACACTTGTCTCATTCCTGACTTCAGAAAAATGGTTTCAGTTTTTCCCTATTTTTTATAATATTGGCAATAGGTTTGTGGTATATAGTTTTGATTATGTTCAGGTACATTCTTTCTAGTCTTAGTTTCTTCAGAGCTTTTGTCATGAAAGAATGCTGAATTTTGTTGAAGGCTTTCTCTGCATCTATCGAGACGATCATATCATTTGTCTTTGCTTCTGTTATGCTGTATTATATTTAGTGGTTTGTGTATGTTGAACCATCACTGCATCCCTGGAATGAAATCTACTTGATCACAGTGCATGATATCTTTTTGACATGTTCTTGAATTCAGTTTGCCGTAGTATAATGAGAATTTTTGCACCTAAGTTCATTAAAGAGATTGGCTATAATTCCCTTTTGTTGCGTTCTTGTCTAGTTTGGGGATGAATGTAATACTGACTTCATAGATTGACTTGGGCAGTGATTCTTCCTTTCCTTTTCATGGAAAAGATTGAGAAACTTTGGAATTAGTTCTTCTTTAAAGGTCTGGTAGAATTCAGCAGTGAATCCATTAGGTCTGGGACTTTTTTTTTTAGGAGACTCATTTCTGCTTCAATTTCATTACTTGTTATAGATCTTTTGAGGTGTCTATCCTTAGTTCAATTTTGATGGCTGATATGTGTCTAGATATGTGTCTATTTCTTCTGGATTTTCCAATTAATTTGAATATAGATTTTCAAGTAGTCCCTAATGATCCCCTGTATATCATTGGTGTTTGATGTGGTATCCCTTTTTTCTTTACAAATTTTATTAATTTGGGGCTTTTCCCTCATTTTAGTCAGGTTTAGTCTCATTAATAGGGTAATAAGGCCTTAATGTGTGTGAAGGTGTAGTTCAGTCACCTTGGAGGAGGATGCCATTGTCAGGGACTGCAGAGGTATAGAAAGGATGGCAGTAATGTATAATGTTGGTATAATACACTATTCAGTGAATGTTTTACGTGGAGGACATAGGGACAGTAAGGGAAAAGGGAGGGAGAGGAGAGGAAGATAAGTAGAGGCAAGGAAGAAAAATGAAAAAAAAAGCAGGGGGCACAGTAAGGAAAATGAAACAAAAGAAGGCTAGGCAAATTAAAATTTGAATAGAGTGGAAAAAAGAGATAAGTTATACATATGTATATACATATACATACATATATATGCACATATGCAAATTTCTTCCTTCTTGTTGTGCAGTGGCGTGAGTTTCCTCCGTGTTCAGTGAGTACACTGGGTGTTCCCTTCTGATCACTAATCCTCAGGCTTTAAACTGCCAGTCTCATTCGGAATACTGACCTTTCAGACAAGGGCTTTCTCTGGGTCACTGCCCCCCTTAGGCTAGATTCGCTGGGATGGGTGGCAACCGGTGGTGTTCCTGTCTACCAGAAGGTTTGTTCCTCCAACCAGCAGAGAAAGCCTGGGAGCTGGAGTTTGAGCTGCTGGTTCGAAACTCTTCTCTGGGAAGGCAGTTAGCTTCAGCTCTAGTTCTAGCTTGCTATTAACTTTGTGAGGTTTTCGAATTCCTTGTTATATTCCCTAGGCTGCGTGGGCTTAGCCACCCCTCCCCTACTAGGCAGAGTAGGAGATTTCACTTGTTTATTAGGCGAACAGCTTTGTCCAAGAGGGTTGCAATCAATGCCTGCAAGCTAAGCTGGACTATGTGCTTTCCGCCAGGATGGAAGATACAGTGAGCTCACCTGAATGGGTTGTAGTCGTCTCTCAGTGCATAAGAGATCTGTGGGGCAGGGTTGCAGTTGGCAGTCAGAGGTTCCATGTCTGCAATTCTTTGTCCTTTTCTCCAGGGTCTAGGACAAGCCAGGCACTTTCAGGATTCAGTCTGCAGTCCTCTGCATTGATGTTTTGCTCTGCGAGAGGGAGGGCAAAAAAAAAAAAAGAAAAGAAACCTCTCCTTAGCAGTGTAACAGTAAAACAGCCACAGGACCTGAGCATCTTGGGCTGTTTTGTGCTATGAAAAGCTAATTTAAAGGTTAGTCATTGGAGATTTGTCTGCCTATATATTTGTGGGCATTTGTATACAGACTCTGGTGTGTGTGTGAGGGTGCCAGTGTGGGCCTGGATGGTGTTAGAGGAAAACCCATGGCAGTGCTATGTGCAGTTTATGAGCAATCAAATGGGTTGTAGTTTGTGGGGAAAACAAATTTATAAGGCCACTAAACTGCTCTACAGTCTGTTCTTCTCTGAAGCCGCAAGCATCCTGAAATCTTCTTCAAACCAGACATACTTTTAGTCTGCTGTGAGTGGGATCACGTTCGTGTGCGTAGTCCTCATGTGTGTTCTGCAAAAGGGTGGTCTGCAAAGTGTGCCATGTGGGAAGCTCCTCCTAGCAACAGAGAAGTACATGGGAAAGTACTGACTTAACAAAGGAACTTTTGTGATGAGTTTCAACAATATATGAGCATAAGATTGATAAACACTCATTCTCTTCCTTCTCAAAACTGATGCCTTTAGCCTCAGTCTACTCCAGGCGCCTCTCTTTGACAACATAATCAATCATTTGATCAGTAAGGAGCATGCAACATTTGCTTTACATTCCTTCTGTCTGTTTAGTATTGATTATGCCCTGACTCGAGATGGTTATTTGATTGCTCTACTAATCCTTATCCAGATTCTAGTTTCTTTCTTCTAGTCCTTACTCTTATTAGAGTCATTTTAGGAAACTCATCAAAAAATTAAGGATAAATCACTGTTTGCATTTGCATAGGAAGGCACTGGGTGAGTCCAAATTGGGCAGCGGGGTATAAAGAAATATAAGCCTCTTTCTGGTAAATTAAAAGAGCCCCACTAACCTGTGCTGTGGCTTGGATGAGTCTTTCAAAAGCCCATGTGTTAAAAACTCAACCCCCAGAGTCATATGTTGCTGAGTTTTGGAGGTGGGGGGGCCTCTGGGAGGTGATTAAGAATAATTGGGGTCATGAAGGTGGGACCTACCTGATGCCATTAATGGCTTTGAAAGAAGAGGAAGAAAGACCTGAGTTTGCATGGTTTCTCTGTCTTATGATGTGATGCCCTCCACCATGTCATAATGCAGCAAGAAGACCCTTACCAGATGCTGAACAGATATTGGCATCTTTGCACTTGGACTTCTCAGCTTCCATAAACCTCTATAATTACCTAGTCTCAAGTATTTCACTATAGCAAAGGAAAATGGACTAAGATAGCCTGTGACTCAACCAAATTTTCATAAAAGACTCAGTGCTCACAAAGTATTCAAGGACTACTGCAGGGTTTCCAAAGGAAAATCTGCAAGTTGATGTTTTCCATGAATGATCCATGATTAAAAGGTTATTAACCAATGTTGATGAATATACAAGGCATACTTACATGTGGAATGAGGAAATGCTTTCCAAGTTCTCTATACTAAGCTTCCTGTCCTTTAAGATGCAGCAAGACACAAATTCAAAATGCGAGAAGGGAGAGAGAAAACTGTGACAACCCTGTAGGAAGGTGAGCTGATCATTTAAGTTAATATGCAAAGCACTTGCTTGGGTACTTCTGCATTGTTACATTTTGACATTGGACGGATCAGAAATGAAGTTCTATCCAAAAGATTCTGAATGCACTTTACTTTTCTCTGCAGACTCTGCAATGAGATTAAATCAAAGAGCACAATGTTCTGCTCTTATCAAATTTAGACTTATTTTTATTGCCTGTGATTTAAATCATTAATCTAAAACTTCAGGTTCCCCAAACTTTCCATCTAATAAAGTACTTCACAACTCTTAGTTTTAATGCATTAATCCAGATGACTAATATATGAGATCAAATTATAATATTAATATTGCATGTTTTAAAATAGTTTAAGTTTAAAAAGAGAAGTAATCCTTTGAGAGAAAGCTGCATTTTTCCTAAGATACTAAAATGTTAAAAAGCATAGAAACCTAGATTAGGTTTTCATTTTGAGCTAAAATAAGATCCAAGTGGAAGGAGCTTTAGTGGGTTATATAACCCAAACTTGTCCATAATACACTATTTCTCTGATTATCTATCCTTTAGTAATCTGCAGAGATGAGTGACCTGTCCTGAGTTCCCAGAGGTTCAATGTCATGATTTTAAGAGTGTGCAGCCCCAATGGAACGTAATCGCTTTGAAGGGCTGGGTCGTTACGAGTAAAGACAAGCATCTTCCACAATCCTAAACACACAAAGCAAGTGAGTGTTCCTGGACGTACAGCTGTCTTTCCACCTGGCCGATGGGTACTTTCAGCTTTCTAAAGGAGAACACTCCATCGTTACAAGTGGTTGGTGATCTTTGCCTGTGCAATCTCTTAGCACCGAGCTACAACAGTTAGTTTTAAATGTATTCTTCCTTTCCTGCTATGTTGTTTTGGGAATCTTGAAAGATGTGATGTTTTGTTTCTTCCAGTTAATCTACTGCAAGCATCCTTGGCAGCCTTCCTTTGCCCCTACCAGTGACTCGGAGACCCTGTGATCCCACTTTCTAGCTTATTCTGGATAGGATATAAATTGATTCTCACACGAAGTCCTCAAAGAGCAGAATTGACCCTGGTGCATGTGATAGGCATGTGTTTGCTCTAATCGGTGACATTATATGTTATCAGTACTCAGAGCTCATGGTAGGGATTTTTTTTTTTTTTTGGCAAAGGCATTTCTTAACTCTTGGCTTATATATTGATACTGAAACCATATGCTTCCATAATTTTTAAAGGCAATATATTTCACAATATGATGTAGAAAGCAAAAGAAAATGGGGTAACTGTGTTTCCTATAACAAATTGCATACAAAAGACACAGCCCTTTGTTACTGTAGCTAAATTTCCCGGTAGGCTTCCCAGTGCACCATTACCGGTAATAACCAAGCCAGAAGCCTGTTTGCTGCTTGTTTCCCTAAAATGCCAAGTCCCTGAGGTGTTGTAAGGGGGAAGGTGTAAAAGCTTGCCATAGATTGCCTGTTTTTAAATGCAGTAGCCACAGTTGGATGGAATGCAGATGGGTTCCAAGAAATTAATGAAGTTCGTAGGTTGGGCAGGAGCTCAGCTCACTGTCAGAGAATGCTTTCTCTAGACTTAAGGGAAAAGGTACCAAAAGACTATAAATACTTTGCTGCATGACACCCAGTTTGTGGTAATTTGTTACAGCAGCCCGGGGTATCTAATCCAATCTGAATATTCTCTGCCTGCACTTCCTGCCTAGACTAGAAACCAGAATAAATGCAGTCTGTGTTCCTGGTTCACATAACCCTCTGTCTGTTCCCACTGCTTTCTCCTTGGGGAAGCCCTTCTAATACCCTTTTGTCTCTAGGATAGACCTGCTTACGTCTTGACTTCCAGACCCCAGGCAGGGGTTTTCCAATTGATCTTGTGGGTCCCTTCTCCTGCTGCAATGCGACATCACTGCCATCATTGTGTTACAGAACATTGTACCTTACGTTCTGCTCCATACCCCGTCTGTAACCTGCTTTCTTTTCATGGTTTAATGAAACAAGGAGCCGTGTAAGAGAGGCCCATGTTACATGGAGCTGACAGTTCCTTCTAACCAAGAGTCAGCAAACACAGAAGTACTTAGTCCGCCAGCCACAAGGGATCGAATTGTGCCAATAACCATGTGATCTTGGATAGGATTTTCCCCAATCACTCATTTCACACAAGATCCCAGCTCTACCTAATAATAGTGCCTCCTGAGAGACATCAGTGCAGAAGACCCAGCTGAGTTTGTCCCTGGAATCCACATAGACACTGCCAAAACGAATATATTCATTAAATCCATGAAGTTTGGGGTCATTACCATGCGTCAATTGATTGTTAACATGGCCTGATGTGCTAGATAGGTGGATTGCAGATGGAAATCCGACTTGTACGTAAATATCACGCCTGTGTGGGCGGGATCTGTATTTGGAGACATATTAGCTATTAATATCTGGGATAATTTGATGGCAAGTAGAGGAAATTCAAGTTAAATTCATACAAGGAGAAAAAATAGATCCATTGCCTCAACTTGCTGGGAATTCTAGTGGTGTATTTGGATTCCTAGCTGGGCATGGTGGCTCACACCTGTACCTCAAAAACTCAAGAGGCTGACTCAGTCCAGCTTAACGAGACCCTATCTCAAAAAAAAAAACCCAAATCAAACCACAGGAAACCAAAACAAAGTGGTGCCCCGAAGTCTAACCAGAGCCGTACTAACTGTAATTATACAGAATCATTTGATGACAAGTGGAGGAAGTCAAGTTAAATTCACCAAAGGGAGAAAAAACAGATTCATTGCTTCAACTTGCTGGGAATTGTAGCCATTCTTTGAAAAATGGCATTCTTGAGTCTAAGCACGGGCACTGGTGATGTTTGTCCATTCCTTTGTGTTGGCTTTTCTATTCAGAGAGACTGTTTCTAGGCAGTAGCAGAGATGATCACCTGTGTTCTTTTGTGACATCCTTGAACTCAGAAAATCTCAATGGCTTGGAGAGGATGCTTACTGGCTTGGTTTGGGTCACATGCCAAGTCTGAACCAATTTCTGTTTCCAAAGAAAAGAGAACTTAGAGTAGCATGGTGTGAGGTAGCTACCCACTCCTGGGTGAGGATGGGCAGGTCAACAAGAATCCAGTTTATAGCACATGCAGTAAAGACAGCTTCCCCAAGAAAAATTTAGACTAAGCCAGCCAGTCATTGATTCCCCTCCTCATTTCTCATGTTCTGAATAGTAACCAACTAAGAATGATGGACATGACTTCATGAAACAGAAAATGAGTGTGGGTGGAAGAACCTTACCTTGGATCATTCTTTCTTCTTAATAAAAAGGAAAAACCTGGACATTGAGAAATAAGAAAGCTTGCTTATGACTTGTTATTGTTTTGTAATCACCTGGACGTCTTAGTGACAGGTAGTGACAGAGGAATGAGAACATCTAGCAGATTGGGACGCTTCTGTTCGGACATGATCCAGGCAGCTCCCCGTTGGGAGCTGCAGTGCTCAGAGCCTCCTGGGGCTGGCAGCTCCCTGTTGGTGGCAAATCTGAGATATATGAGCTGTAACTACAGGTAGAAATCGTGACCTCACATGGGTGAGTCTGTTTAAAACAGGGTATGTCATGCTGTGCCTGCTGTCTCGTTTAAGAGTTCCAGCTAAACAGTTAGGTTTACTGAATCATGAGCTAATTTAGACTTGATCTGGTAGAAGTGAAGATGAACTTGGACAGCCTAAGTTTTCAGCAGGGTGAAAAACTTGGAACAGTCAGACAAATGGCTGATAAGATGGCACGCACCTCTCTCTCGGGAAACTGCAAGAGCACCGGGGCTCCTCCCTGGCTGCTTCCTTGTGCTTACTGCACTACTTTGTGTGAGCGTGGAATAGTTGGGTCTCAGAATGGCGATAAAATCTGGTCTCCAGTTCACATGCGTGCAGAGTACCCTTAGTGCACTGGGCTTCCTTGTCTGTTCATTGAGATTTCTGCTGCAGCTGGAACTGGAATGGCCCTTAAAGGCTTATGTGCTAAAGACTTACCCCCAGCTTGACAGTATGGGTTGGTGGTGGGAACTCTTAAGACGTGGAGCCCAGTGGGAGGTCTTCCGGTCAGTGGGGGTGTGCTCTAGAAGGATATTTTTGGACCCCCATCTCTTCCTCTTCTTCTAGCACAATTTCCTTGTATGTTGACCACAGTTATTAGCAAAAGCTAGTTTATTCATTGACTTATTCAGTCAGTGAGTAGTTTAAGCATATTCTTTATGTCAAACCACTTTGTCCTGTGTGGAAGTAACCCTTCTTTTGCCTACCTTGTAAAGAAAAAGGAGCAAGTAACTGGCAGCACCATTTAACATGCCACGGTGATGTAGCAAGCTACATAGGAGAATGAGGGAGGAATGTGTGCCTCAGATTCAGAGTGAGGAGGCACCAGGGAGAAATGTGCAGCATGAGTACCTCATCAAATGACTGGGGACAGGGTGTTTCAATTGGAGAAAACAGTATGGTCAAGGCTGATGCGTAGAGACTGGTGTGAACATTGATTCTGTTTGCTGAGCATCTTTTAAGAGGCTCCATAGCAGTAAGTTTGAGGTCTTGTGCTCAGCCACACGCCTGAAATGTAGCCACCGTCTGTGGTCAGTTGTCTGTTAGTCGTCACAGTGGATGCTCCAGTCATCCACTGAGATACAGAATAGAGATTTAGCTGATTTTATGAAAATTGAGAACTCCAACAAAGTCAAGAATGTAGCTAAAAGAGCGTCTCATCCTCTTCCAAAAGAAGGAATCACAAGGTAACCTATAGACAAAATGCATTGTGCTGACTGGTTTTGTCAGAGTTTAGTGGAACACAGTGACACTCGTTTATGGCTGCTTTCCGACTGTAGTGGCAGAGTTAGATAAGTGCGGTGGACACCTAAAATATGTCCTATCCTGCCCTTTGGAGGAACTGTTTGCTGGTGCCTGATGTGAAGGAATACTGTCATGGACTCGTGGGGTCTTCCAGTTAAAACACAGACACCTGTGGCACCGTTCAGAAATTCAGTGCCATACAACCTTTGTTCTCAGTCTAGCCAAGAGCATTTTTCAAACGCTGACTCCTTCCAGGCTCCCACTGTGACCCCACGAGTGACACTGGTAAAGATAATGTGTCTTTCTTTGCCTACCTCCCTCCCCAGAGACCTTGGATTGTACAACCTGAAATATTTTGGACCCAAGTTTAAAAACATTCCTTTCAGCCATTGAAACCTACACTGGAAAAATGTTGAAACTTATTAAAGAATAATGGTCCACATCGTGTAGACTAAGGTGGTTTCTAAAGGGACAGTCCAGATGAACTTAGGTGCAAACTGTATCTGTAGGCATATGGCAAAAGATTGTTAGTTTTAATTCCTCAAAACCAAATCAAGTTACACTAAACATGAACAACTGGTAGTCAAGGATGAAACGAATCCATAGGTGAATAAACACAGGCAATTATAAAGGTTCTGAGAATGCCGGTGGTGGCGGCAGTGATGGTGGTGATGATGGTGGTGGCGGCAGTGATGGTGGTGATGATGGTGGTGGCGACAGTGATGGTGGTGGTGATGGTGGTGGCGGCAGTGATGGTGGTGATGATGGTGGTGGCAGCAGTGATGGTGGTGATGATCGTGGTGGTGATGGTGGTGATGGTGGTGGTGATGGTGGTGGCGGCAGTGATGGTGGTGATGATGGTGGTGATGATGGTGGTGGCGGCAGTGATGGTGGTGATGATCATGGTGGTGATGGTGGTGATGGTGGTGGTGATGGTGGTGGCGGCACTGATGGTGATGATGGTGGTGGCGGCAGTGATGGTGGTGATGATCGTGGTGGTGATGGTGGTGATGGTGGTGGTGATGGTGGCGGCACTGATGGTGGTGATGGTGGTGGCGGCAGTGATGGTGGTGATAATCGTGGTGGTGATGGTGGCGATGGTGGTGGTGATGGTGGTGGCGGCAGTGATGGTGGTGATGATCGTGGTGGTGATGGTGGTGATGATGGTGGTGGTGGCAGTGATGGTGGTGTGTAATGATAGGAATGATGGCGATGCTGATATATCAGTACTGATTATTAGGATAATATAATGATGACAGTGACGACGAGAGAGGTGAGAATGTTGACTGTCGTAGTGGTGGCAGTGATGATGGTGCTAGTTGGTATTTAGTCAGTAATGCCTTCCATGCAAGCCTATGGCACACATCAGAACCCAGATGTGGTTAAACCTTTATCAAAAATCACTCTGTGTAAAACGTACTCCAGAGCTGGGTCTAAGACTTTCCATTTCTTCCCGTGTCATTTCCCTAACAGTAATTAAATTAAGTGAAATTGAGTAAAAGAAAACACCATCTCACTTGTTATATTGACAAAAATATACCAAAACAGCATTCATTACCGAGGAGAATGTGCATGAGTGACATTTTTGGTAGACATTTTTAAAAAAATTGGTTCATAGTTTTGTTTTGTTTGTCTTATTTTTTGGAAACCCGATGTAACCATATGAAAAGACTAAATAAGTCTGTAACTCTTGACACAGCAGTTCTACCCCGAGCAATCCATTTTAAGGCAATACTAAAAAATGCACCAAGAGACTTATGCATCAGGATTTGCATTTCAGCATTATTTATGATAGGGAAAGTCATAGGTGAAAATGGGCAAGAGATGTATTATGATGTCTTCATAGGATAAAATATTGTGCATTGTGCTTGCATTTGTTGGAGATAAGTGCATGAATAAGAATATTATCTCAGTTAGAGAGGAAGGTTTACTATAACCAGGGACTTGACAGAGCACAAACATCAGGATGGTTTCAGTTCTTCTTTTGGACTATGGCTTAGTGCATCCAGGTTCCATGCTGCAGGTCTGCCTGGGATTGAGCAAGTTGCCTTCTGGTTACAACAATCCACACGGATTGTTTTTCCCATTCTTTCCTGGAGCCAGCAAACCCAGAATTTGACAGGTGGTGGGATGCCTGCATGGAAACAGGAAGGATGGAGGTAGGGCACGTCTCCTGTTGACAGTTGACACAAGGATGACCAAGCTCCAACACATGAACCCTTTCTCAACTTTGTCACCTTTGAAATTTGAGCCACACAGGATGAGGTCTGTGTTCAGACCTGACCTCAGTCTTCGTTCTCTGCATTACGTGAGACACTGTAAGTCTTTGTTCCTCTTACTGCCACGGTCCCAGTGAGATCCCTTTAAGTCAGCATTGTCCACGCCTTAAAGAGTCCTGTAGTCTTTTAATACGAAATTATTGCCTACAAATAGAAGCTGTGAGAAGTGGAAGTGCAGCCATGGCCATTTGGAAAGAACAAAGGGCCGGTGTGTTCAAAGTACGGTTGCCCGGTGATAACAAGGTATTAACAAGATATGGCATCTTCAAATTTTACCTGTTTATATTGAATATGGTCAACCTAGGATGCACATGAATATTTAATTGTGCACATACATATCTCATATTTTATTCATAGTCCTCTGAAAAGGGGCTGCCTTACTAATGTAAGAACACCTCAACCTGGAATATATATTGGTCAAGAATTTTTTTGAGCTGGGTAAGAGAACTTGGAAAGCTGAGGCAGAAGTGTAGTGAATTTGAGGTCAGCCTGAGCTACACTGTGAGTCCTTACCTCAAACAAACAAGCACCAAATTTTTGGGACACTGAGGGTCTTGCCAGGCATCGTTTATATATCTTTGTGAGTCATCTGCATAAGAATCTTTCTGATATTCTTCATTATCAGCATTTTATGCATCTTGATGGGGTAATACTCAATAGTAAGAGCAAGCACAAGAACAAAAATTTGCAAAGTTTATCTTTAGTCCCAAATTTTATTTGAAAAGTCAGTTTTTCTCATGGATAAATGCATGCTTTTAAACAATTGTAGTAATGGCAACGTGGTAAGATGTGGTAGTGGGTGCTATATTGGTTCCACTCCCCCTTTTTTTTTGTATATTGGTCCAGAGGCTGGGTATAGTTTATGAAAAAATGAGGCTCATTGTGCTCAAGCAGCTAGAGTTTCAAGGTAAAGTGCCAGCATCAGCTCAGATCTGGTAAGGTCCTTGTGGCAAATAGAATTAAAATGATAAGGGGGTTTACAAAAGAGTAAGATGACATGACAATACAAGAAGCCAGAGAGTTGGGAGGGCCCAGCCCCATTCTTTTTTGAGAACTAAGAGGATCAGAGAACTGCTTTAATCCCTTTTGAGAGTGGAACTCCCCAATGCTCTCCCACTAGGCTGTACTTCTTCACGGTCCCACCACCTGTCAGCATTACCATATGAGCACCAAGTGAACCATTGGGTGAGAAACACAAACCATATCCCAACCACAGCAGGTGCTCAGTCACCCTTTCTTAGTGTGACACTATTGAAATTTGGGCTAGATTCTTCTTTATTGTGATGGGTTCTCCTGTGTTTTGAAGGATATTTGGCAGTGTTTCTTGTCTGTATTTCCTAAATACCCAGAACAACCTATCTCCCCTTGCATGACATCAAAACTATCTCCACACATTTCCAGATGCTCCTGGGATGGGAGGCAGAAGAATTATCCTAGTTTCAAACCACTGGGTTAAGTAAGTGTCCCTGCCCTAGGAATTAACAGAACATAACAAGCCCCTAAATAATCACTTCTCTTCTCTGTAGATCTGTGCAAAATTTCAATGGATCCGGTTCTTTTTTCTTTTTAGATCTCATTTCTCAGTTCTTTATACTCTAATTGAATTAGCTCATGGTGAACTTCCAAACCACTGACAATATTCTGTTTTTAAACTTGACTCTTGCCCTTCCTTTTGTTTTTCTCTTTTCCCAGATCTACCTAGCAAACTTCCTAGATTTTGCATCTTTTCTCATCTCTCTCTTTTGATTTCCTTTTTTTTGGCAGCCCTGGGGCTTGGACTAGGCAAGCACTCTACCGCTTGAGCCACTCCACCAGCACTTATTTCTTTTTCAGTGGAGGTCAGCACTAATCACCCTGTGGGATTACATTATCCTCTCCTCCACAGTGCCTCAACCATCCATACCACTTCTACCTTTTTTGCCCTCCCATAGCAAACGCTCCTTTCTATTGTGCACGTTATTCCCATAATTCCCCCGTTTCCTGACTTACTGCTGACCACTCTTCATTTTCTGCCCAGTAACTTTTCTTGAGGATCAACAGACACTTTGTAATTCGTTCACCAGTATTTCCCAAGAACCAAGACGAGCACCTGAGGCCAGTTGTAATGGTTAATCTTGTCGACTGGATTGGATTGCGATGCCTAGGAGAGTAGTAGCGCACACCTCTGGGTGTGCTTGTGAGGGAGTTTCTGGTGGTGACTAGGTTGTTGAGGATCTGGCTGAAACAATGCTTTAATCCAATGATGGCTTCAAAATTTAAATAGACCTTTGCTTGGTGGTGGAAACTGTGGAAGTGAGACTTGGATGGATAAAGAAGGTCACTGGGGTCATATCTTTGAAGGTCATGTCTTGCCTTGGCCCCTGTGTCATCATTCTGCTTCCTGGCTGTCATCAGTTGAACAGTTCTACTCTACCAAACCCTCCCTGTCCTGATGGATGAAAGCTCTGAGCCACAAACAAAATACATCCTTACTCCCTTAACTTATTTCTGTCACAGTGACTCAAAAGTAGCTCGCACACGGATAGCTACTCATTAAATATTTGTTGTTACTATTTCTGGCCCCGGGGATGGAACCTAGGGCATCTTGCATCCTAGGCAAATAGTGTCCAATTGAGCTACCTCCTCAGCCCTCTGTATTTCTTGTGGATGAGTGAATGTACAGTCCTTCATCCCACAATCCTATTGATGTCAAACAATTTGCTCTCATTTGGATCTGTAACATTCTGCAAAAACCCATGTATTGGAGACATGGGCCAGTTTGTGGCGATATTGGGAGGTGGTGAACCTTGAGGAAGTGGGACCTACTTGGAGGAAGTTAGGTCACTGGGGCTGTGCCTTTGAAGGGATTATTGGGATGCCAGCCCAACCCCCTCTCTCTTTGCTTCCTGACTACAATGAGGCTCAGTGGCTTCCTCCACTACCTGCTCCCTTCCCACTGTGACATTCTGTCTCACTACAGGTCAAAAAGCAATGACCAACCAACCATGAACTGAAACCTCCCAAACTGGGAGCCAAAAGGCCTTTCCTGTCTCGAGTTGATTACCTCAGAGTTTTTTGTTTTTGCAATAACAGAAAGGTATCTTACATAGTGCTCCTAAACCTCGACTTTCTCACAGGTTGTTTTATGTCTAATTCCTATAACTTCCCCAGAATCCACACCAACAGAATCTCCTCGGGCACTGCAAATACACTGTCTTCAGGAACTCAAGTGCCAATCCCCAGGCAATGGCTTCTTGCATCAGTTTACTACTTCAGGACAATCACGATATTGCCCGGTCACTCAGATAAGCCACACGCTGGGTGTCTGCATTTGAGACGCTGATGCTCCCCTTGGGCTACAGAGAATAACGACACCAGGATGAGGCCCGACTGCAGAAAGCTGGTGTGAGTCCGTGTTCCTTAGGGAAAACAGGACATACAAGCCTACCTGAACTGTCACATGGTTTAACAGGCAGAACAGTGACTCTGAACTAAAGAGAGCTCTGTTCTCTGTATCTGTCACAACTGGAGAAGTGCTACCAACATCTAGTAGGTACAACTAGAAATGCCACAATGCTCAGGACAGCACCCACTGCAAGGCACCATCTACCCCTAATTACAACAGTGATGACATTGAGAATCAAGTCGTTTTCATTGCCTGTTCAGCTGGAGAGGGCACATTTCTTCTCGGGGAGCATTGTGACACGTGGAGCTATATTGGGTTGTGCCAAAGTGGCAGTGTTTGCTTCTCCTATCTGGTGGGTAGAGTGCAGTGGTGTGCTGCTCCGTATTGTACAGCACAGTGCAAATGGTCGTGTGGCCTGGATGTCAGCAGTGTTGAGCGTGAGCAGCTGTAAGTCCTAAAACTTGATCTCACTTGGTTTTTACTCCTAACCTGGCCCCACAGTTCACCACTGGGGTGGGGGCAGGTTTGCCTACCAGGGTGTATTTGGCAATGTCTGGAAACGTTTTTGTTTTCGGAAGTGTGTGGGGTGTGTTATTTGAAATGCAGTGGTAGATAGAAGGCTGCTGCTGTCAACTCACAGTACACAGGACAGCCCCCAATGGCAAAGAAGTGTCGTGTCTCTTTCCAAATGCCAAAGGCACAGGCCAAAGAGAAGAGAAGTCTGTAGAAGAGGACTTGGTGAGTTTGTTGTGCTCTGAAAACACAGAAGAGTGGACTGACTCAGTAAGATTGGTACCAAATTGCAACAGCTCTCCAGTGGGACAGAGAAGAGGAAAGGGGACAATAGTTTTTGACCACTGTCTAAATGGCCTAGCTCTGCAGGAGGGGTTTGCTGTGTCACCTCATTTATCCCGCTCGAGATTTATCATGCCGACAGCTGCAGTCTCATGAAGGAATGTTTTTAAGCAGTAAAGTGACAAGCTCTAATTTGCATTTGAAGATTAATTACTCAAACGGCCAGTTATTTGTTAACTTGCTCAGCTTGGCCTAAGTAGACATCTAGATGGTGTAATTTGATTTATTTCGTAGAGAGGTGTTCAGCCCTTACGTTTCTTGGCCCACTGCCTGAATTTCTGACCACTGAAGACTTATTTGTTTAGCTGACATTGTCTCATTTCCAAGAACCATCAAAGGAGTGAAAATGGATTAGGTTATTGACCACGTTGACCAGCAGATTAGTTTATTGGGTGATTAGCACTCTGAGTGGCTTATCTCCAAATGGGGCACTTACCAAAAGGAAGAGAAAAGGTTATTCAGGGAAAGCAGGAGAGCTGTCTCGCTTGCTTTCTCTGTAGGAAGGGGTACGAATACATCTATCGCTAGATGCAGTCAGTACTTGTTGCATACTGCTTCCTAAATTAGGCTGCAGTATATTTTTTATCAATAGTCTGTAAGGTTGAGTGACATGACATAACCCTAACAGAATATCCACAGGTGTATTTAAAGCTAGAAGATCAATCTGTGTCCATTTGCATGTGTGTAAAGCAGAACTTACAGCCACTAAGAAGTGACAGACTTCTCTCACTTTGCAAAGATTACAGATGCAAGACAACACCAAAAAGAAATGCTTTGGCGTTTTTACATACAATTGCAAAAAATAATGTGCACATGTAAGCACACTGTCGAGAATGTACCAAAAGTCTGCCATAAACTCGGAATGTACCGTGAAGCCTTCCGTTACTGGCGAACACACGGAATCTGGAATCATTAAGACTGGATTTGTAACACATTTTCCACGTTCTGAATAGATTCAGGAGTCACAGATGACTCCCAATTGAGGAAAACAACTTGTAATTCTGTGCTTTTAAGACAACAGCCTCTGGCCAAATAAGGACACAAGGAAGATCATGCGATCTGTTGCTGCTCATTTGTTCCTCACACCCTGCTGGGAAAATGGAGATGATTTACAGTTTTAATATGTTTTGCATGCACAATTAACATTGTTGCCAGCTTTATAGAAAGCGACGGGAAACTGGCGCTGTGGTGGCTGCAGGATTTCGATGGTTTAGGAGAGCATGTGACAGAATCAGTCTCACCGGCATCAGAGCATTAATGGGGAAGAAGTTAAAGAGCAATCTTAAAAACACAGAAGAGACCTTGCTGTCCAAAGCATGCTTGCAAACTCGGAGTCTTTGTCCATGTCCCTTTTTTAAAAACAGCAACAACGAAAAATAGTATTCTCATTGGAGACATTGAACTGTTTAACGTCTCAGATGGAATTCCAATATGGTCAGACACACAGGCTAGCATTGTCATATGAGATAATGCAGGAAGATCCACTCAGGATTGGAATTTTTAGAGTTATAGGTCTTGCATTGAAGTCTTAGACCCTTTTCAACTTGATTTTTGTTGTTTAAGGGGAGAGCAGTCAAGTTTCAGTCTTCTGCATGTGAATATTCAGTTTTCCCATTTGCTGAAGACACTGTCATTGCTCCAATGTAATTTTTTGACATTGCTGTCAAGAAACAGTTGGCTGTAGACGCGTGGCTTCTTTCTGGGTTCTGTATTCTGCTCTCTTGGTCTGTGTGTTTGCCTCCACGCAGTACCGTGCTGTTTTGGTTACTGTGTCTCTGTAGTATGCACATGTATACATCAGGTATTGTGATGCCTCCAGTTTGGTGGGCTTTTTTTCTTTTTTCTTCTTCTCTCTGAAGATTTCTTTGGTTACTCAGGGTCTTTTATCAACCTATGTGCCCATAACCAAACACGTGGATAAAGAAAATATTGCACATTTTTAAAATGGGATATTACCTAGCCATAAAGAAGAGTGACATGTTGTCATTTGCTACAAACTGGATGGAACCGGAGGACGTTATGTTTAGTGCAGTAAGCCTGACACAGAAAGGCAAGAGCTGCACAGCATCTGTCATGCGTGGGAGCTGGAAAAGTTTTGTGAAGCAGGATGCAGACTGGAGATGAATAGACTTCCTGAGGGAGGGGATGGTGGTGCAGATGGCTGGTCATTGCATGCTTTATGAATGTGTGGGGATCTCACACTGAGTCTCAACACGTACAATTAGTACACTCATAAAAATACAAAATAATATTTAAGATTGACATTTTCAGGAGGAAAGGAGCTGCAGGGACTTCATTTTTCACAGTTTTGTTAGCCTATACTGGTTGTACAGGGGATCATTGTGACATTTCCATCTATGCTAGAAATGTACCTTCGTTAGGTTCCTCCCCACCATCCTTCATTCCCCTCCAGCTGAAAATGCTTTCCACAGGTTTCAGTGTCTGTCTTGATACACACACATAAGGTACATTGACCATTTCCGCCTCCTTCCCCCTCATCATTCCCCCTCCCCCTCCTGGTCCTGTCCCCCTGCAGACAGGAGCTGTTTCACAGCCCTGCCCCGCCCGCCCTTCCTTGTGAGTTCATTGATAAAGGGTTTTGCCATCACTGTGAAAACACTGTCTCCTGTGGAGAATATTCTAAAGATGAAGCATCTTTTTCTGCACTGACATAAATTAACAATTGTGTGCATTCAAGCCAAAATGGTGTTTAAAGCATGCTGTTGTCAAAAAAAGAATGGTCAATTTAGCAAATTTGTATGTTTGGGTTTTTTTTGCTTTTATTTCTTCACCTCCCACCTGCCTTGATTGGATGCCCATGAATTAGGTAATCACTTGTTTTGCACAAAAACATGAAAACCTGAACCATGCGACCCACAATCACTTAATGGAAAGAGAGGAGTGTTTCAGGAACAGAAGTGAAGCCTTCACTGAAAAGCAATCATCTGTGTGAATTTAAAGTTTTGGTGCAAATACTGTCATTTTTGATACCTAGTGTTCCATTTAGTTAGCAAATCTGTGCCAGGCAAAATCGAGCTTCAATAAAAGGGGTCAAATAATCTTGTTTCTAAAATGCCTTTGTTTCCCCAGATCAGGGCACCCGTGCTCACCCTGCATTGTCTGTAGCCTTTCTGCTTCATTGGTTGGCTCGCTTAGCTTACAAATGCGCGGGTAGTGACACTCCACATGGATCTCACAACTTGCAGAAAACGGACACACAAAGTGTAGCCAACAAGAATCGTCTGTGAACTTTCCATGAATTACAACTTGCATGACGGACCCACGGACTCTTTGCTCCCTTTGAAAGGAAGGCTTTGGTTTTCTCTGCAGCTCTTGTACTTTCAAGAATTGTTTTTTCCATCGCTTAAAATGTGTCCATGATTTATAAAGCTGTTAGCTGGGGACGGGCTGAAATGGCCACGCAAGTCGTGGTGGACAATGTGCAAATTATCATTCCCTTCTGGAAGACAGCGTGGTAGTACCTAGTGAGCGTCTGATGTGCATTTGACGCCGGGGGGATTTTCTCTGCAGGGGGTAAAAAATAATGGACAAGCACAGAAGGACACTGCACCGTACGTGGATTTTCATTGCTGTGTGCTCTACAGTAGGTAAAAAAGACCCAACATTTTACCAATGTGGAATCTGGTACAAAATCAGAGACGCTAAAACCGCACTGGGGTGATATTTAGTGACACAGGGAAATATTTGCAGCTGGTCATAGGAAAATATCTCAGCCATGTTTATTTCTATTGGCCTCTTTCCTTATGGGCCCCTTTTGAAGTCTGCTTCCCATTAGAAAAAACTGAGGAGTGATGGCAGGTTGTCGCTTAAGTGTTGACAGTGTTGACAGTGGTGTCGGCAGAGCACGTTCCAAGGGAAGGAGGAGGCCTGTGAGGCCGTTGTCCGTGCCTCAGTCTCTCGCAGACTTCACAGGACCCTATATCTCAGCTCGCTTCTAACCTGCCTAAAATTCATGCGCACCAGGTGCACAGGTGAGAACGGCCTCGGTGCATTGCTGTGAGCATTGCACACTGAAAATACCACACCGTCGCTGCTGTCTCGGAGCCTAGCAGGAAGCTTCAGTTTCCATGTAGCACAAAATCCACCAACACTCTCTCTGTCTCTGTCTCTGTCTGTCTCTCTGTCTCTGTCTCTCTCTCTCTCTCTCTCTCTCTCTCTCTCTCTCTTTTTTGGCAATACTGGGGCTTGAACTCCACCAGCCCTTTTTGGTGAAGGGCTTTTTCAAGATAGGGTCTTGTGAACTATTTGCCCTGGCTGGCTTTGAACTGCAGTCCTCCTGATCTCCACCTCCTGAGTGGCTAGGATTACAGGCGTGAGCCACTGGCGCCCAGCTTCTCTTCTTTCTTATGGCTTCTCCTATGTGATACCTGTTAAATCCTGTCCTGCTGCAACATGCTAGCGTAGGTTCTGCAGCATGTTGCTGGAAGAATGTTAATTCATTTTTACGCAGACATCTTAATCCATGCTGGTGTTTTTATTCATGGTGTGAAGTAGGAATGCAAAGTTATTTTTTTTCCCCAAACAGGATACCACTCGGCTGCCTTACGTGGCACTCTGTAGTTAGCATTCTATCACTGTGGTTAAATACCTGAGATAATGAACTTACAAAGAGAAGAAGTTTTATTGGCTCTTCATTTGGGAGGTTCAGTTCAGAAGTGGGTGGCTCATTGTCTTAGACCTCTGGTGGACGTGCACAATGGCCATGGCACAGAGCACATGGTGGACAAACCTGGTTAGCTCATGGCCTGGAAGCAAAAAGATAGCAAGAGGAGCAGGCCAGCGTCCTACACCTTCCTTTGAGGGCATACCCCAGTGGCCTACGGAGCTCCCTCAAGGACCCTTGTCCTAAAGGTCCACAGCCCCTCTCAATTATGCCACCCTTAGAAATAAGCCATTAACACAGGGACCTTTGGGAGACATTGGATGGAGATGCAAATTATAGCATGTACTTATTAAAGAAATCCAAGCCAGCTGTGGTGCCTCATGCCTGTAATCCCAGCTTGGTGGGAGGTGGAAGTAGGCCAGTCATGGCGCAAGGCCAGCCCTGGACAAAAGCATGAAACCTTATCTGACAAACAGCGAAAGCGATACAAGAGGACTGGAGTCATGGCTCGAGTGGAAGAGCACTTGCCTGGTAAGCACAAGGCCCTGAGTCCAAACTCCAGTGCCACCAAAAATAAAAAAGAAAAGAAAAAAGAAAAAAAACCCACAGGAATCCAACTTTACCCCAAGATCATAAAATTGTTCTGCTGCGTCTATTTCTATGAGCCGTACAGTTTCATTGTTAGTGGTACATGTTTAATCCACTCGTTGTTATTTTTCACACTTGCTTTGAGGTAGGGATCCAATTTTTCCCTCAAAAGAAGTAATCACTGCTTTTAACACAATGCAGACTGTCTTTCTTCTCCCAGCCAGGTTCTGGACAGGGAAATACAGTTCACAACTTGGGAAATTTACTAAATGGAGCAGGATATTGCAGAAACAGTGGGGGGAGTGCACTAACCCTGAAATACCAAAATTGGGGAGTCCTTTTGTGGAGTTACTGATACCCATTGTGCTTGGACTGTACTTGCCTGCTAGGAAGTGAGCTGGAGGCTGAACACATGAACCTCCTTCTAGCCTTCCACATTGACTGAGGTCTCTCTCTTGGTTGAAGATGGGCCACTACAGTTGGGATAAGTGTCTTTCAAAGGTCCACGTGTTAAAGCTTTGTCCCCAGGGTAGTGTTTTTGGGAGGCAGTAGAACCTTTAAGGCGTGGAGCCTACTCAGAGGTCTTTAGGTTATTAGGGGTGTGCCTTTGAAGGTTCTTGTGGGACCCCATCTCTTCTCTTCTTGTATTTGCTTATTTATTTTAACATGCTGGCTCATAAGGTGAGTAGTTTGCTTAACCATATGCTCCTGCCATGATAACTCACCCTCACCCAAGGTCTAAAGCTGGGGGAATCTGGTCTTGAAACTACTGAACTGTCAGCCAAAATAAACTGTTTCTCTTTATAAGTTAATTGTCTCAGGTGTTTCATTATAGCAATGCAAAGCCAGAAAGCAAGAGTGACCTATGAGTTCCCTTTCCAGAACAAAGAGTAGGTCAAAGCTGAGTAAATCTCAGTGAGATTTCTAGTAGCTTATCTGTCTATAAATAATGGTCATTTTATGCTAACTTTTCAAGACAATAATTTTTCCTGTTTTTTTTAACTTGTGCAATTGCTTGTTTCAACAACGTCCAATGCAAAGATAAACAGTAGTGATGCAAAATCATACCCCCGTTCATGATTTCACAGAGAATGATCTGACAGCTTTCACAAATGCACTGTGGCTAAGGATTTTGGAATACACCCACTATCAGAGAAATTACCTTCACTTCCTGGTTTTTTACTAAGTTTCGAAAATGTTTTCTTTTGTTCATAAATGGACATCAAATATTACCAAAGAAACAGTTCTGGGGATTTCTACAGTTGGTTACACGACATTCTATTTTTAAAGTTTGTGTGGTTTGCCAGGCTCTGGTGGCTGTAATCTCAGCTACACAGGAGGCAGAGATCAGGAGGATCGAGGTTCAAAGCCAGGCCTGGGCAAATAGTTCATGAGACCCTATCTCGAAAGTACCTAACCCAAAACAGCTGACAGAGTGACTTAAGTGGTAGAACACTTCCTAGCAATATGAGGCCCTGAGTTCAAGCCCTAGCACCGCAATAAGTAAATAAATAAACTGCGATTTAATATTACAAATTTCACACATTTGGGGAAATATAGGGGAAACCCCTTTTTAATCAGAGTGAATTTTCAAAACATTGCAAGTACTCTCCTTTTTACGTTAATATGGGGCTACCCGTGTGAGTACCTCCATTCATTAGTGAATTTGATTTGTGAGTTTTAAAAGTTTGTACAGTCCTTTGTTTTTGATGTCAAAGTTATTCATTCAAGAAATGTTTTGCAGATTGCATTCATTTTATATTTTCTGAAGAAAACTTCAATAAGGATTACCAAAACTTACATGACAATAAACTTGTCTAGCAGGTTTTGTGGGGAAGATCTTGTTGACCTACTCAGTAGTGTGAATGGTTTTAGCTTAAATGATACTTTGTTATATTTTTCATTTTAATTTCAATTTGCTTGTTTTAAGTGTCATTTCTTATATTTTCAAAATATAATTTCATACTTACACAGTATGTACAATGTGATTTCATATTTATTGTTTATCTTTGTTTAATTTGAGATTATTTGAAGTGATTTTTCTTTCTTTCAAGATTCGTTTTCAGTTTTTCTCTTTTGCTTAATAAGCCTTGCCCGAAGCTTTTGTTTATTACACTCTTCAGTAAATGAGTTTGGTTTTTTGCAATTAGCTCAACTGTGGGTTTCTTTATTTCACTTTTTTCTACTCTTATCTTTACCATATTTTCCGATTCTGAGTCACTTGTGCTTATTGTTTCTGTTCTCCCTTCTTGATTTTCATCCATGGTTCATTTATTGCCAGTTCTTTTCCTGTAAGTAGATGGAATGTTTTACTTATTCCTCTAACACTTCACAGACCACGCATACAAATTTCCACGTCACCAGAATCCCAGGGTTTCTCTGCGTTTTTCCCTCGTCTTAAAGGCTCGCACACGTACACGTTCAGCATTTTAATATTATTTGCAATGTTTTTAGCTCTTGGTTTCTAATTCTACTGAATTATGGCCAAATGCTTCAGGAAGCTACATTTTTGAGTACCACTTAGGATTAGCGTGCTTTAAACGTGGCCTATATGCTTGAAAAGTGTAAACTCACACGCAGAGACAGGCCCATTTCAAACACAGGCTGAAGATCCGTATCAAAGTTACATGGGATGAGAACTCTTTCCGCTTTTGGAACATTTGCATATACACCGTGTGGCACTCAAATCTAAGCACAGAATTCATCTATGTTTCGTATACACGTGTGCACACAGCCTGAGGGTAATCGTGTGTAATATTTTAAATAATTTTTGCATGAAACAAAGTTTCATGCTATAGAATTTTCTACTGTGTTGTCATGTGTGCACTTGAAAAGTTTTGGCTTATGCTGGTGGCTCACACCTAGTTACTTGGGAGGCTGATATCTGGAGGATTGAGGTTCAAGGCCAGCCCAGACAAATAGTTCACAAGACCCCATCTCCAAAATAAACCAGAGCAAGATGGACTGGAGATGTTCTCGAAAGGTACAGTGCCTGCTTTGCAAGCACGAAGCCCTGACATCAAATCCCTGACCCACAAAACCCCCAAAAGTCTTGGATTATAGGGCATTTTGGATTTTTGACTGTTTGAGTTAAGGTTTAAAATCTGTAGTATATACTTGGATGTGTGTGCACAAGTATAAGGAATTCTCATTTTCACTTGTTTACTTATTTTAAAATGTCACTTGTTATTTTGTTAAAATATAGTTTCATATTGACTGTGTCTTTTGGGGGGTGGTGGTACTGGTGTTTGACCCAGGGCCTTGGACTTACCTCTTGAGCCGTGTCTCCAGCCCTTTTAGGGTTAGTTTCAGTTCAACTAGGGCTGAATACTTTCTCCTGAGACCAGCCTCGGACTGCAGTCTTCCTGCCCCTGCCTCCCTTGTAGCAGGGATTGCATATATCATCCACCATGCCCGGCTTGTTTTTTGAGCTAGGGATTCACTACTGTTTTGCCTGGCTGGCCTCAAACAACAATCCTGTCGCCTCTGCCTGCTGTGAGGTGGGATTACAGATGTGTGGTGTCAGCCTGCCATTCTCTAGCTGACTCTTCAATTACTTTTTGTCCCAATTCTATCAGTTCTAAGAATACTGTATCTTAACTTTGGGTAGTGTTTGGCTTTTTCCGTGTTTTCTTTATATATACATTTTATACACACATTTTACATGCTAGGAGGCTTTCTTAGTAGGATATTATATCAATGGGTTAGTTATGTGTTTAAGTTCTGCTTCTTTTCAAGTACATACTATCCGATTTTGACATTTATCATTTTTGTCTTGATAATGAATTTGCCTCTGTTGGCAGTTTTTCATTAATTCATGTCTTACGTTTTAACATTTTAAACTCTTCATTTTCAAGTTTATGTATCCTTTGTTCAAGATCTACCTTAATCATCAGTACCTTGCTAAATCTCTTTTCAATCCTATTTGGGTCACCCTCATCTTCTTTCTGCAGTTTTCAATATTACAGGATTCATTTTTGCCATTTTATCTCATTTGTCATGCTTGCAGAATTCTATTTTGTCTGCTTTTGTAAAATTCCATTGTGTTACTCTCATTTCTGAGCACTTTCACTGTGACATTATACTTCTGCATCTTTCTCCCTTCTTTTCGTTTGGATTCATCAAGGTTTCCTCTTCTTTGAAATTCATACACGGCATTCCTAACAGGATCTTATGAAACACCTTGTCCTATTTACTTATTTACTGCTCATCTAAATTTTAATATCCATAATTTTCCCCAGGACACAATATTGATTTATTCCGCCCTTTTTTCTGGCATCTTTTTGGCTCTCAATCATTCACCCTGTGTTAAATTCTTTATTTTTTGCCTTTATTTTTATTTGCACATATTGTGCAAAGTAAGAGGCTTCATCTTGCCATTTCCACACATGTGTACAGTGTTCTTTGGTCACATCCACCCCCTTTCTGACCCTTGCTATCTTCCTGTCCCTCCTCCTTGCTCCTGTCTTTCCTTTCTTCAGAATGTTCTTTGAGTTCTTGTTGGAAGACCTAAATGTATTTTGTGGGATTTTAAGGTACTCAAAAATCATGGTCATCTGCCCCAAAGAGCATTTTTTTCCCCAAATTAGCTTCTCCTTCAATTTGTGAGAATGTTCAATCAGTTTCATTTTTGAATCCTCAGAAATCTTTGGCTTTTATTTCAAATGCAGCTCCTCCCTCTCTTTTACTCTGCTTTCCCTCGTCTGAGTTTCCTCTCACAGGGCGGGTGACACTTTTGTCTTCCACGTTTCGGCATTTGGACACTATTCCCCCTCCCCATTCTCTTTCCTGATTCCTTGGGGAAAATGACTTTCTTCCACCCCATGCATCCTTCTACTTCAGCTCATTTTCTGGTTCTGAGATAATTGCATTTTCCTGTAACACATGCTCCAAAACTCCCCTTATGTGGCCGCCTCGGCAGACCATGTGAGCCTGCTCATTCTGTTCGGGGACACTTGGTGCTAAAATACTGTTAAGAATGGAACTCCTATGTGATCTGCTTAGGTTGTGCTATCTGCTGCCTATCTGTCCACAAAATAAGGCCACCGTTTTTCTTTCGGTGCCCTTAGGGTTTGACCTCGGGGAAGCTGCTCCAGCACTGGAGCCCCATCCCTACCCTTTTGGCTCTTCCCGTTTTTGAGATCTGGGGCCACGCTGTGCGCTGGGCCAGCCTGGACCACGGTCCCCGCTTATGCTTCGCACTGCGTCTGGGGTGACAGGTGGTGAGAAATGTGGGTTCAGAGTAAACATGCCGGATTTCAGGCCTCGGCCTCTGACCTGTTGGTTATTACAGTTTCTCTACTTGGAGGTACGCGAGCTGGGACAGTCACATCCAGCTTTTTCTGTTGAGATGGGGTCTCAAGAGCTTTTTGCCTGGATTGGCTTTGAACTGCAGTCCTCTGGATGTCCCCCTCCCAAGGAACTTGGATTTCAGATGTGATCCACCAGCTCCAGGCTCCTTCACATGTTTTTAAGTGCTTGCTATCAGCTGTTTCCAAAACATTCTTTTTTTTTATTTCCTTTATTCATATGTGCATACAATGCTTGGGTCATTTCTCCCCCATTCCCCCCATCCCCCACCCCCCTCCCCCTCCCCCAACCCCTTGCTACCAGGCAGAAACTATTTTGCCCTTATCTCTAATTTTGTTGAAGACCAAAACATTCTTTGGGAGGAGTCTGTCACTTATTTTCTCGGGGTCAGCAAAGATCTTGATAGGTATCAGAATTTACTGCCTGTGGATAAATTGTAGGGTTCAGGGTGCCCCCGAAATTGTAAGTCTAGTTTCTGAAACCAAAGCTTTATGTTCTTTCCTCTCTTTCCATCACTCCTGTGCCCAGGTGGGCTCTTACTTGACTTTTTTCATTGCCATAAAATTCTACCTCCATCTGAAAATCTTCATGATTTCCCAGTAATCTTTTGGCCTCTGGCTTCGCAGTACTGTACCATGACCTTCTTGATTTGGAATGATAAGAAAAGCATTTATGGGGAAGAATCGACAGTTGGCAAACTCTCCTACCTGTATCTTCTCCATTAGAGAAACCTGAGTTCCTGAGACAGGGGGTCTCCCACACCATCACAAAGAAACTTAACTGCCATTTTTCTCTGCAAGAAATCCTCAACTTTTGTGGTAAAAAAATACAGAAAATGGACCCGAGAAATTAAAAAAGACATTTAGGCATCTTGTTCAGATAATGGAGTGGAAAATTGTGTGACTGGATTAGTTTGGAAACACCCCTACCTCTGCTAATAGAAAGAATGCAGTCACCAGATGTCATTAAAATGGAAGGAACAAGAAGGAATCATTTCTGTCTGCTGGGACACTCACTCACATCTTCCTGCGTCTCCATCTGTTGTTGCTAACTTGTCAGCCAACGGAAGGACCACAGTCTGGGCGTTCTGATTGCCGGTGGCTGTCGTTGGGTGAAGGCCTGCCATGTTTGTTTCAGGGCAGAGTGGACATTTACCTTCTGCTTCCTGCTGGATTCCTTGCATCCTTCCTTCCTGACATAATGACAACCCTGAAGACCTGAACTGAATGTGGGAAGCTCTTTCTAATCACGCACAGCACTGCACTGGATGTCAGTCCTGTGATCATCCAAAGAGAAATGAAATTGAATATTCTTACGTCTTCAAACTCAGGTTTTGGTAAGTAAGATTTCTCTTAGCCTCTCAAGGTGGAAGTTTTGTGTTTTAGTAAAGTTTCAATTAGATCGTTTTAGAAGCTTTAACCTTTAAACTGAATTTCCCCCTAAGTTAAACATTTTGGATGATGTTCTTTGTAAATCATTTAAGAATACAGTGACACTTCTTCAAGCGGATTATAATCCTTTCCTTGTTAACCAAGTCCTCCCATCATGGATATTATTGACTTTACAAGATGCTTTTGGGTGATTTACTCACGTTTTTTCCTGGGCATGCAGTGAAGCAAATGAAACAACTGTGGATTTTTCCTTTGCGTTCGGGATTGTAACCTTTTCCTTTTTCCCCCTTGATGCATGGCTTTCATGAAAGGATCTGTCTCAATCCAACTTCACAATTTGTCCTCCACTGCACAGTGTCACTCACGGGGTTGCTAGAGTTCTACTAGAATGAAGAAAGCAGATTTTTTCTACGCAGGGGCAATGCAGTGCGAGACCCAAAGTTTAACTACAATCTCTTGCTCTTGTTATGCTGTGACAGTCACCTGATTCAGTCCCTCTTATAACTGCACTTGTGTGATGGGAAAAGAGGGACTGAACAGTACCTGCATCAACAGGGCTATTGTAAAGAGCCAGGAGATAATTTATGCAAATTGCATACACAGAGCCTGACATTTAATAGATTTGTAATTCCTGCTGGCAATTACTAATTTTTTTAATGAGGCTTAGCATGACCTCCGTGAGGTACCAGTCAGATTGGGCACTCTCAATACTGTTCTTTCATTCAGTAGAATTCCTCTCTTCCCCCTGTGAGGTTTGCTGTGGTTGGGTTGTGCTTTGTCCCTTCCCAAACTCCTGCTGAAATTTAATTCCCATTGGGAAACTCTATGAGGTGACAGCTTAATAATATAGTTCAAGGGTCACGTCTTCATTCCTGTGGGCCATTTCAAGTCCGTAGGTATGTTTGCCGGCTCAGAAAACTGTTGTATAATTTAGACTAAAAGCTGGACGGGCTGGAAGTGTGGCTTAAGTGGTAAAGTGCCTGCCTAGTGAGGTAGAGCTCAGAGCTCAAACCCCAGTACTGCCAAAAACATTGTTTTTAGAAGAAGAAAAGCTGACATTTTCCCATGAAACTCTATTCATAAGATCACTTCACAGTACAGACCGTTCCAGACATAAAACTCATGACTTCAGCTCATGACTTTTTGACTTCATGGATGTGTGCAATGGCGTCTATTCGGTAGACTCATCACTTCACAGTTTGAATATTGCTCTTATCCTGGGCTGGCCATTGATACTCTATCCATGCTGAGCAGTGGCAGGAAGCCACAGTCCCAAGTCAGGAGTGCCATCGGGAAGGGAAGCAGCTAGTACCGTGCAGTGGGGCTGCGTTGTCAAGCTGGGATGTTGGATAGATGTATTCCGTGCAGTTTTCACTTTTGCTGTTTTCAACTTATGACAGGTTTACTAGGTGTAACACCATCGTAAGTCAAGAAACATCTGTAAACAATTCATTTTACCCATTTTTACTCTAACAAAATACCTGACACGAAAACTCTACCATCTATCTATCAGTCTAGCTCTCTGTTTATCTCCCTATCTATTTTGCTTAGCTTATAGTTTGGGAGGCTGCAATTGCAAGTGCGGTGGCCTCAGTTCAGGCTTTGGTAAGTGTCTCATGGCAGATGGTTTCACATAGTGAAGCAGGAAGACAGAATGGGGAGTTTTGCTCTTTTTTTGTGTGGTAGTGGGGTTTGAACTCAAGGCCTACACCTTGAGCCCCTCTACCGGTCCTTTTTTGTGAAGCGTTTTTCCGGGGTAGGATCTCACGAACTATTTGCCTGGGCTGGCTTTGAACTGCTAATCTCCTGATCTCTGCCTCCTGAGTAGGACTATAGGTGTGAGCTGCCAATGCCGGCAGTTTTGCCCTTTTATCACAACATATTCTCATGGGAAGTAATTGGGGTAAACGGAAGTGCTTTAATATCTTCAAAGTGCATGCCTCCCGTGACCTGAACACCTCCCACTAGGCTGTACTTAAGGGTTCCACCACCTATCAACAGCAGCGAACAATACAGAGCGAAAACACATGGAAGCCACAGCAGCCCTCAGACTATCAGTGATCCTTGCCCAGCTACAGATGGGAAACCCTATATTCACCATTGCATTTTTCCTGCAATCTTCCCGGAATTTATGCTTTTCCTGATGTGATTGTTCCTAGTTTTTTTGGTGGAGGGAGGTAGTAAGATTTGAACTCATGGTCCTGTACCTGCTAGGCAAGCCCTCTGCCACTATAGCCACGACTGTACCCTTTTTGCTTTAGATTATTTTTTAGATAGTTTTGTTTTGTTCTGACTTTGCTTGGAGCCAGACTGGCCCACTATCCTCCTGCCTATGGCCTCTTGTGTAGCTAGGACCACAGGCGTGCACCACCATATGTGGCTTACTGATGGAGATGGAGTCTCACTAACTTTTTACTCAGGTTGGCCTCAAACCTTGATCCTCCTGATCTCTGCCTCTCTAGTAGCTGGGATTATACTTATAAGTCACAGTACCTGGTTTATTCTTAGCTTTTTTTGCATCAGTAATTCAGCATTAAATATTAACAGACAGCTTTTCATTTTCACACATTTGTCTCACTAAAACTTAGAAAACATTTCTGTTCATGTTCTCAGCCAATAAAACTTATGTCTAATTATCCAGGTAGAGATGGGCTATGATAAAGAGTTCTACTTTCTTAAAAGCTTGCCATTTGACTCCCTTATTCTAAGTGTACACTATGCAGTTGTGCATTCAGTCAACATTCATGGAGCACCTCTGATTAGCCATGCACTTTTCAAGGCGCTGACAGCTGCAGTAAAGTAATAGACCGCAGTGGCTGGTGCACCCCCCCCCTTATAAAACTTAAATTAACAAAGCAAGTATCCAGTGTTTTAGATAGCAACTCACGATGTGGAAAACGTGTCGCTCACAGTGCATAGCGAATAACAGAGGGCCAGTGTGACTGACTGCAGATGATGGGGGGAGGGTGGAGCATGGTCGGTGACGGTAGGGAGTGGCGAGTGTCCGATCCTGAGAGGAGTTTTATGAGACAGAGAGCAACTTTAGCTTTGCTGTGATGGAGGCAGACGCTGCCATTGCTATTTTGAACAGGAGCACACTGAGCTGTCACTCACATTGCTGTCAGTGTTCTGGTGAGAAGATGAGCAGTGGGGGGTGTGGGTGTATCTGGGGACATGTCTACAATGGTCTTTGCTATAATGCACTCAGTGGAAGAACTGATGACTGCAGTGTGGGAATTTGTCAAAGGAAGAGCCAGCAGGTGGATGACGGGGTAAGGGCTGGGGGTGTAGAATGAGTGAGAAACACTGCCTGAAGCAGGGAAGCTGTGTTTCCGGAGTGAGGAAGGCATGTGATGTGTATTTAAACTTCTCAGCTGTGACTGTCACATCTACATGCATGAATTGTCCAAAGCGTTCCCTGTGTCCTGAAGAGGGGCTCTAAGAGACAAGCTAACGGGCGGGACTGTGACAGGTAGTAAGATGTACTGCTGATGGGGAAATGGGGGTTGACAATCAGTAGCGTTCCCTGAAGGCCGCAGTGAGCTTGTCAGGGGCTGCCCACAAGTGCTGGGTACAGAATGTGAGGAGAAGACAGAAGCTCAGCAACCCTTGTAAGGACTTACGCTGTAAATGGGGCTTTGCACAGAGGCAACCACCGCAGCGTGTCTGTGTGTAACAGCAGGGATGGAGCAGAGGGGCTGGTGACGATGCAGAGCGACAGTATGATACTGGCATTGAGTGACTGCACAGGGGCCCCAGGGCTGGGGATGTCGTGCCCAGATTCGGAAGACACAGGAGATGTGTTTAAGCGGGCACAAGTGATGCATGCCTGAGTCAAGAAGAGGCAGGAGATGGAGTCAACCAGCCACAAGTGATGCTCTGTGCAGAAGCCACCAGCTGAGCCAGCAGGGCAGGTGTGGAAGCACATGTGACAGACAACAGTGAGGCCGCGGAACGCACACCAGTGCTTTGAGGTCAGTGGCAGAGCCCATTAAAGGCCAGAGGCAATGCAAGTGTTTACCTGCAAATGTCCTCAGCCAGTCACGAAGAAACATAAGTGGTTTTCTTAGATGGAAAATCAAAAACCAAAAAAATAATCAAACCAAAATGTTTTTCTCCTAGTAGCATTCAAAAATAAATGCACCGCTCCACTAGAATACGCTAAGGGTAATTAAACAGAAAAATTAACAGAAAAATGAAAGAAGCTCCTGGAAATCATCTGGACACTTTGTTACCTTTAACACTTGGTGAGCGACAGTGGGGACAGAACTCTATTTGACTAATTGTTCATAGTGTTTGTCAGCTTCCTTATTATATTGGTAAAAGCAATTCTCCCACAAGGACGACCGTCCCTTCTTTGCCTGTTATTTGGGGGGCAAACCTGAAATTGGTTAATAGTGAGCACTGGATTCTAGGTCCTCATGGCTCACAGGTGAGCCTGGACACTCTGAAAAGGTAGTGTCCCTTAGCAGTCAGAGTCAGGTGTGCGTGTTGGAAGGATCATTCTGAGTGTTGTAAGGAGAGTCTGAAAGATTTCAAAGCCCTGCCTTGGCCTCATCTCCTCACTTCTGGAAACAGTTCCCACTGCAGGAAGCACCCATCTGTGTGTTTTCACCTTTGCCTTTGACTATTCCTGGAATGCTCCTTCGAAGTTTTCCCTTTTCCAAAACCTGCTTGCTGTTTCTGAATCCTTTGCAGTTGCCACAGCAAGTACCAGTTGTCTCTTGCCTGGTCCCATCATGCTAACTCGTGCTGCTTATCCATCCATGGAACGCTTGGTTTTGCGTTGACTTGTTTCCCTACCCCAAGGAGGTTTAGAGATCCTGAGCACAGGGGTCTATTTGTGTTCAGTCATTTCTCCAGGATTCTTTGAAATTACCAAAATCCACAGGTACTCTGTGGGTGCATAAATGGCACAGCCTCCCTTGTACCGAAATCACTTCTAGATTACTTATGACATCTAACACAGTGTAAATCTTGTGTAAATAGCTCTTGAACTGTATCATTCATGTACTAATGCCAAGGGAAAAGTCTGTACCTGTTTGGTGCAAACCAAAAACTTTCATTCCCAAACATCTTCAACATCAGGTCATGTTTGTTGAGTCTGGGCATGAAAATCTGAGTGATTTTGAGGGTCAGCAGCTGTCTCACAAACTCTGCCAGAAAAATGCATGCACTGGACAAAGATTTCCTTTTGTGCTGTTTATAAGAAGGATGCAAGGGGCATCCTGTATTTCTAAGACTCAGCATGACCCATTGCTGTCATCAGGAAAAGTCACCAGTTGGCGCTGAGCATCAAATAATCAATGCATCCTAACTTCCTAGCGTCAGTCACTCTTCATTTCCAGGACTTATTTTACCTGCCCCAAGTCGTGTTTCCTTCACCGTTTATCCACTCCCGTGGGATTTTGTCATGCTACATTATTGCATGGTTCTTTTTGCCATTTGTTCCAAAAGCACAATTCCTTGAACACAGCCATTAGCCCTAAATTATATGTTTCTTTCAAGAAACCACTTGCACATGAAGATCCGCTTTAGAAAATGGGTTGGTATTTTAAAAATAGGTTAGTTTGTAACAACCAGAGACATGGCCTCTGTTTATTTATGGTGGGGGTCATTTTTATGGATTTAATAAAAGACTCCTGCATAGCAGTTTCTCAGCAGGATTTAGATTTTTGTAGGACAGTAGTAATGCAGACATGTAGAAGGCTGGCCAGAGTATTTATTGAGCTTCTTCTAGGAGAGACTAATCCCTGAATCAGACGCCTGCTCCACCCTCTGTCACAAATTTAGTGCACAACTGTGCGATAATGCCTCCATTTTAGCGATTGTACGCATTAACAACAAAAAAGTACCCTGATTTGATGTTCAGTAAGCCTGATTTTGATGACTAATGCTAATAAAGAAGAAAAGAAAGTTAAGTGAAACTTACATATTCCAAGCTACCTTTGCAGTGTGCATCTGTGCATACCTGTGTGTGCACGCCTGTGTTCTGTACGTGCAGAAGTGCAGATGCATGTCCGTGCGTGATGTGCACGTGTACATGTGTGCTGTGTGTGAATGTGCGTGTGTGTTTGTGTGGATCTGTCTGTGCTATGTTGATGTGTGTATTTGTGAATGGGGATGTGTGTATATGGACAGGAGTGGTCTGCATATGTGCGTAGGTGTGTTTGGGTGCGTATGTGTGGGTCTGCCTTTGTGTGTTTGTGTGAATGTGCACACACGGGCTGTGTGTATGCATGTGTGCAATACTTACTCGAAGTGACAGGTTTAACAGAGACTGACTTTACTAGTTTTCATTGCAAACTTTCCGTGAAATTACAGTTTTGGATTACAAATGGACGTATGTTTTGGGGGTTGGAAATGGCAGGACACACCTTAAAAAGCAGCCACATCTCTTTATGGTGCAAATGGAAATGTCTCACAAGAAATAGGACTTTTGTCCCTGGTTTATAAAGAAAAACCTGACTTTGAAATTTCTTTCCATAGTCGAAAAGCAAATTCAAGTGCTAATATCTTACTAAAACTACTCTTTCCTAATGCTTTTCGTGAAAACCTTTTAAGGTCTCTGACATTTTAAATCTATGATTATAAAATGGAAGAGAAGAAATCCAAGAAGTAGGAAGATATAGAAAAACTTTAGGACTCCTCGTTTTAGAAGAAGTAGCTCTGATTTTGCAGAAATTCACAACTCAGATAAGGAGGGTTCTTTAAGTCCATCTGCTCTTTGTCTCATACATTTCAAAGAAATAAAGGCGTTCCAGGGTGAATGAAGTCTTGTTATGCAATCCAGGCCGACATCCCCCAAAGTACCCTGGTGGCCTGATTTAGTGCAAAGTTCCTGTGCTTCTGAAATTCTGCTAAGCTTTGAATTGTCAGCTACAGATTTCTCTTACAGATTTCCATTGTCACTGCTTTCCAGCTTTACATTTTGCTTCCTTTGCTAAGTCATTTGGCTTGGATAGTTAAAATATGGGGGTCCTTTGGGATCGGCGGGGGATGGGTTCCAGAACCCCACAGATACCAAAACCCTTGAAGGCTCAGGTACCTGCTGTAGAATGTCGTGTGTGCATGAAACCAGCACACATCCTGCCAGACTTAGGTCATGTTCCATGGACTTTAACACCGAATGCAGCGTGAATGTCACGTGCACGGTTGTCGTGCTGTGTTGTTTAGGGAGTAATGGTGATAAAATCAAAGGCTAGTGGTTGTTAGGAGGAAAGAGGCATGGCAGACGCACAGAAGGAGCCCTGCAGAGGGGGACCCCAGCAAGAGCTCTGGAGCCCACACTTCCAGACTTGGAGTAGATATAGGGGAAACTCTTCTGGAGTGGACTCAGCCATTGTTAGGGGAAGCTGGAGGAGCCAGGTGGTGACTTAGGTAGAGAAGTTGCTCAGCTTGGGAGCCCCTGGCCAGGTGGTGGCTTGTCATTTACTTGACGCTAGATGGGGTCCCTCCAGAGGGTGGCAGGGTGTCAGTAAACTGCCTGCAAGGGTGGGAGGGTCCAATCCTAAGGTGGCTTCTTTTTGTTCACCCTAACAATTGTGTTCAGTACAAATACAATTTTATTTCAGTATTTTTATCTGCTGCTGGTGGAATCTGCAAATACGGATGTAAATCCATAGGAGATGTCAACTGTATACAAGCATACAGATTTCTATTCTGAGAAAATACTTCTACAGTAGCTTTTTAGTAAGCTGAAGTCAATTTGTGCTATTTCTTTTGGTTTTCTGTTACAGGAGCGATGTGAAGAGAGAACAGAGCAGATGCTGTCCTCTGTGCGCCACTCCTACTGGGAGCATCCTATGTTAGTTTTGTAGGATGGACACAATGCATGAATCAATATTTGCCCTTTCTTATTGGTGAAATCCACTCATTCTTCAAAGTTCCTCGGTTTTGATGGATTGTCCTTTTCTATTCCAGAATTATACATTGCATTTCGTGGTCTCCTTGTGCTCCACTGGGCTGTGACAATTTTCTTTCACTGTCTTTTCTGACCTTGATAGCTTGGAGGAGCCCCCGTAGTGCGTTTTGTAGAATGGCCCTCAATTTTGCTCGGTGTGTCGTTTTTCCCCATGAT
This sequence comes from Castor canadensis, assembly GCF_047511655.1. Taxonomy (NCBI): domain Eukaryota; kingdom Metazoa; phylum Chordata; class Mammalia; order Rodentia; family Castoridae; genus Castor; species Castor canadensis. The sequence continues at coordinate 139,129,139 of NC_133405.1, forward strand.
AACACAGGGCTTGCAGGCTTGGAGGAGGAAGGCCACAGTGGAGCTGTGCCATTTTCACAGGACAGACTCTCCACGTGACGTGGCAGATGGTACTCACCCTAACCACACGAGTGAGGCAGGCTTGCCAGGGTTTTCGCCTTCCAAATTTCTCTGCAACATGAAGAGCTCCCGTTTTGTTCTCTTTGGAAAAAGTCAGTGCTCGGCCCGGTTATGGAATGGAGAGTTAATATGCACTTCCTCAAAAACAGAGCCTCCAAACACATCGTTTCAAATTATTTTGCATGAGCAGCTTGCCCATTCTTGTTCATTCGTTTATTCAGTCATTATCTAAGTGTGGGCTGATGCATATTTATTTTATACTTTGGGTTATAATCCAGTATTACGTTATATGTCTACAACAGGTTTGAGGAATACTCACGAACACATTCGTGTGCAAATAGGTACACTGCTGGCGTTTGCCACCAGTCCTTAGTCTCTTCTTCTGGGCTGTACTTACACTGCCCTGTGCCTTGGCAGGAGAGGGAGAAGAAAAAGACCATGGGCAGGCATCCACAGCCCTGCCTTTGAGGAAGCCAAGCTCTGTGTTTTCCCCTTTTCTGTGTCACAAAAGTGCTTTTCTGCACTTGAATGGCCAGCCCCAGGCTGCATTTACCAGCTGGGTGATGCTGGAATTTGCTCCCTCTAACCTGGATTCTTTCTGAAACCCTCCCTTTGAGGGATGCCTGCCCCAATTAGCAGCCCTGTGTGAACAGATCAGATAAAGGTTTGCATTCACAAGATAAAGCAATGATTTTTAAAGCGAAATGTACAGTGGATTGGCTCTGCTGTTTGCACATTCTGCATGGTGGTTTGCGTGTGTGTTTGTTTTTTATACTAAGGTGTTTAGAGCATAAACCTAAACTGCACTGCATGTGTGATGTTTGCCACTGTTGAAAGTCGGATTTATAGGCTCACTACTATTGAGTTTTGGTGTTTTACATTTTTAGTTGGTAAACTAAAAACTTAGAGATTGGGGAATTAAAATAAAAATTGAATGAGTCAATGAATATGTCATCCACTGCTTGGTAACTAAAAGTAGCTGGGCTCATAAAACCTAGTCTGTCATAGTGAGAGTTGGCCCATGGCGGGTTAGCTGTCCTTCCTCATAAAGTGTATAGTCTCTGGTTGATTGATGTCACTCTAACAAACCTTATTCTTTATGGGATTAGGTATTTTGCACCATACCTGTAGTATCGTTTGCTACATGTTTCCTTGAGGGTGTATAAAATTATAAATGGACTAAGTGAGGAAAGTGAGAGTTTTTGTTGGAGACGGTTAAATAAAGATGAGATTAAGATAAAGTTAAGTTTCTTGCTGCTTAAATCAGGGAGATGGTTGGAAGAAGCTGGTGCGAGCAGCCAATCCGCTGGCCAGGCAGCATGGAGGACTTTTGAGCAGCACAGTTCAGGTGAGCACCTGAGGAGAGATTGGCCCATGGAGACCCTGGCACCTCGTTTTGTAGGCAGTGCTTTGTTCTGTGTGGCAAAGTGATTTTGCGAGCTAAGTAAGCATTATGTTTTTCCCTTTTTATTTTGTTTGCATGGATTCGCAGTCATTGTATGAAGAAAGTAACTCACAACACCTTTCAGTTTCCATCACAAGTAAACTTCGATTTTGTAATGAGGCAATGTTAGACTCGGTTGTTGGAGGTGGTTGCACTCTCGTGAACACTGGGCATGCATTCTGAATCACTGTTTATTTTCTCAGCCCAGATTCTCCTATAAGCAGAGAAAAGTTTTGTGTGTGTTCATTGGAAATAGGCCAGAAGTTGGGATGTGGGGCCACAGTGTGGGGCAGGGAAAGAGTGAGGTGCAGTCAGAGACTGCACTGACCACGAATGTATGCCTGTGTCTTGATCCAGTGAGGTCACCTGGAAAGCTCTATGGCTTGCATCTCAGAACCTTCTGTGGATAGAAATGATAACTGTTTGCTCAGAGCTTTCATCTGCTATTAGTCCGTGGTGGCAAGCTCCCCAAACCTCTTAGAGAGTGCTGAGTGCCTTCCACCAAGGATCCCAGAAGGCATCTGAGAAACCGCAGGGCAGGAAGCAAGAGGCACATTTGCAGATGTAAGGTGAGGCTGTACTTGTATAACGCTGTTTAAAGTCTGCTCAGCCCTGATCCACCGCAGGAGTAGCTGGGATAAGCATGTGTACAGGAGATGGTCAGTGAAAACATTGAAAATGGAGCCCTGCGTGCTGTGCTTGAACTTGGGTCCAAGTGCATCACAGTCTCCAAAGATTCCTTGAGTTGATTTCAAGCTCATTATGAGGAAGGAATAGAAATCATACCTATATTTCAGTTCTTAAGTTGTCTGAATAGTAATGGATTTCAAGAGCTCTTCAGGTTTTCTTCAAGCGTCTGGACGGTTTTGTGTGCAGACGCTGATGATTCATTGTTCTAGAATCCTGGTGTCTGGCTACGGAAGCTATCTCTCTGGCCGCAGGGAGTTGGTGTAGCTCCTGGCTCACAGGTCTGTGCTGTGAACAAATCAAGATCAAAAGACCTTCCACACAACCAGTAATGTGCTTCAACGCTGAATAGGGCAGCTGGAGAATAGAATATTGCTCAGGAATTAAAAGAAATGAATTATCAAGCCATGAGTAATAAGTGAAATCAGAGCCTATTTCCAAGTGAAAGAAGCCAATCTGAAACACAGCATACTACATGATTCAAACTGTGACATTCTGGAAATGGCAGTGTTACGCAGATGTTAAAAGAATATGAGGTTGCCGGGACTTGTGTGGCATCGAGGAGGGGGAGGTGGGCATAGAGGAGTTTTAGGGCATTGAAAATATCCTATATGATACTATCATGAATAGACATCATTGCAGGTTTTTCCCAATCTGTAAGATGCACAGCATAAAGAGTGAACTGCAATATAGAAGACTTTGGGTGACAGTGACACGCATATGTTCTTCAGCTGTGACAAACATTTCACGCTGTTGCAGGAGTGCTGATTAACGGTCTGGCTGTGCATGCGAGGTGAAAGGGAATGTATTATACAAAACCTCTGTACCTTCTTCCCAGTTTTGTTGTGTACCTAAAAGAGCTTTGATAAAGTCTTTTGGAAAAAGCTTTGGGACTGGTGGAGTGGCTCAAGTGGTAGAGCACCTGCCTAGCAAGGGTAAGGCCCTGAGTTCAAACTCAAGAAGCACCAAAAAAAAAATCTTTTGCTATTTCCACTGGTCCTCAGAGGATTTTACTTGGAATGATTTATTTGAACGCAGCAATAATGCCAGCTACAAAAGCTCAGCTTTGGATAAACTCTTCCTTTTCAAATGGTTCTGATTACTGAGTCCCCTCCTGTGGAGAAGTGACACTTGTGCCTTAAGGGTCAGGTGCTTCAGATATCCTCTGAAATGGCAGTCCTTCTGGGTATCAGAGAGGAAATGCATATTTTGTCTCTTTTCCTTCACACAACCTGCAGAGGGGGACTGAATCGTAGACGTGATACAGGTGCGGAGTGTCTGGCACAGAAAACACGGATTTTTCCCTTCGAGATTGTTGGAAGTGTATTTATAACTGCTTCCATGGGAAATGGATAGCATTTTGGGTAACAAGTGTGCATCAGACAGCAGTAGCATGAATGTGGCCAAGACAGCGATCCATCTGGCTATCTGTCTGTCATCTGTGTCTACGCCTATTCCTAGACACACGTTTTTGTAGCTATGCACGCAGATAGTAGAATATCTGCAAAAGATAAACTTGGCACTGAAGCTGTTTGAAAGGACAGCGGTAGTAATAGCTGCACTTACAATTCCGAGTGGCTGTCTCTGTGATCTAGCTGCTTGCTTCCTTAACTTTGACCTCATTCCAACATTAAGCAAACATCTCTCTGTACCTCCTGGATTTCCAAATATCCTTTCCGTCCCTAAGTACTTCAACAATCCTTACGTGTCATGTGAATTGACCAAGACAATGTGTGATGTTTGGGTCTGGCTGCATTCACCGAGAGGAATGTTCTCACGTTCATCCACATAAATATCAATCGGTGTTTTGTTCCACTTTCTGGTGGATAATATTTACTCTGTGGATTAAATCATCTCTTTATCCATTCATCTGCAGATGGAATCTTGTTTCCTTCTGTTTTTGCCTACTATGTGATGCTCTGAACATCTGTGTGCAAGGTTTTGCTTGGATGCCCTTTGCCAGTTTTGCAGGGCATATAGCTGGAGAATATCATTTTGCTCTTCCTTCCTATTTCATTCCACAGTTGTTGGAATTAGTCATTCAGGGTGACCGTGCCAACCAAAAACCAAACTCCTGCCGTACATCACGCCCTGGGAGAACTCAGGTGGTGACTTGGCTTGGGACATGTGAGATGCTCGAGCCTAGCTGAGGTGTGTGTGTTCCTTCCAGACTTGCTCACAAACCTAAATGTCTCCCTACAGGGTACTTTAAATCTGCCTTCAAGTCCTTCAGATGCAAACCCTCATTTCACATGAACTCTTTTGTCACAGCTTTTGTAAAGATCCCAATGTCCCCCTGGAGAGTGGGTTTTGGTTGATGAGTGGGGTCAGACTTGAGAGGTACACCTCTGTTTAGATCAGAGAGTGTCAACACACCCGAGTTTGCGTGATCATACCTGTTTACTTGCAAAACACTTGCTCCTGCTTTTTTTGCCATCTGGGTCATGGTGTTAAATTGACATTTGCATCGGAGGAAGTGGTATTGGGGAGGTCAGTTTCCTAAAGGCAGGCTGGAAATGGCATGTTACATAATGTGAGTTCTTGTTTCCTCATTCCAAATTTAATTTTCTACAGTGGTAGAACTTAGTGAAGGATAATCAAGAAAATATTAATATCACAGCAATAATGACAACAATTGCATCAGTGACCATGTCTTGAGTGGTCACTTTGTCCAGCACACTCACAGCCTGGACGCACAGTGTTAGTCATTCTGACTAACTAAATGAATGGCCATTGTGTTTGGTATCGTGTGCAAATATGAACACAGGATTCAGAATATTTGTCCCACTTGTTAGCACTGCTGTCCCCAATTTTGTATACATTTACAACACAATGTATGGAATTTTTAAGTTTTATTCCATATTATTAACTAGTCGTATCTGTCATATCACCTATATTGTGCAAGAGTTTCCCGTGCCTATGTTAACCAGCTTTAATGCACGTAAATCTTATCCAGGAATGTGCTTTTCTTGCATCCTTGCTTTCTGTTCTGTCTTTAGACTGATGGATAGAGATCAACATACACATCTCCAAGTTCCCAAATCCACAATTTGAAAGCCCAGAGCACTTGAAAATATTATAATGGTTTCAGAATTCCTTTAGCAGGTAAACCTGACCTGACTGCTGCTCTCTACTGGTCCTTATTTTCAACACAGGATGGACATTTAGATGTTTTGCTGTGGAAATATGAATGTGCTTGTTATGGAATGATGTGTGTGTGTGTGCTGAAAAATTATAAACCCCCCACACATGTTTATTTTCCAAGTGTTTCAGATGACTGACAGTGGACCTGCGATATTACAGGCATAATGAATAGTCTGGTGGTCAGGGTGAAGTAAAATTAGTCTTGAAGAGAGAGATGAATTTGGATGTCATGGAATAGCTGCAGAAATAAGTTGCATTTACTGATTTCCAAAGGATAGCAAGCAATCTGCTCCCCTCCATTGCCCTTTAAGACTAATGTCTGGGCTGTGCTTGTGGAACACTATGCAACCATAAAACGCGGCTCCCATCCAAACAGCAGCGTGGCATTGTGGAGAAAAATGGTTGGGAATGCGACTGACAAGTACTCAGTTTGCCAGCTAAACTCCCTTTCTAGTCATTGGGCTCAATTTCCAAGGGGTGACTTTGGGAATAAATGGCAGAGCAAGATGATAATAACCACACTAACATTAATTAGGAAAATAACAAGTTACTTGATAACACAGTGTAAGTGATAGTTTCTAAGCACTGAAAAGTAATGAGCACACCTTCAATTAGCCACAAAAAACCTTTTAGCATATTTTTAATATGATAATCCAAAGTCTGAATGCAGTCTCTTTTGAAGATACCGTTTCTTGCTAATTGTTTGATTTTGTTAAACTATGCCCACTAACACATTCTATTCTACTCAATTCCATTATGTGTGTATACAATGCTATCAGCCACCTTTGTATAAAATGGAGAGATACACCGCATTTGTAAAATAATGAGGATAACTATGGAAAGGTTACGAATGCATGTTGATTAAATCATCTGAAGTCATTTGATTTTGTTCATTACACGATTACCGCAGTATCTGAGTTTTTGTGATTGCAGCTTAAGTATCAGAGATGGCCAGCACTGTGGTTCCATGCCTCCCACAGCTGGATTCACCCACTCCATCTGTCTGGGTTAACTTGGGTTAAGATGTGTGGTTCTTTCTTCCTGCTCTGTAAACTCCTCTTGTTCCTTTATTTGCCCTGCAGGTGTAGCAAAAGTATCTCATCCTGGGCAAGTGTCCCAGATCTTGCCCTAGGTAACAGAAGGGAGCAGGCCTTCATTCTCAATTATAACCTGCCCTGTAGGCCATGGCTGTCGCCCTCCTTTCAATTTTAGGGACTCCTGTCTTTGCCCACCGTCCATCTTCTTTTGTCACTTTGACTTTGCCATTTTGGTCCACTCACAGTTCTAGTCTCATTATCTAAGCGTTCTCAGGGAAAGCAAAGACCCCAGGGCACGCCTGTAGTGACACTTTTTATGTCCTTAGATTCCCGTTTGCATTGCACAGGACTGTATACTTCATTCTGAGAGGAAGGTGAGAGAGAAAGGTGGGGAGTAATCTTCAAGATAACAGTAAGAGAAGACAGGGCAAGAAAACCAGATAAATCCGTTGAGATAGAACCCTCCGCAATGAACGGGAATCTCAGGTGTCTTTAGCCCATGCCTACCTGCTCAGGTAATTGATGTATATTTCTCCTTACATACTACTTTCTAAAGTACTGGAAACATTACAAAGTAAGCTACCTACTGTAAAAAAATGTCATTTTGTTCTCATCTACATACCTAAGGTTTCATTTCTGCATTGCTAGAAATTTGGGTTTACCTGCATTCCAAGAACGTGTTAAGTTGGTTGTCACTAAGTAGAAAGTCACCTTGAATAGTGGGGGGCAGGGAGGGAGCTGTACTGGGCATCATACAGTATAGCCACAGCTGAGACACACCGAGAAACGCCTTTGAACGCTGACTTTAGAATTAAAAGTGAAGGCAGTTGTTCTGTATTGTGTAATAGTCAGATCTTCTGTCTTCTGTGTCTATACATCCTTCCATAACACAGAGCAATGAAACCTTCTGCAATTATGGCAGGTGGGAAGGGAAGGGGATTCTGAGGACAGGTGTAGGGGAGACCCTAACCAATGCTTGATGTAAGGCTATTAAAATGTTCCAATGAATCTCCCCTGCACAATTAATGCATGCTAATAAAAGTGAGGGGAAAAAGAAAGTAAGTGTTGGGTGACAGGAGAGCTTGTGGACAAGTGAGATTTAGGACAAACAGTATTAATTTGGGAATCTAAACCACAGCTCTATGCAGTACCTGAAAATATGTAGTAAACTGTAAACTGATAGAGAAGACCGCACACATGGCAACACACCCCTTCTGCAGGCAAGTGCCATTCCCGCCGCACGTCGCTCACATCACTGTCACACGCGCACTCACGCTTTGTAGCTACTGGCTTGCACTGGCACGCCAACAGTGCTACCAGGCAGCTATCACAGCTGTGAGTTAGTTAGAAACAATAATGGTGCGCTTGCTTTGGCGACACTGTGGCTTTCTTTGTACGGCTGAACCGTCAGCCACGAACGTATTAAATTCCAATTTGATCACATTTTAAAATCTGGTACTGACTTTGTTGAAGTTTGGAAGTCAAGTTTCCCCTGGATTGAACTGCATCCAGGAAAGCAGTAACTATGGTCAAGAAATGTAGCTGCCTTGCTCCTGATTCCCATCCAGTCCATACCAGTGTCTAACCGTGCTGACGTTCACCCCATTGCTTTTGTCCTGTTTTCAAGCATTTAGTCCTGGCTCCTGATTTTCCGAAGTCAGACATTTTTCAGTCTCTAAAGTAGGGCAAGAAAAGTTAGGATCTATACCGAAAATGAATGAAAGCCTCAGTTGGAATCCAGGGGTGTAGTGTTGTCCCCAGAGTCTGGGAAATTGGTTCCAGGACCTCCCCCCAGGACCTCCCCCAGCTTGGATATCAAAATCTGCGGATATTCAAGTCACTTGTAAAAAGTGACACATAACCCCACCGTGGTATGGCACAGTGCGATAGAGTGTAGTATACATGCTACATACAAATGCAGCAGCATAGCACATACGTGTATATGTAGCATGTAAATATGTATACACAATAGTGCACACGTGGCGGCATAGAGCACATCTTAAGCATTAAATCACCACTGCGTTATCTACAAGCCCTAATAAAATGCCAACGCTAAACTGTAGTTTAAGTAATAATGGCAAGAAAAATGCACGTGTTCATTATGAACAATTTTTCCCCACTTTTTCTGCCTGTTATTAGTAGAACCTGTGCGTATAAATCTCCTGAATACGGAGGATCAAATGTCCTCCAAAGAGAGAAATAAGCGCACAAGTAAGTGAGCTCCTCCACTGTGGCAGAGTGAGCGGCTGCGTGTGCTTTGTGCTCTCATTTCATTTTCCCTCAGTGTGGCTTGATAAGCATTGTACGTGCAGTGCCAGAGTCTCAAGTCAGACCTGCTTCCCGTTTTCCAAGTGTAAGTTTAATATCAGAAGGTGTCCAACAGACAGTGGCCTTGGCACACCACCTGCACATCCCACAGGGTGGACAGTGTGTACTTTCCCGAAGTGCTCCTTTCCTTCCCACCTGTAGTAATTTCCTGACAAGGGTGTGCAGCCTCCTAGCTTCCTCCTGAGCCAATCAGATCTCGTGTGCTGTTAATAAGCCATTCGACGATCTGCTCATACAGCCGACTGAACGTCTTGGTTGGTGTGAAGTGAGTCTTTTGATTGACTGACTGATTGATAGAGAACAGGTAGGGGTGGGATTTTGGTGGGCTTTGGAGAACATTAGGTATGCCAGTGATTTGTAGTGTGAGGTACAAATATGACTTTTTGGATTCCTTTGCTCTTGCGTTGGTAGAGACTGTAACTAAGATCGGTCATCTGAAGTGGCTCTTCTCAGAACATTGTGCAAGCTGTAACCAGACCTGACGCTAAAAGCACTGGGTTTTGAAATGCCCTCACACCTTCCATTACCATCGAACCCAACAACCTACCTCGGCAATGCAAAGACGACTAAAACACGGTCTGCACTCTTGGGGCTTGTGCTCAGTAAGATGAGTGCCAGACCGGATTAGTGGGTCTCAAACGCACTTCAGTTTCTTCCTACGACCTGTGTTTTTCTAGGGTTAATTGACTTACTTTCTTCCCACATTGGAGGCTGGCATTATTCACTCATCATTATGGAAGTTTCACTTTTCTTTCCAAAGGTAGATTGCACATAACTGACATTTGTCACTAGCATTTTCGAAATGCTTTAGACATTGATTCTTAAAGTTGCAAGCACAGAGGGTCATAAAAATAAATTTTTATTTTTTGTGAAGCCTGCCATTGGATCTGTTTGAGTGGGGTGCGGTTGCTAAGCACCTGTGCGTGGGTGTGTCCTTGAATTAACGAGTGATCTAGATTCCTTTTGGTAGGGCAGAGTCCTTGTCATAAAGGAATCGCTTTCGAATACATGGACTTCATGGTGTAGCTTTTTGGCAACAAGTAAGAATTCACTGTTTCTTTCCATTTTACTTTCACTACCACTCCTCATCTTGTTAAACCCCATCTCCAGATTTAGAGTTCTGGAGGACAGGACATTAACTGTCTGGAGTTTAGGGTGAGAGGGTCTCAAATTCCACCCTCCTACAACAACAGGAACACCCTGAGTCTTTCTTGTGGCATTTTGTTACATTCATTGCTTGCAGTTTTTGGCCTCTGGTATAAGTACTTCCCAAAGAATAGTCAACTAAAACAATGGTGAGAATGACTGGCTTTGGAGTAGTGTCAGATCCATATTTAAACTGTGTGGACCCTAAGAGTACGTTAAGGTATATTATCAATATTATTGAAGGTATTGTTATTATGAGAACAAATGAGGAAAGAGACCCAAGAAACCTGAAGTTGCCCTATTAATGCCAAAGATGCATTCGTGATAAGAAGTATTTCCATCAAAAAAGAGGTTCTTCATAATGGCACAAGGGATAAATTGTGGAAAGGAGGACTATAAGAAAGTACTAGAACAAGTTCAATAAAATCATACTGAAACTGTTTGCAGATTGGAAGTACATTAGTATATATAAATTATAGTAAGTGATTGAAAAAGTCCCCAAATATAAGCATGCACACTTTAAAGTAGTCCATGGGTCAGGAAGAAATGTAAAAATAAGAAAATATTATAAACCGATTGACAAAGGGAGTGCAGCAGATCCAAACTTGTGAGGTGTTGTAAAACCCACAAACTTAGAAGGAAATTTATGGCTTTTGTCATCTATATTTGACAGGACAGATGGTTAAGACAAATGTTCCAAGCCTTCACCTGAATAAGCATAAAATGAAGAGAAAGATTAATTCTAACGTGAATAGAAGAGTGGATAAAAAGGAGATGGCTGAATTAGAAAACAGTCATCACTTGATATTCCCAGGGAATTGGTTCCAGGACCTTCTACAGGTACTGGAATTCAACGATGGTGAAGCATTACAGAAAGTGGTGCAGCGTTTGCACGTAACCTGCGTGCATTCCACTCTGTGCGTTCCCACAGCTCTCCCTTACCTCTAACACCGAATGCAGTGTAAATGCTGTGCAGTTGCTTTTAGACTGTTGCTTAGGGAATGGCGAGAAAAATACCTTTGTATGTGTTCCGCACAGATACATGTGCTTTCTCAGAATTTTCAACCAAATCTGGTTGAATCCACAGATATGGAACCCGTGTATATGGAGGGCTGGCAGTACATGAAATGGAGAAAAATACTTTACAAACTGTTTTTGAAAAGATAAATAATGTTAATAAATCTCTAGAAAGTCCAATCTCTAAGAAAGGCAGAAAACATAAAATTTCCTGTGAGGAAGAAAAGAGGTTTATAACACTTAATCCTATGAATATCGAAAGGATAATAGGGATTATGTTTTTCAGTTTCATGCAAATACACTAAACATCTGAGATGAGATCAGTGCATCTCGTTATCACACAACTATGCAGTGTTAGTAATACAAGAGCACAGCAAACAGTACTATTCTTACTGAGAAAGTTGAATCTCCAATAGAAACTTTCTACAATGGAAACTCCAGGTCAGGTTGATTAGTGAATCCAGACTGACAAACATAAGAAGGAAATAGGTCATCTAACAGAACATCTTCAGAAAATAATGGACAGTTTGTGGCTTTACTTCAGTGCTCCAGCATGACTACAGCCAGCATCATTTTTTTTTCTTCAAGCAACCGAAAGCATTTTTTTAACAGTCCCACAACAATGCAACTTCTTGGACAGGTCTTCGAAAAATCCTCATTTTATGAATGCCAAGCAATTCTATTGCTTTTACTCATGTTCTCACAGGCTTTGTAATGTCCAAAGTGTCATGTGAATGGCGGAAGTGTTACTTCTTCCATCTCCGTTCAGTAGTGTTAGGCCATCATTAACGGATGAGCTAACCATGTGTGAGAGATGTGTGACTATGCAAAAGCAGGTTAATACGCTGAAAGCTTGGATCCCTATCTTCACACAGGATAGCCCCATTTCCTAAAGGGACCCTGCTGCCTGAGATGATGAGGTTTTGGGATGTGTTTAGTCACCTAGTCAAACTTAAAATTTCAGTGATTACTTTTATTAACAGTTGGACATGAAGACCTTCTTTTCTGGGAAAGAAACAATTGTGCCCAAAATGCTTTCTTTGTGATTCTCAAGTTAAGAAGGCAAGGTCATGTCCTCATGTGTTTGCTTCGTCAGACTTACGATGCTCAGCGTTGACCTTCCATACATGCATCCGTCAATGAGATTTGACCAGAGTGTCTCAGCAGTTAAACCCCCTTTGCCCTTAAACTTCTCACAAAATCGCATACACACCTGTCCACTCTTGTCCAAGTGGCCTTTGGGTCCAGCTACACGTGCAATGCTTTTCCAAAACTGAATATCAATTGCAATCCAAATTCAGTCATTGTGCTGGGAGGTTTTTTTTTAAGATGCACATTCTAAAGGTTAATCTTGGGGACAGCACGTTTTATCAGGGTGTCACCCAGTGCACTTTTGGTGCCTGCAATTTCAAACAGTGAATTTGTTTACATTCTCCCATGCTACCTTGGCCTGTAGTGACAAAGTTGTTTATAACACAAGGGAGATAAGGTTCAATAAGACACAAAAAGCCAGTGTCAGGTCACTGTGACATCACAAGAAAGAATGGGAGGCAGGTGGAAGGAGCTGTGTTATGACTGACTGTTGTATAGACAGCCCTCACTCCTCCATGTCACCACTAAAACGAGGACTCAGGAAGCAGTTTTATTCCTAGACTCAGCAGAACCTGTCCCTTGGAATTTGGCCATGGATGAAATGCTTCCTGAAGTGGCCGTGACTCTTACTGTTGCCATACAGCTCTATGTGGTTTTGGAGCCTCCATGCTCAGATGTAGATGCTCCACACGGTGATGAGTAGAGCTTGGCCAGGGGCCATTTTGGGATTTCCACCTATCTCTTAAGAGTCTAGGCTTTTCCCCATTAGCACTATAAACATGTGTGGGTAGATATCCAGGCATCTATGGCCAACACTCCACTCCAACACAAGTGTCGTGGCAACCCAAACGATCTGCAGACATTGGCATGTGTCCCCTGAGGGGCAACGCTGACCTCAGGGAACGCAGCCTTCCTTAGTCTATGCGTGAAATTGTTGCTCCTGAGCACAGTCATCAGCCTAAACTGCTGTGCGTCGCAGTTGTGCAATGAGATTACAGATGGCGATTTGCAACTCTCCTTTCAGAAAGAACATAAACGTTCCGCAAAGCCAAGCGAAGACGCCTGCAGAACTAAGCAATGGGTTCTAGGAAGGCGAACTCCTAAAGGCAGCAGCTGCTCTGAGCTTATGAGGTGCTTTACAAGTGACAACCTGTGCACAGTTCTGCACCAGTGCGCCTTGGAACCCACTGCTTTCCAACAGTGCTGCTGTATTTATAAACCTGTGTCAGCAGGAGTGCAAAAACACCTGGACACCATGGAGGAGAACGAGGTCACGTGATCTCTTGTCTCCCCAAAACTGGGCCTCAGTGCACACAGCTGTGCGTTCATCAGTTGCCATGAGTACACACACACAGACACACACTTTACATTTTGAATCGTGATTTCACAACTAAACCTCATACACTCAGAACTTATTGATCATAGGATTTGCAATGTCCTTGGGCAAACATTTTTTTTTTTTTTGGTGGCCCTGGGGTTCGAACTCAAAGTCTCACACTTACTACGAAGACACTCTCGCCACTCTCGCCACCCCACCAGCCCACAAACATTTTTCATAAAAGAATTGTGGTACAAATTTGATACAATTACATTTGAATGTACTTTTGAAAAGAAATAACATTTTTACTAATACTGTAAAAATTTAGATATAATCCAGTCCAAAGTGCAACCTAAATGTTTTCATTCTGACTTAGCAGCTGCAAATTTGAATCTGCATCCTTTCACACTTCAACACAGAAGCACATAATAGTGAAAACCCACACCCCAATATTTCATGGTTCAGTTCCTTGTAGCTCAAATTCTTGGGCCAAAACGGGAATGGCTTTCTTCCTCCTTCTCTCCTTCCTTCCTCCCTTCCTTCTTTCCTCCCTCTCACTCCTTCCTTCTTTCCTCTTCTTTTCCTGTCTTTCCTCCCTTTCCCATCCCTTCCTTCCTTCTTCCTTTTCTCCCTTCCCTCCTCCCTCCTTCCTTCCTTTCTTTTTTAAGGTATGAAAAACAAAAATGTCCCCAGACACTATAATATCCCCCATGAGGCAACACCATCCCTGGTTTTCCCATTGTTATTGATTATTCTCTGCATCAATGAAAATCCTGCTGTCTATCTCTCAGTCTGTTCAGTGTTATAAGATTATAAAATGGTCATGCTTTTACAAGGGTTCCAGGGATACTCTATGATTGAAACTTAAAATCTAATTTCTACTATTGATGAAAAAGAAATTAAATTATATCACCTTTCTTATATTCCTTTATATAGAAACATAAATTTTGGCATTTTGTGGGAGTGAACTTTTACCTTAATTTAATTTTATGATGTATTTCTACATGCCTCAAAATGAGGTTCCAAAAAAAGAAAATTAAAGCAAGTGAGCAAAAGTGAATATGCAGTGAAGTTAATAGGGCACTCTTGTCATCTGCTGGTTACCCATCTCGGCATGATGCACTGATGCTACTCTAGTAGCCTCGTTCAATTCTTCAGGTGAAAACAACTTAGTTTTTTCTAAATATATTGTTTAGAAGTAGCATGCTGACATACCTATATACAGAAAGACAGTGGAAATACATAAACTCATAGGTACATAGATGGATTGATAGTTGATGGACAGCTAGATGGTAAATGGGTAGATGGATAGACAGGTACATGGTTGCTTGGATACATAGTAAGGTACATATAGATGGACAGAAAAATAGGTAGGTGTACAGGTGGATGGGTAAGTAAGTAGACAGAAAGATAGATATATAGATAGCTAGATAGATGAGAAATAGATTGACAGATTGAGGAAGGGATGGATGTGTAGGTAGGTGTATGGATGGATAGATAGTAGATAAATAGGTATGGATAAATTGATAAACCAGATAAGTAGGTAGATAGATAGACAGATGATAGATGGATAGATTGATGTAGGGTGGGTGGATGGATGAATATATTAATAACCAAAAAGTATGGTAAATTGAAACACTAAAAATTTCCCTCAGAGAGGAAGGGGTGTCTTTTTTTCTTTTTTTTTTTTGCCTCAAAGAAAGCATTTACCTTTCTTTCCTTCCAATATAACAGAACGAGACTGCTGATTTTCCAATGTAAAGAGAGGAAAATAAAAAAATAAATAAAAATTTAGCTCAACCTTGAGATCATTAGAAAATACTTAGGTAAGAAGAAAACTAATTAGGCTAGTAGCATATTTGCCTACATAATTTTTTCCAGGAAGGATAACCTCAGCTCCAGGCTCAGTAAACAACTGCTTTATATCATTAGCTTCAGTGGAGCTTCCCTCAGATGTACCCTGAATTTATTTCACATTCTTGCAAATACATGATTCTTAGTACTCAGATCCATGGTGTCATTCATTTGCCTTATTTTGAAGAGGGAACTGAAGCGCTGCGTGACATACACCATCTCGGTTGCATAGTTGATAGTGGCTCAGTGAGGTCGGCCACCAGCTTGTCTGTGTCCACATTCAAGGCGTCTCCCCCAGCCCTGTTCTCTGTAAGCACACAGCATTTATCATGGTGCTCTGTGTCTAGAAGACTCTTCTCTCAAATCGTGTCACCATCTTTGAGTCCCTCTGCTCACAGCAGTGATGGAGTGCATGCTTTGCACTCTTCTCTCCATTGCCCACATGCCTTTGGGAGGGGTACCTTCCCCACATCCACATCTGTGCTGGATGCACGAGCAAGGAAAAGCGGACATCAATTCTGTGTTCTCTTAGCCTCCTAATTTCCATCTTTTACCTTTGAAATGCACCTTCAGTGTATGTAAGAATGCACCACAATCTCTCTGTCTCTCCCGTTAAAAAATTGCTTACTGACCACCTGCTATGTCTTGGAAAATTTGTAGGTTCAGTGTGCAATGATTAAGGCTTGCAGAGATAATAACAAGCTCAGTTTTTTGAAAGAAAAAATTTTTGAGGGCATGCTTATGCACAAAATTACCAAAGGGCAACAGCAGATGATGAAGTACTAAACATCAAAATGCAGAGGTTAAGTAGTCTGCCAGTTATACTCAGTTTAAAAGGCATTCACGCCTCCTCACTACCTGCAGTTACTCAGCATTGCCTGTAGTAATCATTCTGAATGACTTAGGTCAAAATTCAACCACACATAGTCCGTGGAAAATTTAGCTCAACGGTACGTTTATCATTTCCTCAGCATAACGGGAAAATATACCTAATGAAATAATGAAATTCTTACCAAATTTTCACTTGTTCTAAGTAATTTACTTATGATAATTGTAGGCACTAATTTCGTATATTGAATGTTCACTTTAATACTTGGGGATTTTTTTTTATTCACTACCACCAACTTCGTACAAGGTATCCCCGGCTCCGAAGAAAAAAAATGGTTAAGGAAGACATGCCAAATCTTTTATTTTTAAATTTTTTAAATTTTTTTATTCATATGTGCACACAAGGCTTGGGTCATTTCTCCCCCCTGCCCCCACCCCCTCCCTTACCACCCACTCCACCCCTCCCTCTCCCCCCCACCCCCTCGATACCCAGCAGAAACTATTTTGCCCTTATCTCTAATTTTGTTGAAGAGAGAGTATAAGCAATAATAGGAAGGAACAAGGGTTTTTACTGGTTGAGATAAGGATAGCTATACAGGGAGTTGACTCACATTGATTTCCTGTGCGTGGGTGTTACCTTCTAGGTTAATTCTTTTTGATCTCACCTTTTCTCTAGTTCCTGGTCCCCTTTTCCTATTGGCCTCAGTTGCTTTAAGGTATCTGCTTTAGTTTCTCTGCGTTAAGGGCAACAAATGCTAGCTAGTTTTTTAGGTGTCTTACCTCTCCTCACCCCTCCCTTGTGTGCTCTCGCTTTTATCATGTGCTCAAAGTCCAATCCCCTTGTTGTGTTTGCCCTTGATCTAATGTCTGCATGTGAGGGAGAACATACGATTTTTGGTCTTTTGGGCCAGGCTAACCTCACTCAGAATGATGTTCTCCAATTCCATCCATTTACCAGCGAATGATAACATTTCGTTCTTCTTCATGGCTGAATAAAATTCCATTGTGTATAGATACCACATTTTCTTAATCCATTCGTCAGTGGTGGGGCATCTTGGCTCTTTCCATAACTTGGCAGTTGTGAATAGTGCTGCAATAAACATGGGTGTGCAGGTGCCTCTGGAGTAACCTGTGTCACAGTTTTTGGGTATATCCCCAAGAGTGGTACTGCTGTATCAAATGGTAGATCAATGTCTAGCTTTTTAAGTAGCCTCCAAATTTTTTTCCAGAGTGGTCGTACTAGTTTACATTCCCACCAACAGTGTAAGAGGTTCCTTTTTCCCCGCATCCTCACCAACACCTGTTGTTGCTAGTGTTGCTGATGATGGCTATTCTAACAGGGGTGAGGTGGAATCTTAGCGTGGTTTTAATTTGCATTTCCTTTATGGCTAGAGATGGTGAGCACTTTTTCATGTGTTTTTTGGCCATTTGAATTTCTTCTTTTGTGAAAGTTCTGTTTAGTTCACTTGCCCATTTCTTTATTGGTTTATTAATTTTGGGAGAATTTAGTTTTTTAAGTTCCCTATATATTCTGCTTATCAGTCCTTTGTCTGATGTGTAGCTGGCAAATATTTTCTCCCACTCTGTGGGTGTTCTCTTCAGTTTAGAGACCATTTCTTTTGATGAACAGAAGCTTTTTAGCTTTATGAGGTCCCATTTATCTATGCTATCTCTTAGTTGCTGTGCTGCTGGGGTTTCATTGAGAAAGTTCCTACCTATACCTACTAACTCCAGAGTATTTCCTACTCTTTCCTGTATCAACTTTAGAGTTTGGGGTCTGATATTAAGATCCTTGATCCATTTTGAGTTACTATTGCTATAGGGTGATATACATGGATCTAGTTTCAGTTTTTTGCAGACTGCTAACCAGTTTTCCCAGCAGTTTTTGTTGAAGAGGCTGCTTTTTCTCCATTGCATATTTTTAGAGCCCTTGTCAAAGACAAGTTGGTTATAGTTGCTTCATATCTGGGTCCTCTATTCTGTTCCACTGGTCTTCATGTCTGTTTTTGTGCCAGTACCATGCTGTTTTTATTGTTATTGCTTTGTAATATAGTTTGGAGTCAGGTATTGTGATACCTCCTGCATTGTTCTTTTGACTGAGTATTGCCTTGGCTATTCATGGCCTCTTGTGTGTCCATATAAATTTCACGGTAGATTTTTCGATCTCTTTAATGAATGTCATTGGGATTTTAATGGGAATTGCATTAAACATGTAGATTAGTTTTGGAAGTATAGACATTTTTACTATGTTGATTCTACCAATCCATGAGCATGGGAGATCTCTCCACTTTCTATAGTCTTCCTCAATCTCTTTCTTCAGAAGTGTATAGTTTTCCTTGTAGAGGTCTTTCACATCTTTTGTTAGGTTTACACCTAGGTATTTGATTTTTTTTGAGGCTATTGTAAATGGAATTGTTTTCATATATTCTTTCTCAGTTTGTTCATTATTAGTGTATAGAAATGCTAATGATTTTTCTATGTTGATTTTATATCCTGCTACCTTGCTATAGCTATTGATGGTGTCTAGCCAAATCTTTAACCTTGATTAACTTGCAAAATAAAAACAGAGACGCACACTGACCCAATGAACATTTGGTTCAAGGGTCTGGAGGCTGGGAAGCCCATGACTTTGGGACCCGTATCTGCTGAGCATCTGGTGAGGGCCTTCTTGCTGAGTCACATGGTGGAAGGTGTCACATGGTAAGACAGAGCAAACACGGCAGCTCTGGTCTCTTTTTTCTTCTTCTAAAGCATCCAGAGCCATCATGGGCTACTCTCACAACCTCATCTGATCGTAGTTGCTTTCCCGAAGCCACACTTCCAAACATTAAATATGAATTTGTGGTTTAAATTTTCGACACATTAACTTTTTTATGTGTGGAACAGCTTCTAATCGTAATGCCTATATTTCCATCAGAATTGAGATTATAAAGAACATTGTCTTTTGCTACATGGAGCATCCATTGTTACTGTACGATTTTGCATTGTGCTTCATTTGTGCAAGTGTTGTTCTCTGAGAGTATTGCTGGGTGCAAAATATTAGTGAATAGTCACTTAAGTATGAGCACTAATGACAAATATATAATACATAATTCATATATGATGAATGATATATATTTGGGAAGAAATTCAGAAAGGCGTTAATATCTTGGAAACTTATCATGACTGTTTTTGTTTTTTATGATACTGGGGATTAAAGTGAGGGCCCCATGCACGCTAGGCAAGCACTGTACCACTGAACCATGACCCCAGCTGCGCGTGGTTGTAGGATAGAGTGCTACTTCCTTCGTGATGGAGATACCTTGAGTGCAAAATATCCCTTCAATAATAAGTTACATACGATAGAATGTCAGCATAATAAGTGTAATATTAGCATAATTAGTGCAACTACAGTAAATACTATTATTGTATACATTTTACATAATAAAGTATAAGTGAATGATAAGAAATATTTTTAAGTATAATACTTTAGAAAGATAATAGGGAATTATAAAATATGGTACCAAACCTTGCCTGATGTGGGCAGTCCAAATTTTGTATGTCTGCTGCTATATTTTCAAGGGTAACCAGAAGCAAACATTGAGTTATAAAATCAGCTGGACAATGGAAGTGGACCAATATATTGAGATGAGAATCATCAGCTAGACTGACAGGATGCTAATGCAGCACAGCTAGCTGTCCCTGTGTTTGCACCATTAAAGCCCTGTGATGTGTGCTTCCTGTGGCAATGGGTTTCTTAGCTGTCCCTGTGGGGGTGGATCCCAGTGGCATGTGACACAAGCATTGCCCAACAAAGATCAGAAAAGAGCAATTCTCTCAATTTTATGCTTCAGTGGAGTGGTTTTGTTTTGTTTTTTAACTTTTTTATCTACCTTGGCAAATGAGGAAATGAGGGTTGCTGACGTATTTTAGATTTTTGTATTACCATGCAAAAGATAATAAGTTGAATCATTTACTTGACTTGTGACTGTGAAGCATCAAAAAAGGTGTTAGGACAATGTCCTCCTATTTTCAAGGAATGACACATTTCTTTATTCTCAATGATGATCATTTTTTGAGAATTTCCATCCCTGGGTTTCTTATTGGTGTGGTAATTGCTGCAGTTATCAGCAAGATTGGGTTTCCTGGCTAGTTTAACACAAATGGACATCTGAACGGTTCCACTGAGGGCATGGGCATTCAGTCTAAATAAGTAAGAGGAAAAGAAATGCGTTAGGAGCCTTCTGGACAAAATGATTGTCGGGATGTGTTTTACAAGAAAACCGTTAAAAGTTTGAAAGGATACATTTCTCTTAATTTCAGAGGAAAATTCACATTTTAGATCTCATACAAAGGTGAAGTAATTTTTCAAAAAGAGTGATTAAATCATTTTTATTCCAAATATATACAACCAGAAATCGATTATTCTTAAATAACATGCAACATTTCAAGTGTTTGTGGTCAAATCTCTTTTGCACATTCACTAAGTCTTAAATCTGAACTGTTGTAAAGGTGAAATTATTGTCTTTTGATCACGTACTGTTCTCAAATTCAGTGATGTACGCGTTCATTTACTTTGTTGTATGTTGCCAATTCCACTCCCTGAATATTGGAAAAAGGCATTTCTGTTCATTTGAAGTAATTATCCATATGAGTTTTGCATTCTATATTTGTTTTATGTTATTTAAAATATTCAAATCACAGCAATATCTAGCATTACTTTGGCTAAAAAGCTAATGAAGATAGTATGCTTTGGTGCGTGGATGGAGTAAATTGGAAGATGTTTTTTCTTTCTTGTTTTAATCCCTAAGAGTTGTAGATAAAAGACTCACTCAACCCTGCTTTAGTAACCTAAGAGTGTTCCTAAAACGGCTGTAGGAAGATTTGCTTGGTTCCTGCTATATAATGCCATAATGCCGTATTAAGAACTGATTCCCTTTTTATCATGGACCAACTCCTGTCATGGCTCTCGGTGCCACTGTGGAGGAAGTGCAGAGAGCACCAAAGCCTAGGTAGCAAGCAGTGCTGTTCGTGTGTCTGAAATTCCCTGAAATGAAAGCTGCTCGGTTCCAGTGCTTTGTCTCAGGCACAGTGACAGCCTCATCATAGGTTCCAGCCATGGACTCTGAAAGATGGTTTCTGCAAGGGCTTTGGGTTTTCTCTTGGCCTTGCTGCTGTTGTTAGAAAGGTCAGAGATGCAATTCAAAATGTTCCACGAGTGGAATGTGACAAATGTCACATAGAGAATGAAACTGCCATCATTGGCATTTGGGGCCAGCTTCCAAAGGGTACCATTTTTCACCTTTCCCCCAGAAACAATTTGCAAAATTTGGTTGGTGCAAAATGCCTGCCCCAGCGTGCATCGCAGGCAGAGAAATGCGTGTTAGATGTGCAAACTGTGCAGCTGAGAAGGAGGAATCGAGCACCACAAAGTAGAGGGCCTTGCAGCTGACTCTACAGTCTTCCTGCAGAGGAAGCTCCCAGAAGAGACGAACTGTGTAGAGCTCGTCCCCACTGCACAATCACACATGCATAGTTGGAGCTCCTTCATTTCGCTTTGTGTTACACTTCTGCAGAGCAGCACGGCAAAACTCCATTCAGCCACAGGTGGGCTCGGACGAACCCGCACTCCCATAGCTTGCTCGGTGGAGGATGAATTGACTTGAGTTTTGAAGAAACTGAGCATCCATAAAAACTTTAAGAGACCCATTTTTCATCCCAGCATGTGTGCTTGCAGGAATTGATTATAAAGACATGCATGGAAATGCAAGTTCACAGATGCTCCTTGCAAGAGAAATAGCTCCCATCAGCCAAATGAATAAATGAACTGATTAATTCGCTTATAATATAAGCCAGTTTTTTACTTGAAAAGAGGCCACGAAAATGTGAAGATAAACAATTATATTTACATCAACCCTTTATCTCTATGTATGTGTTACTGGAAAAATCGTCCTTGAAAATTACCTCGGTTCTTTCCTCCAGTAGGAGGAAAATTCAAGCAAGATGCAAAGATTCAGTGAAAGGAACTCTAAAGTTTCTTAGGAAAGGAAATACATTTTCAACAGACCAAAAGCGGGTTTTCTCTAGAGTGAGAACAATGGGGTGGTGGGGAGAGAAAGAGAGAGAGCCATTTCCTGCTTCCCACTCAGATGGTGGAGTCCCCACTCCTAGTCTTCCACGGGAGAGCTGGGGACACATGTGCTCTAAGACAGTGGGTCTGGGTAGCTGAGATGGCTGACAAGGAGGGGTCACCCTCCCCAATTGCACTCAGTCACACCCACGTCTCCCGCAAATCACAGAGACAACAGGTGTGCTTTACAACTGCCTTTCATTCCTCTCACCCATGCCAGGATCCTGGCAGCTTGTTAACATGTCAAAGGGGAAAGCAGAAGCAGGTACCCCGCCTTTGTCTCCCTGTTCCTGTCACTTAGCATCTGAAAGGAGCTGGGAGGGGCCAGCTGCTCTGTCCTGGTTCCAGCATCAGACTCTGGCCATTTAAGTATTTATTAAAGTAATCGAATTGCCCTGTCTCCTCTTATGGCCGCCACTTTTGTCTATCCGCTGCCTGTCACCCGCATCAATGGTAGTGTGTAGAGACAGCCACCCTCTGTACGTGAGCACTGCGTGTGCGTGTGACTCATGTGTGCACATTTGCACAAGTGTGTGTGCGTGTGTGAGAGAGAGAAAGAGATTGCTGGAAGGAAATCCAGGAGAAATTCTTGACTGCGTTCATCTCTTCACAGTGATCCCTGTGCTGCAGAGTGTGGGGAGGCAGGGATTGCAAGAGAAAACCGAGAGCAGTACCTGTACCTGCACTTACGCACGTTTTAACTTCTTTATGCTAAGTGGAAATAGTTCTCAGTCATACTGAAGCTATGCTCCGTGTTAGAAGTCAGACTTGACCTCAGGGTGATAGCAGATGGTCTGAGCAATGAGCCAGTGTCTACCCAAGTCATTGCACGAAAGAAGGCCGTGCATTCAAACCCACCCACCCAACATTAACTGGAAGACACTTTTCAGTGTGATCGTTTCCTCAGACCCATTTTGAGACTTGGACAGTCTCAGAAGTTGCAGGAAGCGCGACCACATGGCCTGCCTATTGTCCAGCTCTGTTGTGATTTGCGCTGCTACTTGTTGAGTGTTTCACTTAGTACATGTGTCCCTCAGAGGATCACGCAGTTCGTTGCATCATTTGCAATATCCCACTTTCATATATTGAATCTGATGCATGGATGACACATGCAGGAATTTCAGCTGCTCAGGGTTCTTGAGCCTGCTCTGAGAATGAAAGCACAGACAGACTCCAACAGCAGAGGTCGGAAAGATTTTATTTGCAGAGAATTTAGTTGGAGAAAAGAGAAGAGAAAGACTGCATATTGAGAATGCAGGGGGTCCCGGAAACCAGTGATCCCGTGGGTCAGGGTGGGGAGTGGGTTTTATAGCCTATTTGCATTGCCTGAGGGCAGAGATGCCTTCCAGATGCAAACAGACATTTCCTAGGGAGGAGAAGTGTCTCCTTGACCACTTATCACCCTTTTGGGACCTCCCGCTGTCTGTCCTTCAGTCCTTCAAATCGCATGTGGTGGAAGCCATGATTACATATGAAAATACTTTCTTTCCTCTCCAGTCCTGCTTTGTCTAGTGTTACCCAAGCTAGCCTTGAATTTTACTTCAATCTGCCTTTGGCAAAGGTAGGGGCCTTGCACAGACCTTCTTGCTTGGCGTCATTGGGGTCAGCATCCAGGAGGATTAAGAGATGCCCTCAGAGGGTTTCGGAATCAGAACCCACACTCAAAAGTAATGGTAACCATTCTGACAACAGTTTTTATTTAAGTAGCAGTAGTTACCTAATTTAAAAAAAGAATTTTTGGGGGTGGTATTGGGGTTTGAACTCAGGGCCTCACACTTGTTAGGCAGGCGCTCCTACTCCCTGAACCGCTCTGCCAGGCCCATTCTCTGTTGGGTATTTTCCAGATAGGGTCTTGCAAACTGTTTGAGCCAGGCTTCTCCTGGTCTCTGCCTCCTCAGTGGCTAGGATTATAGGCGTGAGCCACCAGCGCCTGGCTAATTTTTAAAATTTTTAAATGGGTTTTCTCACTGTATATTCACAACATCTTGACAGAATAGCTGGAATGAACTTATTTAAAATCCCGAAACTAAGAGTATTCTAAAAGTTTTGAAGTGGAAGTGGAAGAGTGTGCATGTCATCTCTGCTGGCTGTCTGCAGGCTGCTCCCCACCCTCTTCCAGGTCACCCCTGCCATGCGTGGGCTGTTCTTCAGCCTTGCCTCTAACCCCGTATGGAAAAATAGCTATGAGTTAACCCCCAAGAAAGGGCACAGCAATTGGAAGGGATGGTTTTCTGAAAACACTGGCTTGATTTACATCGTTAGCAATAATCCATTTCCTACTCCCGTGTGGCGGGCACCATGTACTGATGAAAACCTCTCCATTAGAGCATGCCTCAGAGGGTTATTGAAAGCATGGTGGAAAGCATGACCCAAGCTTATGTAAACAGAGGCTCTGTCTAGACATGTAATTCAGTTTGAGTTATGGAGAGGGGAAATCCCACATATTAACAAACGCCACAAACCTACAGATTCAAGGGAAATGCACTTGCACCCTACAGGAAGACGAAGGGACATGCACGCACCTCTTAAAATGGATGTGCTGAGCACTTGATGCTCAGCCTGGGAAGTCAGCATTAGCCGGAAGGACCCAGCCATTCCTGACACACCTAAGCTTCTTGACTTCCTCTGCTTTGAAGACTTTAGCTCAGATTTTGTAGCTCACTGTTATGGAAGTCCAGGTGCCTCAGCTCGGCTCTGCTGAGAACCTCCAGGTAGATGGCATCACAATGGAGTACTACATGGAAGAAAAAAATATGTGGTGAAACAAGTAGTTAGAGACAGACTAGGATATTTTGAGAACTATGCTAATCTTTTCCAAAGACAAACCCTCAATGACCTAATTTCCTTCCACTAGGCCCCACCTAAAGGTCCCGTGGCCTCAACACCACTGCACTGAGCATCAGCCATCCACACTTGAAACTAGGGAACTCAGTGGCCTCCTCACAGGGCTTATTGGGTTGTTTTTCTCCTGTTTCTGTCCATGATAGGACAATGGGATTGAGGTTTTGTTCATCCCCGAGAAAAAGATCTCCGAAGTCCATATTCCATACTGAAATCCTTACATTTAACTGACCCTCTTCTCCTTCCCTTCTTTCTGATGCCGTGGATCTTCTGTCTGGCTTTCTCTCTCTCTTACAGCAAGCATCTGCCGCAGGTAGCGGCCTGGAACTTAGAGTCTCATTAGCGCCTCTGATTGCCTCCTCCGCTTGTGCCAGGCTCAGTTACTTTTCCCTAAGCCCCATGTCCACGTGACCATCAATTTTTTTGGTCTGGTGACATGGCTGGAACCAGTGGAATTGCTGCCTGTATCTTATTCCCTGTATCTGGCTTCCACAAACAGTAGAGGTTTTTGTGATAGCTTCCTGTCCATTTTCTTCCATTTTATGCCTCTGTAACAAAACACCTAAGACTGGGTAATTTATAAAGAACAGGAGTTTATCTCTCACTGTTCTGGAAGCTGGGATATCCAAAATGAAGGCACTGAGATCTGGTGAAGACATGCATGTTGACTCATCAGTGCTAGGAGGCAGGACAAGAGAGTGAAACCGTCCTACATATACAAGGCCTTTTGATAATGGTGTTATATATTCGCCAAGACCCGGTCCTCCTCATCTTAGCATCCCCCATCAGGTTCCACCTCCCAGGGCTGTTGCTTTGGGAATTTACTCTCCACCACATGCGTCCTGGGAAACAACTTCAAACCATGGCACAATTCACTTAAGCTCCCTCCGCATCAGAGTTCCTTCTTTTTCCCAGTGTTCTGCATACCTCCAATTTTTCTCCATTAGATAGCATTTTCACATTCACAGATTCTTTTCTACTTGTACTTCTCTTGTCTTCCAGAATCAGAGCCAGTTCTCCACTTCCCCACTGGCACCTAGAAATTAACCCCCTGCCAACTCACATACTTCTTTGGTCATTGACCATGCTGCCTTCCAACCCTAAACCGTAAGTAGGAGGCGTGGACACCTAGCTGCTCTGAATTCTTCCACAAAACAGAACTGTGCATCCATGGAGCTAGGTGCGATTCAACTGACGCATAGAGACTCCCACGGGGTCCAAATAACCTCCAAAAGTGACACTCTTGTGAGGAGGTGAGAATGGATTTTCCTGGGAAAGGAACTTCTGCTCAAAGAAGTCTGTGACCCAGAAAAGAAGAAAAATCCCTGCACTGGATTCCGAATGTCAGAACCACTCGGTTGGAACTTTGCAAGAATTTCTTAGGATATGCAAGACTGACTCATGAGGGTTCAACCCAGACGGAGTTATCTGGGACCCACACTGTCACCTGCTGTCATTTGCATCGTGTGCCCTGCATAGTCCTAAGCTGCGGAAGCATAGGGCCTTCAGCTGGAGCAGGGGAGTGATGCTGCAGAGCTCCTTTTGCCCATTAAATGTCGATGGACTATTGACACAGAGTCAGAGGATACCACTGAGAACAGGAAGCACGCGTGTCCTGCTCTCATCACAGCTCTGGGTGTAGAAGAAGAAACCAGCACACCAGCTCAGTTGGCGGCAGGGTTGTAAGCTGTGATAATGCCTGTGAGGGAGATGGGCAGTGAGAGCCATGGATGCACGTCGTGGTCACTGGTGCACGAGTCCAGTCCAGGGCACGTGTCTGTGAGGCTGTTGTCTGTTACTGTCACAGAACGGCTGGGCCTGGGTAATTTCTATAGATGTGTAAAGATGCACATCTGACAATTCTGGAGGCTAGGGAAGTCCTGGGTCAGTCCCCAGAGCCCATGCAGTGAGGGCAGTTTTGGCGGTGTCCCAGTATCGCACAAGGCATTGCGTGGGAAAACAGAGCCAGTGTGCGGACACGCACACCGCCACCGCCTGTGAACTCGCTAATCCCTGAGTGCATCCATTCTTCCCAAGGCCCGCCTCTCGTGGTCAGCCGCCTCACGAAGGTCCCATTTCCAAAACTACTACCCAAACCGAGGAAGAACATTTCCAACACCTGATGCAGGGAGAACCACTGGAGCCGGAAAAGATGAAGAGAAAATCGGTGTGCACAGCAGGAAACGCACGGCAGGACAAGCCACTCCTCTGTGGACACTGCTGTCAGCGCCACCTTTGAACCATGAGAAGCTCTGGAGGAGCTAAAATTCAGTGAACTGAAAAGGAAGTTCACAGCAGCAACCCTGCCAGGGACACCAACTTAGTTTGTGGCTGGTGTGATCGAAGCTCTTGTCGCAGTCATTGCTTAGTTTTGAAAGCTGGGGACAGCCTGCAAGGGACGATCTCTTGTCATCTCTCAAGCGAAGAAAAACGTACCACGTCCAACAGGGAAGCAGGAGCTTCCTCTCAACCCTCGCCTCTCTTCCAAAGCCAACTTCCGTGTTGATTTTCCTGCTTCGGTTGAATCGGTAGGCATTTGGATAACTGGCGAAGTGTTTCTGAAACAGGAGCAAGGCGGATGAGAGAGAAAGACACAGAGCAGTTCCAATTCAATGCCGGAAAAAAGGTGGCTCAGACCCACACTTTTTAAAAGCAAGATAATTTTGTACCTAAAAGTATAAAATTTTGAAATGTAAAAATATTGATCCTAGTGTGAATGATGAAAGAACCATTGAGTATGTCTCAATTGCAAGATAGAAGTTTCTGTGTGTTAGTTACAGAAATGCAGCAAGAGTGTTTTCCTATACACGTGGGTGCAAATGTCAGGCACTGCAGGTGATATAGTTGAAACACGGTAGAATTGAGTGGAAGGACATAGGTAGAGAAATCCTGTTAAAATCAGCTTTCTAATGAGAGAACATATTGGAAACAAGACATTTAGAACTTTGCTCACTTATGGTCTTACCACGGTTGGTGCTAAAAATACTTCCTCACCTTTACTTTGCATCCATGTGGCCTAAATCGCTAAGGAAAATGAGTCAAAAGATGTCCTATTTCTTCATTTGCTTGTGCTTGTATAAAAATAGAGACTCAGAACACCAGGTGGATTCAGAGCAGCTCTGGTTTTACAGTAAAAGAATGGAAGTGCTTGCATGTCCAGCGTCTTCATCAGAAATGTCTCTGCCATCACGGTGTAGAGTGTGGGCTGGTGAAATCTTACTCGGAGTCCACCCATGAGTCATCTGAAGGCAGGCCACAACTTGTCTCCAAGCCTTTCTCCCACTGGGGAGCAACCAGGCTGTGGCCCTTACTTAGCTGCCACTCGCAGAATGAAAACTAGTGCTTTCCTGAATCTCCAAGACAGGCGTGACAGCCTGCAGAACAAGGCTGGATTCATACAAAGGCTGTGTTTGTGGCTCTAATTTCTATAGAATTGACTGGAAACAAGTTGATGAGCTACTTACTAAGGTGTTCATGTGATTCCGTCTTTTGCATTTTTGAGGCTGCTTTAATTCCTGCGGCAGTATTTTTTCCCAGGTTTTACTGAGGTGTAGAAGGAGGTGATACTAGAATGCCTTTTAGGCTAACTTTAATGATAATGGGTAGAGAGCGTCAGCTAAGTGACCACATCTTAGAAGACCGTCACTGGCTTGAGTGGCCAGTAGATAAGGGAATAAAAGAACCACGGGAACAGAGTTCCTGAGTGCTCCTCTGTCTCACTGCTCCTCCTAGTCCCTTCCCTGCCTCAGCTCAGCGTCACTCTCTGGTCTGTATGACAGTCCTGACTCCTCGTGGGGACCTCTGCCTTTTGGGAATCACCAGGAGGTCATGTTTCTTTACTGTCTGACACACTCCCATGCGTCCGTGACCTTTATAACGTCCAGTTGAGTCTTCATCTCTGGTGAGGCAGCTGAAGAAGACAAGGTGAGCATCTTGAAGGACTGCTCCCCCCTGAAGAGTCAGAGCACCGGGTACCACATTCCTCTCAGAGCCTCCTGTTCCCACTTTGGTCAGCTGTATCCATGTCAATTCAAGTGCATTTGTCCCATGATCTTCCCGCATCTCTTTCTTGGGGTGGCATCTTTCGAGGTCATCTCAAGGGTGAATTACGGTGTGACGTGTGCACATTCACTGCTTTGCATGCAGTGGGTACGCTAGAATTGATTACTTAGCTACTTGTCCTGCCCTTGCTCCGGCCACACCAATTTCTCATCCTCTTTTGTGGTCTTTGCTCTTGGTTCTGTAGGAATCAACGCGAACAGCATGAACTTCGTAGGTTTCTCTCTTCCTTCCTTATTACATTGCTTTCTTGTCTGTGGTCCATGGTCCATGATCCCTCTGTTACTTTAGTCAGGTGTGTAGCATTGCTAGCTCTTTCCATTGTCTATCACGGAGGTGACGGCGGAAGAGAACGTGGAGCAGCTGTGGGTAAAATGTTAACAAGCTCTTCTCCCTGCCCCACGAGAATCTGCCCATCCCCAAACTGTGTCACTCCAGTCCCCCAGCTTGTGAGACACGCAATCTCCTGCTGTGCAACAGCGCCAGCACTATGAGGATCAACAAGGAACTGAGAGAACCGAGGAGGCCACTGACTCGGGGTTCCCTTAAACCAAATCTTGGGACAACTTTTGCAATTGCCTTATTCCTGTGGG
Source organism: Castor canadensis (assembly GCF_047511655.1). NCBI lineage: Eukaryota > Metazoa > Chordata > Mammalia > Rodentia > Castoridae > Castor > Castor canadensis. The sequence goes on from NC_133405.1 coordinate 139,158,735, forward strand.
AGACCCTGGGAACCAAATCTTGGGACAACTTTTGCAATTGCCTTATTCCTGTGGGAGACCCTGGGAAGTCTGCTTATGAGGCATTTATGGGAGGTATTGGTGCTTGTGAAGTATGGGGTCTCCATAGCAAGAAGTAAGTAGCACCCATGGATTTCAACCTTTTAGAGAGAGGTCTCATCTCTCTGCTTCTCAGCTGTCATCTGTGGAGGTCATTGATCCAAAGACACTGGCCACAGTTCTGCTGGCAAATTGAGATTTGGTACTATGCTGTTCCATGATGGGGGCACCATGCTTTCTTTTCTTTCCTCCTGCCACCTGCCCCTCTGCCCTGCCCTGTCCACCTGCCTAGGAGTCCCCCTTGTACTTTCATGACCATGGTGGTTTTGTTTTCTTTCCACAAATGAGAGGAAACGTGCGACACTTATCTTTGTAGTACTGACTTATTTCACTAGAGATAATTATCACCAGCTGCATCCATGTTCAAGCAAACAACATGACTTCATCCTTCCTTACGGCTGAATAGAACTCCATTGTGTGTGTGCCACTCTTTCTTCACTCATTCATCGGCTGATGGGGCCTTGGCTGATTCCTCAGCTTGCTATTAGGACAGCACCGTGACAGACACAAGTATGCAGCCCTCTCTACAGTAAGGTGGCTTTATGCTTTAGTCAGCCTTTTGTTCTCACCTGATTCACTTCACCCAACACTTTCTGTAAACTTTGTGTTGTACTTCTTAGTGTCCTATTACTGTTCTAGTGGGGGTACAATGTGACATTTATAAAAGTGCTTACAATACATCACAGTTGAATTCACCCCTCCATCATTCTCCTTTACCCACCCTTCTTAGAATAGTTTCCATTTTCATTCATGAGTGCATAATATTCCACCATACTCACACTCTTTCACTCTTTCCTTATGTCCTCCCCGCTGCCACTGGTGCCAACCCCCAGACAGGACCTGTTTTACCTTCTTATCCTCCATTTTTGTTTGTTGAAGAAATCTATACAGGGAGTTTCACTGTGATATTTTTCCATGAATATATATATTATAACCCAAATTGGTTGTCCCCTCTATTTTTCCCCTTTCTACCTTAGTCCTCTTCTTATGGCGGTTTCAGCAGGCTTAAACATTCTGAGTTCATTCTTGTGTAGAAAGCACCTGGCCATCTTCACCTTCTTTACTTCCTTGTTTTACCCTCCCCTTCCTGTTAGTGCCCTCCCCTTTGTGTGACCTGTGTTTCATTCTTGTCCTTCATTGTTTAGGTGTCTTTTCATTGGTCAGTGAGATTTTTGCCTTGGTGTTACGCCGTAGTAAAAGATACCTAACATAAATTCTGCCATTCTCATGTGTGTGCAAACACTGCTCTCCCTGCATGTCCTCAGTGTGCTCTTCCCTAGTATTTGATGAGGTGTTTCATGGCTGTCCCTTGAGTGGCTCACCCTTGTGTTCCTTGCTCCTCAGCCATAGTGTGTCCTCTCTGGTGTTGGGAAGCCCTGGGTCTCTTCCTCCTGTGCAGCAGGCAACACTGCTGCTCCTCCTCCAAGCCTCTGTCATTAGCATCCTTGAATTTTTGTTTATAACTCATGATGCCAACGTGACAAGGACCTCTAAGCAAAATGTCACCACTGGGAACAATGCTAGAATCTACTATAAGTCTTGAGTCTCGTGTTAATTTTAAATACACATATCCCCTTCTAGTGTTATCTTTCCGAGTGATTCATTAACGTACCCCTTCAGCCAACCTTTACTGAGTTTGAAATCTATTTGAAACATTGCAGTATGTCCTGCAAGGAGAAAATGTGAAAAAATTGGTTCTTACAGTAAGGGAATTAAAAGAAAAGAAATCATTAACTCCCAGACAAGACAGGAGGGTGATGCCAGCATGGGTTGTTAGGAGAACGCAGAAGAGGGGCAGCCTGAGAAAAGTAACCGTGAATGAGGTGACATTATCACCAGCCCCTGGTGGAAGGGGAGCCCTTTGGTACCATAGCTAACTGAAAAAGAATGAAGTGTAATTTGGGAAGCAAACAGGCTCCTTATAAAATAAAGTACTGCATGGGAAACTGGGAGGTGAATGTGGGATGGGCTCGGAGATGACACAATGAAGGAGAGACTAGAGAGCTCGGTCTTAGTTTGGGATGTCAGTGGGCTTGGCTCTCCTGTCTGAGACAGGACCATCGTTACAAATGAAGTTGGAAAAAAGAATGAGTGAGTGCTGATGAAAAGACTAGGGCTGATGTTCAGTAAAAGATGACACAAAATGGAAAATAGATCAAGCAGTGTGACAAGGAGGAGGGCAGTACAAAGGTCATCTCAAAGGTGGCAGTAGCAAGGGAGTTTGGAGACAATGGCAGATGCGGGAGAGCAGCAGCATCCAGGCTGTGCACGTGGCCAGGGAATTTGTAGTTAGCGCTGGCTGAGAAAGCAGGGATGAGTTCTCCACAGCAGCTGCTTGGAAAGCCATGAGTCAAAATTCAGAATTCACACCCCACGGCTACTCTTCAGAAGTCCAGTTTGCTTCACAGAGGTCGGAGGGTCAAAAAAAGACAAGCTGAAAATAAATCTGACCGACGTCTACAGATCCAGACAGTGAAGCCTCCCCCAAACATCAGAGAAAGCAAACTCCAGGCGTCCTTGAAAACTGGGCCAGTCCTCACAGCTCGTGGACACAAAAGACGACCATGACTTTCCCACAGGTGACTCTGCAGAGCCTTTCCCTGATTTTTGCAGTTTGCACTCAGGGCCTCACACTTGCTAGGCAAGCGCTCTACCACTTGAGCCACTCCACCAACCCTGTGTTTGTGAGGGGTTTTTTCAGAGATGGGGCTCACAAGCTCTTTGCCCACATTGGCTTCAAACCGTGGTCCTCCTGATCTGCCTCCTGAGTAGCCGGGATTACAGGTGTGAGCCGCCAGTGCCTGGCTAACCTAGCTCTTCCTCATCTGTTGCTTTCTCATGGTAAGAGATGCTGTCATGGTGGTCAATGTTTCCTCTACTGCCTGTAGAATTTTCTGAACACACATTTTATATGCCTCCTGGATGCTCTGTTCTTAAGATAAAATGAATCTGAAGTGGATCTATTGCTACCACCCCCACCACGAAGATCCACAGCATGAAAAGGAATGAATAAGACCAGGACTGTCTTCTCCTGGCTGCAAATTTACCCCAGGAATTGTCTCCAAAAGATGACGCCCTTGCTTCCAGGCAGCCCTTTGCTGTCGTAGGCAAAGATGTCATCTGAACTGAGACACCAGCTGTGTTTCATATGGATGTGTCTTGAGGTTTTCCATGAAAGAAGTTTCTCTGCCAAGTTTATGGGGAATTTATGAGAGATGTGAAGATCAATATTATCAAATGTATTGTGCTCGAGTGGAGGTGGTGCTCATTTGCAGAATGCTTCCTGCGTGCAGCAGGCTGTGGGCTCCATCCTCACCACCACATGTAAATGAATGTTTGGGAAACAGTTGAATTTTCAGTGTAAGTTTTTTAGCTTTCTCTTTTTTTATTAAAAAAAAAAAGCAGTGTGGGTGGCTACTTTGTACTTTTTGTTTCTAATACTTTTGCAAGCTTTTCTTTAGGATTATATGCATTTTTCTTTGGTGATGGTTGGCGATGATTGGTGGTGGTGGTGGTTTTTTGCCTGTGCTATTTTTGTTTTGTTTTTGCTCTGTAACCTACTTGGCTATTCTAGAGACATTTCAAGGTTGCACCATTTTATGTCAGGAGCTGCTAAATATACAGACAAGATTAAAACGTCACTCGTGAGCTGTAGACGTCATTGAGCAGCTGAGCTATAAACAGCGCTCTGACCTTCTCATCAAATCTGAACCCACTCTTTTCCCTTGCGGTTTTCTGTCCCCAAACACGCCACCAAATGCTTCCTCAGTCACCATGTGGGCCTTAATCGAAGGTACTATTTTATGTGCCATGTAAAACTATTCAGTAAGCACTTAAGAGTCTGGGCCACAAACCATGGGTGAAAGAGAAGGCAATGCCTCGGCGCTCTGTGGTGAGCCCCCAGTTGTTCAGTGATTCGGAAAGGAGCGTTCCTTAGAGTTCTCAGTCTACATAGATCCAGTAAAGAGACAGTTTCCTTCTCCTTGGCTTCCAGGGAGTCATAGAATTCAGCCAAACAGAAGAAGATTGGCTCACAGTGTGCATTGCAGTAGGTGAGGTGTGGAGTGAGCCTGCACCCACTTTTATCGTTTTGGAAGCAGAATGGCGTGAGACGTTTCCATAAGTGGTAAAAACATAATTGCATTCACGGTGGCTTGCCCAGATCTGCTGCGCATCTCCCGTGGGAAAGGAAAGGAAAGGGAAGAAGTCTAGGATGAGGGCTAACTGGTCTGTGAGCTTTCACGTGGTGCCATGCCGAATGGTGAAAAAATGCAGCCCACAAAATTGCAATGCATTTTGGCTTCCGTGAGCTCCAGGCAGCTACCTATTGTAGTCGACTGAAGCAATGGGGGGATGAGGAGTACAAGGATGTAGGGAGACAAAGCCATTATTGCAAGCATGCATGCATGTGTGAGTGTGAGGAGTGTGAGCCCTCAGGATCTGGTGCCAGGTTGCAGTGTCCTATGGAAATGGTAGTGGAGCAAGTAAGATAGAGAGAAGACACGAGCAAATCAAGAGGGCAGAGACAGGAAGGAAGGGAAGATGGCGGGAGTAGGCATCTCTGTAGAGTGTCCAGGTCACACATCCCCTCTAAGCAGTGGAGAGCCCCGTGTGGGCACCCTGCACACGGCAGTGCCAAGGGCTGGCTTGTAGTGAGGCTTATAAGCTGCTGTCAGTCACAGTTGCATGCACTTGTGTGTTGAGTGTTCACTGCTTGATCAGTGTCTAAACTGGAAGAAGGAATGTTAGAAGAAAAGCTCCAAGCACTGAACGAGGAGATGCAAAGGAGAAAGCAGAGCAGATAACGTATGCACACTGAGCTGGAAATCAGACTGGCCAGAAGACGGGCAGGAAACATGTCCATTTTCTTCCAAAGCACAAAAACGAAAGGACAGTGAAAGCCAACTCGTACATAAGTGGAGAACCTTCATAAGCAGCTGTAATCATGGAGGAGGAAGAGGACCAATAAATGGTTTGTACGGCCGAGCAGAGCAACGTCAAGGTCTCTGGTGAACAACACTCACAGAACAACGTCGTGGGAAAAACGGTATTTGCTAAGACTCTCACACTAATTCAGAATGCTAATGTGGAACCTGGTACCCACAGTGTCCCTTTAGAAAAAGAGTAGTGTAGTGAATTATCATGTTTGATATTATTGTAATTGTACGTGAACCATCCGCCTTATTTCTTAGATGGAATGTAGTTGAATTAAATATTAACTATGTTTGGTATGTCTTTTTTTACTGGACTGAGGTTTGAACTCAGGGCTTCACACTTGCAAAGCAGGCACTCTACTGCTTGAGCCACACCTCCAGTCCATTTTGCTCTGCTTATTTAGAGATGGGGTCTCCTGATCCTACAGATCTCAGCCACCCAAGTAGCTAGGATTACAGGCATGAGCCACCAGCTTCCGGCTACATCTGACATGCATTTGTCTGTAGTTTTTACCCTTGTAAATATACAATTTAAATACCTTCTTAAGTCTTTAAAAAATTATGCAGCGTGTCAATAAAGACAATAGTGAAATTTAGGCAGGAAATAATGAAGGCCATATTTCCCGATCAATATTACATGGTTGGGTCACAGATATTTGGAAAGTATGATTCTATGTGTTTGGTCCTTTTTGGACACAGCTAACCCTAACCCTAACCCTAACCCTAACCCTAACCCTAACCCTAACCCTAACCCAGCTGTGCGGTAGTCATTGCATTCTCATCACAATGACAGCCCAGAAAACGTTTCCAATTATTTCAATGATTTAACCTCAAAGTCTTCCATCTCTCTCCTCCAAAATGCTGGATTGTAAAATACGACACTACTGGTGGTGGTGTGTGGCTCAATTACACGTTTTCCTTCCTTTTAAACATTTCTGCATTTCCTGAACTCCTGTATTGAGCAAGTAGTTAAATCTGAAGCAGTGGTAACTCGTTTGTCTTTTCTGAGCCGTTTTCTTGTAGTAGATCGTACTTCGTCTCCATCATATTACATCACCTACGTGCTTGTCTCCCTTCTCCCGGTGGACATGCGCCATCTTCTCCTGGTTCCGTGATTGTCCCCACAAATGCATTTCCATAGGCCTGCCAGCTGGCAATGCCTCCTCTCTCTTCCCTCTCTCTCCCCAAAGCCTTAATCTTCCACTCACTTGCCCCTCTCTACCTGGTTTTGCAATGAGGTGATCTTTAAAATTCATTTGATTAATATCTGATAACTATACAGGGACTTCACTGTGACGCTTCCATGTATTCATGTATTCTGCCCAGGTTTGCTTCATCTCCTCAATAATTCTTCCTCTACCCCGTTCCCCTTCTTAAGGTGATTTCAGCAGGTGTTGGTGTTCCATGTCCATACTTTGTATAGAAAGCACATCCACCATGTCAGTCCTCCTTTTCCCTCTTCATTTACCCTCGCCCCCCAGCTGGTGGTGTCCCCTCAACATGACCTGGTCACCTTCCTGTCCTGCATTGTCGTGGTGTCCGTTCCGGATGAGTGGGAGTTTTGCTTTGGTATAGAATGAGGTGATTTTAAAGGGACATCCTGGAATGAAATGGCTCCAGAATTCTTTCTAGAAACTGAGAAGCAGCCAAGGCTCACACGTGCTCGAGGCAACATCACCCTTCTGGGAAAAGAGCCGACGGCCTCACAGACACCTGCAGGTCTTTCTTGCTGTGTGGTTCATGGTTGATTTCCAGCCATGTCTAGGACATAAGGGGGACATCTTGGCACCCTCAGACCCACGTTTCAGGAACCTTTTATGCTCTGAGACTTCTGAGGGCTCTGTGAGAGTGAAGGGGATAGAGAACTAGGCCACGATGGCACAGAGAGGAAAGAAATCAACAACCTGCAGCAGATCAGCAAACTGTTCTGTGCAGAGGAGTGCTGCTTAGCCAGGCTGGTGGCACCTAAAAACGGGGCAGAAATAGAGCAGACCGCAAAGAATGAAACAGCAGCTCGCCTGTCCCAAAATCAAAGATCCAACGACAGAAAGGAGGTAAAACCACCTGCAGGGCTGGGAGCAGGTGTCTGCGTTGTGCACACGGACTTTCCTAGTGATTTTGTGTTTGCTGAATTACCTTTTGTACAATTTCTGGATTTGTTCTCAAGCAATGATTTCTCAGCTAACCTGAAAATTTGACTTTTCCCATCCTTGAGGCTCTGAAATTTTGGTCTTTTGAAACAAGCGCTCACTGTGTAGCCCGGGCTGGTTTCGAACCCATGATCTTCCTGTTTCAGTCTCCCAAGTGCTGGGATTGCAGTTGTGCCACCACAAGCTGCTGTTCCCTAAAAATTGTAAACATTCCATTTTGATTGTTCGCATACAAGCCCCGTAATATACATTTCTAAAAGAACTTTCACAGTGTAGTGTGTTTTAATGTGTTACGCTACCAAAAAGTCTTTCTTTGTCTGACATTTGAGTGCCTACCAAGTGCTTGGCTTTGTTCTAACCCTCGGGGATTCACTCGTGTACAGCAGAGAGAAACTTCCCTGAGTTGTGCAGTTGTGTTCTATGGGTAGGATGCAAAGTAATGCGAAGAAGTAAGTGCACTGTGTGGTGTTGTCAGAGGTCATTGGTGCTGTTAAGGAATACAGGAGGGCTGGAGGCAAGGCTCGAGCTGCACAGCATCTGCTTTGCAAGCGTGAAGTCCTGAGTTCAAATGCCAGTACTTCCCAAAAAAATAGTGGAGAAGAAGCTAAAGTTTGCTGGAGAAGTTGCAATTTGTCAACTAAGCTTGTCATCAAGACCTCACTAAAGTGGCAGGATGTGGGTTAGGAACTGGCCTAGCGTGTGAGAGGCCCTGCGTTCGATTCTCAGCACTGCAGAAACACGGGGGAGCTGCGATGGTGGGTGAGAGTCTTCTGGGCAGAAGGAGCCCTGCAAGGCACTGGGCCGTGAACTCTTGCATGGGAGGTAAACGCACTCAGCAAAAAGTGAAGCTTAGTCGGACGAGCAAGCGTGAGGCCCTGAGTTCAACCCCAATATTGCCGAGAAAAATAAAGCTTTGACGTTTATTCTGAGAACCAAGGAAAACACCGGGGGATTTCAGCAGGAAATCCTGCATTCCTGCTTTGTAGGAACTCTTAACTGCTGAGTGAGCCTGTAGAGACAGGGCGCAAAGTGAGAGCGCAGGCAGAAGGTGGAAGCAGGGGTCGACCTGAGAAATAACTGCTCGTGCAGGTGCCAGAAACGCTTAGTTTTGTTTATATGCAATCGCAGATCTGCGCGTGATTCCAGTGTGGCCTGTGAGCATGCAAAAGGAGTTCTGAGTTGTGTAAACCCTGGAGATGTGAAGAGCTGGAGTTGGAGGAGGGGTCGTGAGGAACAGCAAAGGAGATCTGGACATCAGAGACCACCGATCAATTGAAAGTCTGCGCTGGAGCGAATCCTGCCCACTCGTGATGTGCAAGGAACGGAGACCCACGATCGTGGGTGCAAAAGGGATCGCAGTAGACGGAGAAGGGTGAAGACAAAAGGCTGAGACTGCTGTGTGCCCATCATGGGACTGGAAATCACAGAAAGTGGCAGCAGTGAGCCAGGGGGCAGCAGAGAGAGTCTGGTAGCTTGGAAGCCCAGGGGAGCAGTGAGGTCAAGGAGAGGGAAGGTTCGGTTGTGTCAAGCGCGTAGCCACATGGCAGTGGGCGTCCACTTTTAAGTACAGCTGGGCAGCAATTGTGGTGGAGGGTTAGTGGTTCAAGTACAATGGGCACATGTGTCAGAGAAAATGGGAGCAGTGAAATTGGAGTTAGTATGCAAAAATGCCAGTTTGGGGGATTTTCAATAAAAGAGGAAAAAATCGGCAGAAGATGAAGCCCGTGTAGACTCAGGAGAAAATTGCTCAGTTGTTCTTGAGGTGGGAAGTCTATCAGCACCTCCACAATCCAGAGGATGACGTCAAATATCAATCAGTACAGTGAATTTATGCCATATTGACTAAACTTCCCAAAATGTCAGTGACAAAGGCCTGTCTGTCTCTCATGCTACATGTTCGCCAGTGGTCAACTGTGGATATTGTCCGTGCCTTCCTAACTCTGGGAACCAAGGTGCGGGAGAAGGCCCATCTCTGATTTTTTATCTGTAGGTTTTGCAGAGGGGAAGGGGTGTTGACAGAACCTCATGATAGTTCTTAGAGATCTTGCCTGGAAAGGGCACAATTTTTTCCTGTTTAGGTCCATCAGTTCTACCTTCTGGAGCAGCTGTGACTTCATGGAGGCAAGGCAGAGCGATTCTTGAAGGAGAGGCACACTACAAGATTTTTAGGTTTATTTTCCTCTCAAGGAAAGGGCCAGAAAGTACAGTGAACAGTACAACAGACAACAGGAAAACAGTTTCACTGACAGAGCCAGGAGAAGGTGTTTTGTTGTTGGGTTGGCAAGAGTTGAAGCAGCTGGTGGCTGATGTACACGTGTGAGCCTTATGTGAGTGTCCCACTCTCTTCTAGTAGTGGAGGGACACAGAGAAGACGGGAGCAGTCATTAGCACCTGGCTTGTACACTTGTTCTTCAGGTTGATAGAATTTTTTCAGGGTAGTAATGTGTGAAATCGTATGTCAAAAGTCGAAATAGAGAAGGAAGACTGGGGAGTTGGAGGAGGGACAAGGAGGTGTCAGCCATTTAGGAGAGCGTTAGTGTGTATTTACCGGGAAATTTTGGTGTATCTAGGACTGATGATCTAATGTCAGCATGATTAAATGTCTTCCTTATGCCTGTCAGCAAAAACACGTCTGTGCTCAATCAAGGGAATCCGAAAGTGTGAACATTAAAAAAAACCTCCAATTTCAGTTGCTACTGTTTCCTATCTCACCTTCTGCCAGAAGTTACAGAAACTCCCAACTGCCATGTGCGTGTACCTGTCTGTCTGTCTGTCTGTCTAATCTCCCGGAGGCTCTGTTAACCTGCTGCAAGTTTGTGGTCACAATGAAAGAGCACAATTGAATCTCTTTATGTATAAAGGAGCAGGTGTCTGCTGGGTCAACAGTTAGATTTCACCAGGGTCGAGATTTGCTAAGCAAGAATCAAGAATTAAGAGTGATGTGCGAGAACTCAGCGTCTGTGCTGAGGTCGTGTAACTTCTATGACTCTTAAGACAAAAGAATGACAAAAAAAAGGACAAAGTCCTTTTTCCAGCTTGCACAAATTCCACGGTGCTTGTGTGTCTCTGAACTTACGGCTCAAAAACAGTTGCCAGATTGTCCTTTTTTCCACATATTTCTCTGGTGGACTTAGAAGGACTTTTTTTTGACTTCCTGTAACGTGATCCACAGTTTCTGCAAATGAGAATAACAGAAGAGTGAGTGCGACTATAGTACATCTTACGCATGTGTGGAAATACCGTAATGGAGTGACTTACTAAGCAGAATTTAATAGACACTAATATAAAAGGGAAAAAAGGAATAAAAATTGGGAGAAAAAGATGAGGATACTGCCTCACAGTGCGTATAATTAAAGTTTACCGAGATTTTACCCACACAAATGGAAGGAATTCGTCTTTCACTCATTCTCTATCCAAAAAGCATAAAAGGAAGATAGCTCTGTAATCAGTTAGGTGACTCATAAAATATTAGGTTTTTTCCTTGACACTGCTTGGCTAGCAAAACACTTGTCGTGCCATGTTGAAAAATTACTTAGTTTGATGAAAGAGTCAACAAACATGACAGCGTCGAGCAGGGAGCAGCAAAGCTGATTTTCTCAGTGGATAATTGCCTGGCTTCCTTTTTCTCATCATTTTTGGTCAGGAACTTAGTTTGATGTGTCAGCTAAAGGTCGAGTTTCCCTCTTCATAAGCATGAAGCATGGTGACATTTGACTCATAATTATCCAAGTGTTAAATATTTTCAGCAATGCCGGTGAGGCTGCTAGGAAAGAGGCACCGGGTGACGGAATTCACAGAAGGGCAAAATCTTTTCGGGAAACCAAAAAGACAGCAACTAGGGAATAGGATAAGGTGTGGCTAACTGGCAGCGGGTTGGGGCACACAATTCGAGAAGGGGGCAACACAGACACCTGAAGGTGCTGATCGTGGGGTTAGAGACGGTGAGAGGTTGTACAAAGCATCAGCAGCGGGGCTGAAAAGCGCTGTTATCCTTTACCCAGCATTCCTTGAAGTTGCTGTTATCCCCACCAACGGTCGTTTTGTCTGCTCTTCCTTAACTGGGTAATTTCTCCTTTCCAAATCATACCAAGGAAAACAGACACCCATAGATTATGAGCTTTCACTTCGCTTGGAGATGTTTATCTTTAATCAAAATTAAATTACATTCACTACCTTTGCACGGTTTTCTCAGATCCTCGTCAGTGACTGCAACCCACATTCCTAAGCCTGTGGTGGTCTGATTGACTGATAGATAGATAGATGGATAGATAGATAGACAGATAGATGATAGTCAGATGGAGATATAAATAGGAAGTTAACAGATGGATGGTTGGATAGATTAATAATAGATAATTATGGATGGATGGGTGAATGGATAGATGTTGGACAGATGGAAGTATGATAGATTAAAATACAAATAGATGTATAGGTGGACAGATAGATAGATCAATAGATAGGCGCAGAAATAAGTGGATAGCTGGAAGACAGAGAGAGAGAGAGAGAGAGAGAAACATTCTTTTTTGCAGTGCTATGTATGGAACCCAGGTGTGATTGCGAGGCAATACTCTACCGCTAAGCTACTTCCCCAACAAGCAAATGCATATTTTTGAACAAATTTCAATACCTGATTGTTTTGAATCATTGTCTACTAGAATTCTTTGTGCCTCCTTCACTATACTACATCTCCATGACTACTCTTTCAAAGAACCAAGGTGAGGTATTTGGGGATTACAATGACAATTATGCTAAATCACTGATAATTCCTTCTTTCCAGAAGGTAAACACATCCCTCACACTAAGCGCATGCCATGTTCTGTTGCACAGTGTCACATGAATCTTTCATTCTTTTAGCAAGGTTACCCAATGCATGCAGAGATTCCGATTGTCTGATACAAAGCACAGTGCTCCTAATTCACTTTGTTTACTGTGATAGACGTGTTTTCCAGTATTGTCACTTATTTTTAAATAACCGTCAATTTGTTTACATCTTCTTCCTGAAAGTCATAATGTTCCATTTGCCAAGCACATGCTAAAAATAAAAATTCCACATAACAAGTGTGCCATGTTTGTAAGTCTGTAAAACATACAGGTGGGGTTCTAAACAGGAGAGTTCAAGTGCAATTCCTATCTGTTTCCGAAGTCCATGGTCTTTGGTTTTGGATCACACTGTTTTAATTTTCATAGAATTTTTAGTGACATATTTGTAGTAAATTTTGGAAAAGCCGCATTCGTGTGTCATTCACAAATTGAATCTTAACATGCTGTCAGTATTAAAATTGTCACCAGCAAATGGTACGTATAAAAATTTGACCTTAGAGATAAAAACTAATGTATCTGTTTCTATGCTGTCAGTGCTTCAGTTATTACGGATGGATGGATGGATGGATGGATGGACTGATAGCCACAGATGCATCTCAACATGATGTGGGGTAGTACCTAGTAAAGTCATCACAACTTGAAAGCATCGTAAGTCAGACACACATTGGACATGCCCACCTTATCCAGTGGCCTGGCTCAGCAACACAGCACAGTGTAGAGGACAGGTTACTTTCCATCCTGAAACGTGGCTCCTGGGAACAGTGAGCTACAGGGAAAGTATTTACCGCCTATCATTAGGAAAAGATCAAAGTGTGAACCGGGTTTCTCCAGAGTGCATTTCACTTTCTTGTCATTGAAACGTAAGACTCTCTAAGTGAAACCATGATAAGGTCAAGCCTGTCTGTCTGCTTCTGCTCATACGTACACACACTTTGACCTACTGATCCTACTGTAAGACCATATAACATTTTAGATAGGAACTTTATATGGTGTCACTAAAATCTTGGAGTAACTCTATAGGTATGTTGCTTGGAACTCACTCGAAGGTATTTTGGTGTGTTGTTGACTTTGACTATCTTCCTATTTATAAGAGAAAGGCCTTTTTTTAGTGTTTGCATTTCTGTGTCATTTTCCCATGAATCACATCTTGTAACAAATTAAAACAACTTCAGTAGATTTATTAAAATCAGAACTCTGATCCAGAATGGAGATTCATCAAGCTCGGTTAGCCTAATGGGCTGTAACAATGGCCACAGCAATCAGAAACCCCGCTCCCCTGCCACGCGTGTGCGTTTGATGATCCGCAGAGGGAAGAGATGGAAAGGCACTCTGTAATTCAGTCTGCTTGATGGGCTATGAGTGTGATAAGTGTGATGTTCACTGCTACTATTTTTGGTTTTGGTACTGGGGTTTGAACTCAGGGCTTCTCACTTGCTAGGTAGGAGCTGTACTACTTGTGCCACTCCACCAGCCCTTTTTGTGTAGGGAATTTTCAAGATTCTCAAACTAATTATCCAGGCTGCCTTGCTCCTGATTTCTGCCTCCAGAGTAGGCAGAATTACAGGGGTGAAGCACTGGTGCTCAACTAGTTCACTGCTTCTTCTGCTAAATGATTTAAGCCTTTTAGTGGCTTTTATTGCTCCTCTTATCTGGGTGGTCATTCCTGAATGGAAAGCTTGAGATGTATTTATGATTCTGTGCAATTTGAACTCTCTGAACTTCACAGAATAGAATAAAATTGCCTGTGGGTCGCACACTGGGTCTTTTACGGTTATGTTGACTAGAGTCCTTTCCAAAAACTGACAAGACAATGCTGCACAGTCCAGGAAAATCAACAGCTGGCCCCGTGTCTCAATCCCCATTGTGAAATTGCACATCATGTTTGCAAAGATGACCTTGTGACGAGAGGCTGTGTTTACTGTCACAGCCTCGAAGTTCTAAGTCGTCAGCGGGGTTAGCTTATCTATGAAATGCTTCCATTTTCTCATGTTCGTTCATTTCATTCAATCTGTGTCAGTAAAAATATTCAGGTGGCATCCAGGTAGCTGTGGAATTTGTTGGTCTTTAGGTGGATCCAATTACTGCTGACATTTGTGTGAGGGTGAGGCCATCCATCTTTCTGTCGGTTTTTGTCAATGGCCTCTTCTCTTCCTGTTCTGCAGTTGACTTTCACAGCGTTTGGAAATCTCAGCCAAAGCCATGCGTGCTACCTTCATGCCTGGACTTTATCGTCCCAGTCTGCTGTTCTCTCCAGCTTGTCCTCAGTGTCTCCTGGGAAATGCTAATGCATTCTGCCCCTGTCCCTGTCACCTCTAATTATTTGGCTTGAAAGCAACAGTGCGGATCACACATACTACTTACTTGTCCAGTTAGCACACACTTCTAGGCAATACTGACACGGACAGGGACTCTTTTTCCTTTGGCCCAAAAAAGAACCAAAAAACAAAACAAAAAGTAGGCACTTTGATGATGTTGATATTTGCTATATTTTTTTGTTTGTATTATTTAAGTTTTTTGATTGACACAGAATAAATGCACCTATTTACAGGGTGCAGAGTGACGTTTCCACTCATACACATTGTGTCGTGATCAAATCTGTAAGGAAATATAGGCCCCAAAATGACCACGTGGAGAGGAGTGATCTGGCCAAGAGATTCTTTATTGCCGGGTGGGAGAGGGAGAGAACAGAGAGCCAAGAGAGAGAGGGAGAGAGGGGCAGGGGCTTAAATACCCCTCAGTGGGGCTCAGCATGATCTGATTGGTTAGGATCTTATGGTTCATGCTGATTGGAGGTTGGGGCAGAAGGAGGGTTCAAGCTAGACTCTTGGCCAGACCACTCCTCTGCACGTGGTCACTTTGGGGCCTATATTTCCTTACAAAATCCAGGTAATTAGTGTGTCCATCACCTGATGTCATTTCTTTCTGGTGAGTATGCAACTCCCACCCCCCAGCTTGTTTGAAATATATAATGCGTTATCATTATCTGTTCACCTGCCGTCCTGTGGAAGGCCACCACTTATTCTTCCCTTCTAAATGTAGCATCGTAGCCATTGGCCAGTCTCTCCCCTTCTTCTCTTTTTCCTACCCTCCCCAGCCTCTGGTGACCATAGACCATGCTCTGCTAGCTTTCATGCGTGAGTGAGTTCCTGCAGTGTTTGTCTTTCTGTGCCCGGTTTACCTCACTTAAGGTAAAGTGTGGCAAGCCCGTTCATGCTATTGAAAATGACGGGATCACGTGCTTTCTCTGGCTGAGTAAGAGCTCATTCTGTATTTGTAATATATTTTCTTTGGATACTTGTGAAGAATATTGCAATGAACATAGGAGTCAGAAATCTACTCAACATACTGACATTATTTGCTTGGGACATATACCCAGCAGTGGGACTTGTGGGTGACATGGGATGTTTTTAGGAGCCTTCGTACTTTCTGTGTTGCCTTCCCCTTAGCTCTCCTAGGATCACACTCTTTATGTGGCCCCACTTATCCATCTGCTTGTAGCATGAGATCATCCAGTGAAAATTCACCTCTTTGTCACAGCATCGATCTCTTCATTTAAAAATGTGAGTGAGCTGAGCACCCATGGCGCCCACCTGTAATCTTGCCATGCACAAGGCAGAGGTCAGGAGGTTCGTGGTTCAAAGCCAGCCCGATCAAAGAGCTCATGAGACCCTATTTTGAAAACACCCAAAACACAAAGAAAAGGAGTGTGGAGTGGCTCAAGTGGAAGAGCTCCTGCCTAGCAAGCAGGAGGTCCTGAGTTCAAACCCCACTAGCACCAAAAAAATTTAAGAAAAAAAAAGCATGAATCAAATAGGAATTAGGTTATCAACAGCAATATTACCATAACTGTCCTCTGTGATCTAATAGTCTCGGGGTTGGAAGCTAAACGTTGTCTACAGGAACCTGACATCCGCAGGACGCTTGGTGAATAAGACTCAAGTAAGAGAGTGGGCAAACGGATGCAGTATCCAACACTTGGCCAGGGTTGGGTCTCCAAGACAGCTTTGTGTGCTTGGTGAGGAGCTTAGCTTTCGGCATCCTGTCTCCCATGTTGCGGATGTGTCACCTTAGGCAGCTGAGCAGCTGACAAGCTGTCCTGTGCTGGCTGATGAATGCTCCCCTGTGGATCCCAGGGGAAGAAGTAAGCCTGCAGAAGAAATGAAGCCCCACTGTACTTCAGGTGGCATCGGATTGCTGTAAAGCTCCACGTTCAAAACTCGGTGCCTCTTTGGCTGCTGCTTTTGAGTGTATGATGCATCCTCGTGCAGGAATTGTGAAAGCGCTGTTGCAAGAACAGGGTGAGGGGTAACGCAGAGGTTTTGATCCGTGGTTAAAGAGATGTAATCGAGTGCACAATTAACTGTGTTATTCCGCCAATGAATAGGTGAGCTTGTTAATTGGGGACAAAAATAGAAATGTGTTGTGTGCGCACTAAGGGACAGCTGTGACAGCAGACAGTCGTTGCTTCCTAATCCATGCTACTTACTAGACAGGGGAGTGGCCGCGTGTCCCTGCCTGCTGCGGTTCCATTAGCTCTGGTCACTTCTCTTTGGAAAGCCACCCACATGGCAGAGTAACCGTAAAAGAAAGAGCCCCGTGTCATTCTCGGTGAGTGTCCGCCACACAGGATAACCACATGGGTTAAGTCCTGAGTCTTTGTCCGAGCGGTGACAGCACATCCCACGTGAAGCATGATGTTTTGCTTTGAATGGCTTCTTTAGCTCAAGGTCTGCGAGAGCTTTTCAAATCAGGCATGGCTGCCAGAGCCTGATTCTCTTCTGAGGAGGCAGAGTTCATTCGGACTGTGTTTATGGGGTGTGGTGCTCTCCAAGTGATGTCACAGTAATGATTTATGCGACACATCAGAGAGATCCCCCCCACGGCAATGCATCCTTAGGTGTCTGCTGGTACCAGGTGCAGGTGTTGGCCTTTTTACAAGCACACCTAGCCTCATTATGGGATGCTTGTGCGCCATGGGAGCAGCTGGAAAGCCGCTGGCCTGCTTCCACTCGTGTGTGGCTGGGGATGCCCTGAGCCAGCCTGGCCTGAGTTCCAGCCCTGCACGAACAAGCGCACAGAATGCGTGGCCTAACTGCTCACAAGCAGCTTGGGCACCATGGGAGCCGTGTTGCCCTTGAACCCTCGCTGCAAGTGGCTGCTGTTCGTCCCTGAGTTAATGCCCGGCCTACACGCACGCTGGCCGATGCCCCCAGGTTTCTACTTTAGTGCCAACCCAAAGGACAGCCTCCAGCTTGGCAAAGGCGAATTGCTTTCCCTCAGCCATCTCCATCCTGGGCTTTCCACCATTATTGTCTCACATATGAAGTGCAGTGTCTATGCAGTGAGCAATGCAGAGGCCGTGACCTTGGAGCCCGACCGGTTCCTTCATTCATCTCTCAGCAGTGTTGTAATTTGCAGTGTCAAAAGTGTCCATGAAACCCACAGTTAGAGTTCACTGCCCCATGCGTGCTTTCTAGGTTACACACTTAGAAGCAAGTGCCATGCGACAGGACGCACAGGTTCTTTATTTTCCACATGTGCTTTAAGTTCAACAGAAGGAAAGCAGTCATTAGGAAATGCGTGCGCGCACATGTCAGCCTGCAGACACGGAGCTCGTCATGTGCCATGTGCTGTATTTTGAGCAGACAGGCCTGCTGTCCCCAGCACTGCCTCCACACCACAGGAGGACAGCTGACAGGCAGCCGAAATGTCCATGCAGACTGCTGGACTCCAGGTGGCTTGCTGGTGCTTGCTGGCACCCTGTCAAATCCTGCCTTCCTTGAGACCCTAAGGCAGGAATTCTCATTACCTAAAATCGGAAGAAATCTATGGCGTTGGCTACACCGGTTCTTTACTTAACTTGAGGTGCAGAGTCAGAGAGGACCAATGAAATTTGGCATCCCCCAAAGGACCGTCGTGATTGCATATGCGTGCACGCAGTATTTTCTGTTGCTGTGCAATAAACACTGCAAACGTGGTGGCTTGAAACAGCAGCCCTTGATCATCACACGGTTTCTGTGTGTCAGGCATCTGGGCTTATAGGAGCCAGGTCCCTGCTCAGAGCCACCAGAGATGCAATCAAGCTCTCAGCTGGGCAGCGCTCCTTTCTGGAGCTTATGGTCCCCTTCCAAGGTCAGGTATTAGCTGAATTCAGTGTATGCTCATTGTACAATGTAGGTTCCACTTTCTTTTTATGAAACAAAATATTTATTATGCATATTTTTCCCTACAATTTAAATTGATATGAAAAAAGGGATAGAAACGAATACAAAAAAGAATCTTAATTCACTTTTTCAATTGACAATTATTAGGCACATTTATGAGGTACCTGGGAGATGTTTCCACACATGTATCACTGTGCAGTGTTCAACTCGGGGTAAGCCTCTTCACTCCCCAAATATTATTATTTCTTTCCTTTCTCTTTTTTTGGGGGGAGGCAGTACTGGGGTTTGCACTCAGGGCCTCATGCTTGCTAGGCAGGCGCTCTACTGCTTGAGCCACTCTGCTAGCCCTTATCATCTCTTTGTGGAGAAAACATTGAAGATCCCTTTTATAGGTTTTGAGCTATGCAATCCCATTGTTGCTGTCTTTGGTCACTTAGACTTCTTGCTCCTACCTACCTGTAAGTTTGTACACATTGGCCAACTTCTCCCCATTCTTCATCCCACCCTCCACTCTGCAAAGCTTCTGGGAACCATTACTGCACCCCTACCTTGCTATGAATCAACTCTATTAGCTTCCACGTACGAGAGAGAATATGGAGTATTTGTCTTTCTGAGCCCAACTTACAGATGGTCAACAGGTATAAGAAAAAATGCTCAAACACCCACAATGATATGATAAAAAAAAGCTCAAATCACAAATCATCAAGGAAACGCAGATCACAACAGTGAGCTATAACTCACTCTACATAGGTCGCTCTGATGAAAAAGGCAGATGATAACATGTGCTGCCGAGGATGTGGACAAAGGGAATCTTTGTACCTGTTTATGGGAGTGTGTGGGCACCAGTGGCTCCTGCCTGTAATCCCAGCTACTCAGGAGGCCAAGATCAGGGGGATTGCAGTTCAAAACCAGCCCATGAAAAAGTTTACAAGACCCTATCTTGTAAAAACCCTTCACAAAAAAGGGCTGGTGGAGTGGCTCAAGGTGTAGGCCCAGAGTTCAAGCCCCAGTACCACAAAAAATTTAAAAAATTAAAAATAAATTAGCTATCTGATCCAGCAATCCCAGTACCGAGTAAACATCCGAAGGAAAAAACTCAGTATGTTGAAGAGACATTCGCAGCTCGTTGCAGCAGTCTTCACAACAGCCAAGAAATGGAGCAACAAAAACGTATTCTCCCATCGTCTTGCAGGCCAGCAGTGCAAAGTCAAGGCGTTGGGAGGATTCTTTCCTTCTTGTGGCTCTAAAGGAAAATCCATCCAGAGCCTTTCTCCCAGGGTCTGGAAGCCGTCCCTAAACCCTGGCATTCCTTAGAGGAGTCACTTGAATAGCTGCTGTCACCATTTCCCCTGGTCCTCTTCTCTGCATCTTTGTTTCTTCTCCTCTTCTAAGGACTTCAGTCACTGGCTATAAGGCCCACTGTAAAGTTATGATGATGACATCATCTCAAAGTGATTACAGGATTGCATATGCAAAGGTCCTGCTCACACTCTGCCTTACTGATGAGTGCCAACTCCCAGGACACTGCTCGGCCACAGCAGCGTGTCATGCTTTGCCCACCCTTGATTCTACCCGTGTTCTGTTCTCCTTCTGCAGCAGGCAGTCAGAGTGACTGGTCCTCCCCTTTTTGTGTCACCAACTCTGAGTTCACAGCATCTGGGATTGGGGAAATCTTCAGAGTGAATTATGTTGGCAAGCAGATCATAAGGATGAATAAATGAAAGGATAGATAAATGAAAGGCTAGATACAGAGATAGATGACAGATAAATAGACAGATGACAGATGGATGGATAGATAGATAGAGAGATAGAGAGAGATGGATGAATAGATAAAGATAGAGAACAGAGCCAGGCACCAGTGGCTCATCCCTGTAATCCTAGCTACTCAGGAGGCAGAGATCAGGAGGATCATGGCCATTTGAAGCCAGCCAGGGAGAATAGTCCATGAGACCCTATCTCGAAGAAACACTTCACAGAAAAATGAAAGGCTGGAGGAGTGGCTTAACATACAAGCCCTGAGTTCAAATCCTGGTGCCAGAAAGAAAGAGAGATGGAGAAATAGAGACGAGGAGATACAGAGAAATGGACGGGTTGAGGTGGTGGATGGGTGGGTAGACATTGGGGTGGATGGGTAGGCAGAGTTGAGCAGAGATTTGTAGACACAGGTCGATATAAAATGGAGAAATGGATGGGAGCTAGACACACAAGTGGAAAGAGATGAGTAGGCACAGATGGACAGATACAGGATACAAATGCACAGACCATCCATCGCTCTCCATTATCCACGCACCTCTCTCTCTCTCTCTCTCTCTCTCTCCTCTAGCTACCACCCTATCATCCACATGTGGCAGTGCTTTGTATATAGGGGCAATTTTCCTTCACCGCCCCCTTCAGATTGAAAAACCAGCTGTCATGGCATGAGAGACAATTCTCTCTCTCTCTCTCTCTTTCTCTGTACATACAGATATCACCTCCCTCTCCATTCACCCTGCATGCATCATCCATCCCTCATCTATATGCGTGTATGCACGTACATATGTACCTAGCGTATTTGTGTCCCTGTCTGTCTATCCATCCGTCTAGCACACTCACGATGGCACCATGTCCTTTTAATAACCTTTCCCGATGAGAATTTAGAATTTTGGCAGCAGGGAGCTGAGCTCCTTGTTCACTGGCCCCGCGTCCAATCTGAGAAGATGCAGATGGCGGGAACTCTCGCTTGTGCCCATGGCTGTGATGTGGCAGAGATGGAGGTTCTCTGCTGCTTTCCAAAACCGTGCAACCTGGCTGCTTTCTTTCCAACATGGGGATTTCATCATTAAAAGATTAGCTTTGTCATATTAATTGGGTGCATGTGGGCATTTTCTAAGCATCTCGAGGACGGCAGATTACTGTGGTGAATGAAATAGCAGAATTATTGTCGGTCACAGCATCAGAGAAAACCCAAATGAGAACAAAGCCCCTGACTTCTACCCCTGTGCCTAAGATTTAAACAATTAACTGATATTAATTTCACCCGTTGAATACCTTCATAGGATATTTAGTGACCTCCCAGTATATCTTTCCTTCCATAGGGGAGGCAACACGTTACCTGAACCCCTTTGGCCCTTCTGGTTGGGCCTGTGAATTAAATGAGCGGGGCAAAGCCTACAAATCCGTTTAATGTACATTTTCTGTGACAAGAGAGTCCTTGCTAGGAAATGAAGACCCCCAAAAGTGCCACGACCCATGCTTGTACGTAAGGTTGACGAGGAGACAGTTGTGAAAAGGTAAGTGTGTGGGAAAGGAAAAGGAAACTGAGGGTGATTTTAACAAGGTCTGCTTGCGCAGAATGCTCTCAAAGTCACTTCTCTCACTGGATGATGGCAATGGCACTTTCCTTCTTGTGTGGGGAGGACATCGTCCATCTGGCTCTTTTTTATTACTGCTTCACACCTGCTTTCAGAAATATTTGAGTATCGTTTTTGCACCTGGCAGTTTTTTCTCAATGTCGAATATTTTGGGATGGCATAGTCATCTATTCTTCTCCTTAATTTCTCCTGTTACCACCTAAAGTTTTGTTTTTTAAATGTCATCCTTGAATTTAGTACTAGGTTTGTTTTTACACTATATTTTAAAAATATCTTTATGCACCTAACAGGCATGTGACTTTCTCACATGACTTACTAAGATCTTTCAAATGATGCTTTCACTGTGTCCAGTTTTCAGTTCCTCCATGCCACGATTTGCACTCATCCCTTGCAATCTTGACTTCATTCTTGAGCCCAGTTCATTTCCCTGTGTTCCATTGGTGAGAGTGTTTTTCCATGTGTTTTTGGCTGTGTGCAGGAAGATGGCCACACTTTCACAACACTTTCTCTCTGAAATCAGCTTTCCGCAGGAAAGAGGAGCAAAACCTGATCAATCCTGCTTTGCTGTCTTTTGAACTTGGCACCCCAGGCAAGGGAGATTTGTGTGTGTCCAGTGACCCTAAAGGTGCGTGTGAGGAGCTCAACACGGCCGTGAGAGGGGAAGGGCGGCTGGAGGGCGTGAAATCGAGGATCAGTAGCAGGAGAAGAACCCAACACCAAGAGCACTGGGCCTGTGTCGCTGAGCTCCTGAGGTGCCTTGTTTCACTTTAGGTGTTTTTTAGCATTTTCTGCATGGCCAGCTCACTTGGTTTCATTGGGAAGATGAGCCAGCCCAGATGTCGCATCCCTGTGTCCTGAACACTCAGATCGTAGCCAGGACTGTCGGGACAGCTAAGGAAGAAGCACGACACAACTCACGTGCTTCCTCTTGGTGGCTCCTCGTCTTAGATGGGCTGAGCATCACAGCCAGGCTGAGGTCTCCAAAGGTGTCATCTGTTACAGAGGGACATTTTCTGCTTTGCCTCTCATTCCGTTTGTTTTTCTTTACCTCACAATTCAGAGAAGTTGCCAGGGTACACATCCTCACATCTGGCTCTAATTCCTGTTATTCTGGAATATGATAATTCAGAGATATTGATTTCTCCTTCCCCCATCCATCTCGAGTTCTCTTCATGAATGACACCGCTGACTCCTAGTCATTGTCATTTATTGATTTTACTAAATGATGCTACTTTATTTAATGTATATATGCACAAATGTGTATGCAAAGTGCACAATCTTTATTACCATAAATAATGTGTGTATACCTTACACACGTGTGCATAGTATATAGACATACTTTTATCTGCACACACGCATACAGTGTAAAAATTGTGTATCTGGTAATACATTTGTTTTTATTATTTACCTAAAATCCTGTGTGTATAACTGTTGACAATTATGTGGATGATTTTACATAAAATTTAATATGCACATATCATGCAACAACCATGAAAGTTTTTGTGTGCTCGAGATTGAACCCAGGACCCGTGACTGCATGCATACCAAAATATCGTCTTGACCAATGCACGTATTTGCCAGAGCGCTTATTACCAATGTGAACAGGTTTCTTCGAGAACATTCATGTTCACATGTAGGAAAAGCAATTTTGCGTACTGATGTCACATCACGAGCACCGACAAGCTTCTTGGGTCATAATCAGATGAAGAAATGGCTCTCATTTGTCTCCTTCCCTCTGAGGTCCTCATTCCTCATGACATTCATTAGCATATTAGGGAGACCCATATGTGTGGCCAGGAAATGATTGTGGCGAGAACCCACCTGTCGCGTCGCTTGCCATAAGTCCCCGTTCCCAATAGTGTCACGCTGTCCCCATCAAAATAAACATTGCAGAGGCCCGGCCTCAGGCTGCGTGTGCCGGACACGGTTCGAGGCCTGCAGGCTGTTCCCCTTTCTGCCTTTCCCTCTGCTATCATTTGATTTCGTGCCCTAATTGTCAGTGGAACAGGGCGAAACACTGTCTACACTCGG
This sequence comes from Castor canadensis, assembly GCF_047511655.1. NCBI lineage: Eukaryota > Metazoa > Chordata > Mammalia > Rodentia > Castoridae > Castor > Castor canadensis. The sequence goes on from NC_133405.1 coordinate 139,182,299, forward strand.
GGTAAGATGAACCCCTTTCTGCTTTCACTCTGGTAAACTCATGCCTTGTGCCCTTCATAGGCACTCGCGGGGGAGAAAATCAGAGCGCTGAAACTTACAGTAAAGTTCACAGTTTCATGCTGCTGGCCTGGGGGGGGTCTTTTTGTGTGTGTGTATATCTTTTGTCTTTTGGTGCTGGGATCAAACCCAGGTCCTCATGCATGCTAAGCAAGCACCCTACCACTGACCTACACCCCAACCAGGGTTTGAACTCAGGACCTACACCTTGAGCCACTCCACCAGCCCTTTTTTGTGAAGGGTTTTTTCAAGATAGGGTCTCATGAACTATTTGCTCAGGCTGGCTTCGAACTGTGATCCTCCTGATCTCTGCCTCCTGAATAGCTGGAATTAGAGGCAGGAGCCACCAGTGCCTGGTTGTTAGTTTCTACATGTGAGAAAAAGTGTTCTGTGTCTGCCTTATTTTGCTTCACACAATGTCCATCCATTTCCGTGCACATAAAAAGATTTCATTTTTGCTGCGCTGGGAATTGAACACAGGACCCCATGGATGTTAGGCATCCCTCTACTACTTTGAGCCATGGCCCATCTTTTGTTTGTATTTTGTTTTTGAGATATGATCTCCTGACTTTACCTGGGCTGCATTCAGATTCGTGACCCTCCTACATCTTCCTCTCCAGTAGCTGGGATTACAGGTGTGAACCACCTCACTTGGCTTGGATTCCTTTCTTCTTTATGATTGACTAATACATCATTGTTTACATATAACCACATTTTTTTCACCCATTCATGTGGTACTACTCATCTTCAGCCAAGACTATCCTTACTGAAGTGTTCTGGCTAATTATTCTTTTATATTCAAATACTCTACATTCAGTGGAGTGTATGAAAATGTCATTTACCTTGAAGAGTTTTTCCTGGTTTGTCTAACTCTGCAGCCTCGAACCACTTACCATTTGCAGTGAGCCCACTCTTCTTCTTACCTGTTTGCTTCTGTTGGGTTGAATTTTATTTTATTTGAATCTATGTAAAGATATGGTGGATTCTGGAGATTTTTCTGGGAAGTTTCCATGAGACTTTTTAAGATCAGCACATATTTTCCCATTTGGGGACATTTTGTGTACAGATGGTCACAGTTTCTCAATGAGAGGGAGCAGAATGCAATAGAGGGTAAAGGAATCCCAGTTTCCCCCAGGTTGTTTCCTGTCAGACACCTGTAATGATTCCCACTGTGATGAGACCATAAGCTCATGCCTGGGCACATGGGCCTCTGTTCCCCCTTATTTGTGGGCTTGACAAAAGTGCCCCCAGATCTGTCCTTATCTTTTCTGCTTCTCTGGGTTGGCTATGACCTCACATCATCTCCTTTTGTGACTGTTTTAGTAGGGTAACTTGCATGAAGGATGCTATCTGGACCCATAATGGGAACATGCACCTGAAGCGAGGACTTTAGAGAGGGGCTTTAACACAATCTTAAAACTGGCTGACAGTGGTTCAGCAGACTTGGACATTTGTTAGTGGTGTAAGTGTTTATTGCTTTCTTATCCGCTCTAGTTTCTGCTGTAAATATTTTGAGCTGGATTGTCATTTCCTGTTTCTTCAACTGCTTTTCAATAACAATGAAAAGCAAAATCCTTCACTTTGAGGGATTTCATAAACACCTGAAGTTGGATATAATTACAAAAAAATGAAACCATTAAGCCAGCAATTAGGTTTTCTGTGGATCGGAAAATAGCATGTTTTTTATAAAGTGGAACTCAGTTAGCATAAATCTATAAACACCTAGAGAGACATTAAGCTTGCATCTTGGCTAAAGTCAATAGGACAGAGTGAAGTGATTGGCTTAGAGGCATTAAGTGTGTGGGATGAAACGGTTACGATGAGGAAAGCTGCGTTCTGTAGTCACCACGTACTGTTGGAGGAAGGGACGCAAAACTAATGCAATACACAAGAATATAAACATTGAGCGAATTTAAGTTTCTCAGAACATTTCAAAAAGCTGCAGCCTGCTGCTTTTGTGTTACAGAATTACTAAAAGATTCTGCATCCTTAAGCTGCCTTCCAGCTTTTATGTGTTCAGTGTTTTCTATGGCGTGTCACCGGGGGACGCTATCCGAGTCACAGTCCTGAGCAGTGGGTCAGGTTTGACTGACTGACATGCAGCGTTGTCATTTGACTGACTGATGTGAGCTGCTGTGCACACAGGGGGCTTTAGGTCAGGTCAGGGTATTAGATTTTCTTTCTCCTTAAACATTTATCATTTCTTTTGTGTTGGAAGGTACCAGAATTCTCCCTTCCAGTCCTTTAGGTGCTGCATCTGAGAAGTGACAAGATGATAACGAAGTGACCTTCCCCAGGTCGTACAAGTCTTGCCTCCATTGCTCACCTGGCTTCAGCAATCCCTTTGCAGTTACTGGTTTTCTCTTCTTTGACGATGCTATCCTTCTTTTAAGCCACAATTTCCAAACCCTAGGTCATGCCTTCTCGATGAGAATGTGTACTCTCCCTCTCGTGAAGGAGGTGGAGCACAAATCTGCAGCCCTCGCGTGGACCTGTGCCTGGCCCCCTTCAGCAGAGCGCAGTGCTTGGCAAAGTCAAGCCGGTGCCCAAGGCGCGCGTGAAAGGCTCTGCTCGTGCCACACACCCTACATGTGACACAGCGAGGAGGGCACTTATGTCTGTCTTCCTTGCAAAAATCATAAGCCCAGCCTAACCATGGAAAATAGCAGACAAACCTCAGTTGTGGAATATTGTCTGACAAGTGCTCTTGAAACCATCAAGGTCATAAAAACCAGGATTGCTTCCTTTGATTTCATACAAAGAAACAATCACAACTAACAGGCACCACAGAAGGCATGACTAGAATGTCATATAAAATCCTGGAATACAAAATGCCATAGGGTAAGAATAAGGACATCTGAATAAGCATAGAATTCTGCTGACCCTCACACCTCGCTATGTGCTACGATTAACGAGTAGAAAATGCTAGATACTCCAAAGAGAGCAAGCCAGGTAGTAGGGTACGGCAGTTCTCTGTACCACTGTGGGGTTTTCTGCGAATCTAAAACTCCTCTAAAATGGAATTTTATTAAAAATGATCCCCAGGAGGAGTTTGAGCATCCTGATGTATAATATCCATGAAAATACTGTGAAGGCTTCTCGAATTTGGGCCTTGCGTAACGGGTATGAAATGGGGGACTTACAGGAGGTCAGAAGTAACAAGAGTCTGTCTCGGGAGCGCCCTGAGCAAGACCTTTCTCAGTTCCTCATTGAAGAGTGCATGGGGGGCCGAGGTCCTTCTGATTGTGGCCACAAGCCCAGATGACTGCCCTGCTCACCACAGGCTGATCGTGGGCGCCAGCACATCTCGTATGAGCACAGAACGGCCCATGAGGACAGGGGTGGCACGTCTGGCACTTGGACAGGGTGTACAAAGGTAGAAAGTCAATGGAGGAATTTCAAAGGATCCTATTCCCAGAAACCAGTAAGAGATGCTCTACCAACTAAAGAGTCCAGGAGGCAGAAACGTCCAGTAAAGGTTTGGAGAAGATTTGGAGAACCGTGCAAATCAATAGCACAGCCCACGCTGGTGTGGGACCTGGGTGGACCCCTTGCTGTGTGCAAGACTGTCTGGGCTTGTCACATTAAAGGTTTCCTTCTCTCCTGAAGTTCCTGCACCATCGCTCCATCTCTTCCTTCCAATAAGGCACCCTTTAAGGGTAGTCCCTATTGCGGGCACACTGGTGTCATTGTTGACAAGGGACAAAAAGACTTCAGAGACCTGTGGTGTCAGGTTCCATTGAGGTAGTGACATTTATCTCTTCCATTCACATTTCATTCTCCATGACTTTCATTATCAGGTGGCGAGAGTGTAAATACAGTGTGTGAAAAGACTCACTCGGAGGAGCTCAGTCCTTTGCCTGGTGTGGGTCACTTTGCTGAATCTTGTCCCGATGTCATTGTTTCCTTTAGTTTCTAAATGCACAGAACGAGGAACTTCTGCATCATGGCCACCGGGTAGATTGTAAAGGGGACAAAATGGAGCAGGGACAGTGGCCTCACTTTCCCAAGGCTTGAGTTCCATTGCGGTTCCTAATGCATCATGAAGGTTCTTAAAAGGGCAGGTGGCTTTGACTCTTGTGACACAACAGATTTAAATTGGAAAGTGGTGGTGTGCACAAAGCTGGATAACATCTGAACGTCCCGAGTGAGGTTGCACCCTAGGAGAGCCAAGGGTGGGAGCTGAGCGGTTTTGGTAAACAAGGACGAGCCATCTTCAAATGTAGGCGCTTTCTCTCTCCCCAGAAGCCAAAGGAGAAAACTCAGAGGTTCCAGGTCCTCAGAATCCTGATCCCGTGATCTAAGACTCAGAAATCCACAGGAGTAGCTGTGCTCGATGTCAAAGATTTTATATCTGAGTCAGCGCAAGGTGACACAGCCAGATAGCCTACTATAACGAACATGGCTCATGCGAGATATTTGTGCACGCTACAGAATATGGTAATGACAACTAAACGCCAGTCTTTGTTCTCACGGTTAACAGTCTGGCCGGGCTCAGTTATTAAAGTAGCATTTAAAAATTGCAAAAAATTTTGTGAAAGCAAAAGGAAGACTGAGGGACGCCAAGTTCATTTACAAGCGGGAGGTGGAATGATCCGAGAATGCCTGTGAGAGGCAGTGCAGTTTCAGCTGAAGAGGAAAAGGTAACCAGTGATTCATGCTCTGTAAGAAGAGGGAAAAGCAGAGTGTCCAAAATCACTAAAGACCTGACACCTCGCTTAGCTGAGACTTCTAGCGTGCTGGTGCATCACTCAGCTTTTGCTGCAGAAGACACAATCCCACATCTAAGCATTTTAAAACCCCCTTTATTTAGCTCGTGCCTCCTTGGGTTGGATGTGTGGGCTGTGGTCAGTTTGTCCATCTCTTGGGTGCTGACTGGAGAAGTTCTTTAGGAGAACAAGGAAGCTCATCAGCACTGCATGCCAAACTGTGCAGAAATGGCCCAGTGTTACTAGTTAGTGACCAGAAGGTCCAGAATGGGCAGGTTCATAGAGGAACAGATGAGTGGCTGCCAGGGCCTGGTGGCAATGAGGAAGAGGGAGCACTTGCTGACAGTAAAGAGTTTGCCTTTGAGGTGGTGGGAATAACAGGCCTCAGTGTTATTATTGCACGGATTCCTGAGCACCTTAAAACCAGTGGATTGCATATTTGAGAGGATCAGTTGCATGCTATGTACAAAGTACACACTCACTATGCATAAAGGCCTCAGAACAGCCCCACTGCACACTATGTACTCTTTCTAAATTTTATTTTTATTGTCGTATCATGGGACATTTGCAAAAGTGCTTGCAATATGTCGCAGTTTAATTCACCCCCTCCGTCATTCTCCTTTATCCACTCTCCCCCATTGCTGGAATAGTTTCAACGGGTCTCATTTTACCATTTTCATTCATGAGTGCATAATATTCCACCATAGTCGCCCTCCTTCACCCTTTCCTTATGTCCTCCCCCCTCCCTCTGGTACTAATCCCTAGACAGGACCTGTTTTACCTTCCTGTTCTTGGTCTTTGAAAAAATACCTTTTTGGGTTTAAGATAGCTGCACAGGGAGTTTCCTTGTGACATTTCCATGTGTATATGTATTATAACCCAAAGTTGTTCATCTCCTCTATTTTTCTCCTTTCTACCTTAGTCTCTTTCTTATGGTGATTTCAACAGGTTTAAAAATTCTATATTCTTTCTTGTGTAGAAAGTTTAGCAACCATATTCACCTTCTTTACTTCCTTCTTTTGCCCTCTTCCTCTTGTTAAGGCCACCCCCTCAGCGTGACCTGCTCTTGGTTCTTGTCCTTTGCTATTTACGTCTTATATGTACTATTAAATGGAATTGATACAGACTTGTCAAAATCTATGTAAATGAACAATTTCTGAAAATCAATGGCAGATGTGGATAGCCAGCCTAAAATTGGCATACCACTCAGGGGAGGAATTGAGACAAAAGTATTGACAACAGAAAATGCAGATATGCTCACCTCCCTAGTTTTAAAGAACATGCAAGTTGAAATACAAAGAACTAGCATTTCATACCCATCCAAAGAGTACAATTTTGTCTAACAAAATCAAATATTTTCAAGAACGTGAGGACTCAGAATTCTCACCTGCTAGTGGGTGTCTAACAGAATAGCGCTTCTTTGGGAAGCAGTGTTCTAGTAAGTGCTGAAGATGAAATCGGTACTGTCCTAATGTATCAGTCAGTTACTGCTGCATAACAAATCACCTCTTACCTCAGTTCTTCTGTCTAGACTGGGGCCAGTGGACAAGAATCTTTGCAGTATGATCTCTTACGTCTAGCCCAGAAGTCTGCATTTGCTCTCGGGGTAATGGCAGAGTTTAAAGAAAGAATACATCCTAGTCTTAAAATGACGTCATCACATTTCCCTAAAAAGAATTTTTACAAAAGACAAACCATAAATAACAATGCCACTCAGTATCTAACATATGGCAACACAGGCTCCATCTCTACCTATGAGGAACAGCAAATTCTGTTCAAGATTATAGAATTGGGGCCCTTTTCCCAACCAGTGGACCCCACCCTCCGATTCTCTATTTGTGATGTAATTGCGTGCCCTGGGGCGGGGAAGTCCTCAACACGTCAGAAAACTTTCACCTCTGCTAAAGATTTAGGGAACTCAACTCCCAGGTCCTCGGTCCTGAGATGTCTCTCTCTTAAGCCATTCTAGTCACCAAAAAATGACAGAAGAATGACCTTCTTGCCATCCTGCTTGGCCAAATGTCACAAGAGAGAGGCCATTCCAAAGCCTGGTTTCTGGAAAGCCGTTTTCTTGAGGCTCCAAAAACCAAGCTTCGGATTTCTGTGTGTTCTGGGAAGAGTTAGTGTGGCCGTGTTGTTCTGACTGTGCACGATGGGGGTGAGGCAGAAGGTCAGCTCTACGGGTTCCTTCCAAATGCAGACGTGGAGCTTGTGTGAGACGCGCCCGCACTGGCTCATCCACTGACGCATGTTCCGATCGCAAAGTCATTCAGATCTGTGGTGGTGACACAGCCCGAGATGCGCATCTGATTTGAAATGTACTCCTGCTGCTTTTACCCCAGTTCGAGTCTCACCTAGCTCTTCCCCGTTGGCCTGCTGAAGCCACTGCAGCTGCAGTGGACAGACTCACGTCACCAGGTGGGGTCACCAGATGCCCCTGTGGGCTCTGAATGGGTCATATGCAGGTCTATCCCCTGCAGGGCATGTATGACAGCGCATCCAGTAGCCAGAAGATGCAGACGTCAAGCGTCCACGCGTCCAAGCTGAGGGACTGGCTCATTGCAGCTAGGCTAAGGTAGGGTTTCAGAAATGTTCCCTGCGCCCCCCCGAGTACTTCTCCAGAAGATCAAGCCCAGGTGCTCCGTGGCCAGTGGACGGACTAACTGATAGCGCCCGTCTTCCCTTACTTCCTTCACTCACCCTCATACAACGTCCCCCGTACGGAAAATGACGTGTCCAGCTAACGAGGACCCTTTCTGCATTTGCCATAAGAAGACTAAGTAGGACAGGGACTTTGCCCTCCTAAGAGAAATGAAACACTCTAAAACCAAATAAAGCAGTAAAATATTGTGACCCAGGTAACGCCTTGTGAGTGTGACACCTCCTACTGACAGCAACGGTGCAAGCACCGCACTTGCTTCTCTTACCTCTCCATGCCGGCCTCGGTGTGACCAGTGGTGTTCTTAACGACTTTATTTGAGGATTTACACATATAACTGGCAACAAATTTAACATATATTTAAAACGAACAGACAGAAAAACATTTTCCTGCCTAAACTGCTAAGAGCAACATCTGACTAGGAGGTTTTCCTTTATTTTTAATTAATTAATTTATTTATTTTATTATCATATTATTGTACTGGGAGCATATTGTGACATTTACAAATATTCTTACAATGTATCATAGTGAGTTCACCCCTCCATCATTCTCCTTTATCCCTTCTGGCCCCATTCCTGGAATAATTTCAACAGATCTCATTTTTCCATTTTCATTCATGAGTGCATAATATTCCATCATATTCACCCTGCCGCACTCTTTCCTTATGTCCTCCTTCCTCCCATTGACACCAATGCCCGAACAAGACCTGTTTTCCCTTCCTGTCTACTGTGTCTGAAAAAAAAAAAAGAAGTTTTTGTTTGTTTAAGGTAGCGACACAGAGAGTTTCCTTGTGGCATTTCCATGTATTGTAACCCAAATACTTTCATCCCCTCAGTTTCTTTCCTCTCTGCCATTTTTCTTGTGTGTCTACCTTGCTGCTTTCTCCACGGCGTCTCTTTAGTACATTTTTAATAGCTAGATAAAGCACCGTCTGTGAACATCAAAAGAACAGGTGTTTTAAAAAGGTGGATTTTCTTTAGGACTAACTCTTCAAGACATTATTTAGGAAATAGCGTTTAAATTCTATAACACAATTTTCATAATAGAATGTCATATTTGTTAGAAGTTTCTGAACATCTAATTAATAGTTCGAAGCCATTGTCCCACTCAGGTGTGAAGGAGACACTGGCAGCTCGAAATAAAGGAGTATTCCTCTGGAGTTGGGGGAAAGAGTGGATCTGAGAGGGGCGGGTGGGAGTAACGGGCCCTCTGGATTTGGGATTGGCCGTTTTTTGGCATCCACAGCCGGGTTTATTCCAGAATAAAGTCCAGTGGAGTAATATTCCCAAATCCTCTAATTCCCGTGCTTGCAAGGTCAGGGATTGCATCTGCGTTAGATAAGCAGGAGACCATGGAACTAGTTACACAGAAACACAGGAAAACGAGCAAAAGGTGAGGAGGTAAAGACTGCGGGACGAGAGAGGCAGCGTCTAAGTGTGTCTGGTCTGCTGTGCACAGTTAAGTTCAAGATGTCATCCGGGAGCTCATTGTATGAAAGTGTTTCATCTTCAGTGAACAAGTGGATTCAGAATTTGTCTGTGAAAGGCAAGGTCGTATAATCAGCAAATGACTGAAGGGACAGAATCTGGAGGAGTTCCACCTCTCCATTTTAAAATGCACTAGAGCGTGACAGTCATGAAGACTCTGCTTACCACACATAGAAATTTATGTCAGGTGGGCACTCGTGCCTCACCTCTGTAATCCTGGCTTCTTGGGAGCCTGAGATCAGGAGGATTGTGGTTCAAGGTCAGCCCAAGCAAACAGTTCTCGAGATCCCATCTCCAAAATAACCAGAGCAACAGGGACTGAAGCAGTGGCTCAAGGGGTAGAGTGCTCGCTTTGCAAGAGTGAAGCCCTGAGTTCAAGCCTCAGCCCCGCCCAAAAAAAAAAGAAAAATTTTATATCAATGGAATATAATTAGAGTTCAGAAATAAATCTTTGCATTTGCAGTCAACAGACTTTTAACAGTGTTACCACAAAAATTCAATGAGTTAAGGATAGGACTTTCAAATACAAATACATCAATTTTATGAAAAACAGGTCACACTACGGGAGGTCACTAAAGGGAGAGAGAGGGTAAAACAAGAAAGTAAAGAAGGTGAACATGGTTGATGTGCTTTCTATACAAGAATGAATATAGGATTTTTAAACCTGTTGAAATCCCCATAAGAAGGGGACTAAGGTAGGAAGGAGAAAAATGGAGGGGATGAACCAATTCGTGTTATAAAACATGTAGACATGGAAATGTCACAAAGAAACAGCCTGTGTTACACAAACAAAGATGTCATTTTTTTACAATAATGGAAACAGGAAGGCAAAGCAGGTCTTGTCTGGGAATTGGTCCCAGTGTGAGGGGAAAGGATATAAGGAAAGGGTGTAGGAGGGTGAATATGGTGGAATACTATGCACTTATGTTTGCATATGGAAAAATGAGACCTGTTGAAACTGTTCCAGGAATGGGGGAGGAGAATGACAGAGGAGTGAATTCAAGTGTGAGATATGGTAAGAACTTTGGTAAATGTCACAGTGTTCCCCCAGCACAACAATTGTATGGTAATAATAAAAAAGGAATTAAAAAAATCATTAAAAAAATAGAACTTTTGATAAATTGAGCTGAGAAATTGGACATCCATATGCAAAGAGATGCATTATAAACTTTTTATCACACCCAAAAATTAGCTGCAAGAATTACAAGAAGTGAAGGGCATTCACTTTTTAGAAGACAAAGCATCTTACAGGAAAGCCATTAGGGCCTTGGGTGAAGCAGGGTTTTCTAGATATGACTGACAAACACGATACTTAATAGAAAACAAGTGACATGTTAGACCTCATCAAACTTAAAAAAACTTGTGCACTTCACTGGGCATGGTGGCTCATGCATGTAAACCCAGCATTCCAGTGGCCAAGGAGTTTTCTGAGTTTAGTGAGTTTGAGACCAGCCTGGAGTACTTGTAAGACCCTGTCTCAAAATAGAAACAAAAGGAAAATAAATGGTAGCTCTCTGAAAGAAAATCGACAAGTCACAGACTGAGAGAGAAGATTTTCCAAAAATATTTCTGAGAAAAAGACTTATTTGAGCAGGACACAATGGCTCAGATCTGTAACCCCACCTGGAGGATCACTGTTCAAGGCCAGCCTGAACAAAAAGTGAGCAGGACCCCATCTCAACCAGTAAGTTGGTCATGGTGGTGCACACCTGCCGTCCCAGCTATGCAGGAAACCATAGGTGGGAGGATCCCAGTCCAAGGAGGGCCCCAGGCAAAAATGGGAGACCCTCTAGAGGCGCTGGCAGTCATGGCTCAAGTGACAGAACACCTGCTTAGAAAACACGAGGACTTGACTTTGAACCCCAGTTTAAAGAAGAACAAAAAGGGGACTTTTATTTGAAAACTATGAAGAATCCCTAGAATGCAATAATAAAAACTAAAAACCCAGTTTTCTCTCTGTGGACAAAATATGTGAGCAGATGATCCCAGCAGAGAAAGTAGCACAGGCAAAGGTTTTTGGTGTCATTATTCACTAGCTAAATGCAAACTAAGACCAAAAGGACGCCCACTCTCATGCCTGTTAGGGCAGCTGTGACCAAGAAGGCCTGACTCAGCGCTGACCAGGGACCCTCTGCACCGCCATGGGAAGGTCAAGAGAGGCAGCTAACTTGGGAATCTGTGAGCTGTTCCTTTGCACTTTACATGCATGCTTCCACATGTGACATCAGTGTCCCCAGAGCAGCGTGAGTCATAGCAACCAGCACAGCACCTGGTGCCATGCACAGAGGGACAGGCGGGCACAAGAGACAGCAGCAAAGGACTTGGGAACATGGTGCGAGGTACGGGAGCCCTTGGCCCTAGGAAGTGCTCGCATTTGCTCCACCAGCACTGAGCAGGGAAATGGTGCCACTCCTGTCGTAGGTCTCTGATATTTGGAGCATGTCTTGGGGTGGGCTTCCCTCCCACAACCCTTTACTCACAACAGGAACGTGCATGGAAAGACAGCACGTGGGGCAGGTTCGGGGAAAGTCAACCCCACGAGGGGACACTTCTCCCCGTCCCCCGAGTGCTCTCTGGAAGACTGCTGGAAGGAAAGTTCCATGGCACCCCGGTGGGAAAGAAGCAGTCAAACATGAGGACACTGTGCCCAGCCCTTGTGACATCTCTTGGTGACACGTCTACTTTGTCTGACATCTCTGCATGTGAAATAGCAGCATAGCTCAGAGTCTTGTTCTGGGAATTAGTTGTGGCACTTTCCAGGAGGGAGGCTTTGCTTCCTAAGAGGGACAAAGGCCTGTGCACCATTCCTGCAGCCTCTTGGGAACACAGCTGAAGAGCAGTGCAGCCCAGGAGCTCCTGACCAGCTTTTAGTGCTTAGTCCTCACTCAAGCAACAGAAAAGACGGTCACTCTAACTTGGTGGCCTTTTGTTTCCCGAGGTCTTTGCAGACATTTAAGTGCGCCTGGGTCTTAGGCGTGGATGGATGTGTAGCGCAAGCTAAAGTGACTGTGAAGTCACATGGGCACGTCTGAGGCATGGCAGACGAGTGTGTTGCAGAGGAGGATTTTCCGGTTTTGCTCTGCACTGGTCCCTCGCCTGTCCCAGCTGTACTTTCTGTTCGGTTTCCGAGCGCAGGACGGTTAAGGCATTAAAGGGACCTCGCTCTAGCTCGGTGGTCAGTGTCGCTTAAACCTGTGTCCAGAGGCCGTTGACACACATGCGACCTACAGTGTTCAACTCTCGTTTCACGTGGGAAAATACACGAAGCTCTCAGGATTTACGTAGCAGTGAATGCTTGGCGAGGCAAATCTTGTGAGGCACAGAATTCTCACCTTCACCTGCTCCACAAGAAGCCAAAACCCATCACCGACTGACAAAGTCACTTGTTGCTACTTGCGTGTGTACTCACTGGATGCATTTGAATTTTTTGCAATCAGTCATTTGAGTTATTACTCACAATCATTAATTAATAATTCAAGCAAAATTAAGTGCGTTAGCTTCATCTACCTTGAAAGTGTAAAAGGCACATTGGGTACCACAGACTTCTCTGCAAGGCTTTAGGGTACCTCATTTCATTTTGCCTACCTTGAAATTCCTATGCAGAACTTAATTTGAAGCGAACAAGGTAGGTGACTTTATGATTTTAAAAAAAATTTCCAGTAGCAGTACCTTTCAAATAATATTGATAAGGTAGGGAAAGTGACTGCAGTGTTTCGTCTTGCTTGAAATAGCTATTGCAAGAGTGGGATTTGAGGGGAGAAAGTGGAAACATGTCACAGAGAAGGTGAATCTTTTCAAGTTAAGTAAAGACGTTTCTGATTTTTTAAGTTCTTAATGCATGCTTCTGATGTCAATTCTGTGATATTTTGATTAAAGTCTTTCTATGCTGATTGCTCTAATGTGTTGCTACTTACATTGTGAAATTTTCCTACCACAAATAAATCATCGGTGACATTTGAAATTTGATTTAGATTGTGACATTACAGTTACAGAACTATTGAATACTTGGTATGCATTTCTTTTAAGAATGGGGAAAATCTCTTTTCTAGTAATTTAATTGTTTCTTTTTTTTTTTTAAAAACTCACTTTAGCACTTTTTGGTTTTGCAGTAGTATCATTTTAACCCCCAAACTGCATTTTCGCAGGCCAGCTAATATTTTTGCGTGTAATATTTTGAATTTGTTCTTCACATCTTTATGTTCAAGCATTTTGCATTGCCTGTTTCATTTTTTTGAAGTCCAAATGTAACAGATCTCAACTTTTTGTGTTACATTCTTTTTTTTTTCTTTTACTGGGTAGGTTCTCTCTCTTTTGTGAATTTTTGGCAAACTTGCTGTTTTTGAATTCTCTTTTTTCCCTTTATTTTCCTCCTCAATATGACCTCAGGAGCCAACACAAAGAAAATCGCAGATGATATAAGCAGTAATGACCGTGGTGACGATGAAGGTATTTTTTGTTTTTTTCAAAGCTCAACCCTGGTGCATGATTTTATATCTGTCTATCTCTCTGTACACTTTTTTCATCTCAGTCTGCTTTTCCTCCCCGTATTGAAAACAGTACACTTGAGTGTGCCTCTTTCTTTATTTTCTTCTTGTATGGGAACCACTGTCATTTTTATTCCCAGTTACCATATAGATGACTGGAAATCACTGTGAAAAGAAGCGTAAGCCTTGCTTCTTGTCACAACATAAGTATTCTTATTTACAAACGAATGTTATTTACAAACAAATACATGTTTTTTTTTTTTTGGCTTGGTCACAAGAAGAGAACATGAATTTTCAAAGCATGCATGTACACGTTCTTTGCTTTCTTCCAAATGTTATTTTGTAAATGAATATCATTTTTTTGAACTTTGGTCTTTTTAATTCTTTCCATGCACTACAACACTGTGACCTCTCATGACCAGATCTGGGGGCATTGGCTTTAGGGTTTCTGCTTTGGTTGGTTTTTGTTTGGTTTTGATTTGCAGACCTATCAACTCCAAGATAGGTCCCACAGAATCTGCTCACAGTCAAGTACACTAAAAAGTGTTTGCATGGGATGTTATTCCTTTGGGAACTGCCCTTAGTTTAAAGAAAGAAAACATATCGCAAAAGACAGTGCGGGTGAGGGTTGAAGAAACGTCACAGAGCGCCATGTCCACCGTTCTTTTCACGCCACAGCCACCTCCACCCATTTAGTTTGTATTAAATCTTCCCAAATGGTCTGTGGCCATAGACCCTATAAGCTGCCCAGCTGCCTTGCCGGTGATCCCCCTGAACAGCTGCCGCCCCATGGGTGTTCACAAACTGAACAAATGTGAATCTTCCCCTCGGATGCAGCCCTGCCTGCCTTTTCAGTACCTTTCCTCTTGCCAATGGCGACATGTTGGCAGGACGTCCTGCAAGGCAGCAACTGTGGCTAAAATGCACCCGAACTTCATTGGTGTGCTTTCCCACGTTCCAGTGAAGGCAGCATCAGGTTCTGGCTTCCTCCAGTTTGAATGAAACTGGGCCTGTGCTCCAGGCAAGCAGGCGACATTCATCCCTTTTCCAAGGCCATGTCTTCCGGGCAGCCTCTCACCTTCCCTGCTCCCTGCTTTTCACAAGTTAGCAGCCAGCAGCCCGGCTCGGTGAGGGCAGAGAAAGAGCAGATCGGGACCAGGCGAGGCTCCCCAGCACGCCGTGCAGGGTGTAGACCCTTCTTAAGGACAATGACACTGACTCAAATCCGTGCGTGGCCTTTGCCGTCACTGAGCACCACCTAGGCAGAGTGGCTTTTTACTGTGTGGCTTCCTTGCCTTTCTCAGATATCCATGAGCAGAGCAGCAGGAAGCCAGTCATGGTGTACATCCACGGCGGCTCCTACATGGAAGGGACCGGCAACATGATCGATGGCAGCATTTTGGCAAGCTATGGCAACGTCATCGTCATCACCGTCAACTACCGCCTGGGCATTCTAGGTAAGTGGCCGCGCCTGCAAATGACGGTCGCCCGCTTCCTGTCCTGATGGCAGCCTGGGGACAGCCCTCCCTTCCAATGCAAGCGTGGTCCCGTCAGCCCGCGCCGTCATTTTCTGACTGTTCAGGCAGAGCCTCCCCAGACCAACTCACGCTAAAGCCATAGAGGCAATGGGTCACGAAGGGTGAGTAAGCGGACACATGGGGCACAGATCTGCCTCCTGAGCACGCGTTGGCTGTCCACGAGAACAGCCACTCACGACAGCATTTCTCCCAGCCGTGGACTTGTGCGTGTCACCTTTTGTCTGTAAGAACACAGACAAAAAACCACGCCCTGGTTACACACGCACGTTGGCCGGTGAACACATCCTGAGTGGTCCCCTTACTCAATCTGAACCCAGCCAGTGTCACTTAGTACACAGGGACATCCCCAGATGCATGGACATTCCAGTTGAGCTCTGCAGGATTTTGGGTTTTCATTCGTTTCTCACATGTTGGAGGTCGTTAGACTAAGAAAAGGCACAGGAGTGTTGGGAAGAGGCAGAGGAAGCCGTCCCTCAGCCCACCCTCAGCCATCTGTGTGGTACAGACACCAGCCATAGGTTCAAGTAGACAAAAGAACCGGTGGCAGGGGACAGAGGTGGGCATAAACAGTCCCAGCCACAGGTGTGACCTGGTTGGCCATTATCTCACTCTGAGGGTCCCCAGAGGGTTCCAGAGAAGATGTCATAGCTGTCATCACTCGAGGGGACAATCTGGTTCCCTGAGAGCATTGCACTGGCTCCAGGGTGAGCAGCATAATTACAGGTCATTGTCCTCATTTGTGGGGTGTCTGTCCTACAAGTCGCCACTGTTCTTTATGGGAAGTTTCAGTCCCTTGTTTTATACGATGTTATCAATTCAGTCCTTTCTGGAATCCAAGGTGATTGCAAACTGACTGCAGAGTGAGAGCAAAGAGAGATTCAAGATGGCGGCAGGGATGCCAAGCTTCTCCTGTGTTTAGTTAATTTGAGGGCCCAAGTAGGGAGTCAGTGCTTTCAGCAAAAGCAGTTTGAGCACCTCTCACAAGTTTAGGTCATTTTTTTTCAATCTTCAAAGAATGTTTCAGTGTCACACAGACTTTTAAAGTAGAGGGTGTCTCATGGTAAAACCGTCCTTTGAAATCCTTGGAGAATTCGTTCTGGGATCCCTCAAGAGACACTGAAATCTGGGAGCGTTCACCCCCTTACATTTAGTGGTATATATGCGTGGAGATCCAATGAACAGCCTACTGTATGATTGCCATCATCCTTGGATGACTTACAATGCTTAACTGTGATGGAAATCCTGTGCAAAAAGTTTCCTACCATTAATGACAAGAAAAAAGATGCCTGCCTGTATGTGTCCGGTGTAGATGTGTGCATCACAGACCAAATTACAAACCACACATTGCTAAAATTGTATCATTTTGCAATCCGTGAATGGGTGCATTTATAAAAACACAACCTGAGGTTAAGGATGCCAAGCTTCTCCGGTTTTTAGTTTATTCGTGAACCCAGGAAGGAGTCAGTGCCTTTCAGCAAAAGCAGTTTGAGTGTCTCTTACAGTTAGGCAAAAAAAAAATTGGGGGGTTGGCTTGCTGCTAGGGGTAGCTGAGGGAGATAAGTGGCAATTAAGTCAGTCAGTTGCTCAAGTGACCCTTGCTTCCCCCTCCCCAGTTACAATGGCCTCAGGCGGGTTTCTATGATTCTCTGGGGTCAGGTGTGATTTTCTGGTAAGTGGTAGGGTGTTTGTAGTAGGCTGCCTATGACGGGGAGGGTATGGTCCCAGCATGGCTGTCCCTATGTTCACCCTAACAAGGATGAACCTTGTTGCCTATTTGTGAATGATATCCCCATGTCAATGTAAAGGCAAAAAAAAAAGAAAAAAATTCTTTTCAAGGCAAAAACCAGTGCACTAAAATGGTGCAGAAAAGAGAGTTCTTAACAACTTTGCCATGAGAGTGGGACATGTATGTTGCAGCGTCGTTATGATGCAATGTAAAACGTGAAATGAAGCAGACTGATGGAGCTTCCCCAGCAAGACGTGGCCAGACAGGTTTTGCTTAAGTAGGTGATTTTGCCCGAGTTAATTTCCCACTGGATGATGTCATTTCATGGGGAGTGGCTTCTTCTTTCCTATGGGAAAACAGACTACCCGAGACCCTAAGAGCTACTTTCAGCAGAAAAGCGTCCCTAGCCTGGAAATGCAAATCACCCACACACACTAACCCTAACCGTGTGGTGCTTTTTGAAGTCAGGGACTCCTCATTGCAGGTTGGATTTTGCATTAAAGAATGTGAATAACCAAAACTGACTTCCTGTCAAGAACTGCATTATTTCCTTCCTTCCTTCTTTCCTTCCTTCCCTCCTTCCTTCTTTCCTTCCTTCCTTCCTTTCTTCCTTCTTTCCTTCCTTCCCTCCTTTCTTCTTTCCTTCCTTGCTTCTTTCCTTCTGCTTTCTCTCTCACTCTTTGTTTTTTTACAGGTTTCTCTGAGCCCAGCTTTGTGACATAATTTCGGTGAACTTTTTGCACGTTTTTAGGGTATTTTTCAAAGGGTTTTTGGCTAGTTGTTTTGGGAACTATTGCTTGACACAGGAAGTTGTGTTTGTTGATGCTTTACAAAAGGTCCATTCTGACAGAGGTGGGAAGAGGAAACTCCGCAAGGTCAGTGCCCGTGGACTTTTCAAAGAGCCTAGTGTGCTTCGGTGTGTGTAATGCAGCCACACTATGGAGGTGCTTTGGGGGAGGAGGAGGGGGAGGGCAGAGCGAATGTGGCCCTAGGATTGAGGAAGGTCTCACTTGCGAAAATGTTCTTTCTGTGGCATGCAAACTGGACTGATGTCACTTGAAGGTTGCATTTCAAAGGACATTGATCTGCTCCCTAATGGAGTGCACCTGCACTGTCATTTCTTAAAGGTCTGGCCAGTCTCGGTCAAGGGCAGCCTAGGCAAAGGAGCATGGGAACGGCCCACAACTTATTTTAAGAGAAGAGGGGAAAAGGAAAAAATGTAAACAGTGTGCATCTTACCTTTTGCTACTGAGGGTTTAAAAGCGACCCTGCAACAGAGCTGCCACAGTGGTGGCTGCATCTGAAGGGCCTTTTAGCATCTCTGAGGCCATCTATTTGCATTCCGCGGATGGCTGAGCTTCTGGGAAGCGCCAAGCGCCACACAGAGCCCTTTTGTTGCTGCACTGACGTGTGCCAGCTTCCCTGTTATTTGCTGGAGACAGGGACTTTGAAAGTGAGACCGAGTTTGTCTTCATCTCGGATTTTCGGCTTTATCATCGCCTGGTAGACACCTTCGGGAGGCATTTTATGCTGCTTTCCTTGCAGGAAAACACTGTCAGACCTTTGGCGTTCAGACATGGCAGGTGATGACCAAATTAAACAGCACCAGCTCGGGGGTGGCCTGGCGTGTCAGGGTGCACAGGCCCTGGGTTTTTTCCTCACCACCGAAACAAACAAATGAATGAGCAGATGAACACATTAAATACACAAATACACCACATGCCACACACCGTGATGACCATTTCAGTGGCCGTTCTTGGTAGGAATGGATGTGTTTCTAGCAAAAGGTCGAAGTAGTTTTTCTTGTAAGAAACGTAAGAGTAAAAAAACCCATGAGTGTTTATTTCCCTATCTGAGGAACGTAAAAAGAATAATACCGTTCCAGATTATTCTGATGTTCATGGAATAGCAAGTGTTGCTTTCTTCCCGAAAAGAGAGGGTCAAACAGAGGGGTTAAGCTAGTTTGTGGAAGTAGGACCCGGGAAGTGGAAAGCAAATAGATTTCAGAGGACACATATGACAAGGGTCCTCTCTGCCTCCATGCTCGTGGGCCACAGCGAGAAAGTCCGCTCACCCCTGAGTCTCTCCTTAAGTCGCGAGTGGTTACTGCTAGGGCACAGCTCAGATGCGCCCAACACCACATGCAGCTCCACACGTTGGTCATACAGGTGACACTGTGACACTTCCTTATGTGTTTACGATACATCTTGGTTAGATCTACCCCTCCACCATTCCCCCTCTTCCCCCTCCCCCTTCTGAGAACAATTTCAGCAGGTGTCATTCTTCTGTTTGCACATATAAATGGAAATACATTCACCATGTCCACCTCTTTCACCCTTTCCTTATGTCTCCCCCCACACTGGTGCCCACCTTGGAAAAGACTTCTTTTATCCTCCTGTCCTGCATTTTTTAAAAATGTGCATATTGGTAGACCAAGGGGGTTTGTTTTGCTGTGACATTTCAGACATGTGTATATCGTGCTTTAATCAGATCGTCCCCCCATTACTTACTTTCTCTGATACCAAGCTCCCCCCGTTATTTAACAGCTTACAGTGCATTTCATTGTGTTATATTCATGTAAGTCTCAACATTTCTCATCTCTAACGTTGCCTTTTCCTTCCCATCTCCTAAGTCCCCTCAGACACGCCCCGAATACAATCTTGTTCTCTCACTAATATATATATATTTATAAATGTATGGATGGTCATACACGCATTTACATGTACATCTAACCTCTAAGTCTCTACATAGGAGGGAAATCATGGGACCTTTGACCTTAAAAGGCAGGATTAAAGAGACCTGATGAGTTCACGTAGGTAAAGTTTCTCAGACCACGAGTGGTGACCAGTAATGCAAACGCACCTTGTAATTTAGGTCATTGTTGCTGTCATTGGATGTCACAGTAAGCCTGCTGTCCAACCACAGTTATAACTGTGAGTGGCCCGGTAAGTAGCTGCTAATTTCCATCACAGGTCGTCATCAACGCTGGGCCACCTTCATTAAAAACTAATCGTGAGGCACTGAAGATAGTCAGCAAATCAGTTCATCCTGATTGCTTTTGAAGTGTGATGAGTTTATCCCACGAGTGCCAGGGTGTCTCCGAGAGTCCCTGGCATGCTCTGGATGAGTTGGGACCATCCCAGCCAAATCGGTGTGTTAGGTTTAGAACTGTGGGTGGTTAAGATTAAAGTACTGTTTCTTTAAAGAAGTGCCCGTCTATAAACATCATTTCTTTTCGATCTGTCACCACCTTTGTCATTAGGAAAGCATTTACCCAGAGCTTTGCAGCTCTGGACATTCACAACACTCCTGGAGTTAGCCATTGGGAGAGTGCGTGGGGTGCAACGCCTCGCCCAGACGTGCGGGCTGGCAGGTTTGCCTTCCCCATTCACCTCTCAGCACCAATATGGGTCATTTACTCCCAACACAAGTACATGCTGAACTTGCTGATACCCACGCAGGGCAGAAGCCCAATGTGGGGATTCCGGTAGGATATCGGATCCCGTCTCCGCTCCTTCAGATAACCCAGTGCCCTGGCAGCTCTGTTTCTGTTCTTGATGACGACACAATGACCTCTGCAAAGGAGAAACACCTCAAGCTTATGTGTTCATGGTGTTCACCATCCACCCCCAGCCCAAGTAACTGCTTGCCAATTGTCGCACACACACACATTTTCAGTGCGTCCATTGCTTTATTCTACCTCCACTCAAACACTCTCTCCAGTTTCGCTCATGGGCTGTGATTGCCTTTTGTTTTTTTTTTTTTTAAAGCAATGCATATTTTCTTTTATTGTTGTGCATGCATATATAATTATAATTTATAAATCCTATAATAATTATAAAATAGATAATTATAATTTATAATTATGCACATATATATAAGAAAGGCCTGAGGGCATAGCTTAAGTAATAGAACATTTGCCTAGCAAGCATGAGGTCCTGGGTTCAATCCCCAGTATTGCAGAAAAAAGTGTATATACATAAAGTATACATATATTACATACATAATATGTATGATGTAATAATTTTCTCTCTCAATTGCCTTTTGTGCTGTCGTATGATTTGGTGTCTGATGCCTGCTGAAATTGACTGTTGTTTGGGGACAGTCTAACTGTACCATTTTGCACCAATTTACCGAGTGCCTGCAGGGTGTCTGGCAATACGATATTGAGATAC
This sequence comes from Castor canadensis, assembly GCF_047511655.1. Lineage (NCBI taxonomy): Eukaryota > Metazoa > Chordata > Mammalia > Rodentia > Castoridae > Castor > Castor canadensis. The sequence continues at coordinate 139,203,134 of NC_133405.1, forward strand.
TAACACACTTAATCCTCCTAAACCCAGTTGGAGGAATAAACCTGATCTTACCTCGAGGAAATGAAGGCTAGGCCGTATGGGGATGTCCTTCTGATAAAACAAACCTTATAAGGATTAGAGGTCAAGTGAGAACTCAGGTCATTTTTCTTTTTTTTCTTTTTACTGCACTGGGATTGGAACTCAGGGTCTCACACTTGCTAAGCAGGGGCTCTCACCACTTCAGCCACTCCACCAGCCTTCTTTTTGATTGTTTCCTACCTGTTCCCAACCCCACACACCCACCCCCTCACCCCCATGCCAAATAGGGTCTTGGGAACTTTTTGCCAGGGGCTGGCTTTGCCTCCTGTGTAGCTAGGATTAGAACTCAGGTATAAATGAAGCTGAATTTTTCAGCCTTGTCACTCACTTACGCTGCAGCAGTGTTTATGAATTTCAAGCATGAATTGTGAAACAGTGAGTTAGGGAGCTAAATATCAGTTTGACTTCAGCTTTAAACCTTTGGGTGTAATTATGTTACACCACAAAAACATCAGATGCTTTTACTGGTGACCCAAGTACAAAATGGTGATGAGATGCTTACAGCGTATTCTTATGGTCCTCAAAGTGACTCCCTGCTTGTTCACTTCCATCAAAACAACTGATGGAGCTGAGTGTAGTAGTGCACAGCTGTAATCCCAGTACTCTGAAGCAGGAGGATTCAGAGTTTGAGGCCAGCCTGTGTTATGCAAGGAGACGCTAGCTCAGAAAACAAAAACAACAGCTAAACGGCGACATTATGGTTCACTATGGATGTTGACGGCACCCAGAACCCCACCAGTAATGGTTATCACATTAAAGCTTTGCAGTGTCTCAGAATTAACTTTATTAGCTGGTTGGGTGTCATAATGACCACTTGCTATTGCATCGCGTGCGTGCTGTCTCGTCACCCATGAGTTTTGATCAATGGGCTAACCGATCCGCTGACTGCATGTGGGTTTCTCACCTGATAGCTACTTTATGGTTTTAAGACATGCTCCCTACAAGTCTATATGTAACTGACTTTTTGTGGAATTATTCAAAAGTCATGCTGCATGCCGCTGGCTCCGCACCATCCCCAAATTAACCAGAGCAAAACGAACTGCAGCCATGGCTCACCTGCTGGGCAAGACCGAAGCCCTGAATTCAAACCCGAGCGCCACCAAAATAACCTCAAAGACCTAGTAGCTCTCCTGGAAGCTTTCCTCCCAGGGAAGGTTGTCTAACGGCGTCTGGAAGTTAATTCTCTTTAAGGGCATTAATGTCATAATCTCGCTTAGCTGCTTTCGCGACGGAACTGAATAGAAGACAGAAATGGTGTGACATAAAGACAGTCAAGGGTCACGGCAGAGAATCTGAAGTACAGATTCAAATGCTTTGAGCTGTACGTGCAGAGGCCGTAGCCACGCCAGTGCTGCTGTCCTCTGCAGAGTCTTGGTCTCTGCACGAAATGAGCCATAGGTGGTTTTGAAGCACCCTGTGACAGCCGGCCAGAGTCACCCATCCCACCATTGTGCGTACGGTAGGTTAGTGGCCCACGTAAGATGTCGTCGGATAAACTGTACCTGCAAGGGAGTGAGGGAAATGACAAGTGTGCTCCTTCCGAGAGTTGCGATCTGAATTGCATGGGTGCGTTTGTGTGTCACTGCTTTTACACATGGAGAACGCTTGACGCACCGCTGCCACAACGCAGTCATCTCTGGGTGGCTGCATCTGTGCTTCCTTCCCCCACCACATGAGAATTACAGGTACAGCTACTGCCATTGCCTGTTTTATCCCCGCCCCCTTTATTTAATGTCTTATGAAGGGTTTCTTGTAAATTACCAAAGAAACATCGCGTATATGAAGTGACAAGTTCATAAACATAGATATAGATTTCTAGAAATATATAAATTTCTAGAAATATGCACATGAAAAAATCGGTTTGTCTTTGAGGATCTCTGTCTTCCTTTCTTTTTTTGGAAGCACTGGAGTTTGAACTCAGGGCCGTGCACTGGCTAGACAGGTGCTCTACCCCTTGAACCACATCCCAGCCCATCTCAATGTCTTGATGCTGACCAGGCTCCTGACTTCTTCACAATCCCTCTCTTGCTCTAAAAGTGTCTCAGATATCTCCTGATTTCAGTGTTGTCCTTGGGCTACTTTGACAGGAAATGTTTCCTTTCTCATCTGAAAACCAGAGCGTACATTTCTCAGTTGAAAGCACAAAACCCTCTAAATTTTAACAGGCAGAGAGGAAAGTGAAGCATTTGGTGGGAAAGTAGAGGCAGGAAAGAATGGGAGAGAGGTGAGAACTTCAGATCCCTAGAGGACATGAATGGTGTGGCGAATGGCAGCAGACAACAGAAGGCGGGGGGGAAGAAATTAGACCCTGTGGGAGGAGGCAAAGGTTATCAGCCAGCCTGGGAGCCCCGGAATCTGCCGGTTTATGGTTGCAAGGATTTCTTCTGAGGTTCTCTAAGGTGTGCTGGGAGCCTCAGTTCTCTGACTTGTAGACAAAACATTAAAAGAAAGGTCACTTTGTGGAAAGGAGGAGCTAAAGGACATTTTCTTTAAAAAACCACAAAATAAAGCATAACAATCTGCTGCCTTTCTTCATCTTCTGTGCCAGTGGGTCTTGTGCATTTGCACTGTGACTGTGCCATTGATGCTACAGTAGGTGTGGGCATCTGCCAGTGTGGACAGAGCAGGGTCACGCTTTGCACGCAGAAGCATTTGCACTTTCCTCTTGTGCCTCCTGGTGGCTCTATGCAATACTGCCTTGCTTGGATTTACTGAATATGGAAGGGTCAGGGTTGGGAAATTTGGGGCTCTGTCTCTTGACCTCAGAGGTGAATGGAAGCAGAAACAGGAACCACTGCCGGGAAATAAGAATGTCTTGTGAGGAGCCCCATTTATGTAAGTCCATAGGCATCCTGGCAGAGGCCACCGGTCCTCAGCGACTCCACACCAAATGGGAAGAAGCAGTATTTAGGTATACGCGGGTGTGGGGCGCAAAAATGAGGGGATGGTAGAGAGAAGATAGAAAAATGTGATCGTTCCCCTTCTTCCCCTCCTCCTTCCTTCCTTCCTTCACGAATGAAATCGTAGTAACGATCATTTACAGCAGGATATTTTGAAAAATGCACGTGTTGTCACATGGCTAAGCTGAGCTAATTGTCAGTGCACATATTTACTATTTTCCTGTGCTGTGTTTCAAGCACACACAGCCTTGTGTTGTCAACAGGTTGTCCAATACATGTCTTAAACTTATTCCTATTCTCTGGAACACTGCATTCCTTGAGCATCATCTTGTAGGATCTGCAGTCTGTCAACCCTTGTTGTCACCATTGTACTCTCCGCTTCCATGAGATCAGCTGTCTCAGATTTCACTTTGTTTAATGATCCATGCTACTGCAAATGACAGGGTCTGTCCACTTTATGACTGCATAATAACATTTCATTCTGTATACAGGCCTCATTTTCTGTATCCTTCCATGGATAGTTCCAAATCTTGCCTCTTGTGAGCAATGCTGCAAGGAACAGGCATGTGCTTTCTGTGGCAATGCTAACGTGCAAACAGTGTCTGTGGGTGTTCATGATAGACACCGCCCTCTCTCTCTGCAGAGTAGTTGCTTCATTTTGCATCTCAGGTATTGGAGGCAAGGCTGATCATTTTTATCTGGTGAAGATGAAAGTGTGTCTGCCTCCCTGGGGACAAAAGGATGTGAGTGTCACTGCAAATGAAACGAAGGGCACCATGGGGTGTTTTGTAGCTTAAGAAGAAGTGAAATTGAGAGACGAAGTACACCGGCTTGATTAGAGAGGGCTGGCACGAAGGTTGTGGCAATAATTAGCCAGTGGAAAGCCCTGAAAGGTAAACACCTAGTGCTTCACATAGACCCCGTTTAGCTGTCCCATGTACATTCGAGGAAACGACTTCTTTTGAGATAGGTTGTGGAAAATGTCTGAAAGGCAGTGGAAGTGGGAAGTGTACAAATTACTGAGGCTGAGTGACAACCCAGGCTACAGAAATTCTGCCCTGCAGGTAATTTTCCTTTTCTTTCTGCTTCCGTGAAAACCTGTCATTGTTGTGCAATTGTACGGGGAGCCCGAGCAAGTGCGTGTGCACACGCGTCATTGCAGTGTTCCCAGAGGAGACGGCTGTCATTTAGCATAATGCTCCTGGTTTTGCTCAGTCACTCGTCAATAGGTCCGTAGCTTTTGGAAAACGAACCCTAGAGGGTTCTCAGAGAACTTTTGGGGGAAAATTATAAGCAGAATCTGGTGCCTTTGCAAGAAGGCAGTGCAGAGCGAAGAGGTGGAGCACGGTGGCTTCAAGAGGCAGGTCACGGGGTTGGGTATTTAGCTCATTGGAAGATCGCTTGCCTGGCAAGTGGCAAGGCCCTGAGTTCGGTCCCCAGCACCGAAAAAAAAAAAAAAAGAGGCAGGTCACTGGAGATGTGCCAGCTCCTGTCCCTCTGACACCAGCTATCTGATTACCACGTTCACGTTCGTCCACATGACGTTCTGTCCAAACACAGGCCCGGGCTCAATGGAGCCAAGTGACCGTGGGCTGTAACCCCTCAAATTGTGAGCCAAACAAAATCCTTCCTTCCCGTCTTTTGCTCACAGTGACGGAACACCCTGGACACGCCACGCACAACTCGGCCAACTGCTCTTATTTAAAAAACTTCCGAACCTCTGGGATTTTCCACTCATTGCTGTGCCCCCCTGTCTTCTGACCGCGAAGGTGCGCAGTCGGTTAGAAACAGCAAAGTCTGCCCCATGTTCTTTGTGAGCACTCTGCGTTTCTTATTGTTACGAAAGGAGAGCCTGGTGCACATCACCTGCGCCCCTCTTACCACGGGGCTCCTTTTATGCCCTTTTGCTTGTGCCGTGCCTGTTTCTTCCCTCCACGTAGCTGGTTCGGCACCCTTTCAATCCTATTTCATGAAAACTGATCTCTTGAGGACTCCTGATAGAGATGAGCCTTTTTCTCTGACGCCTAAATTCCTCTAATGGTCTTTAGTGTTCTCTATCTGTCTTAATCTTCCTGTGACCCTTGACGCGGAAATGGCCCCTGGGATTTATGTTTAGCTCTATACACTGTCTGTATACTTTACTTTAAATATCCAGTAGCCACTTAGTTTTGTTTCTTTTTTATTTCTTGTTTGGGTAGTACTGGGATTTGAAGTGAGAGCCAGGCTGGCTTCAAACCGCGATCCTCCTGATCTTTGCCTCCTGAGTAGCTAGGATTACAGGCGTGAGCCCCAGCGCCCAGCTCTGGGTGTCTTTTAAAGACACATCTAGCAGGTTATGCTGATGGATTGGGGTGGCTGACGGATTGGAGTGTCTGCTGGCAGCATACTTTGGGAACATCAAGAAATTTAGATCATGTCTTGAGAATGGTACCATCATTGGGCATGCTACATTTTAACAGGTTGCTGTTGCTATTTATCAAGACGACATAGAAAGCAGGCCAATAGGTGTGAGTTGGGGTCTGGGTCAGAGGCTCAGCGTGAACACCATCAGTACATTCACTTCGTGCGTGGCGTACAAGCCATGGGCTGAGATTTCTAAGTCGGATGAGAGTGATATTACAGAACTCCATGATAAGAAGGCTACAACCATCCAAAATTTAGAGTGCAGGGTGGGGAGGAGCAAAAAGCAAAGAGAAACTACTGTGGTGGGTAGAATGGGTGCTGTAGCAAGCAGGATAATATTCTCTACGACCAAAGCATTGAAGGTCCCAAAACCCTGTAATCTGTGAAGATGATTCACGTGAAATGGTCCTTGCAAGTGAGATCGAATTAAAGATCCTGAGTTAGGAGATTATTGTGATTTATCCAAATGGACCCAAGTGACCACAAGTGTTCTTAACAGGGAAGCAGGAGGTTGATGGTAAGACAATGAAAGGGAACAATGAGACAGCTTGCAGGGTCATTACGATGATTACAAAGAGAAGCAAGTCTGTAAAAGGTGAATATAGCAAAAAAAAAAAAAAAAAAACAAAAGGAGATTATCACCTGGAACTTTGAGAGTCAACCCAGATTCATCTTGGATCTGTGATGCCCAGAATTGCGAGCTATCAAGTGTGTATTGTGTTACGTCCTTAGAGTGGTGGCAGCTGGTTCCCTAGGGGCAGTGGGAAGCTAACATGGGAACCAAGTGAGAAGTGCGCTTCAGGAAAGAGGGAGTCAGCAGAGTCTCCCACCAATAATGCAGGATGACACCAGGAAGAGAACTGACCACTGGGGACAGAGAATGGGATGCCTCACTAGAAACGAGGGTAAAGCCTGATTCAAATAAGTCCAGGGGAGACGACCAGAAAGCCTGGTGCTTTCTGTAGAGAGTGGTGAAACACACCAGCAGAGGAAGTGGGGAGTGCAGAGGTTTTTACTGTGACTAAAATAGGAGCAAATTTTTGTGCTACTGAGTAGGATTCAGCAAAGAAGTGATGCTTGCAGAGTGGAGTGATTTGGCAGGGGTGAAAGAGTTCTGAAGTTGGGGCTAGACAGGGTGGGTGCCATCCATGAGCACTGCCTGCTGTCTGAGTAACTGACAGTTAAGTGCACACCTGCAAGGAGCTCACGGAAGTGGTGGAAGTTCTCTGGCTGACTAATTGTTTCTCCAAATCACATGTCAGACCTTCAGCTAGAGTCATGGCGAGGAGAAGATGGTGAAGATTGAAAAAAGAAAAGGAGGTGGGAAATGGTTCTCCAGGTGACAGCTGGACAGGAAAATGCATTTTGATTGGTGAGCAGCCCTCTGAGTCCATCTTGAGCTGGCGGTTCCTGGTTCCTGGATTTCAAGTGAGACCATTCATGTGCTTTTGTGCTGGGTTTTGCTTGTGTGGTGCTCTCCAGCCACAGCCTTGTGTTAGGCATCAGGTATAGCTAGGGTAGGGCAAGAGTTGGCTTCACCACCCCTGTGGTTGTGCTTTGCACTACTGCAGATGAAGAGGGGCCAGGCTTTCCTGTGCTGTGTGGGGGGAGTGAGTAATGATGGACGTTGCATCTGTACTGACGCAGAAGTATGGAGGCTGTGAGGAGCAGTGGACTGCTTATGGGATCTGCCAGGTCTCCAGACATTGGGGGCTCCGTGGGGGCATTCAACTCTAATTGAGAAATACTTGTCTTTTGTGTATTTCCCTTTGCAGACAATGACAGGCCACACCCTACAGTGACATGACATCCTGGTCCTCAACCCACTTTTTACCACCAACTCATTTTGTACCATGCAATTCACACTGTTGTGTGTGAGGACTTGGGTTTTTTTGTTTTGGTTTTTTTTTTGCTTTTGTTTTTGGCTTTTCTGCACGTGGATAAATGCTTCCTCTCTGTGACAAGTTTCCAAGCTGCTTGCCGGCTAGGGTCAAAGCTCATGTTTGTTTTTGTCTCCTGAGTCTCTACCAAATAATAAGTATTTCCTGGGTGATTAGTCACTGTCACAGTTTGACTCCAAATTGCAAAATAGATGCTAATTAACAGAGGCGTGAATATGTTTACTTGACTATCTCTTACTTCAGTTTCAGTGAACCCCTGATTTTCAGAATCAGTGAATCCTAAGGTTACAGGAATTTTGTTTGCTTCCCAGTTCTTCCATTTGCCAGCTGTTGTTTTTTCACAAATCTCAAAGGCTCCATGTTCCTCAAAACACCAGTGTAGGCCTGTGTCATCATTCCACACTGTTTTCATTTGCATAGGCTGGCCTCAGTGGAGATTGTTACAGTCTCAAATTGAAACCTGAAGCTTGAAAACATTAAAAACCTGTATGTCTTGTATGTCAGCAGATTTTGGTAATTATAAAATCCAAACAGTAGGGCTCCAAAGAACATGTTTTCTTTAGCTGCGTCTTTTATTTATTTATTTATTTATTTATTTGGCATTTAAAATGATTTATGATGATGAGACAATGCAGTATGATTTTTTCCTCAGGACTAAGCAAAATTTTTGCAACTGCCTGGCAAGTTTCATAGATGGTATGATGATCTCAGTGTATTTGTTTTTTAGGGATTCCATGAGAATTTGCCACAATTTGGTACATTAAGGCAGAGAAATACATCCTTCACATTTTGGGAGAACGGAAGTTCAAATTCAAGGTGGGAGGAGGGCTGTTTCCCATTGGCCGGCCTCTGGGAAGTGCTTCCTGCTTGAACCCTAGGTTCCAGTGGCGGTAATGTTTGCTGTCATCCTCCTATGACCATCAGTGTGTGTGTGTGTGTGTGTGTGTGTGTGTATGAGAAAGAGAGAGAGAGAACTCCTCATCTTATAAAGGTACCAGTCATTGAATTTCCTAGATCCTAAATCCAGGATAATTTTATCTTGAGAACTTGAACTCATTGCAACTGCAAGTGTATTCCAAGTAAGGTCACATGCTGAGGTTTGGGTAGGTATGAATTGTCGCAGGCTTGCATGCACAGCATTTCACCCAGCTTTCCTGACTGGGCCATTTTCCTGGCATCTCTATGTGTGCACCGATCCTTTCATTCCAGGCGCATGGACCGTCACTGCGTGCAGGTGGCCGGTGGCCTGGTCTTCTGCTTCGCATTGTGACGACTCTTCCCATTGTTCTTTCCAAGCCATTTAGTCACTTACGATCAGGAAGTGCATTTCCTGGGCCTTAAAACTTCTCCGTCAGTTCTACAGCAGGTAACATTCCGTCCCCCTGTTGGCCACGAGGCTGGTGGCTTTGCGTCCACAGTGCGTAGGGCTTAGGTGGAAAGGCCGTGGCTAGAAAGCAAGTATCTTTAGCTTCCTGTATTCTTTCTAAGTCTTTGCTCCGTGATAAAACCCGATTGCAAACGCTCACCAGTGTTCTGTGTTGGAATGGCACTTTAGGACGTATGCCAGCTCAAAATGGGGGGAGTCCTAAAAATTAATCTGAAACATTAATAATGGCAAGTTATGCATAGGGACTTCCTCAAGCACACCCCAGGGGTGAGAGAGGCACGGGCTTTTCATGCAGTGAATCCCCATCGCGCCCCCTGCCTCTTTTCAAACCCGGTTTTTCCACACTGCCATTGCAGCCGCCTTGAGGTGCTCGTGTGCATTTCCAGTGTTCACTGTTTCTCGACGTGCCAGTGACACGTTACGGCAATGGGCGCTTCTTGGTTTAAAAGCAGGTTAGCGGTGATTGTGCAATGCACGCACAGATGGCGACATCTTGGACCTTACTGTAAAGGGTCCTTGAGGAATGACTGGAGGGGAGTTTCTGCCTTGGTCCACTTTGCAAGGTAGCAATGGCCCAAAGCTACCTGCAGGTGCTCTTCCTCACTTTGCTTGGGGCCATTTACTTCAAGTTTAAAATTGGGAGTTTTCGTATTATACTTTGGGAAATAGGAATTATAGCAACTCAAAATAAATAGTAATTTGATGTAGGGAAAGATATCTGTTGCCGGTGCTGGGACCTGAGCTTGGGACAGGTGTGTAAGCTACCTGCCCGGTAGTTACTTAGCGCCCTATTGCTTACCAGGTCAACTGTCGCAGTGGTTTGTGCTGCTTTTCAGGTAACCCTTACCTGAAAACCTAAACCACAGGAGAAGTCATAACGGCCATTTGGATAAGTCAAAAGAAAGCTCTGCTGGGTGCTGGTGGCTCACGCCTGTAATGCCTGCTACTCAGGAGGCAGTGATCAGGAGGATCATGGTTTGAAGTCACCCTGGGCAAATAGTTTGTGAGATCCTATCTCAAAAAAACCCAAGATAAATAAAGGGCTGGTGGAGTGGCTCAAGGTGTAGATCCTGAGATCAAGCCCTGATACTGCAAAATAAATAAATAAGGGAAGCTCTGAAAATTCTGGAGTTATTAAGAAAAGAAAAAGAATTGCATGTGAAAGTTACTAAGCCCTATGGTAAGGCTGAAATAGTATAAATAGAATCAAGTACCACCATGCTTGGCATTCTCAGTGGTTTTGCTCATATAAGACACCTCCAGATTTGCAGGTAGTGATTTTAATTTAAAGCCTGAAGCATGTCATTGAGTGCCGACTCTTCACCTTGACCCTCATGTGGGCAGGTGAGCTGCATGTGTCCCTCCACAACTGCATTCTACCCTTTGTCCTTTCATACAGCTCACACCCACATCCCATAAACCTTCCAGAACCTTAGCACCAGTGGAGAGTATTAGCAGTTGCAGAGACAGAGAGCAAATACTCAAATCCGCGTGTGTGAGCGACCTTGTACTGGAGCAAATAGGGAAGACAGAATTACGGGTGCACAGCCCCAGCACTTCCTCCACCCAGCGTCTCCTGCTTCTAGATCCTACTGAGCCAAAATGAAAAGAGCCAAGGGGCATCACTTAATGCCAGCGTCCCTGCTTTCCACTCATTTCCTCTCTGCCAGTCCCATTAAAGGAAACATTTAGTTCTCATTTCCTCTGAGTGACTTCTGCTTACGGGTAAAAGCTTGCCTTAAAGCACCGCTCCACGCTTGCGAGGAAAGACGCTTCTGCTGTCATCGAAATGAGTAGTGTCGTTGTGAGAAACAGCTAGCTTAAACAAATCGCGTTATTTTTTCAATTTTCTCCTGCAATTATTTTTGTATGTTAAATGTACTCGTTTTGTTGAGAGAACATGGGTATACCAAGAAAGACATCCCTTCTGATTAGTAAATTTGCGTGTGAATTTGTTTTTGGAGTACAAGAAGGAAGATTAGATGGCATTAAAATGTTTGTTTTAAATTTCCTGTTTTTCATTTGACAAGTTTCTGCTGATCTCATATGCAACACACAACTAGTCACACGTGTTCCCCGATTTTAGGACGCTCCTGCTCTAACATAAGAAAACAACAAATACGACTGATACTTCCTTAACCAATGACTTACATATGTTCCAAACCCTTTAGAAGTGACTGCCTAGTTTTTAAAATAAAATTTAAACAAATAAAACATTTAATAGTCTTTAACACATGGGCTTTTGGGGGGCAGTCCAGATCCAAACTGGCAGAATCAGGTGACCTTGATGTACATTGAGGGTTTCCATATTCAATAACCGACTCTCAAAATGCTCCCAGCATACCATGTCATTTTTGTAGTTGTCCCTGAAATGTTCCACAATGTTGGTGCTTCTAAGTTGAAAAAAAAAAAAGTCCCTGTTCTTTCAAAGTTCTCAAAATCTGAAGCCTGCACGTGATGCTTTCATTAGAGCCCGTGTTCTACAGGTGTAAATCTTTTTCTCGTCTATGTCGGTGATCACCACTACAAATCAGAAATTTTCTGTATGCAATTTGAGATTCTTTTCTTCCTATTATAAGCATGTCCCTATTTGTAATCATATGGAAAAGTAATTTGATGCCATTTCTTAGTAGGTGGGATCACTCATTCGTGCATATCTCCACTGATTCTACATTAATCCCAGCCTCTTTTTCTTTTCACTCCCTTTGACTTGGTTTACACATCCACATGGAGACTTTCGTATGGTTAAACTCTGTTGTTTGAACATGATGGAGTGTGTATGTGAATTTTTCTGGATAAAAATAAAGTTTTAATGTGATCTTTTTGGAGCTAAATAAGAAGTTCTCTCACTCAGAAGTAAGGGGTTCATCTAGCCGTTATTTCCTAGATAAAATCATGGCATACCGTGGCAGGAGATTTCCCTAGTTCAAACATCTTCCTGGTATATTTAAATATTATCTGAGTCAACACTCAATATTTGATAAATGTGTGCCTAGTGTTAAACTTGAGTTATTCAGACAGAAATCTAGGTCAGATTCGTCCACATGAATGCAGAAATGCAGAACCACTATGAAGAGACTTAACACAGAGAGCTCATGCTTCACTTACCAAACCTTTTTTTGGGGGGTGGGGGAAGTGGGGTTTGAACTCAGGACTTTGCACTTACTGGGGAAACGCTCTACCACTTGAGCCATAACCAGTCCAGACCATTTTATACATGAGAATTCATCTTTGGTCTTGGAGTTGTTTTCCATCTGACCTAAAAAGAAAAAAACAGATAAGAAAGATACAATTTTGCTTACTATCTTTTCACTGCGCCAAGCTAAACAAACATCCTAGAGATGTGTGTCTATGTGGGGGAGAACGACGGAAAGACGCCCTGAGTTCAAACCTCAGCCACACTAAAAGATAAAAATAAAAAAATACCATCAAAGGCACAGATCTTCCTTCATCCGTCCCTAGCAGTGGTCCTGCAAGGCATAGCAACATGTTTGTTACTGGAACTCGTTAGGATTCTAAAGCTGGAATATTTCAGGTAAATTCTACATCATTATTTTAGAAGATTAAAATGTGTATCACTAGCAAATCAGCTGCCGGGTCTTCTTATGATGAGGCGCTTTGCATGGTAACATTACCTGTGAGTATTTAGGGAAAAGCACGTGTTCTCCTTTTGTTTCTGATGCCTTCATCTTTCTTCAGGGGTGTGAAGAACAGACAAAACTGAATACAAAACTGTGCTACCTCCAGGAATTCATAACTATATCAACACTAGGAATGATAGTTACAATGACAATGGCTTGCACTGTCTTCCAGGCACACGTCCAGTGTGCAAACCAGTGAAGGGAAGAGGTTACTTTCTTCCCTTTACTGAACAGTCTGCCAAGCCTCAGAAATGTTTCGGACTTCTCCAATGCCATCCGGCTGGTGATCACTGGAAATAAGTTTGGAATCCAGCTGGTCTAACTCCACAGCCACGCACCTCGTCCCTAGGATGTGTTTGTTGCTTCTGCACTTGACACCATTCAGAACTTTCCTTCTTAAGTAAAAATTATTACTCAACCTCAGGTTGCTTATCCCATCCCTAATGAGCCAGACCTTTACCTTTATATACCACAGAGGATCATAAAAGGTATATGAGCTCTTCATGCTGGTGAATGCTCGAGATAGTATAGATTTGTCAGTGACGTTTTGGGGAGCGGATTATGAGAAGCCGATGAGAACGTGACATAAGCACAGCTGGGCTCAGTGATCTACAGGCTGAGTTTGGCACATCCCCAGCCGCAGAAGAGAGCGAAGGCAAAATGCAGCACAGCTGCTTTTCCTAAGTTGTTTATGTTCAGAGAAAGGAGGAGGAACGCAGGTTTCTTGTTCCGATGTCACACCCCTCCCCAAGAACTATTTCTCTACCTCCTCATTTACCACTCAATATAAAAGACTCCCTGAAGGAGGACATGAGGCTTTTTGATGGAATTGGATTGGATTGATGAAGCATTTTTGACGGTGGATGGATGGATTGATTGGTCGGTGGCTTGCAAGGGGACTGCTGTTGAATGACGCTGCTGCTGCTGCTGAGTTATGCTAGAGATTAGAGAAAACACGGGACAGTGCAAATCTGAATCCTGAGGTTTTAAAAGGAAAGAAGGGGCAGTGCAAGTCTGAGCACCAAGATCTTAAGAAAGCTAAAGAGAGAACATGGGACAGAGCGAGTCTAAGGAAAGAGACTTTAAAGAATAGGAAAGAAGCAAGGTTTTAAAGAATTGTAAAGGAGTAAGGCCTTAAAGAATAGAGAAGAAAAGAAGCAACGAGGTTGCTGTGCATCTCCATCCGAGTGCCCAGCACACCTGATTCCAACTTTCTGCATGTCTGTCTTCTATCGTTTGTCCTTTCTGCATCTCCAGTCTCCCCCAGTTAGGTCAGGAGGAACCAGGAGCATGAGAAAGCTCCCTACAAATGTTGACTGTGATGCTCGTGGCTGTGTAAGTCACATCTTGTGGACCGATTACTTGTCAGCATTTGAGGGAAAGCTTGGCTGTCACTGAGGGAATACCACAGTGAGGAGTCCATGCTGACTCTTGGACTTGGGTGAGGGAGAAATGGCACTGAGCCCTACAGACATTCGACTGTCCTTCCCAGTGCTAAAACTGTAACAGGAGCAGATTTAATAACAGTGTTCTTGTCACCACTGTGTCACTTTGCATTTTGCTCATGAATTGTGCATATGCTCACGTGTCATCCATGCGAGGATGCTGTGAGGTTCTTACATCACCTTTAATTTCTTTGGAGAACCGCCACTATTGTTTGTCTTACTAGATTACAGAATGCTCTTTTTAGATTGATCCATCGTGATCTCACCATGGTCGTGCATGTTTATTCCCGTGATTGCTTCCTTGACTTTTTGTTTTCATCAGGAGAACAGCACAGCAGAGCAATAAGGGACAGGACAATGTCCAGCATGCCCAGGACTAAGGGAACAATATCACGTCACCACTGACCTTCCAGGACTGCTTTTCTCTTGGTCAGGCAACTGATAATTAAATAGAGTAACAGCCCCAAATGTCAGAGAGTACAATATTGAAGAATCAACAAAGACTGCATCATGACGTCTGCTCATTTTCTAGATTTTCCTTAGGAAACCAAGTGCCAATGTTTTATTTGGTACTAAAATAGGACATCTTTTATGATAACAGATTTTGCTAACTTGAATCAGCTCCTTGTTATCATTCAAAGAGGCTGAAAATATAAGAGTGTAACACTCCACAGAGGATGTGGTGGCATCCTCTGGGAATGACCAGTGGGTACCATGGCCACCGCAGGGAGGTGGGTACTTGAGAACGGGGATGCCATCAACAGCCAGAGATTCCATGCCCCGTACTTGGAGGCAGATGGCCAATTCCAAGGTCTCGACTCTCTGTTTCCCTGTTACGTTCTCTGTGTACCGATTAAGACTTGTGCACGCTGATACGTCTCACCTCTCAGCTCATTATCATGGTCAGCTCTTCCTAGGATACAGGTGTCAGGTTAGCACTGCAGAACCCTGACATTCTCCATTACAGCTGGATTCCACAGAGCAGCTATTGCTCCTTCTTCCCATTCGCATTAAGGCCAAGTAGATGTGCAAGCTTCAACTGGGAGAAGGGTCCGAAAGTTACCTGGAGCCAGGGGACAATGATTGTGTGACACGGAAAGACAATGCACACGCTGGAAATGCTGAGGGAGAAAAAGTCTTGCTCATTTCCTCTTGGTGCATTTTTGGTACACTCACAGGAAAGACACACAAAAACGATACTGTGTGTTCTTTTCAAATGACGACTAATTCTCACGCCTTTACTTGCAGCATGCGTGATTTTAGCTTTGGATAGAGACCACAGCACACAGAAGTAAGTTTTACTTATCTGTCACATTTCTCCCGTACTTCGATTGTGACAATGAATATAGCTCATTTTAGATAAGACTGTCTCAAGCAATACAGACCTTTCGCACTTTAATAACAGCAACCAGGCTTAGATAATTAAAAAAAAAAAGTTTAGCTTCTAAGAGAACCAGGTTAGTAGACATAGGGTTTTTTGATACAGAATTTTATACTTAGGTTTCTTCAGTCTGATAAATAATCCTATAACATTTAGATCACAGCTGAGCAAGTGTCACCGTGCACAACCGTTTGCAGTTGCTGGAGGGCAGACGGAGAGAAGCAAAGCACACATTGTCCTCTTTCAAAAGCAACTGCGCCTAATTTACCAGAGAAGATCGGTGAAGGGACTGGGCTGGCTCAAGCCTGTGTCACTCCTCTTTGGGCTTTAGTTTGCCTTACGGCCCAGTGCTAGTGCTCCCTGGTGACAAGGATATTGCAGCAGGGGGGACTCGTGTCCCTAAATACACGGCGGGGACGCAAACCTTCCGCAGCAGTGAGGATGCAATTCTGCAGCTTTTTCAGCAGAATCCACCAAACCCTGGCACGTGCCTTTGCATTTGATTAAAATGCAACACTGGCTACTCAACCCGAACATTTCGGATATGGGAAAATTTCGAATGTTTGGAGCTCTATGTCTGGTGACAGATTTTGGAAAACTGTACCACAGAGCTCTTTGCCTATTTAATTTTAAAATGATCTTGTTTTCAAAGTGGGTAGGGCAAAAGGACACTCCCTTCTCTTTGCTTTTCAGTTTTTTTAAGTGAAGCTGCCGCCTAGCGATGCTACTGGCACTGCTGAGAAAAGTGTCCCCCATGCTGATCGTGTGCCTGAGTCATCAGAAGCTCAGCGGTACTTTCTAGTCCTACTCTTGGAACGTCTTTGCATAATTTAGCATCCTATAAAATCATTCTTCTATCTGTGACAGTGGGACAAGTGCATTTTACTACTGTGGATGAAAGCCTCTGAATAGACAGCATTTAAAGGAAAAGGAAGGACAGCCACACTTCTTCAAAGAAGAGGATTTCTTCAAGAGGATATTACTTGAAATGTCAGAGAAAATCAAGAGCCTAAAGACTTCAGTTCGTGGAAGGAGTCTCCTCACTTTGCGTATGACGAGGGTGGCATTGGTGCAGTGTCGCGGCCCCGGGGGCTGCGTGGTGCGTGACCAGCTGACTTCACATCGCTGGGCCTCACGTTGTCATCTCGAAAGCAGGACTAACGTAGAAAGTGACACTCTAAAGTGCTGCCGGGCAGTGGCAAAGTGTGCGAGCCATTCCCAGTGGCTCCCCGAACGTTTCCTCTTGAAGCGTGGCCCGCGGAAAGCCCACTGCAGTTGTCCTTCTCTTAGCGACCTGCCACTCAGGCTTGAGGAAGCTTAAGCGAAGTTCCAAAGTCACGAGCACGCTGGCTTTGCAGATAGAATTGGAACTCCTGTCTGGCTGCAGCCCTCCACCCTTCCAAAACCCTGCACCAGATTCTACAGAATCAAAACCATTTCTTGTTCTAGGCTTGCAAATAAACACAGCTGTCAGAATTGGTCTAATCTAAAAGGCTTTTTTCCTTCTCCCTGCAGATCTTTATTCTGTTCGAGCATTCCACCTCTTCTTGGCCCAACTGTATTAATTTAGATTTTCCCATCAGTAGATGGAATTTTAACAGATTACTGGGCAAATGTACATGCAGTAAAAGAAAGCAAAGTATCAGGGAATACATGGTGCGTAATCTCAGTGTCACGTGTAGATATTGCTGTATAATACAAACATCCTACCTTCCACAGGTGGACGCATGTACACATATCTACGTATGCATGTACACCCTTGTATTCTTGGGGAATTGGTTCCAGGACCCCCGAAAATTATATACCATTCTTAGATTATTACTAATGCCTAATGCAATGCAAATGGCACACAAATAATTGTCACTGCAATCTTTAGAGAATACTGCAAGAAAGTATTGCCTGTGCATGTTAAGTACAAACACAAATTTTCTTTTGAAGTGCCTTTCATCCACAATTGCTTGGTCCACCAATGCAGAAGCCGTGCACACACAGGGCTGACGGCACATACAGTAGAATACAGTCAAATAGTCATCTCATGCGTTCAGCTGCTATGTCTGCTGCTTACATTCTGCTGACAAATTCTGTTATAGAAAGATACAGTACACCTCTCTGTGAGAGCACTCTAAAGTCCAGAATTTTACCCAGGGTATTTCTTAACCCTTTCCATTCCCCCCACTTTCCTGCCCTTCTCTGTCCTCTTTCCTGTGCTGTCTTCACTTCCTTCACAACTACGTTCTCCCACCTGGGGCCCTTAACCTCCAAGCGTGCCCATCTGTGCCTGTTCTCACAAGGTCACAAACCTGTGGCTGTCCCTGCCAGCAGACTCTATCTTACCCCTCGTTGCATAGGAGGTGCTCACAGTGGCTCCAGGCAAAAACAAACAATTGTTCCAGGCAAGGACAGTCTTTGGATAATACTCAAGGGGTAGAGCCTAGCAAGCGCGAGGCCCTGAGTTCAAATCCCAGTACTGCCAAAAATAAAAGGAAGAGTGCAGACAAATGTTGGGCTCCTCAGGGGGTTACAGGAGAAACCATGGCTGAGACATAAAAACAAAACTTATATACAGAAATGTATGTATATATTTTTTGGATGCTTTAGTTTTTTTTTGTTGTTGTTCCTCTTCTTTTCTTTTTCTTTTATTATTCATATGTGCATACAAGGATTGGGTCATTTCTCCCCCCTGCCCCCACCCCCTCCCTTACCACCCACTCCACCCCTCCCTTCCCCCCCACCCCCTCAATACCGAGCAGAAACTATTTTGCCCTTATTTCTAATTTTGTTGTAGAGAGAGTATAAGCAATGATAGGAAGGAACAAGGGTTTTTGCTAGTTGAGATAAGGATAGCTATACAGGGATTTGACACATTAATTTCCTGTACGTGTGTGTTGCCTTCTAGGTTAATTCTTTTTGACCTAACCTTTTCTCTAGTTCCTGGTCCCCTTTTCCTATTGGCCTCAGTTGCTTTTAAGGTATCTGCTTTAGTTTCTCTGCGTTAAGGGCAACATATGCCAGCTAATTTTTTAGGAGTCTTACCTATCCTCACCCCTCCCTTGTGTGCTCTCACTTTTATCATGTGCTCAAAGTCCAATCCCCTTGTTATGTTTGCCCTTGATCTAATGTCCACACATGAGGGAGAACATATGATTTTTGGTCTTTTGGGCCAGGCTAACCTCACTCAGAATGATGTTCTCCAATTCCATCCATTTACCAGCAAATGATAACATTTCGTTCTTCTTCATGGCTGCATAAAATTCCATTGTGTATAGATACCACATTTTCTTGATCCATTCGTCAGTGGTGGGGCATCTTGGCTGTTTCCATAACTTGGTTGTTTCCATCACTTGGCTGTTGTGAATAGTGCCGCAATAAACATGGATGTGCAGGTGCCTCTGGTGTAACCTAGTGATATCACACACCGGAGTCTTACCCTGTTCACATCTTTCTGCTTTTGGCAGACGAACAATGCTGCCAGGCTTGCTTTGATTAGCTCACGAGAGGCACAGAGAGAAGGAAATCACTCAGAACAGCAGTGTCTCATCGATACCGTGATATCGATGTAAATAACACGTATATAAATATGTAAATATTTATCCCCTGTAAGTACAAGCAAACACCCAGCCCCCCAAATTAAGGACAACAGCCTCTTCCACTCTTTCAGCATCCTAAAACCAGATGCTACTTCAACATATATTTCAATTCCTCAAACAGAAGGTGTTCTCGTATTTTACCCCAAGATCTGGGCCACCTTTTCTGTTCCAGAATTGTTTTGTAGCTTGTGACCTGTTGCAAGCCACATTAGAGCTGAAAGCTGAACGACTTTACACTTCCTGTCATTGCGAGTGGGAAGGAATGTGCGTGCCCTCGCGCCTGTGAGCGTGGTTATCATGCTGATGTCCTGTACGTGACACCAGAGGCCAAGGGACAGTGGAAACTGAAGTGGACTGGAGGTAGGAAACCTGTCCCCAGGGGTGCACTCTCTCACCCGCCCACAGCATGGGGAAAGGACCTGGTGCATCAGTCTGTCCTCAAGCCTTTGCTCTTCTGCTCCTGTAACACACAGGTCACAGCGTGGTTGTCGCACATCTGTTTAATTCCACCTCATCTGCCTGTAGTCCCCTCCTGTCCCTGCTGAGTAACTCAGTACTGGGAACCTACTGGACACTCAAAGCTTATTAGCTGCGTAAAGGAATAAATGCTCAAAATAGTGAACTCTCCTGACCTCTGCCTCTTGAGTAGCCAGGATTAGAGGTGTGAGCCACCCGTGCCAGCCAAAGGTTGTGTGCTTGTGTTGCTGTTCCATGTATCTCTGCCCTTCCTTCTTTCGGCAGACACACTTCACTATTGCTGTGAAGGCCCAGCCTCCACCACAGACAGGTCTCCTCCAGTGCCTTGCCTGCAGACTCCCTGTAAGCTCATATTTTACTCAGTAATGCTTCCACTTCCTCGTGAGGAATGGAATCCAGCTGGTTCACTGCAGCAATCCAAGCTCTGTTGTATCCAGCAACCGAAAATTCTCTGTAGCTCTTCCTGTTTCCTTTCTCTTCTTGTTTCTGGTGGGTCTGGGTTTTGAACTGCTCTAGTGCAGGCAGTTTCAAGAGGAAGGACTTAACGGGTATGAACAGTACATGAACTATGATATGCAGTAGCTAAAGTGTGGCAAAAAGTACATGTGACATACTACAGGACTTGGAGGACAGCTGTTTTCAGATCAGCAGCGATCCTCGGCAGTCCGTCCTCCATACGGAGACTGACAGTCGTTTTCTTTCAAATGAGCACAGGTGGGAAATGCTGTAGGAAGCGTGGGTGAAACACTGCAGGTCTATGAGTGCTGAGTGTTGCAGAATTAAGTTGCTTCAACTTAGAGCAGAAATTCTGTACCCCAAATGAATGTTACTGTATCCAGAGTGTCACATCAGAGGCAAGACCAACCACAGCCGGGTGAGATGCTTCTCCTCAGTCCACACCAGGTCCAGGTCCACAGTCAATTCTTCTTAGAGTCTCTGTGGCCTTCTTTCTCCCTGAGGTGGACACAGCCCGAGTTCTGTTGCAAATGGGCAGTGACCAACCGAATTGTGTGCTGCAATTTTAATTCAAAACAAGGGACAGCTGGAAACAAATGTGACATCGACTCTAAACGATGCAAAGAGGAAAAGCAAAATAACTGGAACGACCTAACTACCGTGCACACAGCTTTCCAAGTTCACTGTGCCAAAGGGTGGCCACCATTGCTGTCTGTGCCGCTGCTTGTAGGAAGGCCGTGGTGTGGTGTCACCTGCCAAAATTCACTTCAGTCACTCATCGTGCATCTTACCATAGTTTTGGCTGCTTCCCCAGTGACCAGTACCGGACGAAGGGACTCGCATGCTCTACGTGGAAGTCGTGGAAACGTGTTTTCTATTGAGGCACATCATTTCCCTTGCTCCCCGGCCGGCCGTGACTGCTAATGTCTCATGTGGCTGATAAATTGCCAAAGATGCAGCCGCAGGGAGTGTGCAGGGTCTTAGGGAGTGCTGGCAGCCTAGGTCAGAGTGACTGGGTCCCTACTCACCGTGGTGTGGACACGAGAAGGAGGGGATGACGTGTACATGGCCTGGTTCAAATTGCGGGTGGCCATGGGGAGATGAGCGAACTCAGGGTCCCTGTTACCCTGCTTGGGTAGGAAAGGGTGAGAACCCAGGGTGGTGGCCAGAACTGGAAACCTGACAGATTTCCCAGAAGCTCTCGGCGCTACCTGGAGGTGGAGCACAGACTTGCTCTGTGACATTTCCAACAGCCTGAAGGCAGCTTCCGAGCCCACGGGCTCTGAGACCATGCTGAAGATGCGATCAACACCCAGACAGATAGATAGATAGATAATAGATAGATAGATAGATAGATAGATAGATAGATAGATAATAGATAGATAGATAATAGATAGATGGATAGATAGCTAGACAGATGGACAGATAGATGGATAGATAGATAGACAGATGGACACATAGATAGATAATAGATAGATGGATAGATAGATAGATAGATAGATGGATAGATGGGATAGATGGATAGATAGACAGATAGATAGATAGATGGATGATAGTTTTTTTGGCGGCACTGGGGTTTGAACTCGGGGCCTCGTTCTTGGAAGGCCTGTGCTCCTCCACCTGAGCGATGGCCCCAGCCAGGTTTATTTCTGTTAGAGGATTTCAACAATGAACAAAGTTGCAAACATCCTCTGCCTTTCCTTTTACTCGTTTTTAGTGGTTTCTTTCCATGAACTAAAATTGTCAGTGTTTGCTCATTGTCTTTAAGATATTTTGGTTCACGATCAGTGGTTTTAAAGTTTTAAAACTTAAAAGAGGCATCTCGTTCTACCAAAATGTCTGAGATTATCCTTCTATTTTGTTTCGATAAGGCATGATACTGTCTTTGATATTTAAAAGCACACGGAGTTGATTCTTTTCACCTTTTAAGAGGTCCAATTTATTTTTCCATGTAGGTATTCATCATAATATTTATTTTAAAATTTGACTCCTGTAACTAGTTCTAGTAGCCTCTTTGCCTTTAGGCAACCACATAAGCCATTCCACCAGCCCTTCTTTGTGTCTTATATTCTTAAGCTAGGGACTCCCAAACTCTTTGCTCAGGCTGGCCTCAATCCTTGACCCTCCTCATCTCAGCCTCCCAAGTAGCTAGGATTACAGGCGTGAGACACCAGTGCCCGGATGCCTTTACGTTTTCTTCACCATAATTTTATGACTCTTCACAACCACCGATAAAGCAAATCTCTCCATTCCTTTCTAGAGTCTTTACTTTTGAGACTTTGATAATTTGCATAAATTTTAGACTCTTCCTGCTGTGAACAACAAGCATTTGACTTTAAATCAAGAGTGCATATGAACAGTAGTGTGCAGACCACCACACACTATTTAGTCTTCCACGTGTTTAAAAGTTTTGGTTTTCCCTGTAATCTTTCCTAGTGTTTTGAACAGAGATCTGATGTGCTTCCTTTAGTTGACTCTTGGCTCACAATATTTGCAAAGCTACTGTGACGTCTGTCTTTTTGAAATGTTCTCTTTCTCTTATTCCTGAAAGATAAAATACTACGGTCTTTGCTGCAATTAATTTTGCAAGCAGCAAACCTGCAAGCTTTTTTCTTTGCTTGGACTTTTCTCCGGATAGCCTCGCGTCCTCCACGAGCACAGGCAACTTCGATTCAGATGCCGAGTGCTCTGCGCGTGTCAGGCGCTGAGGCTGTGAGCATGATGCAAATGCAGGAAGACTTGCAGATTGCTTTTCCAGCTTCCGACTTTAAACGCCGACTCTAATACTTACCTAGCTGCCTCCCTCCGGCCCATTTCGCGGTTCGTATTTGCCTGGGCGGGCCTTGAACTGCAATCCTCCCGAGCTCAGCCTCCCAAGCAGCTAGGATGAGCGATGTGAGCCACTGGTTTTTTTGTGCTTAATGGCAAGTTCATCTTTCTTTTTCTGTGACTGTGTCCCTTTTTGTTCTATACACGTATGCATTCACACCCACGTGTGGCTCCGTGTGTACATGCACGCATTGCAGTGGCAATGCACATTGCACTCCAGTGACATCAGACTACGTAAGTGTATTGTGACTATTCTAACACCAACTCAACTTTGCTTGCTGGGGTGAAACCAAGGTTTGTTGCTGAATATTGACTACAAGTGGCTTAACTTACCTTTTTTTTTTGGTGGTACAGGGGTTTGAACTCATGCTTGCTGGGCAGGCGCTCTACCACACGATCCATTATTCCTCCAGCCCTTTTTTGTGTTGGGTATTTTTGAGGTCGGGTCTCGAGAACTATCTTCTTAGGCTGGCCTGAAATCTTCCCGATCACCACCTCCTGAGGAGCTAGGATTACAGGCGTGAGCCGCCAGCACCCGGCTCCGTGTTCTGATTTCCACTGCCATTGGACTCGGGGTAAAAGTGACAGTGTGACACAAAGGAGCTGAAGGAGATGGCTCTTTCGTACTCGCTTGGAAATACTTCCTCCTTCTTCTCCAGTGCTAGTGGCTGGGGACATTTTTGTACAGAACTCTCTTTCTGATCAAAATCAAATCTGGTATTTTAAGTGATTCAGGGGAGCATCCAATTTTTTGTGTAGTTTGAGTCATTTTTGTTAGCATACACATATTTTGAGCTTGGGGTTTTTAGTTTCACTAGCATATATTGTTCTAGTGACATTTAGAAAAGTGCTCACAGTAAATCTCAGTTCGACTCACCCCCTCCATCTCCACCATTCTCCTTCACCCCCCTGCCTCTTCAGGATGTACATCTTTTAGAAAACTTTCCATTTCTTTGAAATTTTCAGTTATCAAAATATGAAGTTAGTAACCATCACTTCACCTTCCCACGCCCGCAGGCCTGTGCTGACTCCGAGTTTTTTCTAATTTCCGTATGTTTTCTCACTTTGTTGTCAGTGCACTTCATCAGAGCTCATCTCTTTGGTGACATTTTCTGCTCACTTTTGGATTGATTCTTCACTCTACTACCTGTTAAGCTTTCACTGACTACCACCTTTACCTTTATTGCTACCTCTGAGTCAGCTTGTTGTATTGTTCTATCATTTTTCAAATAGAAGCCTCTGTTCTTCATTTCGAATTCTCTCCGCTTTGTAACACGTTCACTTACATCTGTAAATTTTGCTCCAGTATTCCCAAATTCGGCTAGACTGCTCAAATGCTGTCAGTGCTCACTGTGTTACTGTTCACGGAAAAGACTTTGGAATTTCTGTTCCCAATTTCTCTTTCACTCATAGATTCTTTCCCTGACTCTTTCTTCGTGTCTACATGGGTGCACTTTTTTCCTAGCGTTGTATAAATTTTGGCGTTTTTTTCCTCGTCATTGCTCTGTGTCCTTGTGAAAAGTCTTATTTTGCAGTGGCTGGATGCAATGGTACATACTTCTCTTAACTGAAACTGTTGTTATGTTTTCACAAATGCTATAATTTCCTACTTTATCTGTGTATCATTTCAACTACTAAATTAGGGCCCTCAAATGTTTCCTTGACACTTTTAGGTTTTCCTGTCTTTCCCTATGATTTTCCAAACCTCAGCTTTGTATATTTCATGTGCTTAGTAATTTGGCAGACACAATTTAGGAATTTTATTACATTCTGGAAAATCATGACTCTCATCTTAATGAAGGGCTTCTTTCGTGGCAGTACTGGGGCTTGAACTCAGATCCTCATGTTTGGTAAGTAGGCACTCTACCAGTGCCAACACACCCTGGCCTTTTTTGCTTTAGTTTTCTTTTGGGGACAGTAGTGCTTTGCCACTGAACCCATCCTCTGCCACATCGAGTCCTGTTTTAATTGTGTCTTTTCATCTGTAACACATACAGTGACTGGTAAGGTTTTTGGTGGCACTGGGGTTTGAACTCAGGGCTTCACACTTGCAGAGCAGGCTCTCTACCACTCGAGCCTCCCCTCCAGTGCAACGCTCTGCTTTTAGCTATGGACCCACTTTTATTCACTGTCCATTTTTGACATGTTGGTGGGAACTCTTGCATCCCGACAGTTTGCTCCAGATCTCTCTTTGTGTGTCTTGCTTTTCCGTGGGCCGCTTCTCCTCCCCACTACACCAGCCACTAGCTGGATTGCTTCTGTTCTTTACTTGGATGCCCCGAGGGACCATAACACGGGTTCTCATATAGCCACTGCTTGTTTTTGTTGCACACATTGCATGCACTTGTGCAGGTTACGGGCTGCAGCAGGCTCGGAGTCACTGCACGGTGTGTAATGATCAGCTCGGGTAACTAGCATTTTCTTAAACCTCTAGCATTGACTTGCGTTCAAGATCTTTCAAGTCCTCTCTTCCGCTTCTTCCTAAAATACTAAGAAACTCTTGCACCTGTCGTCACCGTGCTGTGCTGCAGAGCCTCGTGTTCTGTCCTCTCTGCAGTCACTGCTCTCCTGTGCTCTTCTCTGAAGTGGACATTCAGCTTTCTGTGTGATCACCACCTCCTCTTTGCTGTCTGGGGCTGGCTTATTTCACTTCAGATGGACCTGCACATCCACCTACATTGCCACCCATAGCAATTTTTCTCTTTTTATGGCTGTATCGTATTCCACTGTGTGCGTGTAATTTTCTTAACTACCCATCTTCACTTTTCTTAAAGTATTTTGTGTTCCTTTTCACCCACCTTAACTTACTTGCTACCATGATCCCCTTTGAAATGGGGTTCTAAGACTCCTATGGGAAATACATTTATTTTTAAGGTAATTTTTATTCTAATTTTCCTACAGTTACATCACTTTCATATTTATTGTTTCTTTCATCCTTTCTGAGACCATTCTTTTTTTAACAAAAAACCTAATGGTGATCTAAATTATATTTTCAGGCTATGAACTGTTGAAAATCCTTCATTATCTTACAGTTTATGTTGAATTTTAAATTGCAGCCATTTTCATTCGGCCATGAAAGAAATCACCCTGTTCTCTAGACTCGGTTGTTGCTGTAAAGAAGAGCTGTGAGCATAAGTGTTATTCTCTTAAAAATAACATTAGCATGCACATATGAATAATAAAATAATAATAAAAAAACAATTAATATATACTAATGAAAGAAAAAAAAAGCAGAAGGAATAAACTTCAAAACCAAAAAAAAAAAATTAGCTTAGCTGCTGTTTCTGTATCATCTGGATACATTCAAGATTGTCCGTATGTCTGTGGGTTTTTATATAATTTTACTTTATAAGAATTCCTTAATCGCCCAGAGCTATTAGACAGGGGTTTTTGACATTCTGAGAATACTTCATCATTCTCCCTTCCAGTATTTCTTTACTTTCACAGAATTTCCACTTGCTCCCTCTCACACTTTTTTTTATTGGTGGACTGGGGTTTGAACTCAGGGCTTTCTGCTTGCAAAGCAGACGCTCTACCATTTGAGCCACATCTCCAGTCCATATTTTGGTCTTGTTATTTTCGAGATGGAGTCTCATGAACGATTTGCCCCGGGTGGCCTCCAACCATGATCCTCCCCATCTGAGCCTCCCAAGGAACTAGGATTACAGGCCTGAGCCACTGCCACTGGCACCTGATCCTCCCTCAACTCTTCATTTTAATCCTTTATCTTGTATCTGTCATCTAACTTTACTTTCGAGCTTCAGCCAAGATTACTTTTTTGTCCACATGAATATTTTATTTCAACAATTCTATTTTCTGCTGCATCTAGTTTGGTCGTGTGTTTTCTTCATATTCATAGCATTCATTTTTGTTCCTCCCTACAGTTTCCACTTTTTGAAGTCCTTAATTTTATGTTTCCTGGGTAGTATTTGTCCTCGTCTTAATATCTCCATCTTGCATTTCTGCGACCTCAGCCACACGCGTGGCTTTCTCTCTTGGCTTCTCCTCTCACCGCCTGCTACCTTCGTGCAGGGGTGTCCTCATTTGCCCATGGTTGACACTCATTTTTGTCTTCTTTGTCGCCTCTCTTTTTCTGTCACCTGTCTTTTCTTTCTGTCTTGCCTAATGCATTCTGTGCAGCCTTTTATTTCTGCCCTTTCTTCTCTGTGCTGCTGGGGATGGAGCACAGGGCTTGTGTATCTCTGAGCTGCATCCCTGGCCTGCACCCGTTAGCCATTAATTCTGTCTGTGTCGTGTCTGTGACCTACAGGTTCTCGTTTGGTCCTTCATGCTGCCTTTATGTTATTTTATTTTATTTTTTGCAGTGCTGGGGCTTGAACTCAAGGTCTACACCTTAAGCCGCTCCACCAGCCCTTTTTTTGTGAAGGGTTTTTTTGAGATAGGGTCTCACGAACTATTTGCCTGGGCTGGCTTCAAACCACTAGCTCCTGAGTAGCTGGGATTATAGGTGTGACCCACTGACACCTGGCTACTTTTATTTCTTTTCATGTTTAACAGTTCCTCACTACAGAAGACTTTTTCCTTTTTTTTTTTTATTAGGTCTTTGGTCATTTTTCCAAAAATTGGTTTCTCATACATTACAGCCCACTAGTTCTTTCATTTTCTCATTCAACTTTCTCTTAATGATGAGTTCTTCTTCCTTTCTTTTTCCTTTTTTTAAAAATTTTTCTCGTATTGGAAGTTCATTGTGACATTTACAAAAGTTCTTACAGTGTATCAGAGTTGAGTTCACCCCTCCATCATTCTCCTTTCTCCCCCTACCCATATCTTAGAATAGTTTCAGCAGGTCTTATTTTTGCAACTTCAAGCCTGAGAGCCTAGTATTCCACCATATTCTTCCTCCTACACCTTTTCCTTTTATCCTCCCCCTCCCACTGGTACCAACCCTTCATGGGCTTGTTTTACCTTCCTATCCTTCTTGTTTTTTTTTTCAAAAGGACGTTTTTGGCTCTGATGGTTATACAGGATATCTCACTGGGACATTTCCTTATATATTTGTATACAACCCAAATTGGTTCATCCCCTCCATTCTTCTGCTTTCTTCCTTAGCCCCTTCTCACTGTGATTTCAACAGGTTTAAATATTTCGTATTACTTCTTGTGTAGAAGGTACTTGAACCTTATTCACCTTCTCTGAGTTCTGATTTCTTCTTGTGCTTGGTCATCTGTGTGAACTGCTTATTGCATTCAGATGAAAACAACTGGGATAAATTTCTTCATGGATTAATGTCATCTTTCTCCAGGGCTATAATTTAGGAATAATACAATTCTGAGTTCCTTCTCTTAATTTATCCCTGCTCACCTCTGAATTGCTTAGATGCTGTGGAGGGGCTACAACTCCATCCCAGAATAAATTTACTTTTGTTCCTCAAGAGTGAAAACCTGTCTACATGAACTGTCAGAAGCCAAAATATTACCACGTACCTTCAACAGATGCTGGGGTCCGATGTTTGCTTTTTACTTTTTGTGCAAAAGCACAAAAGCCTCTTTGCCTATGGGGTATCTCACTGCCGTGTCTACCTGGACCCATTACTGTCGCTTCCAGTTTCCTATTGTAATATTAAAATGTGATTTCTAATTGGAATGTTCTCTGACTCTTAAACCCACAAAGTTTAACTCCTACTCAGTAAGGTGATTGGTATGAATTACCTAATCTGGTATTTCAAGAGAGACTCTTCTGATGCATTCACATTTTACTACAAATTCATAGGTAGAAGAAACCAGTGTATAATTTTATAGAAATAATGCACGTATTTTATTAGAGCTACACTCTCTTAAGAGTAGTTTGAACCTCACAAAATTCTCACTGTGTTTTGCAGGCTTGAGTATAAGTTAGACAGGTCTGATCTCCATGAACTCAAGGTTCAGAGAATTTTCAGACACTTAGTCAGTCATGAAATAAGACAGCAGATGCAGTTTGGATTTGACTTCGGATCTTGTTACTGCTAGAGTTCTGGATGAGAAGATATTTTCATTAACATTTCTCTGTGAGGCTAAACTCTTAGTTTTCTCCAAATTTCTTTCCACTTTTCAGTCAGTATTTGCGTGTTTCCTCGGGAAATGCATGTTTGGCTATTTTGCTTTATCTGAGAATGTTTGTTCTTTGAAAACACGTAATTAAGCCAGGTGCCAGCAGCTCACACCTATAATCCTATAGTCAAAAGGCAGAGATCAAGAGGATCAAGGTTTGAAGGCAGCCTGGCAAAGGGTTCCTTAAAACCCAATCTCCAAAAAACCCTTCACAAAAAGGCGTTGGTGGAGTGGCTGAAGGTGTAGGCCCTGAGTTCAAACTTCAGTATTAGAAAAAAAAAAAAAAGAAGAAGAAGAGGAAGAAAAATGGTATACTTGATGCCAAATTTCCAATTTCTTGGAGTATGAAATATGTTTTCTCTGAGTGCAAATTAGGGCTTCTATATTGAGTATTTGACTCTGCTTGCAATCCTTACTGCATGTGATCCTGATGCAAATAAGGTGTTGAAAATACCATCCAGGGTCCAGCATACTTTGGCAGTAGTAAGTTCCAGTTTGCTGGAGGTGAGACCTACACCAACCCCGACCCCACAAGTGTCCTGAGAAGCATCTCTGTCCCATTGCTCTATGAAAAGTTATAAGAAGAGCAAACCTAGATGTCACCAAATGTTAATGGGTGTCTTGGGAATGGGGAAGTTTAAATTCATGCAAGTTCCGAAAAGATCTTCCACATAAACACTTTCCAGCTCTGTCTTGGACAAGTGGGAGGTGCTTGAGTCTTTACTTTTATTTCCAGCACATTAGATGAAGGTAACTTTGGATATGAATGTGCAAACCATGTGACAATAAATCTCACAAGGTCTCTGCATTGAAACCCACGGATATTAGTCAAGACCAAATGCAGTGTGCACTGTGGACCCTTGGCAAGACTCAGCTTTGCTGACCCGTGCATCTTGCACAAAGAGACCTGCAGATTCCAGTGAAATTGCAAATGAAACATTTATAGAAACTAGGTCAGTGGTGAAAGTATTTTGTGTACAAGGAAGGCATATGTAGGAGGATCTCAGTCTGAGGCCAGCCCCCAGCAAAAGGAAGAAAGGCCTTACCTGCAAAATAGCTAAAGCAAAAATCAGCTGGGGAGCACCTGCCTAGAGCTGTTGTCATTTGCAAGTCTTTAAGAAAAGCCAAAGACACGGTGCAAGTCTGGGGGCAAAGACTTTGAAGATTATGCTAAAGAACAGCTAAGAGAAAGCATGGGACAGTGGGAGCCTAAGGAAAGAGGTTTGAAGCAAGGTTTTAAAGAACTGCAAGGAGCAAGGCCTTGAAGAATGAAGATAGAGATAAGAAGCAATGAGGGTTGTGTGTCTCCACCCAAGTGCCCAAGACACGTGATCTCACTTTCTGTCTGTCCGTCTATCCTATGTCTTTTCTGAATCTCCAGACTCCCCCAGTTAGCCCCAGTTAGGTTCAGTAGTAACCAGGAGTGAGAGGAAAAGCTTGCTCCAGCACTGAGAATTGAACTCATGGCCTCACAGTTGCCAGGCAAGTGCTTTAGCACCTAAGCACCTAAGCAATGCCAACAGAAATTTTTACTTTCAGATAGGGCCTTAAGGTTTTTCCTAGGCTACGAACAGTTGGTGATCCTTCCACCTCTGCCTGTCAAATAGCTGGGATTACAGTCCTGCATGACCTCTCCTGGCGTGTTTGTTGAGATAGCGTTTCACTAAATTTTTTTTTAACCAGGATTTGCCTCAAACCACAATCCTCCTTCCTCTGCATCCCAAGTAGCCGGGATTGCAGGAAAGTGAGGCAACCTGTTGAGCACATTTTGAATATGAAATAATAAATTCCAAAAAACTGTTCATCCGCCAATTATCCTCATGATAAGTAAACTTAATTCAAACACTATTCTAGGTCTTCTTTCTGTTTTAGCTGAGGGTCAGGGAACATGGTGGAATCTACTAATATTTAAAATATGCTTTTTAAAAGGCAGTGAAGCTTTGAATGCAGTAGCTTCAGCATCCTAAAGCACTGCTCTTGAAGCAAAGTGAAATAAATGGCATTGGGATTGGAGGTGTGCCATTCAAGTCGCAAATGGTATAAAATAAACACGCCATCTGTGAAACGGCCCCCTTTATTTTCCTTTTGGAGAGCAACAAGAGAGCAGAAAAGCACATTAAGGAAAGGGTAGGAATGTCCAGAGTCATCTTCCACTCTTGAAAAATGAGTCAAGCGATTTCCCAGCAGGAGAAACGGGTTAGAAACCGCACAAGAAGAGTCATTAGTTAGCAAATGAGTTGCAAATGAGCTTCCTCTGTCAGACATTTCCATAGAGGGGGACGCACAAACACCCAGGACCGTTCTGTAAGTTCCTCTGCTTCCATATTTTGCTAGAAGCTTCCTTATTAACCCAATATTCTCCTCTCTCAAGCAGTAAAAATTCATGGAGGGGCTGGTGGAGTGAGTCAGGCAGTAGAGAGCTTCCTGGCTAGCATTAGTTCAAACCCCAGGACCACCCAAAAAGATGGAGGGGATGAAGCAATTCAGGATATCATGCAAACATACATGGAAATGTTATAGTGAAACTCCCTGTAGAGTTATTGCAAATGAACAAAAATGACGTTTTTCATAAAAGAAGGACAGGAAAGTAAAACCTGGTCCTGTCTGGGAGTTGGCACCAGTGGGAGGGGAGCACATAAGGAAAGGGTGTGGGAGGTGAATGTGGTGGAATATTATGCACTCATGAATGAAAATGGAAAATGAGACCTGCTGAAACTCTTCCAGCAATGGGGAGGGAGGTGTAAAAGAGATGTATGGAGGGGGGGTTCAACTGTGACATATTGTAAGCACTTTTGTAAGTGTCACAGTGTGCC
The DNA here is from genome assembly GCF_047511655.1 of Castor canadensis. NCBI lineage: Eukaryota > Metazoa > Chordata > Mammalia > Rodentia > Castoridae > Castor > Castor canadensis. Next base: position 139,234,482 of record NC_133405.1, read on the forward strand.
CCCAGGACAACCATGACCCATGTGTATGAAGAGTCAGCAAAGACAGAGCACGTTGAACACCTGGCTGTCTTTATGTAGGTTTTCTGTTTGTTTGTTTTGGGGCCGGGGCTCATTCCAGGTCCTCACACATGTCAGGCAAGGGCTCCACCACTGAGCTCACCCCAAGGCCTGGAAGGAAGGTGTCTTTTGTGACAATTTAGACAATAGTACACGACCCTGACACCACACAAGTCAACCTGTCTGCCCATTCATCAGCCTAGGACAAACAGTTTTGTTGCAATGTCCTAGCACCATGTCGAGGAATTTTAATCCAGGTTTACTTTGTTTTGTCCCCGTGCTTTTTTCTCCTCCACGGGACTGAAATTAGCACACGTTTTTTCCTCTTAATTCATTCCACCCTGAAGAAGAATTTTACGGTTTTCCCGTCTGTCAATATGAGCTGGGGGAAAGGAGGTCTCCTGCATGCATCCCTCTAAGTTCACGGTTTCTGATGCTTTTCTCCTCTTGAGCCTCACCAGCTGCAGTGCCATTGATCCAACTTTGGATCAACGCTAGCTTCTGTCCTCGGCACTCTTTCTCAAGCCACCCTTTCTTCTGCATCCGGAGATGTCCCCCAGACGGCCAAAGCTAAGGAGCGCTTTTCACTTCAGGACAGTCATCATTGAGAATTACTAATTTCTTTATATATTTCAAAGCTAATCATTGTCATATGTGCTAATGTTTGAGGATGCTTGATGCTCATGAATTCCTGTTTTCATACAAGACCAAGAACAAGTCGTGATATATACTTTTGGGTCGTGACACGTTGAAAACTCTATGAGCTCGGATTGCTTTGCAATTTTACAGCTTTGTTAGGAAAATTTAAAATGTAAATTGGAAATATATTGCACTTTTCTGGAGGGGGAGATGGACATTCAGAGACTAAGGGAGCCTGAGCAAGATAACATGTCATAAACACAGAGCTGGGTCCAACTTGACTCCAGTTCTCAGGATGACATAGAGAGCGAATGAGCAAAAGCCATTTTTTAATTAAAGTTTTGCTCTTGAAGAACTGCCTGACTTCACTTTTTCCACACGTTATGAATGTCTTTGCTTTCAGGACACGTGTTATGATTGAATTAATGTATTTACCCTTTTAATCTGGAACAGAACACACCGTGATGGTACAGCGGGAAGGCTGTGTCTGAAGCCCACTCCTGTCCAGCACAGTTTTCCCCAGGTCTCTCTGTGTGTTATCTGGCAAATCGTGTCCTAATGAGAACATCGTCAGAGAAGATGGCATTGATTTACGTGTCCTCGTCTTGCAGAAAAGGCAGCACTGTGTGAAAGGAGTTACCGGAGGCACTAATGTGCTGACCTCACGTGTAGCTGAGCGTTGCTATGAAGTGACGGTTATGTCAAATTACCCCTGGATCCATTGTGACTCGCTCCTTCCATTAGTAACTAGGCCAAGGTGACCGAGGAGACAATGATTCATGCCTCTGACCGGAAGGCTCTTGGAGCTGGTGTGAAAGGGAGAGTTGAAGGTTACCGCAAATGCATCTTCCTGGCTTTTGTGAACATCCGAGCGACAGAACCTGTTATGTTCTTCCTGGAATCCAGAAACGTGGACGCAAAGTGCAGTCGCCAACCTGCAAAGTGTGCGGCCAGGCAGGGCTGGGACCCGAGTCTGAAAACTCTTTGTAGGTTGGTGCCCGTTGTAGATATGAAACCAGAATTTTGGGGAGTCAAGGCCCAAACTTCTGGCAGTCCACATGCCAGGTTTTAAACACCAAAAAAAGAGAAATGGCAAAAGCAGAGCCAGGAAATTTATTGCATGGCCTGGGGACACGCCATGGGAGGAGGCAGGTGCTCCATCCTGGGGGGTTTCTCCTCTCAGAAGCAGGCTTGGTTCCTTGTCCTGGTGAATAAAAATCCCCAGACTCAGGAGACTCATTGGCAACCAGGGAGGCCCCCTTGCTTCCCACAGAAGCTTTCACTCTTTCACTTAATAAACTTCTTTGAGGGGCGTCTGGTGGAAGGCCGACAGTCACACGGACCAGGTGCGGGGGACAGAGGTAGGTGGCGTGGTGAATCCGGGCTTCGTGCTCAGGGATTCATAAGTACAAAGCTGACACTCGGGAATCGGTCACTCTACGATTTGAGCCATACGTCCGTCCGTTCCGTTCGTCTCTGGTTATTTGGAGATGGAGTCTTGCAAACTCTTCGCCCAGGCTGGCCTTGAGTGATTTCCCTTCCTCCATCAGCCTCCCGAGAGGCCAGGGTCATAGGCCTCATCCAGCTCTCGAGTGGCTTCTTGAAAACTGGAGGTGAACCAGGAGGAACGGCTTCTCCACGTGGAACCCAGACAGGCAACCAGGTCCAGCCGTAAATGCGAGGCTTCTGGAAGTGAAGCCATGGAAGGGGGGAAAATAGCTCTTTAGCCAACACCTTGTCCGGTTCCTGCACAGCAGGAAGTAATCAGGAGCTTGTGGCTACCAGGGTGAATTTTGAGGACCTCACAGGGAACCATCTTTCTTCTGCATCCTCAAGGTGCTTTCTCCCTGGTGTTCCCACTGCTGAGGTTGCAGGAAAGATCAGGCAGTGCCCCCACGCACCTCAGCCAGAGGAAGGAAATGACAACTCTTCCTGGAACACCTTCCAGCTACCAGGCTTCTTCTTCCCAGAGCCAACATGAAGTGGAGGGCAGAGGAGGATTGTGCTCCTTTCTGAACTCCCTTGACGCTCCTGAGGCTTCTAATGTTGCTGTCAGGATTTTGTGCCATAGAGAGGAAAACCTAAGGGACAGAGGACAGAGGCCAGGACGCACAGAGGAAAAGACCTTTTTCCTATGCCCGTCCTACTCGGGGCTTCTAGGTGACATAAAGTGAAACCTCAGTTTTGGACCCAGGGCCCAAACTGGGCTCCCACACGCCAGGTCCGCCATGCGCCAAGTAAAGAGGCATGGAGAGGTTGTAGAAAGGTTTGTACCACGCGGCTGGGGCAACCGAGGGAGGAGGCACAGCAAGGCCGCAGCCCATCCTCAGGCGTCTTTGGGGTGCAGGCATGAGCTACAGGTTCAAGTAGGCAAAGAACTGGGGACAAGGGGACAAAGTTGGGCAAAAACAGTCCAGTGACAGGCGTGGTCCCTTGTCATTATCTTGGGCCTTGTCTGGGACACCCTGAGGCTGGTCTATCCTCAGTGAGGAGGGTCCCCACTGTTGGCGGTAGTTCCGGGTCTAGTCACGAATGTGTGTTCAGTCTGCCTTTCCTGGAACCCAGGGTGACTACAGAGTGGCTGCAAAGAGAATGGCATAGGGCAAGGACAGCCACACAACGAGGCAGAGATGCCAGGCACCTGCCTTTAGTTCATTCTGCATGCTTTTCAGCAACAGCAATTTGAGGACCTCTGACAGTTACAGTTCCTCACAGCTGATTGCAAAAGTAAGAAAAGGAAAATAAGTGCGATGAACACTTGAGGAGAGTGGCAAAATATAAAAGCATTTCATAGTGCTTTGCATGGCTTTTTAAATAATTATACGTAATTTATAATTAGCATAGTGTAGCAATCAATTTCTTCCTGGGAAAGTTGTGCTCTGCAAAGCAGGTTCAAACCTGATTAGACTCACTTCTGCCTGAACTCAGCTTAGTCCCGATTGAATCACTTACCCATCTTTCATCTTATTCCGTGTGTCGCTTATGGTGGTGGAGATAAAAGCAAGTTTGGAGAGTCAGATGTCATGGGAGAGTTTAACACTGGCTGGTTCTTCTTCCCCCCCAGAGAAAAAGTCGGACAAGGAGCAAAAGGAGTGAAAATGATGGGGAAGTTGATTAAGAAAGGAATTGAGTATAACAGGGAGACATGGGGAAAGGAAGGAAGAAACATTTCCTGCTCCCCCCTGCAGGAAATGGGAGTAGCGCCCAGCATGGCGGTCCCCATGTCTGGCCTTACCCTGTGTGAGCTGGAGGAAGCCAGGTGCTCTTTGTGGCGTTGGATCTGGTGGGTGCTAGAACAGGAAGGTGTCAGCCAGGCCCGCTCGGAGAGGTCACAGGCGCTCTAGGAGTTAAGCTTTAGGACTTGGTTTGCCAGGGACATCTTTCACTGAGCTCTCAAAGAGGGAGGCTGCAGATAACCCTGGAGTGTAGACAGCTTGCTCTTGTTGCCTGGCATCTAGGAGGAGATGGGAGCGGTGCCTCGGTGCTCTGCTTTTTTCCATATCTATTTTAATCATGTCATCTCCGTAACTATCGCTGTGTGTCCTGCCCCATCCATCCCCCGTGTCTGCCTGCTGCCTAACGGTGCATACAAGCGATGCTTTTCCCCAGGGATGTGGTTTTCACTCCCTTTCACCATCGTGGTGATTTAATTTGTGCCATATGCCTACTTCTAAGGTAACATGCATTGCAATAGGAAGGAAGAGTGAGATTTCTGCTGCATCTCATCAGCCTCCTAACAAGCCCCTCCGCCTGCCACTCTGGAAATTAGCATTTCGTCCTGGATCAACTTACAGGAAAGTTGTAAATAAATGTAAGCCCTAAATGACATCCCTGAGTCAGTGCTAGCTCACACTTGCCCCCTCCCCATGAGAAGATGGCCTCATTGTGTCAGCCTCAGTTCTTTTCCTCTGAGAACAGCCGAATTTACGCCCGGGTCACGTCACCGCCACCTACTCCGTGATGACAAATGCACAGTGAAAGAGTTTCGTGCAAATAGTGAGAAATGGAAATATCCTACAGATCAGCACCTACTTTTTCTTGTGTAGGTTTTACTACGAGGCCACCTTTCCCCTCCAGGTTTGAAGCCACCAAATTTCACAAGGATCTTTCCTGATAAGCAGTGTGTCATAACCAATTTCCCAAATGACTGTAATCGGCATTTGGGGGGCTCAGTGAAACCTTGACATTTTCCAAAATGACATCTTCTTCCCTAGCCACGGAGACTATTGAAAGGGGCCATTTCAGCTTTAAAATTTTATATACAATTGCCACACTTTTATCTGTGCTCTGCACATTCAGGAAGCATCCTTGAAGGGTGTATTTCAACGTGACACTGTGGCCCCGGGATTGTGGCATGCGTTTATTTGGTGTAATATGTTTAGTGCCAATGACAGACCCACTTTGTGAAAGGAGAGGCACCGTCTTGAACAGGACTTCGTCTTTCTTCCCGCAAGGGGGAAGTCAGCTGTGTCTTGAACCCGGGCAGCTAGCCCTACGGTGGGATTGGGACACTGCCCTAGGCAGACTTAGGATAGAGGCAATGAAACCTGAAAGCCATATTGGCTGCCATATTGGCCTTATCAGTCCTGTCCATATAGATGGTGTCCCGTGTTGGTGACAGCTGTTTACCTATAGTCCAGAGGTCTGGCAGCTCACTGATTCTAAACTGCACACTCCCAAGTGCAGGCAAACATGGGGGTTTCTTAAGTCAGACTTTCTGTTCTCTTCAGGCAGGAATTTTCAGCGGATAGCACAGGGGCCCACTGCATTCTGCTACGGGTGGGCCAGGATTTGCATCTTGTGACACCAATCGCATTCTCCCTGTGAATCTTCATGATCGCTGAGGCTCAGGAACAGGACATTTTTTTTTTCTTTTTGCAAAGAAGCCTCAAAGTATAACCTGAAGCAGTGAGGCCTGTGAGTGGGAAATCAAAGTGATTAATTCATTAAGTGCTTATTAATATTGAAGCTAAGCTGATGCGTGATTCCGCACCCTCGCTCTGTCCTGTTTTACGGTAGCAAGGTCTCGCTCAACTGTCGCTCTCTTCAACAGAAGGCCATGCCATGCCTCACCCTTTCAAAAGCAGAAATGTTTCTGGATGCTCATTTTTTTAAGCCTTTGCAACGTATTCAACACCATATTCGTCCTTTTCCGTGGACAAGGGGATCCGTGACCAACACCTTGCGGGGGTGTCAGTCTGGGTTCTTTGTCTCAGGAAGCTAAAGAAGGAGCTTCACAGGCCAGGAAGCTGAGTGAGCTTGGAGGGAGGAAATTTATCAAGTGAAAGAATGAAAGCTCCCCTAGGAGGGGGTCCCGAGTGGCTGCTTAGGGCTTTTTGTCCCCCAGGACACATGTTCCCCAGTTGCATATGTTAACCAGGTCCTCAACTAATGCAAATTTTATTGGTTCCTTTTATGGCCGTTGCCCTGAGTGAACCTTGGGGTTTGCAGGGGGCTCCTTCTCAAACTCCACAGCCCTTAAACTTTTCTCCTCCCACTGCCCTTGCCTGCACTTCTGCCTAGGTCCTTCTGTTTTGCTGTCATCTGGAACACTGGCTTTATGGCGAAACGGGTGAAAACACATTTTCTCTTTAACTAACTTTTTTCTCGTTTCATGGTGTCACTCTGAGTTACTGGACCCGTCCCCTAGCTGCCTGTCTCGGTGCAGACTCCTCATCTCTCATTAAAACTGAAGTTTAGTGGTAAAGGCACCAAAAGCTGCTTCTTGGACTTCCTTGTAGGGTTTGGTCAACACACATAAAATGTTTGCTGTCACCGAAAGTGAGTCTGTCTAGTTGCTTCACTGCACATGCTGGGTGAGTGTGAACAGCCGCGGTGCAGTCTGTGATCAGAAGACTTCCAAACTCTTGGTCCCGTGTGGAAGAATCGGTGGCTGGCCCTGTGAGTGCAAAGGGAGTTTGGTAAAAGTCAGGGAGGGAATGCAAAGGGCGCAGGTAGAATCTGCAGGTGGAGGGAGAACTGAGGGAAGGGCAGATCCAGGTGATTCCTACCCAAAGATCAGTGAGTGGCAGGAGGGTCATTGTCACCCACCGTTAACACTTATATTGAAATAAGGCTCCTTATTCCTGCCCCCTTGCATGGCATAAAGGAATAAGGGGGCCTCTGGGGTGTCTTTTACCAAGGTACTAATCCCATCCCTGTGACTTCACCTCGAGACCTCATCCCCTGCCAGAGACCCACCTCTGACACCAGATTCTTGGGGATGGAATCTCGACATTGAGTTTGAGAGGGAAGCAGACCTGTAGTTCACAGAAGGAGAGGTCGTAAGAAAAACTGCTTCAGTCTGTAAGCTCTTCTGCTTTGGTGAAAACATACTCAAGTGTGTTGTTGCTTTGTTTTAGGTTTTTATGGCGGGGCTGGTGTTTGAACTTCAGACTTTTCACTCTACCTCTTGAGCCACACCACCAGTCCATGTTGCTCTTGTTATTTTGCAGATGGGGCCTCAAGGTTTTCCCCACACTGGCCTCCAACTGCTATCTTCCCAATCTCAGCCTCCCAAGCAGCTAGGATTATAGGGGCCAACCACCCGCTCCTGGCCGATACTCAACTATTTCTGCTGTTAATCTACATCGTGTACTTCATATTGTTCGTCAGTTAGCAAAACAGTGTGCAGGGATAGTAAATTGTTTTGTGATGGATTGACAGGAGAATTTTTAATGCATCAGCTGTCCGGTATCTTAGAACTTGGTCATTTCAGGTTCAGACCCAGTGGGTCACATACATAATCCCAAGTTTTTGGGAGGTGGAGCTGGGAGGATCAGATTTTGAGGCCAGTCTGAGCAAAAAAACTTACTGAGACCCTATCTCAGAAAAAAAGCTGGGGTTCGTGGTTCTGTCTGTAATCCCAGCTATGCAGGAGACAGAAGTAGGAGTTTTATATCGTGAGGCTGGCCCCTGGCAGAAAAAAGTGCAGGATTCTATCAAAAATAAACGAGAGCAGATGGCTTGGGCATGGCTAGAGTGGGAGGGCATCTGCCCAGCACACTCAAGTCCCTGAGTTCAAATTGCACTACCACCAAAAAGAAAAGGAAAGAACAGAACCTGGTCTTTTGAGTCTAAAACTTAGGAATTATTTGATTCTAGAATTTTTCCTTTAATATTTTCTGACCAATGTTGCCTGTGAGTAAATGAAACCAGAAAAAAGGGAAACCGTGGATATGGGGCTGTTTTATTAACTAATACCGATTTACCACTGTGCCTGCTCATCTTACAGTTTATAAACTCCTCTTCAGAGAACAGAATAGAGTAAGCTTTTTGTGTCCCACGTCCGGTAACATGGATACCCTCTCTCGGGCATCCAGCTCGGCCTCTACCGTCCCACTGCACACTTCTATTTCAGTAAACTCTCCTGCTTTACTCACCAAAACCAAACCAAAACATGAACAAAACCATGGACACAATACTTACTGCATCTCAGAGGAGAAAGCAGGACCATACCTTGCAGGTGTCCCCTTAACTTATCAGAGGCTCAGACTGCTCTGGCCGTCTACAGTAAAACCAGCCCTTAACTTGTAAGGAAGAATGAAATTCTGTTGTTCACAGGTAAGTGGGCGCAGGTGGAGAATATCGTGGCAAGGAAGTTAGCCAGGCTCAAAAAGTCAAAGGTGACATATTTCCCTCCTATGAGGCAGCTAGACCTATAGGTGAAAGCTGAATATGGACGCATATATGATTTTATTGTAGTCACAGATACATGCATAGATATAGAGAGAGAACAAAACTGCATTCGTGAGTCTGTCTGAGGGGATTACAGGAGGTGGGAGAAGGAAAGAAAATGTCAGAGAGTGCACAAGATTGAAAGGGCCTATCTGTACGTGACTGTGACACAATGCCCTGCCCTGCACCTGCTGAATACTAGGGGAACAGGGTGATGGAGAAGAAGTCATGGGGTTCATTTGAATAAAGCATGAGATATTCAGGCCTCAAATACCAAGGCGTTTGAAACATCCATGGACTATGAATAGATGCCTAAAACACAGTGAAGGAGGAGGGAAAAACAGATCTTTTAGGAGCTGTCCCATGGGAGGGGGTGGGCATGAGGGGGAATATGGTGGATGTGTTTTGTATCCATATTTGAAGAATGACACCTGTTGAGATTGTTCTAAGAAGGGAGGGAGGGGAAAGAGGGAGAATGATGGAGGAGGTGACTCCAACTCAGATATATTTAAAGCACATAGGCAAATATCACAATGTCTCCCCCTGCATAACTATTATATGCTAGTAAAATTAAAAAGTTGAAAAAAAGGATACATATATTTTATGACAAGATTTTCAGGTGACAAGTCCTTGACCTGACACCTTCAGATTTCACCGAAATGTAAAAACATGCTTCGGGTTTAGAAGTGACTCATATTTCTTAGTATCCATAGTGAGGAGCCGCTTTTCCAATCTTCAGAGGATTTCAAATTGACTGTGACATTTTAGTAAATCAGAATTAGCTTTTTCTTTTTAAGCTCCTGTGTCTTATGTAAATAGCTGTGCTGACTTTTATAGAGTTGAGTATTCCAGAAAATGTCATAGAATATAAGGTAAAACAAGTTAGCGTTCTCATTTTTGGATCTTATGGGGATATGGTGTTAAAATAGAGATATTTTTTGAGACCTATCCAACCTGTGCTAGATTTTCTTTGTATGTGAATTTTAAACCCGAGACGTTGGAGTGTCTATGAAGACAAATCTGTCCCTTTTGAAAGTGAAATGGAAATTCAGATGGAATGACCGTAATTTACTTAAATAAGAACTGCTTTAGGAAGTCAAAGGCTGTGACACTTTTCTGCAGACGGCTAGAAAGCCATTCTGTGTCCTTTATTACAAACTCTACCAAAATATCTGTTGGGTTCTAGAAGCCAGTCTCTCACTACAGCAGTAATTATTCAGCGTTTTCACCTCTCTCCACGGAGATTATTCAGCACAGTTGTGCCATTGTTGTACCGTTGTGTACCCAACGATGTCCTCCAAGGTGAAATGGCTTGTCACTGTGACTACTTTGAGCACTTGCAGAAGAAAGAGACTTTTAAAGGCACCGTAGATTAAGGAGCATTTCATGCTGACATGTAAGTGTCAAAAAGGAGGCTGAGATGGGGAGGATGGAGGTTGCGACCTAGGCAAAAAGTTGGTCAGACGCCATCTCCAACATAACCAGATCGGAGGCTCAGCTCAAGTGGTAGAGTGTCTGCTTTGCAAGCACAAAGCCCTGAGTTCAAACCCCGGCCCCACCAAAAACTAAATAAATAGCAATACACGAGTGTCCATCCTCCCCTTCTCAATTCCTCCCTCCTGCCTCAGCCTCCCCACTGGAGTTGCCCTCCCAGGGGTGGACAGCAGAGGCAGGGAACCCAGCATCCCACACCCTCCTGGTGTTCTCTTAGGACAGACATCGGGGTGCTGTGGATGCATCGCTCTTCACTGCCAATCAAACGGGGCGCTCTTTGGGACTCCCCACAATTTTAATTCCAGTACACAGCTGTCGAACGTGTTCCTTCCAGAAGCCACTTTGGAATCCGTCCATTCCCTACCATGTCCAAAGGGGACGGGAAGGTGTGACATGGTGGACTGCCTCCTTCCCATGCCTGAGAATCTCCTCCGGTTCTTCCTGGACTCGGAGCTGTTCTTGCAGTCTGCACGCACCTAAGCATTCCTGTCGGAGAGTGGGAGGTGACTTTCCCTCACCGGGACCGTATTTTTATATAAGTCTGCCCATGCTTTTTGCTCTCTGACGCCGGCTCTGGAGTGAGTAATGAAGCAGGCCCGTGAGAGGTGCAGTGCATGGGGAGCACGCGTGACGGGGGGAGGGGGTGGAGGAGATGGGGTTGGATGGGTGCGTGGGCTTCGTGTACACGTGCAACCTAGAACGGTGACAGCCCGTGCAATCGCTCTCAGGAGAGTGGGGAGAAGGTTGTAGGGTGGGGACAGTGGTGAGGCCCAGCTGACCAATGCCCGAGGAAGGCCATTCGGGATTGTCACAAGGAATCTCCCCTGTGCAATGAATAAAACTGGAGGAGGCACAACTGTGTGTCACACAGCTTGAGGTAGGTGCCACCTCTCCGTGTGGAGACACCTGTGAGCTCTGTTGCAGAAACAAACTCCAGCCCTTCGCAGCTTCGTGATAACTGCAGACCTAACTGGAAGTTGACAGGATGTGATCCCATCACAAGCTCAAAGATGCGTTGCAGTGTCACTTCAGTCGCTGTCAGTTAGCCAGGTGGGCACAGGTAGCACCTTGTTGTTGATAAAATGCAAACTCACTTTGTCATGTGGCGTTTGCAGTGCCTGGAGTAGAAATGTAAATCACAACAAAAACAAGCAATCAGCCTCACCAGCAAAAGCGTCCCTCCGGGGTTCTGAGGACAAGAAAAACACCTCAATAATTGGGTTTCAAAGTGAGATTCCTTTGCTTTCTGCACCCTGTGAGACCTCTGATGTAAAACACAGGATCCAGATGCAGTCGAAAGGGAGCTTGAGATAAAGGAAAACAGGACAGACTGTTCACGCAGATCAGTTAGAGAAGGACATATTTGTTATAACGGGGTCCCCCACTCACACTGTAGTCACTGACTTCCTTCACAAAGTCCGTGTCTCAGTTCTTAACAGTCACATTTCCATGCACACTCCTCGTCCTAAATAGCATATCAGAAATGCACTTTTCAAAATTTTTTGGAGACTACTTAAAAATCTAAACATTGATCTACCATTTGATCCAGCAATACCACTCTTGGAGATATACCCAAAAGACTGTGACACAGGTTACTCCAGAGGCACCTGCACACCCATGTTTATGGCGGCACTCTTCACAATAGCCAAGTTATGGAAACAGCCAAGATGCCCCTCCACTGACGAATGAATTAAGAAAATGTGGTATCTATACACAATGGAATTTTATGCAGCCATGAAGAAGAACGAAATGTTATCATTCGCTGGTAAATGGATGGAACTGGGAACAGCATCTTAAGTGAAGTTAGCAGGTTCAGAAGGCAAAAGCTGCATGTTCCCTGTCATATGTGGAAGATAGACCTAAAACCAATGTTGTGAAAAAGAGGTCACACACAAGAGAGGGAGGTAAAAGAAGGAACTTAATGGTGAATATGGTTGATGAGAGAGTGATTATAAAATTTTTAAACCTCTCAAAATCACCATAAGATGGGGACTAAGGTACAAAAGGGAAAAAATAGAGAGGATGAGCCAATCTGGGTTTTAATACAATATGCCACAAGGAAACTCCCTGTGTAGCTACCTTAAACAAACAAAATTTTTTTTTTACAAAATCAGAGAACAGGAGAGTGGAACAGGTCCTGTGTGGGGGTTGCTACCAGTGGGAGTGGGGAGGATGTGCGGAAAGGGTGTAGGAGGAAGAATATGGGGCAAATACTGTGTACACAGGTATGTAAATGGAAAAATGAGACCTGCTGAAAATATTCCAGGAATGGGGTGGGGATGGATAAAGGACAATGATGGAGGGATGAATTCAACTATGATATATTTGATATATTGTAAGAACTTTTGCAAATGTCACAATGTACCCCCAGCACAATAATAAAAAAGGGAGAAACAGATTTTAGGGACAATCCCCCACTTGTGTGATCAAGGTCTAGATTTCCCGAGTCTCAACCTTGACCCATGGAATGAGGCCCTGGAATCCATCCAGTCCCTGACTGACACTGAGTCTTGTGCTCGGAGCTGTTGGGGTGCAGAGATGTCTTGGAAATGAACGGCTTTGTGTCTGTGATGAGCAGCTAACAAATGGAGATTCACTCAGGCATCTCGTTTGGGAGGAGACTTGCCAGCTGGAGTGAGTGGAGCGAGGAGTCGCTCCCCATAGCTCACCTCCTGCTTCAGCTGGGGTCACTGGACGCCCCCAGCGTGAGCCTCAGAGTGTTCCTAAGCAGTGGAATCAGGTGACTTTTTGCAGCATTGCCTTTCCATCGACCTGGAGCTGCCCGGGGGCTGCGCCTGCTGGAAGCTCCACCAGCCTCATTTCGGGGTGGGGAAGTGCCGCATGTGCTCCTGTGGGCGAATCTTAAACCCTGGCCCCCCAAGAAGAGGAGGCAGGGGAGGTGCAGGGAAGGGGTAGTTCAGCAAAACACTAAGACCACCACGTTAAGTAGGAGCCAACATGGAACAAATACTCACCATCTATGGCTGATTTTGGAGGCCAAAGCGTTTTGGAAAACACTTGAAGGTTATGCTAATGACAAACTGAGCACTGGCCTTGCTTTCCACAAAGCCACAGAGCTAGGACCCTCACACAGCCACGCATCCTGTCCTGCAAGACTTAGCTGTACCCACAGATTAGGCCAAGACCTTCCATCTCATAAGGGTTGGGGGTTTTTATGTTTTCTGGGTTTTGTTTTGTTTGGACCTGGGTTTGAACTCAGGCCTTCACACTTGCAAAGCAGGCACACTTGCAGTCCATTCTGCTCTGGTTGTTTTGGAGATGGGGGTGTCACAAACGGTTTTCCCTGGATGGCCTCAAATGTTGATCCTCCCCATCTCAGCCTCCCAAGCAGCTAGGATTAGACGAGTGAGCACCAGGCACCCGGCCCATCCCCTAAGTTTCATGCATTGCTCACAAGGCAGATCCGAAGCCATCGTGTCCCCAGGTTCCTGTCTGGTGCAGTCGATGAGTGCACGCCCCGACAGTCAGTTCACAGTTAAATCGAGGTCAGGCCACGGACCAGGAATCAGGAGTTAAAGCAAGCACAAAGTTCATTGAGAGGATAGCAGAGCAGGCTGCCAGGTGGACTCAGTGGAAGAGCTAAGCCACAACTGAAGTTCATGCAATTATACAGAGCCCGACGTAGGCACCCCTGCCTGTACTCTGCTTTGGAGCTGTAGATTGGCTGTCTAACAACCTTTGCTCATGCCAGACCATCTGGTTGTCTCCTTAGCAGCCGGGAAACCTGTCAGGTATGTTTTACAAGCACCGCTCGTTATTTGGTGAGACCCCCTTTTCGTTTCTCTTGGGAACGTTTGCCGTGTTCCTCTCCTGCAGGCATCTGTATTTCATCTCTAGATGGCTGCTTGCAGGAGTGTTTTATCTGTTCCCTTCTCGTAGGAAGAAAAACTGCCATGTCACACCTGCGTGCAAGGCTGGTTTCTCACCTCTCCCTAAATGTTTTGCCTTGAAGGATGCCTTCCTGTCTCCTTTATCTAGAACAGTTCCTTCTGTCATCCATCCCTTTACATCCCCAGGGTTATTTCTGTCCTTTGTTTCCACAGCCATATCTGCCATTTTATTTCCCCTCACATTTGTCCCTACACCAATATTTATGAAAAAGTCCATTCGAGCTTTTGTTCCTCAGTCTTCAGAGTCTCCCCTCAAAGACACATCGAAGAAAAAGGTGTGAGCTCCATGGTAAAGCGCTTGCCTAGCACATGTAAGGCCCTGGATTTGATTCCCCACCACTGGCAGAGAGAGAGAGACAGAGAAAGATAGAGACTGGGAGAGAGAGAGAGAGAGAGAGAGAGAGAGAGAGAGAGAGAGCAGTGTGCCTGTTAGATGGTATTGATTTAAGCTCACTCTGATAAATTTACTAATACACAAAATCTGTAATAGTTTCACCATCATTATTACCCTTTCTAAACATAGGGTTCTTTTCCTAGAAATGGTCACCTTTTTCCTCACATTTTTCCCTGTCTTCTTCCACCCTGAATTTTAGGGGATTTCTCCATCTTTCACTGCATGTCATGTGTCCATCGTATGTAGCATACAAAATTAGTTAAGTGGAAACTCTTTGTACAGGAGAGAAGAAAACAGTGTTATTATATAAAATAAATAAGGATGGCCCCTATGTAATCCCAGCTAGTTAAGAGGCAGAGATCAAGAGGATTGCAGGTCAAGGTCAGTTCAAGTACAAAAAAAGCTCACGAGACCCCATCTCAACAAACAAGTTGGGGGTGGTGAGACACATCTATAATCCCAAATATGCAGGAGGTATAGGTAGTAGTTCACCATTTGAGGTTTGCCTGGACAAAAAGCACTAGACAGTATGTGAAAAAAGCAAAAAGGGTTGAGGCTATGGCTCAAGTGACAGAGTCCCTGCCTAGCAAGTGAAACTTACTTGAAACCTCAATATCCCTCCCTCCCATAAAAGAAAAAAATGGTTCTGTAGCCTAGCATGGTAATACACACCTGTAATCTCAGCTATTCAGGAGGCTAAGGCAAGAAAATCACGTGAGCCCAGGTGTTCAAGACCAATGGCCAGCCTATGAGACCCTGTCTCAAAAGCAAGCAAACTACAAACATAGCCAAAAATAACTAAATGAATTTTAAAAGCGAGAGGAAATAAAACAAGACAACAGCAAATAGTTCTCATTGCCACTGGATAATAAAGACCAGGAGAGGCCATTTGAAAGGCAGTCACTTAGGTGAAGTAGCAGTTACTCATTTCCTTCCATAATAGGCCAAAGCTTGCCTTGTAGGTATTTGCAGAAATGAAAGTAACCGTGCAGTTGTTTGTTGTTTGTTCTACGTGAACCTATAAAGTTCAGAGAAATCAAAGAGTGACCCAGGGAGAGTCACCCCTGTTGACGTGGCTTGGGGGAAATTCGTAAGATCAGTAAATCGGCTGCCACTCTATTTGTGAAAGCTCGCCAGGTGATTTCAGCTGGCAGATAAAACTCACGCCCCACAGGTGGCATTGTGCAAATCAAGCAAGGGCTGAGTGTCCGCTTGGGTACACCAGAAGGGTGTGGCTTTAAGGAAGATGAGCATGGTGCCTGCAGCTCACGTCTGTAATCAGATCTACATAGAAGGCAGAGATCAGGAAGATCCAGGTTCAAAGCCAACCCAGACAAGTCGTTCACAAGACCCTATTTTGCAAACACCCACACAAGAAATGCCTGTGGAGTGGCTCAAGTGGTAGAGCGCCTGCCTGGCAAGCATGAGGGCCTGAGTTCAAACCCCAGCGCTACAAGGATGTTGAGTGAATGTTTTACACCATCATCAAATACACCAGAAGTAGAAATTTCCATACCACAAAGCTGAGGTTCATGCACAGAATTGTTCCAATATTGCAGGCCATTGTATCCGTGCTATGTGTGTTGCCAAATGCAATTCAACCCCAACCTGAAGCCACCTGAATTCTAAAGCGCTTCTGGTCCCAAGCATTTTAGATAATGGTTCTCAGCCCATATTCCTTTTAATTCCCAGCTGCCATTTGTGAATAATGAGACAAACAGAGAGGGAGAGACTCAGAGAGGGAGGGAGAGAGAGAAGATAGTCTGGGCCATTTAGCTGGGAAGTGCAGAACCCTTCAAGCCCTTTGCATTCCTGAAAAGCCTTGCAACCTTCCAAAAACCGTGTTATTTTCCTCTACATTTCCCAGATAATCAAGAAGGGTAAAGCTCAGATTTTGAGTTTTCACAATGGCTGTCCACGTCTCCTGGACTCCTTGGCAACTGGCCACCGTTCCCCTTCTGTGGGCTCTGCTTTCTGCACCTAAGTTACAACGTCATTCGTTGGCACACATATGGCTGTTTTAGCCACAGGGCCAGTCCGTGGGCAAGACAACTTCTTCCCTTTCGTTCAAATTCAAATTCCAGGAAAGGAAAGATGCACCTTGCCTTGGGCATCCAGAGGTACGAGGCCGTGATGAAAAAATGCTTCAGCACCCTTTGTTCCCTGGGATGGAAATCACACACACACACACACACACACACACACACACACACACACACACACACATGGCATTTCAAGCCCAGGAAAAGAGGACAGCCATATTACAGCCTGTTCCTCAAAGTTTGGCACAGTTTTTATTAACACGTAATAATTGCACATATCCAGGGTTCTGTGTGACAGATCCACGTATGCACATACGTGTCACCTCTATTTTTCTACTGTCATTCTGCACATTCCTGTTCCTGGGCATGAGGTGGCCTTTCACTTATGAATAAAGGAAATTAAAAAAACAAACAAACATACAAAAATCCCCTAAGATCCATCCCCCAGGAAAGAAGACACACTGCATGACATTTGCAGCCTCGATTTCCAGGTCTGCCTTAAGGACTTCAGCCTGCCAACCCGCACGATCACATCAGCCAATTCCCTAAACCGTATTAATTCAGCAGTTATCCTCATGGGTCCAGAAGTTTACTGGGGGATGTTAATTGATAGGCATCAGTACCGTATTTTTACAGGTCTTGGAGTAACTAGACCTACATTGCATTCGGGGTGTGTGTGTGTGTGTGTGTTGCATCCACTCACAAAAGACCTATTAGCAAAGCAATGTAACAATAAGCAATGCGGGGTGAATTCAAGCATGGAATATTTGACATATTGCAGGAACTTTTGTAATTGCCACGTTGTCTGCCCCACCCAGCACAGTAAACAGAATAAGCAAAGAAAAAGAAAACTAAAAGAAACAAAAACCCAGCAATGCTTACAGAGGTTCAGCTGCTGGTGTCAGAAGGAAGCCATCCTTCCACAGGGACGAGAGCTCCCAGTCCCCGTCCCCAGCTCTGCTGTTCCTTACTGCCCACTTGCCATCCGACATTGCATCTGCACTGCATTCTCCCCCTCACCCCACTGCAGTGCAAATACTGCTCACGGCCACATCTCCTCTCTCATGTGGCCTTGGGTTTGCTCCCTCGGTAGAAGCCTCTTCTCCAGATTGCTCACCTGTCATGTCCTCCTGCCCACAATCTTTTCTGAAATGCCCAGTCCTGCATATCTGACCTCTCCACCAACCTCCTCGTGACAGTCGCGTCACTGGAGTAGAGAAGCGAGCTCTTGTGCTTATCCTGCCTGCTTTGGCAGAACTCCAGCCATCGTCTTGTTTGGGGAAATAGTGGGGTTACACTTGTGAGCAGGCTATAGAGCAAATGTGTAGGTCCCCTCTAATTCCCGTATTGAACTCCTTACTCCCAGTGGCATGGTGCCAGGAGGTGAGGCCTCTGGGAGGTGATGTGGTCACGGGGATGGAGCCTCATGGATGGGATTGACGGCCTACAAGAGAACTGCAGAGAGCTCCTGCCCCTCCACCACGTGAGGACACAGGGAGAAATGTAAGATACAAGTCCTCTGTTCATAAACCGGCCCTCTGTGCTGCAAATGGGTCATGATGTAAAAGTCAACAAACACCTGTATTCTGAGCTCCTCCCAGCCCCATTCTCCCAGACTCCAGACACAGCAAGAGTTATGCAATTTTATGTAAATTTATTTTTGCCCTTTAAAATAAAAAGACAGTCGGGCAGGCGCTGGTGGCTGTCACCTGTAATCCTAGCTCCTCAGGAGGCAGAGACCAGGAGGGTCATGGTTCAAAGCCAGACTGGGCAAATCGCTCACGAGACCCTTCCCAAAAAAGTTAGGGCTCACGGTGAAGGCCCTGAGTTCAAGTTCCAGTATTGCAAAAAAATAATAATAAAAAAAGATGAAAATAGAAAGACAGCCTCCCAATGAGTGCATCTGTCATTAGAAGCTCTTAACAAACTTGATGCTTCCATGAATTACACAAGCATATGTTATTCACATATGTGAATCACAAATTTATGTGGATTATGTTTCTTTTAGTTTTGCTTAAATGTAAATTATGAGCCCCACTTTTCTTTGTGTCATCCCCTGTGACTTTTCCACTGTTTGAGTCATGTTAAATCCCTTTTTATAATAGAAGTTCTGCAATACACATTTCCACAGAAAATAACAATTTACAAAACACAAAGCTTATTTCTGTCCTCCCTTTACAAGTGAACTTTTGGAGAGGAAGGTGGCGGAGAGCAGACATCAGTCACATTCTTGTGTCTTGAAAGGCCTTAAATCAAACCTCAGGTACGTGACTACGAGAATGGCACCTTAGGAAGCCAGGGGCCTTTGGGCACGGGGAGGAAGTGGTGGAGTCACGCATGCCCTACACTAATCTTCAGGTACCCTAAGTCCACGCCCAGGACATTTCCACTCCAATTTAACCTAATAAAGGATTTGCAATTGGACTGGAGCTCTCTGGCTTTACAGGAAATGTGCACAGGAGGGGCGAGCAAGCTGCTTATTTTTTTTTCAATGTTATAAAAATATATTAAATGCATTTAAAAGCAGAACAATGCTTTATTTAAATAACTTTGATTGAAAATTAGTATTCACCATCAAATTTGCATTTTAACTTTTTATTTCCAAATGATACACGATTGCTTAAAAATGGTTTGCTTTCCCACGTAATCACTGGGTTCCATGCAATTCACGGGAAATATTCTGCCTGTGTGCTTGTGCAACCTAAGTTTGGAGTAGAAAGGTCACTGTCACGCAGGTTACTTTCTGGAATCTTCTGACCCCATGACAATCTGGGACCCTTGTCACCTGATTCATGGCCCAGAATTGGTAGGCTACTTTTGTGTATTTTCTTGCACTTTAGAGCGAAATACCTTTATTTCACAATTTTGTACCTATTTACAGGGCATACTGAGGTGGCTGGACACATGTCCACCATGTGTGCTGATCAACTGAGGGTGATCAGCATTTCCTTTTTCTCAAGAATTTATCATTTGCACATCAAATGTCTTTTAACCCCTCGAAGTTCACTTCCAAATCTGAGGACCCCAGCTGGCCAACCGGCCTCCTTTCTTTCGCGTTTGCAAAAATGAATCATAGGCCATTTTTGTTTCTTGAAGCAGAGGCCGTTTTATTTCATTTTGAAGTTTTGGCGCCATTCTTCCTCAGTTCACCGTGGTTCTTGTGAGGACGTTTGCCTGTCCATTGATGCTGTGTTTCTGTAGACTGCAGTGCCTCACCGGCCTTCACTCAGGTCCTCCATGCTAGGTATGAGCTCTTGTTTCTCTCTCTCCCTGGCCTCTAGCATCGTCTCTCGTGAAAGTTGGATATAGGGTGGTGAAAGATCGTTCCTCTACAGCTGATCAGAACTTCCATTCTTTACCAACATCGGCATTGAACTGCCTTTCGTTTCCAGTACCACCACCAAAAAAAAAAATCCTAATTACCTCCCAGTGCCCCAGCTTCAAGTGTACCCCATGTGGCCTTGGGGATCCAATTCTGGAGGCGGTAGCACAGTGTGGTGGCAAGCTGGGGAGCCTCAGAGCACTCCGGGTCCTGGGGAAGCACACGCCCTCCTTTTCCCCGGTCTTCCCCTGCAGGAGCTGTCCCTCCACGCCGGCCCCCTGGGTGATGCCCTGTGATATGACAGCCCCCAGAATGTTAGTCTGTCTGATGGACGGGGGAGCCCTGCCTTCCTCTCTCCCAGACTTCTCCCACGGGGGAGAACAAAAAGGAACGTGCAACAGGGAATAAAGGGGACTTTGTAGTGGTGTGACAATCTAATCCACTGTGACCATGGCACGTGCCAGTGTGCACGTTATTCCTTCCCGCTGCGGACATCTTGCAGGGAGGGCACAGCGATTTCGAGAAAAATGGTCCCTCTGTATTCTAGCTGTCCCCTTCACTTGAAGGCTGCCTCACACCCAGCGACTACCAGGCCTCCCGGAGTCCACGCAGCCCATCTGGAGCTCCTCCAAGCACAGCCACAGTTTCTCCAAATCCCGCCCTTTGTGACTTCACGTCGCCAGGGGAACTGCCACTTCCCTATCTCTCTGCAGTCCTTCAACATGGCTGCACCAACCTTGTCCGCTCAGAGGGCAGAAGCATGCATTTGCCCTCTTGATGGCTCCACGGCTTCTGCTGGCTGCAGTGAAGGCCCTGGCAGTGATGGCTCTTGCCTGACACTCCAGGGGTGACTGTACTTCAGGGAACAGCTGCGTCACTGGCTGAGACTTCCTTCCATGGGGTGCTAACCCTGTTTCCTTGCTGACCATCAGCTGGGAATATCTTGGGGTCTTTGAGGCCCACACGGCTTGAGGCCTTCATCCAGGACAGGGTCTCCCTCTTGGAATAGCTCTGGCTTCCTTCTCTTTCCATCTCTGTCCCCTAAGTCGCTTTTATGGGTGAGTCTGCTTTCTCCACCCTCTGCCTTCAAAGGTCACGGAATGACATGGGAGCACTCGAGTGTTCTAGAACAGTGCGGTTGGGACGATGTCAGCTCTCTAGCACGCTTCCTTACATCTGCAAGCCCTCTGCAGCAATGCCTACCACCATGGCCGACTGCCAGCCAGGGAACCTCGAGACTGGCAGGGGCGTCTCTAGAACTCTGCTGACAACGTTCCCTCCTACAAGCACACTGGGGTGCCCTTTGCAAGTGGCTTTAGGGGTCCACAGACCGGTGGACGAGTGGACATCAGGGAAGGAGCCCCGGCCAGCAGGCATTGCTATTCCTCTCGTACCTCGTCCAGTGTAATTAAGAGGCATTCGGTGATTCTGCTACAGTTAATGAGGCTTAATTACCTCTTCCTCTCTCACGTGACTGGAAACCACCGCAATTTATTCCTCTTTTTTTAATTTAAAAGACTAATGGGCTTGTTTTTAATCACTTTTTTTGTCTGTTAAGGGCTTCCACTTTCTCAGGGTTGGCACCCAGAACTTGACCCCTGTGGAGCTGCTGTGTTTGTCGTGTCTCTGTTTCTACTTCTGGTGTGGCCTCCACGTTCCCTTCTGGGACTCGGGGACGAAGTCCTCTCTCTCTTTCTTTGCACAAGCACGAGTTCACTTCTTCTCTTGCTTCATTTCCAGCAGTGGGGTGAAGGCGGAATCTGCCGTTCCACAGATCATCCTCTTGGCAACACCGCGTTTTCATTCAGTTTACAATCACAGCAAAGAGCCAGAGCGGGCCTTCCCCAGGGCTCTGCTCTTCGGACGTCTTGGGTCCCAGCAGGACCTAGATGATGTCCCCATGGTTCTTGGTGGCTGCGCTTTGCCAAAAGTGCAAAGCCCCGACTGAAAACCCAGCACCAAAGACAGCAAAATCCCATGATTGTCTGAGCCAAGCGTTACTTCAAAACAGTAAAGTTTGCACAGACACCGTTCCAGTGTTTCCTCACCCAAACGCCGAGCGTGGGCCACTGTCCCCTCTAGGGACCCCAGTTAATTTTCCTCGAGCTGACTCTGCCACCCGAGATGACTCTGAAGCAGAGCTTGTTTGCCGTTCCAGGTCCGCTGCAGGAAAGCAATCTGGTGCTTCTTCTCCCGCTGTTCATTTATTGCTTTGAGTTCTGCTACTTTTCATATCCATTTTCTTCAGAATCACCGCTTTGAACATTAGGTGGCCTGTCTTTAAATGTTTCCTTCTCTGTCTTTCCTAAGTCTCTGTGTCTGTCTGTCTCTCTCCTGTGACACACATGTACACTACAGTGACAGTCAGGCTAATGTTTTATCTTTCCTTCCTTCTGCAGAGTTTTCACTGGCTCCAGTCGTAGTGGGTAGACGTCTAAAGCAATAACCTGACTTTGTGGATTTACTTTTCTTATTCCTTCCGTTGTAATAATTTCTCCAATGGCATGATACATTATAATACAGCAAGGGAAGAAAGACCTCTTCAAGTCATTTGTGAATGTAAATTCCATTTTGCTAAGAAAGCGTCTAAAGATAGACCAGGCTGCGTGGGTATGTTCTAGGTTCCTTTCAGTATTCCCAGCCGTAAGGGAAGTCCTTTGAAATGCCAGATTTTCATCCGGATTTGGTTCCACTGTTCCCTCCATTTATTAGCAGCACAACAGCTTGCGAGCGATTTCACTGAAGGCAACAAAATTAGCTTTTTCATAACCCAGTCAATTGAAGACAATTTGTAAGGCAGGGGGACTCGTCTGTCTCACCCTCACAAATGCTCTCTTAAATGGGAGGTCAATGCAAAATGAAGGTAAAATAGAACTATTTATAAAAATGTGGTTATAAGATAGGAAAGTGACTTTTAATTCTGCCACTGGTTTAAGTATTAAATGAGTTTTTAAAAGTTAGAAATATTGTGGAGGGGCACACCTGTAATCTCAGAAGTCTGAGGCAGGTAGATCACGGGTTTGAGGCCAGCTGGGGCTACATGGTTATAGTATGTCTTAAAAGAAAGAGAGATCGGGAAAAGGAAAAAAAAAGTTAGTTAGAGGCATTGTTCACATTGCCAAAAAAATTGGGGCTTTATTTTCAGAAAAGTATCAGGAATGTTTTAAGGAAAATGCAGCCCATAGGAACGTAATTCCAGCGTGCTTCTTTTGCAAAGGTGCAATCTCAGCCACCTGCAGGACGCTGACCCAAGGTGGAGAAAGTGGTGACATGGTACCTTGTGTTTTTCCACAGGCACTTGCTCATTCCCCAGGGAGTTCCGATGCTATCTTACCTGGGCAGGACATTGCGATTGGGACAGATTTTTACAAAAATAATACGTCAGCAGAGAGAGCCTCTAGGCAATTAAAAATAGAAAGCCGGGGAACACGTCGTCCTGGACGTTAGCTGGATGGTTTTAGCTGATTCTTCCCCGTAGGTCTTTCGGTTCTCCTGTGCAACTGTAATCTTGGGATGGAACTGGGAGTTCAGAGCAGTGTGGGACCCTTGTCCTTTTTCATCATTTCTGATTGGAAGTCATAATTCCAAACTCTTGGGAGAAGGGAATTGCTTAAAAGATCAGGTTCATGGATCTGTGAGTATTGGGATTTGAACTACCTCCGACCCATTTGGCTTTGGGTATTTTGGAGACAGTCTCATGAACTTGCCCAGGCTGCTCTTGAACCCCGATCCTCCCCATCTCAGCCTCCCGTGTAGCTAGGACTGGAGGTGTGAGCACCAGTGCCCGGCGTGGGGTATACTTTTATGAGTGAGAAATACTGGAAAATGTGAAATAATTAAGCACAGCCTGTGTGCCAAAATGAAAGGTTAATGAAATACATTTTCGAGGACAAAACTCACCAGGGAGAGGACGTTTGTGATTTAGTAATGTATTCCGTTCGCTTGCCATGACCTTGTAGCTAAGACTGCAAATTACAGTGACCCCAGAGCAGCCTGGGGGGAGCTGTGGATGCAGTACACGCGGGTGTGCACGCTGGTGTGCACCCGTGTGCGAGCTTGCCCACCTCAGTAGTTTAACACTCACAACAACTCTGGCACGTGATGTTTCCAATGCCAGCTTTGCAAATTGAGTCTTCCCACGAAGTCCCTAACCTCTGGCCTTTGGTCCTAATCCTGATCTTTCACTCAAGGTGACATGCATGTGGCTTGACTTGTGACATTTCCAGTCAGATGCTGGCATTGTCCAGAGATATCCGTGGGTTCTTGTCTCCCAGACAATCCACCCCTCAACCCGTGCATAGCGTGGGCAAGCAATGCACCAAGGGCCATTCTAAGATCGCCATGCAACATTTACCAATCCCCCTCCCCTTGGAAATCGAGCCCCTCCTCGGACGTGTCCATCGATTGCTCAAAGGGGAAGGGTTGGCGCTCAAGTGAACACAATCATTTTGGTATCGGCCGTCACTCAGGTAAAGCACTTCTGTGTTTTCCATCTTTGGTAGCAACGTGAAAAGCTCAGCTTCATCTCCATTCAGCAATGTGTACGGCTGTGCGCAAAGGCATGATTGGGGTCTCTGAACTCAGGCCTACACCTTGAGCCACTCCACCAGCCCTTTTTTGTTATGGTTTTTTTGAGATAGGGACTCGCAAACCATTTGACCAGGCTGGCCTCAAGCCTCAATCCTCCTGATCTCTGCCTCCTGAGTTGCTGGCTTGATAGATCTTAGTTGAGACTTAATTCTTTCCTTTAACTTATTCCACAACCCTAAGAAGAATTACAGCTCACTTGGTTCTTTTCATCCCGAATAAAAACAATTTTAATTCTCTGTGTAAGGATTAGAGAATTTACAGTTGTTGTCATGAACCTTTGCAAACTGCTCCATCTGATGCCAAAGACTGATGTCTTTGTGTCTTCACTGGAGAATGCTTTGTTTTTAATTAATTTTGATGTCTCTTCTATGACGTAAAAGGAAAGTAAACTGCTGTGGAGCTTTTTGCACTCGCCTTAGGATCAGTTTTAGGTTCGTGCTGCTTCCTCCTTCTGCTGAGCTTTCCTTCTGTACGCGCCCCCAGCGGACCCCACTGCCCGGGACCCATCGACTGAGCTCTCTTCATCCTTCAGAACAGCGTGTCCCGTGCTCATCCCCGCCTGGA
Organism: Castor canadensis; assembly: GCF_047511655.1. Taxonomy (NCBI): domain Eukaryota; kingdom Metazoa; phylum Chordata; class Mammalia; order Rodentia; family Castoridae; genus Castor; species Castor canadensis. Next base: position 139,259,172 of record NC_133405.1, read on the forward strand.
GCTTTATTAACTGGCGGGCCCTTTGCTGCAGCCCTGGTGCTGCACGAAGCGGTTGTTCTTTCCCGTCCGGTGACACGGGGACCCCATGCTCACAACCCGTGCTCACGGTACCCCGTCCTCTTCCTCTGAAGCTGGGTTGACCTCTTGCAAACAGTGCAGGCAGGAGTACTTTGCACAAAGCTCGTGTTGAAGATAAACGCAGAAACTTCCCAAATCTGGGAGCAGATTAGCGTGCCATTCGCATGCACATTTAGAAAAACACCCTGGGGCTGGCCTGTGTGACGTGGCTGTGCATTTTCAACACCGCCGAGGACAGTAGTGACTTCCCATTGCTCTGCTAAACGTCCCCAGACCAAAAGCGACCTGCATTCTAAGAGCACTGTGTTCCCCAAACAAAACCTCTTCCTGCTCTAATCTTCTGCGAAATATTTGGAGTAGGATTTAAGGAAAGAAACTTTTCTTCTTAATTAATAGCGTAAACTCGTGAGTCATGCACTACTTCCTGTGTTTTGAGACCATCAGTGCCTGCTCTTTACCCTGTTCTCGTGGGAATTAAGCAGCTGGGTGTCTCCTGTGAAACTCACTTTCACACACAATCTTTAATAAATTGCCTGTGACTTTCCCAGTCCTCATTTTGTTGCATCTTTGTACAAAATGATGCAACATCAGCGTTTTGTGCTTTCCCCTACTGACATGGCTCTGCCTGCTTTTAGGATCAGCCAACACCAGCTCCGCAAAGAGCAGAGACCCGGGTCCATCTCCTGTGACAGTCAGTCATTGCAAGGTCACCGACCATGCTTTCTCGGACTGCTTGAGCATGACGCGTTTATCTCTTGGTTTGTCACTTTCCCCAGAATTGCACGCTGTGGGAAAGCCAGCGTGGCTTGCACCCCGTCATCTTCTCCGAGTCCCTTCTGTTAAGTGAATCAGGACAAATTCAGCAGCTGGAAAGGACACCTGCTTGTCACCCTGCAGCTGTGTAGGGCAGAATTCTGGCCCATGGGGGAGTAACCCGGTTTTCTCTTACTGTCACTGAAACCCAAGTTTTGACTGGGTTTCCATTTCCGGGAGTCCTGGGCTGGATCACTACTCCTGCCCCACCCTCCTGGGTGCTGGGATTACAGGCAGGTGACACCACACTCAGCAGGTCATTGATTTGAGTTTTGTGTAATGCTGTCAGCATCATTTTACATACTTCAGTGTCTTTTCCTAGAAATATGTCCACGACAGCTAAGTTTTTGTGTGGGGGATGGGGGGGTTTGAACTCAGGGCTTCAGGCTTGCAAACCAGGCACTCTACCACTTGAGACACGCTTCCACTCCATTTTTGCTTTGCTTATTTAGGTGGGATTACAGGCGAACGAGGAGGCACTGCACATCAGACGTCATGTCTACCATCTTCATCTTCAATTTCAGCCCCTAGAAGAGTAAGCAGCATCTGTCATTTGTAAGCCACAAGTCTATGGCCGAGTGAAGCAAGCCTTACCAAAACTTAACTTCTCTCTCACATTCAAATTTTTTAGTTACTATTCTTATGTTAGCGTCTTTGTTCCTTTTTGCATCTGCTATGTCTTGTCTTTGTTTCTCTTCTCCATTGTGGAGATCAAAGCCAGGGCCTCCCACGTGGCCAGGTAGCTCCATCACCTCTGCCGCTCCGCCCATTAGTACAGATTTTCTGTGCTGTTTGCTTTGGTTCCTTCCAGAATTTGTGGCTTTAAGTCTGTCTTCAAAAGTCAATAAGTCAGTGTAATTTTCCAGTGCAGTTTGGTGTGAGTTTCCCCCATCACTCTTCTGGAACATCAGTTCCCTTGCCTGCTTCTGCCGGTCACTTCAGTCCACTGCTCACGGTGAGCACAGCGAAGCTGCACGTTTCCTTTTAAAAACATTTACCTGTCCTTACACAGCTGCTGCCGCGGGCTTAAATTCCCACTGACTGAGCTTGGCCCTTCCCATGGCTGCTGCTTACTTTTCCCGGTCGTCACCACACACTCAGATTCCATTTGTGCACGTCAATTTATTGCTGTCCCTAACAGATCTCTTAAGAGATTTGCAAATATGGAGGTCTGTCTGTCTCTCTGTCTGTCCGTGCACATCCCTTTTTGTTCCCATCCTTACCTTCCAGTAGTTGATGCCTCACTTCTGGCCCAAAATGTATGTCGACATGTGTGTGCATACCGTGTATGTGTGTGTGTGTACTGCCATGTCTCCCAGTCGTTCTGAACAGAAATGACGAATTTTATTGCGTTGCTAACCCTCGCTTCCCGTATCACTTGCAGCGTTTTTCTCGAGTTAACCTTTTGCGTTATTTTGCTTTCTTGGTGGTTCTGGCCTGGGCTTGGAACTCAGTGCCATATGCTTGCTAGGCAGGTGCTGTACCACATAGGCCTCCCCACCAGCCCTCTTCCGTGTTATGTGTTTTTCACATACGGTCTCTCGAGCTATTTGCCTTGGCTAGCCTTCAACTGCGATCCTCCTGATCTCTGCCTCCTGAGGAGCTGGGATTACAGGCGTGAGCCACTGGTGCCTGGCTAAATTATTTACAATCTTATTTGAATATTATCGTCAGGAGTTTTGCAGAGTGATTCTTTGTTTAGCAGAACGAGTGAGGATCAGTTAAACTGACTTTCTTTGCCTGTTGCCTGCATACTCAAACAAACATTTGGATCGCTGGAATATTTAAATTAAGGTTATTCCCCTCCACACTGAGACATTTTGTGATGCCAGTGTCTATTTTGTGATGCATTTCGTCCATCCCACCCTGGTTTGGTTGTTGTTTAGGACTGAAACCAGCTCTGCACACATAACCATTCATTTCCCCATCCCGCTCAGGCTCATTAATGCGTTTTTCTACTTTCTCTTTGAAAGTTGCTGCCGTGTTTCTCTTTGTCCCGGATGTTTCTAAATTCACAATAATGCCAGGTGCAGGTCATGCCTGTAATCCTAACCACTCAGGAGGCAGACATCAGGGGGCTCGAGGTTCAAAGCCAGCCCGGGAAGGCAGCTCATGAGACCCTGTCTCTTAAAAACCCATCACAAAAAAAGGTGGTAGAGTGGTTCAAGGTATAGGCCCCGAGTTCAAGTCCCAGTACTGCAAAAAAAAAATTACAATAATATGCGCAGTGATGGCACTTGCCCAAACCGGCCTTGCCCCAAGATCCTCCTATGTCTGATTCCAAAGTGCTGAGAGGACAGTCCAGCACCCCGAGGCCTCACATCCAGTGCTTTTCTCCTTCAGTTACCTGAAGTTCCTCCGTCTCCTTCAATCATCCATTATTTTAAGAATTGCATTTCTGCGTGGTCATCCTTCCTGATGCTTTCGGGCAAGTTCTGTCTGGACTGAGAACTCGGTATTCTTCTTTAACCGTGCGGGGTGTGATTTGCACATTCTGCCATTGTCCTCCTCTTGCTTCTTTTTCATCGTACCCCTACTGCAGCCACCAGTGTCCCCTGCATTCCTTATCGCTGTGTCCTACTTGAAATGCATTTCCTGCACAGTATTTATTTATTTATTGTGCTCTTGCACTTTCTCCGTTGATCTGTTCAAGTAATCGTGTATCACGTAGAAAACCTGATCTGTCTGTTTACACTGCTTTTGTAGGTGGGGGTGGGGATTTCAACTTCAGGCTTCTTGCTTCCTAGGTAGTAGGTAGGTGCTTTCCCACTTCAGCCACACTGGGAGCTGTTTTTCGTATTCTGGTGGAATGCTGGCTTTTATTTTGGTTTTTGACTTCTGAACTTAGGCTTTTCTTAGGGAAATAAACCCATGGCTCGTTGTTCTTTATAGATTTGATCTGACTTAAGACCAGCCCCGAGTCTATCTGCTTCTTTGCTAAGATTACCATATGAGTAAGGGCCAGTAGCTCATGCCTGTAATCCTGGCCATTGGGGTCCGAGCTACACAGGGAGACCCTGCCTCAAAGAACAACAAAACCAAAACGATGGGAAATGGAGCCCAATTTGAAGGGGCTGGTGACGTGGCTGAGTGGCAGAGCACCTTCTTAGTGTGCACAAGGCCCAGATTTCAACCTCCAGCTCTAAAGGGAAAAGAGAAAAGAACCGCACCGAGCATCCCTCCAGACTGAGCTAGGCTGGCACTCGGAAATCCATACTTAACTTCTCTACAGGAGACTCTGTTGGCAAGAGTCAGCCCCGTGAGGTTCTTTTTCACCATCCCTGGGGCTGTAGAGGGGCAGGGGATGAAACAGGGAAAACCGTAAGTGCCCATAAGTTACCAGATGGACTATAAGTTTTTCACCAACTCACTCAGCACAACTGGGTTTTTCTCTGCCTTGGGAAGGTGCCCCTAGCTAGGCAGCTGGATTTCTAAGCCACATGGGGAGGAGAAGAGGGAGGATGACTGGACAGTGATTCAGTTACAGGATAACTAGAAATTATCTTTAAAAACTGTCCACCAGTTTTTCCTCTTGCTCAGTCCTCTTCCACTTTATCCTGGAAATCGCAGCCTTCTGTGTAGAACTTAGTATGTGTTTCCATCAGCCTCTTTCTTCCAGGGTGGAATATATTTTACTGAATTCATTGCATCTTTCTTTTGTCACTCTTTCTGCAGATCCGTGCTTCGCTTCCATGGTTTCTTTGTCAGACTGGATTTCTGTGGAGGAAATACTGTTCTTTTGTATGCCCCCCACCCCAGGACCAGAAATTTCTTCCTTATCTTACCATTTTTCCAGTGTTGTGACTACTCCTCAAATAAAAGAGGAGTCAAAACCCCCCAAACAAATACATGCTCCCCTTGTCCCCTAGGAGTCTTGAATGAGTGGATTGATGGTGAGATCAAATTAAATATCTGTCTAGACGTAATCCGCCGTTCTTCCCTAACACGTCAAGTAAGGGGCCTACCCAGGAAATGAAGAGCACGTCCTCATTATCCTGTCACTCGTCAAAAGCTTTGTAAAGGTCTTTATTCTGCTTCTGAAAGCAATCCTGACTATCCCGGGAACGCTCTCCGAACGCTCTGGCTTTGAATGTCACGTCGTTTATTTATCATAACGTCATACCTTGAGTACAGGTGCCAAAATCTGAAGGGTTCCCAATGGCAGCCACAACACAGCGCGTACAATAGCGTATCCCAGAATTCCAGGCACGTGAATGCCTGTCAGTGTGCGATGCTGGGATTCGAACTCAGGGCCTACGCCTCGAGCCACTCCACCAGCCCTTTTTCCGATGTGACAACATCCTGAAGTCAAACTTGCCTCGTTCCCACAAAACCACCGACCGTGCTGGAATTCTACCGCTGCTTTCTGTTAGACTGGGAAAAGGCCCGGAGGATGGGCAGGAGAAGACTCGCTCAGCTCAGGTGGGACTGAGAGAGGGGATCTGCGAGCACTCAAAGTCCCTGTTCCCGCACACCCGACTCGGGGAATCGGGGAAGTTATAGGATGGAGAGGGAAGGCTCGGGGAAGCTGAGATAAGTGGTGATTAGGTCATTCAGTCATTCAACAGACTCTTCCCACACACACACACACTTACAATGGCCTACGGTGGATTTTTACCATTCTTTTTGGCCAGCTGTGCTTTCCCCACTAAGCCGTGGGATGTTTCCAATAAGCTGCCCATGAAGGGGCAGGGATATGACCCTAACACGGCGTCCTCGTGTCCCCTACATCTTCCTAGTGTGTTAGACTGCGAAATGTAGCAGTGTCTGAGCTGAGTTGGGAGAGGAACGATGGAGCGTTCATCACAATGAGAGTCTGTCGTGATAAGTGATGGGTTCTGCAAACAGGAGAGTTAACATCAGGCCCACATCTGGAAGGACAAGAAAGGGAGCATGAGGTTGAGCAACAGGAAGGGAACAATGATACTTGCAGTGAATTCTGTAAAAGCGATGATATTCCTTCATTGCAGAGTGACTGCCACGTTTAATCCACGGCCCGACGCAGACCAGGGCTCCTGTGATCGTCAGGAGGTGGTAGCTGGTCACTTGCTGTGAGTGACGACACAGAACGTAATTTCACATACGTCCTTGCAAGTCTGGAGACATTTTCCCCACGGTGAAAACAGGCTTCATGCCGTCATCCAGGCTGACCTGGAAATTCCTGACAATGGCCGTCCCTTGGCCTCCTGAGCACTGAGATTACAGGCGTGTGCCACCGTGCACTGCTCGGGTCTAGGAAAAGGACTTTCAGTGGCTGACGGAAGCACGTGTGTCCACTTGATTCCTGAAATCCTCCCGAACACGTCCATCGGAGCAGGTGAGGATTCCGGGTCCGAGTGCGTCCTGTGATCCAGTCACCAGCACGGCATCGAGGAAAAGAAGAAAGAAGGAGAAATCCCTCCTGTACACGCCAGCCTTGCTGACCAAGCCTCCATGGAGAGCAGGCATGCAGACTTACTCGATGTTTTTTAAATGTTCTTGGCGTGTAAAAGCTGCACACCTGTGAGTATTTACACAGCTTGCAGTGTGTCTTAGCTGGATCATCACTCTGCGCCTTTCTTAGAACAATTTCAGCAGTCGTGCCTCTGTTTTCTATCTAAACACGGAGTCCATCCTCATTCACCCTCATCCCCTCTCCCTAAGACGTATGCAGATTTACAGATGTGAAACGAGGTGAACCCAGGCTGGGGGAGCAAGGCAGGGAACGGGGACTGCACAGGCTTCTGTTCTCCCGTCTGGATAAGGGAGGTTTCCTGCAGGCCAAGGTTCACTTGTGATGCAAAGGACGTCGCAGCCTTGGAGGTGACATATTTTAGCCGTCTTCACCTCCATTAGAAAAACACACCAGGCTCCAAGCAGTGTGATGCTCAAAATCCGACTGCTGGATGGGAGACCCCCACAAGCTGCAGGGTCTGTGATGGAGGGACTGACCCGCCTGAGCGGCGCGAGGCTACTCAGCAAATATTAGATGAGGCAGGGCCGTGGAAACTCTGGAGCTTAACCCTGTTCCCGTAACACACTTCTTAAGCCTCTCAGAGGAAAATACACATTTAAGCAAAGAGGAGCACGAGGAAAGGCAGCAAAATGTGAGTCTTTCCAAAACTTTAGAAGCACAGGGAATAACTGCTTTGCTCTGGAGTTGGAGACAGGTGAGGGAATGCAAGTAAAGGAACAGGCATGATAAACAATTATTTCTTTGTGCCCTTTCTGTTGGCGGCATGGGATTTGAACTCAGGACCTCGTGCTTGCTAGGCAGGCACTCTATCCCTAGCTCCGTTTTGGGTCGCGTGTTTTTGAGATAGGGTCTTGAGAACTATTTGCTGGGGCTGGCTTCTGTCCTCCATCCTCCTGAGTAGCTGGAACTACAGGGGTGAGCTACTGGCATGTACTCACAGCTACTTCTATGTCATCCTCCTTTCTACTTCCCTGGGTTATCTTGGTTCATCTACCCTGGGGTTTTCCTGCTTTCTTGACACTCTCAGCAACTTTGGGACTTTGCAACTCACATGGCTTCTTCTAGAATGCTCCTTCAGTTTTTGCCTCCTTACAACTTTTTTTTTCCTTTTTCTTAGGGTATATTCGTTGTACAGGGGGGATTCATTGTGACAGTTCCTAATAGGGTTATATTCTACATTGGTTAAATCACCTCATCTTCCCCACAACAGTGTCCCGCCCTACTTGAAGCAAAGGCAAGACGTTTCTTTGTTCTGTTTCACCCGCATTCTGTCCCCTTCATCTCCGCCATTCCCCCTCCCCTCCCTCTGCCTCTCACCCTGCCTTCCACCACCCATCCATCCATCCTCCTCTGTCTCGGGAATGGAGCCATCCATCGTCTTTGCACATTCATTTTGGAGAGCGTTGGCCCTCAGGATAGAGGGTTAAATGGAAGACAAAAAGTCATAAAACCCCAGGAGAAAATGCCTCCCAACCTGGCTTGTGTTAAGCAAAGGAACGGAAGGAAACATTTCTGTGATGGGGGAGCTCATGGAAAACAAGACCCCATGAAAAACATGGCAGACAAGCTTCAGACTGAGAGAGAAAATGTCAGCCATAAGTCTAGTAAAGGACTCAGGTCCAGTATACAGAAAATCTGTCCCCTGACTAAGCCAGACTGGTCACAGAACAGCAGCTCCTCCCGTGTGCGCCCTACGTGGATCAAGATCTTTAGGGGAGGTCATCACAGCCTTACAGGGACACCAGAAAGTCAGAGCCGCAGAAGAGCTCAGAGGGACAAATGCCAGGCCACGAAGGTGAGGCTCAGTCAAGGAATTCCTGCAGCCGTGAGAAGCCGGAGGGACAGACGTGCTCTGGGATGACTTCCGGAAGGTAAAGTCCTCCGAATGCTTTCCACGCATTTTGAATTCACGTGCTCTGGGTTGACGTCTCCAAACTGTCTCACCTTGTGTTTTGTGTATGTTACGCTTTGGTGAAAAACATGAATCCAGTTCAAGTAGCTTTTTAAATATTTCTAGAAAAACAAATTGAACTTGCACATTCACATTTTTCCTGTAAGTTGTCAAAACACCTACGGAAATGTACTCATATTTTTCATTTTTCCCAGGCCTAGCACGTTGCTTGAATTATAGCGGTACTTCATAAAAACTACTGTAACGAATATTTCTGTAAGTCAGCAGCGGAAACAAAGTGATGGTTTTGTGACTTACTTTTTCCCAAAGGCCTCAGACACATACGAAATACTTCACGGACCGGCTGAATGAGTAGATGTGGGTATGCAAAGCATCCACAAGCAAATACCTTCTGCGTTCTTTCTTCTACTGGTGGGACTAGGGTTTGAACTCAGGGCTTCACGCTTGCAAAACAGGCAAAATGACCTGATTCCCAGCTCCAGGCCATTTTGCTGGGGTTATTTTGTAGATGGGCTGTTGTTACTTGATTGCATCAGCAAACTATTTGCCCAGAGGACGGTAGGTGACAAGGCAGGGCTGTCCTGAAGGTGGCGCTGTGCACTGTGACCATGAATCACAGAATTCAGTTCTTGGATTCCTGCCTCTGCAACCCAAGTGAGAGACCACAGTCATCACCGAGCCAGGGACAAAGGGTGGCTTTGGGAACAGAGAACGTAAGAAGCACGTGCTTAGAGGTGAGGCCACGCAGAGTGGCCCTTGAAGTCCCATTAATGACTGTGCACATTTGCACACTTGTCATTGCATGTGTGTGACTATGACTGTCACACACATGCACAATGAGTGGGGATTGTAAGCAGGGTTGCAGCTCGATAGGAAGAGCCTGCCTGGCATGCAGAAGGCCCTGGGTTCCATCCTCAGCGCAGCACACTAGGAAAATAAGTACACAAATGGAAATGGCAATCAACCGTGTCACACATCACAGCCCCCCATACGTACAGACCTTTCCTGTGTCTTACACACCTGTTGCACTGCAGTACTAAAAGTGGGTCACGTGCTACGTCACATTTGTACCCCAGAGTTTCTCCAGAGACATGCAAGCACCTGATGGCTTTGTGCAAATGACTCACACCCCACGGAGTGGCTTCAACCTACAGAGTCCTCCTCCCACGCTGAGCTTGCTGCCATTTCTACTTTTCACAGTTCCTCTGGGTGACTCTGAAGTGTACTCAAGCAATGACTGTCATAGGATGAGCTCATGCAGGCGGGACAGCCAGCGGTCAATGCCAAGGGCGCCCAGGGGTTTTGTGCAGGCTGTTACATTGTGCAGCCGTGGTTACATCGATGCTGCAGAGATTCAGTGGGAGCCAAAGGAACGCTACCAAAATGTGCAGAGCAAGGAGAATTGCAGCTTCCAGTTCAGGAACTGGGGTGCACAGAGGATTGACAACGTGTAGAAGCTGTGTAAAATTAAAACAAAAGTCAGCATGCTTTCGTGAGCACACGTAGTACACTTTTGTGACAATCCTGTGAGGTGTTCCAGTGGTGGCCTAATGGGCCCCATGTTGGAAACCAGTGCTGCAGAAGTCGTGCATCCTTTCAATTATCTTTTTTTTTTTTTTTTTTTTTTGCTGTGCTGGGATTTGAACTGGGGCCTACACCTTGAGTCACTCCACCAGCCCTTTTTTGTGACGGCCTTTTCAAGATAGGGTCTCGTGAACTATGTGCCTGAGCTGGTTTTGAACCACGATCCTCCTGATCTCTGCCTCCTGAGTAGCTGGGATTATAGGTGTGAACCACCAGTGCCTGGCTCTCTACAGTTACCTTATAGTGAGGCCACTGACATAAGAAATAGATCAAAGTCAGTTTGCCCGGTGCAATATTTATGCAATATTTTCATTTGATACAAAAACTTCTTTCATCCTTAAGTTAAAAAAAAAAAAGAAGGCCTAAAAATGGAAAGAGTGAACTTCCATTCCTGTCATGCCTGTAGGATTTAAACGTATAGCTTTCTTTCCATTTCACTACACCTTGTGTTTTGGTTAAATCATAAATGACTCTGGTCAGAAAATTTGTTTCAACTTTTAATAATTAAAGTCACGAGTGACTTTCTGCAGACACAGTATAAAATGTAGATTTGTATCTGCCTGACTGATTCTCTTTTCATATCCCTGCTACAATTCTTGTGAGGTTCAAGTGTGACTTCGAGTAAGCAGTATTTTCAGTGAAAATATCTTATTTAAATATTTCCTGTTTGGTTCCTATCGGTCAGTGTGACGTACGTAGGGGTGTGTAAGTGTGTGTACACTCGTGCACACTCACGTATGTACACGGTTATATGTGCACCTCGTCTTTGTGCTCTGGTTTTAGATGTATTCACACACTAAAAGTGCGAAAGGGACTTTTGGGGTTTGAACCCAGGTCCTCACGCTTGCTAGGAAGGTGCTGTACCACTCGAGCCACGCTTCCAGCCTAAGAGATTTAGCTTTATATTCACCCGACCATCTTCTGAGTCGTTGTTACCCCCCAAAAAGCCCCCCCCTGCAATTATGTAAGGGATGGTCCCCTGGAGGAGAACAAAGGTGTCTTTCACGTGTCACTATAAGTTAACAACACGTAAACACATCCCACGGGACTTCCCGTCCCTGGCCTGCACTCTGGGAAGAGCATCAGTGATTCCCAGGAGCCCTTTGAAAGCAATGCAAAAGCAGAGAAAGCGTGCACGGGTTGATTACACAAGCAAATTGTGAAACGTTTCTATTCTAGCTGCGATATTAAGCCAGAGGAAAAGTGCTAATTTTTATGTGCTGGAAAGCTGTCATGTCAACAGAGAGTGGCGAAAACGCAATTTCCGTTTTCAGGCTCCTTTTCCATGCAACCTATTTAAAAGTCCTCACAGTGAGCAAGCATGGGTCCTGTGCGTGTTTTTCTGTTATGCGTGTTCTTCCCAGGACTCTGGATGAGACTTGGTGACGAAATTTTCATTGGGAAAAATGCCTGCAGGGTTTGGTGCAGGAAATCCCCGCTCACGGACAGAGCCATTTGGTCTGGATGTGTAGGGTTGGGATCCATCCACGAATCCATGAAGAGAATTGGTCAGCCAGGCAACAGTTGTCTAAGATGCCTCTGTCAGCACTTGGCTTTCTGGTATTTTGTCACCAGCTGTTCACCAGAGCTTGGCCCTGGTCTTCCAAGTGGAAGGTGAGGTAGAAAATTGAGGGGAGGAGAGTCACCCATTCTGCCAGGTGAGAGGAGGGAACAAGCAGAAGGGCCAGGGTCTCTTGCTCAGCCATTTTTATACCACCTGGCACTTGTAGGTGGGGTGACAATATATCCTCACCTGGCTCCTGTCACCTGTGGGCTGGGGGAGGAGCCCTTGAGCAAAGAAGGAGAACCACCTCAGACTACCCCTAACCTGGCCGGCCCAGTGCCTGTGACTCTGTTTCCTCGCTGATTAGCTACCGTTGTTCACGTTGCACAATTAAGAAGGGACAATCGCTGCGAGGCCAGTTTCCCTCAGGCCGTTTGCACCACGTGGGGATGGAACTGACCTTGCAGAGATCCCGGCAGGGTTTTGATGGAACCCCATTGCCCAAGGCTGGGGTATCTTCGCTGCAGTCCCGAGGTTCAGAGCAGGCCCATTTTGTCAGGGAGGGTGGAGAGCTGCTTGAACAGGGCCTGGTGACTTTCTGGTGGGTTGCAGATGCTCCTGTGCTGAAACAAAACCAGCAAATAGGTCACCCGGTGGGTGGTGTGAGCGAGAGGAAAAAGGTGAGGAAAATAGGTTGTGCCAAACAGAATAGCTGTGCCAGAAAATCGCTACAGCTTCGGGAATTAATCACCTCCTCCTTTAATGGAGGAAAAGTGGGATTACCTTATGATAACTACAGAACACCTAAAATGCCGCTACCAACCGTTTTCCTCTGAAACTCCACGAAGGGGGCTTTGCTCCCAGGCAAGGCCTGGTGGCTTTTATGGGTGCTGGTGTAAGAGGTTCAGCCGTGAATGTGGATGGCGTGCGACGTTAGGCACGAAACCCCAATCAGCAACTGCCAACCAATTGGAAGGCGCTGAGGACTTGAGTGTCCTTAGGGTCACTGTTCTCCGACGCCAATGCCCGAGGGAGCGTTGCTTTTGCGGAAATTCTGACCAGCGCACTTGCAGCTTCCCAGCTAGGTGCAATGTGAGTCCTGACTCAAGCTTGGCGTTTTTACTGTCGTTTGACAACAAGAAGCCATCTGTGCTTTCTTTGGAGCCATGCCGCTCGTTTCTGATCCCTCTCCTGGTCCAAAGATGTTCTGGAAAGGAAGGCTGTCTGGATCCAGGGGTATTCGACCTCATCCTTTCCTTGTTTGCTTTGAAATCTGGGGAGCTGGGACCCACGGGCCTTTCAGAAGTCTGCCAGCTTTGGTTAGGAATGCGACGTGAAGGAGTTGTGTTGCTGGTTTCTGCTTTGTTTGGTTGGTTTTGGTTTGGGGTTGGGTGGCTTTGGGGTTTGAACTCACAGCTTGGTGCTTGAGGAGTCCTTTTGGTTTATGTGATTTGGGGCCATATCAGTCTATCTTTATAGAAATATAAATGTGCTGATTTGACATGTGGACAGCTGAGACTTGGTACGCATTCATTGAAATTCATGAACGACATGGTCCCTGTAAAAAAAGAGATGGGAAAAGCATAAATACAGTTGAGTATTTTCAGAGACTCAAGTAAGAATGTAGACATGTTAAAAGCTTTCAAAGATCCCCTTCCTTGTTCCCTTCCTTCCGTCCAGCCTTCCTTCTGCGCTTCCTTCTTTCTTTCTTGATACTTTGTACAGGGCAGGTCTGGACAGAAAGTCTGATGAGATTTTGTTGCAGTGGAAGGACAGAAGAGAAAACACACACAATTTTCAGTCTCAGTGGAAGACAGTGTGTGTCCCCACAAACTGGCTTCTCACCATGAGAAGAAAGGTATTTTTCAGGTATTTTTCTTTCACACTGTGACAGAGCCTCAGAGAGAGTGATGCTCAGGTCACCAAATCAAATGACCAAACTGCCTTGTAAGCCACTTCGAAAGGGACTCTTCCTTGATGCCTTGCTTAAAATCTCCTTAGCACGTGATGGTTTGGGGGGAAATTGTGGAAACCTGTATGTGACTTGGCTTGGGTGGGGTTGACCACTCTGATTTTCTGTAGGTAGCTCTGATATTTGTGCTGAAGGCAAAGGTAGACGGGGACGGGGCTCGGTGTTGGCCTTGGCGTGAGCACCCTGCAAAAGTGCTCCGAATTTAACAGGTCACCCCGCAGCCTGAGACGCACTTCAAACTTCAGTATTAACAGGAGTTCATTGAAAATGTTACCGACTCCATGGGGAGAGCTGCCCTGCCCTTGGCTTCTGTGCTCTCTGATGCCTCGTCCCCCTCTGCACACATCACCTCCTCGAAACTGCTCTTCTGCGCTGCTCACGACATTGAACCGAGAATCTCGCCGGGGTGGGCGCTGACACCCACTCCACCTCCAGGACCCGGAAAACTTCTCGTAGGTGCTTGCTGGACTTCTGAGAAGGAAGGTGCACAGGGTGCACAGGGTGCACAGGGTGATCCATTGAACCTTTCCTTGTCTCACCTCACCGCTGTGTCACTGAAAACGTACGGTCAGAGAGTGAACCATGTACACCTTAAGAGGGTTCTGCATAGATAGATCATAGATAGGTAGATAGATAGATAGACAGATAGATAGATAGATAATAAATAGACAGCTAGCAGATATACACAAATAGAAGATAGGTGTGTGCAAATGGAAGAGAAGATTGTGTGTGGCTAATGACAAAACTGTCCTGTGTTCTTTCCTAGGGTTTTTGAGCACAGGTGACCAGGCGGCCAAAGGCAACTATGGGCTCCTGGATCAGATCCAGGCGTTGCGATGGATCGAGGAGAATGTGGGAGCCTTCGGTGGGGATCCCAAGAGGGTGACCATCTTTGGCTCTGGGGCTGGAGCGTCCTGTGTGAGCCTGCTGACCCTGTCACACTACTCAGAAGGTAATACAGGTGTCTGGGTGCTGCTGAGCAAATCCAAGGAGCTGCATTGCACTCCATTGCAAGGTGTAGGATGTAGCTGCCAGGAGAGTGTCTGGAAAGCGCAACAGAAAAGCCCTCTGTGTGTTCATCTTCACGTAATTCAGTAATTCAGGTTTGTTTGCTTCTGTTGGTGGTACAAGGGGGCTTGAACTCAGGGCCTCACGCTTGCCAGGCAGGTGCTCTTACTGCTTGAGCTGCTCCACCAGCCGTCTTCTGTGAAGGATTTTTCCAGGTAGGGTCTCACAAACTATTTACCTGGGCTGGATTCAAACTGAGATCCTCCTGATCTCTGCCTCCTGAGTAGCTGGGATTGCAGGTGTGAGCACCAATGCCCAGTTGTGTCAATATGTTTTCTTTTTCCAAGGGCAATTATGCTGTATCTTGGCTTTGCATTTCTTGCTTCACTTCCTGAAGCATCGTGGACAAGTGGCTGAACACTGTGTGCCTGGATTTTCTTTTTTCATGACCAAGACATGATTCATGACGACTGTGTGAAGTCCTCCAAAAGCCTCATTTCTTACTTCCTTATTTTACAACAGCTAACGAGATGTCCAGTAAAAGGCTTGTATTTAAATTAAGTGTATTTTTAAAAAATGGGAAGTGAGCAATCCATCTGTTGGACTTCGATAGCATTCCAGAAAACATTGACCTTTTTACTCTTTGTAACAGAAAATAATCAGTTCTTATCTCAAACGACACAGAAGACGAACTAAAGTGACATCACACAAGTAAGTCAACATAATTGCAGGAAAGGTAATAATTACTTAAATCAACAGACTGGAAGGATTATGCTCTTGGCCAAGGCCTTTTTTTTAGTCACTCTGCAAGCACCTCTTCAGAACAACCCCACAACACAATAAGAATGAGGTTTTAATAATCCAGAATTTTAACTGTAGGAATTCCACTTCTAATTATCTAGCCTATTGAGATCAAAGTGCGCGTGGAAGACAAAATAGTCTTCTGGAGAGGTTCAGATTGAAAATGGGGAGTAAGGAACCACATGCGTTTCCAGCAAGAAACAATTTGGGAATTGTCGGAAAGATACACAAAAGTGGAAGCAGCCAGTGTAGCAAAGCACACATACGGTGTGCAGCTATACCTTCTGTTTGTTCCCATGCATGCATGTGTTTTACAGGTCACATATTGTCAGGATTTCTTTTGGTGCTTTAAAACGTTAATTTTTGCAGTCAAACTCTCAAGTCAGTTCTTGCACATTTGTCACAGAAATGGCCCCAAGTGGCTTTGGTGACACCTGGGGCAATGGCACACTGGTTTAAAGTGTCGATCTTGTGTGTCATCTCTGGGCAACCCTCCAGTGTTTAACATCACGTTGTCCTGATTGCATCCATCTCTTTCTCATATTCCATTGCTTACATCACCTTAGAACTTCAGGACTCAGCACTGAATGCTGCATTTTTTGCAGTGTGGACTCATTCTGGAATTCACAGAAAATGCAGGGATAGATCAGGAAACAGCATGGTGGTTTCACAGCCCACTCTTCTGCCCTGGTTAAAAATAGAGGCTTTATGTTTTCAGACAGTAGACTGACCTCATGGAAGATTTTAAGCTCATAAAGACATTTTTTAGTAAAATCACCTAAGATTTTTCAATTGCCAAACTAAATGGAATATTTTTAAAATGTGGCAGTAAAAGTCTTAATTTCGAATGGATTTGAAATAAGTAAAAACAAATCTGTTACTGGCTTACCCAGTTGAAGATATATGGCTTGCTAATTTATTTATTTGAAACAATTGGGTAATCAAAATAATTTATTTTAATTGTGAAGATCTAACCTCCTTATTGGACTAAAAGTCTAGTATCCATGCACCCCTAAATTCATAGTCTGAAACTGATTCCATGGATTTTTGTTTTCCATAATGAAGCTGAAGCTGGCCTTGCAGTTAAGATGCCGGAGCTCAGACCTTGTGCTCACGCAAAGCGTATCCATTTAGGGCAGGGAGGACCCATTTATTCTGAGGGTTTTTATGCATGGTCGAGGAAGAAAGGAAGAGGAGGTAAAAACACTAAAAATCATGGATTGCTCAAGGAATTGCATTTTTTTAAACTGCTGTCGGAAAAGTGTTAGGGTCATTTTATTTTCTTAAATTCTGGTGCGTGTGTGTGTGTGTGTGTGTGTTCACAATCGTGTGTGCATAGAATAACAGCCCCATAAAGTGAGTGTCAGGGAAACAAGGGGAGAGGGCAACAAAGCAGAAATGGGGTGAAAGAGGCCCTGATGGAGCTCAGTGCTCCTAGTCAGAATTGCACATGCCAGAGCCACAATTGAAGCCTTCTTTGCTCTGTGAAAAGCCCCTCTTCTGTCCTGTGGGTTTTCATTTGCATGTCCACAATGTCGCCCCTGCAGGGCTGTTCCAGAAGGCCATAATCCAGAGCGGCACCGCCCTGTCCAGCTGGGCCGTGAACTACCAGCCTGCCAAGTACACGCGGATTCTGGCGGACAAAGTGGGCTGTAACATGCTGGACACCACCGACATGGTGGAATGCCTTCGGATCAAGAACTACAAGGAGCTCATTCAGCAGGCCATTACCCCCGCCACATACCACATTGCCTTTGGCCCAGTGATTGACGGGGATGTCATCCCGGATGACCCTCAGATCCTGATGGAGCAGGGAGAGTTCCTCAACTATGACATCATGCTTGGCGTCAACCAAGGCGAAGGCTTAAAATTCGTTGATGGCATCGTTGACAACGAGGATGGCGTGACACCCAACGACTTTGACTTCTCGGTGTCCAACTTCGTGGACAACCTATACGGCTACCCAGAAGGAAAGGACACCTTGCGGGAGACCATCAAGTTCATGTATACTGACTGGGCAGACAAGGAAAACCCCGAAACACGGCGCAAGACCCTGGTGGCTCTCTTCACTGACCACCAGTGGGTGGCTCCTGCTGTGGCCACCGCTGACCTCCACGCCCAGTACGGCTCCCCTACCTATTTCTACGCCTTCTACCACCACTGCCAGAGTGAGATGAAGCCGAGCTGGGCAGATTCAGCCCACGGGGACGAGGTCCCGTATGTCTTTGGCATCCCCATGATTGGTCCTACCGAGCTCTTCAGCTGTAACTTCTCCAAGAATGATGTGATGCTGAGCGCCGTGGTCATGACCTACTGGACGAATTTTGCGAAAACTGGGTACGTTCCTGTGTGCATCTGGTCATGGCTGTCCTCCTGCCTTGCTTGGTTCTGTGTTACAAATGTCACATACCCATGATGGCGTGTTCTCCCTTATACAGGCCGGAAATCAGGGGTGTTCCCCCAACACCCGTGGGAATCCATGTCTCCTTTACTCCTAACGAGCATTTCCGTGAGATAAGATTTCCGTGAGATAAGATTTCCGCGAGTGTGCGAAGGGCTGATTAAGTTCCTGTAGTTTCCCCTTGTGCAGAATTGGTGGACATTCAACTCTTCTGTTGAAAGCTGGTTACAGTTTCAAATCTAGTTGCTACCTTGTGTCATTTTTTAAATAATAAGGTTATGGAGACCCCTGTACCACCTTGCAAATCGCCCTCACTGCATTGGCACAAGAATGAAGTAGATCTCAGAATAATCATAGGGAAATACAAATATGCATATTCTCTCCATCATGATGCATGGGTTAGGTGTTGTATCTATAATTAATATATACACATAATACATATATATGCACGCAGATGTAGGCGCACACACACAGTCATCCCTCTGCGTTCTTAAAAGATTGGCTCCAGGGCCCTCCACAAATACCTCAATCTATAAAATGGCATCATAATACTTACAAGTGATATACGCCCCCAGTGTAGATCCACGGTCTATCTGTCATCTGTCCATCTGTCTCTCCATCCATCTAAGAACATACGCATGGCTTATATTCTCTGATGGCATCTAAATTACTTCTTCAGTACTTACAGCAAGTAGTTATTTTGCCTATTATTTAGGAAACCATGAGAAGAAAAATCAAGTCTGAACATGTCCAGCACACATGCAATTTTTTGCTTAACTGTGATGACATCTTTTCTTTGTGTCTGGTAAATACCCATTTTGGAAATGAGTAAGGTACCATTAGGTTCCGCCTGCACGTGCTGATGTCGTTAACCTTGAGCCTGTTGTGCCTGATTAAGCACGAAGATGCCGGCCACCGTGAGCTTGCCACAAGAGTCTCCCCTACGACAGTCGCCCTCGGCTACAGAAGTTTACGCAGCACCGTTCCTGTTTCCCTGTGCGTAGCGACTGCTTGGTCTTTTCAATTCCAGCTGTATTTGTGGAGAGAGGTTTAAGGGTATTTTCTAGTCTTAGCAAAAGTGAGGCATGCTTATAGAGAGGAAAACATGTTACTTGCATACTAACTTTCAGCTGTCAGGTTCTCAAATTTGGTCTTAGACAAGCTGTCAATGCAGCAGTGGGACAAGGAGGTGCCAGCATTTGAGAGGGGTACTTTCTGCAACCTAAAATTTTCTTAGGAAATGATTACAGTCAAGAGGTCAAGTACTGTAAGTAACCCTTGTAAATTACTTCTTAGAGTTGCTTTAAAGGACCAAGAGTTGCATCCTTTAAACCACAGAAATCTGTCATCAAACAGTTCAGAAGTTCTGTGGTCCCAAAGGCAGGTAGTGCGGGGGCTGAGCTCACCTGACAGGTCAGGAGCCTCCGAATCCACCATGAGGTGTCACCAGGCCTGAGCTCACTCTAAAACCTGCAGAGGAATATTTTCCTGGTGCTTATCTTAGCTCCTGGTGATTTGCAAGAAGTCCTCTTAGCTTGCGACTTCGTCAGCCTCTGCCATTAAATGGTCTTCTCGCTCTGCACGTCTCTGTGTTCACATGCCATCTTCTGATAAGGGCAGCTGGCATCTAGGCTAAAGAGCTCACCCTACACCAGGACAACCTCATCTGAGCTTTGAGTGACAATGGCCACGACTCTTATTTCCAAACAAGGTCCCTTCTGAGGTATCTTAAATCGAAGCGGACAGAGCTCAATCCTAATACACTATGGAAGCAGGATCGTGCCCATTTTCCCGATGGAAAGAACGTCTTCGGCGTCCGCCCTTGCAGAGGTCGGCCTTGTCTGCAAGTGTTGGTGCTTACACGACGGTTCCCACACTTTGCAGTACCGGCTGTCTTTCTGCACTATTCACACGTGAAATTTTCTTCGTGCGTAAACACGCCGTCCTGGTTTTCACTAGGGCCACACACTTATTCTGACTCACATATTTTGGAAATCAGCATTGTATGAATTACTTAAATGGAAGGAAGGAAGAAGGGAAAGGAAGGAGGAGGAAGAAAACAAAGAAGGAAGGAAATAAGGATTGAGGGCGAACGAAAGACAGGGAGAGAGAAAAAGATTAAAATTATGCAGACACAGAACAATGCAAACGAAATACAAAGAGGCTTCATTGCAGACACTGGCAGAATTGGGATCCACACATGAGAATCAATGTCAAGAAACACGTTGGGGATCAGATGCTTGCCTGAGGCAACCTTGGGAATAAGAGGGGAGCGTCTGGTCCTCAAAGGTCTCTGGTTATGGATCTAAGACTAATGGCATTTGAGCTGTGTGCAGAAAAAGTTGGATGGAAAGGGAGTGAGGGAGACATGGTCTCTGTACAAGGTAGGATGAGACAAGGAGAAGTACTTGACACAAATGAGGCCTTAACTGCTGTTGGGACTCTGACAGGAGAAATCATTCTATGATGTCAAATAAAATCCGCCATATTTGCACTTTTTTAACTTGGCTCCCAAGAGTTTGCTGTTGACATGGCCAAATGCTGTAGCTCCTTGCATTGTTTCTGATACTATCTCCTTTTGAATTTGCAATGGCAACCATTGCAGTCTTGAAGAGAGAACAGTTTAGAGAGAATTTTCCCCTCAATCTGGCTTTAAAAGTGTCCCTCTTTGCCTAAAGGCATCTTAAGCGGCCTGGGAGGGTTCCTGAGCCTTAGCCAGCCCTGTCACTGACAGTTAGGCTGCCTGGTAAGTGTTAGGAAAACTTTCACCACTGAACGGTCTGCAGAGAGGCCTCCCTGGTATTTTTAGACAGTCATAGTACCTGTCTCTTTCAAATGGAATTCATCGCTTTGCAACTGCTTTTGACTTCCTGCTGTCAAGATCCCATCTTAAATGGAACAGGACAGGAGGATGTAAGGAAAAAAGGAAGGCACTGGTTCTTCTCCCATAGAAACTTGTGCATTTATGTTTCTTACTGCCCTTAATAATGGCAGTCTTTAATTTTACTCACAAGACCTGAAACACTTTGTATGCTGAAATAAAGCCTTGAAAATAAAGCAGCGATATCCCGTTTGCAGATCTTGCTGTCGTCTGAGGGTTTGGCAAGGCAGAATGAGCTGGGCTTTCAGCAGCTCTGAGAGTTTGTCTTTGTTTAAGAATTCTGACTGCATCTCCGAGAACTTCAACAGAGAGATTGATGGCATTTCAGCTAAAACTGACTTATCTGGATTTCCCAAATCCTTCACTCTATTCTTTGAGAACAAAATATATGTGTGTTCTTTACCTTTGAAGTATACCCAGAATTCCTTTAAAATACAGCCTAAAAGCCAATGTGAACAGAATACTCTTTTTGCTGGGTACCCAGTGCTTAATAAAAGTTTTGCAGACCCAATTCAGTACAAGAAGATTTAGGGACAGTCGGTAGTGATCCTCACCCCATTCCATTTCTTTTGGAAAAGTAAAAGCAGATGTAAAATGTATCTATGGCAGATTCCGATTAAATAGAATAAAAAACTGCAGTGGGGGGACATAGGAAATGGTACAGAAGGGTGAATATGGTGGAATATCATGTACTCATGTATGAAAATGGAAAAATGAGACCTGTGGAAACTAGTCTAGGAATGGGAGGAGGAAGTTTAAAGGAGAATGATGGAGGGTGTAATTGTAGCTAAGATATACTGTAAACACTTTTGTAAACTTCACAACGTATCCCCAGTACAAAAGTAAGATGATCAAAAAGTAAAAAAAAAAAAAAACCAGAAAAAACTTAATATATATTTCAGAATATAAATAAAACACGTGCAGTATTCTATTGAATCGTTTCACCAAAACATGCAAGAATACGAAAATAATACATTAAATGATAGCAATAAATGCAGGCGTAGTCAGTGCCTTCCCCTGAGGCTATTTTCGAGTTGGAGGAAGAACCCTCCCCGAGTGGAGGACACCCACACAGCACACGATACATGGGGCCACGGGTGACGTGGGGGACGTGGATCATTTTCATCGTGTGTCCTCTCCTACGACTGCACGGCTTCCTGTCCCCCTCCCCAGCAGCACTTTCCGTGCTCTTACAGAACACACTAGTTATTGCTTCAATCCTTAGAGTCTGTAAAATACCTCTTCACCACCTTTAACCTTTCTCGCCTCCCCATCCATTTCCTCATCTGCTCTCCAGATGAGAAACCTGTGGCCCAGTAGAGTAAAGACTTTGCTCACGGTGTCGCAGCTGTGAAAAGGAGAGGTGCAGAAAGCCCAGGCCTGGCCATTACCATCCCCCGCCCCCAGACAGAAGGCAAAACTGGTTATTAGCACAGGTGGCACCAAGTGGCCAAGTCATTGCAGAATCCCGTGGGATGCATCTGATGGGGGAGGATGCAAAGTCTCCAGGGAGGACCTCCTTCTGTGCAGAACTGGCTGTGGCAGCTTCCCAAATGATCCCCCGAGACATGACCTCCGGTCCTGGACACTGGGGTCCCCGCTCCTGGGGCAATTCGGAGGGGACACTTGCAGCTTTGCGGGTCTTACATCATGTCCGATCGATCGGGGCTGTTCCCTGCTGACGTTTTGTTGTGCATCATATCAGAATGCTTACAAGAAAATATTAGAGGCAATTGTTGTTGGTTTCTTTTTGTTTTGCTTTCCTGCTGTTCTGGGGGTGAACTCGGGGTGTCAGGGTGCATGCGCTCTGCCATTGAACTGAGACCTACATCCCAGCCCCACTGGGCTGGTTTTACCACTCCATTCACCAACCTTAAAAAAAGTGGAAGAAACGAGAATTCACTGTCTCGACATTAAGTTGGTTGCAAAGATGAAGAAAGTTGCCTAGACATTTTAATGTCCCTCTATCCAAAAATACCTTTCCACTAAACTTTGTCCGGCAAATAGGCTCTTGCTTGATCCTTTCCTGCCTGACCTTGTCTATAAAATGTGTCTGTCTCAGAGAAAAACAGCTACCAACGATCTGTGATCACTAAGCTTAGTTTTATCTGACTTTCAATATAAACTTTAATATAGGACTTTAAATATGTACTTTAATGCAAAAGCTGCAACACCTATTCGTGAACTCCAAAAGCAGTTCTTGAACAAGAAGAATGTCCACTTTGTGAATAATGGCCATTTTATCGGGATCTTGTGACATCAAAACAATTGATGTTTGGGGCCAGATATGCTTATGAGATGGGGGGGCTTCTTTCCTGTCCCCCACCCATCCATTTATGGCGGCCAAAAGCATTTCCGTAACTTACCTCCATAGATTAAGACGTGCAACTCGAAGGATGTGAAATCCTGACATTTTTCCCAGAGGCATGTGGTCTTTACCTTCGCTATTGAAGCGGTTTGACGCGCTTAGAAAGCAGTGACGAGGTTACGAGGACGCTGTACTAACACCATCAGGATTTAGGTGTGAGACTAATGTGGCAGGGAACTTTGCAGAAGAGACGGAATGGCAGGCCCGTCTTGGGTTGGGGCACACTGCCGGTCACTGCTGGGCACGTCGTGCTCACTGACAAGTGTGGGCAGTGAACCGGTCTTACCTTCCATCTCCTGGGTTCAGAGTTTCGCTGTGAGACGCACAAGTGACTGACCATTCTCTTTTTCCTCCCCTTTCTCTGCAGCGATCCTAACCAGCCGGTGCCTCAGGACACCAAGTTCATTCACACGAAACCCAACCGCTTTGAGGAGGTGGCCTGGTCCAAGTACAATCCCAAGGACCAGTTGTACCTGCACATTGGGCTGAAACCCAGAGTGAGGGACCATTACCGGGCAACCAAAGTGGCTTTCTGGCTGGAACTTGTTCCCCACCTGCACAACTTGAACGAGATATTCCAGTACGTCTCAACGACCACGAAGGTTCCCCCACCGGACATGACGTCCTTTCCCTACGGTACCAGGCGGTCACCTGCCAAGATCTGGCCAACCACCAAACGCCCGGCCATCACTCCTGCCAACAACCCCAAACACTCAAAGGACCCTCACAAGACAGGGCCCGAGGACACCACTGTCCTCATCGAGACGAAGCGGGATTATTCCACGGAGCTGAGCGTCACCATCGCCGTGGGGGCATCCCTCCTCTTCCTCAACATCTTGGCTTTTGCAGCCCTGTACTACAAGAAGGACAAGAGACGCCATGAGACCCACCGGCGCCCCAGTCCCCAAAGGAATACCACGAACGACATCGGCCACATCCAGAACGAGGAGATCATGTCTCTGCAGATGAAGCAGCTGGAACACGATCACGAGTGCGAGCCGCTGCAGGCCCACGACACGCTGAGGCTCACCTGCCCGCCAGACTACACGCTCACCCTGCGCAGGTCCCCCGACGACATCCCACTCATGACCCCGAACACCATCACCATGATCCCAAACACCCTGACCGGGCTGCAGCCCCTGCACACCTTCAACACGTTCAGCGGGGGGCAGAACAGCACAAACCTCCCCCACGGACACTCGACCACCAGGGTATAGCTTTGCTGTCCCCTTCCTAACCGCCAGCCTGGCCTCCCTCCTTCCCTCGCTCCCTCCCTCCCGCAATACAGACGACACCAAGAGCGACAAAAGGGAAACTTCTCCACCTGGGCAAGCTTCCCGGCCCACCGACTTAGGACGAGATGGCAAAAGGGCAGTGATCGTGTCCCTGCAGACTCTTCCCGCTGGCACCTCCCTCGGTTACGGGACCGATTTCTGACCCCGTGAAATGTGAAGAAAAGTCCACACCTGTGACACCATACTGCTTTAAGGGTTCCAGCACTCCAAGTGGACGTGTCAGGACTTGAACACAGGATCCCAAGGGCCAGGGTGATCCCACCGTAACACTGGCAGTTGACTCTTCTGGAACTCGGCCAAGAACATCCGATTTTTACAAATTCCAGTTGACGCAAAGTTCTTTCTTTACGTGCCGTGTCGTGGATGGCTGTACTTCAGCAAAGAACGTGGCATTGGGTTTTACGCCCGGTGCACGGAACTGTAACCCAGAGAGAAGGAAAGGGGGAATTTTACTACTCAAGTCAAAAGAATCGACTATGCAGAAAATCCCAGACAGTTCTGTGCAAAGAGATGTTTTGCCAGCCTGAACGATAGCTAAGAAACTTTGTAGAAACCATTACAAACTGTACATAGCTGTGAGTTTAAACAAAAACACCCACACAGGGGACAAAAAAGGAAAAAAGTGCTTTTACTGGTGTTTTCAGTTTGAAAGAGCTTTTAGCAAGATTGTGGTTTTCATTGTGCTCTGAATGTATATAAATATATAAATATATATACATTAGTCGTATCACCTCCATTTCCTCCCTGGCAAAAACAGGCTTTTGTTCTTAATTACTTGTGGCAAATGAGATTTTTAACTCATTTCCTTCGTAGGGAGATGTGCAGCCACACAGAAGAACCCGGACCATCTATGTGGCCTCTGTTCCTTTTCTGGTTGCACCAGCTCTTAGGAGACCATTGTGTGGGAAAACCGTGTGCGTGTGCGTGTGCGTGTGAGGGCATGTGTCTTAGCCTCTGTGAAACCGCAGTGCAAAATGGGTCCCCCAAGAGGAACGTTGCTTGAAGTACGTTGAGTCAGAGACACGCACACAGACACAAACACACACACACACGCACCCCAACAGCGGGGAGAAAGAAGAATACAAGTCTCGTTCTGTGATGCTGGCCCTTTGACTGTGTATAGGATGACTGCTTCCCACCCCAGGGCCCTGCCAAAAGAAGAAGAAAGCTTGCCTTTGCTGTGTACCCGCCACGTCAATACAGCAGTGTTCCTCAGCAGCTGCGAGCTTCAGCCGATGAAGTACCTGCTCAGCTTTGCTAACTAGATTGAAAGATGACATGTGTCTTTCCTTTATGTCTGAGCAGTAAGTCCCTTATTTATTAGTAAGCAGGCTTTTTTTTTTCTTTTTCCTGTTAATATCACTTACGGGATACAACGTGTGCTTGTTTAAAAATATCACTTTTCATGGATTTGTGTAGCAGTCATCAATTAATGACTATTATAGAAGAATGAAAAAAAAGTAATACAGAACATTAAAGGGGGTTTGCATGGTTTTCTGGGAAATTCAGATTGCTTCCCTGTCAAAATAACATGCAGAAATTCATTCGACCACTCCCCCTTTAAATTGGCAACCTGGGGATGCAAGCTTTGCTCCTCCCAGCAGCTCATCATTTTTGCAAATGCCTCTCTTCACTTCCCTTTAGGATGTCTTGGATCTCACAAGGTGGAAGGAAACACAGAGGTAGTGGTTACTTTGCATTCTATCTTTCAGAAGTTGCTGCACCACCAAGAAAGAGTAGCCCAAGATGTCTGCAGATAGTGTGTCTGGGCTCGATTGCAGAAATTCCAGAAACCCAGACTCAGATGCCCTTGCTAAGGGGTGCATTGTGCACGGGTGCCATCCACCCACCTCCCACTCTGCAGGTACAGCCTCGGAGTTTTGAAATCCCTGCACAAACTGCAGCGATTCATCAAAGATTGGACATCTAGAAATACTTAGGAAAGTCACAAAATCGATCTGGTTGGCCACGTTGCTTTGCACTTGGCAGCAGCTCTCTGTACCTAAGTGTGTGAGATGTTACGAGCCCCAGCTCAGCTCCCGTGAGGCTACGTTCCTTTCCTCTCCAGCAAGTGTCATGGACGACAAGTCCCCTCTCCATCCTTTACCTAAAGCTTTTCTCAGGCCATTCTGCACCGAGAAACCATCCCAGCTCAGCTACAGCAAATAGGCTAAACTGAAAGGGTGCCACGCTCGCCATCTTTGTTGGTTTGGTATGTTTGTAATGTGAATTCCAGTATTTGTTAGTATTTCCAATTGTCTTCTGCTAGCAATATGTACAGTCGTGCGTCAGCCTTGTGACATTTGGATAAGGACAAAAAGTTCCTGTTAAGTGAATAATTTTAGCTTTTACAGAGGATTGTGTTCAAAGCAATTTAATACATCGTAAAGGATATCTTATTTCTACACGGAAAGAGATTATAGAAGCTTCATAGAGTTCTATGAGAAAAAATATACTTGCTATCTGTAAAAAAGAGAAAAAAGAAAAAACGAAAAAATGCGAAAAAAAATACTTTCTTAGGCTTTTATTCTTGATCTTTGAAGGCACGCAGGGTTCAATGGTTCCTTGGGTTATGATTTTGCAATTTTGTTTTTGATTTTGCCTTAAGTAATGATAGAAGATATATATGGCTGGACACATATGTATAAACTTTTCAGCAGCATTTTTAATAATAAAATATCACAGTATTTTCTAATGCTTTGTGCAAATAATTACGCGTCCTTTCTTTCTTGCTAGATGGCTTTCCTCGGTTTATTTATTTTTTCTTTTTGCATGGTTTTCTCGTGGTGAAAGCTGAACGATGCATCTGACATAGGCTGTAAGTGGAGGGGATGAGCTGGTGGTGGATTGCTTCATTAGGGTTTGCATGGGTTTTTCACCACCACTGAGGAAGCTCTGTGGAGCTGCAGGGGACCCAGGCCCTGGCAGTGGAGTTCGGGCCAAGGAGAAGCCTGAGGTACAATGCCTGCTTCTGTTTTTCCACCACGACGCACCTGCACTCTTCCATCACAGCGTCTGGAGTCACACGTGACATGCAAATGCCCTAATGCCTTGAAACGCAGACCCCACTTGAAGTAAATCTTCCAGAGCAGAAAAGAAAGAAGCGCCACTGAATAAAACCCCAAAGGTAGAAAGTGGTTGTCACTGCACCCCTGGAGCCACGTCCCGTGCTCCTGCACCAGGGACGCCTGTGTGACTGGCATTGCCCTGGTGTGTACAATGGAGGCTGAGGCGGGACAACGTAAACTAGAACCGAGTTAGGGTGTCTTCCCAGCCACGTCTGCTCACCATGAGTCGTGTCATAGACTCCTGTGTCCAGGTCATGCGTGTCACAGCACGGGCTGATATCAGATGCAGAAAAACAACAAATACCGTTACACTGCCACACTCGAACCCCTAAATTCTTCAGGTGTTAACACTGGACTGCTTCATGACCGTTAGGAAGACACAGGGGAAATGGAGACATGCACGCATGCATGTCACATGTACAAATTTATGTGCACGTACACATGTGTATGTAATATCTACATGCATGTATTTATACAGGTTGTACACAAATGTACACACCCACACAAATATGTACACTACACATGAATTCACAGATGTGCATACTTGAAATCCGTGAACACGACAAGTGCACCGTATGTACACACACACACACACACACGTGTGTGTACACCCCACACATACGGACACACAGATAGAACTGCCAGCGCTGGGGAATTCAAAGTTAAACCTTTAGCAAGTTTAGCCACAGAGACAGTTGCTCTCTTCTTTTTACCACTCGGTGCATTCTTGGCCACCCTGAAAACGTGAGGAAAGGTGAAGACGTAGGCGTGCATCCATCCGCTCGTTCCAAAAACCTCCAACATGCTGGGGCTGCTGCACAAAACAAAAGGATGCCCCCTGAACCCCAAAACAGAGGGTGAAGGGAAGACAGCACAGCAACAGGGGTGGTGGTGGTCAGTGCTAACAGGTGACTAGATGCAGCTCTCACCTGGCAGGGAACCCTTCTAAAGAAGCCAAAGCCGTCCCCGGGAGGCTGCCTAGCAAACATGAGGCCCTGAGTTCAAACCCCAGTTCCACCAAGGCCACCCGTAACCCGGGTCTTCCCAAGTACATGGAAAAATGGTGACGGTGGTGGGGAAGGTAGAATTCCAAACCCGTGAAGCGAGAAGATGTGGAAAGCTGGTGAACTGTGGCTGGTCATGCGTGAGAAGTGTCAGGTGTAGTTTCAAATGTGTAAAAAAACGTGAATGGTACCCCGCTGATGAGGCTTTAATTTGTAAGGCTGGATGTGCATGCTCGGTCTTGAAGTCAACCAGGAGACGTCAACTAATTCCCAAAAGTGGGGCAAGCACATTTCCGACATTTATGAGTAATTCTGAAGCGTTCCCATTCTTAGGACTGGTTGAGCATCTGAATGGAGCACAAACACTGGTCCACCCCAGAATGGATGGACCCTTGTCCCTGCAAGTGTTTCAGGCACGTGACTTCTTGACTTTCCCAGAACACTTTGGGTCACAGGAATGGAGAGCCGGCCACTGTAGAACAAGGTATGAGGGTGCAACCAGGGCCATGTCTGGGATGTCATTGACTAGCATCCTTTCAGCCCGTGGGGAGGGACAGGTGTACAAGGGAGAGGGACATGGTGATGAAAGAAACTCAGAGGGTTGCATAGCATCCCATTCCAGAACTGATAAAGTACAGTGGTCAACAATCACCCAAAATGCCATCTGCAGTCAGTTGAGAATCTGGCTCCAGAGAAGAGGGAGTACCAGGGTTTTCTTCATCTTGGGGGATTTCACAGGTTCTCAGAGGAGCAAGAATTTGTTTTGCTGTGGGGACCAATTTGCTATTAGGACAAAGGAAGTCATTTAGGCTAGGTAACCAGAATACGGGCTTCAGTACAAAAGCAGTTGAAAACCAAGGGAAAATGGAACACTCTTAGTCCCAGAAGTCACAAAGCAGGGCTTTTGTGGTTTGTCTTCAAAACTTCTTGAAATGTCTGTTATCACCCACAGACCTTCAGCCATCTAGCTCAAAAAAAAATCTACCCTGTGATAAGGAATGGAAAGCAATCATTTCCCACAAATGGTCATGATCCTATTTAAAAACATGAACGCATGGGGACCTGCTCCCCGAGCTGACGTCCGCAGGTGTCACGCACGGTGTTGACGCCTGAGCCAGAGGAAAGGTGCAAAACAGAACCAGGCAGGGGGAATTCTCACTTCTAACTGAGCAGATGACGTCCCTCCGACATGGGCTCCGTCACCCACTGAATTGTCACGGTGACAAAAACTTCGGTACATCCGGAGGGGATCTGTTAGTTTCAGACAATGTTTAAAAACAAATGGCCAGAGGACTGAAAAGCTGCAGAGCACCTGCTTCGCCAGTGCGAGGCCCTGAGTTCAAATCCATCACCACCTCCCCCTCCCCTATCACGAAAACACCCCAAGGGTCATGGTTTTTTTTAAGGTATCAAGTCAACCACCAAAGAACAGTTAATTATTCCAAGATTTAAGGCTTTCAAGTAGCCATCCAAAATATGCCATTTTAAATAAATTATATGCAATAAATCACTTAATCCTTGGGTCAGCCTCAAAGCACAGAGGAAAAGGAGGTTCAGATAAATCACTTGCTCAAACCTCAGAAAATGAAGCAGCTGTGGTTTTGAGCAGCTGTGCTTCCAAGCTGCTCTCCGGCTTGTTCAGAGCACACGCGTGCCCCGTGGCATTTGGAAATCCCGAACGAAGGACACAATTCTCTGTGAACCCCTCACTTCGAGCAAACCCCACAGCTCTGGTCGAGTGCCCACAATCGTGCAAGCGCACAGATGCCTACAGCATTCGCGAGTGTGGCTCTTCCTTTATGCTCCCAGTTGCACCCGGTATTGTCCCTATGAATTTCTTCTGTGCTACGTGCCAGGTCCTCTTCCTGCTGGAATGACATCCTCAGCCCTCTCTCATCCTCCCCGACTGCTCGAGTGCAAAGCAGGGAGGGACGTCTTAAGGCCACAGGGAGGGCTGAAAATCATGCAGAGCTGGGCCACTGCACAACCCCGGGGCGACACAACACGGGCTTCCAAAAAAAATGACATTTGAGTGGCAGGACACCCAAAGACATGTGCTCTATGCAAAAGAGTTTAAGGACTGGCTCTGAAAGCACAATTTCTACATGCTGGCAAACTGGGAGACAGAGAAACCTTGCAGGATGCTTGGTCATTTTTGTAGCCTTGATCCACGATTTTACTGGACCCCTAAGTGCAGTTTGTGCAGCCTTCCTTATCCAAAATGCCCGGGAAATGAAAGACTTCGTACCTGGGGTATTTATTCGGATTTTGGAATATTTGTGTATACGGAATGAAGTATCTGGGCAATGACAGCCGGGTCTAAGTACAAAATTTATGTTTCACACAAACTGTGCCCATGCTCAAGCTGACCCTGCAGTCTTTTCACTCCAGCCTGTGACATGAAGTCAGGTATGAAATTATTCCATTTCGGTCTTCTTTGGACCTCGAAAAGTTTCAGGTTTGGAAATAGTTTAGAATTTGAGTTATGGCTTTGTTCTTCTCAGCTGCAGAATTAATTTTTAATCTTAATCAAATGTGTCCTACACGCTAGCAGGAACAAGGCACTAATTAATGTCTTCAGATGTATTTCTTAGAGGATTGCATGCTATGCAAGGCGGAAGTGCGACATTTTCTATTTAAATGGACTGTCGAGGTGACCAGAGAAAATAGAATTCATGTCTTATTTACAAAATGCTTGCCAAAGCATGCAATTGTGATCCATGCATGAAAAGAAGCACTAAAATGCCCTTCCACTAAAAAAGAAAAAAAATAGTATATACATTTATTATCTAAAATGCTCCCTACAAATATTATTGTAGTACCAGAGTGATAGGCGAACAATCGAACTTCTCGGGTTTCTAAGAAATGGTCTGCAACTTGAAATTGTAGGTACTTAGTGTAAAAAACTCAGAAGAAATGCAACATTTGGTTGTGGGCTCTGCAAATGAAGCTTTTGTCCTTCTAGGAGCTTTTGAACTTCTGCAGATCTTGGGACAGTAATTTCCTAGAAACAACAGCCACTTTGGAGCTCAGATTTCTACAATATAGCAAGGACAGCTTTGCACATCTCGGTGACAGCGGACCCCTCTGTCTGCCCCCCACACCCTCCGGGTACCTCTGCTTTTGGCTTCAGTTGAAGTGACCAGTTCCAAGTCACCTCTAGCTGGTGACACAATACTCCAGGCAAGTACTGCGTCTATCGGCCATCTGCCTCAGTTGGTCTTCCACGTGCCCTGTGAGCACCGCTGAACACAGCTGTAAACTAAGGGACAGTTCCAACCCATGGGGACAACCTTTCCTGAACAGTGACAAGATCCAGTTCTCCTGCCAAGTTCTACTCTCCATAGAAAGAGCTGGCACCACAGAGACGGAACAGCCCATGAGGGCGCTGGCACAGGTGACTGCAGCCTGTGGTGACCGTGCACAGCCATGACACCACCTCCCTCTGGGCGACGCTCTGCCCCCAAACACCAAGCACGTGAGTGTGGGAAACGCATCTTTGTGGCTTTGAAGGGAGCTGATGCTCCAACGCACTTAGCTTTCCGCAGGGAGCAAGAATCACCTCTCAGCTTGGGGTTCTCCAAGCTTTTCTTGGAGACACCTCGTGTTCTGATTTCACGAAGTAGTTTTTCCTTTTTCTTTTTTCTTTACATTATTTTATTTTTTAATTGTTCATTTCTAAAAATTCTTACAACATATCACGGTTGAAGACACACCCTCTGTCGTCCTCCTTTATCCCATTTCCTCCCTTTGCAGGAACAGTTTCAGCGGTTCTCATTCTCCCATTTGTGTTCATGAGTGCATAATATTCCACCACAGTCACCCTCCTTCGCTCTGTCCTTCTATCTCCCCTCTCCCACTGATGCCAACCCCCAGACAGGACCTGTTTCGCCTTCCTGTTCTCCATTTTTTAAAAAAGGCACTTCTGTCTATTCAAGATGGCTGTACAGGGAGTTTCCTTGTGACTTTTCCACGTATACATGCATTATAACCCAAAGTTGTTCATCTCCTCTGCTTTTCTTGTTTCTGCTTAGTCCCCTTCTTCTGGTGACTTCAACAGGTTAAAAGCTCTGTGTTCGTTCTTGCATAGGAAATGCATCACACAAATCCCCTCCTAACTTCCTCCCCTCACCTCCCTCTCTCCTGGGCGACCTCCCCTTAGCATGACCTGTTTTTCAGGAAATTGCTGCATTTGTTTTGGCTCCATCTTCCACACGTGAGCGAAAGCATGGTGGCTTTTGGTTCTCCGACCCAGGCTAACTGTCACCTAAGGTGACGCTCCAGCAGCCGATCCTTGCCTGGATGTGTAAATACGCTGGGATGGTGATAACGCTGTGCAACCTCCGCACAAAATCTTTTCTGTGATTACTCGGGTTGCTTAATAATAACTAAATTAATGCTCTGATTTGGCAAGCCAGGAAAGCGGGTTGAGATCAGGCTCCTGCCTGCCACTTGCACGTGCCTGGGAGTGCGGAAGACTGGAAGGTGACGATGGCCACCGGCACACCAGACAGCGTCCCTGCGACAGGCAACAGGGACTGAGACTTTTGCACCGTGCACCATGCCTGAGCAGACCGCAGGGTTCAGAGTGAGGGCTCCCAAAGGAGGGAAAGGTGGTGATAAAGGCTAGAGGCAAAACCAAGGGACAAGAGTCAAGAAGGACGCGGGGAGGCATGTGGCCCCCAAACCTGAATTATCTCGCAGCCGGGAAGTGGGAAGTAAAATCCCAGTGTCACATTTTGTGCACAAAGCCTTCTTCTTCTGGGGTCACCCTCCATTCACCCCAGCCAGACCCGACTTCCCTCCCCTGCTTCCTGCCTCCCATCTGTCTGACTTTTTGTATCTGGCAGCTCTGAAGCACCCTGCAGTTCCACCTCTTGTAGGAACTAAAGGAACTGGAGGTCTGCAGGGGAAAGCAGCCTCCAGACACCCCGGGAAATCTGTGTCTTCATTCCTCTTTTCCCTTTGTTCTCGCTCGCCATCACGAACATCCCTTGGCAGCAGCCATTTGTCCGTTACTGTAGGACAGAAATCAGAGCCTAGGCAACATTGAAGGTTTTTTTATTTCTTTGGCAGAATTTCAAAGCCTTTCATTTCTTTTGCAGGATGAAACAGCCATCGGTGGAATTTCCACGGGATTCCTGTTTCAGGCTCTAAAAAATACAGACGCTAATGTCATACGGTGAAAATCTACACAAAGTGTAAAAACGTCTCTGGAGGCCAAAAAAAACCAAAGTGTAAAAATGTGACTTCTGACATTTTTCTAGAAAGGCAGAAAATCTTTTGTAACGTATATTCAGTTGGAAAACATACCTTTAATGTCAATGGATGCCCTGCGTACATATTAAAATGATCAGTGTGACATTTCAATGCATGCATACAAAGTGCTTTCTTAGTGACACTTTTGTTAAAATACGCAAGTTATCTTGGGAAATAAGATAGTTTTCTGTAAAAATTACACAGCAAGATAACAAAAGTATTCAGCTTGATTTGTTTTTCCACGACAGCTTGTTTAAAATTACGTTGGGGAGCCAGGCGCGGGTGGCTCACACCTGTCCTCCTAGCTACTCAGGAGCCGGCCATCAGGAGGGTCGCAGTTCGAGGCCAGCCTGGGAAAATAGTTCATCTCGAAAATATTCAACACAAAACAGGGCTGGCAGAGCGGCTCAAGTGGACGAGCACCTGCCTAGCCAATGTGGCACCTGAGTTCAAATCCCAGCACCTCAAAAAAAGATGAAATAAAAAAATTTTTTTAAATAAGATGACTTGGAGGTTGGGACCGTAGCACAGCGGGACACTATGTGGGTTTGATCCACAACCCCACAAATGCACACACCCAGCGCAGCAAACGTGAAGACACTAAAGGATCGCCTATGGGTTTTGAAGATCTTGAGGACTACTAGCCATACTAGTGACCTTTGAGTTGAAAAATGGCCCACTCAGGGACACCTACAGTCATGTTTTTCATCTTTCGTCCTTTTTCAGCTGTTGTCTTTATGTCTCCATCTCTCTGTGTCACCCATGCTCTTCGGTCTTAAGTTAGAATCTTTGTCTTGGGTCTCCAGTTGGCGGTTTCTTGGTTCCGTGGCTGCTTTTCCTTTTCTCTCTCTCTGGCTTTTCCCTCTTTGTCCTTTAATTGTCACGACAGAAACTCAGCCTGGCCCAGTGAAGGCTCACAGATCGTCCTGTCACCCACTGCTTGTCGCTCTTTATTCCGCTCACGTGTTAGGGACCACGAATCTCTACCCTTCCTTCCTGCTCAGGCCTGGGTGACTGCCACGGGTCATTGCTGAGGACAGAATCCTGGCAGGTAAAGCAAGATGGCATCTCGACCTGTCAGAAAATGTACCCGGTGGACGCAGTGAGTTCATATTGCCTCTGATTTTCCTGGCTCTGCCTGCCAGCAATTCATTTGACTTCCTTAAACACAAGCACACCTAATGTTTTCTTCCTTTATTGAAGCAGAAACTGGGCCGTTTGTAAACTGATGTCTCACTTTTCTGCCCTTTTTCTCCTGAATTGCAAAAGACATTTCTTTTTTTTTTCTTACCTTATTATGTACTGGGGGAGCATTGTCACATTTACAAACCGCTTACAACATAGCTTAGCTGCATTCGCCTCTCCAGAGTTCTCCTTTATTCTCCCTTCCCTAATTCTTGGACTACTTTCACCAGATTTTATTTTTCCATTTTCATACATGAGTACCGAATATTCCACCATAGTCACCCTCCTACACCCTTTCCTGATATCCTCCCCATCCCACTGGTACCAACTCCCAGATAGGACCTGTTTTACCTTCTGATCTCCATTCTTAAAAAAAGCACAATTTTGTTTGTTTGAGATACCTGTGCAGGGAGTTTCCCTGTGCATTTCCACATATCTTCTTTGTGACTCAATAAAATTCCATTGTGTATAAATACCACATTTTCTTGATCCATTCGTCAGTGGTGGGGCATCTTGGCTGTTTCCATAACTTGGCTATTGTGAATAGTGCTGCAATAAACATGGGTGTGCAGGTGCCTCTGGAGTAACCTGTGTCACAGTCTTTTGGGTATATCCCCAAGAGTGGTATTGCTGGATCAAATGGTAGATCAATGTTTAGATTTTTAAGTAGCCTCCAAATTTTTTTCCAGAGTGGTTGTGCTAGTCTACATTCCCACCAGCAG
This sequence comes from Castor canadensis, assembly GCF_047511655.1. NCBI lineage: Eukaryota > Metazoa > Chordata > Mammalia > Rodentia > Castoridae > Castor > Castor canadensis. The sequence continues at coordinate 139,294,482 of NC_133405.1, forward strand.
TGTAAGAGGGTTCCTTTTTCCCTGCATCCTCGCCAACACCTGTTGTTGGTGGTGTTGCTGATAATGGCTATTCTAACAGGGGTGAGGTGGAATCTTAGTGTGGTTTTAATTTGCATTTCCTTTATTGCTAGAGATGGTGAGCATTTTTTCATGTGTTTTTTGCCCATTTGAGTTTCTTCTTTTGAGAAAGTTCTGTTCAGTTCACTTGCCCATTTCTTTATTGGTTCATTAGTTTTGGGAGAATTTAGTTTTTTAAGTTCCCTGTATTTTCTGGTTCCTGATCCTTTGTCAGATGTGCAGCTGGCAAAGGTTTTCCCCCATTGTGCAGGCTGCCTCTTCACTCTGGTGACTGTTTCCTTTGTTGTGCTTTTAGTTTCATGCAGCCCCATTTATCATTAGTCCCCTTAATTGCTGAGCTATTGGAGTTCTTTTCACAAAGTTGTGACCTATGCCTTTGTGGTCCAGTGTGTTCCCTCCTTTTTTCTGGATCAATGTCAGATCTTACTTGAAGATTTTTAACCCATTCTGAATTGACGCGAGTGCAAGGTGAGAGACTGGGGTCTAGTTTCTGTCTTCCACAGGTGGAAACCCAGTTTTTGCAGCACCGTGTGTCGAAGAGGCTGTCTTTTCTCCAGCACATATTTTGGCCGGCCCTTATTTTTGCTATTTTTCTTCTGCTGCTACTTTGGGGTTTAGCATTTTCTTATTTTTCTAGGAGTTCAAGACTCAGTGTTGGGTTTTTTGAGATCTTTCTGTGTTTTTAATATGTGCATTTGTGGCTCTAAACTTTCCCCTTAGCAGAAAATAGTCAAACATCTGGAAACTGAACAACATGTCTCTCCAGAATCAGTAGGTCATTGAAGAAATAAGGGAGGAAACGAAAAACTTCCTGGAGTTTAACAAAAATGAAAGCACAAGTGGCCAGAACCTACAGGACACAGCAAAGGCAGTGCTGCTCCTCTCGTTGTTGAATTCTGTTTTATTCTGGTCGTTCAGAGCACGCAGGGGTTACAAATCCTTTTTCATAGACCAGCTCATTTTCACTTTGTAGCTCATGGTAACTTGTCCTACTCCACCTTTTCTAGGAAAGACTGAAAAAATTCATCTCAAAAGTATTTTTATCAAAGTATACATTACAACTAATTCCATAAGGTGATATATTGAAATCTTGCTAATCAAGGGAGAATGGACAGCCATTTAAGCCTTTTAAAATTCCTGATATTAGGGAAAGTTGGGGATTTCAGTGACTATTGAGAAGGTAGTATTCTACTGAGGAAATTGGAGCATCTTTACCTAAAATATATATTTACGAAAGTTGAACAAGCACCACACCTTAATTAGTTCACCCTAGTTAAGCACCCAAGTCCCAAAAGTAAATTAACATTATTTAGTGCCAGCAGGCAGTAACCATGTTTTAAAATCTAGCTTTATTCTTATCTCAGGGTCATTAATGCTTGGATGTTCTTTCCGGCCGTTGTCTTTCACTTTTTAAAAACTGATTCGACTTTGCCAAGTTTCACCCTCTATGTTGTGAGACCCACAAGTCATTCAACAAACATCACCAAGTGTGAGCCTTGTGTGCCAAAGTGGCTTCTTAGGAAAACACGCGGGGGGCAAATTTCTCACAGAAATACTTGTGCCCCTGGCCATGAGCTACTGTGTGGCTCTGAGAGTATTTCTTCACTCTGAAAATGACCATAGTTTACTTTATCAAAATCAAGACGTGATCCTTCAGTCACATCCTCCTGAGGAACTGCGTCCTCAGCAGTGCATCCTGCGACAGGAGCTCAAGAATGCACCTTGGGGGAACTAGGCCAAGCCCGGTGAATCTAGGAAATCCTACATTCCCATATTCCCAGAATCTAGGAAATCCTACATTCCCACATTCCCAGATTGTTGAATCCTGGGACTGAGTTCAAGCCAAGTGCATCCTGGGAAGGAGGTCAGTCCTAGTGCATCCTGGGAAGGAGGTCAGTCCTAGTGCATCCTGAGAATTGAGGCCAATCCCAGTGTCTCCTGGGTATTTAGGTCCATCCCAGTGCATAGTGGGAACACAGTCAAGTGCAGTGCATTTTGGGAACAAGCTAGAGCACAGTGCTTGTTGGGAATGAGGTTGAACCTGGTGAATGCTGCAAACGAGGTCAAGTCCATGGCACTCAAAATCGAGGCCAATCTCAATGCATTCTGGGAACAAGGTCAAGGCCAGTGCATTTTGGGAACAAGCCTGAGGGCAGTGCATCAAGGGAATTAAGTTGAGCCTGGCATTTCCTGGGAATGAGGTCAAGTCCAGTGCATCATGGGAACAAGGTCAAGACTGGTGCATCCTGGGAATGATGAGGCCAATCCCAATGCATTCTGGGAACAAGATCAAGGGCAGGACATGTTGGGAATGAGGTCAAACCTGTTGAATCCTGTTTACGGGGTTAAGCCCAGTGTTTCCTGGGAATTGAGTTCCATACCAGTGCTTCCTGAGAACAATTTCAAGCCCAGTGTATCTTGAGAATGAGGTCAAGCCCAGTGCATCATGGGAACAAGGTTGTGTGCACTGCACCTTGTGAATGACCTGTAGCCTGATGCATCCTGGGAATGAGGTCAAACCCAGTGCATCCTGGGAACAAGATCATAACTAGTGCATTCTGGGAAAGAGGTCAATCCCAATGCATCCTGGGAACAAGGTCAAGTCCAGTGCATCTTGGGAACAAGGCTGAATGCACTGCATCCTGGGAATGCAGACAAGCCCAGTGCATCCTGGGGACAAGGTCATGACAGATGCATTCTGGGAAAGAGGTCAATCTCAATACATCCTGCTAATCTGGTGAAGTCCAGTGCATTCTGGGAATGAGGTCATGACTTATACATATAAATGGGCTGAGGTCAATCCAAGTGCACCCTGGACCAAGGTCAAGTCTGGTGTTTCTTGGTTATAAGTTTGTGTGCAGTTCATCTTGAGAATAAGGTCAACCCTGGTGAATGCTGGGTGTGAAGTCATGCCAGTACTTTCTGGGAATGAGGGCATGACTGGTGCATCCTGGAAACAAGGTGAATCCCAGTGAATCCTGGGAAGAAAGTTAAGGCCACTGCACCTAGGGAACAGGTGTCTGCAGTGCAACTTGGGATTGAAGTCAACCCCAGTCATCAAGGGAACAAAATCAAGTGCAGTGTATATTTGGAATGAGTCCAAGCCCAGTGCATCCTGGGAACGATGTCATGAACAGTTCATTCTGGAAAGGAGGTCAATCTCATGTTTCCTGGGAACAAGGTCAAGCCCAGTGCATTTTGGGAACAAAGCTGAGGGCAGTACATCCTGGGAATGAGGTCTTGACATGTGCATTCTGGGAAAGAGGTCAATCCCAATACATCCTGGGAATCTGGTCAAGTGCAGTGCATCATTGGAACGAGGTCAAGACTGTTGTATCCTGGGAATGAGGTCAATGCCAAATGTAGCATGGGAACAAGGTCAATCCCAGTGCATCCTGAGAATGAGGGCATGACTGGTGCATCCTGGAAACAAGGTGAATCCCAGTGAATCCTGGGAAGAAAGTTAAGGCCACTGCACCTAGGGAACAGGTGTCTGCAGTGCAACTTGGGAATTAGGTCAAACCTCTTGAATCCCATTTATGAGGTCTAGCCCAGTGTTTCTCGGGAATGGAGGTCCATGCCAGTGCATTCTGGGAAGAATTTCAAGTGGAAAGCATCCTGGATATTGAGGTTAATCCTAGTGCATCCTGGGAATAAGGTCATCCTAGGGCATCTTGGGAAAAATGTTGCTTGCAGTGCATCGTGGGAATGAGATCAATCTTGGTGCATCCTGAGAATAAGGACAAGCCCAGTGCATCTTGGGATTGAAGTCAACCTCAGTCATCAAGGGAACAAAATCGAGTGCAGTGTATATTTGGAATGAGGCCAAGCCCAGTGCATCCTGGGATGAGGTCAAGCCCAGCGCAACCCGGGAACGAGGTCATGAACAGTGCATTCTGGAAAGGAGGTCAATCTCGTGTTTCCTGGGAACAAAGTCAAGCCCAGTGCATTTTGGGAACAACGCTGAGGGCAGTGCATCCTAGGAATGAGGTCTTGACATGTGCATTCTGGGAAAGAGGTCAATCCCAGTGCATCCTGGGAATGAGGTCATGAAAGGTGTGTTCTGGGAAAGAGGACAATCACAAGGCATCCTGGGAATGAGGTTGAGCCTAGTGCATCCTGGGAATGAGGTCACACCCAGTGCATTCTGGGAATGAGGGCATGACTGGTGTATCCTGGAAACAAGGCCAATCCCAGCACATCTTGGGAACAAGTTTGCCTGCAGTGCATCTTGGGAATGAGATCAAACTTGTTAAATCCTGGTTATGAGTCAAGCTCAGTGCATTCTGGGAATTGAGGTCTATACTAGTGCATCCTGAAATCAAAATCAGCCCAGTGCATCATGGTAAAATGGTTGAGTGCATTGTAGCCTTGCAGTGAGGACAAGCTTGGTGCATTCTGGGAAGAAGGTCAGTACATCTTGGGAATGACATAAATCCCAGTGCAACATGGGAACAAGGTCAAATGTAGTGCATTTTAGGAATGAGGTTGAACCTGGTTCATCCTGGGAATGAGGTGAAGCCCAGTGCATCCTGAGAAACAGGTCATGACTGGTGCATTCTGGGAAATAGCTCAATCCCAATGCATCCTGGGAGCATGGTCAATCCCAGTGCATCTTGGGAATGAGGTCAAGCCAATTGCATCCTGGGAACAAGGTCATACAGCTGCATTCTGGGAAGAGGTCAATCCCAATGCGTTTTGGGAATGAGATTGAGCCTGGTGCATCCTGGGAACAAGATCATGACCGATACATACTGGGAACAAGGTCAAGTCCAGTGCATCATGGGAACAAGTTCATGATGGGTATATACTGGGAGTGAGGTTAATCCCATTGCATCCTAGGAATGAGGTTGAGCCCAATGCATCTTTGGTACAAGGTTGTATACAGTGCATCTTTCAATTGTGGTTGAGCCTGGTGTATCTTGGGAATTAGGTTAAGCCCAAGTGATTCTGGGAACAAGGTCATGACAGTTGCATTCTGGGAAAGAGGTCAATCCCAATGCATACACAGAATGAGGTTGAGCCTGGAACACCCTGAATTGAGGTCAACTCCTGTGCATTTTGGGAACAATGCCATGACTGATGCATTTTGGGAGTGGTCAATTCCAGTGCATACTGGGAACAATGTCAAGCCTAGTGTATCTTGGGTGCAAGGTTGTGTGTTGTGTATCTTGGGAATGAGGTCAAGCCTGGTGAATGCTGCAAATGAGGTCATTCCCAGTGCATTCTGGGAATGAGGGCCTGACTGGTGCATCCTGGGAACAAAGTCAATCTCAGTGCATCCTAGTAACAAACTCAAACCCAGAGCATCTTGGGAACAAGGTTGCCTGCAGTGCATCTTGGGAATCAGGATGAGCCAGGTGCATCCTGGGGATTGAGGTCCATACCTGTGCATCATGGGAACAAGGTCACACTCAGCGCATCTTGGAATGGGGGATTTGACACATGGATGTTTCCTGATGTCTTTGTTGGAGGCGTGATGCTGTTTTAATACAAGTCACTAGACTAGTCCAATAGATGTTAATATAAAATGACACTCCATATGTCCTAGATGTATTCTGTTAGTTGTCAGTATACATTTTAATTACTTTGACATAAATAATATAATGGGTGAACCAATAAAGAAAATCAGGCCTCTGTACACAATGGAATACTATTCTGCCTTTAAAAATAAGTATATTGTACCATTTGCAACTACGTGGATGAACTTGGAGAATCTTTATATTAAGCAAAATAAGCCAGGCACAGAAAGACAAATACCATTTGACCTCTCTCAGATGCGTAATGGAAATGTAAAAAATCAAAGTGATGGAAGTAGACAGTAGAACGGTCCTCACTAGTGTTGGCGGCAGTGATGAAATCCGTCATCGGAAGCCTTGTAAATTCTTTGTGTCCCACTTGAAAGATCCACAGCAGGACACATGGCTGAAAATGGAGTTGATTAAAAATCAGGGAAGGAAATCACAAAAGGGAGCACGGTGGGCACAGGTGGAATGTGAGGGAGAGAGAGTCTGCTTTTCTTCTCCAGATGCTTTTTACACTTATGCTGACCGGTGGGAAGGAAGAACCAGGTGATCCCCATCCAGTAATCAATGAGTGGAGAGGAATGGGCGGCCCGGCCATCCCTGGGTGAGGCGTGGGCAATCTGCACACACATGCAATATAAAGTCTTTCTTTTGTATGACCTCTGAACTGTCCCTTACTCTACCTGCCTCGCTAGCAGGCAGGATGAAGACTGTGCTCCTCTGAAGACCATTCAAATATGCAAAGAAAAGTGAAAGTTTATGCTCGACTACCACGTGCAGCATTCTCAGCAGTAAATCAATACAAATATACAACCGCTGTACTTTAAAATAAAAGTTTGTCAACAATGAATGTTGGCAGGAATACGGGAACTAGGAACCCGTATTTCCCCCTGGTGGTAATGTAAATCAGGACAGCCTGATGACCCAGCCATTTCACTTCTGGGCATATACCTGAAGGACTGTAAGTCAGAATATAATAGGGCCATCTGTGCACCCATGTTCACTGCAGCACCATTCACAAGAGCAAAGCGACAGCAACAGCCCAGATAGCCTGCAACTGGTGAATGGATCAAGAAAATGTGCAAAAATACACAGTGGAATATTAGTCACTCCTAAAGAAGAACGAAATGATCTCATCTGCAAGTAAATGGAGGGCAAAGGGGAGCTGGAGGGGACAGGTGCTCCGTGCACTTCCTGTTCTGTAGGAAAGCAGGTGGTGCAGCCTGCTGAAGTTGTTCTGAGAGGGGAAGTGAAGGTGGGATGGATGTGCACAAGGTTCATTGTGAGCGTGGAGGGAACTGTGACAAGAGCCTCCCCCATGCCACTAACACACGCTAACTAAAAGTTTTATGCAAGAAAGAAAAGAAAAGAACAGCGCAGCCAGAAACCACGTCAGAGGCCTGAGCAAAAAATAGCTCTTCCGGGCGAGTGCACCAGCATTTCAGCACTTATGCATTAGAGCAGTTTTAATGCAATTTCTATGACATTTGCACAATCATTTTTATTCTTCTTCTTCGGCCCCCGTTACCTGACCTTCTTTTCGTGCATTACCCCTTTCTTCACCTCTGTGACCTCTCCCTGCTTATCTCCACTAAGGCCACCAAGCTGTGACTTTCTCTCCTTAACAGACTTCCCCCCAGTGAGCTTCTCCAAGTAGGTGAAAATGGAAACGTGGTCCTCAATTCCTTCGTTAGTGCCATTTCCATTCACTCTCGAACATATGGCCCAACATTCACGCTGGGCCTCTGAATATAGGTGACAAGTGTCAGCAAAATGATGGATTACTTTTAACTGCTTGAAAATAAACATTTGGAGTTGTTTTTTTCATCAAAAAATAAGTTTGTATGTCCTAGAGGATTTATTTCTACCATTATTTATAAATGTGTGAATGTGTATATACTCAATGTATTTACATTGTATTTATATATGTTTGCATAGTTTATGTGATGTCATGGGTATTAGATACTCCAGGAAATGTATTTACATATATTTGCATAGTTTATGTGATGTCATGGGTATTAGATACTCCAGGAAATGTATTTACATATATTTGCATAGCTTATATGATGTCATGGGTATTAGATACTCCAGGAAATGTATTTACATATATTTGCATAGCTTATGTGATGTCATGGGTATTAGATACTCCAGGAAATGTATTTACATATATTTGCATAGCTTATGTGATGTCATGGGTATTAGATACTCCAGGAAATATATTTACATATATTTGCATAGCTTATATGATGTCATGGGTATTAGATACTTCAGGAAATGTATTTACATATATTTGCATAGCTTATATGATGTCATGGGTATTAGATACTCCAGGAAATGAGTGAGTGAGCATTGCAGATACATGAAATATATATATGCATAAAATGTCAAGTACAATACCAGGATACCAGGATATATTATATATGCATAGATCTGATATATACTAACATATGCAATATCTTATTTATATATAATATCTTACATATATATATACATATACACAGATATATATATCTCCTACAAGCCTGGTATTGCATATAAATAGACATACTTACTATTGTATTTGTGATCATGTGTACACATTTCTAGGGGAAGAGGAAAGAAGAAAGAATAGAGAAGTGAGTCCCCCTATCTCTCCACACTAATTTAGTAAAACCATCGTTCTCAGCAAGAAAAGCGTCTCCTCTCGCCACGCTATGACTCAGCCTTGGTGGTGGCTTGGAAATGGAGTGGGGCTGTGACCATGGGGCTGAGCTAGCTTGTCTCCATGCAAACCTTCTCTTTCCTCATTTTTCTTTTTTTTGTGGGACTAAGGTTTGAATTCACGGCTGTGTGCTTGCAGATCAGCTACACTTTTGCTGGAGCCACACCTCCAGTCCATTTTGTTCTGGTTATTTTGGAGATGTGGTCTCTCGCACTGCTGGCCTTCAGTCACAATCCTCCCAATCTGAGCCTCCCAGGTACCAGGATTACAGGTGTGAGTCACCAGCACCTGACCCCCCATTTCCTCATTAAAAGGAAAATGAACACCTGGCCTGGTGTGCACACCTGTAATCCCAGAACTCAGGAGGTAGAGGGAGGAAGGTGGGTCCCAAATTCTGACATACTCCACAGTCTGTTTCATCTTCTCCTGGAAATGGAGTTCAGAATTATTTCCTAAACTTTGTCACGTCCCCTCTTGACACACTGCTTTCAAACAACTACCTTCCTCCAAAGTGACGTAAACAAGAAGTTCTTGTGCTTACTCTGTACGTCCCTAAGACATAGCAAAGACACCAAGGGGAGACAGAGAGGAAATGGAAACATCAATTTATGCTGAGGAAAAATATCTTAAAATGGAAGCAAACAAAAAAGATGACACCAGTGAGGGAAAAACACCTCCACCTGGCTGCTACACTGAGAACCTGAACGTCGAGGGCATTGCAACTGAAAGACTGCAGGTGATTGAAACTTCCAACCAATGACTTGGCCTCAGATGTGGACATCCAATGCAGAAACATAGGAAATATGAAATGACAAGACAACATGGCCCCTTTGAAAGTCAGTAATTCCACGGGAGCAAACACACACGACAGTGAAATGGTGGGACACAGAGAATTAAAAAAATAAAAATTTTTAATCAATGAAATTAAAAAGGACACAAATAAATGTCTGAATAAAGTACAAGAAAGCCCAAATAAACAAGTGCATTAAATGAAAAAGACAATGCAGGAAATGAAAGAAGAATGAGTATATAAAAATTCTGAAAACAGTCAAAGTGAAATTTTTAAAATGGAAAGCTCAAAGTCAAATAAAAATCGCAGTTGAAAGTCTCTCCAGTAGACTGGATCAAATTGAAATCAGATTATGAGTGCTTGAATACAAGGTGCAGGTTAGATCTTGCAAATGAGGATAGGAAAGCATATAAAGAAGTATTAATTAACTAATACTTCTTAATATTAATGGCCTCATGAACGCCATTGAAAGATCAAACCTCTGAATCATGGGCCTGGAAGAAGAGGTGAAAGCCAAAGGCATATAAAATGCATTCAATAAAATAATTGCAGAAAACTTCTTGTATCATGAGAAAGTGACGGTCTCCAGAAGGACAAGAAAAGCACAGAGACCATGTCATATTGTAGTTAAAATTCTAGGCATCCAGCACAGGGGAAGACTAAAGGTGCAAGAGAGAGAAACCAAGTCACCTAAAAGGCAAACCCATCAGAATAGCAATAGATTTTCAACAGAAGGTTTGGAAACAAGGAGGCACGGAATGATGTATTTAAAGTCCTGAAAGAAAGTTGATGCCCACCTGGATTTCTCTGTCCAGCAGAGCTATTCTTCATAACTGAAGGACAAGTAAAAAAATTTCTATGATAAACAGAGAGAAATACAATTCATGATCACTAAGCCAGCACTGCAGAAGATGCTTACAGGAATCCCACACACCGAAGAGGAAGATAAACGCAGCCAAAAATACATAGAAAAGCACCAATCTGCCCAGACAAGCAGATAAGCAAATGGGTTGTCAAGAAGAATAAAATACAACAGAACTAGTGAAATTGCACTACTGACTACATATCATTCAATAAGAGAGCTGGAAGTTAATGGCATCAGCAAAATACACAGACTGGTGAATTGGGTCAAAAAATAAGCCCCGACTGTGATTTGCTTACAGAAACACAGCTCACTGGCTTAGAATCAAATTCCAAGTAAATGGGGCCTGAAGGAAAGCAGAAGCAGATATACTCTTATCTGACAGAGCAGATTTCACACCAAAATTAGTCAGAAGGGCAAAAAGATCACTTCACGCTGATAAAGGGAACTTTTGTGCAGGAGGAAGTAAGTCTAAAAAACATACATGGCACTGAACCTCAGTGCATCCCATTTCCTACAAAATATGAAAATACAGACTCCCAAACAGTAACAATGGGTGATTTTGTTCCTTCTGTCTTGCCAAAGAGATGTGGGTCAGAAAAATCAGCAAGGAAAGTTCAGAATTCAATGAGATGTGATATCAAAAGGACTTCACAGACATCTACAGAATATTCCACCCAAACAGCTTCTGAACATTCATTCTTCTCAGCCCATGGAACTTTCTCCAAAACAAAAATTAATAACAAGATGGGGGCGGAATATATAAAACCATGGAGACTGGTCAACTGACACTTGAATGATCGGTGGGTCATTGAAGAAATAAGGGAGGAAGTGAAAAAACTGCTAGAAGCAAATGAAAACGGAATCACGACTTATCAGAGCCTTGCACACACAGCAAGGCCAGGGCTAAGAGGGAAGTGATAGCTTCATTTAAAAAATCAGAGAGTCCTCAAATGAACGATGTAACAATGCACCCCAACTCTTCTGTGTCCCAGCCACGTAAAAGCCATCACTTCGGAGGTAAAAGGATCCCAGCATCATTGCCACGAGTTCTCACAATCCAGCTGGAACCAAATCTATACCACTACCTTTTGCAAGCAAACCGAAAGGTAACCAGTTTTGCCAATTTGAGAAGTGAAATTTTCTGGCTGGGTTTTCCTACTGTGTTATAGGGCAAATCCATAGGGTGACACGCACACGTAAATTACATCTGTGTTCATTTATAAGCACATTTGAGCCAATGGCAGAAAACGAATATGCTGTAAAGGTTATAATAAAATATGATTCCATGGTAGGAACAGTTTTCTGCCTCAGGGAAATCAAAATGCAGCCACTGGCATGCACCATGTAGTGTGTGTACCCCATTTGCTGTCTTGGGACCTATGGGCACGTGTTAGAGTTGTATGAGGCCAGGGGCTCCATCGTCTCAGGTCTGCCTGTGGGTAGGAAGTGTTTCATGGATCCCTCTACCGCCCCAGTTGTCCCTCTTCCACTTTCACGACCTTGCCTTTTGCTTTGTGTGGCTTCGTCCACCTCCCACAAATGAGAAAAAAGCACGTTACACTTGTTTTTGTGGGCCTGGCTTGGAAGGAAAATATGCCACCGAGGACGGGGCATTTATGAGGATCCTCTGGAAAGGCTGTGATGGGACCATGGCTGGCCTCTGTCCTCTGTCCCTGGGAGGGAGGTTTTGTGGGGTCGGGGAGCCTGGCCAGGGTCAGCCTCATCTGCTTTTTAACTCCTACCTCTCACCAGCTGCCTCACTTTGGATAAGTGGCCTCTTTTCTTCATTCGTTCCCACACGGTTTTAAGATCAAAATGTCAATGCGTTTACATTCACATGTCTGTAACATCACTGAGGCAGGACGGACAGATGAGAAGAGCAAGAAATTATATCATTTTAATAAATATTTAAAGGGCCAGGCTCTGACACTGGAATGAGGAAGTAAAAACTGAAAAGCCAGGGCCCTTCCCCTCTCCTTCTAGAAGCTAAGTGACAGGGATGGGGGACCCAAAGGAGCTGCCTGCTTCTGCTTTGGTCTTTGAGATGTTAACAAGCTCCTAGGCCCTTGAATGGGTGGAAAATACCAAGCCTGGCAGAGGGAAGTCCTACTGTCCCTGCGTTTTGGGTGGGTTGGGATGAGCCCTTGCTGTGTTACAGCCATGTCAGCCACCCAGACCCTTGACTCTGACCACCTTCATTCCCCCAGTTCCCCAGCATAAGGCCAAGGATGGGGCCCCCATTACGATCTCTACTCCCATTTCCTGCATGGGGGCAGAGCATCTCTCTCTCTCTCTCTCTTTTTTCCCCATTTCTCCCCACTGTTATCCTGTTGTACTAAATTTCCTTCCTAATGAATTTTACTACATCTTGCTTTTGTGTCTTGCTTGAATTCTTTTCCTGCCAGACACAAAAGCCAAGGTATTTATCAGTACTGCTCTTCTGGTAACAGCACCATATAAATGATATATTCGTAGATTTGGATTTTCCCTATTGTTTGGCACCACTAAAAACTTCTCTATGCATTAAAGTGTACTGAAACTTGGGCATCTTTCCAGAACGATTCCATTTTGACGTGGAAGAGACTAACGGCCTCAAGTGCCAAATTATTCGATCAAATAGCGCTGTTTTGGGCATTGGTGCAATCAAAGATGTTCATTTGAATGACTTCCGTGACTCTGATTCCCAGCAGAAGAATTTACAGTTCTTTAAGGAGGAAAGAGTTGGGAAGAGGGAAAGCGTGGCAGGTTGTGAAAGGCGACAGTTTGGCCGTGGGTTAAATTGGGCTGGGGCTGTGGTGTTGGAGAGGACGTGGTCCATGGCTGCAGTGGGATGCCAGAATCCGAGGGATGGGAAGAAGCCACGCGTGTGGGGAAGGAGGAAGCGTCCAGATGGAGGAGAGCCCGGTGGCAATGGAGGCCTCTTCAGAGCCCGGCCGGCAGGAGCGAGCGGGTTGGATTTTGCACAGGAACTGCTTGTGTGATCTTAGAACCCATCAGAGAGCAAAAGGAACCGGTACACTTGTCCTCCTATTGCTGTCTGCACACAATTTTACATCTCTTCCCAGGAAGAACTAAAAGTGAGTCAACATGCAGGATCCAAGGGAAGTGCTTGGTGTCCTCCTCCTGCAGGGACACACTCCTTCCTAACCCGGGTTCCTCCCTCCCTGCTCTCCCCTGCTCACACCTGTGTGTCCTGCACCGAGAGATGGGAACTGCTGTCTAAAACACGCTCTCACTTGTGCATGACAGCAGCGATGCGTCTGTTATCTGTAATTCGGGTGGCTCTGGATGGCAAGGGTAGCACTTCTGCCATGTGACATTGTCAGGACGCACCCCGATGCTACACAGACGCTGGGCGGCATTTGTGATTAGAACGGCCAGGGCCCCTGACACACGGGCACCGTCTCCCTTGCCATCCAATGGGCTAAACCGAGTCAAGCCTGCTCACCGTGGTGATGCAATTCTGTGATTCTCGTGTGGTTGGCTGCTTTGAGCTTGTCCTTGCAGAAAGGAGCAGGACACCGGGAACATCAAAGGAAGGGACAATGGTGGTTAATGTTTTATTTAGTGTTATAACAGATCTGAGTGTGCTCTGATTAGGGGAACAAAGAAGTTTCTATTTGCATGAGCACATTGCAGAATTTATTTATAGCCCATCACGGGTGGGTCCCATGGGTGTTGGGAATATTTAACAAATGGTAATTCCATCAGACGGGGATGGTGAATTATTGATTTGTATCTGCATTTACACCAATAAACCCATTTCTACCTCATTCCCACCCTCCCACTGTTAAATGCACACCCCATGTGCACTCAATATTGTATTCCAACACCAAATTCCTCTGCTCCTCCTCCCGCTTGATGAGATCAGTGAGCCAGGGAGGGCCCTGCATGGCCTCCTTGCCTTCCAGGAAGCAGGAAGGCTGCATTTGGAGACGAGGGCACCTTGTCAGGAGTTACCTTTGGCAGCCAGTCAGGATGGTGAACCATTTCCAACACAGATGAAAATGATAATTCAAGAGATTCGGATGCATCCTATGGGGCCGAGCTCCCGCCCTAGAAACCTGTTTTCCGCTCATTAGTTACTGCATGGTGTCTCAGGTGGCTGACTTTGTTTTTCCACAATCTTGCTGGCCATCTTCTCATCTGAATCCCGAGTTTCTACCTGTTCCCTGTGTGCGTGGGGGATGCTCTGTGTCACAGAGTGCCATGAAATTGTGACGTCTGGTGCCAGGCTCTTTATCCGTCAGTTCCGTGAGTTTGGAATCCAGGCCTGGCTCTATGGGTTCTCTCAAGGACGCCTCACAGTGTTGGCCATGGCCAGGTGAGCAGAATATGTTCACATCCGAGCTCATCAAAGTTCCTGGTAACTGCAACTGCAGGGCTGGGTCCTCCCACCAAAGTGGGGTTCCTTCCAAGGACTCTTCTTTTTGCTTCTAAGCCAGTTTTGGGAGACGCACAGTGCATTCCAGGAAGTACTGGGCAGAGGCTGTCCTGTGCAGCTGGTCTTTGGGCGTTTGGAACAGCATCGCTTATTCCATCAAATCCCCAAAGAACAGGCTTCAGGAGGAGTGTTAGCAGATCAAAACCAGAATCTTTTGTCAAGTAGTCACAAAGGGGCCTCCCGCCTTCTTTGTCACTTTGGGTGAGGTCAAGACACCAGGGAACACCTCAGGACTCAGTCTGAGGAAGGGTCACAAACACCTGTGTCTGGGGACCACAGGCAGCCATCTTGGACTCAGTACCCCTTCCGAGTCTTCTTCCTGACCTGGGGATTGCCCGGGGGATGGGTGGCAAAAAGGGCTTTGAACTCAGGGCCCTGTGCCATGGCCCCCTGTCCTTCTCTGCTTTAGTTATTTTATGGACAAGGTCTCTGGCAGATTACCCAAGGCTGGCCTCAGAGCATGGTCCTCCTATCTATGCTGCCTGTATAGCTGGGATTACAGAGATGAACCACCATACCTGGCTAAGATCTTTTAAAATAGTCACCAATACATTTTTGTCACTAAATTATAAAAGAATGATTTTTGCTTTTTTCGTTGTCACTTGTCTCACTCAGCTTAGATTTCTCAAGAATTCCCATAAAGTGAATTTTAAGATAAGGATATCTAAAATTATGAGCTCTCCAGAATGCATTCTAACACTCTTTGACATGAAAGTTGCCGTCAGAAGACCTATACTTGATGGTGTAGCAATGTGTGATTCAGTTCTGTGAGACTCAAATCATACCCATCACAAATGGTCAGAACGGATTCATTATTCAGGGGTCAACTTCAATGTTACATTTGTCATCAACCAAAACTGTACGATGGGAGTTCTTTCAAAACATTTAATACCTTGTGAAATTGACTACTGATCATATCAATAAAACCAGACTTTTCTAGTTTACCAAAGCAAGTAGAAAACCAGAACTGAATGTACATAGAAATGTAGATATAAAAACACTCGTAAATTGTGACAAGAAAATGAGAAATGACACACACCAACTGACAACCCTTGAAGGAAATATTTGCTGTTCTCGATACGCAATTCTAGTGAAAAATTTCCTAGTTCTATCTTGGTTAAAAGGACAAGTTAAAAGGACAACTTTTCTAAGATCCTTGTTCTGGCATTATTTCATATCATATTTTTGGTGCATTTTATTAGAATGTCTATTTGCTGTTATAATTAATATAAATTGCATGTGTGTTGGAATCATGTGAATTCCCCACAGCTGCTTCCAAATTCCTGTGTGATTGATAGCAATGCAATTCCGTTGTGGCCGTGTATGGTTAGCTGGGGTCTAGCTAAATTGTTAAGTTTTTAAATTACTGCCTACAAGGGTGTATTTTTACTAAATCATATCATTAGATAATAATTAGACTGAATAAATACACCAAATCACATTTATCAGCTTGGGATCATGGAAAGGTTTTGTTTTCATTTGTTTTTCAGCGCTGGGGTTTTAACTCCAAACCTCGCCCTTGCTAGGCAGGTGCTCTACCACTTGAGCCCCTCCACCAGCCCCTTTTTTGGGTTTTTTTTGAAGTAGGAACTATTTCCCAGGGGCTGCAGCTTCAAACCCTGAACCTCCCGATCTCTGCCTCCTGAATGACAGGCGTGAGGCACAGGAGCTGCCCAGGGATTCTTCTGTACATCCTTGGAGAGAGGGTGCATGTTGGGGACCAGGCATGGACCCTGGACTGGGAAATAATGGAGTTTGCAGAGCCTCTCAGAGTAAGAGCTTGCAAAGCCTCTCCTACCATATTTCCCCAGCATCAGGAGTCTTGACCTTTGTTCTCACATCTCCTTGAAGAAAACAACCTGCTGTGTCTGCATACCAGCCCCTGATGCAAAACGAGATAAAGCTCCAGAACTGTTAGGAGACTCCCTGATGTCAGATTCATCAGTACCGTAGGTAAGGTGTCCTGCGTGCCTTGATGGTTCCAGAACTGATGTGCTGTAATTAAGCTTCATTCCCCTTAGGAAAATGAGCCCACCAAACCTCACTCCTCTCACCTTGCATCAAGAGTTGTTGCAGCTTGATTTTTACCTGAGTCTGACCTGTAAAATAAACACTCTGGCCCAGGTAGGCGCTCATGTTTCCCATCAGGAACGTGCAGCCCTCCCGTCCCCAGCTTTCTGTTGTATGTCTGTATGTCTGTGTGTCTGTGTGTCTGTGGGTTCCATATTTCTCAGTCCCCACGCAGGTAGCAGGTGGGTGCCGTTGAGCTGCAAAGGACCTCCAAATAGTCAGGTTCAGTGGGATCGCCGTGTCATTTTCGCACAACTTCTGGGTTGACGTTTTTCTGACTGCATAACGATACAGCTCTTACATCTGCTAGCTTTCTGTTGCTGTGACAAAACACTTGAGAAAATAAATGTATTTTTTTGGGGGGGTGACAAATACATTTCTTTGGTCTGGGCATCAGACTGGCCAAAAGTCTTGCTGTGGGTGCTAGCAGCCCAGACGGAGGGACCCCACCCCCTGATCTCCAAGACTAGCTTTTCAAGTGACCTTGGACTGACGCCTCGAAAGCTGCAAAGCAAATGAAGCCTTTTCTCCTTTAAATTTATTTATTTTCTCCTCCCTTTTCCATGGCGTTGCTCACACCCACGCCCACCACACCACTGGCTGCCTTTACAGCCTACCTTGGGCCCCCAAAACGTCCCTTTCCTAAACCAAGTAGGTCTGGTCTTTCTCTGGAAGTCCACCAAGAGAAGAGGAGCTGACCATCCAAGAAAACTCAGGACCAATGCACCCGCTGGTCTGGGGACAGGATCCCTGCTGCTCCCTCCCTCAGTCCAGCAAACACCGGGCATCACCTCAGGGCACCTGCTCAGCCTGGCCTGCTCCCCAAGCCCACAATCACTTTCTATCACCTCCTCCAGCATTCAGTAGGAGAAACTGAGGCACTCTGGTTCCAGGGAGAATGACCTGAGTCATGATAGCCAAGAGGGCAGCAGGGAAGAGCCTCATGTCTGAACAGTGGCTTAGAAGACACACACTTAACGCCTGGTTGGAGACCTGAGGATGACGACGGGCTGAAGGAAGTGGACATGGCCGGATGGCACCTCAGCCTTTCCCTGTGAGCAGTGGGGACGGCACTGCTGTTAGGAGGAAGCTGTGTCCACTACAGGGTGTCCTCGGAAATCCTGCCCCATGCTGCTAACCTCTCACCCCATATCCTCATGAGAGTGCCCTCTGTCCCTGTGTCTCACTCACTCTCATTGATACACACACAAACCCCAGGAACAAATGGCCCCAGAGTCCTCCTTGATCCCAGTCAGGGTCTCTTAGCTCTCTGCCCCATGCATTTCCTTCGCTGAGAAAGTCACCGGCCGCCTCCTGTAAGCTATGATAAGACAGAGCCTCATGGCAGGAGCGTGTGGCAGAGAAAAACCGACCACCTCATGGTGGCCAATACCTCATTAAGCTATGAGTTGATCAATGGGTCAATTGACCCACTGGTGAGTCACAGCCCTCCAGATGTCATCACCGCCCAAAGGCCCCACCTCTGAGCACTGCTGCACTGGGGACCAAGCCTTCCACACATGAACCTTGTGGGGACATTTCAGATCCAAATGATGACATATAACGACACTGCATGTGAAATGGAACGACAGCATGGGGAACGGGGCATTTTCCTCCAACGTGTTGAGGGGGGACAAGTGTCATCACCACCTGTTTATGGTTTTCAGCAGAGGGAAACAGCCTCAAGGGGTAACAGAGAGCAAGCACGTCCTCCAAAATCTTTGACTTCTTCCTTATGTTAAAAAAGGTGCATAAGATAAAGCAAAATATTCCCCTTTTGATTCTACGTTTCCATCAGAGCAAAGTGGGGCATCATTAGTGAAGACAGTTTCATTTTCTCAGGCATAAAGGATTTCTAATAAACCCCCATTGCAAACCTCTAACTTTACTATGAAAAAACCATATTAAAAGGACCATTTGAAATATCTGCCGTTTGTCAGTTCCTCAATGACAGATGTACTACAGTAGGCGATGCTAATAATTTTAGGGGTAGAGGGTATACGGTGACTCTTTGTACCTTGTTTCCAGTCTTCCTCTGAGCCTCAACCCTCTCCAAAGACAAAGTCTTACGTACCTGCAATTTTTCCTTCCTGCTTTAAATGATATGTGTTGCGTCTGTAATTTTTCTGTGAAAAGAAGTAGCCATTCTCTGTAATTTCAGCAGCGTTTTGTCTTGTGCAAGTGTTCTTGGGCACACCGATCGGGATCAGCATTGTGGAAAACAGTGAAAGTTCGGAAGGAAAGTAAACGTGGACCTTCCCTGTGACCGAGCAACCTCTCTTCTGCATTACCCTTCAAGGAAGGGAAATCACCACCTCGTGAAGATATTTGTGTTCCCATATTCACAATGGGTGAGACATGGGAACCACTGAGTTGTCTGTGGATAGGGAAATGCATAGACCAACAGTGCTGTATACGCACAATGGAAGGCAGTTTAGGGCCCAGAAGGAAATCCTGACATTTCTGACAACGGGATGACCCATTAGATGATTTAAAAGAGGGAGTATGGGGTGGAGGAACCTCCTTACCTCATGGTGGTCATGGGGCAAAGAGAGTAGCAGGGTGGGCAGAGGTCCCACTGTCACCTCAATGGCACGCCCCCAATGACCTAACTTCCTCCCCAAAGGCCCCACCTCCGAAAAGCTCCAGCACCTCCCAGTAACACCTTTCCGAGCACCTTTGCAAACACTGGCAATGGGTTATTTGTAGAACCGCGATGTGATCAATTACATTTGAAGCCTAAGAGCCTCAACCAGCCCTGGGGGATTAGGACGAGGCATCTCGTGGTTGCTAAGCTTAGCTGTCACCACCAGCTGTAATCATTGTTTTTCATTGGCTACTTAAAAGTGTTCGTTCACCTGTGGGTTGATTTTACTTGAATTGATTCTGCCGTAACACGACGTGCAGTAAGCAAGAGGCAAGACATGAGGGGAGTCGGTGTGCAATGAGTTCTTGGAGAAGCGTCCGTGTGCTGGGGTGTAGCTCGGTTGTTGAGTGCTTGCTTATCACATGCAAGGCCAAGGGTTTGATTCTCAGAACCCCCTCCCCACCGTGCAAAGGGAACATCTTTGTTCCTGAGGAGACGGGGATGGGTTGGTGGAAGGGGGACAGAGACAGCAGCACAACCGATGGGAAAGGCCTGCAGGGTCCCAGCCCCATTCTACTCCTCTGGAAATTCTGACATGAATTTCAGAGTCTCCTTATTGTGAATAAAAACCACGGGCTTTCTTTTGTGCACCTGTGGCTTTCCCTAGACAATGTTCACCCTACAGAAGAGTGTCCTAGCTTTTCCTGGGTCTCTCTGCACTTTCAAATCTTCAGGCTATGCACAATTTGCACAGGAGAGTTGTAAAAGCGGTGTGCCAAACTGAAAAACAAGTCAAGCAAGTACACACAGATATGCACACACACACACCTGCACATGCGCCCTTACACACTAAAAGAACCTGAGCTGTGCTTTTAGGAATAGTTGAAAGGTAAAAGTGATGCATCTCCCCGTGGCACGCGCTCTAAAGCGATCGGTAACACATTTCCCCTGAAAGCAGCATACCTGGGATGGTGCAAGTGGGAAATCTCCATCCTCACTGACCTGTGTTTTCACGATTTCCCTGCCAGGCACCAGGGCTCACGCCTGTAATCCCAGCTATGCAGGAGGTGAAGATCAAGGGAACCATGGTTCAAAGCCAGCGCACAGAAAAAGTCTGTGAAACGCCATCTCAGCCAGCAGCTGGGTGTGGTGATGAGCTCCTGCCATTCCAGCTTTGTGAGAGGCTGACATTGGGAGGATTGCAACTCCAAGCCAGAAAAAGTCACAAGACCCCATCGCAACAGAAAAACCTGGGTGGGTGGTGTGTGCTGGATTAGGGAAAGAAAGAGAGAGAGAAGGAGGGAGGGAGGGAGGGAGGAAGGGAGGAAGGAAGGAAGGAAGGAAGGAAGGAAGGAAAGAAGGAAGGAAAGAAGGAAGGAAGGAAGGAGGGAAGGAAGGAAGGAGGGAGAGAGGGAGGGAGGAAGGAAGGAAAGAAGGAAAGGAAGGAAGGAAGGAGGGAAGGAAAGAAGGAAGGAAGGACAGAAGGAAGGAAAGAAGGAAGGAAGGAAAGAAGGAGGAAGAAAGGAAGGAAGGAAAGAAGGAAGGAAGAAGGGAGGGAGGGAGGGAGGGAGGGAGGGAGGAAGGAAGGAAAGAAGGAAAGAAGGAAGGAAGGAAAGAAGGATGGAAGGAAAGAAGGAAGGAAGGAAGGAAGGAAGGATGGAAGAAAGGATGGAAGGAAGGAAGGACAGAAGGAAAGAAGGAAGGAAAGAAGGAAGGAAGGAAGGAAGGAAATGACAAGACCTTTTATCAAACATAACCAAAACAAAAAGCATTAGAGGTGTGGTTCAAGCAGCAGAGTGCATGCCTAGCAAGTGTGAAGTCCTGAGTTCAAATCCCAGGACCACCAAAAAAAACTGTCACAAGTTAATGTTAGGCTTAATATTGGGGAAATGATCATTTTCTGTTTCTTTTTTCCCCATATATGTGTATCTTATCTCAAAAGCTGTCATCTTGTAAGAAACAACATCTTCAAAAGACAGGCATCCTTCCAAAGACACTACTGCGTTGTAGAGACAGCTTTATATTAAAGACAAAAATGCGGCCGCTGGTTAACTAGCTGTTCTGCAAGAAAACACTGCTTCGGCTTCCTTTCTCTTGTCCATGGTTCCTCAGACGTAGAGACCTGTTTTTTTAAGACATGTGACGGAAATTCAAAGAGAGACGTTGAGACCGGGACACAGTCAAATGTCCTTCCAATTCTCACCTTTATGAGACAAACTGACATCAGCGTTTTCATTTTCCTCATTCCCTGCATCAGAGGTTTGCAAAATCAGCCTGTGGACCACATCCAGACAGCCATCATTTTCTGTGAATTTTCTTAGAACACAGCTCTTTGGCTTATGGCTACCTGCTTGGTACCATTTCAGACTTGAGCAGTTTGCATATAAAGTCAAAAGTCATCACTAATTACTATTAAAAATACATATCACCTACTGTCCGGATAACAGACAGCACACTGTCAGCTCTTTTCATATGGCTGACCCAAAATACTGGCAGTAATTTCTAGATCACAAAATTTTGCTTTGAGGAACAAAGGCCAGAGAAAACTCTATGTAATTCCCATAGCGAGCACATGAATGCCTTCTGCAGAGTGCTTTCTAAATGCAGAATTTCAAGCCGGGACCTGGTGGCTCATGCCTGTAATCCTAGCTACTCAGGAGGACGAGATCAGGAGGATCGAGATTCAAACCCAGCCCAGGCAAGTAGTTCAAGACCCTGTCTTGAAAATACCCCACACAGAAAGGAGCCGGCAGAGCGGCTCAAGGGGTAGAGCACCTGCCTGGCAAGTGTGAGGCCCTGAGTTCAAATCCCAGTACCATTTAAAAAAAAAGAGTAGATTCGGAATTTCAGAAGCAGGACTGAGAAAAGGAAGCAGTCTGTCTTATTTCAGCACATTCAACATAGTGTAATTCAAAGAGCCATTTCACATCTGTGTGATTTAATTAACACAGCATCTGAATTAATGGCCCTAGCACTAGTTCTGACTTGTCAGGTTGACATAAAATCCAGCTGCTTTCTACTGTGCTTCTCTCAATCTACAACAACATCTGGATCCAGTCAAGGCAGGTGGAACCAGTAAGATGATAAAATATTGCTTAAAAAGAAAAAACTAATAAGGGAAAAGCACATGAAATAACTTTAAGATGATTTTTCTTGTCTTTGTCATTAAAATGTGATTTTTTCCAGACCCTCACAAATCATTTTCCTGTCAGAATTTATATTTTGCAAATATTTTTTATCTAATCCACCCATGTTCTGATCGTGTGAATGCTTTAGTTTATGCTGACAGCCAATTCTATTGATTAATCCTTTTGAATACATTTTAATTCTTTTGAATATATGAAATATTTTTTGGCAGCGCTGGGGTTTGAACTCAGGGCCTCACGCTTGCTAGGCAGGTGCTCTATCACTTGAACCACTCCCCCAGTCCTTTTTTTGTGTTGGGTATTTTTGAGATGGAGTAGCTGGGATTACAGGTATCTTCTGAATATTTTTAATGTAAATCTAGAGCAATGCTTCTTTGGGGGATAGTCAAGAAATGCGTTATGTGAATTGCAGACTGTAATATAAGCAGTTGAGAAAGCTCTCTCAACCTGCATAATTAAATTACAATGCATAATTAAATTACAATGACAGACCAAGAAAGGGATTTTCTGCATTAAAGCAACAATTGAAGAATATCACTAAGTAAATATTTCTAAGTCTGTGTGGCTCTGATTGACTTGCCAGCAAAGCCATGTGGTCTGTGTGCATGGCTCTGAAATATTTATAGTACATGGGAGGCAATTTTCATTACCAACCCTCAAGCTCCATTTTATGGCTAAGACTTAATCAACATTTACCTCCAAGATTATTTCTTAAGCCAAGTTAGGAGGGCCTTTACCAAAAGAGCCCAGATGTAAATACGTAGAACAATGTGCAATTTCATTTCACAAATGGAGACCCTCAGCTTTATCTCCTAGTAGGGAAAGCGACAAATCCCAAAAGTCAACAACTACAAATAAAGACAGAAAATGACGTGGGCCACTGGCGCTCAATCGAGTAGCATCTTTGCTCTTAATTTTTTTGTTGTAGAAAAACCCTTAGAGCAGAAGGGCGTCATCTTTACTGAGGTCCGCAGGGTTTGGTAAAACCGTGAGTGTTAGTGTAGAAAGCACTGGTGCTGCTCCCATCCCAATGCAGAATACTCTGCTGTCCTCCCCTCCCTGCTGGGTTTCCGCTGGAAGCGCTCAGTTGGCACCCATCCTCCAAGGAGCCCGACGAGGTGGTCCGTACAAGGCAGACCCCGGGAACAGACAGAGAGCCAATACTAAAGACATCTCTAACAGAATTCTGCTACTCTCTGATACTCATGCAATCCTACCATGGCCTGCTATGACTCCCCCTCACCCCAAGGGCAATGGCTTTCCACATCAGCCAGCACCCCAGGCTCAGCCACCAATCTTTATGAACATTTCATTAGAAAGGAAAAAGTGCCAGGTCAATCCACTGAAAATGACGTTGCGTCTGCCAAGGGGCTTCTGTGAAAGGCACAGGGAGAGCTTTGTTTCTGGACACATGTGCCATGTCCAGGCATCCCTCAAAGACATCGCAAGTTCAATTCCAGATCACGACCAAAAGAGAATCTCAAAGTACACTATGTTCTCCAAATCCATCCATTTACCAGCGAATGATAACATTTCATTCTTCTTCATGGCTGCATAAAATTCCATTGTGTATAGGTACCACATTTTCTTAATCCATTCGTCAGTGGTGGGGCATCTTGGCTGTTTCCATAGCTTGGCTATTGTGAATAGTGCTGCAATAAACATGGGTGTGCAGGTGCCTCTGGAGTAACCTGTGTCACAGTCTTTTGGGTATATCCCCAAGAGTGGTATTGCTGGATCAAATGGTAGATCAATGTTTAGATTAAAATATATTTTAATGTAACTTTCCTACCTTCCCCAATATAGGAATAGTTATCAGAATACAACCATCAGTTTTATCCCAATACAAAATAAAATTATCTGGGTACTTTGTACATCTTTTAAATGATTAGAAGTTTTCAAATAATAGAGAAGTAATTATGTAAGTTCAATATTCTGCAGAAGGATTTATTTTATTTTAAAACGTTATCCTTAGCTTTAAAAAATCTAAATCTTTTTTTTTTGGTGACACTGGGGTTTGAACTCAGGGCCTCACAGTTGGTAGGCAGGCACTCTACCACTTGAGCCACTCCACCAGCCCGGAACAGTTTCAATCTTGACGGGGTTTATGAGAAATGTAAATTTTGGCTTTCACAGAAATTTTTGTTTCATTCTGAAAACTGAACTAACTGGGCTTTATTTGAAGAGCTGACAGATTCCCTGTGTCATGAAAAATGATTTCACCTGACATTTCTGAAGACAGCAGCGAGTTCAGGCAGGGTATCATCATCTCAGCATCAGTCTTTGACATCTTCTGATTCGCAAACAGCTCTGAGTGATCAGAATTGCTGGCTTTGACCTCAAAAATGTCCGCACGTGTCCTTGTGCAAATATAGGCAGAAGGAGTGCTCAACCTGTGTGAGGGTCACCGGGTAAGGAAATTCCTTTGGCATGCAGATTGTCCCTGGAAGATTAAACAGACTTTCTAATCTGGGTGAAGCAAGAATGTAGACAGATTCCTACCATCAACTTTTCCCAATGGAGACATGTAACCAGACTTTTCTGATCTGCCAAATGTAGAAGAAAATGATTCCCAAGAACTCTTGGTGCCTGTACTGAGGTCATCATGCAGGCTGCACCATGGAGCCATGACCCCGCTCTGGAAGGGGTTGCTTCGTAGGGAGAAATGGCTGAGGCTGCCCACACAATCGGACTGTGCAGTCAGACCCTGGTGGGAAGCAGTGCGGCCATTTGTTTTCCATGGATGTGTTAGAGCTGAGCACCCCCACTATTGTCCTATTCACAAATAGCCAGGCAACGGACAAAATGCACACTGTAAGGAATATTCAGCAGATCCAGTATATTTGTAGCCATTTTGATTGACTGCAGTTTTCTTGACTTATGCCTGATTACCATTTCTTAGCATAGCAAAATCCAGTCTCGGGCGATAGTGCAGTTTTGGATAGGCGGCTCAGTTCGGTAGTTCATGATGACAAAGAAAGTTGGTATCCCACTCCCCAATCCCACCACGATGCCTGCCGCAATGAAGCTCAGAAGCAACTGGGCAAAGCGACCGTGGACAGAAACCTCTGAAACCTTCCCTATTTTAAATCGATTGCCGCAGGTACTTTGTTATAGCAATGGAAAGTGATTATCACAGTTATTGTTTCCCTGGGTTATCAGATAAAGTTATTTCTATACCTAAGTGTCCATCAACAGATGAATGAATAAAGAAAATGTGGCCTATGTACTCAATGGAGTATTACGAAGCCATAAAGAAGAACGAAGTTGCTCCTTATAGAATTGGAGCTACTCAGGAGGCAGAGGTCAGGAAGACCATGGTTCAAAGCCAGCCTGGGCAAGTAGTTTGCAAGATCCCATCTTGAAAATACCCAACACAAAATAAAAGGGCTGACAGAATGGCTCAAGCGGTAGAGCAACAAAAAATAAAAAAAGAAAGAAAGAAAAAGGATGAAATTATGCTATTTGCAGTAAAATGGATGGACCTGAAAGTCATCATGTTAATTGAAATAAATCAGAGTCAAAAAACCTAAACACCCCTAATGTAGGGAGAAGACAAGGAAAATAAAGAAATGGTGTGCCACTGAGGCACGGGTGCCTCTCAGTAATTAAACAAAGGAAGCTAATTGCTACTGGTTCAAAAGCAGCACGGATGAACCTTGGTCAGGCAAGATGTCCCTCGTTAAAGGACATTGGAGAAGCGATCACCTGGAGGGATGGGAGTTGAACGTGAGCCCAGGTGTCCTTCCGAGAAACCCTTTCCAGTGGGCACAGCTAAGCTAGCCCGTGAGCAGGTGCCTGTCTGCAAGGAGAGCTTGCACACTCGTTCAAGTAGACATTATGCCACCATTTTTTTCCTCTTGTTGAGACCGGGATTTGAACTCAGGACTTCGTGCTTGCAAAGCAGAGCCTCTCTCATCTCCCCCATACTGGCCTCAAACTGTGATCCTCCTGATCTCAGCCTCCCAAATAGTTAGGATGACAGGTGGGAGCCACCAGTGCCTGGCAACGTGCCGTAAATTTTATATAACGAGCAACAGTGACACTATTTGGGAAACTTGTTTCAATGGCAATATTTAAAAGTGGCCTTAAATTGTAATCTGATATTAAAAGAAGTCTTCCTCTCCTCGATGGGTTTCTAAAAAGTCATGAACGTTGGACCGAAATATATATTCATTTTGCTGAGGTGTAATTTACAGCCAGTGGAGGCACAGATTAAGAATTTCGATCAGTGGGGACCTTTCGCCTATCGTGCAGTCATTCAACTGGCAATGACCCAGTGTGCAGCAGCACTTCTGCACTACCTTATGACGTGACCTTATGCCACGCGTCCATCAGCGAGCTCCACAGAGAAGCTCTTGTTTTCTGATGCCCGCGGCTGCCATGAGTTTTCCCTGTCCTTTAACCTTTGTTCATAGCACCAGGCCACATATTTCCTCCTCTTTTCAAAACGATGCCATGCCTCTGAGATTGATGATGCTCCAGTGAGTACTCACTCATCTCTGTACATTTGTCCTCCCTCCAGCAAACTCCCAGAGCTTATCCTAGGTCACACGTCACAGCTTTCTTTTCTTCCTAGGTTTTGCCACAAAAATAGAACTGGAATTGAACCCTAGTCGGACACATCTCAGAAGGGTCAGTGGTCTCCAGACAACCTGGTGACACACACTCGGACCAGGAAGGTTTTTCAGTTGTACCTTACACTGGGACAGCGGCACACCGGGAGGCTGAGGCAGAAGGACGGGGAGTTCAAGGCCAGGCTGGGCTACACATCAAGACGGTGCCAGAGCTGAGTGTATTTAAGTGTCCAGCGTTTTCCCCGCGTCTGCCTCTCTACCTCTGTGACTCACTCTAGCTCTCTCTGCCTCTCTCTCTGCCTCTCTCTCTGCCTCTCTCTCTGCCCCTCTCTCTGGTTCTCTCTCTGTCTCTCTCTCTGCCTCTCTGTCTGCCTCTCTGTCTGCCTCTCTGTCTGCCTCTCTGTCTGCCTCTCTCTCTGCCTCTCTTTCTGGTTCTCTCTCTGCCTCTCTCTGATTCTCTCTCTGCCCCTCTCTCTGATTCTCTCTCTGCCTCTCTCTCTGCCTCTCTCTCTGCTTCTCTCTCTGGTTCACTCTCTGCCTCTCTCTGCCTCTCTCCCTGCCTCTCTCTCTGGTTCTCTCTCTGCCTCTCTCTGCCTCTCTCTCTGCCTCTCTCTCTGGTTCTCTCTCTGGTTCTCTCTTGCCTCTCTCTCTGCCTCTCTCTCTCTGCCTCTCTCTCAGCCTCTCTCTTTCCTCTCTCTCTGCCTCTCTCTCTGCCTTCTCTCTGCCTCTCTCTCTGGTTCTCTCTTGCCTCTCTCTCTGGTTCTCTCTCTGCTTCTCTCTCTCCTCTCTCTCTGCCTCTCTCTCTGCCTCTCTCTCTGCCCCTCTCTCTGCCTCTCTCTCTGCCTCTCTCTCTGGTTCTCTCTCTGCCTCTCTCTCTCTGCCCCAGTGAGCCTGCACACCTGTGCTTGCTGTCCCCAGGTGCCGCTGTGTCTTCTGTGGACGTCAGTAGCACAAACCGCACCGGCCGTATGGCTGCAGTGTCCCCTCCCTTCCCGAAGCTGTGTTCGCGCTGTCACCCCCCGGCCTGGGCATTTCCCTGGGTTCCTCCTTTGCACCCGTGCTGTTTCCCGCGTGGCAAGGCTCCACTTTTCACTCTTCTTGTCATCCGCTTCTGGCGAGGCGCTCTTCCAGCACCTCACAGCATTCCCTCCACGTCACCGGGGCTTCACGAGTGTGGTCACTTGTCACTTTTCATGCCGTCACACATTTGCTGACAGCCACCTGTCTCTTGTTTCCTTCAGCCTTGAGTCTTCTCTACCTTGGTCGCCTGCCGTGAGTCCAGGTTCGCTCTTCCTCCATTTATCCTGCTTGAGGATCTTACAATTTTTTTGTGTACATAGAAGGGGTCCTGGATTTTGTTTTAATAAATAGAATGACTACACCCTAAAATAGCAAGAGAAATACAGCAGAATCATGACATAAACCAGTAACGTAGCTGTCCATCAAGTTCTTTATTGCACGGAATTGTACATATCGTACTATTTTTGAGACACGTAGCCCAGGCTGGCCTTGAACTGGGGATCTTCCTGCTTCAACCCCTTCAGTGCAGGAATTACAGGCATGCTCCAACACACTGGGTTCTAAGAGCTGTGGTCAACCGACTACGCTTGCTTACCCCCGCTCCCCGCAGCTCAGCAACGTAAAGTGACACAGCGAGGACCTCCAGACATCAGGACTTTTCACTTCCGTTGTCATCTCTTGGGAGCACTGTGCTGCCGCACGTGGTCCGTCTTTGACCGAATGTCCTCAGACCCTGGAGGACTGTGTCTGTGTGTCTGTCCTGTAGTCCCTCCCCGGCCGTTAGTGGGCAGCTGCCTCAAAGTCTATGAAGATCGAGGAGTCCAGGGACATTGCACAGCCCTGCCCTGCTTGCACCCTGCGGTGTGGCTGCAGTACCTGCTGGAAGCTGGGACACCACACAGGGGGCTCATCTCAGCTCCCCGCCTGCCCCAGGTGTGTCACCGGGTCTAACCTGCCCAGAATTCAAAGCCGTTGTACTGATCGATGTGGTTATTGCTGGTGCGTTTTGTTTTTTGCAGTACTGGGGCTTGAACTCACGGCCTACACTGTGAGTCACTCCACCAGCCCTTTTTTGTGATGGGTGCTTTTCAGATAGGGTCTCACAAACTATTTACCTGGGCTGGCTTTGAACTGCGGTCCTCCTGATCTCTGCCTCCTGGGTCGTGAGGATTGCAGGTGTGCCCCAGCCTATGTGGTTATTGAAAATTTGTTATAAATCGGGGTTTTGTCTCCCTAAACCCTTTCTTTGTACCCTTCCCTCCCACTGATGCAAGTCCCCAGACTGGACCTCTTTTACCTTCCTGTTCGTTTTTGAAAAAAAGGTATTTTTGCTTGTATAAGACTGCTATATAGGGAGTTTAAAATGGAAAACTAAGACCTGCTGAAACTATTCCAGGAATGGAGGGAGGAAGGATAAAAGAGAGTGATGGAGGGGCGAATTCAACTTTGATATATTGTAAGGACTTTTGTAAATGGCACCATGTGCCCCAGTGCAACAATAATAAAAAAACCTTTTGTCTTCATCCCTTCTCCTCCGTTTTCTTCTCTAGAAAGGATGAGAAGGACAGCCAAGGGACATTCTTCCTACACAAACACTGATTTTTATACTTGAATTTTATTAGGTTCCTAGTTTTCCTCTACTTTCTCATGTGCTTATAATAATATAATATGTGACTCCTATTATATCCGGTTTGATTTGGTTTCTAGAAGGAGGATAATTTTCTCGTGTTACTTGCTATGTCATAATTGAAAGTAAAAGAAACCACAATATAAAGTTTTAAATGATTGACTACTAAAAATAGAATTAACGGGAAATATTCATTTAACTCATGATTGTTACAAATACACACAAAGTTTTTTTTTTTGAGGAAAGATGTCACTATTTACGACAGGGTGGTCTTGAACCCTAGATCCTCCTACCTCAGCCTCCCAAGGAATGGGATTTTAGCCATGTGCAACCATACCTGGCAACAAGCATGGATCTTTGTGTGATTGTAAGTGTACAAGTAAAAACGTACATGTATGTATATATGTATGTAAACTATATATGCAAATATATGTGCATATATGTACACTGTACGTGCAAATACACCTTACATATTTATAAACAGAAAACTTAAGCAAATAAGCATACAGTTTTACAAACAAGTAGAGTATGAGTTATCTGAAATTCTTGGGCCCAAAATATTTCAGATGTCATATTTTTTGCAGATTATTTCTTTTTGGTGCCACTGGGGTTTGAACCCAGGGCTTCACGCTTGCTCGGCACGGTGCTCTACCACTTGAGCCACCCTGCCACCCCCAGATTTCTTCATTTTTGGCTTTTGGAATTACTTACATAGATACAATGAAAAATTTTTTTGGATAGGACACGAATTTAAACAGAAAGCACATTTATGTTTCGTATAGTTCTCATAGAGATAGGCTGTGGGTAAATTTATGCAGTATTCTTAGTTCACTTGCAGACGGACTTGGACCTGTCACGTGGGATCCTAGGTGGATTTCGGATTTTGGATTTTCAGATTGGATACCCTAAACACCTGTGGGGGTGTCGTGAGACTTCCCACGATGCACATTTAATTTCACAGACTGCCGTATAATCCCCATCGACTCAGATCGGCGTGAAGTTATTTCAATAAGTTTTATTAAATATTCCTGTCTTGGAATTGCACTTGGCCCTTGTTAACCTGCATGACTAAGAATTTCAAATGATTCCCCATTTGCAGTAAGGCACGTAGAGCAGGCGGTTTGCGCACCTGGGGATGGCGGGGTTCAGATGGCGGGGTTAGGGTGTGCCGTTGGGAAAGTGGGCATGAAGGTGTGGGCTCCCCTGTGTTTATCTCAGCCAGAGAGCAGACTTTCTTTTAGGGTCAGAGGTTCAAACAAAGAAGGAGACTCCTTCGAGTACTGAGGTCACTGTGACTTCCCTTCCACACAGGGCGTCCTTCTGAGCGGCCTCTGCCTGCTTTCTCTTTCCGATTTAGCAAACTGCCCAACGCCATTGCCCGTCTTTGAGGCAACAGTTGCAGCAGGCAAGCATCAGTCTGTGACATTCCTCCCACGCCTGGCGACCTGTGAGAACAGCAGCCATGAGGGTTAGGGCCGCTTCTCTGTGTCGTGAATTTGGTTTGGGCTCATCCACCTGGCTGTCCTCTTTGCGGCTTCTGCAGTAAGCTGAGCTGACCTGGAGCCGGGCTGACAGCTGGCCGCCCTTCTTGGGCTCGGCTGCCCCCGCTTGGCTTGGCAAGATAGGACGCAGGGGCAGGTTGCAGACATGTTCTCGCTGTCAGAAGACAAACTGCATCACAAGCACATGGACACAGAGGGGCTCGGAGCCCATGGCCGACTGCAACAGGTGGATGACATATTCTTCCTGACGCACAGCTTCCGCTCAGCCATCAACAGCCTTGCATCCCAAGTGCAAATCTCAAGATTGCCTGTCCATTCCGCCCTGCTCTCGGTGTGAACTTTCTGCACTCAGGCTTTGCAGAGATTCCGGCAACCGTTAATGCCTCCGTCAAAACCTGCAGCACCACGTGCCGTCTGCTTTGAGAAGATGGCACCCAAAGTGCACGGAAAATATGACATCTGATTTTCTAATGCCCGCCACTTGCAAGGACAGCTCTTTATTCTGAAAGTGAAGTGTAAATGCAAATCAGTCACCAATGTCTTTCTCCTGGCCACATTGGCAAGTGCCCGGGGGACACGTGCATCTTCTGCCTGCCATATCAGGCAGCATAACGACAAAATGGTCCTCTCCTTCTGGAGACCGCGTTCCCACTGGCACCATCTGCAAAGGGGACATCGAGATGGCACCGGGTGGTTGAAAAGTGGAGTCTGGGAAGAGACAGAGACGTGGGGGGAAAGACGACAGGAGGAATTACCCCTGCCGTTGGAAGATGGCCTCTGGTCAAACGCTTTCTCGCACTCAGTTGTGACTCTCTGTCTTTAAAAACCGCCATCAGAAGAGGATGAGGACGGCTTTGCACCAGTTGGGCGTTAAGGTTTGTTGATCACTTCCTGACTGTCTCGTTCGCTAAGATGTGTCTTAATAAAGTTATGGAAAGTTAAATGCAAAAGATTTTCTTACAAATAGAGCATCGTAGGGAAGGAACGATAAACTATAGATATACGCAGTGACAGTCCTTGGGTCTGTGCAGGGAGTGTGCACAGAGTTACTGCAACGGGATGCATCTTGACTTCCTCCCTCACCATCAGAGATTGAATAAGAGGGGCACAGGCGTCCATGAAGCTTTGATAAAAGGTCACTCGACCCTCAACACCTGCATGACAGGGCCGGATAAATGACAAGCGGGGCATGCACATCTCGCATGCATTTTTTTCCTCCTGCAAAGTGTTCTGCTCCTGCTCAGCTGCAGCGGGGTCTGAGCACCCAGGCTACGTAAACTGAGGCAGCCCCGGCATGCAAGCCAGGCCTCCGAGCACCGAGCAGGAACCAAGGGCATTTTGCCTTGCGGGCCCCTTGCTTTTGCTTTTTTGGTGGAACTTGGACTCGAACTTGGGGCCTCCTGCTTGCCATGCAGGTGCTCCAGCCATGGCCCAGCTGGGGCTTTGTGGTCCTTGGCAGATCTGTGACATGGTGCACGCTCATTTCTGTGTGATGGGGGACCAAGCCATTCTGCAGCCCTTGCTGGCCCGGTGCTCTGACCCCTCTGCTTGCAGATGTCACGGGCTGTGGCCACCCAGAGCCACCACCCGACACGACGCATGCATGGACACAGCCGGCAATGACAACGCCAACGACGGGGACACCGCTGTGCGGGCTGTCACTGAGGAGGCAGCAGCTGTCAACCCCCCTCCTTCTGCCACGGGACTGCAGAAGTGAGCAACCGAGGAATGAAGCGGGGCTGGTGGACCGGCTCAAGGGCTAGAGCACCTGCCCAGCAAATGTGAGGCCCTGAGTTCAAACCCCAGTGCCGCCGAAAAAGCGATGCACCAGCTATGCAATGGGGACCTATGGTAATATCACACAGCGCCCGAGTGAGTTAACGCTGTGCTTCGTGTCCAGCGGAAAACGTGCTTCCAGCCTGGGTGACTTGTGGTGCACACCGTGTGCTTTTGAATAAACATTTGAAGAAATAAAGATAATTTATTGGCGCCTGTTGACTCCTGAGTTACTCCCCAATGATTTCAGTGGCCTTAATATATGACACACAATCAGTCCAACAAAATCGGGTATGAGGAAATAGTAAAAAGATTTACGATAAAGTTAGAGAAATACAGGATAAATTATGCTCACCTTGTGAAATAAAAACGAAATGATTTTCTGTAACACGATGTTAGCTTCCAATTTCATTTGCTGTGGAATGAGATCATGCCCAATTTTACTTGGTGGCAAAATGGAGTGGACTGCTGATTTTAGCTTGTGCCATCAGCCACAGAAAATCATATTTTGCTGGGTGTGGTGGTTCACACCTCTAATTCCAGCCATTGAGGAGATGGAGATTGGGAGAGTTACAGCCAGCCCATGCAAAAGTCAGTCAGTGAGCCCATGCAAAAGTCAGTCAGTGAACGCATGCAAAAGTCAGTCAGTGGACCCATGCAAAAGTCAGTTAGCTTATACAAACGTCAGTGGAGCCCATGCAAAAGTCAGTCAGTGGAGCCCATGCAAAAGTCACTCAGTGAGCCTATGCAAAAGACACTCAGTGAGCCCATGCAAAAGTCAGTCAGGGAGCCCATGCAAAAGTCAGTGGAGCCCGTGAAAAAGTCAATCAGTGAACCCCGTGAAAAAGTCAGTCAGTGGGCCCCTGCAAAAGTCAGTTAGTGGGCCCCTGCAAAAGTCAGTCAGCGAGCCCGTGCAAAAGTCAGTCAGTGAGCCTGTGCAAAAGTCAGTGGAGCCCGTGGAAAAGTCAGTCTGTGAGCCCGTGCAAAAGTCAGTCATTGAGCCCGTGCAAAAGTCAGTGGAGCCCATGCAAAAGTCAGTCAGTGAGCCCGTGCAAAAGTCAGTCAGTGGGCCCATGCAAAAGTCAGTGGAGCCCATGCAAAAGTCAGTGAGCCTCTATCTCAACCAACAAACTGGGCATTGTGGTGCGTGTCTATAATCTCAGCTACATGGGAAAGGCAGGTAGGAGGTCTGGGACTCAAGACTGGCCCCAGGAGAAAATTAGAAGGCCGGGCCTGAAGGATAAGTAAAGTGAAGAAGGGCTGGGGGAGGGTGGAAGCCTGAGGCCCTGAATTCAAAGCCAGTATCGCCAAACCGAAACCATACTTTAATGGCAAGGTACATTTTTACATCACAGAAGAAGAGGCGCAGCGGTGGAAGTCTGAGGATGTCACCGGGGCACAAAACTCCCCAGGCTCCCAGCTTCCCAGGTCATAAATCATCATTTCCAGGCAGTGTTCCCGGAGTTCACCTCTTCCCTGTTTCCCAGTGAAAACACAGGGCGTCTCGGAGTGTGTCAGAGAGTCAGTCAACAACTGTTCTGCTTGGGTTCACTCAGTTTTGAACCGCATGTGCAAGCATGGCCTCCACAGGGCTGTGTCCCCTGCCACAGGTCAGCTTGACATGCAGTTCAGTCTCAGGTCCACAGAGCGATCTGCAAACCCAGGAAAGCACAGCGTTTGAGCGTGTTGGGGCGCTCAGGGGAGCCTGGACCCGGTGCACCTGGGGACCACGGGGTGACAGCACACGTTCCCTTTGGGAAATATTCACCCCAACGGGGAGCGGGCAGGTCTGCCGGAGGACAGGCAAGCTTAGGAGCTTAGGTAGATGAAGCACGGCCCAGCCAGCGCCGGCCGGCCAGGTGATCCCTGCAATCCCTTCTCACAAGGGGCAGCTCATCCTTCCCTACCCGGTGTGCTTGTTCCGGGCGGCTCTGGGCCTTGAACTCAGGACTTCACGCTTGCCAGGCTGGTGCTCTACCACTTGAGCCACTGCCCCAGTCCTTTGTCGTGCTGAGAAATTTTGAGAAAAGGTCTCACAAACTAGGTACCTGGTCCGACCTCGAAGACTGGTCCTCCTGAGCTCTGCCTCCCAAGTAGCTAGGATTACAGGAGTGAGCCACAGCGCCTGGCCCATGTTGAGTCTTTGGAAGCACACCGCTAAGATTCCCTCAAACAACCATTCTTTATGTCTGGTTTCCAAGACATTGCACGACATCTGGCACAAGCCTCACTGAAATAAGCGCTTGTCGATTGACTAAATGAAGGAGAATGCAGAAGTAGAGCAAGAAGCTGGTTGTGTTGGGGGTCTGAGCAGCTGAACTGGAAGAATGTGCTTTTGCAGCTCCCTTTGCCTGCGTCTCTCCACTCTTCCAACCCAAAAGGTGGGTCGTGTTTAAAGTTTGCACCTCTTTCTTTACACCTGAAAATGATGTCCTTAGGCCCAGCACTGTCATGGCAGGCGAAAGGTGTACACTGCGTTCAGGCCCCGTGGCAAAGATAATTAGATAAAGTGGAAATCGTGCCATTCGTGAGTGGCTGGTGTGGTTCAGAGTGAATGAGGCAGGATGGGTGTGCAAGGCGCACAGTGGGGTCACAGTGTGACCTCTCCGTGGGGAATGGCACCGCTGGCAGGTGTGCACCCCAAAGATCACAAAGAACTAAAAGGAGGAAGTCCACCGCACAGTCACAGGCGGATGCACAATTAAGGGAAACATGGCAGCCACCCAAAGCCCCGTCACAGGTGACCGGGAGACAAAATATGGTGCATCCATCTGAGCAAATAGGGTTCGGTCATGAAAGGAGATGCAGGAGCAGCACAGAAGAACCTTGAGAACATGGCCAACTGGGAAAAGCCAGCTAGGGAAGAAGGAAGGGTCTGAGTCTCCTCACGTGGAGACTCCTCCAGAAGGAGGAAACGAATCGAAGCAGACTGCAAATTACCGTGGGATGGCGCGCGCCTAATCCTAGCCACTCGGGAGGCAGAGATGAGGAGGACTGTGGTTTGAGGCCAGCCCTGGAAAATCATTCACGAGACCTCATCTCCAAAACAGCCAGCACGAAAAAGGGCTGGAGGACCGGCTCGAGCGGTAGATTGCCTGCCTAGCCCCAAGTTCAACCCCAGTACCACCAAACAAACAAACATAAACCCTAAAAAGAGAACTACCTTATGGCCTTGCTACATCACTCTTGGGCAAATTTGTGCAGTGTAAGTCAACATAAAATAAAGGTCCCTGCCCACCAATGTCTATTGAAGCACTGTTCACAACAGCCAAGCCAGGAATAATCCTCAGTGTCCAAAAAGCAATGGATGGATCAAGAAAATGTACTACGCATATAAAACGGAATAGTATTCAGCCATGAAGAAGAAGGCGAGTCTGCAGTTATTTGATGGGAAATGTACGGAAGCAGATCAGCCAAGCTCAAATGTCAATAGTGACTTAAATATCATTAAGTGTATGAGGGGTGCAAAAGTGGGACTGTCTGGTGGGGGAGCCAGCGGGGTGGGGAGGGGGAAAGTAGAGGGTTTTAGGGGTGCACGTGATCAAGGTGCATTGCACACATTTCTGAATGCACACACACGTGTGAAGATGGCATAATGAACGAACACACTAAACATGGTTTGGAAAGGGGGAGGATGGGGGCTGTTAAGAGAGAGTGACAGAGTGGATGAATTTGTTCAAAGCAATTTCTAGGCAAATGTGAACCTAGACCCGGTGAACGCACAGCAATAAAAATGCTTAGATTGTAAACCTTACTGTATATGACTTGCATTGTATATACATCTATAATATTTGTCATCCGCAATTCTGTGCATAATAAATCTCTTCATTCACAATTAACAATAAACTCTCGGGCCTACCTCACAACCCGTGCAGTTGTATTTACTGATCCGCATGCGGGCAGCCAGCCAGGCCAGCCAGGATGTCGGTCTCTGTGCGAGGTCAGCAGGCGAGGAGAAGGTGTCTCTTACGTCATGGGGACCCTCGTGTTCTCCAGCCATCTTTGCTCACCTATGGACGACAGCCAGGGAGGAATGTAGTGAAGCAGCTTGAATCCCTTATCCTTATCCTTATCCTGAATCCCTATCCTATCCTGATCCTTAATCCCTATCCCTATCCTATGCCTTATCCTTAATCCCTATCCTTATCCTTATCCTTAATCCCTATCCTTATCCTGAATCCCTAT
Source organism: Castor canadensis (assembly GCF_047511655.1). Lineage (NCBI taxonomy): Eukaryota > Metazoa > Chordata > Mammalia > Rodentia > Castoridae > Castor > Castor canadensis. Next base: position 139,331,375 of record NC_133405.1, read on the forward strand.
CCTATCCTTATCCTTAATCCCTATCCCTATCCTATCCTTATCCTTAATCCCTATCCTTATCTTTATCCTTAATCCCTATCCTTATCCTTAATCCCTATCCTATTCTTATCCTTAATCCATATCCTTATCCTTAATCCCTATCCTTATCCTTAATCCCTATCCTTATCCTGAATCCCTATCCTATCCTTATCCTTAATCCCTATCCCTATCCTATCCTTATCCTTAATCCCTATCCTATCCTTATCCTTAATCCCTATCCTTATCCTTAATCCCTATCCTATCCTTATCCTTAATCCCTATCCCTATCCTATCCTTAATCCCTATCCTATCCTTATCCTTAATCCCTATCCTATCCTTATCCTTAATCCCTATCCTATCCTATCCCTAATCCCTACCCTTATCCTTAATCCCTATCCTATCCTTATCCTTAATCCCTATCCTATCCTATCCTTGATCCCACTCAGGACCCATTCAATAGCCAACTTCAAAAAATGTCCTTTCTCAAGACTGACTGCTTTCTCTTTGGATCTGCAATCTTGAAATCACAGACCGTCAATCTGCAAGCAGTGTGAATTGTATTTATTTCCGAATACCATTCAGAGTTTAATATTCAGATTGCAGACCTGTTAGAATTCTGTAGACTTCTATAAAGGTCCAGGATTTTTTTTTCCCACCACCAAGTTCTATTCGGCCTTGAGTTTTTCACTTCTTCCCCTGATCTGCCAGTGGCTGGTTCCCTTCAGGGCTGCTTCCCCAAGCACATTTCCTTCACGTCATTTCTGGGACAAGCCCCTGCCTTCTTAGACCCCTACGACAGCTACTTCCCTATTGCTCATTAACCACGACAGTAACCGAAATCGTCAATTCTTCCTCAAAACCAAACGAGGCACTGACTATTCTGAAAGGGGCAGTGAACTTCCTCCAGATGAAAACTTGCCTCCGCCGTTGGGATTTGGCAAGACAAATGCTTACTCACCAGTCCTTTATCTTCCCTGCACAAGGAGAGAAAAACTGGAAATTTTCTCTATGGCACTGTTGGGAAAATTCAGGAGAGGGGGTTACAGCCCACTGTGACCAACATGGAGAAAGGATTAGTTTCTCTGCCCCTCATTCCTAGTTAATGTCATTCACCAGCGAGCTGTGGTGTTTTCCCCCGTGTGTCCTGCTTTTGTTCAGGGGACCGAGGTGTCTGAGAAAACCCATGGCAAATGCACCAGGCCTCGTGGGACTGATGTTTTCCTAGATTCTGGCAACAAGGAGAAGTTCTGAAATCCTTGCAGGTGAACGAATGCAGGGGCCCAGGGAAAATGAAAGCCCACATGAATGAATAAATGCATGCATTCAGCTTTTGTGACTAGATAGCTAGCGGCATTCGGATAAAAGATCAGTCCATCCTACTTGCGTTCAAAAAGAAACTACACTTTTATTGCAAGCAGAAATATTTACTGATCAAGTAAAATACCTTTTGGGAAGGCAAGTCCTTCCATTCATGACCTGTACCATTTGTCTGAATTTACACTTTGGACTTTGACTTCTAAACAGAATACAAATTATAGGCTGTGATTGTTTTCCCACTTCCACATCAGATCCTCACAGAGGACCCTCACTGATTAGGGAAAAAAGCCCAAAGCCATGTTGAAAATTGATGACTATAACTCTTGGTAGATTAAACAAGGCTGTGACTTTGTGAAGCGGGTGTCGGTTCGTTTGGCGAGCGTGTAGCACACTACAGGAAGCCGGTGAGCGGCAGGTGCTCCATGCACAAGAGAGGGGGACAGGCCTTGCGGTGACGTCCCAATGCAGAAGGAAAAGAGCAGATGCTCTTTTGCCTCCAGGCAGGGTCAGCAGGTGTGCAAGCTTCCACTGGTGACAGGTAGCAGAAGCCGAAGATGAGTACGGTGGCAGGGAGCTCCCACTCCCACATGACAAGCACCAAAGTTACTCACTCCCAACCAATCCCTAAATAATCCCTGAGTGCAGGATACAATGCTGATCTCCTTAAGGGGTTGCTAAAATAAGATCTAAAGACAGAAACGTTTAATTAATTGATTGACTGATTGATTGGTGGGACCGGAGTTTGAACTCAGGGCTTCACGCTTGCAAAGCAGGTGCTCTCCCACTTGAGTCACGCCTCCACTCCATTTTGCCCTGCTTGTTTTGCAGATGGGACTCTCACAAACTATTTTCTTGGGCTGACCTTGAACCATGATCCTCCAGCTCTTAGCCTCCCAATGAAAGGAGAGCTAGGATGCTGGCCCCGAAACAGAGATCACCAGCATTTTGGGAGGAAAGCTGTTTCTGTGAAGGACCGAAAGGGGCGAGGGCCAGCCCAGAAGCGGCTGGCCTGGACAGACAGCCTAAGAACTGTTGCCCTTGGGGACATAAAGAGCCATGGCACCTGACAAGGAGAATGTGTGGTTGTTATAGAAATGACGAGAAAAGACATTCCATACATTTCAGGATAGGCTGCCAGGTCCAGTCACCCATCCCTAAACACCAAATACACATCAGTGCTGATGGCACAGAAAGGACACTTATTACAGGGCTCGCTTGGGACCTGCTGTGGAAAGAGGCAGAGTGAGCCCTCAGCTCATCGTCAGCCATCTTTGGGGTACAGACTTAGCTACAGGTTTAAGTGAACAAAAGAACCGGTGTCAGGGGACAAAGGTGTGCACGGTTAGACAGTCCCAGTCACAGTGCGATCTGGTTGGCCATTATCTCAGTCCAGGGGTCCTGGGAGAGGCTCGGGAGTTGTTATCTGGTCCATCCAAATGAAGGTCCACCGTTCGGTGTAGTTTCTGTCCTGGCCATGAAGCTGTTATAATCTACCTTTCCTGCAATCCAAGCTGGTTGCAAAGTGACTGCAAGAGGAATGGCTTAGAGCAAAGACAGATCACAATGGAGGCAGGAATGCCAAGCTTCTCCTGCCAAGCTTCTCCTGTTTTTAGTTTATTCATGAGCCCAAGAAGGAGCCAGTACTTTCCAGCAAAAGCAGTTTGAGTGTCTCTTACGTCCATCCTTCTAGAATACATTAAAATGCTAAAAAGATTTTTATTATTAAAAAATTATTTAAAAATATTAACAGGTCCTGACCTGTGAAAATGAACTATACATCCACAAGAATCAAATTGTCAGCAGATTTATTTTCTGCAACTCTAATTTACCTGCTGATGGGGAAAAAGCCCTTTAAAAATAGAAGGGAAGCATAAAATATGGCTAACAAGAGTGGCTAATTTTTTAAACTGATATGAGAATTAATTAAATTAATATATTGAATGATATAAAGTTGCAACAGAACAATTTTGTTTTTCATACTGTCTGTCTCTCTCATACACACACACAACACACTTCCCTATTTCAGATCCATTAAATACTATGTTGAAAAACATGCAATTTATTTAAAAAGTGGAAAAGTATTTTATCATTATAAGAGATGATAAGCAAGAGCACCCTTAAAAACCCTATAATAAACAAAAGCTATGCATAAAAATATTGAATAAGTTGGTTACCCCAGCATTAAAATTTGAAAAACTGTATTCAGAGTCTAGTTTTAAAAAACTGTAATAATAAAAAGCAACCCACTAACAGAAAAAATGGAAGAGAGATGCCAGGCTTCTCCTGAGTTTAGTTAATTCGTGGGCCTGAGAAAGGAGTCCATACTTTCCAGCTAAAGCAGTTCGAGCACCTTTTAAATTTGACCAAGCCATTCACGGTTAGGAAAACACAAAAACCAAAACAAATGCTACAGAAGCTCATTAACAATTAGGGAGAAACATTTTCTCTCATCCGATTAGCAGACGTGTCAAAAGTTTGAAAATACCAGATCTCTCACAGGAAATAAACCCATTGAGCATTCCAATGTGGGCTACTATTTTCAGGGATAATTTGGTAGATATTGCTCAAATCTGACCCTTTGAGCAGTGAGGTGTTTCACATCCATCTCGGAAAACTGCAGAAAGAATTCCCCAGTTTCATTTGTAACGGTGTAGGAGGGAGGAGGATCAGAAGAAAACACTGGGCCTGAGTGCTGATGAAGTAGCACAGAGGAAGAGACGGCATGGCAGAGAAATAAACCCTAAAGAATTCAAAGGTGAAGAAGGTCACCTAGCACTAGGCTGAAGTAGCTTACAGAATTGCATGGAACCATATACGGGTTAAACCTTGTTTTTTTATTTTATTGCTTCTCTAACCAGCTTGCAAGGGTGCATAAGCTGAGACCCCTTTGCTTTTGGGGTTCAGCCTTTGGACACGAGTCCGCTGAGTCAGTGCTGGCACAATAAAATGTTGCTTCCTGCTAAACTGCCTCAGTGTCCCGTATCTCAGCCTGAGATCCTGCAACAGCAGTGACTGGTAAGGAATAACACGGACACCCAGGAACAAAAGGGCTAATACAGCACAATATGAGCTATTATGCAGTAGGCAAAATGATGGCTATATATTTCCCTGAGGTGATTGCCGAGGAACTTTAAGAGGTTTGTGGGGAAGAAAAGATGTTGCAAAATAAATCCAACCCTATTTCTATGAACACAATAATCAGCAACTAATATTTCTATTAGTACGAGTTCAATAGAAGGATGAAAGATAGATAATAAAGAACAATGTATGGATGGATAGATACATAGGTTGAATACCTAGAAGATATGGAGTGCAGGTAGATAGAAAATTATAGATGAAAGATAGATAGAAAGAAAGATAGATGATAGGTAGATAGATAGACAATAGATGATGGTATGTGGATGGATGGATGGATGGATAGATGGATGGATGGATGGATAGGTGGATAAGTAGGTAGGTAGGTGGATGGATGGATGGATGGATAGATGGATGGATGGATAGATGGATGGATGGATAGATGGATGGATGGATAGATGGATGGATGAATACATCGATAGAAAGATAGATGATAGGTAGATAGATAGACGATGGTATGTAGATGGATGGATGATGGATGGGTGGATGGATGGATGGATGAGTGGATGGATGGGTGGATAGATACACCAATAGATAGAAAGATAGATGATAGGTACATAGATAGATGACAGTATGTAGATGGATGGATGGATAGATGGATGGATGGATGGGTGGGTGGATGGATGGATGGGTGGATGGATGGATGGATGATAGATGATGGATGGATGGATGGATGGATAGATGGATGGATGGATACATCAATAGATAGAAAGATCGATGATGGATAGATGGATGGATGGATGGGTGGGTGGATGGATGGATGAGTGGATGGATGGGTGGATGGATGGATGGATGGGTGGATGGATGGATGGATGATAGATGATGGATGGATGGATGGATGGATAGATGGATGGATGGATACATCAATAGATAGAAAGATTGATGATGGATAGATGGATGGATGGATGGGTGGATGGATGGATGGGTGGGTGGATGGATGGATGAGTGGATGGATGGGTGGATGGATGAATGGATGGATGGATGGATGGATGGGTGGGTGGATGGATGGATGGATGAGTGGATGGGTGGATGAATGGATGGATGGATGGATGGATAGATGATGGATAGATGGATGGATGGATGGGTGGATGGATGGATGGGTGGATGGATGGATGGATGGATGATAGATGCATGGATGGATGGATGGACAGATGGATGGATGGACAGATGGATAGATGGATGGATGGATGGATACATAGATAGAAAGATAGATGATAGGTAGATAGATGATGGTATGTAGATGGATGGATGGATGGGTGGATGGATAGATGGATGGATGGATAGATGGATAGATGGATGGGTGGATGGATGTATGGGTGGATGGATAGATGGATGGATGGATAGATGGATAGATGGATGGGTGGGTGGATGGATGGATGGATGGATGGATAGATGGATAGATGGATGGATGGATAGATGGATGGATGGATGGATGGATAAGTAGGTAGGTAGGTGGATGGATGGATAGACAGATAGACAATAGATGATGGCTTGCAAGTGAATAGATAAAACAGATGAGATAGCTAGGATTGGTAAAAGATAATGACGAGGTACATAGAGATAGATAGACACACAGATAGTGGAATCACTGCCTGTGGTGCCTAAGACATACAAATAGACATTTGGTGTTTAATTTTGAGGAGTCCATTTCAATTGCACCTTGTGATCCAAACTGCCTTCTAATCCCCTGCTTACACTTGGAGAATTAATCTATGCATTACTTGTGAAAATATCATTATTTCTTAAAGAAAAGTACATTTGATCAGGTCCACCATGAAAAATCTTTTTCTTTTGTACTTGCTGAGCAGCCACATCTCCACTTAGCCTTTTGCACTATTTTCAAATACAGTTTCTCATTTTGGCCTGGACCCTAGTGCGGCCCCCCTGTCTATGGCCTCCCTTGTAGCTGGGATGACAGGCATGGCCACCATAGCCAGGCTGGTGAGTGAGATGGGCTCCTGACTGGTCTAGAATTGTGATCTTCCTGATTTCCACCTCCGGATGAGGCTGAAACAAACTTCTTTCAAATCTTTCAGGATTTCTGTACTGGATTAGCAATGTTTATAAGCTGTGTTAAGAAGAGAAACCCCATAAATTCTTCTGGGTTCTCCAGAGAAACAGAACCAAATCATGAGATTGCTTCTGAGAAATTGTGTTCCTGTGAGAATGGGGGCCTGAGAAGTTCAGAATCCAAAGGGCATAGATGGATGTAGGCTGGAAATTCAGGAATGAGCTGATGCACAATTTCCTATTTCCCAGGAAACCTGTTTTTGCTCTTAAGGTCTTTGAATTAGCTGGATGAGGCTCATCCCTATTATCCACTCAAAGTTAACTGACTGTTCATTAACCACCTCCACAAAATACCTTCAAGCTGACCTAGATTTGCATTGAATTAGATGACTGACTGCTGTTCCAGAGCAAAGCTGACATACAAAGCTAGCTGCCTCACCCGGCAGGCTGGCACTTACCCACATAGAATTCCCACAGCCCAAGGCACCTGCCTCTTTTTGCTTTGCTTTTATTCCCTTCAGACACAGGTGCAAGCGACCTCCAGACACAGGTGCAAGCTACCTTCAGACACAGGTGCAAGCGACCTCCAGACAGCAATCGCCTTCATGGAAGGACATTCGGTTGAGTTACTACTTGTGCATTTTTGGTGCTCCCGCCCACTCATTCGGTATTGCTTCTGATGAAGTTCAGATGAGTTGTCCGGCAGCTTTTCCAACCTGGGAATGGGGTTGAATTAGATCCTGCAGAGCTCACTAAGGTATGCTCACCTTTCGTGCACTGCCTAAGTTACAGACACACTCACCAAAGCCAGGCACAGTCCCAGCACCGAGAGGCAGAGGAGGAGCTTGCAACTTCCAAGCCAGCCTGGGTTACAAGGTGAAAGCCTGTCTGAGAAAACAAAACAAAAAAGCCCTAAACAGAACAAAAGAAAGCCTTTCTACAACATTCGTCACACATCTAGAAATTTCATTTTTCAATGTTTGAGACAAGAAAGCAGATTACTTCCAGCTACCATGCAATTAAAAGGCACAGGTTAAAATCAAATTGTTCTTTCTCCTGGGGCAACTCCTTTGATAAGCAACCCATTCCCCGGGCTCCTTTGGTTTCCTGACTCCTTCTCGTACATTGTTTTGCATGTTCGCCACCTCCATCTTTCAGCTCTATGTAAGTCTGATCTTCAGCACCCCAGAACTTCTGGATTATCCTTTATTCTACAACCCTATGCATCATTTTTTTTGCTTCCCTGAAGCTTTGAAATTTCTCTGTAGTGTGCCATCTGGGCAAATGACACACCAGCATTCACACTTTTGCAGCAGCAAAAATATTTCTTTTTAAGAGGTCAGGGGGCAACTTAATTTTCATATATATGAATTGTTTTGAAATATATGATCATATGTACATACAAATGTATACACACATACGGTTATGTCACCTCTGGATACCCATTTGCTGGGTCTGGAGACCTAAGGTAGATGAGCACCCCATCCCCCTGGAGACCATATCCCTCCTGCACCCTGGGAGGGAGTTGTAAATCCCTATTTCTGCATCATAAAGAAAAGATACAGGGTCCGACAGATCTGCCTCAGGGCTGATGAGCAAAATGCTCTCAAGAGTGTACCCCTCCCCATAAGGTGCAAAGCAGAGCAGCTCACCTGAGGAAGCCCTCGAATCCACAGCGGATGAGAAAAACCCACTTAAGCCAGAATCAGCACATCCAGAAAGGCCCCAGCCTTTACCTGAGTGGAGAGCTGCTGGTTTCCGGACTCCGCTGCAGTTCCCCAGCTGTGGCCTTCGCCTTCTCTGGGACACATCCCACTTTCCGTACCGGCTTTGGCTCACAGCTGCCTCTTGAGCCAGTTCCCTGGCCTGTGAAGGCCAGGACCTTCGCCACCACCTCATAACCCATTGCAAATTGGTCCCAGGAAATCCCGTAGATGCTGAAATCCATCAGTAAAAGGACACAGCGTTCCGTAGAACCTATAGGAATCCTCCTGTATTCTTTAAACCATCTCCAGTGACTTGTAATGCTGAGTAAAGACTTGTCATACTCGGGAAATAATGGCAATAAAATATAGTCAGTACCTAGACTGACTATACATATGTGCACATACACGCACACTATACATATGTGTACATACACGCAATTCCAGGCATGCATCCTACCCTTCAGCCAGATCCCCAGCTATTTATGCAATTCTACATGTGTGCCCGTGTTGAGGACAGTGTGCTTTCAGAAGACCTCGGTTTTCTGCTGCAGTGTGGAAGACTCCAAGCAGAAGGGTGGGTGTAAATGGGGTTCATTAAAAGTTAGGGAAAGGGAAATGCAAAGGAAGGAAGGTGGGGCTCGGGTGGAGTCTGCTGGCTGAGAGAATGTGCGTCCGCTCTTTGGGTGCTTTGAAAACCCACACTCACCCATGGGGACGGCAGACCCGGGAGGTCTCCACCCAATAATGAGTGAGTGGAGAGGGGCTGGGTGGGTCCCAGCCAGGTGGGGGTGGATGTAGGTGGCAGCCTACATCTTTTCCTACTTCCAGCCTGCCTCACATATGTGTGTACACATGTATCGATATACACACACAGAAACCATTTCATAGGTCGCAGTCTTATAAATATATAAAACTAGCTGACCTTGAACTGTCCACTCATTGCAGGCTAGCCTCAAGAGTACTGTGATGACAGGCATCTCCCCCCATGCCCAGCTTCCCGAATGTTTTTTCATCCATCGTTGGTTGAACCTGTGGATGCAGAAGTCATGCATACAAAGGACCAATTTCTGTGTAGATATGTACCCTTTACACGTGTGCTTGCATATGTGTACACACAGATACATGTGCACACACATCACGCTACCTACATAGCTGAGGGTGTGCCTCGAGCGGTACACTGCCTGTGTACACTTACCTGCATATTACAAATGCACAGATGTCTATAAAACCCTCTTCGTTTAGCTTAGAAGTGAGTGAAAATGCCAATTATCGCAGCAATTCACCCAAACGCCATCACTTAGCCAGACACAGGCGTCAGGCTGCACTGTAGTGTGCATTTTCTCTGTTACATCAACACAGCAACAATAGGGTAAGCCATTGTGGTAAAACTGGAGCCCACATCTATCCAAAAGTATACTTTTGAAATTTTTCATACCTCTAATGTATAAATTGTGAAGAAAAATAGGAGTCTCACTCTTTAAGTGCCTTGACATGTATATGGATTTATTAGAAATTCAAATTGACTGCTGTCCATTCCCTCCCCTCAAAAGAGCCTCAGAAGCATATCGCAAGTGGTATCTTAAGGTATCTCCTCCCTGCCCTTATGAATTCCAAGACAAAACTGATGTTCTGATGAGGGCATCCTATAATCAGTCCTTTGAATAGCACTTAACCAGCACAGAATAAATCCTCTCTTCAATTATGCTAACAAACGCACTAGGGGATCCAACACACAGACCTCACAAGGCAGCTCCGTAACAGCTGTGGGTTGTTTCTGCTTCCTCAAGTCATGTCAGCTCTGTCAGAATTTCCCAGCAGCTCCTCCAGTAATTCTGCAGTTCTTACGAAATCCTTGGCAGAGTGGACTTCCCTGATACCCAGCGTGGGTACCCACCTCCTGCCGAAACCATTCGTGGATGAAAACCCAAATGCATGGCTTTTGAAAGAACTGCTGTCTTGCTGTGTGTTCAAAGACCACAGAAAGACCACGTAAAACCTCACTTCTCTTCTGAAATCGTTGCTCACTGAAGACACATGAACTGTGGTGGACACCCCTAGCTACCCATTCCACATTCCCTTGATTGGGTCGGGAATGGCAATAGTGGCTGGAGTGGTGACAACCAAAACTCTCCAGACATTGCCTAATGTCCCTTAGTAAGTAAGCAAAATGGCCTCTGGTTTAGAAATACTGCCTGAGCCAAGCTGCCTTGTGTGTTGGTTGCATTCACAATAAAAGTAACTGAAACAACAAATTTATAAATCACAAAGGCTTATTTTGGTCCAGAGTTTTGGAAGTTCCAGTCCAGTGTTGGTTGGTCTTGTTGCATGGGGCCTAGGGTAAGACAAGACATTGTGATAGGAAAGGGTGGTGGGACCCATAATTCACCTCGTGGCCATTAGTGATTAAACAAGAGAGAGATAGAGGAAGGAGCCAGGGTCTCACAACCGACTTCAAGGTTATGCCACCAGTGACCTAACTTCCTCCTAGTGGGCTTCACCTCTTACAGAGTCCACCGCAAAGCACCACGTTGGGGAATAGGCCCTCAACACAGAAGGCTTTGGTGGACATTCCAGAGCCCAACTATACCATCTAGGAAGGTTGAAGGCATCACACAGCCTTCTCCTGGGGGAGCTGATGGTTATTCTTGAGTGACTGCAAAAAATTCCAGGCTCTCCGCCCAGTGTAGGGCCACTTGGTGGTGGGCTTCGTGCTCAAGACGTTGCTTCAGGGTCCAGATGAAGCTAGATTCACAAAGTCACAAAGGGACACCTCTGCCAAACTCATTCTTATGCCCATCCTAGCCCCGTTATCTTCAATAGACTTCTTGTGCAACACAAACCCTTCAAGAAACTGTACCCCAGGCCCTGTTTTCACAGAATTCGGCCCAAGATAGCAAAATATTTTAATGTGCTCATGTTTCCCTTCCTCCTTTCCCTCTTCCTGTTTCCTTCCTCCTCCTTTTTTCCTCCTCTTCCTCCTTGTTTTCCATCCTTTTCCTTTACTTCTTCCTCCTTCCTTTTCCTCCTCCCCTTCCCTCTCTCTTCCTTTTCCTATTCCTTTCTCCTCTCCCTCCTTTCTCCTCCTTCCTTTTTTTTTCGTCACTTCCCCTAATCCACACTCCTTTCTCATCTGCTTCTTCTTCCTCCTTCTCCTCCTCCTCCATCTTCATAGAAGCTGTACACTATATCAAGCATGAATTGTTTTATACACTTTTATTCTTGTTCATTGCTGTATACTAGAACATGGAACATCCCAAGGATTGAGAACACTTCAATTTAGAGCTGGGGATGTAGTTCGGAGGTAGAGCACTTGCCTAGTTTGCAAAAGGACCTGGATTCCATCCCCAGCCCTGCCAGAAGAAAGTGGCATGACTTCCTTACAGCTTGTTTCTGGGAATGGGAAATCCAGAAGGTCCATATCTGAGGACTGATTCTAGACTTATACACTGCAAAAGAGTTTTATACACTCTAAAATGCTTGGCTCGTTAATCACTGACTTTGCTATTTGAAAATGGGACGCACATTTAAATAAAAATGCATGCCAATGTCTGCGATCCCAGCACTGAGAAGACCAAAGCAGGACAACCATGTGTTTGAGGGCAGCCTGGACTACATGGAGAGGACCAATGCAGCCTGAAATTATTGATAAATTGATAGATACAGACCTACAGATAAAGACAGATATAGACGGAGTTGGGAAGCTAGATATATAAATATAGATCGATCTATAGAAAGACTATGTCTTAAAAAGCAGAACGGAACAAAAAGAAAAAAGTCGTAGTATTTCTACAAGCAACGATTACCTTTCTGATCCTGTGAATTCTGACCCAAAGGCTGTGCAGTGTGATTTCCAAGTTCTCTGCCTTCGCCTCACCGTCTGTCATCACGTGTGCCTGCCTGAGAGCCTGACATACGTGTTGGAGAGTGAACAAGCAGCAGGGCCACAGGAAAAACACACTTGTCACAAAGGGCAGTGAAACTCGGCGCCCAGTTTCCATCACTTAGAAATGACCGTGGGCTGCTGATGGACAGGCTCGCCGTAACCAGTTTCACAGGCATCTCATTTATTTCATCAGTTCTCATGTCTTCCTTGCATGAGAAAATAAATGAAGGCTGAAGTCACCTTCATTCCCTGTGTGCTCTTTATCTCTAGGGTCATCTCCCCCTTACGATCCATGAACGTCTGGGGGAAGGGACTTGCTAGTTTTCTGCAAGCAAGCTTTTTGTGTTTCTAAATTCCACACTACTGCTCGTGCTCACTTGTCACTGTTCTTGCACCAGGACACTAGTGTCTGTTTCCTGCCACATTTGACCCGATACTGCTATATCGTTATTTTGAAATTGATTTTTGTTTTTTACAGGAGGATAATAGAATTTAAAAATAAGCCATTGCAAGCCAGGTGATTATTTCAAGGGTCAGGGTATTCTGGGTTGCAATCATCTAACCTGGAATATAATTCAAAATTATATTGGCTAGAACCTTACTAAGTATGGATCCTGCCAGGCAACGTCAGCAGCCCGAGAAGATTGCATTTTATTTACGGAACAGTGGCCCATCAGCTTTGCCTGGGACACTCATTTACCATGGCCTCCCACATAACTGTAGCTGCCATTTCCCTCACGGTGTTGATGGCAGTGGTGCCATTAACAAGGACTTCCAAAGTCCTTGTGTCCTGTGTGGAAGAATCCACAGCAGGACACGTGGATGTAAATGGAGTTTGGTAAAAGTCAGGGAGGGAAATACAGGTGGAAGCAGAAAGCAGAGAGAGAGAGAGAGAGAGAGAGTGCTTCTCTAACCTATGCTGACCTAGGGGAATGGAGGAACCAGGCGACTCTGGGGAGAGGCATGGGTGGTTCCCCAGCCAGGTGAGGGCAGATGGAGCCTCCCTGAACCAGGCCATGGCCAATATGAAATATAGTAAGTTGTACATTTTCTGTGAGCCCCAAACCTTCTCTAACTTTAGACTGCCTTGGGGGCAGCTTATGTAGAAAGAGGGGGACAGAAGAAGATGCAGCTCGAGGAGGAGGAGCAAGTTGCTTCAAATCTCAACTTAGAGGCTCCAATATGAACCCATGCCTGTCCCCTCTGCCACACTGTCCTCACATGGCTGTGTCTCTCTGCACCGAGGCAGGCAGCTCCACATCCCCCTTCTAGCTAAGCCCTAGGTCGACCCGACTGCCGCTCGGTGGAGCTGCCATCTGAGCTCTTTAACTGGCTTTCAGGTCACCCCTCATTAGGTCAAACCATTTCAAACACACTCCAAATTGGGGGAAATCTTTTTTGTACCAGTGTCATGCTGAAGACATGGACAGTTATTTTTAAAAAGTGCCCTCTGTATACAGCTATCTATATAAATAGCTATCTATATATAACATTTGATGTTCTTCAGCTTAAAGTGGAATTACAGCCCCATAAATCCTTGATAAGTGGAAAATATCCACAGTCAAAAATGCATTGAATACATCCAATCTACTGAACACCGTCACTTAGTCACACAGCACACTGCAGAGCATGGGTCCTTTTCCTCGGTGACCTTGGACTAACACTGTTTGGGAGTGGCAGGTGTCTACACAGAATCGAAAGAGAACATGTACCTGATCAAAAGATCTATGTCATCGATTGAACTCACAAATTCACAAACCAAACCAGGAACAAATGGGTCATACTGGGGGGAGCTGTGTCTCACGTTGCACTCTGTTATCATTTGTTCTTTTTTTATTATTCATTTATTCACATGTGCATACATTGTTTGGGTCATTTCTCCCCCCTGCCACCCCCATCCTAGCCCCCAACCCCTCGCTTACAGGCATGTCCTGTTCTGCCCTTATCTCTAATTTTGTTGAAGAGAAGACATAAGCATAATAAGGAAGACAAAGCATTTTTGCTACTTGAGATAAGAATAGATATACAGAGAGATTCCTAGCATTGCTTCCATGTACAAATGTGTTACATCCCAAGCTGATTCATCTCTAACTGAACTTTACACTGGTTCCTGATCCCCTTCTCGTGTTGACCTCTGTCGCTTTAAGGTTTCTGTATTAGTTCCTTCTCTTCTCCCTCATGTTTTCTTTTCATTCAGCCTTTCTCCTCCTTCCTTTGACAAAAGAGGCTATTTGCTTACCAGCATAATTTTGCAGAGCAGCTTAAAGCGACTATTTGATTGTGACGATGGAATGAAGCAGAGAGGGAGGAGAAGGCAAAATTAGCTTGGCTAAAATCACAGCATTTTCCAACAAGCATTTTCCCATGGTCAACTTCAAGTGGATTATGAGAGAGTTTCAATAATAAATTCACAGAGGAATGCAGAAGTTACTTGGGCAGAATCCTTTGTGAGGAAAATATCCATTTGTCCTTCAGTAGCGCTCAAAGCCACCTCCCGCTTTCCTGCTCTGGATAACGTTGGATGATGGATGATAGTGCACGCAGATAACTTCTCTGAGAAGACGAGCAACTGCTCTGCGATCTTCAGTGAAGACCCCTTCAACCTTCCTCCGGGGACATGGCTGTGACCTTGACCCGTGTCTACATCTTGTTTCTGTAGACAAATGAAAGCCGGTGACTCTGGACAACAATTCCGACGTGAGCCTCCTGGACTCCAGGTTGATGATCGCCATGCACACTTACACGGTGCACCTGAGGGCCATATGCCTTTTGCACTTGAGCACATGCTCGGAGGACAAGGACAGTGACAACAGGAATCACACACTTCAGGAACTGAGACAAAGCCTCTTTTATCTAGCATGGAAAGAGACACTTCTCAAAGGCACAGCTCCAGTACACTGAGTGCTTTTACAACATTCAGTTGAGAAAACACTGTCCACTGCTGTTTTTCTTTAAATTGTTGGGCTGGGTGGGGGTATATTGAGATATTTCCAAAATTTCTTACAATACATCAGTTGAATTCACCCCCTCCACTGCTCTCCTTTATCCCCTCTCCCCCATTCCTGCTCTCATTTTTGCATTTATACACATGTGCACACATTTTTTGTACCTTATTCACCCTCCTACCCCCGCTGTCAACTTTTTAATGAAGTAAAACAAATACATCTTGATCAACAGATAATAAATATTTGCATGCAAACACCAAAGATCAGAAATATTTTTCTAAACACTCTTCTATGGAATTCAAACATGCCGTAAGTTAGATATATGACTTCTGGATCATTTGGGAAGGCTGTAATTAGCTTTGTAAGAAATTGCCATGCTATACTCCGAGGTGGCTTATCTACCTGTAAAAAAGAATTCTTATTGTTCTGATTCATTGCCAACATTTGAGAATGTCATACATGTGGATTTTAGCTCTGCTAGTAGGTATGTATTGGTACACAGTATATATTTAATCTGCAATTCTCTGTGGAAAATGTTGCTCAGAACCTTTTATGCTTATTTTTGCCATTTCTACAACCTAGTTCTATGTTTAGACAGTTTGTTCAACTTTTTTTCAGTCCTAGGGATTAAACCCAAGGTTTGCACGTGATAGGCAAATGCTCTATTCCTTGAACTATGGCCCCCAGTCCAGGTCATTAATTTGTGCATCTTCTAAGACCTTGTGACTTTTTATATAAACGTTACAATCATTTTGTCACATCTGCAAAACAGTGGGATGATACTATTATTAGGACTGTCAATAGCAATGGCATATTCTCTGCTCAGAAGATTTCCAAATTGTTTGTGTCCTGTCGTGGATTCCACGGCAGGACACGTGGGTGTGAATGGAGTTTATTAAAAGTTAGGGGAGGGAATGACACATGGGGACAGGGTGGGCCCAGGTGGAACTGGAAGCAGAGAGAGCATCTTTCTCTTTTCCAGGTGCTTTTAAAACTTACGCTCACCTATGGGAAGGGACGAACCTGTGATTCCCAACCTCTGATCCACGAGTGGGGAGAGCATGGGTGTCCCTGGGCCAGGTGAGGGTGGTTGAGTTGTCCTTGGGCTACGGTGTGAATAATTCACACACATTTGCAATTGGAAAGGCTCAGAGAAAGAGAGG
Source organism: Castor canadensis (assembly GCF_047511655.1). Classification (NCBI taxonomy): domain Eukaryota; kingdom Metazoa; phylum Chordata; class Mammalia; order Rodentia; family Castoridae; genus Castor; species Castor canadensis. The sequence goes on from NC_133405.1 coordinate 139,347,552, forward strand.
AACGTTCAACCTGAAATATAATATCAAGTCATCTATTTTCCAAAGTCCTGAATGTTCCCTGAGTGAGAACTACATTGAATTTACACACAAAATTAGAAGGGCTGATCTCAATTCTATGGAATGCTCAAGAGCATGAACACGAACTATCTCTGCCTTTTCGTAGACCTTCTTTGGTTACTTTCACTTGAATTTTGAAGTTCTCAACATCTATGTCCTATATAGGTATTCTTAGACTTATGTCTTAAGAATTTCTGTGTGTATGTATACGTTATTGTAAATGGCACTGTCTCTTTAAGGCCAAATTCAAGTTGCTCATGTTTGTGGACATGGAGGGGACCAACTTTGTGTGCTAATTTGTGCTGTGCAGCCTTGGCTCACTCTGGTACTAGTTTCTTATTTATCAGCAGAAAAAAGCACACCTGGCTTCTTTCAAGATTTTGCTTTATTTTTTTCACTTTTCTTTAGGGTTTTCTTTTGTTTGAGAACTTCATGCATAGATGTTGTTCCTTGGTATTTAATTCCTTTTTACTTTCTGTTTTGTATCTTTTAATAATTTCACTGACCAAACCAGGATACTTAGCAGTTCGGGTCGTCGGTTCCTCATGTTTGGAGCCTTTAGACTCTGCTTCTCTAGCCATCCAGAAAATACCTAATAGTCTACAGCTCATCGATTATACTCACCTTGCTATGCCGTGAGGCACCAGAATTTATTGCTTGTCTCTAACTACATTTTGGTGCCTATTATCCCATCTCCCTCAATACCCCTTACACTTCCTAATCTGTAATAATCACTGTTCTGTATTGGGATCAACATTTTCAACGTTGGACATACAAGTAAGAACGTGCAATATTTGCTTTCAGTGTCTGAATTATTTACCTTACCTTCGTGTCCTCCAGCTCCACCTATTTTTCTGGAAAGATACAAGAATGGTTCAATAAATAAAATTAAATGCACGTGATACTTCACAGATGATCACATAAAGAAAAAGCATTGGAAGATTTTTATCTTTATGATAAAAATCTTGAAATAATTACGCACAAAAAGATCACACCCCGATATTACAAGGCTTAGGTTTTTATCTTGTTCAGAGCTCTGAGAGTTTCTTGGACTTCATTCAGAATCAGTCATGAATTTTAGAAAATCATCAACTGCTATTCAAATATTCCTTCTGCTCCACTCTCTTTTCCTTTTCCATGTGTCCATGCAGGAGTAACTTGCCACTTTTGAAGTGTCCCAGGGTTCTTGTCATTCTCTTCAGTTTGGAAAGCTTAAAACAACCAGTCTTAAAATACCCTGGCAGCCTGCTCAGGATGCCTCCTCTTTCCATGGGGCTTGGTCCTTGCTTTTGATAAGCTCCTGTCTTTGTGAACTGCACTCATGGCACTCATGAGACAAAGACCTCCACGTGAACTGGGAGCCCTCTGCAGCCCTGATAACAGGAACTGCGATCCCAGCCACCACAGCCGGCCCTGATCTCCCAAGAAAATTCCAGTTTCCTTTTGTGGAGGTCCAACCACCCCCCCACCCTGCCACTCTAGCCACGCCATAGGAGCCGCACTCTACTGCACCTCAGGTCACGTGTCGCTCTAGCCGGTCCGACGGGCTCTCTACTGCTCCTCAGGTCACGTGCCGCTCTAGCCGCTCCGACTGGCGCTCAGGTCACGTGCCGCTCTAGCCGCTCCGACGGGCTCTCTACTGCTCCTATGACGGCCGGCCGCTCTAGCCGTAGAGCCGGCACTCTACTGCTCCAGCCCGGAACTCTCCCGCCCTTCTCTGTGCTGAGGCATTGCTCCGTGGCGAGGAGGGCGCCCAGTTGACCCTCATGCCAAGCTCTGTAGGGCCACTCTCAGCTGAAATAGGGACATTTCAGGGGAAAGCCAGTTAGAAACCAGCCAGTACAGCCCGCCTGCCACCCCTGGGCGTGGGCTTGCACTGTGGTCCGTGGCGCCGGGGTTCAGCCATGACAGTTGGCTGACAGCCGTGACCCCCAGACCCGGTGTCTCTGGGCCTCTCGGGTGTGACCTGCAGCCTCAGAAAGGGAACTTGTTTCAGGTAAAGCTGTGCTGACCCCTTCTGGCAACAGCCCCCATCCTTTAGACCCCTCTTCCTTCCCCAGACCAAAGACCCCACCACCACCCTATAAACAAACAGCTCCCACTGGGGCTTCTTTTTTAACTTTAATTTATTTTTAATTATTATTGTTGCAATGTGACTTTGACAGAAGTTCCTACAATCTATCTCAGCTGAATTCACTCCCCCATCGTTTTCCTTTACCCCCCCCCCATTCTTAGAAGGGTTTCAGCAGCTCTCATTTTTCTGTCTGCACATATGAGCATCTCATGTCCGTCCCCTCTCTGATATCGACCCCTAGACACCACTTGTTTTCATTTCCCCTTCTCTGTTTTTGAAAAACAACAACAACAACAACCAAAAAGCCATTTTCCTTCTCTATTTACAGCTCCTTCACTCAGGCCTGGACCCTATAAGCCAGCAAAGTCTTCACAGGACCAGTTGCTAAGGGTCCACTGACCAATCTCAGGAAGGGGAAATGTGGCCGAATGACTTACTTCTCTTCCTTTTCCCCCAAATTTCCTGGGGACCTGCCTCTCCAGTCCTAGTGCCTGGCACTGCACTGGTCCTCGTAGCCACCAGCTGCTCCAGCCACAGTGACCGGTGCTGTCCTTCTCTTCATGGTGAGGCTCTCCAGCCACAGGGACGGACACTCTACTGCTGCTGGTGACAGGCGGCGCTAGCCACAATCGCTGCTGGTGTTTTCTGTGCAATTTACTGTTGGTACAGACATGGGGCGAGCTCACTTGAAACCACTCCTTAGCCCTAGTGGGAGCCACTCTGTGACGAGTTAGGAGGAATTCAAGGTAGAGCCCTTTCCAAAATCCTTTCAGAAACTTCCCCAACCCAGCGGGCACGTGTGCTGACTGCCTTCTTTGCATCCTGGGTTCAACTGACCTCCTGTTGAGGGCTTTTCCCCATAGATGCCCCCTTTCCCCATAGATGCCCCCTTTCTTTATGCCTCAGGGGTTTGACTTCCCTCTCTGGAAAGGAAACTGTCCTGTTTTAGGTGAACCTTGGAGGACCCCTACTGGCTGTTATTCTTAGTTGTTCTCTGATCCCCACAAAGCCTTAGATCTGTCTTCGTTTACCCCAGGTCAAAGTCAGAGACTCCCCCAGGCTAGAAACAAGCGGCTCCCAAAGATTTTTTTGTTTGTTTGTTTTGTTTTGTTTTTTAGATAAGCTTCTTTCTTGCAAACTGTGACATCCTGACAGAGGATGCCTCACCACTTGTCTATGTAAACCTCCTTAACTCCAGCCAGAACCTGACCAGTTGGGGCTATTTGTAACTCAGTTTATATGTCTAACTACATCCTTGACGTTTGTGAGCACAGAGGGCCAAATTATAAAGATCAATGGAAAGACAGGCCTCAAATGCTGAGCCAGGACCTTTCTCTATGCCTGAGGGGTTTGACTTCCCTCCTTGGAAAGGAAACTGTCCTGTTTTAGGTGAACCTCTGAGGACACCTACTGGCTGTTATTCTTAGTGTTGTCTGATCTGCACAAAGCCCTAGATCTCTCTTCATTTACCCCAGGTCAAAGTCAGAGACTCCCCCTGGGCTAGAAAGACAGCTTTTGATATTTTTTTAGATATGCCTCTTCTTGCATCCCGACAGAGGATGCTTCACCACTTGTCTGTGTAAACCTCTTTAACTCCGGCCAGGACCTGACCAAGTTTATATGTCTAACTACATCCTTGACGTTTGTGAGCACAGAGGGCCAAATTATAAAGATCAAAGGAAAGACAGGCCTCAGATACTTAGAGAACAACTGAGTCAGGATATATTGGCAGAAGGGAACTAACTTCTGTCTTAAAAGCATAATACTCAAAAATCTGACTTTCCAACCCCTCCAAACCCCAATGGACTCATTTCTAGATGTAAGACCACCTTAAATGTGTAACGCCTTCATGGGAACAATTGCTAAACAAGACAGGAAAGGGTTGTAAGGGTACCAACCCAAGCCCAGGGCCCCGTCATCTACCTGCTGGATTTTTAAGTGAGGAACTCAGTGTAGCAAAGGGATGACCAGCCTGAGCCTGGGCAGTAGTGGCAGTTGCTCTTCCTATCCCAGAGGCAATCAAACTGACTCTGGGGGGGATGAACTGAATGTACTTCCCCCTCATCACGTGGATGCTGTCATCTGACGGGGGCTGACGGCTCTCAGATAGCCACCTCCTCAAACACCAGGCACTATTTTTACAAGGACCGGACACCCTATTAAAAACTTGTTCTTTCATAAACCCTGCCACCTTCTTCCCAGAGGAAGGAATGGAACTGGGGACATAGCCATGAGCAGGTAGTGTTCAAACTTATGCAGGTAGGGGAGATTCAGGAAATTCCTCTAGAGAATCCACACTGCGTTCTCTTCATTCGGGAGTTCCTTTATGGAACAGGGGGTCCACAAGGCAGGTTATGCTCTAGCACCCCAGAGGCAGCTATGAGGAGCTGGCCTCTCCCTCCTGCACCAGAGAACAACTTGCTGAGCTTGTAGCCCTCACTTGGGTGCTGGAACTCAGCATGGAAAGAGAGTTAGTGTCTGTCCAGCTCCAAGTGTGCCTTTCTGGCTCTCCACGAACATGGTGTCATTGGAGACAGAGGCACTATCTGATAGCTAAGGGCTTCCCTATTAAGTACCATATAAGGAGATTAACCCACTGCTGTCCTCTATTACCTTTCCTCAGAAGTGGCTGCCATACCTTACAGAGGACGTCAATGGGGACCAAAGAGGTCAATGAAAGTAGTAGGTTACTGGATCTAGCTGGTCAGGCAGGGGCCAATGAGCCACGGACAGTGGAAGCTATAGAAGCTCCCTTAAGATGGGAAGAGTCAGAGAGATTCAACCCCACTACACACAGGCTGAAAGGTAATGGGCTCTTTCATGGGGTATGTTCCCCACCACTCGGGGTGGTTACAGACAGAGGAAGGAAAATTATGCATGCCATTCCCCAGCCAATGGAAAATTATCAAGACACTCTATCAGGCTTTTCATCTGGGGAAGGATAAAATTTATCCGGTGGTTCAGAGTTTATTCACAGGCAAAGATAGCCTCAAAACTTTCTAGCAGGTCACTAAGACCTTTGAGATCTGTCAAAAAAAAAATCCCCTTAACAAAAGAAGTCCTCCTCCTGGCATCCAGAGAAAAGGTGGATGTTGAAGGGAGGATTGGGAAATAGATTTCACCCACATGCCCAAGAACAGAGGACTTCAAAACCTTCTGGTATGGGGGACACATTCCCTGGTTAAGTAGAGGCTTTCCCTTGTAGGACTGAGAAAGCCTCTGGGGTAGTATGGACTTGAGTCTCTGAAATTTGGACTGCCTAGGAGCCTGCAAAGTGTAATGGCCCCTCTTTCAAAGTGGCAGTCACCCAAGGGGTCTCTAAGGCACTGGGAATCCAGTATCACTTATACTGTACGTGGAGACCTCAGTCTTCAGGAAAGGTAAAAAAGATCAGTGACCTTCTTAAAAGAGACCCCAGAAAACTTACACAGGTCTGTCCTACTCCCTATGACCTTCCTAGGAATAAGAAATACATCTCAGAATGTAGGCCTCAGTCCCCCTGAAATGCTGCATGGACGTCCGTTTCTCACTAATGATTTTCTTGTAGAGAAGGAAGCATCTGCTCAGCATTAGCCAAATTCTAGCAAACCTGACAGCTCTCAGGGACTCGCTGTAGACAAGTCAGCCTCCCACTGTTTCCCCCTGTACTGGCACAGCCTTCCTTCCCTTTGCTCTCCTTGGTCCTGCCTGGGAAGGACCACGTGCAGTGACCCTACCCACGCCAACAGCAGCAAAGGTGGCTGGGATTCACTCCCGGATCCATCACTCTCGAGTTAAATCTCGGAGCTTAGAGAGAGGCCCCAGAGACTGGCACTTTCAGAGAGATGAGGACACTCCTGAGACCACTGTGAAATCTGATATTTCTTTCCTAAAGGACCAAAGCCTCCAAAACCAATGCTTGTCCTACCACGTACTTTGGACCCTGCTGTAACTTCCTGAGGCCCTGATATCAACAGGGCAGGAATGACTTCTGTTGTGCTCATTGCTCTGTCCTGGAGCTCTCTTTTGCTCATAGGTGTTTGACAGGCAGGAGGCGTTCAGCAGGCAGAGAGGGAAACGGGAGACCAGGCACTTTGACTTCACTATGTGTTCCTTTGTTGGCACAGTGAGTTTGATGACATTGACAAGCTTCTTCACCTGCCTCATTCCCAGATCCTTCTTCTATCCTGACACACAAGGACTACCGACCTGAGCTCAGGAATTCGATGGTCATTTTGCTCCCTTCAACCCCACTTCAACACGGAGATGATGAATGTTCCGAGAAGGATGAGTCTGCTTTCGTGAGGAAAATCAAATACTTGGTATGTGGCGGGAACCGTTTTTGTGTGAAAACGAGATTTGTGGAAGAACGGGAGGTTCCCAGCACTGATGAAGAGGTGTAAGTAGATGCATCAGATACATATGGACAGATTAACCCTGAATGTGTGTGTGCGTGTGCTCTAATCCATGGATATATTTGAGAACCCTGTATCCAAAATGCGTGAAACCTGATGTCTTTCTTATTTTGAGGTTTTCAAGATTTTGGAATGTTTGCATAAGTCTGAGACATCTTGATAATGGAACCCAAAGATGAATGGATGTTTCATAGACACCTTGAATATGTAGACTGAAGGTAATTTTACATGATATTTTTAATATTCACGGTAGGGAATTTTTCACCTGTGGCATCAAGTCAATATGCAAAATGTTTCAGATTGTGGATGTCCAGTGTTTGGATTGGGGTAGTCAGCCTGTGCGTCTAAATGCATTTTATTCTCCAGGAGGCACCGATTCTCAAGAGAGCTCAGCACATTGCTTTTGTGCAGAGACCTGACAATGTTGGCTGCAGCAGGAAGGTAAATATAGAACAGAGACTAATGTTTCCACAAGACTTGTAGAAACTAGGACAAATGTTAAGAAAACTTACTAAATAGCCCTTTAGGAGAGCTTTGTCCACATTTTCAAAAGTGCTCTGAAGTGATGAGTCCAGGGCTCCGTTAGAGTTCAGATCTTAAATGTCCCCTGGAAGCTCATCTATCGAAGGTGTGGTCCCCAGCCGGTGGCACTATTGGGAGGTGGTGGAACCCACAGGCCACGGGGCTTACTGGAAGGAAGTTGGGTCCTGGAAAGAGACTGTTGGGTGCTGGTCCCTCCCTCTTTCTCTTTTTGTTTCCTGGGGACAATGAGGACACCATCTTTGCTCCACCACACTCATCTCACCATGATGTGCTGACTCCTCGCAGGCCCAAAGTGACCACTGGCTGAAGCCTCTAAAACCAAGAGTCACAATAAACCTTTCCTCCTTATGAGTTGATTCTCTTAGCTGCTTTGTCATAGTGATGAAAAGCGGGGGATTACAGACATGCTGAGCCAGAATGACTGCGAGTGTTCTCTTGGTGTATCATATATTAGCAAGCTTCTGCTGAGAGTAAACCACTGCGAAGAAATGTACACCCATGAAGGTCTCTTCAGACCCATATTTATCCTCAAATGATAGAGCTGGAACATGCAGGAGATACTAATCGTTCAAAGTTTCCAGACTTTTAAATAACGGCAGACCTTTAAAGCCGAATCTCAGAAGTCTTCGAGGCTTCTGGAAGATGCATTGAAAGAAAACAGCCAAGCATCCTAGAGAAGCTGGCTGTGTAATCTTTGGAGACTTGGCCCTATCTTGGCAGGAATGTCAGGCAGGATAATCACTTCCCTGTAGGAGAGTGAAGGTCTGAATTCCGGAGAGCCATCCAAGCTGCTTGTACCGGTGAGCTGTTTGACGGGGCCGTTGGTATCAGAAGGGCTGTCTTTGATTTTTATCAACCTGGGCTCCCATTCTCACAGCAGCTCTGAGTCCCAGCCCTTATCTCTGATCCCTGGACAGTGACTAACAAAGTCTCATAGAACGGGCAACAATACAAGCAGTTTATATTCTTCAAAGAAGGCGAAAGTGTCTGATCCTATCTGTCCCCTCAGTATTTGTGAAATATTAACCACCTCTGGGAACTGTGCTGTATTTATTGGTTTCAGTTTGTTTTTTAAAAATGACCTTTGAAGTACGTGATTTGTTTAGGGACACGTTGACCTTCGCCAAGGTTTTCAGAGGAGCTTTTTTGTAACTGTCCTCAAGGGTTTATCTAAGAAGAAGGTAGCATCTCAAAAAAACATACTTAGATGTTGTTTAGTTTAAAACATCATCACTGAAAGAGAACAAAGAGCAAACTACCCATTTTGTGTTGGCTTCTTCTGCCTCGTATATCTGGGTACTGTTTGATGCCCTGGTAACTCGTAGTCTCTTACAGAGAGCAAAGGAACCCATTATAGACAGTTACCCGTTTCCTTTGTCCTCAGGAGAGCCGTGGAGTGTTCGGTTCTTTCTGAAATCAGTACTGTTGTCCAGAGAAAGTCAAACTGTCTCAAAAAATGTTCATTACTTCTTTTTTAGACGAATTCTTGTTTATTGCTGTCCTACTGGGGGTGCTTTGTGACGTTTATAAACATTCTCAGAAGACATCACAGTTGAAGTCACCCCTCCATCATTCTCCTTTATCCTCCCCCTATTCCTGGAGGAGCTCCAGCAGGACTCGTTCTTCCATTTTCACACACCAGTACATGCTTGCACACTTCGCTTCTTATCTTTTCTTTAACCCCTTCTGCCAGTTAAAGCTAGGGTGTGACTTGTGTCGTTTCTCTTTTAGATGCTATTATATTCACTAACGAATGGCACGTCATGTGTGAACACAAGGAAAAGGACTCATGTGTAGCAGTTGCGATTAGTGTCAGCAGGATAAGTGGAAATGGGACTTGGGAAACAAAAATAACCGTGGAGGTTGGAAGGGTGGGAAGGAAAGGGGATGAGAAACAGGAAAGAAGAATGAGAGGAAGAGGGAAGGAGGGAAGAGTGGCAAGAAGAGGCGTGAGAGAGGGAAGGGCGGATTGTTGTAACAGAAAGCAGACAATGTGTGACCAGAAACAAACTCCTTTTATACCCCAGTGCTTCCTGAGAAACCTCTGTACAGCACAAAGCAAATGACTGGAAGGCTCTGACGGACGTCAAGGACATAAGGCCTGCGTTTGCTTACGAGTTCTGCCCTTCGCAAGGGGTTGTGAAAGTGGGTGATTATTGGGACTGTGTTCGTCACTGTCTTCGCGAGTGACTGGGACGTGGTAATGCACTCCTGTCATATTCAAGGTCCGTTGTAGTGGTTTGTTTTCATGGTCTGTGCAGCACCACCCACCCTTAATCAGTCCTTTCCTATCCTTCCTTCTGCGCTTCTTGCCCCTTGGAAAGGGTGTATGACTGCCCTTGAACGTCAGGTTACCTGCCTCCTCTTCATGCTTTGAGGAACTTATCTTTTTCCTGGCACCACGCGGTGCATATTTCTAAATAAAACTGCCCTGCCTTAAACCCGCATTGGCTGCAGGACTGTTCAGCTCATGCCAAGACGCAGCAAAGTATTTCAGTACCTAACGTGGTTTTTTGTTTGGTTTTTCACAAAATGAATTTACCCCATTTTATGAAATAATTGTTTCATGTGTATAGTCTTTGTTTCCAAACTTCCCTCCTCATAATGTTTGAGAAAATACTAGATTTGTCTCTTCTACATGAATATTTAACAATATATAATTAAGTCATGTATTTTGATTATGTATTCATACAAGGAGATATTTAGATCTGCCTCACAAATATGTTCGTTTTGTTTTTCTCTAATTTTCACCTGAAATGACCTATGATTAAACTTATACTTCAGTATTTTCAAAGCACAGTTTGTATTATTTACAATTAAAATGCTATCATTATGTCATACACAAATATATCACGTTACAGGGAAAAGCATATCAACTTTACACCCTTACTGAGTTCATGTTTAATGAAATGAGCATGCACAAATGATTAGTTAAATTAACTTGTAAAAAATCGTCACCCTATCCCAGTGATACAGAAGGAAAATCGGTGATTAACTACAGCTGAGAGGATGCAAGTGTAGATTTCAGGAATGAGGCATTTTATATGAAGGATAGAGGCCAACAGAGACTGGAATAAGCAGACAGGTAGAAGAAGACACACCAAGTCTGAAGTAAAATTATAAAATCGTATGCACAACAGTCAATTTTACACTTCATGTGTGGAACACAGAATCAAAATTGCCAGAAAAATGGAGTAAGAATTGTGACGAGAAGATTGAGCCAAGGTCTTAGGTCTCATGCTGGGTGCCATAAAGGGTGCCTGTACTGTGGCACAAGGTGGCAACAGCTACTGTGACTACATCACTGCACGACTAAAAGCAATTTTGGCTCTTGAAGTTAGTTAGCCAAAACTAACTAACTAACTGACTAACTGACTGACTAATTGACTGACTGGAAAGATACATCAGGAAAAGCAGGCAAAATTAAACAAGAAATAATAAATCTGAGAATAATGAGCCAAGTAGATATAAAGCAAAGTTCAGATTTTACTATAAAACCATATATCTTGATAATCAGAATTCGATACAATCTAGAAAAGCCGGTGAGATGATAAGTGCACCAAGTGGTGAAATGAGAAAATTTTGTGACGGCGTTTGCAAAGAATGGAATAGCAAACTAAGACAAAGGTTCAAGGCTGACTACATCAGCCCTTGAGCTAGGATTCATTTGTTCTGGATCTGCAAGAAGGAGTGGCAATATGTGAAGTCCTAATAAGAAATACAACACTGTACAAAAATTCAAAAATCAGCTCAATAAATAAAGATAAATAGATTCAAGACAGAAAGAAACAGCTACTGAAAAGAAGGAAATGAGTAACTGTAAGGGAAAGGTGACAAGACTGACAGCTAATTTCTTAGCCTCACGGGATTGCACGAACATGAGGCGATGTGGGAGGCGTTCTAGGAAGAAACTTTCACTCTGTCAGTGTGTACCTACTTAAACTGCTTTTCATGGTGGCTAGTCATGCAATTTGATGACATACAAAATTAAAACAATTGCAAAACACAGGAGATTTTCCCACCAGGCCTATTGTAGCACTTAACTCCTACAAGGAACACCTAAAGTCAGTAATAAGCAGACCACGTGGTAAATAGTTTGGATCTTGAAGTTTTTCCAAATGCCCATGTATTGAAGCCTCGGTGTGGAGCTGTTGGGAGAGGGAGGAACCTTTAGGATGGGGTCCTGGGGAGGTCTTAGATCACTGTGCCTGTGTCTTTGCAGAAGAGCCCACCTTCTTCCCTCTTCCTCTGCATCTTCCCTGGCCGTGCGGTGAGCCGTGTGGTTCCAGACTGTACTTTGGCTGAGATGTGCTGTGTCGTCATTGGCCCAACGCAACGAGCCCCATCAGTCATGCCCTGGAAACTTCAGAACGGTGAGGCAAAATATCCCTTCCCCCTGTACAAATTCATGACCTTCGGTAGTTTGTGAGAGTGAAAGAAGGCTAACACGTATAACCCAGATAAAGATCTAGCATAATTTTAAGAACACACATGTACTCCACCAAAGAAGACAGGTAGCATCTGAACACATGACAGAAGATTCTGGAACCACATTATCAGGAAAATACTACAAATTCCACATTGTGGGGACATCTGAACACATGACAGAAGATTCTGGAACCACATTATCAGGAAAATACTACAAATTCCACATTGTGGGGAAGCCCAAGATGCAAATAGAGGCGGTACCCGTGCAAGTAAGTGAACGCAAAATCATCCAGAATTTTTGTTTGTTCGTCTTGCAGAAATCTGAGTTGCAGAGACTCTTTGCATCTTTCCTAGGGAGGGAAAAAAAATCATCAAAAAATGATGACAAGCTATCAAAAAATGTAGACAAGCTATCCCTAGTTCTAAAAACCCAGAAACAACTAACATAAAGAATTAGCCATTGTTTTGGGCTAAAACATTCTGGGATGGTGTGTTATACAGGGACAGATTACTGCTCAGTGGCTCAGGCCTCAGTGTCTGCATTTGTAAAGACTGTGCTTATACATGCCACGGTGACACGTGGTTCTCAGTAGAAAATAAGCCATTTTCATAAATCTGGACGGTAAAAAACTTACATCCCAGCAGATTCACTTCTTTCAAAAAAAAAGTGTCCACACAAACATTGTGTAAGAGCAGGCCTCCCTCTGTAAATGATCCACACCACCGCAGGTGTCTCCTTCATGGTGCCACCTTTACGGCTGACATAGGTGACCCCACTAAAGTCACAGTGTACTAAATTGTCCACATTAGGCATCTCAAGGAGCCACAGCCAGTAAGGGACACAAGGAGGCTTATCAAACAGCATTGGCTCAAATGATTATGGAGGCTCAGAAATCCCTGTCTGCTGTCTGCAGATGGGGTCTCAGGGAAGTCATGGTCCAAGGCCAGATGTGGAACGCTGCTGGTGTCGGCTCCAGTTCAGAGCCATATCTGAAGATCTGGGAAGCAGACACACCCAGGACAGAAGAAACCCAATACAGCAGCTCTGTCAGGCGGAGGGAGGGAAAATCCATCTTTGACTGTGATTTTTGTTCTATGCATGTCCTGAAGAAACTGGATAAAGCCAAACAGTACAGGGTTCGGCATCTTCTGTACTGAGTCCACTAATGCACATGCTAATATCTTTCTATGACACCCTCACGGGTTCACCCAGAATGTTTAATCAGCCATCTGGGCATCCTACCAACTTGTCAAGATGTTGTATGTATAATTTAGCATAACGGATGACAAAATGACTCAGAAGGATTTGAGAATGTGCCTGTCAGTACTAAGTATCAGAGTTGTACAAAAGTGTTCCCAAAAAAACAAATGAAGAAAGGCTCTACTGACTTGACCATGAATAAAGAGGAAAAAGATAAAAGAGAATAGAATATTTCAAAGAGTTTCTTAAAAAGTGGCCTGAAGCCCTTTTTTAAAAACTAAAAATTGATTAAAGGCTCCAAGATAGGATGAATGAATACTGATGGGTGAGAACAATTTCATAGTTCTCCTTTCAGAATGCTGCTTTCATTATCTGTTTTCTTCCTCACACTTTGTTTCCTTCCTTCCTCTTCCTTCCTTCCTCCCTCCATCCTTCCCTCCTTCTCTCCTTTCTCCCTCCCATTCCTTCCTCTTTTTCCTCCCCCTTCTCTCCTCACCTCACCTCTCCCCTCCTTCCTCCCCTCCTTCCTTCCTTCCTTCCTTCCCTCTTTTCTTCCTTCCTTTCTTCCTTCCTCCCCTCCTTCCTTCCTTTCTTCCTTCCTTCTTTCCTTCCCTCCTTCCCTCCTGCCTTCCTTTCTTCCTTCTTCCCCTCCCTCCTGCCTTCCTTTTCCTTCCTTCCTTCCTCTTCATTCCCTTCCTCTTCACTCCCTTCTGTTCCCTTCCCATCTTTTCCTTCCCATGAGATTAGGCCTTCTGAGTGGGTTTTATGACCTGTTCACAATGTCCCTTTCAAACTCATTCCAAACAGGGACAACCTCTTCCCAGCTGTCATATATCCTTGTTGTGAAAAAGCTCTTTTCCCCCACATCCTGATTATTCTGGACTCAAGATGTTTGCCACAAGTCACTTGTACAGTTAGCATTTTATTTCTAGGAGAAATATCATATTTTTATTTTTTTAAAAAAACATTGGTTTGGCGGCACTGGGGGTTGAACTCAGATCCTTGTACTTACGAGGCAGGCACTCTACCACGGGAGTCACTCCACCAGCAGAATCTCATATTACTAAACAAAAAAAAAAATCACAAAGAACATACGTATCTTCATGACTCAAATTCAATTGGCAGTGTTTTTATATGGAGAACTCTTTTGACATTTATAAAAAACACAGTTTACATTTGGCTTTAATCGTGAGAAAATAAGTGATTTATCCAGACACTTAAGAGTAACAGATGCTGGCACATCAATAGCTTATTAAAATTGACTCAAATTTGACCTGTGTCACCATCCTAATAATGTATGGGTACAAAAGCACACACACGTATATGTGCATTTATATATGTGTGATTTCACTTATCCACAAACTTTAAACTCTACTGGCACACTGAAAAAGAACATACATATTTTGGCAAGAACTGCTTTATGCCAGGATCAATTTCTATTATAAATATCTTATTCTAAGCCAAATGGGAAATGGTGTGTAATGTTTGTGTTTGGCCCTGGTTCTTCCACAGATGAAAATGTTTCTTCTAGGAGAATTAACAAAGAGAAATGAGAACACCTCATGCGTATGCATGATTTTCCCCGGTCACATGCTCATTGGCCTGAGTTCAAAACAATGATTTTGTTCATCATTATAGGGAACTTCAGAATTACCCATGAAATAACTTCATGATACTGGTTATAACATTTCAATTGAAGGTCCAAGTTACTAGTTCCTGTCTTCATGTACTCTTCGGTTGGTGCTGTTGCCATATTTGAATACCAGAGGTTGGTTAATTTATAAACAATGGAGGTTTATTTAACTCACGGTTCTGGATACCAGGAAGTCCAAGAGTATGGAACTGACGTCTTGTGAAGGCCTTCCCGCTGCTTCATAGATGAGACCGCAAGCCTGTCAGAGAGAGGCCACGTTTATAACAATGACATCCTTAGATAAAATGGACCAGTCCATTCATGAGTGCAGAATCTTCGTGTCCTTTTCACCTGCCAATGTCCCACCTGCCAACACTTTTGAATTGTGGACCAGGTTTCCGATAGATTACATTTGGGGGATATATCCAAAACACAGCAGGGTTTTAACACTCATCTCTTGCTTACTTACTGTTAATGGTCACAGCGTCCCCAACTCCTTAAGATGACAACTCACAGATCCTGTGATGGTGACCCTAAATGGTAATTTGGGATAGATCCCAAATGGCGCTATTGGCAAGTCGTCCTAGGTACTAAGAAGCATTTTGGAAATGTTTTCCAGTGCGTTGTCTGAAGAATACACAACAGTCAACAAATTCATCCAGAAATCACGAACTGCCTTGCTGATACCATGCCACGAAATGCTTGCACTGTTCCAAGACAGGAGAACAAGATGGCGCCAGGTGGCAGGAGGTGTTTCTTCTCTCTGCCGAGGACAGAAGGTATGGATGAAGGAGTTCCTATAATCACGAATACAGTGAGCCTTCTTATTCCACCTTTGTAGCTGACATGTCACCTGCCCTGACAAATACATTCACCTTCTTGTACTGTTTTCTATCAACCTCCACATTTCTTATTAATTTCATATTTTTCTTGCAACAGTGCACACAGGTCACATCCATTTCGTGTTTAGCCGTGATTTATTATTCAGCAGTATGCCATACATTTCTGATTAGCAATTTCCATCCCATTCTTTTTCTTCTTTTTACTGAGCACTATTTTTTTTCTTTTCAATACATTAGTCATTTTCTGATATTTCCCCTGAGGCTGAAACTTCATTTTCCAATTCTTATTTGCTAGTATTTCATTTCCTGCTGGTTTAGGTTCCCTTTTAAGCCACAGAATAAACTTTAATTTTTAAAACCTAACCTGTTTCTGTGAGTTACTTCATCCACTTGCTTAGCTCCATGCTATCTGACAATAACATTCCTTGGACTGGATTTTGCAATAGAGAAGCTACTGACTGAATAATTAAAGATTACAGTCATTTATAGCAAAAAAAGCAAAATTTAAAGGAAGTTATTCATGTAAGGCAATAATTGCAACTTACATAATCAACTGACAGAATCTAACATGGAAAAACATGGCCAATGGCTAGCCAATGGACGTTGTCCTGATGCTTGTAAAGAAACTTACTCATTACACTTGAATATCACTTCTTATCATTTATCCACCTCAATTCTGGTGACTGCAGACTCTCACCTGGAAGGATGTTGATCCTAACCTGGGCCATTATTGAAGATGCTGCAGATGAAGACTTGGTTTCCTGTGAACAGGACTCAGGACTCTTGGGTCATGCTTCCGCCATGCTGTAATGGGCGACACAACCGGGATAAGAGACCACGGGCTGAAACTTCTGAAACCATGATGTGGAATAGATCTTTCCTCTTTTTTCCAGAGGATTATCTTAGGTATTTGTCACAGTGATGGAAAGGTGACTAATAAAATAAATTTTCTCATTTCACTATGGGAAATGAGTCTGATCCTGCTTCTTCCAAGGGCAAGGTTGGGGACAAGATTTGAACACCTATCTGTCAGCCACTATCCATGTGAACAAGTGTTGTGTCTGAATATGCCTGGGTGCAGATCCAGTGTTCTGTAGCATGGACAGTCACACAAGGACAGGTGTGGACACACACCTAATCCAAATTCCTCCAAGTATCAATAGTCAATCAATGGTTTCAACGAAAAGCTCAGTGAAATTGATAAAACAGCCTGCTTCAATAAAACAAATCAGAGAGAAAACACACAAAGTACTGACGTTCAAAAAGAGTTGGAGCATTACTGCTGATACACAGGCTTAAAAAGACAATGAAGAAATGCTGTGAATAATTCCATGCTCATAAATTCTACAGCCGACATGAAAGGCACAGAAATTTGGAAAGATGAAATCAGCCAAAACATGAAGAAGGAGAAGTGGAAATGAAAAGGCAATGCCTCTGAGAATCGTGGGAACAGATAATTAATATCTCCAGCAGGTATGCACCAGGCTGTGTGGCTTACTACAGGGACCTGCATGACTTGAATTGGGAAGTTTGGGGTTCTTGAGAAGGAAACCTAAAGAAGATATTGCAAATATTCTTTGAAAGGAGGAGAGCACAAGTGCTTGATGGCACACCAGGGTTGGGGCCACAGGGCATGGGTGGTTGCATGTCTCTGGCCCCAGCTACACGGGAGGCGTAGGTGAGGCCGTGGTACAAGGAACGTTTTCTGTGGCTCTCTGGGCACAAAGCATGAGACCCTATCTGAGAAAGAACCGAAAGCAAAAGAGGGCTGGAGGTGTGCAGCCAGTGGTGGTGGTGTCCTGGCTCAGCCAGCAATGCCCTGAGCTCAAACCCAGGGCCACCAAGAGACATGTGAAAGAAAAGAAGAGAAAGTTACTTTTACTCAGGCTTAGGATTCCGTTTCTTAAGCAGGACATGGGATAAAGTAAAGGCACAGTTTACACAAGGGGGATGGAAACAGGACACAGAGCCCGAAGAAGTTCTTCTCAGCTGCGAGGCCCTGGGCTCAATCCCCAGTGCCAAAAAATACGAAATAAACACACCGGAAAGGAGGAGGACAGAGCACTGAATAGACAGAATTGGCACTTTAGCCAGTGAGAATTTGGGCTCCCAGCTTAATTTGAATTTCAGTAAATATTTTATAAGTAAAGGATGGTTCAGTACTACATGAGACTTACTTATTCATGTGTCCATCCTCAGATGTGCTCAGATGTCACCAACACATGCGGCAGATTCAAGATGGAGGAGAATGCTGGTGTAGCGTGGCATTGTAGAAATGTGGGAAGCATTTTCTTTCTTTATTACCAAATATGAGTTTATAGAGTCATATTTCTGGGTCATTTTCAAGCATGCATGCAATGCACCCCTGTGTCACTCCCTTTCATCCTCCCCCTTCTTTTTTGACAGGTTTCATTCTTCCATAAAGTACTTTGACCACATTCTCCCCCATTTAACTTTTCCCCTCCTGCTGGTACCCACCCTCAGACAGCACCTATTTTTCATTCCTGCCATTCTTCTCTAAGAACTGCACCCTACATATGGGAGACCATGCTATGTGTGCCCTTCTGCTGCTGGCTTGTTTCACTTAACACGATGATCCATCCATTTTCCTGCAGATGACATCATTCCATTCTTCTTCATGACCAAGTAGTACTCCATTCTGTGCCGGTGCCACGTTTTGCTTCTCCATTCATCAGCTGATGGACACGCAGGCTGAGTCCATGATTTGGCTAAGTGAAGAGGGCGCTTTGGAGCTATGCACAGGCATGGTAGACGGGACCATGTGGTAGGTCTGTCCTCGAGTTTCACGGGGTCCCCACACTGATTACCGAAGTGACCACACTAACTTACATTCCCACCCACAGCGCATGGCAATCCCTGTGCCTGCACACCCTCACGGCGTCTGTGGTGTGATCTTGATGACTGCCACGCCGACTGGGGTGATCAGAATCTCAGGGTCGTGTTGACTTGCATTTATTTTATGGCTGAGGACATTGGACATTTCTCCTTTTTCTTTGTTTTTTAAATTAGGATACTTGTTGTGCGGGGGACTCATTTTGACAATTTCACATAGGCTTCAATTGCACATTGGTCACACCCCCACCGTCTCTCCCTCTCAACCCCCTTTGTTCTAGCTCATGTAAGTATAGGAAGTCCATCGACTATGTCCCCTCACCTTCATCTCCTCCATTCACCCTCCCCTCCCACAAGTGCCCCCCGCACCGTACCTGTTTCGCAGTCCTGTCATTCATTATTTTTTTTTCTTTTTTTTTCCTTTTTCTTTTATTATTCATATGTGCATACAAGGCTTGGTTCATTTCTCCCCCCTGTCCCCACCCCATCCCTTACCACCCACTCTGCCCCCTCCCTCCCCCCCCCCAATACCCAGCAGAAACTATTTTGCCCTTTAGCATTCTATATTCTTGATGAAAAGAGTTCTTAGTTAAATTGAGATCTTCAAGTTTAATTCATTATTCATTTGTATATTTGTTCAGCATTTTCTTGAGAACTACTAGGTTTAACTTAACTCTTGGGAAGAGTACATTTGTCTACAGTAAGCAAAAGAGCTATTCCTGAATAAAGAGAAGCATCTGCTGTTTAAACATTGCTTTGGGTGAGGGGCATCATGGGCCTAGCCTGATTACTTTTCTATAGATACTTCAGAGTGTTTAACTTTCAGCTGAGAAGTATAACATGTATGTTAGTCTCCATTAACAAAACACATGGAATGCAGTGTCAGCCTAACTTTCCTACATGGATGCACACCTTTCTCAGAAACATTCCTGTCATTCATTATTAATATGTAAGTCGTTCAACTGACTTTGTCCATCCAGCCCCTTCCAGGGCTCTCCCTCACCCTTCACCTCCCGCCCCATTTTCCACAGCTTCCACCCACGTCCTGTGTCCTCCACCTGCACTGATGGGACGCTTTAGGATTTCACTGACGCTCTGTCCTTCTCTCTTCCTTTCTCTCCTTCCCCAGTCCCACAGAGCCGCCCCACTGTCACTCACCCGTTCTACATCTATGTCTGTATATGATCGGAACATTTCCACTTTTAAAAACTGTCTGATCAGTTCATTTGCCGCTTTATTAGTTATTATAGCCATGTATTCTTTTGCTGTTTCGTTTTTGCAGCTCTTTGTATATTCTGGATATTAGTCCTTTATTCAATAAATAACTGGCAAAGATTTTCTCCCATTCTGTTGGCTTTCTTTTGATTCTGGTAATGATTTCCTTTGCTGTGCAGAAACATTTTAATTTGATCCCATTTTTCAATTCTTGTTCTTATTTTCTAAGCAATTAGGGTTCTCTTCAGAAAACTGTTACCTATACCTACCTATATCTACAAGTTTTCCCCTAATAGCTTCAAATTTTCTGACCTGAAATTAAGATCTTCAACTCAGTGAATATTAGGATCGCGTTTTCTATTTGTTTGAAGAATAGCATAAGGATTTTGCCGGGGAGTGTGTTGACTCTACAGATTGCCTTCCCTGGGATAGTCATTTCCTCAATCTTATTTGTACCAATCTAAGAACTTGCAATGTCTTCCCATTTTCGGATGTCTTCCTCAGTTTCTTGAGCATTTTACAGTTTTCCCGGTAGCACTCTTTCATTCCCTTATTTTGCTCTATTCCCAGGTGTTTTGTATTTTGAGGGTACTGTGGACAGTTTTGTTTTCCTGATTTCTTTTTTAGCTTGTTTATTATTGGAATATAGGAAATCCATTGATTTTTTATGTTGATTTTCAAACATGCCGTCTTGCTGAAAGTGTTCATCAGATCTAAGAGATTTTTGGTGGAGTCTTTATGGTCCTTTAGGTATAAGAGCATACCGTCTGTAAATAGGGATAATTTGACTACTTTCTTTCCTGCCCATATCCCTTTTCTTTCTTTCTCGTGCCTTATCACTCTGGCTAAGAATTCTAGCAATCTGTGGAATAATTGCTGACATGCTGAAGACCCTCACCTCGTTCCCGATGTCAGAAAAAATGGTTTTTGGTTTTACCCATTTGGGACATTGTTGGCTATAGGTTTATCAAATAGAGTCTTGACTGTCTTGGGGTATGTTCTTTCTAGTCCTAGTTTCATTGAGGCTTTTGTAATGAAGGGATATTGAATTTTGTTGGTGGCTTTTTCTACATGTGATTTTTGTCCATGATTCAATTTATGTTCTGTAATACATTAATTGATTTGCACACGATGAGCCAGTCTTGCATCCCTGGAGTGAAACCTGTTTGATCATGGTGTGTGACCTTTTTAATGTGTTGTTGAACCCAGTTTGTGAGGTTCTTGTTGACAATTCTTGCATCTATATTCATTGGGGAAGTTCATCTATAATTTTCTTTTGTGTCTTGTTCTTACTTGGTTTTGGTATCAAGGTGACAGTGGCTTCAAAGAGTGAGTTTCTCAGTGCTCCTTCCCTTCCAGTTTCATGCAGCACTTTCAGGGGTATTGGTACGATTTCTTCTTTAATCTGTCCAGGCCTGGGCGACTTTTGTTGTGATACTATTACTGCTACAATTTCATCATTTATCGTAAGTGTGTTCAGGAGGTTTATATCTTCTTGGCTTCATTTTGGCAATTCATGCATGTGTAGAATCTATTAGATTTGATAGAGTTCCAAAAAGACCCTCTGGATTGCTTTGGTCCCCTTCCTCATTAATAAGTCAATTAATTTGGGTCCTCTATCTCTCTTACTTTTGGTGGCTTTGGGTAAAGGTTTGTCAATCTCATTTATCTTTTCAAAGAATCAGCTGTTTGCTTCGTTGAATCTCTGTACTGTTCCTTTACTCTCCATTTCATCACTTTCTGCCCTCAACTTTATTTTTTCTTTCATCTTTATTACTGCTTTTCGGTTTGGCTTGTCCGTGTTTTTCTAAGAGGCTGAGATTCATGTTTAGGTTACTTATTTGTAATTTCTCTTTTTTTTATTATACACACTCATGGTCATAAACTTTTCTTTTAGTACTGCCTTTACTGTGACACAAATTCCCAGAAGGGAATTTATGTTTTCATTTTCACTTGCTTCTCTAATTTTTTTAATTTCCTCTGCTGTTTCTTTAATGACCCAACTCATTCTTCAAAAGTGAATTGCTACTTTCGGAAGCATTTGGTTGAAAAATCTTCTTCCATCCTTTCATTTTAAGCTTATGGTTCTCATTGTCAGGAAGACACGCTTCGTGTAGAAAATAAATGGTTGGTCTTGTTTTTTTTTTTAATCCAATCTACCAGTCTCTGATTTTTGATTGGAGAGTTGAGCACGGCAACACTTAGAGTTGTTGTGGAGAGATAGGCAGTAATTCCTGCCATTTTGTTGCTTTTGTCGTGTTTGATTTTAACCCTCATTTGCTTAGCTGCTCATCTGGTGAGATTTATTTTTCCCCAAGTTTTCATGGCTATGTTTTATCTTCCTCTTCAGTGTGTGGAATTCCTTTGAGGATCTTCTGCTGTGCTGGTTTGGTGAGCAATGTAAATTGCTTTAGTTTTTGTTTAATGTGGAAAGTTTTTATTGTTCCTTCAACTATGAATGATAGTTTTGCTGGGTAGAGCGATCTAGAGTGGCAGCTGTTTCCTTGCAGAGCCTGCAGTGTATTTTTCCTTGCCATCCTTGCAGTAAAGATGGCTGTTGGGAAACCTGTTGTCATCGTGATGGATCTGCTTTACAGGTGACTTGACACTTCTTCCCTTGGCTTTCACCATTCTTTCCTCGTTCTCTGTACTTTACGCTTTAACTGTAATGTGATATGGAGTGGTTCTGCTCTGATCTTGTCTGTTTGGAGGGCTAAAGGCCTCCTATACATGGAAAGGCATCTCTTTCTCAAGATTTGGGAAGTTTTCTGCAATTACTTTATTGAGTATATTTCCTATTTCTTAAACTTGCAACTCTTCTCCTTTGTCAAAGGCCATGATTTGTAGGCTTGGTCTTTTAATGACGTCCCAGAGTTATTGCATATTCCGTTCACACGTCTTTATTCTTTTTTTCTTTATGTTCTTTGATTCTTCTATTGCATTTACCTTGTCTTCACACCCTGATATCCTGTCTCCTATCTGGTCTCATCTCTTGGAGCAAGTCTTTCACTTGAGTACTTTATTTCATTTATAGAACTTTTCACTTCTAGAACTCTAGGTCGACTTCAGCATTTCTGTATGTTTACTGAATTTATCTTCCATGCCTTGCATTATCATCCTTATGTCATTTAGCTACTTATTTGTATTTTCTTTGAATACATTTAGCTGTTTATTGATATTCTCTTTGATTTCATTGAGGCATAATTCACATCCTCTTTAACTTCTGTGACCATTCTTATCATCAGTCTTTTCAGTTCGATACTTGAGATTTCGTCCACTTCACTATCATTCAGAGCTTTGATTTCTGTTTGCTGAATTGTCCAGAGGTCCTGTTGTTTTGCTTGTTCCAAAATTTTTTGGGCTGTGTTGCTGTGCTGAGCTTTTCTTATCTGAAGACAAGCCCTTGGTTGGAGGTTTTGGTCACCAAAAACATTTCAGCTGACTTAGTCTCTATGTTCTTGCAGGGCTCTATCTTGACTGGGTTTCCCTGGCCACATCAATTGTTTAAATGATGTAAAAAACCCGTTTGCAGCATCGTCTGTACACCAATCACGGTGCGTATGAAGGAGGATAGGATTATAGCAGCATCTACACCACCAACCTTGGACACCTGAAGGATGACAGCATTTGTTTGTTGTTCATTAGGGTGGTAGGAAATGTATTTGTGTAGGAGTGAAAAATCAGGTGGCAAAATGGGAGAAATAAATAAGATGGAAGAATGGAAGCGGGGGGGTGGAGCTGTGTTCACTGATATGTCACTGATGTGTCACCTCTGGGCTGCGGACCACTTGGGATCCCTCTCTGGTGCTCCATGGAGGGCTGGTTACGGCTCTGGACCTCAGATCTGGAGTGAGGGGAAGTCCTGCATTACAGCCACAGCCCTCAGGCCTGGGGGTCAGGTGTCTCGGCATGGGAGGGAGGTAGCACGGGGACTTGCAGCCACTGAGTGACTTCACTCAGCCAGACCAGAGCAGCTGTGTGCAGGAATCCATGCTGGGCATGGTGGTGCTGGGGAAAAGGCCACCAGGCGCTCATTTCCAGGAATACCTGCCCTTTCCTCACCATATGTGCCACCTGTCATTGGCTAAAATGTCATCATGAGCCGCAGGGCTGAATGTCTGCCCCAGCAGTCAGACTTAGAGGAAGGGTGAGGAAAACCAGATTTGAGGGTTAGTGGTGAGAGGAGAGGACTAGCGAGGAAGAGGCAGCAGCGGGCCTGTGCTGTCTGCTGGCCTCCTGCTGCCATTGGAGGTCAAGTCCTTACCTGAGTGGGGACTCAGATTAGGATACGGGTGAGAGGGAACAAGTTAACTGAACTTTAAAATGTACTGTGTTTTGGACTGACCCGTCAGGACATGAAGCCATGCCTACGAGTGGTGGGTGAAGTAGTTTTGATAAAGTGAGCCCTGCATGCTCTACAATCAGATCAAATGCGTTGATCTCCTCAAACCTATCAGTTCCTTGTGTGAAAACTTTCAATGTCCCTCCTTGTTGCCTTCTGAGATGCACGGTACGCCATCTGTCCTCTGCAATAGCACCTCAGAGCCTCTGCCCCTTTTCCAAGTAGGAGACCCAGTGCTCAAACTGTGCCTGTCACTCCCTGGTCCCTCCCGTTGCCCTCCTCTGGCCACCATCTTTCTACTGTCCACTTCCGCCAGGTCAACTCTCTCAAATTCCACAGAAGAGTGACACCGTGGGGCACCTGTTTTCATGCCTGGCTCCCACTTCCATCTGTGTCACCACAAATGACACGATTTCTGCTTGAAGTCACTGAACTCTATTCATGGTGTGATTGCACCACGTTCTCTTTCTCCACCATCAGCTCACGGATAGTCTGCTTGTCCCCACCTCCTGGCTGTTGTGAAGATGCTGCAGTGTCCAGCGGGCAGCACATGGCTGTGTCTTCCCCGTACCGATCTCTCTTCCCTTGGATTTGTCCCCAGCAGAGTGACTGGCAGGTCAGAAGGCCGTTCTCATTCTAATGTTTTGAGGAAGCCGTTTTCCGTAATGGATTTACCAATCCATGCCGTTTTCCGTAATGGATTTACCAATCTGCGTTCCCGCCAGCAGTGTGCAAGAATCCCCTTTTCGTACATCCTCAGCAGCACCTCACATACTTACTCTTTTCCATTTCAGCCATTTTTATTGGTGTGAGGGAACAAATGTAAGTAATAATTCTTGGTACGCACGAACGGAACTCAAAACCCAGGCGCTGGTGGCTCACACCTGTAATCCTAGCTACTCAGGAGACAGGGATGAAAGGGATCGTAGCTTGAAGCCAGGGGGGACAAACAGTCTGTGAGACCCTACCTCAAAAGCCCAACACAGAGAAAGGGCTGGGGAATGGCTGAAGTGATACAGCACCTGCCTAGCATGCTCGAGGCGCTGAGTTCAAATCCCAGTACCTCACCCCCCCCCCAAAAAAATGGAGCTCAAACTGGGTTCCAAAAACCAGCAAGATTCCTGCTGGTGAAATGCAGGTGTTGATAAGATTGTGAACGGTGTAAAGGAAGAAAATCAGCTCAATCCAGCAGCACTTAGAAAGACTCGCCCCTCCTAATGCTTTCCACGTGCAAGGACAGGAAGACAGACGTGGTGCCCTTCTTTATTCTTAAAAAGAAAGAAAGAGTTCCCAACAATTCACTGGGAAGCATCTGAAAATAACGGAGGCCATGAACAGAACGGGCGATGCGGTTGCCAGATCAGAAAGTTGTGGATTGTGAAAGCTGAACTTGCAGTTGTGCAAGGCTTGGGAGACACATCTCTTTTTAATGCCTTCCAACTCCATGCCCCGCTGAACTTCCCTGTCCCCAAGAGCAACTGGGGCGGAGTTCCTGGCCTGCTTCCCACCGTGGTATCCACGTTGCCCAGGACACAAAGAGAGGAAGGGGAGGGGCTGGAGCCCCAAGATACACTTCAAGGGCGCCCCAATGACCTTTTCAACAAGGCCCACGTGTTCAAGGCTTCTGCACCTCGCAGTAGCATCGAGCCACAGACCAAGCTCTTAGCACACTGGCCTTGGGGAAGCCGTCCGGATGGGCCTCCCCGCCATCATCCCCCTCATCCCCACTCCCACATTCCTGGAAGAGTTTCACCAAGTCTCATTTTCCCATTTTCATTCATGAGTGCATAATATTCCACCATATTCACCCTGCTGCACCCTTTCCTTATGTCCTCCCCTCCCACTGGAGCTGCTCCCCCAGACAGAACCTGTTTTACCTTCCTGTCGTCCTGTATTCTACTTTTTTTTTTTGACAGTACTGGGGTTTGAACTCAGGTCCTCTCACTTGCTAGGCAGGTGCTTTATTACTTGAGCTACTCCCACCAGCCTGTTCCATTTTGGGAAAAAAGGCATTTTTGTCTGTTTGATATAGCTATAGCAGGAGTTCCCTTGTGACATTTCCATGTATTCATGTATCATAATCTGAACTGGATCGGATCCTCTATTTTTCTCCTATCTACCGTGGTCCCCTTCTTACGGTGGTTTCGATAGGACTTGAACTTCCACACTCCGTCTTCCACAGGAAGTCCATCCAGCCCTATGGAGCCCTGTCCTCCCCTCATGCACGAGCCTGGGCGTACCTTGTTCTTCTCTTCTGCATTTGCTGCATCCTTCTTCTTACTCATCTGAACAAGATGAGTGCTCAGCCATTGTTCAGTAATCTCTCCAATCTGGGCTCCGGAGGCAGTTGCCGGACAACCTCAAGTCCAAACAGCTCTCTTTGTGCTTTCTGGGTGTTTCATTTGCTTCTTGCTCACTGCGTCCTTTTTCACTGTGGTCCCAGCTAAGCTTCAGCAACACAGACAGGACAGCTTTGTTCTTCTTTTTACCGTCTTTTAGCATATAGTAGCTGCACAGGGAGCCACACTGCGATGTTTGCAAATGTACTTATGACATATTTGAGTTAGATTTGCCATCCACCCTTCTCCCTCATCCCCCACCCACTGCTTAGAACGGTTTCCCCAGTTTCAGCCTCCTGTTGTCACATGGGAATACAAAGCGCATGTTAGTTTTATGGGACGTCCGTGACAGGGTCTTGACAAACAACACACCACAATCAGGCCCTTTGATCTGGCTTGTAAATAAAGCTTTATTGACACAAGGCCACACTGCATTTACACAGGGCCTGTGGATGCTTTTGCACAACAGAGTAAAGTGCCTGGTCCACAAAGCTGACTGACTATCTGTGACCTGTGGAAGAAAGTGCTCCCCTGGGGTCATGTCAGGAAAGGAAGCACGAGTTTGCCGAGTTTGCCATGAGCACACACTTGTGAGGCTTTTCTTTGTCGTTCTCTTTTTCTCCCGCAAAGCATTTGCTTTGCTTAATCCTCTGGATTCTTCCCAGGCACTTTCCCTCTTTGCTTTCAGCGGCTCTGTCTCTCTCTCCTTCACAAAATAAAGTGAGAAAAGGCAAAGTTTTTCTCAGGTCCATAGAGAGAGCGTATGTGTCAGGAATAGTTCTCTCTGGATTAATTTTGTGGTAGAAGGGTTTGTTTTCAATCCTACATTTTCCCTAGGAACTCAGGTAGACTCTGGAAAAATGTGGGCATACTAGATTTTGCAAATAATAATGGAACAGACAAGGAGAATGTAAAAGTACAGAGCTTTGGGGGCCACATGTGAAATGAAGAGCAGACACCCCATTGTCAGAGGCCCTGGACCTGTGTGTGTGGAAACAGATGTAAATATTGTAGTCAAATCAAAGGAAAAATCCTTCGGTTCCAATTGACCGCAATAACAGCAAAGTTTCTGTGCCTTCCAGGTAATGACGCAACTTGTAGGGCAGAATAAATCACTGATTTCATAAGAGAATATAATTTAAATGTGGAGCACTGTCAAAAAATAAGAAAACGTGCAAAGAAAAGATCAACATTATCTTCTGCCTTCCAATAACTGATATTAATTGCACAGTTTCGCATTTCAGTGGTCTCTTCCTGTCGTGCTAAATGTTTGATATTACAAATGGCATAATTGCCTAACTGTGAATGAACGGGGAAGGGGGGCAAGTAAGTGACTTCAGTACCAATACTTTGGGCGGGGCCTGTGCTTCATGGCTGCAATCCCAGCTACTTGGGACATGAAGATAGGGCAGATTTGAGGTTGGCCCAGGCAAAAAGTTAGAGAGATCCCATCCCAACAATTAAGCTGGGCATGGTGGTACACGTCTGTAACCTGGCTGTGCAGTAGGTATATGCACAGTTAGGAAGATTGAGGTCCTAAACTGGCCTGTGCAAACAAATAACGTGAGATCCTACCTAAAAAATAACTAAAGCAAAAAAGGGCTGTGGATGTGACTCCAGTGGTAGAGTGCTTGCCTTGCAAGGCCCTGAGTTCAAACCCCAGAACTGCCAAAAATTAATTAACCAACACAATGAGATATGTGTGTATTCAAAATGTGCCAGGGATGGCTGCAAGCATTTAGATATTATGATATTTATTTGCTATACCCTGGGGAAAACTCAGTGATCCTTCCCCTCTTACAGCTTGATAAACGTAGACGTCACCATCACAAAATTAAGTACACTGTCAGTCACACCGGTGGTAAATGACCGAACAGTAATGTCAACTCATGTCCTTTGTTCTTAAATGACAACATTTAGCTCAGTCTGGTCGTGTACACCTGTTACCCCAATTCTGCGAGGCTGGGGCAGAGGACTGTGTGTTTGAGGACAGCCTGGCTTGCACAGTCAGCTCGGGGCCGGTCTGAGCTGCACACCGAGACCCCATGTCACGTACAGCCAAAGCAAAGTCCTAAAGTGTGTTTAGACCTAAATACGAAGGCAGTGAATTTGGGCCACAGAAGGAGAACGTGCAGACCCCGCTCTCTGTCCAGGCTGCCCCAGCAGCCCCCCTCGGGTTGCCCAGCTGGCCTGTGCAGCACAAAAGCCACCCTGCAGGCCTGGTGTCCCCCGGGTGGGGATGCCACACTGACAGGTACCTGAGACGCACAGCTGGGGCTCCCGGGAAGGACAGGCCCAGCTCTCACCACGTCATCCCTTCTGGGCGAGGTGCCCTGCTGACCCCTGCTGTGACAGTCCCACACCATGTCCTGGCTGCTCCAAACGCACAGGCTGCTGGCCCTCCTCGCTTCGGGGGTCACCGCCCCACGGCCCACGGCCCACGGCCCACCGTGGCTGGGGACCGGCTCCCACGCAAGCTGACGGGTACCAGGAAGCTGGTCAGCCTGCTGTGGGGCTGGCCTGGGGGCCCTCAGGTCACCGCCCTTTTGCAAGTGTACCGCCGGGCACCTACCTGCCCAGCCCCGTCAACATCTGCTGCTCCAAGCTGGTCGCCTGGTGGCTGCAGCAGGGCGAGGTGACCATCCGAGCTCAGCCGGCAGCTGCGTGCAGCCACATGGAGCCAGGGAGCCAGAGGACGAGGCGGGCTCTATGGGATGCCAAGGTGGCCCATTCCCGCCCATCCCGCTCAGCAAGCCCGACCTGTGGCCATCGGCACAGGGCTCAGCCACCTTCTCCTCCTGCTTCCTGTCCTCTGCCCCACCACCCACGAGCCTCTCCCAGCCCCGGTCCCTCACCTCTGCCCGGGCTCTCCGAGAGATGTCCTAAACAAGGGTGCGATGACCCCAAATGCAAGAAGCTGTGTCCTCAATGCAGCAACTCCTGCCCCAAGCACTCTTCAGTGACAGTGACCTCTGCTGCCTGGGCTGGACATGTCCTTCGAGTTCATTGATAAAGCCAAGCTGTCCAGCTACCGAGTGATTGTCCACTGGGTGGGTGGCATCTGCCGCTCTGCCACCGTTGCCATCACGTACATCCTGAAGACCACGGGCATGTCCTCTGTGGATGCCCACAGGCTGGTGAAGGACGTGTGTCCCTCCATGGCCTGGCTTCAACTTCCAGGGTCAGCTGCTGCCTGTCCTGCAGGGTGACCGTGCCACCAGGGACCCCTGACCCCCTCTCGGGCCCTGCAGCAGGAATCCCACTGCCTAGCTGCCACCATCTACCTCAGAGGTTGCTGCCCCCGGAAGCACAGCCGCCATCACAGCCAGGGGACGCAGGTCACCCGTGGGGGTGCCAGCCACAGTGCACGCAGCAGGGCCTGAGCCCATCATCCCTCCCTAGGTCACCAAGGCCCTAAGTTCTCACTGGACATCAAGGCGGCTGTCTCTGACCACCCCGGACTGTCCTGGACTGCGAGGCCCTGCAACCCTGCCAGCGGCACAGCCGTGGCTCTGGACAAGCAAAGCAGGCCACAGTGTGGAGGTCACTGGGGTGCGGTGACCGTTCTGCTGTCCCCAGTGCAAATGTGGATCACATAGAAAGCCAAGACAGGCAACGGGTTTCCGTGCAATTTTTAGTGAGAAGTCAGCATTTTGATTTTTTTAAAGAAAAGTTGGTGACTATGACAGCGTGTGCGGCTTGTAATCCACAAATTCAGCTCTCGGCAGGGGACACGTTTGCAAAGAGCCACGTCTGCACTGAACGCACACAGCTGTCTTCTTGTTGTCATTTCCTACACAGCCTCGTCGAACACCTATAACATAGGTTTTGTTCTTTCTGTCTGGATTTTTCTTTGCGGTCCTGGGGTTTGAACTCAGGGCTACACCTTCAGCCACCCCACCAGCCCTTTTGGTGAAGGGTTTTTTAAGATGGGGGCTCAGAAACGATTTGCCCAGGCTGGCTTCGAACCGTGATCCTCCTGATCTCTGCCTCCCGAGCAGCTAGGATGACGGGCGGGAGCCACCAGCGCCCTGCTTCACCTGGCTCTCCTGTCAGGCATTTTAAGTCATTTTAAGGTCACTTACAATGCAAGGAAGACATGCGTAGGCCCCACGCAAATAGTGCGACTTCATGTCAGAGATGGAGCAACTATGCATTTGGGGTCTGCAGGAGGTCTTGGGACCAATGCCCAGTGCTTCCCAAGGGACAATCCTGTCACCTTTGATATGGAGATGCTTGGGCAGCACACGGACACAGGAAGTGAAAATTGCTCTGTTGTCTCCAAGCCCAGAAACCATGGTTGCACCTGAAGATGACGTCCTGTGGAAGTTGTGGAAGTCGTGGCTCTTCCACGGTGTCACCGCTATGTCCTCTCCGTGCACGTGCATGTGACATTGCACACAGCTCCTGTCAGGTGCCTGAAGACTCTGGTGCGAGACACAAAAACACAAGGGCTTGGGCGTCGCACCACTCATCGTCCTTTGTCCTTGGCGGGCGAGAACATGCCACTGGCCAGGCTCATCTGCAAAGCAGAGAACAGCCAGACCTGCAAAGGGACAGTATGTGTCACAGATGCCACACTGCTCTCATGGACTCCCAGTCTCTCACATGTCCCTCACCGGCTGCTTCCTGTCCTGAGGGACTAAGAAGGCCTGCTCCACGGGGAGGAGGTGGGCCAGCAGAATCCTGGGTACGGCACCCACTAGCCCGACAAGTGGACTGACCTTGGTGGACGCGGAATTAATTCTCTCTCAAAAAACAAAGGACAATGTGACATGCCGGGATTCCCGAGTTAATACCCGTGTTCTTGTCATGTTATCCCAAAGATTACCCAAAAAGCTAGGTTTAGGGAAGAGAGCACAGCACCCTTCCAGAAGGAATGGCAAAACCTCGTCTCCAAGTTGCTCTTTGCCATGCTTTTTATTTTGACATGGAGAACACGGACTTCTGAGGTAGCCAGCTGGGGACACGGGCATCCGGTTATACAGCCGCGATCAGCTAGGACGAGGGAGCAAATTCAGCCGAACGCTTCAGCCACACGCAGAGAGCTGCGAACGCAAATGAAATGCTCTGAAAGCCGGAGGAGGTGGCCGAATTCCCAAACTTTACCCTGTGAACTTGGGCTGATGAGAGCTGGCTGGGTAACAGAAATTCAAGGTGACTCGGCCTCTGACCATCTGCACTTGGGGAAGAAAGGCCACCGCCCTGCACAAAGGAAGAAACAAGTCACTTAACAGGTTAATGGCAGAAGTGTGACAGGTGTCCCTGCCTTGTCTACCAACGCCGCTAAAAAGGAAAGGGTCTGTGAAGGACACGATCAGCACATTTGTGGAAAGGTCACTGCTACAGTCAAGTCGTGTAGGTGTTGGAAGAAGGCTGCAAAGGAGCCAGATGTGCCTGTGGTCCCCAGATGTGCCTGTGGTCCCCACGTACTGTCCTGCATCCCCACGCTTGCACTGCCTCCACCCCGTCACACAGTCCCAGGACAGTCCGGCGGAAACTGTTCTCTGACCCCTGTTAAAAAGATTCCCATTGCTGTGACAAGATGGCTGACGTGACACACCTAAAGAAAGGAAGCTTTATTCTGGTTCAGGATTTCCCAGGTTTCAGACCACCGTCACTTGGCTGCTTTGCTTCTGGGCGGGACAGGAGCGTGTCGTCACGGTGGGAGGACATGGCGAAGAGGCTGCTCAGCTTGTGACAGCTGGGAGGACGGAGAGGAACAGGAGGGGCCAGGTGCAGCCATGGCTGTCAGAACTTGCAAAGTCGCGTGCGGCTGAGGTCACCGTGCAAACGTGGCCTGCGCACGGCTGGGTGAGGAAAGCTGAGCTCGCGCTGGAAAAGCCCAGACCCGCGACTGCTTTTGTCAGGACGTCCTCACACAATGAGTCCTAGCTAAGGAGACGGACAGACAGACGGAGGACAGCCACAGGCACAGAGAGGACCTTCGCTAGGCTTCACCACACCGTCGCACACTGAGGGCCGGGGACGCTGACCAGACGCCGATGGCGGAAAACCCTGAGATCCTGGGCACAGGCAATGCAAAGTCACACGGCCTGCAGCTGTGACAGCTAAAGACAGGATAGACAGGCAGACAGACAGAGACAGATGGAGATGGCGGCGGGGGCAGAGACTGAGAGAAAGAGAGAGGGGAAAGAGATTAAGGAGCGGATAGAGAGGAGGCAGGAAAGAAAGAGGAGACACTGAGACAGGAGAGAGGACGGAGGGGAGAGAGGAGAAAGTGAGAGAGAGAGGAAGGAGAGAGAAGAGAGATATTGAGGGAGAGAGGGGAGATTGAAAGAAAGAGAGAGGAGAGAAGGGAGGGAGAGGAGAGGGAGACACAGAGAGGAAGGAGACAGACAGAAATTGAGAAAGAGGACAGAGATTGAAAGACAGAGAGGAGAGAGAGATTGAGAGAGAGGAGAAGAGAGATTGAGAGAGAGGAGAGAAAGACAGAGAGCAGACAAAGAGGAGAGAGAGAAGAGATTGAGAGACAGGAGGAGAGAGAGAGGAGACAGAGAGGAGAGAGACAGAGAGGAGAAGAGAGATTGAGAGATTGAGAAGAGGGAGAGAGAGAGGAGACAGGAGAGAAGAGACAGAGGAGAGAGAGATTGAGAGAGAGGAGAAGAGAGAGAGAGAGAGAGAGCGCCTTCCCCGCAGCAGGCAGGACAGGGCGGTTTCCGCGCAGGGTCCCCGGGTGTCCCCCCCCCCACCCCCGCGGAGGGAGGCGTGCTGTTGCCCTGGAGACCGGGCGGAAGGCGCCCCCTGCAGGCGGCGGCGGGGACGGCGGCCCTGGGTGCAGCTGGGACCGCGCAGTGGACACGGCCAGGGCTCCCGGGGGGGCAGCTCTGTCCCTGGGCGTCCGCTGCGCGGCCTGGCGGCGGCATTTCCCGTGGGACGATCGGGATCCTCTTCTTCTCCCCCCGGAGCCGGAGCCGGGGCAGAGCCTCCTGTGCTCACGGTGGCCGCGGTGGGCCGCTCCTCAGCAGGGGGAGCCATGCTGGGGGTCCAGGGGCAGCATCTGCATGGGCGGCTGTTGGACCGTGTTCTTCATCTGCATGGCTCGTCCACACCCGCTGCGCATGCAAACGCGGGATGCAGGGCCCCGCCCCCGGCCATCGCCCCGCCCGCCCGGCCATCGCCCCGCCCCTTCTCCATTCATCACCTGATGGACACGCAGGCCATCCCACGCCTCCCTCCCACCGGCCATCGCCCCACGCCTCCCACCCCGGCCATCCCCCGCCCCCGGCCATCCCCCGCCCCCGGCTGTCGCCCCGCCCCCACCCGGCCATCGCCCAGCCCCCCGGCCATCGCCCGCCCCCCCCTCAATCTCTCTCTCCTCTCTGTCTTTCAATCTCTGTCCTCTTTCTCAATTTCTGTCTGTCTCCTTCCTCTCTGTGTCTCCCTCTCCTCTCCCTCCCTTCTCTCCTCTCTCTTTCTTTCAATCTCCCCTCTCTCCCTCAATATCTCTCTTCTCTCTCCTTCCTCTCTCTCTCACTTTCTCCTCTCTCCCCTCCGTCCTCTCTCCTGTCTCAGTGTCTCCTCTTTCTTTCCTGCCTCCTCTCTATCCGCTCCTTAATCTCTTTCCCCTCTCTCTTTCTCTCAGTCTCTGCCCCCGCCGCCATCTCCATCTGTCTCTGTCTGTCTGCCTGTCTGTCCTGTCTTTAGCTGTCACAGCTGCAGGCCGTGTGACTTTGCATTGCCTGTGCCCAGGATCTCAGGGTTTTCCGCCATCGGCGTCTGGTCAGCGTCCCCGGCCCTCAGTGTGCGACGGCGTGGTGAAGCCTAGCGAAGGTCCTCTCTGTGCCTGCGGCTGTCCTCCGTCTGTCTGTCCGTCTCCTTAGCTAGGACTCATTGTGTGAGGACGTCCTGACAAAAGCAGTCGCGGGTCTGGGCTTTTCCAGCGCGAGCTCAGCTTTCCTCACCCAGCCGTGCGCAGGCCACGTTTGCACGGTGACCTCAGCCGCACGCGACTTTGCAAGTTCTGACAGCCATGGCTGCACCTGGCCCCTCCTGTTCCTCTCCGTCCTCCCAGCTGTCACAAGCTGAGCAGGGAGCCTGACTTACACGGATGCTCCAAGCAGCTGAGTGACCGACTCGGTGCCCACAAGGCCCGTGTGGCCCGTCCTCTTCACCTTCCTCCCCATCTGCTTTGTCCCCATCACCATCACGCCCCAAACCTGCTTCTTAGCTGCTTCCTGCCGCTGACCTCGGTGCCATTCCTGTCCGTGTCACTGATCTGCTTCTGCGTGAAGGTCATCGGCAGCACCGTGGACCTGGTGGCCTTCCTGGCAGAGGAACACAGCATCTCCAAGAGCCAGGTCGACACGTGCCACATGGTGGAGCTGGCTGTCCACCGCAGTCCGGGCGATGAGCGGGCTCCTGTGGCAGCTGCCGGTCCAGCTGCAACGTCCCCGACCGCTTCATCTCTGCCACCTGCTCCGCGTTTGCAGATCAGCCGACCAGGAAGGTGGCTCGCAGGGCCACTGAGCTCCTCTAGGTGTGCTTGGCCTTAAGGTGCCCGGTGTCACGCTCTTCAACGGGGCTCGCCTGCTGCTCACCGCCAATGGACCGTCCAGTGCCCTGAGCACGGCACCAAGGTGGAACTGAAGGTGGGGACGCCCTTCGCCTTCTCCGTCTCTGTACCGGCCCTGTGCCGCCTCTGGGAAGGGCAGGCCATGGAGGGCAAGGAGGACATAGGGGAGCAGAGGCCCTCACGCGAAGGCTGCTGCAGAACATCCTCCCCGAGGAAGTGGCCAGCAATCCTCAGGAGGACACCTGGGGCAACACAGTGGATGTGGCCACCCGAGATGGGTGAGCAGCTGGCCTCGACACTGGCCTGGGGCTGCCCAGGGACCCTGAGGTCTGCTTTTCCACGTGAGCCTTTAACCCTCAGACGGAGGCCGCTCCCTGGCAGTGCCTTGGGGCAGGAGTGCTGGCTTTGTAGGGCCCCGGTCTTCGCCACCATTGCCGCACCTCTGTGCACACAGACAGTGCCCTGCGAGGGACACAGGACTGACCGAGATGGGAGACAAGAGGACACCACGCAAGACAAAGAAAGTATTTCTTAAATAACCAAGCCCACGTCTCCCTGACACGCATGCACGCTTCCCGAGGAAAGGCAAGCGGGATGAGGAACGCAAAGCACTTCCTTCCTATCCCTGGCTGCATTGGAAGCCAGGGGGATGGCAGTGGACCCACTGACCTGACCTGTCAGCATTTGTCACCCGCACAGAGCCAGCTCTGGAGGATTCCTAAGGGCTCAGGGATGGCCAGGCGCCCCTGGTTGGGGCTGGGACTGAAAGGAATATGAGGTCTCAGCGGGCCCCAACCCCCTTGTTGGAGAAACCAGTACCAAACATCCCATGTAGATAAGATAAGCAATGCGGCAGGGCTCAGTTAGGGCATATAGAATGTGAGGAATGCAAGATGTGAGATACGAGCAAGATGTGAGGTACGAGCAAGATGTGAAGTACGTGCAGGATGTGCTCTGCCTGCTTGTCTAATGTTGATAACAAAAATATGCACGCCACTGCAGTCTATATAAGATTTCCCCCTAAGAGGCTCAGGGTCTTGCTTTCCTAACCGGTCCTGCGTGTCCGTGTGGGAGCTCGACCCTGGCTAGCCAGTCCAATAAACTCTGCTTTGTTGATTGCATTCACGCCTGGCTCTCTGTCTCTCGGGGGAATAGGATTCCGGGTCCTAACATTTGGAGGTCCCACCGAGATTTCATTTTCTCGAGAGACAGAACCTGCCTGCGAGAAAGCAGGGGCGATCCCAAGTCCTAGGCGTTGGGAGGGGATCCCAGACCCTCATTTGGAGGAACTTGAGTGTTCCATTTGGGCCGCGGCGGGGATTCGGCCAATCCCCAGGGAGATTCATTCTGGGAATCTTGCAAGGAGGACCACAGGGTCCTATTGGGAGAGGCTTTCCTCTCATTTGGGCTCGAGCATTTTAGGAACCCTGGCGCCAGGTGAAGAACTAATTGAGCTAGTCGACCGACCACCCGTCAAGTGGACGCCTTTCGGCCTGATATCCCAGTTGGACGGTGAGGAGGTTGAATGGGGTGCGCACCAGTGTGAGAGAAGGACTGGTCCGAGCGAGTGCTGGAGAGTGTTGTGTGTGTGTGGAATTATTGTTGCCTTTACCCTTTTTGTTCTATCTCTCTTGGTGTTTGAGTCTCCTTCCACAATGGGACAGGGACAAACAACCCCAAAGTCTCTGATCCTTTCTCACTTTCCAGAAGTTAAAGAAAGGGCCTTAAATGCGGGTCTGGTCATCAAGAAAGGTAAGTTCGACACCTTTTGTTCTGCAGAGTGGCCCACCTTTGGAGTCGGGTGGCCCATTCAAGGTTCCCTCTCCCTAGACCTGATCACTAAGGTTAAAGCAGTCATTTTTCAGCCAGACAATCGAGGCCATCCAGACCAAGTTCCTTACATTTTGGTTTGGGAGGATCTGGTGAGGAACCCTCCCCCTTGGTTAACAGTTTTTCTGACCCACCCCTCCAGTTCGGCCCCCGGGGCTAAAACCCCAGTCACGCCCGCCTTGGTCATAAAGGAGGAGGAAAAACTTCCTCTTCCCACCTTGACCGGTCCTCAAATTAGGGCATCTCCTTCACCATCTCCGGTCTTACCAGAGAGTTCCCCCCTTTACCCATCCCTCGCAGGGGCAGAGGAAGATCGGCCGCCTCCATACGTGACTCCCCCTGGCCAAGCCAGTGCCCCGGAGGAGGAAATTTCCTCATCCTCCTCAACAGGACTGGCAGCAGGAGGAGGAATGGGTCGAAGACTTCGCCCCCGAGGGATCCGGGAAAGGAAGGGGGAAGACGGGCCCCCCTCATCAACACAGGGGGAGGAAACTGTCCCTACACTTCCAGTCCGGATGGTGGGCCAAGGGGGACCGGGAGGAGGGCAACAGTTTCAGTACTGGCCCTTCTCCTCCAGTGATCTATATAACTGGAGGACGCAGAACCCGCCCTTTTCTGAAGACCCCAAGTGTCTCATAGATCTCCTGGAGTCCATCATGCATACACACCGCCCCACTTGGGATGACTGTCATCAGCTGCTCAATACTCTTTTTACGACGGAGGAACGAGAGCGCATCCTCAACGAAGCGAGGAAGAACGTCTTGGGGGATAATGGGAGACCCACAACTCTCCAACCGGCCATAGACGAGGCTTTTCCCCTACGCCGCCCTGATTGGGATTTCGGGACCGCAGAAGGTAGGGAGCGTCTTCGGATCTACCGCCAGACTCTTATGGCCGGTCTCCGAGCGGCCGCTAGAAGGCCCACCAATTTTGCAAAAGTAAAAGCAGTCATTCAAGGGGAAAACGAAAGCCCAGCCGGTTTCTTAGAGTGCCTCCATGAGGCATACCGTCAGTACACCCCGATTGACCCTGAGGCGGACCTCCACCGGTCTGCTGTGGTACTCTCATTCATTAATCAGGCAGCCCCAGACATTAGGAGAAAACTCAATAAACAGGAAAACTTAGGGGAGATGACTATAAGGGAAATGCTACAGGTAGCAGAAAAGGTCTTTACCGCTAGGGAAACTCCAGAAGAAAGGGAGGAAAGACAGAGAAAGGAAGACAGGGAAGCCCAGGAGAAATTGAGAAAGGAGGACCGGGAGTTCCAGGCTAAGGAAAACCGAAAGCAACAGAGAGAAATGGCTCGTATTTTCCTAGCGGGTGTCCGGGACCAACCCAGAGGAGGGGGCCACGCCAGGACCCCGGATAAAGAACACTGTTTTTACTGTAAGGAAACGGGGCATTGGAAGAGAGAATGTCCTAAGTTAAAGGGAAGAAGAGGGTTTGGAAGGAGACCGGGGGAAAACAGGGAAAGGGAACGAGCAGTAGAGCAGGCCAGAGTCCTTCTAGCCGGAGAAGAGGACTGAAGGAGACGGGGCTCAGACCCCCTCCCCGAGTCCTGGGTAACAATGCATGTGGAGGGGAAGCCGATGGGGTTCATGGTGGATACCGGCGCCCAATATTCGGTTTTAAACAAGGCACATGGACCTTTGAACAAGGCACGAACAAGTGTTGTTCAGGGGGCCACCGGTACGCAGTTATGTACATGGACTACCAAAAGAAAGGTGAACTTAGGAAAACACCAGGTCACACACTCCTTCTTGGTCGTCCCTGAGAGCCCCGCTCCCCTGCTCGGACGGGACCTACTCACCAAAATAGGGGCCCATATCCATTTTGAACCAGATGGAATAATTGTGACTGATCGAGAAGGGAGCCCGATTCATGTCTTGTCCCTATCATTGGCTGACGAGCATCGTCTGTTTGAGAGTCAACAGGAACCAGGAGGGGACATGACTCATTGGGTAAAAAGATTTCCCACGGCCTGGGCGGAGACTGCGGGAACCGGCCTCGCCAAACACCTCCCGCCCGTAGTTATACAATTGAAGGCTTCTGCTCTCCCCATTCGGGTGAAACAGTATCCTATGCCTGAGGAGGCCCGAAGAGGCATAGCCCCTCATATCCACAGGCTAATAAAGGAAGGAGTACTGCGACCTTGTCAGTCTGCCTGGAATACTCCTCTGCTCCCCGTCCGAAAGCCGGGAAGCGGGGACTATAGGCCTGTGCAAGACCTACAAAAGGTAAACGAGCGGACGGAGGACATTCATCCCACCGTTCCGAATCCCTATACCTTGCTCAGCCACCTACCCCCCTCGCAAGTATGGTATACAACCCTTGATTTGAAAGATGCTTTCTTCAGCATTCCATTGTCAGAAATTAGTCAGCCGCTATTTGCTTTCGAATGGCAAGAAGATGGGGGCCAATCCGGACGGCTCACTTGGACCAGACTGCCGCAAGGATTTAAAAACTCTCCCACCCTGTTTAATGAGGCCCTGAGCCAGGACCTGGAACCTTTTCGTCGGAGCCACCCACGAGTCACTCTATTACAGTATGTTGATGACTTACTGTTAGCGGCAGAAACCCGAGAGGAGTGCATCAAGGCTACTGAACACCTGCTAACGGAATTAGGTGAGCTGGGGTATCGGGCAAGTGCCAAGAAAACTCACATCTGTAAAAGGTCAGTGACATATTTGGGTTATCGGATTGCAGATGGGGCAAGGTGGCTGACTGATGCCATGAAACAGACTATTCTGGCTATCCCATCCCCGACATCCACTAGGGGGGTGAGAGAATTCCTGGGCTCCGCGGGGTTCTGTAGACTCTGGATTCCAGGATTTGCGGAAATAGCCAGACCCCTATATGAGGCCACCAAAGAAGCTCCAGATTGGAGTTGGGGAGAGAGAGAACAACAGGCCTTTGATCAGCTAAAAGACGCTCTTTTGCAGGCCCCTGCCTTAGCCTTGCCAGATCCTACAAGACCATTCACTCTGTTTGTAGATGAGAAAAAGGGGGTAGCCAAAGGAGTCTTGACCCAACAGCTAGGTCCCTGGAAGAGACCAGTGGCATACTTTTCCAAGAAATTAGACGCAGTAGCGGCAGGATGGCCCCCCTGCCTCCGCATCATAGCGGCCATTGCCGTGCTGGTGAGAGAAGCCGATAAACTAACCTTTGGACAGGCCCTCTGGGTAACGGCCCCTCACCCGGTGGAGGGAATCCTTAAACAACCCCCTGGGAAATGGATGACGAATGCCAGGCTCACCCATTACCAGGGGCTCTTGTTGGATTCCCCTCGGATCACATTCACAGATCCCGTAATCCTGAACCCTGCCACCTTGTTGCCTAACCCGGAACTGCAGACACCTGTCCATAACTGCAAAGAATTCCTCTCCGAAGTTACACAGGTACGGGCTGACCTAAAGGCTACCCCCCTGTCCGGCTGCAAATTAAACTGGTACACGGATGGAAGCAGTTTTTTCCAAGATGGAGCCCGAAGGGCAGGGGCAGCTGTAGTCGACCAAGAAGGAAATACGGTATGGAGCAGCGCCCTCCCACCCGGAACATCAGCCCAAAAAGCGGAATTAATTGCCTTGGCAGAGGCCCTGGAGAGGGCAAAAGGAAAGCGAGTCAATATCTACACCGATAGCCGCTATGCTTTCGGTACCATCCATGTCCACGGGGCCATCTATCGCGAAAGAGGATTCCGCACAGCAGAAGGAAAACATCTAAAGAACCTAGCCGAAGTCCAGCGTCTATTAATGGCAGTGGAAAAACCGAAGGCAGTGGCAGTGATGTATGTCCCAGGCCACCAGTCTGCCAAGACGCCGGAAGCTGTCGGTAACAACAGAGCAGATCAAGAAGCAAAGAGAGTAGCAATGGTGAGTCCTCCCATGGAGACAGGGCAACCTTCCACGGTTGCGGCGATAGACGTGCCGGTCCCAGAGCTCCCTCCGCTACCCCCCCGACCAGAATACTCCACAGAGGATTTCACTTGGATGAGAGCCCACTCCCCCTTTAGAGAAGGGGAAGACGGATGGAAAAGCGACTTGGAAGGCAAGTTAATTCTGCCTGAAAAACTCGGACGATTCCTGTTGGCTAACTTACATAAGTCCACCCATTTGGGGCGGAGAAAATTACTAGACTTGTTGACATCTGCGCAGCTCCGATTTCCGAACCAGACCATAGCAGTCTGCCAAATTGTGGAAGATTGTGCCAGCTGCACAATCATGAAACCAGGACGAAGGGAGGGGCACCATACAGGTACTCGGGAACGGGGGAGGGCTCCGGGAAGAAGTTGGGAAGTGGATTTTACTGAGGTAAAACCGGGAAAGTTTGGGTACAAATATTTGCTGGTATTCATAGATACCTTTTCAGGCTGGGTGGAGGCTTTTCCTACAAAGAAGAAGACGAGTCAGGTAGTGGCAAAGGCTTTGCTAGAGGAAATCATACCCAGATATGGGGTGCCCGAGGCAATTGGGTCAGATAACGGTCCGGCTTTTGTTAGTAAGGTCCTGCAGGGACTAGCCCAGACTATGGGGGCCAATTGGAAGCTACATTGTGAATATAACCCCCGGAGCTCAGGGCAAGTAGAAAGGATGAATAGGACACTAAAGGAGACTTTAGCCAAATTGGCCCTGGAGACTGGCGGTGATTGGGTGACGCTCCTTCCCTTGGCCATCTTCCGAGTCCGGAACTCCCCCTATGTCCATGGGCTAACTCCCTTTGAGATCCTGTATGGGGCTCCACCCCCCATCATTCAGAGGACCTTAAGCCCAG
The DNA here is from genome assembly GCF_047511655.1 of Castor canadensis. Taxonomy (NCBI): domain Eukaryota; kingdom Metazoa; phylum Chordata; class Mammalia; order Rodentia; family Castoridae; genus Castor; species Castor canadensis. The sequence continues at coordinate 139,388,609 of NC_133405.1, forward strand.
AACTAGGTGATCTGGCCCCAAATTACCTGACCATGTTGCAGGCTTTAGCTAAAGTGCAACAACGGATTTGGCCCTTAATTCAAGCATACCACGCTGTTAAGAGGGACCCGGCTCCGGAACATGGCATAGTCCCGGGTGACATGGTATGGGTTAAAAGGCATCAGTCCAAAACCCTAGAGCCTAGATGGAAAGGACCTTATGTTGTACTGTTTACTACCCCTACCGCCCTCAAGGTTGATGGCATCGGACCTTGGATCCACCACTCCCACGTGCGTCGAGCCAATCATCAAAAACAAGAAGGGGTCAAGGAGTGGACTGTACGGCGGCACCCAGACAACCCATTAAAGCTAAAGCTTTTGTGGCCCCGGGAACATGCAGAGCCTTCAGGAGCAGCCACGGATGGGGTGGCTGATCACTCTGATCTTGCTCAATGCCCAGAGCGGGAGCCTCGCAGAAACCAACCCTCACCAGCCCTATAAGCAAACCTGGATACTCACCGATGGGGAGACTCATACCACCCTCAACGAGACTACTCGCACTGCCCCCATAGGAACTTGGTGGCCGGAGCTTCAGTTCTGCTTCAGAGACATCAATCCTGCCTACAAGTCTACTGCCCCGGAGTCAGCCCAACGTTATGGGTTTTATGCCTGCCCCGGCCACAAAAAGAACCAGGAATGTGGGGGGATACAATACTCCTTCTGTAGGTCATGGGCATGTGTCACATCCAATGATAGTGAATGGAAATGGGGGATATCAAAATCAGACCTAGTCAAATTTGCCTTTGTAAATGGGATATTAAGGGGGCACAGAATTCCAATACCCACCCATAAATGCCAGCCCACGGATCTAGATAGAATCAAGGTCACTTTCACTGAAACTGGCAAGAAGGACACCCCTGGGTGGATACAAGGTAAGGTATGGGGACTTGTATTTTATAAATATGGTGGACATGCTGGCTCGACCATAGTGGTCAGATTAAAAATTGAGCCCATAGGGCCACCGTCCACAGCAGTAGGCCCTAATAAAGTACTTAGGCCGCCCAATGTAAAGCCATCTCCCCAACCTTCCACAACTCACCACCTTCCCTCAACCATAGCTCGGGCTAATGTTACAACTCCAAGACCATCAGAAACCAGCCCTCCCCTGGTGAGGCCCAGTCTCATGACCGCATCTAAAGACCCCCTCTGGGAGCTAGTGGGTGCTGCCTTCCTGACGTTAAACCACACCAACCCTAACATGACTAACTCCTGTTGGTTATGTTATGATGTGAGGCCCCCATTCTATGAGGCAATAGGGCTAAACACCACTCACGATACCTCATCTGAGGAAAACCCTACTCAATGTTCCTGGGGAGACCGTAAGAGAGGTCTGACCATACAGCAGGTAAACGGCCAAGGAACCTGCTTAGGAAAAGTGCCAAAGAACAGACGGGACTTATGTACTGTTATTAACGCCAGTTCTACCTGGGGAAATGCTATTAAATGGGTAATTCCAAAGGACAATGGGTGGTGGCTATGCTCGCGGTCCGGACTCACCCCATGCCTATCAACTAAGGTGTTTAACAGCTCTAAAGAATTCTGTGTTATAGTGGTTGTGCTGCCCCGCATCCTCTATCATTCGGAGGAAAGTCTATATTCATACTGGAATATAGGAACAGGTGAGAGAAAGAAGAGAGAGCCTATTTCTACACTAACCATTGCTACCCTACTTAGCCTAGGGGTGGCTGGGGCAGGGACCGGCATAGCCTCCCTGGCTACTCAACATAAAGGGATGTCTTCGCTGCGCGCAGCCATAGACGAAGATATAGAGAGAATAGAAACCTCCATTAGCCACCTAGAAAAATCCCTCACTTCTCTGTCTGAGGTAGTACTTCAAAACCGACGAGGTCTGGACTTGTTGTTCCTCCAAAAAGGGGGACTATGCGTTGCTCTAGGGGAAGAATGTTGTTTTTACGCTGACCATACCGGAGTTGTTCGTGACTCCATGTCTAAACTCCGAAAGAGCCTGGAACAAAGAAAACGAGAAAAAGAGGCAGGGGAAAGCTGGTTCGAGTCTTGGTTTAACCAGTCCCCATGGTTGGCTACCCTTTTATCTGCACTGGCAGGGCCAATAATAATCATCCTACTGCTTGTTACCATAGGACCCTGGATTCTAAATCGACTTATGACTTTTGTCAAAAGTCGAATTAATACTATCCAACTTCTGGTCCTCCGCCAACAATATCAGGCTCTTCATCCTCTTGAGGATGATTCCTCAATTTAAGCCATAAGAAAGGGGGGAATGAAAGGAATATGAGGTCTCAGCGGGCCCCAACCCCCTTGTTGGAGAAACCAGTACCAAACATCCCATGTAGATAAGATAAGCAATGCGGCAGGGCTCAGTTAGGGCATATAGAATGTGAGGAATGCAAGATGTGAGATACGAGCAAGATGTGAGGTACGAGCAAGATGTGAAGTACGTGCAGGATGTGCTCTGCCTGCTTGTCTAATGTTGATAACAAAAATATGCATGCCACTGCAGTCTATATAAGATTTCCCCCTAAGAGGCTCAGGGTCTTGCTTTCCTAACCGGTCCTGCGTGTCCGTGTGGGAGCTCGACCCTGGCTAGCCAGTCCAATAAACTCTGCTTTGTTGATTGCATTCACGCCTGGCTCTCTGTCTCTCGGGGGAATAGGATTCCGGGTCCTAACAGGACAAGGCCTGCCCTATGTGGCCTGTTCTCACCAAGGGGCAGGTGACCGTTCTGGAGATGAGCCCCGTGACCTGGGGACGCAGGGTGCAGGCCTCGGGTTTGGGGAAAGGGCTGTGGCCTCACCCCTCACCTCTCCACCTGCAAACCAGAAGCATGAGGAAAGTCCGGCTAAAGAATCCACTTCCCCAAAGGCAGAGCCTCCAAACACATCGTTTCAAATTATTTTGCATGAGCAGCTTGCCCATTCTTGTTCATTCGTTTATTCAGTCATTATCTAAGTGTGGGCTGATGCATATTTATTTTATACTTTGGGTTATAATCCAGTATTACGTTATATGTCTACAACAGGTTTGAGGAATACTCACGAACACATTCGTGTGCAAATAGGTACACTGCTGGCGTTTGCCACCAGTCCTTAGTCTCTTCTTCTGGGCTGTACTTACACTGCCCTGTGCCTTGGCAGGAGAGGGAGAAGAAAAAGACCATGGGCAGGCATCCACAGCCCTGCCTTTGAGGAAGCCAAGCTCTGTGTTTTCCCCTTTTCTGTGTCACAAAAGTGCTTTTCTGCACTTGAATGGCCAGCCCCAGGCTGCATTTACCAGCTGGGTGATGCTGGAATTTGCTCCCTCTAACCTGGATTCTTTCTGAAACCCTCCCTTTGAGGGATGCCTGCCCCAATTAGCAGCCCTGTGTGAACAGATCAGATAAAGGTTTGCATTCACAAGATAAAGCAATGATTTTTAAAGCGAAATGTACAGTGGATTGGCTCTGCTGTTTGCACATTCTGCATGGTGGTTTGCGTGTGTGTTTGTTTTTTATACTAAGGTGTTTAGAGCATAAACCTAAACTGCACTGCATGTGTGATGTTTGCCACTGTTGAAAGTCGGATTTATAGGCTCACTACTATTGAGTTTTGGTGTTTTACATTTTTAGTTGGTAAACTAAAAACTTAGAGATTGGGGAATTAAAATAAAAATTGAATGAGTCAATGAATATGTCATCCACTGCTTGGTAACTAAAAGTAGCTGGGCTCATAAAACCTAGTCTGTCATAGTGAGAGTTGGCCCATGGCGGGTTAGCTGTCCTTCCTCATAAAGTGTATAGTCTCTGGTTGATTGATGTCACTCTAACAAACCTTATTCTTTATGGGATTAGGTATTTTGCACCATACCTGTAGTATCGTTTGCTACATGTTTCCTTGAGGGTGTATAAAATTATAAATGGACTAAGTGAGGAAAGTGAGAGTTTTTGTTGGAGACGGTTAAATAAAGATGAGATTAAGATAAAGTTAAGTTTCTTGCTGCTTAAATCAGGGAGATGGTTGGAAGAAGCTGGTGCGAGCAGCCAATCCGCTGGCCAGGCAGCATGGAGGACTTTTGAGCAGCACAGTTCAGGTGAGCACCTGAGGAGAGATTGGCCCATGGAGACCCTGGCACCTCGTTTTGTAGGCAGTGCTTTGTTCTGTGTGGCAAAGTGATTTTGCGAGCTAAGTAAGCATTATGTTTTTCCCTTTTTATTTTGTTTGCATGGATTCGCAGTCATTGTATGAAGAAAGTAACTCACAACACCTTTCAGTTTCCATCACAAGTAAACTTCGATTTTGTAATGAGGCAATGTTAGACTCGGTTGTTGGAGGTGGTTGCACTCTCGTGAACACTGGGCATGCATTCTGAATCACTGTTTATTTTCTCAGCCCAGATTCTCCTATAAGCAGAGAAAAGTTTTGTGTGTGTTCATTGGAAATAGGCCAGAAGTTGGGATGTGGGGCCACAGTGTGGGGCAGGGAAAGAGTGAGGTGCAGTCAGAGACTGCACTGACCACGAATGTATGCCTGTGTCTTGATCCAGTGAGGTCACCTGGAAAGCTCTATGGCTTGCATCTCAGAACCTTCTGTGGATAGAAATGATAACTGTTTGCTCAGAGCTTTCATCTGCTATTAGTCCGTGGTGGCAAGCTCCCCAAACCTCTTAGAGAGTGCTGAGTGCCTTCCACCAAGGATCCCAGAAGGCATCTGAGAAACCGCAGGGCAGGAAGCAAGAGGCACATTTGCAGATGTAAGGTGAGGCTGTACTTGTATAACGCTGTTTAAAGTCTGCTCAGCCCTGATCCACCGCAGGAGTAGCTGGGATAAGCATGTGTACAGGAGATGGTCAGTGAAAACATTGAAAATGGAGCCCTGCGTGCTGTGCTTGAACTTGGGTCCAAGTGCATCACAGTCTCCAAAGATTCCTTGAGTTGATTTCAAGCTCATTATGAGGAAGGAATAGAAATCATACCTATATTTCAGTTCTTAAGTTGTCTGAATAGTAATGGATTTCAAGAGCTCTTCAGGTTTTCTTCAAGCGTCTGGACGGTTTTGTGTGCAGACGCTGATGATTCATTGTTCTAGAATCCTGGTGTCTGGCTACGGAAGCTATCTCTCTGGCCGCAGGGAGTTGGTGTAGCTCCTGGCTCACAGGTCTGTGATGTGAACAAATCAAGATCAAAAGACCTTCCACACAACCAGTAATGTGCTTCAACGCTGAATAGGGCAGCTGGAGAATAGAATATTGCTCAGGAATTAAAAGAAATGAATTATCAAGCCATGAGTAATAAGTGAAATCAGAGCCTATTTCCAAGTGAAAGAAGCCAATCTGAAACACAGCATACTACATGATTCAAACTGTGACATTCTGGAAATGGCAGTGTTACGCAGATGTTAAAAGAATATGAGGTTGCCGGGACTTGTGTGGCATCGAGGAGGGGGAGGTGGGCATAGAGGAGTTTTAGGGCATTGAAAATATCCTATATGATACTATCATGAATAGACATCATTGCAGGTTTTTCCCAATCTGTAAGATGCACAGCATAAAGAGTGAACTGCAATATAGAAGACTTTGGGTGACAGTGACACGCATATGTTCTTCAGCTGTGACAAACATTTCACGCTGTTGCAGGAGTGCTGATTAACGGTCTGGCTGTGCATGCGAGGTGAAAGGGAATGTATTATACAAAACCTCTGTACCTTCTTCCCAGTTTTGTTGTGTACCTAAAAGAGCTTTGATAAAGTCTTTTGGAAAAAGCTTTGGGACTGGTGGAGTGGCTCAAGTGGTAGAGCACCTGCCTAGCAAGGGTAAGGCCCTGAGTTCAAACTCAAGAAGCACCAAAAAAAAAATCTTTTGCTATTTCCACTGGTCCTCAGAGGATTTTACTTGGAATGATTTATTTGAACGCAGCAATAATGCCAGCTACAAAAGCTCAGCTTTGGATAAACTCTTCCTTTTCAAATGGTTCTGATTACTGAGTCCCCTCCTGTGGAGAAGTGACACTTGTGCCTTAAGGGTCAGGTGCTTCAGATATCCTCTGAAATGGCAGTCCTTCTGGGTATCAGAGAGGAAATGCATATTTTGTCTCTTTTCCTTCACACAACCTGCAGAGGGGGACTGAATCGTAGACGTGATACAGGTGCGGAGTGTCTGGCACAGAAAACACGGATTTTTCCCTTCGAGATTGTTGGAAGTGTATTTATAACTGCTTCCATGGGAAATGGATAGCATGTTGGGTAACAAGTGTGCATCAGACAGCAGTAGCATGAATGTGGCCAAGACAGCGATCCATCTGGCTATCTGTCTGTCATCTGTGTCTACGCCTATTCCTAGACACACGTTTTTGTAGCTATGCACGCAGATAGTAGAATATCTGCAAAAGATAAACTTGGCACTGAAGCTGTTTGAAAGGACAGCGGTAGTAATAGCTGCACTTACAATTCCGAGTGGCTGTCTCTGTGATCTAGCTGCTTGCTTCCTTAACTTTGACCTCATTCCAACATTAAGCAAACATCTCTCTGTACCTCCTGGATTTCCAAATATCCTTTCCGTCCCTAAGTACTTCAACAATCCTTACGTGTCATGTGAATTGACCAAGACAATGTGTGATGTTTGGGTCTGGCTGCATTCACCGAGAGGAATGTTCTCACGTTCATCCACATAAATATCAATCGGTGTTTTGTTCCACTTTCTGGTGGATAATATTTACTCTGTGGATTAAATCATCTCTTTATGCATTCATCTGCAGATGGAATCTTGTTTCCTTCTGTTTTTGCCTACTATGTGATGCTCTGAACATCTGTGTGCAAGGTTTTGCTTGGATGCCCTTTGCCAGTTTTGCAGGGCATATAGCTGGAGAATATCATTTTGCTCTTCCTTCCTATTTCATTCCACAGTTGTTGGAATTAGTCATTCAGGGTGACCGTGCCAACCAAAAACCAAACTCCTGCCGTACATCACGCCCTGGGAGAACTCAGGTGGTGACTTGGCTTGGGACATGTGAGATGCTCGAGCCTAGCTGAGGTGTGTGTGTTCCTTCCAGACTTGCTCACAAACCTAAATGTCTCCCTACAGGGTACTTTAAATCTGCCTTCAAGTCCTTCAGATGCAAACCCTCATTTCACATGAACTCTTTTGTCACAGCTTTTGTAAAGATCCCAATGTCCCCCTGGAGAGTGGGTTTTGGTTGATGAGTGGGGTCAGACTTGAGAGGTACACCTCTGTTTAGATCAGAGAGTGTCAACACACCCGAGTTTGCGTGATCATACCTGTTTACTTGCAAAACACTTGCTCCTGCTTTTTTTGCCATCTGGGTCATGGTGTTAAATTGACATTTGCATCGGAGGAAGTGGTATTGGGGAGGTCAGTTTCCTAAAGGCAGGCTGGAAATGGCATGTTACATAATGTGAGTTCTTGTTTCCTCATTCCAAATTTAATTTTCTACAGTGGTAGAACTTAGTGAAGGATAATCAAGAAAATATTAATATCACAGCAATAATGACAACAATTGCATCAGTGACCATGTCTTGAGTGGTCACTTTGTCCAGCACACTCACAGCCTGGACGCACAGTGTTAGTCATTCTGACTAACTAAATGAATGGCCATTGTGTTTGGTATCGTGTGCAAATATGAACACAGAATATTTGTCCCACTTGTTAGCACTGCTGTCCCCAATTTTGTATACATTTACAACACAATGTATGGAATTTTTAAGTTTTATTCCATATTATTAACTAGTCGTATCTGTCATATCACCTATATTGTGCAAGAGTTTCCCGTGCCTATGTTAACCAGCTTTAATGCACGTAAATCTTATCCAGGAATGTGCTTTTCTTGCATCCTTGCTTTCTGTTCTGTCTTTAGACTGATGGATAGAGATCAACATACACATCTCCAAGTTCCCAAATCCACAATTTGAAAGCCCAGAGCACTTGAAAATATTATAATGGTTTCAGAATTCCTTTAGCAGGTAAACCTGACCTGACTGCTGCTCTCTACTGGTCCTTATTTTCAACACAGGATGGACATTTAGATGTTTTGCTGTGGAAATATGAATGTGCTTGTTATGGAATGATGTGTGTGTGTGTGCTGAAAAATTATAAACCCCCCACACATGTTTATTTTCCAAGTGTTTCAGATGACTGACAGTGGACCTGCGATATTACAGGCATAATGAATAGTCTGGTGGTCAGGGTGAAGTAAAATTAGTCTTGAAGAGAGAGATGAATTTGGATGTCATGGAATAGCTGCAGAAATAAGTTGCATTTACTGATTTCCAAAGGATAGCAAGCAATCTGCTCCCCTCCATTGCCCTTTAAGACTAATGTCTGGGCTGTGCTTGTGGAACACTATGCAACCATAAAACGCGGCTCCCATCCAAACAGCAGCGTGGCATTGTGGAGAAAAATGGTTGGGAATGCGACTGACAAGTACTCAGTTTGCCAGCTAAACTCCCTTTCTAGTCATTGGGCTCAATTTCCAAGGGGTGACTTTGGGAATAAATGGCAGAGCAAGATGATAATAACCACACTAACATTAATTAGGAAAATAACAAGTTACTTGATAACACAGTGTAAGTGATAGTTTCTAAGCACTGAAAAGTAATGAGCACACCTTCAATTAGCCACAAAAAACCTTTTAGCATATTTTTAATATGATAATCCAAAGTCTGAATGCAGTCTCTTTTGAAGATACCGTTTCTTGCTAATTGTTTGATTTTGTTAAACTATGCCCACTAACACATTCTATTCTACTCAATTCCATTATGTGTGTATACAATGCTATCAGCCACCTTTGTATAAAATGGAGAGATACACCGCATTTGTAAAATAATGAGGATAACTATGGAAAGGTTACGAATGCATGTTGATTAAATCATCTGAAGTCATTTGATTTTGTTCATTACACGATTACCGCAGTATCTGAGTTTTTGTGATTGCAGCTTAAGTATCAGAGATGGCCAGCACTGTGGTTCCATGCCTCCCACAGCTGGATTCACCCACTCCATCTGTCTGGGTTAACTTGGGTTAAGATGTGTGGTTCTTTCTTCCTGCTCTGTAAACTCCTCTTGTTCCTTTATTTGCCCTGCAGGTGTAGCAAAAGTATCTCATCCTGGGCAAGTGTCCCAGATCTTGCCCTAGGTAACAGAAGGGAGCAGGCCTTCATTCTCAATTATAACCTGCCCTGTAGGCCATGGCTGTCGCCCTCCTTTCAATTTTAGGGACTCCTGTCTTTGCCCACCGTCCATCTTCTTTTGTCACTTTGACTTTGCCATTTTGGTCCACTCACAGTTCTAGTCTCATTATCTAAGCGTTCTCAGGGAAAGCAAAGACCCCAGGGCACGCCTGTAGTGACACTTTTTATGTCCTTAGATTCCCGTTTGCATTGCACAGGACTGTATACTTCATTCTGAGAGGAAGGTGAGAGAGAAAGGTGGGGAGTAATCTTCAAGATAACAGTAAGAGAAGACAGGGCAAGAAAACCAGATAAATCCGTTGAGATAGAACCCTCCGCAATGAACGGGAATCTCAGGTGTCTTTAGCCCATGCCTACCTGCTCAGGTAATTGATGTATATTTCTCCTTACATACTACTTTCTAAAGTACTGGAAACATTACAAAGTAAGCTACCTACTGTAAAAAAATGTCATTTTGTTCTCATCTACATACCTAAGGTTTCATTTCTGCATTGCTAGAAATTTGGGTTTACCTGCATTCCAAGAACGTGTTAAGTTGGTTGTCACTAAGTAGAAAGTCACCTTGAATAGTGGGGGGCAGGGAGGGAGCTGTACTGGGCATCATACAGTATAGCCACAGCTGAGACACACCGAGAAACGCCTTTGAACGCTGACTTTAGAATTAAAAGTGAAGGCAGTTGTTCTGTATTGTGTAATAGTCAGATCTTCTGTCTTCTGTGTCTATACATCCTTCCATAACACAGAGCAATGAAACCTTCTGCAATTATGGCAGGTGGGAAGGGAAGGGGATTCTGAGGACAGGTGTAGGGGAGACCCTAACCAATGCTTGATGTAAGGCTATTAAAATGTTCCAATGAATCTCCCCTGCACAATTAATGCATGCTAATAAAAGTGAGGGGAAAAAGAAAGTAAGTGTTGGGTGACAGGAGAGCTTGTGGACAAGTGAGATTTAGGACAAACAGTATTAATTTGGGAATCTAAACCACAGCTCTATGCAGTACCTGAAAATATGTAGTAAACTGTAAACTGATAGAGAAGACCGCACACATGGCAACACACCCCTTCTGCAGGCAAGTGCCATTCCCGCCGCACGTCGCTCACATCACTGTCACACGCGCACTCACGCTTTGTAGCTACTGGCTTGCACTGGCACGCCAACAGTGCTACCAGGCAGCTATCACAGCTGTGAGTTAGTTAGAAACAATAATGGTGCGCTTGCTTTGGCGACACTGTGGCTTTCTTTGTACGGCTGAACCGTCAGCCACGAACGTATTAAATTCCAATTTGATCACATTTTAAAATCTGGTACTGACTTTGTTGAAGTTTGGAAGTCAAGTTTCCCCTGGATTGAACTGCATCCAGGAAAGCAGTAACTATGGTCAAGAAATGTAGCTGCCTTGCTCCTGATTCCCATCCAGTCCATACCAGTGTCTAACCGTGCTGACGTTCACCCCATTGCTTTTGTCCTGTTTTCAAGCATTTAGTCCTGGCTCCTGATTTTCCGAAGTCAGACATTTTTCAGTCTCTAAAGTAGGGCAAGAAAAGTTAGGATCTATACCGAAAATGAATGAAAGCCTCAGTTGGAATCCAGGGGTGTAGTGTTGTCCCCAGAGTCTGGGAAATTGGTTCCAGGACCTCCCCCCAGGACCTCCCCCAGCTTGGATATCAAAATCTGCGGATATTCAAGTCACTTGTAAAAAGTGACACATAACCCCACCGTGGTATGGCACAGTGCGATAGAGTGTAGTATACATGCTACATACAAATGCAGCAGCATAGCACATACGTGTATATGTAGCATGTAAATATGTATACACAATAGTGCACACGTGGCGGCATAGAGCACATCTTAAGCATTAAATCACCACTGCGTTATCTACAAGCCCTAATAAAATGCCAACGCTAAACTGTAGTTTAAGTAATAATGGCAAGAAAAATGCACGTGTTCATTATGAACAATTTTTCCCCACTTTTTCTGCCTGTTATTAGTAGAACCTGTGCGTATAAATCTCCTGAATACGGAGGATCAAATGTCCTCCAAAGAGAGAAATAAGCGCACAAGTAAGTGAGCTCCTCCACTGTGGCAGAGTGAGCGGCTGCGTGTGCTTTGTGCTCTCATTTCATTTTCCCTCAGTGTGGCTTGATAAGCATTGTACGTGCAGTGCCAGAGTCTCAAGTCAGACCTGCTTCCCGTTTTCCAAGTGTAAGTTTAATATCAGAAGGTGTCCAACAGACAGTGGCCTTGGCACACCACCTGCACATCCCACAGGGTGGACAGTGTGTACTTTCCCGAAGTGCTCCTTTCCTTCCCACCTGTAGTAATTTCCTGACAAGGGTGTGCAGCCTCCTAGCTTCCTCCTGAGCCAATCAGATCTCGTGTGCTGTTAATAAGCCATTCGACGATCTGCTCATACAGCCGACTGAACGTCTTGGTTGGTGTGAAGTGAGTCTTTTGATTGACTGACTGATTGATAGAGAACAGGTAGGGGTGGGATTTTGGTGGGCTTTGGAGAACATTAGGTATGCCAGTGATTTGTAGTGTGAGGTACAAATATGACTTTTTGGATTCCTTTGCTCTTGCGTTGGTAGAGACTGTAACTAAGATCGGTCATCTGAAGTGGCTCTTCTCAGAACATTGTGCAAGCTGTAACCAGACCTGACGCTAAAAGCACTGGGTTTTGAAATGCCCTCACACCTTCCATTACCATCGAACCCAACAACCTACCTCGGCAATGCAAAGACGACTAAAACACGGTCTGCACTCTTGGGGCTTGTGCTCAGTAAGATGAGTGCCAGACCGGATTAGTGGGTCTCAAACGCACTTCAGTTTCTTCCTACGACCTGTGTTTTTCTAGGGTTAATTGACTTACTTTCTTCCCACATTGGAGGCTGGCATTATTCACTCATCATTATGGAAGTTTCACTTTTCTTTCCAAAGGTAGATTGCACATAACTGACATTTGTCACTAGCATTTTCGAAATGCTTTAGACATTGATTCTTAAAGTTGCAAGCACAGAGGGTCATAAAAATAAATTTTTATTTTTTGTGAAGCCTGCCATTGGATCTGTTTGAGTGGGGTGCGGTTGCTAAGCACCTGTGCGTGGGTGTGTCCTTGAATTAACGAGTGATCTAGATTCCTTTTGGTAGGGCAGAGTCCTTGTCATAAAGGAATCGCTTTCGAATACATGGACTTCATGGTGTAGCTTTTTGGCAACAAGTAAGAATTCACTGTTTCTTTCCATTTTACTTTCACTACCACTCCTCATCTTGTTAAACCCCATCTCCAGATTTAGAGTTCTGGAGGACAGGACATTAACTGTCTGGAGTTTAGGGTGAGAGGGTCTCAAATTCCACCCTCCTACAACAACAGGAACACCCTGAGTCTTTCTTGTGGCATTTTGTTACATTCATTGCTTGCAGTTTTTGGCCTCTGGTATAAGTACTTCCCAAAGAATAGTCAACTAAAACAATGGTGAGAATGACTGGCTTTGGAGTAGTGTCAGATCCATATTTAAACTGTGTGGACCCTAAGAGTACGTTAAGGTATATTATCAATATTATTGAAGGTATTGTTATTATGAGAACAAATGAGGAAAGAGACCCAAGAAACCTGAAGTTGCCCTATTAATGCCAAAGATGCATTCGTGATAAGAAGTATTTCCATCAAAAAAGAGGTTCTTCATAATGGCACAAGGGATAAATTGTGGAAAGGAGGACTATAAGAAAGTACTAGAACAAGTTCAATAAAATCATACTGAAACTGTTTGCAGATTGGAAGTACATTAGTATATATAAATTATAGTAAGTGATTGAAAAAGTCCCCAAATATAAGCATGCACACTTTAAAGTAGTCCATGGGTCAGGAAGAAATGTAAAAATAAGAAAATATTATAAACCGATTGACAAAGGGAGTGCAGCAGATCCAAACTTGTGAGGTGTTGTAAAACCCACAAACTTAGAAGGAAATTTATGGCTTTTGTCATCTATATTTGACAGGACAGATGGTTAAGACAAATGTTCCAAGCCTTCACCTGAATAAGCATAAAATGAAGAGAAAGATTAATTCTAACGTGAATAGAAGAGTGGATAAAAAGGAGATGGCTGAATTAGAAAACAGTCATCACTTGATATTCCCAGGGAATTGGTTCCAGGACCTTCTACAGGTACTGGAATTCAACGATGGTGAAGCATTACAGAAAGTGGTGCAGCGTTTGCACGTAACCTGCGTGCATTCCACTCTGTGCGTTCCCACAGCTCTCCCTTACCTCTAACACCGAATGCAGTGTAAATGCTGTGCAGTTGCTTTTAGACTGTTGCTTAGGGAATGGCGAGAAAAATACCTTTGTATGTGTTCCGCACAGATACATGTGCTTTCTCAGAATTTTCAACCAAATCTGGTTGAATCCACAGATATGGAACCCGTGTATATGGAGGGCTGGCAGTACATGAAATGGAGAAAAATACTTTACAAACTGTTTTTGAAAAGATAAATAATGTTAATAAATCTCTAGAAAGTCCAATCTCTAAGAAAGGCAGAAAACATAAAATTTCCTGTGAGGAAGAAAAGAGGTTTATAACACTTAATCCTATGAATATCGAAAGGATAATAGGGATTATGTTTTTCAGTTTCATGCAAATACACTAAACATCTGAGATGAGATCAGTGCATCTCGTTATCACACAACTATGCAGTGTTAGTAATACAAGAGCACAGCAAACAGTACTATTCTTACTGAGAAAGTTGAATCTCCAATAGAAACTTTCTACAATGGAAACTCCAGGTCAGGTTGATTAGAGAATCCAGACTGACAAACATAAGAAGGAAATAGGTCATCTAACAGAACATCTTCAGAAAATAATGGACAGTTTGTGGCTTTACTTCAGTGCTCCAGCATGACTACAGCCAGCATCATTTTTTTTTCTTCAAGCAACCGAAAGCATTTTTTTAACAGTCCCACAACAATGCAACTTCTTGGACAGGTCTTCGAAAAATCCTCATTTTATGAATGCCAAGCAATTCTATTGCTTTTACTCATGTTCTCACAGGCTTTGTAATGTCCAAAGTGTCATGTGAATGGCGGAAGTGTTACTTCTTCCATCTCCGTTCAGTAGTGTTAGGCCATCATTAACGGATGAGCTAACCATGTGTGAGAGATGTGTGACTATGCAAAAGCAGGTTAATACGCTGAAAGCTTGGATCCCTATCTTCACACAGGATAGCCCCATTTCCTAAAGGGACCCTGCTGCCTGAGATGATGAGGTTTTGGGATGTGTTTAGTCACCTAGTCAAACTTAAAATTTCAGTGATTACTTTTATTAACAGTTGGACATGAAGACCTTCTTTTCTGGGAAAGAAACAATTGTGCCCAAAATGCTTTCTTTGTGATTCTCAAGTTAAGAAGGCAAGGTCATGTCCTCATGTGTTTGCTTCATCAGACTTACGATGCTCAGCGTTGACCTTCCATACATGCATCCGTCAATGAGATTTGACCAGAGTGTCTCAGCAGTTAAACCCCCTTTGCCCTTAAACTTCTCACAAAATCGCATACACACCTGTCCACTCTTGTCCAAGTGGCCTTTGGGTCCAGCTACACGTGCAATGCTTTTCCAAAACTGAATATCAATTGCAATCCAAATTCAGTCATTGTGCTGGGAGGTTTTTTTTTAAGATGCACATTCTAAAGGTTAATCTTGGGGACAGCACGTTTTATCAGGGTGTCACCCAGTGCACTTTTGGTGCCTGCAATTTCAAACAGTGAATTTGTTTACATTCTCCCATGCTACCTTGGCCTGTAGTGACAAAGTTGTTTATAACACAAGGGAGATAAGGTTCAATAAGACACAAAAAGCCAGTGTCAGGTCACTGTGACATCACAAGAAAGAATGGGAGGCAGGTGGAAGGAGCTGTGTTATGACTGACTGTTGTATAGACAGCCCTCACTCCTCCATGTCACCACTAAAACGAGGACTCAGGAAGCAGTTTTATTCCTAGACTCAGCAGAACCTGTCCCTTGGAATTTGGCCATGGATGAAATGCTTCCTGAAGTGGCCGTGACTCTTACTGTTGCCATACAGCTCTATGTGGTTTTGGAGCCTCCATGCTCAGATGTAGATGCTCCACACGGTGATGAGTAGAGCTTGGCCAGGGGCCATTTTGGGATTTCCACCTATCTCTTAAGAGTCTAGGCTTTTCCCCATTAGCACTATAAACATGTGTGGGTAGATATCCAGGCATCTATGGCCAACACTCCACTCCAACACAAGTGTCGTGGCAACCCAAACGATCTGCAGACATTGGCATGTGTCCCCTGAGGGGCAACGCTGACCTCAGGGAACGCAGCCTTCCTTAGTCTATGCGTGAAATTGTTGCTCCTGAGCACAGTCATCAGCCTAAACTGCTGTGCGTCGCAGTTGTGCAATGAGATTACAGATGGCGATTTGCAACTCTCCTTTCAGAAAGAACATAAACGTTCCGCAAAGCCAAGCGAAGACGCCTGCAGAACTAAGCAATGGGTTCTAGGAAGGTGAACTCCTAAAGGCAGCAGCTGCTCTGAGCTTATGAGGTGCTTTACAAGTGACAACCTGTGCACAGTTCTGCACCAGTGCGCCTTGGAACCCACTGCTTTCCAACAGTGCTGCTGTATTTATAAACCTGTGTCAGCAGGAGTGCAAAAACACCTGGACACCATGGAGGAGAACGAGGTCACGTGATCTCTTGTCTCCCCAAAACTGGGCCTCAGTGCACACAGCTGTGCGTTCATCAGTTGCCATGAGTACACACACACAGACACACACTTTACATTTTGAATCGTGATTTCACAACTAAACCTCATACACTCAGAACTTATTGATCATAGGATTTGCAATGTCCTTGGGCAAACATTTTTTTTTTTTTTGGTGGCCCTGGGGTTCGAACTCAAAGTCTCACACTTACTACGAAGACACTCTCGCCACTCTCGCCACCCCACCAGCCCACAAACATTTTTCATAAAAGAATTGTGGTACAAATTTGATACAATTACATTTGAATGTACTTTTGAAAAGAAATAACATTTTTACTAATACTGTAAAAATTTAGATATAATCCAGTCCAAAGTGCAACCTAAATGTTTTCATTCTGACTTAGCAGCTGCAAATTTGAATCTGCATCCTTTCACACTTCAACACAGAAGCACATAATAGTGAAAACCCACACCCCAATATTTCATGGTTCAGTTCCTTGTAGCTCAAATTCTTGGGCCAAAACGGGAATGGCTTTCTTCCTCCTTCTCTCCTTCCTTCCTCCCTTCCTTCTTTCCTCCCTCTCACTCCTTCCTTCTTTCCTCTTCTTTTCCTGTCTTTCCTCCCTTTCCCATCCCTTCCTTCCTTCTTCCTTTTCTCCCTTCCCTCCTCCCTCCTTCCTTCCTTTCTTTTTTAAGGTATGAAAAACAAAAATGTCCCCAGACACTATAATATCCCCCATGAGGCAACACCATCCCTGGTTTTCCCATTGTTATTGATTATTCTCTGCATCAATGAAAATCCTGCTGTCTATCTCTCAGTCTGTTCAGTGTTATAAGATTATAAAATGGTCATGCTTTTACAAGGGTTCCAGGGATACTCTATGATTGAAACTTAAAATCTAATTTCTACTATTGATGAAAAAGAAATTAAATTATATCACCTTTCTTATATTCCTTTATATAGAAACATAAATTTTGGCATTTTGTGGGAGTGAACTTTTACCTTAATTTAATTTTATGATGTATTTCTACATGCCTCAAAATGAGGTTCCAAAAAAAGAAAATTAAAGCAAGTGAGCAAAAGTGAATATGCAGTGAAGTTAATAGGGCACTCTTGTCATCTGCTGGTTACCCATCTCGGCATGATGCACTGATGCTACTCTAGTAGCCTCGTTCAATTCTTCAGGTGAAAACAACTTAGTTTTTTCTAAATATATTGTTTAGAAGTAGCATGCTGACATACCTATATACAGAAAGACAGTGGAAATACATAAACTCATAGGTACATAGATGGATTGATAGTTGATGGACAGCTAGATGGTAAATGGGTAGATGGATAGACAGGTACATGGTTGCTTGGATACATAGTAAGGTACATATAGATGGACAGAAAAATAGGTAGGTGTACAGGTGGATGGGTAAGTAAGTAGACAGAAAGATAGATATATAGATAGCTAGATAGATGAGAAATAGATTGACAGATTGAGGAAGGGATGGATGTGTAGGTAGGTGTATGGATGGATAGATAGTAGATAAATAGGTATGGATAAATTGATAAACCAGATAAGTAGGTAGATAGATAGACAGATGATAGATGGATAGATTGATGTAGGGTGGGTGGATGGATGAATATATTAATAACCAAAAAGTATGGTAAATTGAAACACTAAAAATTTCCCTCAGAGAGGAAGGGGTGTCTTTTTTTCTTTTTTTTTTTTGCCTCAAAGAAAGCATTTACCTTTCTTTCCTTCCAATATAACAGAACGAGACTGCTGATTTTCCAATGTAAAGAGAGGAAAATAAAAAAATAAATAAAAATTTAGCTCAACCTTGAGATCATTAGAAAATACTTAGGTAAGAAGAAAACTAATTAGGCTAGTAGCATATTTGCCTACATAATTTTTTCCAGGAAGGATAACCTCAGCTCCAGGCTCAGTAAACAACTGCTTTATATCATTAGCTTCAGTGGAGCTTCCCTCAGATGTACCCTGAATTTATTTCACATTCTTGCAAATACATGATTCTTAGTACTCAGATCCATGGTGTCATTCATTTGCCTTATTTTGAAGAGGGAACTGAAGCGCTGCGTGACATACACCATCTCGGTTGCATAGTTGATAGTGGCTCAGTGAGGTCGGCCACCAGCTTGTCTGTGTCCACATTCAAGGCGTCTCCCCCAGCCCTGTTCTCTGTAAGCACACAGCATTTATCATGGTGCTCTGTGTCTAGAAGACTCTTCTCTCAAATCGTGTCACCATCTTTGAGTCCCTCTGCTCACAGCAGTGATGGAGTGCATGCTTTGCACTCTTCTCTCCATTGCCCACATGCCTTTGGGAGGGGTACCTTCCCCACATCCACATCTGTGCTGGATGCACGAGCAAGGAAAAGCGGACATCAATTCTGTGTTCTCTTAGCCTCCTAATTTCCATCTTTTACCTTTGAAATGCACCTTCAGTGTATGTAAGAATGCACCACAATCTCTCTGTCTCTCCCGTTAAAAAATTGCTTACTGACCACCTGCTATGTCTTGGAAAATTTGTAGGTTCAGTGTGCAATGATTAAGGCTTGCAGAGATAATAACAAGCTCAGTTTTTTGAAAGAAAAAATTTTTGAGGGCATGCTTATGCACAAAATTACCAAAGGGCAACAGCAGATGATGAAGTACTAAACATCAAAATGCAGAGGTTAAGTAGTCTGCCAGTTATACTCAGTTTAAAAGGCATTCACGCCTCCTCACTACCTGCAGTTACTCAGCATTGCCTGTAGTAATCATTCTGAATGACTTAGGTCAAAATTCAACCACACATAGTCCGTGGAAAATTTAGCTCAACGGTACGTTTATCATTTCCTCAGCATAACGGGAAAATATACCTAATGAAATAATGAAATTCTTACCAAATTTTCACTTGTTCTAAGTAATTTACTTATGATAATTGTAGGCACTAATTTCGTATATTGAATGTTCACTTTAATACTTGGGGATTTTTTTTTATTCACTACCACCAACTTCGTACAAGGTATCCCCGGCTCCGAAGAAAAAAAATGGTTAAGGAAGACATGCCAAATCTTTTATTTTTAAATTTTTAAAATTTTTTTATTCATATGTGCACACAAGGCTTGGGTCATTTCTCCCCCCTGCCCCCACCCCCTCCCTTACCACCCACTCCACCCCTCCCTCTCCCCCCCACCCCCTCGATACCCAGCAGAAACTATTTTGCCCTTATCTCTAATTTTGTTGAAGAGAGAGTATAAGCAATAATAGGAAGGAACAAGGGTTTTTACTGGTTGAGATAAGGATAGCTATACAGGGAGTTGACTCACATTGATTTCCTGTGCGTGGGTGTTACCTTCTAGGTTAATTCTTTTTGATCTCACCTTTTCTCTAGTTCCTGGTCCCCTTTTCCTATTGGCCTCAGTTGCTTTAAGGTATCTGCTTTAGTTTCTCTGCGTTAAGGGCAACAAATGCTAGCTAGTTTTTTAGGTGTCTTACCTCTCCTCACCCCTCCCTTGTGTGCTCTCGCTTTTATCATGTGCTCAAAGTCCAATCCCCTTGTTGTGTTTGCCCTTGATCTAATGTCTGCATGTGAGGGAGAACATACGATTTTTGGTCTTTTGGGCCAGGCTAACCTCACTCAGAATGATGTTCTCCAATTCCATCCATTTACCAGCGAATGATAACATTTCGTTCTTCTTCATGGCTGAATAAAATTCCATTGTGTATAGATACCACATTTTCTTAATCCATTCGTCAGTGGTGGGGCATCTTGGCTCTTTCCATAACTTGGCAGTTGTGAATAGTGCTGCAATAAACATGGGTGTGCAGGTGCCTCTGGAGTAACCTGTGTCACAGTTTTTGGGTATATCCCCAAGAGTGGTACTGCTGTATCAAATGGTAGATCAATGTCTAGCTTTTTAAGTAGCCTCCAAATTTTTTTCCAGAGTGGTCGTACTAGTTTACATTCCCACCAACAGTGTAAGAGGTTCCTTTTTCCCCGCATCCTCACCAACACCTGTTGTTGCTAGTGTTGCTGATGATGGCTATTCTAACAGGGGTGAGGTGGAATCTTAGCGTGGTTTTAATTTGCATTTCCTTTATGGCTAGAGATGGTGAGCACTTTTTCATGTGTTTTTTGGCCATTTGAATTTCTTCTTTTGTGAAAGTTCTGTTTAGTTCACTTGCCCATTTCTTTATTGGTTTATTAATTTTGGGAGAATTTAGTTTTTTAAGTTCCCTATATATTCTGCTTATCAGTCCTTTGTCTGATGTGTAGCTGGCAAATATTTTCTCCCACTCTGTGGGTGTTCTCTTCAGTTTAGAGACCATTTCTTTTGATGAACAGAAGCTTTTTAGCTTTATGAGGTCCCATTTATCTATGCTATCTCTTAGTTGCTGTGCTGCTGGGGTTTCATTGAGAAAGTTCCTACCTATACCTACTAACTCCAGAGTATTTCCTACTCTTTCCTGTATCAACTTTAGAGTTTGGGGTCTGATATTAAGATCCTTGATCCATTTTGAGTTACTATTGCTATAGGGTGATATACATGGATCTAGTTTCAGTTTTTTGCAGACTGCTAACCAGTTTTCCCAGCAGTTTTTGTTGAAGAGGCTGCTTTTTCTCCATTGCATATTTTTAGAGCCCTTGTCAAAGACAAGTTGGTTATAGTTGCTTCATATCTGGGTCCTCTATTCTGTTCCACTGGTCTTCATGTCTGTTTTTGTGCCAGTACCATGCTGTTTTTATTGTTATTGCTTTGTAATATAGTTTGGAGTCAGGTATTGTGATACCTCCTGCATTGTTCTTTTGACTGAGTATTGCCTTGGCTATTCATGGCCTCTTGTGTGTCCATATAAATTTCACGGTAGATTTTTCGATCTCTTTAATGAATGTCATTGGGATTTTAATGGGAATTGCATTAAACATGTAGATTAGTTTTGGAAGTATAGACATTTTTACTATGTTGATTCTACCAATCCATGAGCATGGGAGATCTCTCCACTTTCTATAGTCTTCCTCAATCTCTTTCTTCAGAAGTGTATAGTTTTCCTTGTAGAGGTCTTTCACATCTTTTGTTAGGTTTACACCTAGGTATTTGATTTTTTTTGAGGCTATTGTAAATGGAATTGTTTTCATATATTCTTTCTCAGTTTGTTCATTATTAGTGTATAGAAATGCTAATGATTTTTCTATGTTGATTTTATATCCTGCTACCTTGCTATAGCTATTGATGGTGTCTAGCCAAATCTTTAACCTTGATTAACTTGCAAAATAAAAACAGAGACGCACACTGACCCAATGAACATTTGGTTCAAGGGTCTGGAGGCTGGGAAGCCCATGACTTTGGGACCCGTATCTGCTGAGCATCTGGTGAGGGCCTTCTTGCTGAGTCACATGGTGGAAGGTGTCACATGGTAAGACAGAGCAAACACGGCAGCTCTGGTCTCTTTTTTCTTCTTCTAAAGCATCCAGAGCCATCATGGGCTACTCTCACAACCTCATCTGATCGTAGTTGCTTTCCCGAAGCCACACTTCCAAACATTAAATATGAATTTGTGGTTTAAATTTTCGACACATTAACTTTTTTATGTGTGGAACAGCTTCTAATCGTAATGCCTATATTTCCATCAGAATTGAGATTATAAAGAACATTGTCTTTTGCTACATGGAGCATCCATTGTTACTGTACGATTTTGCATTGTGCTTCATTTGTGCAAGTGTTGTTCTCTGAGAGTATTGCTGGGTGCAAAATATTAGTGAATAGTCACTTAAGTATGAGCACTAATGACAAATATATAATACATAATTCATATATGATGAATGATATATATTTGGGAAGAAATTCAGAAAGGCGTTAATATCTTGGAAACTTATCATGACTGTTTTTGTTTTTTATGATACTGGGGATTAAAGTGAGGGCCCCATGCACGCTAGGCAAGCACTGTACCACTGAACCATGACCCCAGCTGCGCGTGGTTGTAGGATAGAGTGCTACTTCCTTCGTGATGGAGATACCTTGAGTGCAAAATATCCCTTCAATAATAAGTTACATACGATAGAATGTCAGCATAATAAGTGTAATATTAGCATAATTAGTGCAACTACAGTAAATACTATTATTGTATACATTTTACATAATAAAGTATAAGTGAATGATAAGAAATATTTTTAAGTATAATACTTTAGAAAGATAATAGGGAATTATAAAATATGGTACCAAACCTTGCCTGATGTGGGCAGTCCAAATTTTGTATGTCTGCTGCTATATTTTCAAGGGTAACCAGAAGCAAACATTGAGTTATAAAATCAGCTGGACAATGGAAGTGGACCAATATATTGAGATGAGAATCATCAGCTAGACTGACAGGATGCTAATGCAGCACAGCTAGCTGTCCCTGTGTTTGCACCATTAAAGCCCTGTGATGTGTGCTTCCTGTGGCAATGGGTTTCTTAGCTGTCCCTGTGGGGGTGGATCCCAGTGGCATGTGACACAAGCATTGCCCAACAAAGATCAGAAAAGAGCAATTCTCTCAATTTTATGCTTCAGTGGAGTGGTTTTGTTTTGTTTTTTAACTTTTTTATCTACCTTGGCAAATGAGGAAATGAGGGTTGCTGACGTATTTTAGATTTTTGTATTACCATGCAAAAGATAATAAGTTGAATCATTTACTTGACTTGTGACTGTGAAGCATCAAAAAAGGTGTTAGGACAATGTCCTCCTATTTTCAAGGAATGACACATTTCTTTATTCTCAATGATGATCATTTTTTGAGAATTTCCATCCCTGGGTTTCTTATTGGTGTGGTAATTGCTGCAGTTATCAGCAAGATTGGGTTTCCTGGCTAGTTTAACACAAATGGACATCTGAACGGTTCCACTGAGGGCGTGGGCATTCAGTCTAAATAAGTAAGAGGAAAAGAAATGCGTTAGGAGCCTTCTGGACAAAATGATTGTCGGGATGTGTTTTACAAGAAAACCGTTAAAAGTTTGAAAGGATACATTTCTCTTAATTTCAGAGGAAAATTCACATTTTAGATCTCATACAAAGGTGAAGTAATTTTTCAAAAAGAGTGATTAAATCATTTTTATTCCAAATATATACAACCAGAAATCGATTATTCTTAAATAACATGCAACATTTCAAGTGTTTGTGGTCAAATCTCTTTTGCACATTCACTAAGTCTTAAATCTGAACTGTTGTAAAGGTGAAATTATTGTCTTTTGATCACGTACTGTTCTCAAATTCAGTGATGTACGCGTTCATTTACTTTGTTGTATGTTGCCAATTCCACTCCCTGAATATTGGAAAAAGGCATTTCTGTTCATTTGAAGTAATTATCCATATGAGTTTTGCATTCTATATTTGTTTTATGTTATTTAAAATATTCAAATCACAGCAATATCTAGCATTACTTTGGCTAAAAAGCTAATGAAGATAGTATGCTTTGGTGCGTGGATGGAGTAAATTGGAAGATGTTTTTTCTTTCTTGTTTTAATCCCTAAGAGTTGTAGATAAAAGACTCACTCAACCCTGCTTTAGTAACCTAAGAGTGTTCCTAAAACGGCTGTAGGAAGATTTGCTTGGTTCCTGCTATATAATGCCATAATGCCGTATTAAGAACTGATTCCCTTTTTATCATGGACCAACTCCTGTCATGGCTCTCGGTGCCACTGTGGAGGAAGTGCAGAGAGCACCAAAGCCTAGGTAGCAAGCAGTGCTGTTCGTGTGTCTGAAATTCCCTGAAATGAAAGCTGCTCGGTTCCAGTGCTTTGTCTCAGGCACAGTGACAGCCTCATCATAGGTTCCAGCCATGGACTCTGAAAGATGGTTTCTGCAAGGGCTTTGGGTTTTCTCTTGGCCTTGCTGCTGTTGTTAGAAAGGTCAGAGATGCAATTCAAAATGTTCCACGAGTGGAATGTGACAAATGTCACATAGAGAATGAAACTGCCATCATTGGCATTTGGGGCCAGCTTCCAAAGGGTACCATTTTTCACCTTTCCCCCAGAAACAATTTGCAAAATTTGGTTGGTGCAAAATGCCTGCCCCAGCGTGCATCGCAGGCAGAGAAATGCGTGTTAGATGTGCAAACTGTGCAGCTGAGAAGGAGGAATCGAGCACCACAAAGTAGAGGGCCTTGCAGCTGACTCTACAGTCTTCCTGCAGAGGAAGCTCCCAGAAGAGACGAACTGTGTAGAGCTCGTCCCCACTGCACAATCACACATGCATAGTTGGAGCTCCTTCATTTCGCTTTGTGTTACACTTCTGCAGAGCAGCACGGCAAAACTCCATTCAGCCACAGGTGGGCTCGGACGAACCCGCACTCCCATAGCTTGCTCGGTGGAGGATGAATTGACTTGAGTTTTGAAGAAACTGAGCATCCATAAAAACTTTAAGAGACCCATTTTTCATCCCAGCATGTGTGCTTGCAGGAATTGATTATAAAGACATGCATGGAAATGCAAGTTCACAGATGCTCCTTGCAAGAGAAATAGCTCCCATCAGCCAAATGAATAAATGAACTGATTAATTCGCTTATAATATAAGCCAGTTTTTTACTTGAAAAGAGGCCACGAAAATGTGAAGATAAACAATTATATTTACATCAACCCTTTATCTCTATGTATGTGTTACTGGAAAAATCGTCCTTGAAAATTACCTCGGTTCTTTCCTCCAGTAGGAGGAAAATTCAAGCAAGATGCAAAGATTCAGTGAAAGGAACTCTAAAGTTTCTTAGGAAAGGAAATACATTTTCAACAGACCAAAAGCGGGTTTTCTCTAGAGTGAGAACAATGGGGTGGTGGGGAGAGAAAGAGAGAGAGCCATTTCCTGCTTCCCACTCAGATGGTGGAGTCCCCACTCCTAGTCTTCCACGGGAGAGCTGGGGACACATGTGCTCTAAGACAGTGGGTCTGGGTAGCTGAGATGGCTGACAAGGAGGGGTCACCCTCCCCAATTGCACTCAGTCACACCCACGTCTCCCGCAAATCACAGAGACAACAGGTGTGCTTTACAACTGCCTTTCATTCCTCTCACCCATGCCAGGATCCTGGCAGCTTGTTAACATGTCAAAGGGGAAAGCAGAAGCAGGTACCCCGCCTTTGTCTCCCTGTTCCTGTCACTTAGCATCTGAAAGGAGCTGGGAGGGGCCAGCTGCTCTGTCCTGGTTCCAGCATCAGACTCTGGCCATTTAAGTATTTATTAAAGTAATCGAATTGCCCTGTCTCCTCTTATGGCCGCCACTTTTGTCTATCCGCTGCCTGTCACCCGCATCAATGGTAGTGTGTAGAGACAGCCACCCTCTGTACGTGAGCACTGCGTGTGCGTGTGACTCATGTGTGCACATTTGCACAAGTGTGTGTGCGTGTGTGAGAGAGAGAAAGAGATTGCTGGAAGGAAATCCAGGAGAAATTCTTGACTGCGTTCATCTCTTCACAGTGATCCCTGTGCTGCAGAGTGTGGGGAGGCAGGGATTGCAAGAGAAAACCGAGAGCAGTACCTGTACCTGCACTTACGCACGTTTTAACTTCTTTATGCTAAGTGGAAATAGTTCTCAGTCATACTGAAGCTATGCTCCGTGTTAGAAGTCAGACTTGACCTCAGGGTGATAGCAGATGGTCTGAGCAATGAGCCAGTGTCTACCCAAGTCATTGCACGAAAGAAGGCCGTGCATTCAAACCCACCCACCCAACATTAACTGGAAGACACTTTTCAGTGTGATCGTTTCCTCAGACCCATTTTGAGACTTGGACAGTCTCAGAAGTTGCAGGAAGCGCGACCACATGGCCTGCCTATTGTCCAGCTCTGTTGTGATTTGCGCTGCTACTTGTTGAGTGTTTCACTTAGTACATGTGTCCCTCAGAGGATCACGCAGTTCGTTGCATCATTTGCAATATCCCACTTTCATATATTGAATCTGATGCATGGATGACACATGCAGGAATTTCAGCTGCTCAGGGTTCTTGAGCCTGCTCTGAGAATGAAAGCACAGACAGACTCCAACAGCAGAGGTCGGAAAGATTTTATTTGCAGAGAATTTAGTTGGAGAAAAGAGAAGAGAAAGACTGCATATTGAGAATGCAGGGGGTCCCGGAAACCAGTGATCCCGTGGGTCAGGGTGGGGAGTGGGTTTTATAGCCTATTTGCATTGCCTGAGGGCAGAGATGCCTTCCAGATGCAAACAGACATTTCCTAGGGAGGAGAAGTGTCTCCTTGACCACTTATCACCCTTTTGGGACCTCCCGCTGTCTGTCCTTCAGTCCTTCAAATCGCATGTGGTGGAAGCCATGATTACATATGAAAATACTTTCTTTCCTCTCCAGTCCTGCTTTGTCTAGTGTTACCCAAGCTAGCCTTGAATTTTACTTCAATCTGCCTTTGGCAAAGGTAGGGGCCTTGCACAGACCTTCTTGCTTGGCGTCATTGGGGTCAGCATCCAGGAGGATTAAGAGATGCCCTCAGAGGGTTTCGGAATCAGAACCCACACTCAAAAGTAATGGTAACCATTCTGACAACAGTTTTTATTTAAGTAGCAGTAGTTACCTAATTTAAAAAAAGAATTTTTGGGGGTGGTATTGGGGTTTGAACTCAGGGCCTCACACTTGTTAGGCAGGCGCTCCTACTCCCTGAACCGCTCTGCCAGGCCCATTCTCTGTTGGGTATTTTCCAGATAGGGTCTTGCAAACTGTTTGAGCCAGGCTTCTCCTGGTCTCTGCCTCCTCAGTGGCTAGGATTATAGGCGTGAGCCACCAGCGCCTGGCTAATTTTTAAAATTTTTAAATGGGTTTTCTCACTGTATATTCACAACATCTTGACAGAATAGCTGGAATGAACTTATTTAAAATCCCGAAACTAAGAGTATTCTAAAAGTTTTGAAGTGGAAGTGGAAGAGTGTGCATGTCATCTCTGCTGGCTGTCTGCAGGCTGCTCCCCACCCTCTTCCAGGTCACCCCTGCCATGCGTGGGCTGTTCTTCAGCCTTGCCTCTAACCCCGTATGGAAAAATAGCTATGAGTTAACCCCCAAGAAAGGGCACAGCAATTGGAAGGGATGGTTTTCTGAAAACACTGGCTTGATTTACATCGTTAGCAATAATCCATTTCCTACTCCCGTGTGGCGGGCACCATGTACTGATGAAAACCTCTCCATTAGAGCATGCCTCAGAGGGTTATTGAAAGCATGGTGGAAAGCATGACCCAAGCTTATGTAAACAGAGGCTCTGTCTAGACATGTAATTCAGTTTGAGTTATGGAGAGGGGAAATCCCACATATTAACAAACGCCACAAACCTACAGATTCAAGGGAAATGCACTTGCACCCTACAGGAAGACGAAGGGACATGCACGCACCTCTTAAAATGGATGTGCTGAGCACTTGATGCTCAGCCTGGGAAGTCAGCATTAGCCGGAAGGACCCAGCCATTCCTGACACACCTAAGCTTCTTGACTTCCTCTGCTTTGAAGACTTTAGCTCAGATTTTGTAGCTCACTGTTATGGAAGTCCAGGTGCCTCAGCTCGGCTCTGCTGAGAACCTCCAGGTAGATGGCATCACAATGGAGTACTACATGGAAGAAAAAAATATGTGGTGAAACAAGTAGTTAGAGACAGACTAGGATATTTTGAGAACTATGCTAATCTTTTCCAAAGACAAACCCTCAATGACCTAATTTCCTTCCACTAGGCCCCACCTAAAGGTCCCGTGGCCTCAACACCACTGCACTGAGCATCAGCCATCCACACTTGAAACTAGGGAACTCAGTGGCCTCCTCACAGGGCTTATTGGGTTGTTTTTCTCCTGTTTCTGTCCATGATAGGACAATGGGATTGAGGTTTTGTTCATCCCCGAGAAAAAGATCTCCGAAGTCCATATTCCATACTGAAATCCTTACATTTAACTGACCCTCTTCTCCTTCCCTTCTTTCTGATGCCGTGGATCTTCTGTCTGGCTTTCTCTCTCTCTTACAGCAAGCATCTGCCGCAGGTAGCAGCCTGGAACTTAGAGTCTCATTAGCGCCTCTGATTGCCTCCTCCGCTTGTGCCAGGCTCAGTTACTTTTCCCTAAGCCCCATGTCCACGTGACCATCAATTTTTTTGGTCTGGTGACATGGCTGGAACCAGTGGAATTGCTGCCTGTATCTTATTCCCTGTATCTGGCTTCCACAAACAGTAGAGGTTTTTGTGATAGCTTCCTGTCCATTTTCTTCCATTTTATGCCTCTGTAACAAAACACCTAAGACTGGGTAATTTATAAAGAACAGGAGTTTATCTCTCACTGTTCTGGAAGCTGGGATATCCAAAATGAAGGCACTGAGATCTGGTGAAGACATGCATGTTGACTCATCAGTGCTAGGAGGCAGGACAAGAGAGTGAAACCGTCCTACATATACAAGGCCTTTTGATAATGGTGTTATATATTCGCCAAGACCCGGTCCTCCTCATCTTAGCATCCCCCATCAGGTTCCACCTCCCAGGGCTGTTGCTTTGGGAATTTACTCTCCACCACATGCGTCCTGGGAAACAACTTCAAACCATGGCACAATTCACTTAAGCTCCCTCCGCATCAGAGTTCCTTCTTTTTCCCAGTGTTCTGCATACCTCCAATTTTTCTCCATTAGATAGCATTTTCACATTCACAGATTCTTTTCTACTTGTACTTCTCTTGTCTTCCAGAATCAGAGCCAGTTCTCCACTTCCCCACTGGCACCTAGAAATTAACCCCCTGCCAACTCACATACTTCTTTGGTCATTGACCATGCTGCCTTCCAACCCTAAACCGTAAGTAGGAGGCGTGGACACCTAGCTGCTCTGAATTCTTCCACAAAACAGAACTGTGCATCCATGGAGCTAGGTGCGATTCAACTGACGCATAGAGACTCCCACGGGGTCCAAATAACCTCCAAAAGTGACACTCTTGTGAGGAGGTGAGAATGGATTTTCCTGGGAAAGGAACTTCTGCTCAAAGAAGTCTGTGACCCAGAAAAGAAGAAAAATCCCTGCACTGGATTCCGAATGTCAGAACCACTCGGTTGGAACTTTGCAAGAATTTCTTAGGATATGCAAGACTGACTCATGAGGGTTCAACCCAGACGGAGTTATCTGGGACCCACACTGTCACCTGCTGTCATTTGCATCGTGTGCCCTGCATAGTCCTAAGCTGCGGAAGCATAGGGCCTTCAGCTGGAGCAGGGGAGTGATGCTGCAGAGCTCCTTTTGCCCATTAAATGTCGATGGACTATTGACACAGAGTCAGAGGATACCACTGAGAACAGGAAGCACGCGTGTCCTGCTCTCATCACAGCTCTGGGTGTAGAAGAAGAAACCAGCACACCAGCTCAGTTGGCGGCAGGGTTGTAAGCTGTGATAATGCCTGTGAGGGAGATGGGCAGTGAGAGCCATGGACGCACGTCGTGGTCACTGGTGCACGAGTCCAGTCCAGGGCACGTGTCTGTGAGGCTGTTGTCTGTTACTGTCACAGAACGGCTGGGCCTGGGTAATTTCTATAGATGTGTAAAGATGCACATCTGACAATTCTGGAGGCTAGGGAAGTCCTGGGTCAGTCCCCAGAGCCCATGCAGTGAGGGCAGTTTTGGCGGTGTCCCAGTATCGCACAAGGCATTGCGTGGGAAAACAGAGCCAGTGTGCGGACACGCACACCGCCACCGCCTGTGAACTCGCTAATCCCTGAGTGCATCCATTCTTCCCAAGGCCCGCCTCTCGTGGTCAGCCGCCTCACGAAGGTCCCATTTCCAAAACTACTACCCAAACCGAGGAAGAACATTTCCAACACCTGATGCAGGGAGAACCACTGGAGCCGGAAAAGATGAAGAGAAAATTGGTGTGCACAGCAGGAAACGCACGGCAGGACAAGCCACTCCTCTGTGGACACTGCTGTCAGCGCCACCTTTGAACCATGAGAAGCTCTGGAGGAGCTAAAATTCAGTGAACTGAAAAGGAAGTTCACAGCAGCAACCCTGCCAGGGACACCAACTTAGTTTGTGGCTGGTGTGATCGAAGCTCTTGTCGCAGTCATTGCTTAGTTTTGAAAGCTGGGGACAGCCTGCAAGGGACGATCTCTTGTCATCTCTCAAGCGAAGAAAAACGTACCACGTCCAACAGGGAAGCAGGAGCTTCCTCTCAACCCTCGCCTCTCTTCCAAAGCCAACTTCCGTGTTGATTTTCCTGCTTCGGTTGAATCGGTAGGCATTTGGATAACTGGCGAAGTGTTTCTGAAACAGGAGCAAGGCGGATGAGAGAGAAAGACACAGAGCAGTTCCAATTCAATGCCGGAAAAAAGGTGGCTCAGACCCACACTTTTTAAAAGCAAGATAATTTTGTACCTAAAAGTATAAAATTTTGAAATGTAAAAATATTGATCCTAGTGTGAATGATGAAAGAACCATTGAGTATGTCTCAATTGCAAGATAGAAGTTTCTGTGTGTTAGTTACAGAAATGCAGCAAGAGTGTTTTCCTATACACGTGGGTGCAAATGTCAGGCACTGCAGGTGATATAGTTGAAACACGGTAGAATTGAGTGGAAGGACATAGGTAGAGAAATCCTGTTAAAATCAGCTTTCTAATGAGAGAACATATTGGAAACAAGACATTTAGAACTTTGCTCACTTATGGTCTTACCACGGTTGGTGCTAAAAATACTTCCTCACCTTTACTTTGCATCCATGTGGCCTAAATCGCTAAGGAAAATGAGTCAAAAGATGTCCTATTTCTTCATTTGCTTGTGCTTGTATAAAAATAGAGACTCAGAACACCAGGTGGATTCAGAGCAGCTCTGGTTTTACAGTAAAAGAATGGAAGTGCTTGCATGTCCAGCGTCTTCATCAGAAATGTCTCTGCCATCACGGTGTAGAGTGTGGGCTGGTGAAATCTTACTCGGAGTCCACCCGTGAGTCATCTGAAGGCAGGCCACAACTTGTCTCCAAGCCTTTCTCCCACTGGGGAGCAGCCAGGCTGTGGCCCTTACTTAGCTGCCACTCGCAGAATGAAAACTAGTGCTTTCCTGAATCTCCAAGACAGGCGTGACAGCCTGCAGAACAAGGCTGGATTCATACAAAGGCTGTGTTTGTGGCTCTAATTTCTATAGAATTGACTGGAAACAAGTTGATGAGCTACTTACTAAGGTGTTCATGTGATTCCGTCTTTTGCATTTTTGAGGCTGCTTTAATTCCTGCGGCAGTATTTTTTCCCAGGTTTTACTGAGGTGTAGAAGGAGGTGATACTAGAATGCCTTTTAGGCTAACTTTAATGATAATGGGTAGAGAGCGTCAGCTAAGTGACCACATCTTAGAAGACCGTCACTGGCTTGAGTGGCCAGTAGATAAGGGAATAAAAGAACCACGGGAACAGAGTTCCTGAGTGCTCCTCTGTCTCACTGCTCCTCCTAGTCCCTTCCCTGCCTCAGCTCAGCATCACTCTCTGGTCTGTATGACAGTCCTGACTCCTCGTGGGGACCTCTGCCTTTTGGGAATCACCAGGAGGTCATGTTTCTTTACTGTCTGACACACTCCCATGCGTCCGTGACCTTTATAACGTCCAGTTGAGTCTTCATCTCTGGTGAGGCAGCTGAAGAAGACAAGGTGAGCATCTTGAAGGACTGCTCCCCCCTGAAGAGTCAGAGCACCGGGTACCACATTCCTCTCAGAGCCTCCTGTTCCCACTTTGGTCAGCTGTATCCATGTCAATTCAAGTGCATTTGTCCCATGATCTTCCCGCATCTCTTTCTTGGGGTGGCATCTTTCGAGGTCATCTCAAGGGTGAATTACGGTGTGACGTGTGCACATTCACTGCTTTGCATGCAGTGGGTACGCTAGAATTGATTACTTAGCTACTTGTCCTGCCCTTGCTCCGGCCACACCAATTTCTCATCCTCTTTTGTGGTCTTTGCTCTTGGTTCTGTAGGAATCAACGCGAACAGCATGAACTTCGTAGGTTTCTCTCTTCCTTCCTTATTACATTGCTTTCTTGTCTGTGGTCCATGGTCCATGATCCCTCTGTTACTTTAGTCAGGTGTGTAGCATTGCTAGCTCTTTCCATTGTCTATCACGGAGGTGACGGCGGAAGAGAACGTGGAGCAGCTGTGGGTAAAATGTTAACAAGCTCTTCTCCCTGCCCCACGAGAATCTGCCCATCCCCAAACTGTGTCACTCCAGTCCCCCAGCTTGTGAGACACGCAATCTCCTGCTGTGCAACAGCGCCAGCACTATGAGGATCAACAAGGAACTGAGAGAACCGAGGAGGCCACTGACTCGGGGTTCCCTTAAACCAAATCTTGGGACAACTTTTGCAATTGCCTTATTCCTGTGGGAGACCCTGGGAACCAAATCTTGGGACAACTTTTGCAATTGCCTTATTCCTGTGGGAGACCCTGGGAAGTCTGCTTATGAGGCATTTATGGGAGGTATTGGTGCTTGTGAAGTATGGGGTCTCCATAGCAAGAAGTAAGTAGCACCCATGGATTTCAACCTTTTAGAGAGAGGTCTCATCTCTCTGCTTCTCAGCTGTCATCTGTGGAGGTCATTGATCCAAAGACACTGGCCACAGTTCTGCTGGCAAATTGAGATTTGGTACTATGCTGTTCCATGATGGGGGCACCATGCTTTCTTTTCTTTCCTCCTGCCACCTGCCCCTCTGCCCTGCCCTGTCCACCTGCCTAGGAGTCCCCCTTGTACTTTCATGACCATGGTAGTTTTGTTTTCTTTCCACAAATGAGAGGAAACGTGCGACACTTATCTTTGTAGTACTGACTTATTTCACTGGAGATAATTATCACCAGCTGCATCCATGTTCAAGCAAACAACATGACTTCATCCTTCCTTATGGCTGAATAGAACTCCATTGTGTGTGTGCCACTCTTTCTTCACTCATTCATCGGCTGATGGGGCCTTGGCTGATTCCTCAGCTTGCTATTAGGACAGCACCGTGACAGACACAAGTATGCAGCCCTCTCTACAGTAAGGTGGCTTTATGCTTTAGTCAGCCTTTTGTTCTCACCTGATTCACTTCACCCAACACTTTCTGTAAACTTTGTGTTGTACTTCTTAGTGTCCTATTACTGTTCTAGTGGGGGTACAATGTGACATTTATAAAAGTGCTTACAATACATCACAGTTGAATTCACCCCTCCATCATTCTCCTTTACCCACCCTTCTTAGAATAGTTTCCATTTTCATTCATGAGTGCATAATATTCCACCATACTCACACTCTTTCACTCTTTCCTTATGTCCTCCCCGCTGCCACTGGTGCCAACCCCCAGACAGGACCTGTTTTACCTTCTTATCCTCCATTTTTGTTTGTTGAAGAAATCTATACAGGGAATTTCACTGTGATATTTTTCCATGAATATATATATTATAACCCAAATTGGTTGTCCCCTCTATTTTTCCCCTTTCTACCTTAGTCCTCTTCTTATGGCGGTTTCAGCAGGCTTAAACATTCTGAGTTCATTCTTGTGTAGAAAGCACCTGGCCATCTTCACCTTCTTTACTTCCTTGTTTTACCCTCCCCTTCCTGTTAGTGCCCTCCCCTTTGTGTGACCTGTGTTTCATTCTTGTCCTTCATTGTTTAGGTGTCTTTTCATTGGTCAGTGAGATTTTTGCCTTGGTGTTACGCCGTAGTAAAAGATACCTAACATAAATTCTGCCATTCTCATGTGTGTGCAAACACTGCTCTCCCTGCATGTCCTCAGTGTGCTCTTCCCTAGTATTTGATGAGGTGTTTCATGGCTGTCCCTTGAGTGGCTCACCCTTGTGTTCCTTGCTCCTCAGCCATAGTGTGTCCTCTCTGGTGTTGGGAAGCCCTGGGTCTCTTCCTCCTGTGCAGCAGGCAACACTGCTGCTCCTCCTCCAAGCCTCTGTCATTAGCATCCTTGAATTTTTGTTTATAACTCATGATGCCAACGTGACAAGGACCTCTAAGCAAAATGTCACCACTGGGAACAATGCTAGAATCTACTATAAGTCTTGAGTCTCGTGTTAATTTTAAATACACATATCCCCTTCTAGTGTTATCTTTCTGAGTGATTCATTAACGTACCCCTTCAGCCAACCTTTACTGAGTTTGAAATCTATTTGAAACATTGCAGTATGTCCTGCAAGGAGAAAATGTGAAAAAATTGGTTCTTACAGTAAGGGAATTAAAAGAAAAGAAATCATTAACTCCCAGACAAGACAGGAGGGTGATGCCAGCATGGGTTGTTAGGAGAACGCAGAAGAGGGGCAGCCTGAGAAAAGTAACCGTGAATGAGGTGACATTATCACCAGCCCCTGGTGGAAGGGGAGCCCTTTGGTACCATAGCTAACTGAAAAAGAATGAAGTGTAATTTGGGAAGCAAACAGGCTCCTTATAAAATAAAGTACTGCATGGGAAACTGGGAGGTGAATGTGGGATGGGCTCGGAGATGAACCAATGAAGGAGAGACTAGAGAGCTCGGTCTTAGTTTGGGATGTCAGTGGGCTTGGCTCTCCTGTCTGAGACAGGACCATCGTTACAAATGAAGTTGGAAAAAAGAATGAGTGAGTGCTGATGAAAAGACTAGGGCTGATGTTCAGTAAAAGATGACACAAAATGGAAAATAGATCAAGCAGTGTGACAAGGAGGAGGGCAGTACAAAGGTCATCTCAAAGGTGGCAGTAGCAAGGGAGTTTGGAGACAATGGCAGATGCGGGAGAGCAGCAGCATCCAGGCTGTGCACGTGGCCAGGGAATTTGTAGTTAGCGCTGGCTGAGAAAGCAGGGATGAGTTCTCCACAGCAGCTGCTTGGAAAGCCATGAGTCAAAATTCAGAATTCACACCCCACGGCTACTCTTCAGAAGTCCAGTTTGCTTCACAGAGGTCGGAGGGTCAAAAAAAGACAAGCTGAAAATAAATCTGACCGACGTCTACAGATCCAGACAGTGAAGCCTCCCCCAAACATCAGAGAAAGCAAACTCCAGGCGTCCTTGAAAACTGGGCCAGTCCTCACAGCTCGTGGACACAAAAGACGACCATGACTTTCCCACAGGTGACTCTGCAGAGCCTTTCCCTGATTTTTGCAGTTTGCACTCAGGGCCTCACACTTGCTAGGCAAGCGCTCTACCACTTGAGCCACTCCACCAACCCTGTGTTTGTGAGGGGTTTTTTCAGAGATGGGGCTCACAAGCTCTTTGCCCACATTGGCTTCAAACCGTGGTCCTCCTGATCTGCCTCCTGAGTAGCCGGGATTACAGGTGTGAGCCGCCAGTGCCTGGCTAACCTAGCTCTTCCTCATCTGTTGCTTTCTCATGGTAAGAGATGCTGTCATGGTGGTCAATGTTTCCTCTACTGCCTGTAGAATTTTCTGAACACACATTTTATATGCCTCCTGGATGCTCTGTTCTTAAGATAAAATGAATCTGAAGTGGATCTATTGCTACCACCCCCACCACGAAGATCCACAGCATGAAAAGGAATGAATAAGACCAGGACTGTCTTCTCCTGGCTGCAAATTTACCCCAGGAATTGTCTCCAAAAGATGACGCCCTTGCTTCCAGGCAGCCCTTTGCTGTCGTAGGCAAAGATGTCATCTGAACTGAGACACCAGCTGTGTTTCATATGGATGTGTCTTGAGGTTTTCCATGAAAGAAGTTTCTCTGCCAAGTTTATGGGGAATTTATGAGAGATGTGAAGATCAATATTATCAAATGTATTGTGCTCGAGTGGAGGTGGTGCTCATTTGCAGAATGCTTCCTGCGTGCAGCAGGCTGTGGGCTCCATCCTCACCACCACATGTAAATGAATGTTTGGGAAACAGTTGAATTTTCAGTGTAAGTTTTTTAGCTTTCTCTTTTTTTATTAAAAAAAAAAAGCAGTGTGGGTGGCTACTTTGTACTTTTTGTTTCTAATACTTTTGCAAGCTTTTCTTTAGGATTATATGCATTTTTCTTTGGTGATGGTTGGCGATGATTGGTGGTGGTGGTGGTTTTTTGCCTGTGCTATTTTTGTTTTGTTTTTGCTCTGTAACCTACTTGGCTATTCTAGAGACATTTCAAGGTTGCACCATTTTATGTCAGGAGCTGCTAAATATACAGACAAGATTAAAACGTCACTCGTGAGCTGTAGACGTCATTGAGCAGCTGAGCTATAAACAGCGCTCTGACCTTCTCATCAAATCTGAACCCACTCTTTTCCCTTGCGGTTTTCTGTCCCCAAACACGCCACCAAATGCTTCCTCAGTCACCATGTGGGCCTTAATCGAAGGTACTATTTTATGTGCCATGTAAAACTATTCAGTAAGCACTTAAGAGTCTGGGCCACAAACCATGGGTGAAAGAGAAGGCAATGCCTCGGCGCTCTGTGGTGAGCCCCCAGTTGTTCAGTGATTCGGAAAGGAGCGTTCCTTAGAGTTCTCAGTCTACATAGATCCAGTAAAGAGACAGTTTCCTTCTCCTTGGCTTCCAGGGAGTCATAGAATTCAGCCAAACAGAAGAAGATTGGCTCACAGTGTGCATTGCAGTAGGTGAGGTGTGGAGTGAGCCTGCACCCACTTTTATCGTTTTGGAAGCAGAATGGCGTGAGACGTTTCCATAAGTGGTAAAAACATAATTGCATTCACGGTGGCTTGCCCAGATCTGCTGCGCATCTCCCGTGGGAAAGGAAAGGAAAGGGAAGAAGTCTAGGATGAGGGCTAACTGGTCTGTGAGCTTTCACGTGGTGCCATGCCGAATGGTGAAAAAATGCAGCCCACAAAATTGCAATGCATTTTGGCTTCCGTGAGCTCCAGGCAGCTACCTATTGTAGTCGACTGAAGCAATGGGGGGATGAGGAGTACAAGGATGTAGGGAGACAAAGCCATTATTGCAAGCATGCATGCATGTGTGAGTGTGAGGAGTGTGAGCCCTCAGGATCTGGTGCCAGGTTGCAGTGTCCTATGGAAATGGTAGTGGAGCAAGTAAGATAGAGAGAAAACACGAGCAAATCAAGAGGGCAGAGACAGGAAGGAAGGGAAGATGGCGGGAGTAGGCATCTCTGTAGAGTGTCCAGGTCACACATCCCCTCTAAGCAGTGGAGAGCCCCGTGTGGGCACCCTGCACACGGCAGTGCCAAGGGCTGGCTCGTAGTGAGGCTTATAAGCTGCTGTCAGTCACAGTTGCATGCACTTGTGTGTTGAGTGTTCACTGCTTGATCAGTGTCTAAACTGGAAGAAGGAATGTTAGAAGAAAAGCTCCAAGCACTGAACGAGGAGATGCAAAGGAGAAAGCAGAGCAGATAACGTATGCACACTGAGCTGGAAATCAGACTGGCCAGAAGACGGGCAGGAAACATGTCCATTTTCTTCCAAAGCACAAAAATGAAAGGACAGTGAAAGCCTACTCGTACATAAGTGGAGAACCTTCATAAGCAGCTGTAATCATGGAGGAGGAAGAGGACCAATAAATGGTTTGTACGGCCGAGCAGAGCAACGTCAAGGTCTCTGGTGAACAACACTCACAGAACAACGTCGTGGGAAAAACGGTATTTGCTAAGACTCTCACACTAATTCAGAATGCTAATGTGGAACCTGGTACCCACAGTGTCCCTTTAGAAAAAGAGTAGTGTAGTGAATTATCATGTTTGATATTATTGTAATTGTACGTGAACCATCCGCCTTATTTCTTAGATGGAATGTAGTTGAATTAAATATTAACTATGTTTGGTATGTCTTTTTTTACTGGACTGAGGTTTGAACTCAGGGCTTCACACTTGCAAAGCAGGCACTCTACTGCTTGAGCCACACCTCCAGTCCATTTTGCTCTGCTTATTTAGAGATGGGGTCTCCTGATCCTACAGATCTCAGCCACCCAAGTAGCTAGGATTACAGGCATGAGCCACCAGCTTCCGGCTACATCTGACATGCATTTGTCTGTAGTTTTTACCCTTGTAAATATACAATTTAAATACCTTCTTAAGTCTTTAAAAAATTATGCAGCGTGTCAATAAAGACAATAGTGAAATTTAGGCAGGAAATAATGAAGGCCATATTTCCCGATCAATATTACATGGTTGGGTCACAGATATTTGGAAAGTATGATTCTATGTGTTTGGTCCTTTTTGGACACAGCTAACCCTAACCCTAACCCTAACCCTAACCCTAACCCTAACCCTAACCCTAACCCAGCTGTGCGGTAGTCATTGCATTCTCATCACAATGACAGCCCAGAAAACGTTTCCAATTATTTCAATG
Source organism: Castor canadensis (assembly GCF_047511655.1). NCBI lineage: Eukaryota > Metazoa > Chordata > Mammalia > Rodentia > Castoridae > Castor > Castor canadensis. The sequence goes on from NC_133405.1 coordinate 139,426,709, forward strand.
ATTTAACCTCAAAGTCTTCCATCTCTCTCCTCCAAAATGCTGGATTGTAAAATACGACACTACTGGTGGTGGTGTGTGGCTCAATTACACGTTTTCCTTCCTTTTAAACATTTCTGCATTTCCTGAACTCCTGTATTGAGCAAGTAGTTAAATCTGAAGCAGTGGTAACTCGTTTGTCTTTTCTGAGCCGTTTTCTTGTAGTAGATCGTACTTCGTCTCCATCATATTACATCACCTACGTGCTTGTCTCCCTTCTCCCGGTGGACATGCGCCATCTTCTCCTGGTTCCGTGATTGTCCCCACAAATGCATTTCCATAGGCCTGCCAGCTGGCAATGCCTCCTCTCTCTTCCCTCTCTCTCCCCAAAGCCTTAATCTTCCACTCACTTGCCCCTCTCTACCTGGTTTTGCAATGAGGTGATCTTTAAAATTCATTTGATTAATATCTGATAACTATACAGGGACTTCACTGTGACGCTTCCATGTATTCATGTATTCTGCCCAGGTTTGCTTCATCTCCTCAATAATTCTTCCTCTACCCCGTTCCCCTTCTTAAGGTGATTTCAGCAGGTGTTGGTGTTCCATGTCCATACTTTGTATAGAAAGCACATCCACCATGTCAGTCCTCCTTTTCCCTCTTCATTTACCCTCGCCCCCCAGCTGGTGGTGTCCCCTCAACATGACCTGGTCACCTTCCTGTCCTGCATTGTCGTGGTGTCCGTTCCGGATGAGTGGGAGTTTTGCTTTGGTATAGAATGAGGTGATTTTAAAGGGACATCCTGGAATGAAATGGCTCCAGAATTCTTTCTAGAAACTGAGAAGCAGCCAAGGCTCACACGTGCTCGAGGCAACATCACCCTTCTGGGAAAAGAGCCGACGGCCTCACAGACACCTGCAGGTCTTTCTTGCTGTGTGGTTCATGGTTGATTTCCAGCCATGTCTAGGACATAAGGGGGACATCTTGGCACCCTCAGACCCACGTTTCAGGAACCTTTTATGCTCTGAGACTTCTGAGGGCTCTGTGAGAGTGAAGGGGATAGAGAACTAGGCCACGATGGCACAGAGAGGAAAGAAATCAACAACCTGCAGCAGATCAGCAAACTGTTCTGTGCAGAGGAGTGCTGCTTAGCCAGGCTGGTGGCACCTAAAAACGGGGCAGAAATAGAGCAGACCGCAAAGAATGAAACAGCAGCTCGCCTGTCCCAAAATCAAAGATCCAACGACAGAAAGGAGGTAAAACCACCTGCAGGGCTGGGAGCAGGTGTCTGCGTTGTGCACACGGACTTTCCTAGTGATTTTGTGTTTGCTGAATTACCTTTTGTACAATTTCTGGATTTGTTCTCAAGCAATGATTTCTCAGCTAACCTGAAAATTTGACTTTTCCCATCCTTGAGGCTCTGAAATTTTGGTCTTTTGAAACAAGCGCTCACTGTGTAGCCCGGGCTGGTTTCGAACCCATGATCTTCCTGTTTCAGTCTCCCAAGTGCTGGGATTGCAGTTGTGCCACCACAAGCTGCTGTTCCCTAAAAATTGTAAACATTCCATTTTGATTGTTCGCATACAAGCCCCGTAATATACATTTCTAAAAGAACTTTCACAGTGTAGTGTGTTTTAATGTGTTACGCTACCAAAAAGTCTTTCTTTGTCTGACATTTGAGTGCCTACCAAGTGCTTGGCTTTGTTCTAACCCTCGGGGATTCACTCGTGTACAGCAGAGAGAAACTTCCCTGAGTTGTGCAGTTGTGTTCTATGGGTAGGATGCAAAGTAATGCGAAGAAGTAAGTGCACTGTGTGGTGTTGTCAGAGGTCATTGGTGCTGTTAAGGAATACAGGAGGGCTGGAGGCAAGGCTCGAGCTGCACAGCATCTGCTTTGCAAGCGTGAAGTCCTGAGTTCAAATGCCAGTACTTCCCAAAAAAATAGTGGAGAAGAAGCTAAAGTTTGCTGGAGAAGTTGCAATTTGTCAACTAAGCTTGTCATCAAGACCTCACTAAAGTGGCAGGATGTGGGTTAGGAACTGGCCTAGCGTGTGAGAGGCCCTGCGTTCGATTCTCAGCACTGCAGAAACACGGGGGAGCTGCGATGGTGGGTGAGAGTCTTCTGGGCAGAAGGAGCCCTGCAAGGCACTGGGCCGTGAACTCTTGCATGGGAGGTAAACGCACTCAGCAAAAAGTGAAGCTTAGTCGGACGAGCAAGCGTGAGGCCCTGAGTTCAACCCCAGTATTGCCGAGAAAAATAAAGCTTTGACGTTTATTCTGAGAACCAAGGAAAACACCGGGGGATTTCAGCAGGAAATCCTGCATTCCTGCTTTGTAGGAACTCTTAACTGCTGAGTGAGCCTGTAGAGACAGGGCGCAAAGTGAGAGCGCAGGCAGAAGGTGGAAGCAGGGGTCGACCTGAGAAATAACTGCTCGTGCAGGTGCCAGAAACGCTTAGTTTTGTTTATATGCAATCGCAGATCTGCGCGTGATTCCAGTGTGGCCTGTGAGCATGCAAAAGGAGTTCTGAGTTGTGTAAACCCTGGAGATGTGAAGAGCTGGAGTTGGAGGAGGGGTCGTGAGGAACAGCAAAGGAGATCTGGACATCAGAGACCACCGATCAATTGAAAGTCTGCGCTGGAGCGAATCCTGCCCACTCGTGATGTGCAAGGAACGGAGACCCACGATCGTGGGTGCAAAAGGGATCGCAGTAGACGGAGAAGGGTGAAGACAAAAGGCTGAGACTGCTGTGTGCCCATCATGGGACTGGAAATCACAGAAAGTGGCAGCAGTGAGCCAGGGGGCAGCAGAGAGAGTCTGGTAGCTTGGAAGCCCAGGGGAGCAGTGAGGTCAAGGAGAGGGAAGGTTCGGTTGTGTCAAGCGCGTAGCCACATGGCAGTGGGCGTCCACTTTTAAGTACAGCTGGGCAGCAATTGTGGTGGAGGGTTAGTGGTTCAAGTACAATGGGCACATGTGTCAGAGAAAATGGGAGCAGTGAAATTGGAGTTAGTATGCAAAAATGCCAGTTTGGGGGATTTTCAATAAAAGAGGAAAAAATCGGCAGAAGATGAAGCCCGTGTAGACTCAGGAGAAAATTGCTCAGTTGTTCTTGAGGTGGGAAGTCTATCAGCACCTCCACAATCCAGAGGATGACGTCAAATATCAATCAGTACAGTGAATTTATGCCATATTGACTAAACTTCCCAAAATGTCAGTGACAAAGGCCTGTCTGTCTCTCATGCTACATGTTCGCCAGTGGTCAACTGTGGATATTGTCCGTGCCTTCCTAACTCTGGGAACCAAGGTGCGGGAGAAGGCCCATCTCTGATTTTTTATCTGTAGGTTTTGCAGAGGGGAAGGGGTGTTGACAGAACCTCATGATAGTTCTTAGAGATCTTGCCTGGAAAGGGCACAATTTTTTCCTGTTTAGGTCCATCAGTTCTACCTTCTGGAGCAGCTGTGACTTCATGGAGGCAAGGCAGAGCGATTCTTGAAGGAGAGGCACACTACAAGATTTTTAGGTTTATTTTCCTCTCAAGGAAAGGGCCAGAAAGTACAGTGAACAGTACAACAGACAACAGGAAAACAGTTTCACTGACAGAGCCAGGAGAAGGTGTTTTGTTGTTGGGTTGGCAAGAGTTGAAGCAGCTGGTGGCTGATGTACACGTGTGAGCCTTATGTGAGTGTCCCACTCTCTTCTAGTAGTGGAGGGACACAGAGAAGACGGGAGCAGTCATTAGCACCTGGCTTGTACACTTGTTCTTCAGGTTGATAGAATTTTTTCAGGGTAGTAATGTGTGAAATCGTATGTCAAAAGTCGAAATAGAGAAGGAAGACTGGGGAGTTGGAGGAGGGACAAGGAGGTGTCAGCCATTTAGGAGAGCGTTAGTGTGTATTTACCGGGAAATTTTGGTGTATCTAGGACTGATGATCTAATGTCAGCATGATTAAATGTCTTCCTTATGCCTGTCAGCAAAAACACGTCTGTGCTCAATCAAGGGAATCCGAAAGTGTGAACATAAAAAAAACCTCCAATTTCAGTTGCTACTGTTTCCTATCTCACCTTCTGCCAGAAGTTACAGAAACTCCCAACTGCCATGTGCGTGTACCTGTCTGTCTGTCTGTCTGTCTAATCTCCCGGAGGCTCTGTTAACCTGCTGCAAGTTTGTGGTCACAATGAAAGAGCACAATTGAATCTCTTTATGTATAAAGGAGCAGGTGTCTGCTGGGTCAACAGTTAGATTTCACCAGGGTCGAGATTTGCTAAGCAAGAATCAAGAATTAAGAGTGATGTGCGAGAACTCAGCGTCTGTGCTGAGGTCGTGTAACTTCTATGACTCTTAAGACAAAAGAATGACAAAAAAAAGGACAAAGTCCTTTTTCCAGCTTGCACAAATTCCACGGTGCTTGTGTGTCTCTGAACTTACGGCTCAAAAACAGTTGCCAGATTGTCCTTTTTTCCACATATTTCTCTGGTGGACTTAGAAGGACTTTTTTTTGACTTCCTGTAACGTGATCCACAGTTTCTGCAAATGAGAATAACAGAAGAGTGAGTGCGACTATAGTACATCTTACGCATGTGTGGAAATACCGTAATGGAGTGACTTACTAAGCAGAATTTAATAGACACTAATATAAAAGGGAAAAAAGGAATAAAAATTGGGAGAAAAAGATGAGGATACTGCCTCACAGTGCGTATAATTAAAGTTTACCGAGATTTTACCCACACAAATGGAAGGAATTCGTCTTTCACTCATTCTCTATCCAAAAAGCATAAAAGGAAGATAGCTCTGTAATCAGTTAGGTGACTCATAAAATATTAGGTTTTTTCCTTGACACTGCTTGGCTAGCAAAACACTTGTCGTGCCATGTTGAAAAATTACTTAGTTTGATGAAAGAGTCAACAAACATGACAGCGTCGAGCAGGGAGCAGCAAAGCTGATTTTCTCAGTGGATAATTGCCTGGCTTCCTTTTTCTCATCATTTTTGGTCAGGAACTTAGTTTGATGTGTCAGCTAAAGGTCGAGTTTCCCTCTTCATAAGCATGAAGCATGGTGACATTTGACTCATAATTATCCAAGTGTTAAATATTTTCAGCAATGCCGGTGAGGCTGCTAGGAAAGAGGCACCGGGTGACGGAATTCACAGAAGGGCAAAATCTTTTCGGGAAACCAAAAAGACAGCAACTAGGGAATAGGATAAGGTGTGGCTAACTGGCAGCGGGTTGGGGCACACAATTCGAGAAGGGGGCAACACAGACACCTGAAGGTGCTGATCGTGGGGTTAGAGACGGTGAGAGGTTGTACAAAGCATCAGCAGCGGGGCTGAAAAGCGCTGTTATCCTTTACCCAGCATTCCTTGAAGTTGCTGTTATCCCCACCAACGGTCGTTTTGTCTGCTCTTCCTTAACTGGGTAATTTCTCCTTTCCAAATCATACCAAGGAAAACAGACACCCATAGATTATGAGCTTTCACTTCGCTTGGAGATGTTTATCTTTAATCAAAATTAAATTACATTCACTACCTTTGCACGGTTTTCTCAGATCCTCGTCAGTGACTGCAACCCACATTCCTAAGCCTGTGGTGGTCTGATTGACTGATAGATAGATAGATGGATAGATAGATAGACAGATAGATGATAGTCAGATGGAGATATAAATAGGAAGTTAACAGATGGATGGTTGGATAGATTAATAATAGATAATTATGGATGGATGGGTGAATGGATAGATGTTGGACAGATGGAAGTATGATAGATTAAAATACAAATAGATGTATAGGTGGACAGATAGATAGATCAATAGATAGGCGCAGAAATAAGTGGATAGCTGGAAGACAGAGAGAGAGAGAGAGAGAGAGAGAAACATTCTTTTTTGCAGTGCTATGTATGGAACCCAGGTGTGATTGCGAGGCAATACTCTACCGCTAAGCTACTTCCCCAACAAGCAAATGCATATTTTTGAACAAATTTCAATACCTGATTGTTTTGAATCATTGTCTACTAGAATTCTTTGTGCCTCCTTCACTATACTACATCTCCATGACTACTCTTTCAAAGAACCAAGGTGAGGTATTTGGGGATTACAATGACAATTATGCTAAATCACTGATAATTCCTTCTTTCCAGAAGGTAAACACATCCCTCACACTAAGCGCATGCCATGTTCTGTTGCACAGTGTCACATGAATCTTTCATTCTTTTAGCAAGGTTACCCAATGCATGCAGAGATTCCGATTGTCTGATACAAAGCACAGTGCTCCTAATTCACTTTGTTTACTGTGATAGACGTGTTTTCCAGTATTGTCACTTATTTTTAAATAACCGTCAATTTGTTTACATCTTCTTCCTGAAAGTCATAATGTTCCATTTGCCAAGCACATGCTAAAAATAAAAATTCCACATAACAAGTGTGCCATGTTTGTAAGTCTGTAAAACATACAGGTGGGGTTCTAAACAGGAGAGTTCAAGTGCAATTCCTATCTGTTTCCGAAGTCCATGGTCTTTGGTTTTGGATCACACTGTTTTAATTTTCATAGAATTTTTAGTGACATATTTGTAGTAAATTTTGGAAAAGCCGCATTCGTGTGTCATTCACAAATTGAATCTTAACATGCTGTCAGTATTAAAATTGTCACCAGCAAATGGTACGTATAAAAATTTGACCTTAGAGATAAAAACTAATGTATCTGTTTCTATGCTGTCAGTGCTTCAGTTATTACGGATGGATGGATGGATGGATGGATGGACTGATAGCCACAGATGCATCTCAACATGATGTGGGGTAGTACCTAGTAAAGTCATCACAACTTGAAAGCATCGTAAGTCAGACACACATTGGACATGCCCACCTTATCCAGTGGCCTGGCTCAGCAACACAGCACAGTGTAGAGGACAGGTTACTTTCCATCCTGAAACGTGGCTCCTGGGAACAGTGAGCTACAGGGAAAGTATTTACCGCCTATCATTAGGAAAAGATCAAAGTGTGAACCGGGTTTCTCCAGAGTGCATTTCACTTTCTTGTCATTGAAACGTAAGACTCTCTAAGTGAAACCATGATAAGGTCAAGCCTGTCTGTCTGCTTCTGCTCATACGTACACACACTTTGACCTACTGATCCTACTGTAAGACCATATAACATTTTAGATAGGAACTTTATATGGTGTCACTAAAATCTTGGAGTAACTCTATAGGTATGTTGCTTGGAACTCACTCGAAGGTATTTTGGTGTGTTGTTGACTTTGACTATCTTCCTATTTATAAGAGAAAGGCCTTTTTTTAGTGTTTGCATTTCTGTGTCATTTTCCCATGAATCACATCTTGTAACAAATTAAAACAACTTCAGTAGATTTATTAAAATCAGAACTCTGATCCAGAATGGAGATTCATCAAGCTCGGTTAGCCTAATGGGCTGTAACAATGGCCACAGCAATCAGAAACCCCGCTCCCCTGCCACGCGTGTGCGTTTGATGATCCGCAGAGGGAAGAGATGGAAAGGCACTCTGTAATTCAGTCTGCTTGATGGGCTATGAGTGTGATAAGTGTGATGTTCACTGCTACTATTTTTGGTTTTGGTACTGGGGTTTGAACTCAGGGCTTCTCACTTGCTAGGTAGGAGCTGTACTACTTGTGCCACTCCACCAGCCCTTTTTGTGTAGGGAATTTTCAAGATTCTCAAACTAATTATCCAGGCTGCCTTGCTCCTGATTTCTGCCTCCAGAGTAGGCAGAATTACAGGGGTGAAGCACTGGTGCTCAACTAGTTCACTGCTTCTTCTGCTAAATGATTTAAGCCTTTTAGTGGCTTTTATTGCTCCTCTTATCTGGGTGGTCATTCCTGAATGGAAAGCTTGAGATGTATTTATGATTCTGTGCAATTTGAACTCTCTGAACTTCACAGAATAGAATAAAATTGCCTGTGGGTCGCACACTGGGTCTTTTACGGTTATGTTGACTAGAGTCCTTTCCAAAAACTGACAAGACAATGCTGCACAGTCCAGGAAAATCAACAGCTGGCCCCGTGTCTCAATCCCCATTGTGAAATTGCACATCATGTTTGCAAAGATGACCTTGTGACGAGAGGCTGTGTTTACTGTCACAGCCTCGAAGTTCTAAGTCGTCAGCGGGGTTAGCTTATCTATGAAATGCTTCCATTTTCTCATGTTCGTTCATTTCATTCAATCTGTGTCAGTAAAAATATTCAGGTGGCATCCAGGTAGCTGTGGAATTTGTTGGTCTTTAGGTGGATCCAATTACTGCTGACATTTGTGTGAGGGTGAGGCCATCCATCTTTCTGTCGGTTTTTGTCAATGGCCTCTTCTCTTCCTGTTCTGCAGTTGACTTTCACAGCGTTTGGAAATCTCAGCCAAAGCCATGCGTGCTACCTTCATGCCTGGACTTTATCGTCCCAGTCTGCTGTTCTCTCCAGCTTGTCCTCAGTGTCTCCTGGGAAATGCTAATGCATTCTGCCCCTGTCCCTGTCACCTCTAATTATTTGGCTTGAAAGCAACAGTGCGGATCACACGTACTACTTACTTGTCCAGTTAGCACACACTTCTAGGCAATACTGACACGGACAGGGACTCTTTTTCCTTTGGCCCAAAAAAGAACCAAAAAACAAAACAAAAAGTAGGCACTTTGATGATGTTGATATTTGCTATATTTTTTTGTTTGTATTATTTAAGTTTTTTGATTGACACAGAATAAATGCACCTATTTACAGGGTGCAGAGTGACGTTTCCACTCATACACATTGTGTCGTGATCAAATCTGTAAGGAAATATAGGCCCCAAAATGACCACGTGGAGAGGAGTGATCTGGCCAAGAGATTCTTTATTGCCGGGTGGGAGAGGGAGAGAACAGAGAGCCAAGAGAGAGAGGGAGAGAGGGGCAGGGGCTTAAATACCCCTCAGTGGGGCTCAGCATGATCTGATTGGTTAGGATCTTATGGTTCATGCTGATTGGAGGTTGGGGCAGAAGGAGGGTTCAAGCTAGACTCTTGGCCAGACCACTCCTCTGCACGTGGTCACTTTGGGGCCTATATTTCCTTACAAAATCCAGGTAATTAGTGTGTCCATCACCTGATGTCATTTCTTTCTGGTGAGTATGCAACTCCCACCCCCCAGCTTGTTTGAAATATATAATGCGTTATCATTATCTGTTCACCTGCCGTCCTGTGGAAGGCCACCACTTATTCTTCCCTTCTAAATGTAGCATCGTAGCCATTGGCCAGTCTCTCCCCTTCTTCTCTTTTTCCTACCCTCCCCAGCCTCTGGTGACCATAGACCATGCTCTGCTAGCTTTCATGCGTGAGTGAGTTCCTGCAGTGTTTGTCTTTCTGTGCCCGGTTTACCTCACTTAAGGTAAAGTGTGGCAAGCCCGTTCATGCTATTGAAAATGACGGGATCACGTGCTTTCTCTGGCTGAGTAAGAGCTCATTCTGTATTTGTAATATATTTTCTTTGGATACTTGTGAAGAATATTGCAATGAACATAGGAGTCAGAAATCTACTCAACATACTGACATTATTTGCTTGGGACATATACCCAGCAGTGGGACTTGTGGGTGACATGGGATGTTTTTAGGAGCCTTCGTACTTTCTGTGTTGCCTTCCCCTTAGCTCTCCTAGGATCACACTCTTTATGTGGCCCCACTTATCCATCTGCTTGTAGCATGAGATCATCCAGTGAAAATTCACCTCTTTGTCACAGCATCGATCTCTTCATTTAAAAATGTGAGTGAGCTGAGCACCCATGGCGCCCACCTGTAATCTTGCCATGCACAAGGCAGAGGTCAGGAGGTTCGTGGTTCAAAGCCAGCCCGATCAAAGAGCTCATGAGACCCTATTTTGAAAACACCCAAAACACAAAGAAAAGGAGTGTGGAGTGGCTCAAGTGGAAGAGCTCCTGCCTAGCAAGCAGGAGGTCCTGAGTTCAAACCCCACTAGCACCAAAAAAATTTAAGAAAAAAAAAGCATGAATCAAATAGGAATTAGGTTATCAACAGCAATATTACCATAACTGTCCTCTGTGATCTAATAGTCTCGGGGTTGGAAGCTAAACGTTGTCTACAGGAACCTGACATCCGCAGGACGCTTGGTGAATAAGACTCAAGTAAGAGAGTGGGCAAACGGATGCAGTATCCAACACTTGGCCAGGGTTGGGTCTCCAAGACAGCTTTGTGTGCTTGGTGAGGAGCTTAGCTTTCGGCATCCTGTCTCCCATGTTGCGGATGTGTCACCTTAGGCAGCTGAGCAGCTGACAAGCTGTCCTGTGCTGGCTGATGAATGCTCCCCTGTGGATCCCAGGGGAAGAAGTAAGCCTGCAGAAGAAATGAAGCCCCACTGTACTTCAGGTGGCATCGGATTGCTGTAAAGCTCCACGTTCAAAACTCGGTGCCTCTTTGGCTGCTGCTTTTGAGTGTATGATGCATCCTCGTGCAGGAATTGTGAAAGCGCTGTTGCAAGAACAGGGTGAGGGGTAACGCAGAGGTTTTGATCCGTGGTTAAAGAGATGTAATCGAGTGCACAATTAACTGTGTTATTCCGCCAATGAATAGGTGAGCTTGTTAATTGGGGACAAAAATAGAAATGTGTTGTGTGCGCACTAAGGGACAGCTGTGACAGCAGACAGTCGTTGCTTCCTAATCCATGCTACTTACTAGACAGGGGAGTGGCCGCGTGTCCCTGCCTGCTGCGGTTCCATTAGCTCTGGTCACTTCTCTTTGGAAAGCCACCCACATGGCAGAGTAACCGTAAAAGAAAGAGCCCCGTGTCATTCTCGGTGAGTGTCCGCCACACAGGATAACCACATGGGTTAAGTCCTGAGTCTTTGTCCGAGCGGTGACAGCACATCCCACGTGAAGCATGATGTTTTGCTTTGAATGGCTTCTTTAGCTCAAGGTCTGCGAGAGCTTTTCAAATCAGGCATGGCTGCCAGAGCCTGATTCTCTTCTGAGGAGGCAGAGTTCATTCGGACTGTGTTTATGGGGTGTGGTGCTCTCCAAGTGATGTCACAGTAATGATTTATGCGACACATCAGAGAGATCCCCCCACGGCAATGCATCCTTAGGTGTCTGCTGGTACCAGGTGCAGGTGTTGGCCTTTTTACAAGCACACCTAGCCTCATTATGGGATGCTTGTGCGCCATGGGAGCAGCTGGAAAGCCGCTGGCCTGCTTCCACTCGTGTGTGGCTGGGGATGCCCTGAGCCAGCCTGGCCTGAGTTCCAGCCCTGCACGAACAAGCGCACAGAATGCGCGGCCTAACTGCTCACAAGCAGCTTGGGCACCATGGGAGCCGTGTTGCCCTTGAACCCTCGCTGCAAGTGGCTGCTGTTCGTCCCTGAGTTAATGCCCGGCCTACACGCACGCTGGCCGATGCCCCCAGGTTTCTACTTTAGTGCCAACCCAAAGGACAGCCTCCAGCTTGGCAAAGGCGAATTGCTTTCCCTCAGCCATCTCCATCCTGGGCTTTCCACCATTATTGTCTCACATATGAAGTGCAGTGTCTATGCAGTGAGCAATGCAGAGGCCGTGACCTTGGAGCCCGACCGGTTCCTTCATTCATCTCTCAGCAGTGTTGTAATTTGCAGTGTCAAAAGTGTCCATGAAACCCACAGTTAGAGTTCACTGCCCCATGCGTGCTTTCTAGGTTACACACTTAGAAGCAAGTGCCATGCGACAGGACGCACAGGTTCTTTATTTTCCACATGTGCTTTAAGTTCAACAGAAGGAAAGCAGTCATTAGGAAATGCGTGCGCGCACATGTCAGCCTGCAGACACGGAGCTCGTCATGTGCCATGTGCTGTATTTTGAGCAGACAGGCCTGCTGTCCCCAGCACTGCCTCCACACCACAGGAGGACAGCTGACAGGCAGCCGAAATGTCCATGCAGACTGCTGGACTCCAGGTGGCTTGCTGGTGCTTGCTGGCACCCTGTCAAATCCTGCCTTCCTTGAGACCCTAAGGCAGGAATTCTCATTACCTAAAATCGGAAGAAATCTATGGCGTTGGCTACACCGGTTCTTTACTTAACTTGAGGTGCAGAGTCAGAGAGGACCAATGAAATTTGGCATCTCCCAAAGGACCGTCGTGATTGCATATGCGTGCACGCAGTATTTTCTGTTGCTGTGCAATAAACACTGCAAACGTGGTGGCTTGAAACAGCAGCCCTTGATCATCACACGGTTTCTGTGTGTCAGGCATCTGGGCTTATAGGAGCCAGGTCCCTGCTCAGAGCCACCAGAGATGCAATCAAGCTCTCAGCTGGGCAGCGCTCCTTTCTGGAGCTTATGGTCCCCTTCCAAGGTCAGGTATTAGCTGAATTCAGTGTATGCTCATTGTACAATGTAGGTTCCACTTTCTTTTTATGAAACAAAATATTTATTATGCATATTTTTCCCTACAATTTAAATTGATATGAAAAAAGGGATAGAAACGAATACAAAAAAGAATCTTAATTCACTTTTTCAATTGACAATTATTAGGCACATTTATGAGGTACCTGGGAGATGTTTCCACACATGTATCACTGTGCAGTGTTCAACTCGGGGTAAGCCTCTTCACTCCCCAAATATTATTATTTCTTTCCTTTCTCTTTTTTTGGGGGGAGGCAGTACTGGGGTTTGCACTCAGGGCCTCATGCTTGCTAGGCAGGCGCTCTACTGCTTGAGCCACTCTGCTAGCCCTTATCATCTCTTTGTGGAGAAAACATTGAAGATCCCTTTTATAGGTTTTGAGCTATGCAATCCCATTGTTGCTGTCTTTGGTCACTTAGACTTCTTGCTCCTACCTACCTGTAAGTTTGTACACATTGGCCAACTTCTCCCCATTCTTCATCCCACCCTCCACTCTGCAAAGCTTCTGGGAACCATTACTGCACCCCTACCTTGCTATGAATCAACTCTATTAGCTTCCACGTACGAGAGAGAATATGGAGTATTTGTCTTTCTGAGCCCAACTTACAGATGGTCAACAGGTATAAGAAAAAATGCTCAAACACCCACAATGATATGATAAAAAAAAGCTCAAATCACAAATCATCAAGGAAACGCAGATCACAACAGTGAGCTATAACTCACTCTACATAGGTCGCTCTGATGAAAAAGGCAGATGATAACATGTGCTGCCGAGGATGTGGACAAAGGGAATCTTTGTACCTGTTTATGGGAGTGTGTGGGCACCAGTGGCTCCTGCCTGTAATCCCAGCTACTCAGGAGGCCAAGATCAGGGGGATTGCAGTTCAAAACCAGCCCATGAAAAAGTTTACAAGACCCTATCTTGTAAAAACCCTTCACAAAAAAGGGCTGGTGGAGTGGCTCAAGGTGTAGGCCCAGAGTTCAAGCCCCAGTACCACAAAAAATTTAAAAAATTAAAAATAAATTAGCTATCTGATCCAGCAATCCCAGTACCGAGTAAACATCCGAAGGAAAAAACTCAGTATGTTGAAGAGACATTCGCAGCTCGTTGCAGCAGTCTTCACAACAGCCAAGAAATGGAGCAACAAAAACGTATTCTCCCATCGTCTTGCAGGCCAGCAGTGCAAAGTCAAGGCGTTGGGAGGATTCTTTCCTTCTTGTGGCTCTAAAGGAAAATCCATCCAGAGCCTTTCTCCCAGGGTCTGGAAGCCGTCCCTAAACCCTGGCATTCCTTAGAGGAGTCACTTGAATAGCTGCTGTCACCATTTCCCCTGGTCCTCTTCTCTGCATCTTTGTTTCTTCTCCTCTTCTAAGGACTTCAGTCACTGGCTATAAGGCCCACTGTAAAGTTATGATGATGACATCATCTCAAAGTGATTACAGGATTGCATATGCAAAGGTCCTGCTCACACTCTGCCTTACTGATGAGTGCCAACTCCCAGGACACTGCTCGGCCACAGCAGCGTGTCATGCTTTGCCCACCCTTGATTCTACCCGTGTTCTGTTCTCCTTCTGCAGCAGGCAGTCAGAGTGACTGGTCCTCCCCTTTTTGTGTCACCAACTCTGAGTTCACAGCATCTGGGATTGGGGAAATCTTCAGAGTGAATTATGTTGGCAAGCAGATCATAAGGATGAATAAATGAAAGGATAGATAAATGAAAGGCTAGATACAGAGATAGATGACAGATAAATAGACAGATGACAGATGGATGGATAGATAGATAGAGAGATAGAGAGAGATGGATGAATAGATAAAGATAGAGAACAGAGCCAGGCACCAGTGGCTCATCCCTGTAATCCTAGCTACTCAGGAGGCAGAGATCAGGAGGATCATGGCCATTTGAAGCCAGCCAGGGAGAATAGTCCATGAGACCCTATCTCGAAGAAACACTTCACAGAAAAATGAAAGGCTGGAGGAGTGGCTTAACATACAAGCCCTGAGTTCAAATCCTGGTGCCAGAAAGAAAGAGAGATGGAGAAATAGAGACGAGGAGATACAGAGAAATGGACGGGTTGAGGTGGTGGATGGGTGGGTAGACATTGGGGTGGATGGGTAGGCAGAGTTGAGCAGAGATTTGTAGACACAGGTCGATATAAAATGGAGAAATGGATGGGAGCTAGACACACAAGTGGAAAGAGATGAGTAGGCACAGATGGACAGATACAGGATACAAATGCACAGACCATCCATCGCTCTCCATTATCCACGCACCTCTCTCTCTCTCTCTCTCTCTCTCTCTCCTCTAGCTACCACCCTATCATCCACATGTGGCAGTGCTTTGTATATAGGGGCAATTTTCCTTCACCGCCCCCTTCAGATTGAAAAACCAGCTGTCATGGCATGAGAGACAATTCTCTCTCTCTCTCTCTCTCTCTCTGTACATACAGATATCACCTCCCTCTCCATTCACCCTGCATGCATCATCCATCCCTCATCTATATGCGTGTATGCACGTACATATGTACCTAGCGTATTTGTGTCCCTGTCTGTCTATCCATCCGTCTAGCACACTCACGATGGCACCATGTCCTTTTAATAACCTTTCCCGATGAGAATTTAGAAGTTTGGCAGCAGGGAGCTGAGCTCCTTGTTCACTGGCCCCGCGTCCAATCTGAGAAGATGCAGATGGCGGGAACTCTCGCTTGTGCCCATGGCTGTGATGTGGCAGAGATGGAGGTTCTCTGCTGCTTTCCAAAACCGTGCAACCTGGCTGCTTTCTTTCCAACATGGGGATTTCATCATTAAAAGATTAGCTTTGTCATATTAATTGGGTGCATGTGGGCATTTTCTAAGCATCTCGAGGACGGCAGATTACTGTGGTGAATGAAATAGCAGAATTATTGTCGGTCACAGCATCAGAGAAAACCCAAATGAGAACAAAGCCCCTGACTTCTACCCCTGTGCCTAAGATTTAAACAATTAACTGATATTAATTTCACCCGTTGAATACCTTCATAGGATATTTAGTGACCTCCCAGTATATCTTTCCTTCCATAGGGGAGGCAACACGTTACCTGAACCCCTTTGGCCCTTCTGGTTGGGCCTGTGAATTAAATGAGCGGGGCAAAGCCTACAAATCCGTTTAATGTACATTTTCTGTGACAAGAGAGTCCTTGCTAGGAAATGAAGACCCCCAAAAGTGCCACGACCCATGCTTGTACGTAAGGTTGACGAGGAGACAGTTGTGAAAAGGTAAGTGTGTGGGAAAGGAAAAGGAAACTGAGGGTGATTTTAACAAGGTCTGCTTGCGCAGAATGCTCTCAAAGTCACTTCTCTCACTGGATGATGGCAATGGCACTTTCCTTCTTGTGTGGGGAGGACATCGTCCATCTGGCTCTTTTTTATTACTGCTTCACACCTGCTTTCAGAAATATTTGAGTATCGTTTTTGCACCTGGCAGTTTTTTCTCAATGTCGAATATTTTGGGATGGCATAGTCATCTATTCTTCTCCTTAATTTCTCCTGTTACCACCTAAAGTTTTGTTTTTTAAATGTCATCCTTGAATTTAGTACTAGGTTTGTTTTTACACTATATTTTAAAAATATCTTTATGCACCTAACAGGCATGTGACTTTCTCACATGACTTACTAAGATCTTTCAAATGATGCTTTCACTGTGTCCAGTTTTCAGTTCCTCCATGCCACGATTTGCACTCATCCCTTGCAATCTTGACTTCATTCTTGAGCCCAGTTCATTTCCTTGTGTTCCATTGGTGAGAGTGTTTTTCCATGTGTTTTTGGCTGTGTGCAGGAAGATGGCCACACTTTCACAACACTTTCTCTCTGAAATCAGCTTTCCGCAGGAAAGAGGAGCAAAACCTGATCAATCCTGCTTTGCTGTCTTTTGAACTTGGCACCCCAGGCAAGGGAGATTTGTGTGTGTCCAGTGACCCTAAAGGTGCGTGTGAGGAGCTCAACACGGCCGTGAGAGGGGAAGGGCGGCTGGAGGGCGTGAAATCGAGGATCAGTAGCAGGAGAAGAACCCAACACCAAGAGCACCGGGCCTGTGTCGCTGAGCTCCTAAGGTGCCTTGTTTCACTTTAGGCGTTTTTTAGCATTTTCTGCATGGCCAGCTCACTTGGTTTCATTGGGAAGATGAGCCAGCCCAGATGTCGCATCCCTGTGTCCTGAACACTCAGATCGTAGCCAGGACTGTCGGGACAGCTAAGGAAGAAGCACGACACAACTCACGTGCTTCCTCGTGGATAGCCAGCCTAAAATTGGCATACCACTCAGGGGAGGAATTGAGACAAAAGTATTGACAACAGAAAATGCAGATATGCTTACCTCCCTAGTTTTAAAGAACATGCAAGTTGAAATACAAAGAACTAGCATTTCATACCCATCCAAAGAGTACAATTTTGTCTAACAAAATCAAATATTTTCAAGAACGTGAGGACTCAGAATTCTCACCTGCTAGTGGGTGTCTAACAGAATAGCGCTTCTTTGGGAAGCAGTGTTCTAGTAAGTGCTGAAGATGAAATCGGTACTGTCCTAATGTATCAGTCAGTTACTGCTGCATAACAAATCACCTCTTACCTCAGTTCTTCTGTCTAGACTGGGGCCAGTGGACAAGAATCTTTGCAGTATGATCTCTTACGTCTAGCCCAGAAGTCTGCATTTGCTCTCGGGGTAATGGCAGAGTTTAAAGAAAGAATACATCCTAGTCTTAAAATGACGTCATCACATTTCCCTAAAAAGAATTTTTACAAAAGACAAACCATAAATAACAATGCCACTCAGTATCTAACATATGGCAACACAGGCTCCATCTCTACCTATGAGGAACAGCAAATTCTGTTCAAGATTATAGAATTGGGGCCCTTTTCCCAACCAGTGGACCCCACCCTCCGATTCTCTATTTGTGATGTAATTGCGTGCCCTGGGGTGGGGAAGTCCTCAACACGTCAGAAAACTTTCACCTCTGCTAAAGATTTAGGGAACTCAACTCCCAGGTCCTCGGTCCTGAGATGTCTCTCTCTTAAGCCATTCTAGTCACCAAAAAATGACGGAAGAATGACCTTCTTGCCATCCTGCTTGGCCAAATGTCACAAGAGAGAGGCCATTCCAAAGCCTGGTTTCTGGAAAGCCGTTTTCTTGAGGCTCCAAAAACCAAGCTTCGGATTTCTGTGTGTTCCGGGAAGAGTTAGTGTGGCCGTGTTGTTCTGACTGTGCACGATGGGGGTGAGGCAGAAGGTCAGCTCTACGGGTTCCTTCCAAATGCAGACGTGGAGCTTGCGTGAGACGCGCCCGCACTGGCTCATCCACTGACGCATGTTCCGATCGCAAAGTCATTCAGATCTGTGGTGGTGACACAGCCCGAGATGCGCATCTGATTTGAAATGTACTCCTGCTGCTTTTACCCCAGTTCGAGTCTCACCTAGCTCTTCCCCGTTGGCCTGCTGAAGCCACTGCAGCTGCAGTGGACAGACTCACGTCACCAGGTGGGGTCACCAGATGCCCCTGTGGGCTCTGAATGGGTCATATGCAGGTCTATCCCCTGCAGGGCATGTATGATGCAGACGTCAAGCGTCCACGCGTCCAAGCTGAGGGACTGGCTCATTGCAGCTAGGCTAAGGTAGGGTTTCAGAAATGTTCCCTGCGCCCCCCCGAGTACTTCTCCAGAAGATCAAGCCCAGGTGCTCCGTGGCCAGTGGACGGACGAACTGATAGCGCCCGTCTTCCCTTACTTCCTTCACTCACCCTCATACAACGTCCCCCGTACGGAAAATGACGTGTCCAGCTAACGAGGACCCTTTCTGCATTTGCCATAAGAAGACTAAGTAGGACAGGGACTTTGCCCTCCTAAGAGAAATGAAACACTCTAAAACCAAATAAAGCAGTAAAATATTGTGACCCAGGTAACGCCTTGTGAGTGTGACACCTCCTACTGACAGCAACGGTGCAAGCACCGCACTTGCTTCTCTTACCTCTCCATGCCGGCCTCGGTGTGACCAGTGGTGTTCTTAACGACTTTATTTGAGGATTTACACATATAACTGGCAACAAATTTAACATATATTTAAAACGAACAGACAGAAAAACATTTTCCTGCCTAAACTGCTAAGAGCAACATCTGACTAGGAGGTTTTCCTTTATTTTTAATTAATTAATTTATTTATTTTATTATCATATTATTGTACTGGGAGCATATTGTGACATTTACAAATATTCTTACAATGTATCATAGTGAGTTCACCCCTCCATCATTCTCCTTTATCCCTTCTGGCCCCATTCCTGGAATAATTTCAACAGATCTCATTTTTCCATTTTCATTCATGAGTGCATAATATTCCATCATATTCACCCTGCCGCACTCTTTCCTTATGTCCTCCTTCCTCCCATTGACACCAATGCCCGAACAAGACCTGTTTTCCCTTCCTGTCTACTGTGTCTGAAAAAAAAAAAAGAAGTTTTTGTTTGTTTAAGGTAGCGACACAGAGAGTTTCCTTGTGGCATTTCCATGTATTGTAACCCAAATACTTTCATCCCCTCAGTTTCTTTCCTCTCTGCCATTTTTCTTGTGTGTCTACCTTGCTGCTTTCTCCACGGCGTCTCTTTAGTACATTTTTAATAGCTAGATAAAGCACCGTCTGTGAACATCAAAAGAACAGGTGTTTTAAAAAGGTGGATTTTCTTTAGGACTAACTCTTCAAGACATTATTTAGGAAATAGCGTTTAAATTCTATAACACAATTTTCATAATAGAATGTCATATTTGTTAGAAGTTTCTGAACATCTAATTAATAGTTCGAAGCCATTGTCCCACTCAGGTGTGAAGGAGACACTGGCAGCTCGAAATAAAGGAGTATTCCTCTGGAGTTGGGGGAAAGAGTGGATCTGAGAGGGGCGGGTGGGAGTAACGGGCCCTCTGGATTTGGGATTGGCCGTTTTTTGGCATCCACAGCCGGGTTTATTCCAGAATAAAGTCCAGTGGAGTAATATTCCCAAATCCTCTAATTCCCGTGCTTGCAAGGTCAGGGATTGCATCTGCGTTAGATAAGCAGGAGACCATGGAACTAGTTACACAGAAACACAGGAAAACGAGCAAAAGGTGAGGAGGTAAAGACTGCGGGACGAGAGAGGCAGCGTCTAAGTGTGTCTGGTCTGCTGTGCACAGTTAAGTTCAAGATGTCATCCGGGAGCTCATTGTATGAAAGTGTTTCATCTTCAGTGAACAAGTGGATTCAGAATTTGTCTGTGAAAGGCAAGGTCGTATAATCAGCAAATGACTGAAGGGACAGAATCTGGAGGAGTTCCACCTCTCCATTTTAAAATGCACTAGAGCGTGACAGTCATGAAGACTCTGCTTACCACACATAGAAATTTATGTCAGGTGGGCACTCGTGCCTCACCTCTGTAATCCTGGCTTCTTGGGAGCCTGAGATCAGGAGGATTGTGGTTCAAGGTCAGCCCAAGCAAACAGTTCTCGAGATCCCATCTCCAAAATAACCAGAGCAACAGGGACTGAAGCAGTGGCTCAAGGGGTAGAGTGCTCGCTTTGCAAGAGTGAAGCCCTGAGTTCAAGCCTCAGCCCCGCCCAAAAAAAAAAGAAAAATTTTATATCAACGGAATATAATTAGAGTTCAGAAATAAATCTTTGCATTTGCAGTCAACAGACTTTTAACAGTGTTACCACAAAAATTCAATGAGTTAAGGATAGGACTTTCAAATACAAATACATCAATTTTATGAAAAACAGGTCACACTACGGGAGGTCACTAAAGGGAGAGAGAGGGTAAAACAAGAAAGTAAAGAAGGTGAACATGGTTGATGTGCTTTCTATACAAGAATGAATATAGGATTTTTAAACCTGTTGAAATCCCCATAAGAAGGGGACTAAGGTAGGAAGGAGAAAAATGGAGGGGATGAACCAATTCGTGTTATAAAACATGTAGACATGGAAATGTCACAAAGAAACAGCCTGTGTTACACAAACAAAGATGTCATTTTTTTACAATAATGGAAACAGGAAGGCAAAGCAGGTCTTGTCTGGGAATTGGTCCCAGTGTGAGGGGAAAGGATATAAGGAAAGGGTGTAGGAGGGTGAATATGGTGGAATACTATGCACTTATGTTTGCATATGGAAAAATGAGACCTGTTGAAACTGTTCCAGGAATGGGGGAGGAGAATGACAGAGGAGTGAATTCAAGTGTGAGATATGGTAAGAACTTTGGTAAATGTCACAGTGTTCCCCCAGCACAACAATTGTATGGTAATAATAAAAAAGGAATTAAAAAAATCATTAAAAAAATAGAACTTTTGATAAATTGAGCTGAGAAATTGGACATCCATATGCAAAGAGATGCATTATAAACTTTTTATCACACCCAAAAATTAGCTGCAAGAATTACAAGAAGTGAAGGGCATTCACTTTTTAGAAGACAAAGCATCTTACAGGAAAGCCATTAGGGCCTTGGGTGAAGCAGGGTTTTCTAGATATGACTGACAAACACGATACTTAATAGAAAACAAGTGACATGTTAGACCTCATCAAACTTAAAAAAACTTGTGCACTTCACTGGGCATGGTGGCTCATGCCTGTAAACCCAGCATTCCAGTGGCCAAGGAGTTTTCTGAGTTTAGTGAGTTTGAGACCAGCCTGGAGTACTTGTAAGACCCTGTCTCAAAATAGAAACAAAAGGAAAATAAATGGTAGCTCTCTGAAAGAAAATCGACAAGTCACAGACTGAGAGAGAAGATTTTCCAAAAATATTTCTGAGAAAAAGACTTATTTGAGC
Organism: Castor canadensis; assembly: GCF_047511655.1. NCBI lineage: Eukaryota > Metazoa > Chordata > Mammalia > Rodentia > Castoridae > Castor > Castor canadensis. The sequence continues at coordinate 139,447,839 of NC_133405.1, forward strand.
AGGACACAATGGCTCAGATCTGTAACCCCACCTGGAGGATCACTGTTCAAGGCCAGCCTGAACAAAAAGTGAGCAGGACCCCATCTCAACCAGTAAGTTGGTCATGGTGGTGCACACCTGCCGTCCCAGCTATGCAGGAAACCATAGGTGGGAGGATCCCAGTCCAAGGAGGGCCCCAGACAAAAATGGGAGACCCTCTAGAGGCGCTGGCAGTCATGGCTCAAGTGACAGAACACCTGCTTAGAAAACACGAGGACTTGACTTTGAACCCCAGTTTAAAGGAGAACAAAAAGGGGACTTTTATTTGAAAACTATGAAGAATCCCTAGAATGCAATAATAAAAACTAAAAACCCAGTTTTCTCTCTGTGGACAAAATATGTGAGCAGACGATCCCAGCAGAGAAAGTAGCACAGGCAAAGGTTTTTGGTGTCATTATTCACTAGCTAAATGCAAACTAAGACCAAAAGGATGCCCACTCTCATGCCTGTTAGGGCAGCTGTGACCAAGAAGGCCTGACTCAGCGCTGACCAGGGACCCTCTGCACCGCCATGGGAAGGTCAAGAGAGGCAGCTAACTTGGGAATCTGTGAGCTGTTCCTTTGCACTTTACATGCATGCTTCCACATGTGACATCAGTGTCCCCAGAGCAGCGTGAGTCATAGCAACCAGCACAGCACCTGGTGCCATGCACAGAGGGACAGGCGGGCACAAGAGACAGCAGCAAAGGACTTGGGAACATGGTGCGAGGTACGGGAGCCCTTGGCCCTAGGAAGTGCTCGCATTTGCTCCACCAGCACTGAGCAGGGAAATGGTGCCACTCCTGTCGTAGGTCTCTGATATTTGGAGCATGTCTTGGGGTGGGCTTCCCTCCCACAACCCTTTACTCACAACAGGAACGTGCATGGAAAGACAGCACGTGGGGCAGGTTCGGGGAAAGTCAACCCCACGAGGGGACACTTCTCCCCGTCCCCCGAGTGCTCTCTGGAAGACTGCTGGAAGGAAAGTTCCATGGCACCCCGGTGGGAAAGAAGCAGTCAAACATGAGGACACTGTGCCCAGCCCTTGTGACATCTCTTGGTGACACGTCTACTTTGTCTGACATCTCTGCATGTGAAATAGCAGCATAGCTCAGAGTCTTGTTCTGGGAATTAGTTGTGGCACTTTCCAGGAGGGAGGCTTTGCTTCCTAAGAGGGACAAAGGCCTGTGCACCATTCCTGCAGCCTCTTGGGAACACAGCTGAAGAGCAGTGCAGCCCAGGAGCTCCTGACCAGCTTTTAGTGCTTAGTCCTCACTCAAGCAACAGAAAAGACGGTCACTCTAACTTGGTGGCCTTTTGTTTCCTGAGGTCTTTGCAGACATTTAAGTGTGCCTGGGTCTTAGGCATGGATGGATGTGTAGCGCAAGCTAAAGTGACTGTGAACTTGTCACATGGGCACGTCTGAGGCATGGCAGACGAGTGTGTTGCAGAGGAGGATTTTCCGGTTTTGCTCTGCACTGGTCCCTCGCCTGTCCCAGCTGTACTTTCTGTTCGGTTTCCGAGCGCAGGACGGTTAAGGCATTAAAGGGACCTCGCTCTAGCTCGGTGGTCAGTGTCGCTTAAACCTGTGTCCAGAGGCCGTTGACACACATGCGACCTACAGTGTTCAACTCTCGTTTCACGTGGGAAAATACACGAAGCTCTCAGGATTTACGTAGCAGTGAATGCTTGGCGAGGCAAATCTTGTGAGGCACAGAATTCTCACCTTCACCTGCTCCACAAGAAGCCAAAACCCATCACCGACTGACAAAGTCACTTGTTGCTACTTGCGTGTGTACTCACTGGATGCATTTGAATTTTTTGCAATCAGTCATTTGAGTTATTACTCACAATCATTAATTAATAATTCAAGCAAAATTAAGTGCGTTAGCTTCATCTACCTTGAAAGTGTAAAAGGCACATTGGGTACCACAGACTTCTCTGCAAGGCTTTAGGGTACCTCATTTCATTTTGCCTACCTTGAAATTCCTATGCAGAACTTAATTTGAAGCGAACAAGGTAGGTGACTTTATGATTTTAAAAAAAATTTCCAGTAGCAGTACCTTTCAAATAATATTGATAAGGTAGGGAAAGTGACTGCAGTGTTTCGTCTTGCTTGAAATAGCTATTGCAAGAGTGGGATTTGAGGGGAGAAAGCGGAAACATGTCACAGAGAAGGTGAATCTTTTCAAGTTAAGTAAAGACGTTTCTGATTTTTTAAGTTCTTAATGCATGCTTCTGATGTCAATTCTGTGATATTTTGATTAAAGTCTTTCTATGCTGATTGCTCTAATGTGTTGCTACTTACATTGTGAAATTTTCCTACCACAAATAAATCATCGGTGACATTTGAAATTTGATTTAGATTGTGACATTACAGTTACAGAACTATTGAATACTTGGTATGCATTTCTTTTAAGAATGGGGAAAATCTCTTTTCTAGTAATTTAATTGTTTCTTTTTTTTTTTTAAAAACTCACTTTAGCACTTTTTGGTTTTGCAGTAGTATCATTTTAATCCCCAAACTGCATTTTCGCAGGCCAGCTAATATTTTTGCGTGTAATATTTTGAATTTGTTCTTCACATCTTTATGTTCAAGCATTTTGCATTGCCTGTTTCATTTTTTTGAAGTCCAAATGTAACAGATCTCAACTTTTTGTGTTACTTTCTTTTTTTTTTTCTTTTACTGGGTAGGTTCTCTCTCTTTTGTGAATTTTTGGCAAACTTGCTGTTTTTGAATTCTCTTTTTTCCCTTTATTTTCCTCCTCAATATGACCTCAGGAGCCAACACAAAGAAAATCGCAGATGATATAAGCAGTAATGACCGTGGTGACGATGAAGGTATTTTTTGTTTTTTTCAAAGCTCAACCCTGGTGCATGATTTTATATCTGTCTATCTCTCTGTACACTTTTTTCATCTCAGTCTGCTTTTCCTCCCCGTATTGAAAACAGTAAACTTGAGTGTGCCTCTTTCTTTATTTTCTTCTTGTATGGGAACCACTGTCATTTTTATTCCCAGTTACCATATAGATGACTGGAAATCACTGTGAAAAGAAGCGTAAGCCTTGCTTCTTGTCACAACATAAGTATTCTTATTTACAAACGAATGTTATTTACAAACAAATACATGTTTTTTTTTTTTTGGCTTGGTCACAAGAAGAGAACATGAATTTTCAAAGCATGCATGTACACGTTCTTTGCTTTCTTCCAAATGTTATTTTGTAAATGAATATCATTTTTTTGAACTTTGGTCTTTTTAATTCTTTCCATGCACTACAACGCTGTGACCTCTCATGACCAGATCTGGGGGCATTGGCTTTAGGGTTTCTGCTTTGGTTGGTTTTTGTTTGGTTTTGATTTGCAGACCTATCAACTCCAAGATAGGTCCCACAGAATCTGCTCACAGTCAAGTACACTAAAAAGTGTTTGCATGGGATGTTATTCCTTTGGGAACTGCCCTTAGTTTAAAGAAAGAAAACATATCGCAAAAGACAGTGCGGGTGAGGGTTGAAGAAACGTCACAGAGCGCCATGTCCACCATTCTTTTCACGCCACAGCCACCTCCACCCATTTAGTTTGTATTAAATCTTCCCAAATGGTCTGTGGCCATAGACCCTATAAGCTGCCCAGCTGCCTTGCCGGTGATCCCCCTGAACAGCTGCCGCCCCATGGGTGTTCACAAACTGAACAAATGTGAATCTCCCCCTCGGATGCGGCCCTGCCTGCCTTTTCAGTACCTTTCCTCTTGCCAATGGCGACGTGTTGGCAGGACGTCCTGCAAGGCAGCAACTGTGGCTAAAATGCACCCGAACTTCATTGGTGCGCTTTCCCACGTTCCAGTGAAGGCAGCATCAGGTTCTGGCTTCCTCCAGTTTGAATGAAACTGGGCCTGTGCTCCAGGCAAGCAGGCGACATTCATCCCTTTTCCAAGGCCATGTCTTCCGGGCAGCCTCTCACCTTCCCTGCTCCCTGCTTTTCACAAGTTAGCAGCCAGCAGCCCGGCTCGGTGAGGGCAGAGAAAGAGCAGATCGGGACTAGGCGAGGCTCCCCAGCATGCCGTGCAGGGTGTAGACCCTTCTTAAGGACAATGACACTGACTCAAATCCGTGCGTGGCCTTTGCCGTCGCTGAGCACCACCTAGGCAGAGTGGCTTTTTACTGTGTGGCTTCCTTGCCTTTCTCAGATATCCATGAGCAGAGCAGCAGGAAGCCAGTCATGGTGTACATCCACGGCGGCTCCTACATGGAAGGGACCGGCAACATGATCGATGGCAGCATTTTGGCAAGCTATGGCAACGTCATCGTCATCACCGTCAACTACCGCCTGGGCATTCTAGGTAAGTGGCCGCGCCTGCAAATGACGGTCGCCCGCTTCCTGTCCTGATGGCAGCCTGGGGACAGCCCTCCCTTCCAATGCACGTGTGGTCCCGTCAGCCCGCGCCGTCATTTTCTGACTGTTCAGGCAGAGCCTCCCCAGACCAACTCACGCCAAAGCCATAGAGGCAATGGGTCACGAAGGGTGAGTAAGCGGACACATGGGGCACAGATCTGCCTCCTGAGCACGCGTTGGCTGTCCACGAGAACAGCCACTCACGACAGCATTTCTCCCAGCCGTGGACTTGTGCGTGTCACCTTTTGTCTGTAAGAACACAGACAAAAAACCACGCCCTGGTTACACACGCACGTTGGCCGGTGAACACATCCTGAGTGGTCCCCTTACTCAATCTGAACCCAGCCAGTGTCACTTAGTACACAGGGACATCCCCAGATGCATGGACATTCCAGTTGAGCTCTGCAGGATTTTGGGTTTTCATTCGTTTCTCACATGTTGGAGGTCGTTAGACTAAGAAAAGGCACAGGAGTGTTGGGAAGAGGCAGAGGAAGCCGTCCCTCAGCCCACCCTCAGCCATCTGTGCGGTACAGACACCAGCCATAGGTTCAAGTAGACAAAAGAACCGGTGGCAGGGGACAGAGGTGGGCATAAACAGTCCCAGCCACAGGTGTGACCTGGTTGGCCATTATCTCACTCTGAGGGTCCCCAGAGGGTTCCAGAGAAGATGTCATAGCTGTCATCACTCGAGGGGACAATCTGGTTCCCTGAGAGCATTGCACTGGCTCCAGGGTGAGCAGCATAATTACAGGTCATTGTCCTCATTTGTGGGGTGTCTGTCCTACAAGTCGCCACTGTTCTTTATGGGAAGTTTCAGTCCCTTGTTTTATACGATGTTATCAATTCAGTCCTTTCTGGAATCCAAGGTGATTGCAAACTGACTGCAGAGTGAGAGCAAAGAGAGATTCAAGATGGCGGCAGGGATGCCAAGCTTCTCCTGTGTTTAGTTAATTCGAGGGCCCAAGTAGGGAGTCAGTGCTTTCAGCAAAAGCAGTTTGAGCACCTCTCACAAGTTTAGGTCATTTTTTTTCAATCTTCAAAGAATGTTTCAGTGTCACACAGACTTTTAAAGTAGAGGGTGTCTCATGGTAAAACCGTCCTTTGAAATCCTTGGAGAATTCGTTCTGGGATCCCTCAAGAGACACTGAAATCTGGGAGCGTTCACCCCCTTACATTTAGTGGTATATATGCGTGGAGATCCAATGAACAGCCTACTGTATGATTGCCATCATCCTTGGATGACTTACAATGCTTAACTGTGATGGAAATCCTGTGCAAAAAGTTTCCTACCATTAATGACAAGAAAAAAGATGCCTGCCTGTATGTGTCCGGTGTAGATGTGTGCATCACAGACCAAATTACAAACCACACATTGCTAAAATTGTATCATTTTGCAATCCGTGAATGGGTGCATTTATAAAAACACAACCTGAGGTTAAGGATGCCAAGCTTCTCCGGTTTTTAGTTTATTCGTGAACCCAGGAAGGAGTCAGTGCTTTTCAGCAAAAGCAGTTTGAGTGTCTCTTACAGTTAGGCAAAAAAAAAATTGGGGGGTTGGCTTGCTGCTAGGGGTAGCTGAGGGAGATAAGTGGCAATTAAGTCAGTCAGTTGCTCAAATGACCCTTGCTTCCCCCTCCCCAGTTACAATGGCCTCAGGCGGGTTTCTATGATTCTCTGGGGTCAGGTGTGATTTTCTGGTAAGTGGTAGGGTGTTTGTAGTAGGCTGCCTATGACGGGGAGGGTATGGTCCCAGCATGGCTGTCCCTATGTTCACCCTAACAAGGATGAACCTTGTTGCCTATTTGTGAATGATATCCCCATGTCAATGTAAAGGCAAAAAAAAAAGAAAAAAATTCTTTTCAAGGCAAAAACCAGTGCACTAAAATGGTGCAGAAAAGAGAGTTCTTAACAACTTTGCCATGAGAGTGGGACATGTATGTTGCAGCGTCGTTATGATGCAATGTAAAACGTGAAATGAAGCAGACTGATGGAGCTTCCCCAGCAAGACGTGGCCAGACAGGTTTTGCTTAAGTAGGTGATTTTGCCCGAGTTAATTTCCCACTGGATGATGTCATTTCATGGGGAGTGGCTTCTTCTTTCCTATGGGAAAACAGACTACCCAAGACCCTAAGAGCTACTTTCAGCAGAAAAGCGTCCCTAGCCTGGAAATGCAAATCACCCACACACACTAACCCTAACCGTGTGGTGCTTTTTGAAGTCAGGGACTCCTCATTGCAGGTTGGATTTTGCATTAAAGAATGTGAATAACCAAAACTGACTTCCTGTCAAGAACTGCATTATTTCCTTCCTTCCTTCTTTCCTTCCTTCCCTCCTTCCTTCTTTCCTTCCTTCCTTCCTTTCTTCCTTCTTTCCTTCCTTCCCTCCTTTCTTCTTTCCTTCCTTGCTTCTTTCCTTCTGCTTTCTCTCTCACTCTTTGTTTTTTTACAGGTTTCTCTGAGCCCAGCTTTGTGACATAATTTCGGTGAACTTTTTGCACGTTTTTAGGGTATTTTTCAAAGGGTTTTTGGCTAGTTGTTTTGGGAACTATTGCTTGACACAGGAAGTTGTGTTTGTTGATGCTTTACAAAAGGTCCATTCTGACAGAGGTGGGAAGAGGAAACTCCGCAAGGTCAGTGCCCGTGGACTTTTCAAAGAGCCTAGTGTGCTTCGGTGTGTGTAATGCAGCCACACTATGGAGGTGCTTTGGGGGAGGAGGAGGGGGAGGGCAGAGCGAATGTGGCCCTAGGATTGAGGAAGGTCTCACTTGCGAAAATGTTCTTTCTGCAGCATGCAAACTGGACTGATGTCACTTGAAGGTTGCATTTCAAAGGACATTGATCTGCTCCCTAATGGAGTGCACCTGCACTGTCATTTCTTAAAGGTCTTGCCAGTCTCGGTCAAGAGCAGCCTAGGCAAAGGAGCATGGGAACGGCCCACAACTTATTTTAAGAGAAGAGGGGAAAAGGAAAAAATGTAAACAGTGTGCATCTTACCTTTTGCTACTGAGGGTTTAAAAGCGACCCTGCAACAGAGCTGCCACAGTGGTGGCTGCATCTGAAGGGCCTTTTAGCATCTCTGAGGCCATCTATTTGCATTCTGCAGATGGCTGAGCTTCTGGGAAGCGCCAAGCGCCCCACAGAGCCTTTTTGTTGCTGCACTGACGTGTGCCAGCTTCCCTGTTATTTGCTGGAGACAGGGACTTTGAAAGTGTGACCGAGTTTGTCTTCATCTCGGATTTTCGGCTTTATCATCGCCTGGTAGACACCTTCGGGAGGCATTTTATGCTGCTTTCCTTGCAGGAAAACACTGTCAGACCTTTGGCGTTCAGACATGGCAGGTGATGACCAAATTAAACAGCACCACCTCGGGGGTGGCCTGGCGTGTCAGGGTGCACAGGCCCTGGGTTTTTTCCTCACCACCAAAACAAACAAATGAATGAGCAGATGAACACATTAAATACACAAATACACCACATGCCACACACTGTGATGACCATTTCAGTGGCCGTTTTTGGTAGGAATGGATGTGTTTCTAGCAAAAGGTCGAAGTAGTTTTTCTTGTAAGAAACGTAAGAGTAAAAAAACCCATGAGTGTTTATTTCCCTATCTGAGGAACGTAAAAAGAATAATACCGTTCCAGATTATTCTGATGTTCATGGAATAGCAAGTGTTGCTTTCTTCCCGAAAAGAGAGGGTCAAACAGAGGGGTTAAGCTAGTTTGTGGAAGTAGGACCCGGGAAGTGGAAAGCAAATAGATTTCAGAGGACACATATGACAAGGGTCCTCTCTGCCTCCATGCTCGTGGGCCACAGCGAGAAAGTCCGCTCACCCCTGAGTCTCTCCTTAAGTCGCGAGTGGTTACTGCTAGGGCACAGCTCAGATGCGCCCAACACCACATGCAGCTCCACACGTTGGTCATACGGGTGACACTGTGACACTTCCTTATGTGTTTACGATACATCTTGGTTAGATCTACCCCTCCACCATTCCCCCTCTTCCCCCTCCCCCTTCTGAGAACAATTTCAGCAGGTGTCATTCTTCTGTTTGCACATATAAATGGAAATACATTCACCATGTCCACCTCTTTCACCCTTTCCTTATGTCTCCCCCCACACTGGTGCCCACCTTGGAAAAGACTTCTTTTATCCTCCTGTCCTGCATTTTTTAAAAATGTGCATATTGGTAGACCAAGGGGGTTTGTTTTGCTGTGACATTTCAGACATGTGTATATCGTGCTTTAATCAGATCGTCCCCCCATTACTTACTTTCTCTGATACCAAGCTCCCCCCGTTATTTAACAGCTTACAGTGCATTTCATTGTGTTATATTCATGTAAGTCTCAACATTTCTCATCTCTAACATTGCCTTTTCCTTCCCATCTCCTAAGTCCCCTCAGACACGCCCCGAATACAATCTTGTTCTCTCACTAATATATATATATTTATAAATGTATGGATGGTCATACACGCATTTACATGTACATCTAACCTCTAAGTCTCTACATAGGAGGGAAATCATGGGACCTTTGACCTTAAAAGGCAGGATTAAAGAGACCTGATGAGTTCACGTAGGTAAAGTTTCTCAGACCACGAGTGGTGACCAGTAATGCAAACGCACCTTGTAATTTAGGTCATTGTTGCTGTCATTGGATGTCACAGTAAGCCTGCTGTCCAACCACAGTTATAACTGTGAGTGGCCCGGTAAGTAGCTGCTAATTTCCATCACAGGTCGTCATCAACGCTGGGCCACCTTCATTAAAAACTAATCGTGAGGCACTGAAGATAGTCAGCAAATCAGTTCATCCTGATTGCTTTTGAAGTGTGATGAGTTTATCCCACGAGTGCCAGGGTGTCTCCGAGAGTCCCTGGCATGCTCTGGATGAGTTGGGACCATCCCAGCCAAATCGGTGTGTTAGGTTTAGAACTGTGGGTGGTTAAGATTAAAGTACTGTTTCTTTAAAGAAGTGCCCATCTATAAACATCATTTCTTTTCGATCTGTCACCACCTTTGTCATTAGGAAAGCATTTACCCAGAGCTTTGCAGCTCTGGACATTCACAACACTCCTGGAGTTAGCCATTGGGAGAGTGCGTGGGGTGCAACGCCTTGCCCAGACGTGCGGGCTGGCAGGTTTGCCTTCCCCATTCACCTCTCAGCACCAATATGGGTCATTTACTCCCAACACAAGTACATGCTGAACTTGCTGATACCCACGCAGGGCAGAAGCCCAATGTGGGGATTCCGGTAGGATATCGGATCCCGTCTCCGCTCCTTCAGATAACCCAGTGCCCTGGCAGCTCTGTTTCTGTTCTTGATGACGACACGATGACCTCTGCAAAGGAGAAACACCTCAAGCTTATGTGTTCATGGTGTTCACCATCCACCCCCAGCCCAAGTAACTGCTTGCCAATTGTCGCACACACACACATTTTCAGTGCGTCCATTGCTTTATTCTACCTCCACTCAAACACTCTCTCCAGTTTCGCTCATGGGCTGTGATTGCCTTTTGTTTTTTTTTTTTTAAAGCAATGCATATTTTCTTTTATTGTTGTGCATGCATATATAATTATAATTTATAAATCCTATAATAATTATAAAATAGATAATTATAATTTATAATTATGCACATATATATAAGAAAGGCCTGAGGGCATAGCTTAAGTAATAGAACATTTGCCTAGCAAGCATGAGGTCCTGGGTTCAATCCCCAGTATTGCAGAAAAAAGTGTATATACATAAAGTATACATATATTACATACATAATATGTATGATGTAATAATTTTCTCTCTCAATTGCCTTTTGTGCTGTCGTATGATTTGGTGTCTGATGCCTGCTGAAATTGACTGTTGTTTGGGGACAGTCTAACTGTACCATTTTGCACCAATTTACCGAGTGCCTGCAGGGTGTCTGGCAATACGATATTGAGATACTAACACACTTAATCCTCCTAAACCCAGTTGGAGGAATAAACCTGATCTTACCTCGAGGAAATGAAGGCTAGGCCGTATGGGGATGTCCTTCTGATAAAACAAACCTTATAAGGATTAGAGGTCAAGTGAGAACTCAGGTCATTTTTCTTTTTTTTCTTTTTACTGCACTGGGATTGGAACTCAGGGTCTCACACTTGCTAAGCAGGGGCTCTCACCACTTCAGCCACTCCACCAGCCTTCTTTTGTGATTGTTTCCTACCTGTTCCCAACCCCACACACCCACCCCCTCACCCCCGTGCCAAATAGGGTCTTGGGAACTTTTTGCCAGGGGCTGGCTTTGCCTCCTGTGTAGCTAGGATTAGAACTCAGGTATAAATGAAGCTGAATTTTTCAGCCTTGTCACTCACTTACGCTGCAGCAGTGTTTATGAATTTCAAGCATGAATTGTGAAACAGTGAGTTAGGGAGCTAAATATCAGTTTGACTTCAGCTTTAAACCTTTGGGTGTAATTATGTTACACCACAAAAACATCAGATGCTTTTACTGGTGACCCAAGTACAAAATGGTGATGAGATGCTTACAGCGTATTCTTATGGTCCTCAAAGTGACTCCCTGCTTGTTCACTTCCATCAAAACAACTGATGGAGCTGAGTGTAGTAGTGCACAGCTGTAATCCCAGTACTCTGAAGCAGGAGGATTCAGAGTTTGAGGCCAGCCTGTGTTATGCAAGGAGACGCTAGCTCAGAAAACAAAAACAACAGCTAAACGGCGACATTATGGTTCACTATGGATGTTGACGGCACCCAGAACCCCACCAGTAATGGTTATCACATTAAAGCTTTGCAGTGTCTCAGAATTAACTTTATTAGCTGGTTGGGTGTCATAATGACCACTTGCTATTGCATCGCGTGCGTGCTGTCTCGTCACCCACGAGTTTTGATCAATGGGCTAACCGATCCGCTGACTGCATGTGGGTTTCTCACCTGATAGCTACTTTATGGTTTTAAGACATGCTCCCTACAAGTCTATATGTAACTGACTTTTTGTGGAATTATTCAAAAGTCATGCTGCATGCCGCTGGCTCCGCACCATCCCCAAAATAACCAGAGCAAAACGAACTGCAGCCATGGCTCACCTGCTGGGCAAGACCGAAGCCCTGAATTCAAACCCGAGCACCACCAAAATAACCTCAAAGACCTAGTAGCTCTCCTGGAAGCTTTCCTCCCAGGGAATGTTGTCTAACGGCGTCTGGAAGTTAATTCTCTTTAAGGGCATTAATGTCATAATCTCGCTTAGCTGCTTTCGCGACGGAACTGAATAGAAGACAGAAATGGTGTGACATAAAGACAGTCAAGGGTCACGGCAGAGAATCTGAAGTACAGATTCAAATGCTTTGAGCTGTACGTGCAGAGGCCGTAGCCACGCCAGTGCTGCTGTCCTCTGCAGAGTCTTGGTCTCTGCACGAAATGAGCCATAGGTGGTTTTGAAGCACCCTGTGACAGCCGGCCAGAGTCACCCATCCCACCATTGTGCGTACGGTAGGTTAGTGGCCCACGTAAGATGTCGTCGGATAAACTGTACCTGCAAGGGAGTGAGGGAAATGACAAGTGTGCTCCTTCCGAGAGTTGCGATCTGAATTGCATGGGTGCGTTTGTGTGTCACTGCTTTTACACATGGAGAACGCTTGACGCACCGCTGCCACAACGCAGTCATCTCTGGGTGGCTGCATCTGTGCTTCCTTCCCCCACCACATGAGAATTACAGGTACAGCTACTGCCATTGCCTGTTTTATCCCCGCCCCCTTTATTTAATGTCTTATGAAGGGTTTCTTGTAAATTACCAAAGAAACATCGTGTATATGAAGTGACAAGTTCATAAACATAGATATAGATTTCTAGAAATATATAAATTTCTAGAAATATGCACATGAAAAAATCGGTTTGTCTTTGAGGATCTCTGTCTTCCTTTCTTTTTTTGGAAGCACTGGAGTTTGAACTCAGGGCCGTGCACTGGCTAGACAGGTGCTCTACCCCTTGAACCACATCCCAGCCCATCTCAATGTCTTGATGCTGACCAGGCTCCTGACTTCTTCACAATCCCTCTCTTGCTCTAAAAGTGTCTCAGATATCTCCTGATTTCAGTGTTGTCCTTGGGCTACTTTGACAGGAAATGTTTCCTTTCTCATCTGAAAACCAGAGCGTACATTTCTCAGTTGAAAGCACAAAACCCTCTAAATTTTAACAGGCAGAGAGGAAAGTGAAGCATTTGGTGGGAAAGTAGAGGCAGGAAAGAATGGGAGAGAGGTGAGAACTTCAGATCCCTAGAGGACATGAATGGTGTGGCGAATGGCAGCAGACAACAGAAGGCGGGGGGGAAGAAATTAGACCCTGTGGGAGGAGGCAAAGGTTATCAGCCAGCCTGGGAGCCCCGGAATCTGCCGGTTTATGGTTGCAAGGATTTCTTCTGAGGTTCTCTAAGGTGTGCTGGGAGCCTCAGTTCTCTGACTTGTAGACAAAACATTAAAAGAAAGGTCACTTTGTGGAAAGGAGGAGCTAAAGGACATTTTCTTTAAAAAACCACAAAATAAAGCATAACAATCTGCTGCCTTTCTTCATCTTCTGTGCCAGTGGGTCTTGTGCATTTGCACTGTGACTGTGCCATTGATGCTACAGTAGGTGTGGGCATCTGCCAGTGTGGACAGAGCAGGGTCACGCTTTGCACGCAGAAGCATTTGCACTTTCCTCTTGTGCCTCCTGGTGGCTCTATGCAATACTGCCTTGCTTGGATTTACTGAATATGGAAGGGTCAGGGTTGGGAAATTTGGGGCTCTGTCTCTTGACCTCAGAGGTGAATGGAAGCAGAAACAGGAACCACTGCCGGGAAATAAGAATGTCTTGTGAGGAGCCCCATTTATGTAAGTCCATAGGCATCCTGGCAGAGGCCACCGGTCCTCAGCGACTCCACACCAAATGGGAAGAAGCAGTATTTAGGTATACGCGGGTGTGGGGCGCAAAAATGAGGGGATGGTAGAGAGAAGATAGAAAAATGTGATCGTTCCCCTTCTTCCCCTCCTCCTTCCTTCCTTCCTTCACGAATGAAATCGTAGTAATGATCATTTACAGCAGGATATTTTGAAAAATGCACGTGTTGTCACATGGCTAAGCTGAGCTAATTGTCAGTGCACATATTTACTATTTTCCTGTGCTGTGTTTCAAGCACACACAGCCTTGTGTTGTCAACAGGTTGTCCAATACATGTCTTAAACTTATTCCTATTCTCTGGAACACTGCATTCCTTGAGCATCATCTTGTAGGATCTGCAGTCTGTCAGCCCTTGTTGTCACCATTGTACTCTCCGCTTCCATGAGATCAGCTGTCTCAGATTTCACTTTGTTTAATGATCCATGCTACTGCAAATGACAGGGTCTGTCCACTTTATGACTGCATAATAACATTTCATTCTGTATACAGGCCTCATTTTCTGTATCCTTCCATGGATAGTTCCAAATCTTGCCTCTTGTGAGCAATGCTGCAAGGAACAGGCATGTGCTTTCTGTGGCAATGCTAACGTGCAAACAGTGTCTGTGGGTGTTCATGATAGACACCGCCCTCTCTCTCTGCAGAGTAGTTGCTTCATTTTGCATCTCAGGTATTGGAGGCAAGGCTGATCATTTTTATCTGGTGAAGATGAAAGTGTGTCTGCCTCCCTGGGGACAAAAGGATGTGAGTGTCACTGCAAATGAAACGAAGGGCACCATGGGGTGTTTTGTAGCTTAAGAAGAAGTGAAATTGAGAGACGAAGTACACCGGCTTGATTAGAGAGGGCTGGCACGAAGGTTGTGGCAATAATTAGCCAGTGGAAAGCCCTGAAAGGTAAACACCTAGTGCTTCACATAGACCCCGTTTAGCTGTCCCATGTACATTCGAGGAAACGACTTCTTTTGAGATAGGTTGTGGAAAATGTCTGAAAGGCAGTGGAAGTGGGAAGTGTACAAATTACTGAGGCTGAGTGACAACCCAGGCTACAGAAATTCTGCCCTGCAGGTAATTTTCCTTTTCTTTCTGCTTCCGTGAAAACCTGTCATTGTTGTGCAATTGTACGGGGAGCCCGAGCAAGTGCGTGTGCACACGCGTCATTGCAGTGTTCCCAGAGGAGACGGCTGTCATTTAGCATAATGCTCCTGGTTTTGCTCAGTCACTCGTCAATAGGTCCGTAGCTTTTGGAAAACGAACCCTAGAGGGTTCTCAGAGAACTTTTGGGGGAAAATTATAAGCAGAATCTGGTGCCTTTGCAAGAAGGCAGTGCAGAGCGAAGAGGTGGAGCACGGTGGCTTCAAGAGGCAGGTCACGGGGTTGGGTATTTAGCTCATTGGAAGATCGCTTGCCTGGCAAGTGGCAAGGCCCTGAGTTCGGTCCCCAGCACCGAAAAAAAAAAAAAAAGAGGCAGGTCACTGGAGATGTGCCAGCTCCTGTCCCTCTGACACCAGCTATCTGATTACCACGTTCACGTTCGTCCACATGACGTTCTGTCCAAACACAGGCCCGGGCTCAATGGAGCCAAGTGACCGTGGGCTGTAACCCCTCAAATTGTGAGCCAAACAAAATCCTTCCTTCCCGTCTTTTGCTCACAGTGACGGAACACCCTGGACACGCCACGCACAACTCGGCCAACTGCTCTTATTTAAAAAACTTCCGAACCTCTGGGATTTTCCACTCATTGCTGTGCCCCCCTGTCTTCTGACCGCGAAGGTGCGCAGTCGGTTAGAAACAGCAAAGTCTGCCCCATGTTCTTTGTGAGCACTCTGCGTTTCTTATTGTTACGAAAGGAGAGCCTGGTGCACATCACCTGCGCCCCTCTTACCACGGGGCTCCTTTTATGCCCTTTTGCTTGTGCCGTGCCTGTTTCTTCCCTCCACGTAGCTGGTTCGGCACCCTTTCAATCCTATTTCATGAAAACTGATCTCTTGAGGACTCCTGATAGAGATGAGCCTTTTTCTCTGACGCCTAAATTCCTCTAATGGTCTTTAGTGTTCTCTATCTGTCTTAATCTTCCTGTGACCCTTGACGCGGAAATGGCCCCTGGGATTTATGTTTAGCTCTATACACTGTCTGTATACTTTACTTTAAATATCCAGTAGCCACTTAGTTTTGTTTCTTTTTTATTTCTTGTTTGGGTAGTACTGGGATTTGAAGTGAGAGCCAGGCTGGCTTCAAACCGCGATCCTCCTGATCTTTGCCTCCTGAGTAGCTAGGATTACAGGCGTGAGCCCCAGCGCCCAGCTCTGGGTGTCTTTTAAAGACACATCTAGCAGGTTATGCTGATGGATTGGGGTGGCTGACGGATTGGAGTGTCTGCTGGCAGCATACTTTGGGAACATCAAGAAATTTAGATCATGTCTTGAGAATGGTACCATCATTGGGCATGCTACATTTTAACAGGTTGCTGTTGCTATTTATCAAGACGACATAGAAAGCAGGCCAATAGGTGTGAGTTGGGGTCTGGGTCAGAGGCTCAGCGTGAACACCATCAGTACATTCACTTCGTGCGTGGCGTACAAGCCATGGGCTGAGATTTCTAAGTCGGATGAGAGTGATATTACAGAACTCCATGATAAGAAGGCTACAACCATCCAAAATTTAGAGTGCAGGGTGGGGAGGAGCAAAAAGCAAAGAGAAACTACTGTGGTGGGTAGAATGGGTGCTGTAGCAAGCAGGATAATATTCTCTACGACCAAAGCATTGAAGGTCCCAAAACCCTGTAATCTGTGAAGATGATTCACGTGAAATGGTCCTTGCAAGTGAGATCGAATTAAAGATCCTGAGTTAGGAGATTATTGTGATTTATCCAAATGGACCCAAGTGACCACAAGTGTTCTTAACAGGGAAGCAGGAGGTTGATGGTAAGACAATGAAAGGGAACAATGAGACAGCTTGCAGGGTCATTACGATGATTACAAAGAGAAGCAAGTCTGTAAAAGGTGAATATAGCAAAAAAAAAAAAAAAAAACAAAAGGAGATTATCACCTGGAACTTTGAGAGTCAACCCAGATTCATCTTGGATCTGTGATGCCCAGAATTGCGAGCTATCAAGTGTGTATTGTGTTACGTCCTTAGAGTGGTGGCAGCTGGTTCCCTAGGGGCAGTGGGAAGCTAACATGGGAACCAAGTGAGAAGTGCGCTTCAGGAAAGAGGGAGTCAGCAGAGTCTCCCACCAATAATGCAGGATGACACCAGGAAGAGAACTGACCACTGGGGACAGAGAATGGGATGCCTCACTAGAAACGAGGGTAAAGCCTGATTCAAATAAGTCCAGGGGAGACGACCAGAAAGCCTGGTGCTTTCTGTAGAGAGTGGTGAAACACACCAGCAGAGGAAGTGGGGAGTGCAGAGGTTTTTACTGTGACTAAAATAGGAGCAAATTTTTGTGCTACTGAGTAGGATTCAGCAAAGAAGTGATGCTTGCAGAGTGGAGTGATTTGGCAGGGGTGAAAGAGTTCTGAAGTTGGGGCTAGACAGGGTGGGTGCCATCCATGAGCACTGCCTGCTGTCTGAGTAACTGACAGTTAAGTGCACACCTGCAAGGAGCTCACGGAAGTGGTGGAAGTTCTCTGGCTGACTAATTGTTTCTCCAAATCACATGTCAGACCTTCAGCTAGAGTCATGGCGAGGAGAAGATGGTGAAGATTGAAAAAAGAAAAGGAGGTGGGAAATGGTTCTTCAGGTGACAGCTGGACAGGAAAATGCATTTTGATTGGTGAGCAGCCCTCTGAGTCCATCTTGAGCTGGCGGTTCCTGGTTCCTGGATTTCAAGTGAGACCATTCATGTGCTTTTGTGCTGGGTTTTGCTTGTGTGGTGCTCTCCAGCCACAGCCTTGTGTTAGGCATCAGGTATAGCTAGGGTAGGGCAAGAGTTGGCTTCACCACCCCTGTGGTTGTGCTTTGCACTACTGCAGATGAAGAGGGGCCAGGCTTTCCTGTGCTGTGTGGGGGGAGTGAGTAATGATGGACATTGCATCTGTACTGACGCAGAAGTATGGAGGCTGTGAGGAGCAGTGGACTGCTTATGGGATCTGCCAGGTCTCCAGACATTGGGGGCTCCGTGGGGGCATTCAACTCTAATTGAGAAATACTTGTCTTTTGTGTATTTCCCTTTGCAGACAATGACAGGCCACACCCTACAGTGACATGACATCCTGGTCCTCAACCCACTTTTTACCACCAACTCATTTTGTACCATGCAATTCACACTGTTGTGTGTGAGGACTTGGGTTTTTTTGTTTTGGTTTTTTTTTTGCTTTTGTTTTTGGCTTTTCTGCACGTGGATAAATGCTTCCTCTCTGTGACAAGTTTCCAAGCTGCTTGCCGGCTAGGGTCAAAGCTCATGTTTGTTTTTGTCTCCTGAGTCTCTACCAAATAATAAGTATTTCCTGGGTGATTAGTCACTGTCACAGTTTGACTCCAAATTGCAAAATAGATGCTAATTAACAGAGGCGTGAATATGTTTACTTGACTATCTCTTACTTCAGTTTCAGTGAACCCCTGATTTTCAGAATCAGTGAATCCTAAGGTTACAGGAATTTTGTTTGCTTCCCAGTTCTTCCATTTGCCAGCTGTTGTTTTTTCACAAATCTCAAAGGCTCCATGTTCCTCAAAACACCAGTGTAGGCCTGTGTCATCATTCCACACTGTTTTCATTTGCATAGGCTGGCCTCAGTGGAGATTGTTACAGTCTCAAATTGAAACCTGAAGCTTGAAAACATTAAAAACCTGTATGTCTTGTATGTCAGCAGATTTTGGTAATTATAAAATCCAAACAGTAGGGCTCCAAAGAACATGTTTTCTTTAGCTGCGTCTTTTATTTATTTATTTATTTATTTATTTATTTGGCATTTAAAATGATTTATGATGATGAGACAATGCAGTATGATTTTTTCCTCAGGACTAAGCAAAATTTTTGCAACTGCCTGGCAAGTTTCATAGATGGTATGATGATCTCAGTGTATTTGTTTTTTAGGGATTCCATGAGAAATTGCCACAATTTGGTACATTAAGGCAGAGAAATACATCCTTCACATTTTGGGAGAACGGAAGTTCAAATTCAAGGTGGGAGGAGGGCTGTTTCCCATTGGCCGGCCTCTGGGAAGTGCTTCCTGCTTGAACCCTAGGTTCCAGTGGCGGTAATGTTTGCTGTCATCCTCCTATGACCATCAGTGTGTGTGTGTGTGTGTGTGTGTGTGTGTATGAGAAAGAGAGAGAGAGAACTCCTCATCTTATAAAGGTACCAGTCATTGAATTTCCTAGATCCTAAATCCAGGATAATTTTATCTTGAGAACTTGAACTCATTGCAACTGCAAGTGTATTCCAAGTAAGGTCACATGCTGAGGTTTGGGTAGGTATGAATTGTCGCAGGCTTGCATGCACAGCATTTCACCCAGCTTTCCTGACTGGGCCATTTTCCTGGCATCTCTATGTGTGCACCGATCCTTTCATTCCAGGCGCATGGACCGTCACTGCGTGCAGGTGGCCGGTGGCCTGGTCTTCTGCTTCGCATTGTGACGACTCTTCCCATTGTTCTTTCCAAGCCATTTAGTCACTTACGATCAGGAAGTGCATTTCCTGGGCCTTAAAACTTTTCCGTCAGTTCTACAGCGGGTAACATTCCGTCCCCCTGTTGGCCACGAGGCTGGTGGCTTTGCGTCCACAGTGTGTAGGGCTTAGGTGGAAAGGCCGTGGCTAGAAAGCAAGTATCTTTAGCTTCCTGTATTCTTTCTAAGTCTTTGCTCCGTGATAAAACCCGATTGCAAACGCTCACCAGTGTTCTGTGTTGGAATGGCACTTTAGGACGTATGCCAGCTCAAAATGGGGGGAGTCCTAAAAATTAATCTGAAACATTAATAATGGCAAGTTATGCATAGGGACTTCCTCAAGCACACCCCAGGGGTGAGAGAGGCACGGGCTTTTCATGCAGTGAATCCCCATCGCGCCCCCTGCCTCTTTTCAAACCCGGTTTTTCCACACTGCCATTGCAGCCGCCTTGAGGTGCTCGTGTGCATTTCCAGTGTTCACTGTTTCTCGACGTGCCAGTGACACGTTACGGCAATGGGCGCTTCTTGGTTTAAAAGCAGGTTAGCGGTGATTGTGCAATGCACGCACAGATGGCGACATCTTGGACCTTACTGTAAAGGGTCCTTGAGGAATGACTGGAGGGGAGTTTCTGCCTTGGTCCACTTTGCAAGGTAGCAATGGCCCAAAGCTACCTGCAGGTGCTCTTCCTCACTTTGCTTGGGGCCATTTACTTCAAGTTTAAAATTGGGAGTTTTCGTATTATACTTTGGGAAATAGGAATTATAGCAACTCAAAATAAATAGTAATTTGATGTAGGGAAAGATATCTGTTGCCGGTGCTGGGACCTGAGCTTGGGACAGGTGTGTAAGCTACCTGCCCGGTAGTTACTTAGCGCCCTATTGCTTACCAGGTCAACTGTCGCAGTGGTTTGTGCTGCTTTTCAGGTAACCCTTACCTGAAAACCTAAACCACAGGAGAAGTCATAACGGCCATTTGGATAAGTCAAAAGAAAGCTCTGCTGGGTGCTGGTGGCTCACGCCTGTAATGCCTGCTACTCAGGAGGCAGTGATCAGGAGGATCATGGTTTGAAGTCACCCTGGGCAAATAGTTTGTGAGATCCTATCTCAAAAAAACCCAAGATAAATAAAGGGCTGGTGGAGTGGCTCAAGGTGTAGATCCTGAGATCAAGCCCTGATACTGCAAAATAAATAAATAAGGGAAGCTCTGAAAATTCTGGAGTTATTAAGAAAAGAAAAAGAATTGCATGTGAAAGTTACTAAGCCCTATGGTAAGGCTGAAATAGTATAAATAGAATCAAGTACCACCATGCTTGGCATTCTCAGTGGTTTTGCTCATATAAGACACCTCCAGATTTGCAGGTAGTGATTTTAATTTAAAGCCTGAAGCATGTCATTGAGTGCCGACTCTTCACCTTGACCCTCATGTGGGCAGGTGAGCTGCATGTGTCCCTCCACAACTGCATTCTACCCTTTGTCCTTTCATACAGCTCACACCCACATCCCATAAACCTTCCAGAACCTTAGCACCAGTGGAGAGTATTAGCAGTTGCAGAGACAGAGAGCAAATACTCAAATCCGCGTGTGTGAGCGACCTTGTACTGGAGCAAATAGGGAAGACAGAATTACGGGTGCACAGCCCCAGCACTTCCTCCACCCAGCGTCTCCTGCTTCTAGATCCTACTGAGCCAAAATGAAAAGAGCCAAGGGGCATCACTTAATGCCAGCGTCCCTGCTTTCCACTCATTTCCTCTCTGCCAGTCCCATTAAAGGAAACATTTAGTTCTCATTTCCTCTGAGTGACTTCTGCTTACGGGTAAAAGCTTGCCTTAAAGCACCGCTCCACGCTTGCGAGGAAAGACGCTTCTGCTGTCATCGAAATGAGTAGTGTCGTTGTGAGAAACAGCTAGCTTAAACAAATCGCGTTATTTTTTCAATTTTCTCCTGCAATTATTTTTGTATGTTAAATGTACTCGTTTTGTTGAGAGAACATGGGTATACCAAGAAAGACATCCCTTCTGATTAGTAAATTTGCGTGTGAATTTGTTTTTGGAGTACAAGAAGGAAGATTAGATGGCATTAAAATGTTTGTTTTAAATTTCCTGTTTTTCATTTGACAAGTTTCTGTTGATCTCATATGCAACACACAACTAGTCACACGTGTTCCCCGATTTTAGGACGCTCCTGCTCTAACATAAGAAAACAACAAATACGACTGATACTTCCTTAACCAATGACTTACATATGTTCCAAACCCTTTAGAAGTGACTGCCTAGTTTTTAAAATAAAATTTAAACAAATAAAACATTTAATAGTCTTTAACACATGGGCTTTTGGGGGGCAGTCCAGATCCAAACTGGCAGAATCAGGTGACCTTGATGTACATTGAGGGTTTCCATATTCAATAACCGACTCTCAAAATGCTCCCAGCATACCATGTCATTTTTGTAGTTGTCCCTGAAATGTTCCACAATGTTGGTGCTTCTAAGTTGAAAAAAAAAAAAGTCCCTGTTCTTTCAAAGTTCTCAAAATCTGAAGCCTGCACGTGATGCTTTCATTAGAGCCCGTGTTCTACAGGTGTAAATCTTTTTCTCGTCTATGTCGGTGATCACCACTACAAATCAGAAATTTTCTGTATGCAATTTGAGATTCTTTTCTTCCTATTATAAGCATGTCCCTATTTGTAATCATATGGAAAAGTAATTTGATGCCATTTCTTAGTAGGTGGGATCACTCATTCGTGCATATCTCCACTGATTCTACATTAATCCCAGCCTCTTTTTCTTTTCACTCCCTTTGACTTGGTTTACACATCCACATGGAGACTTTCGTATGGTTAAACTCTGTTGTTTGAACATGATGGAGTGTGTATGTGAATTTTTCTGGATAAAAATAAAGTTTTAATGTGATCTTTTTGGAGCTAAATAAGAAGTTCTCTCACTCAGAAGTAAGGGGTTCATCTAGCCGTTATTTCCTAGATAAAATCATGGCATACCGTGGCAGGAGATTTCCCTAGTTCAAACATCTTCCTGGTATATTTAAATATTATCTGAGTCAACACTCAATATTTGATAAATGTGTGCCTAGTGTTAAACTTGAGTTATTCAGACAGAAATCTAGGTCAGATTCGTCCACATGAATGCAGAAATGCAGAACCACTATGAAGAGACTTAACACAGAGAGCTCATGCTTCACTTACCAAACCTTTTTTTGGGGGGTGGGGGAAGTGGGGTTTGAACTCAGGACTTTGCACTTACTGGGGAAACGCTCTACCACTTGAGCCATAACCAGTCCAGACCATTTTATACATGAGAATTCATCTTTGGTCTTGGAGTTGTTTTCCATCTGACCTAAAAAGAAAAAAACAGATAAGAAAGATACAATTTTGCTTACTATCTTTTCACTGCGCCAAGCTAAACAAACATCCTAGAGATGTGTGTCTATGTGGGGGAGAACGACAGAAAGACGCCCTGAGTTCAAACCTCAGCCACACTAAAAGATAAAAATAAAAAAATACCATCAAAGGCACAGATCTTCCTTCATCCGTCCCTAGCAGTGGTCCTGCAAGGCATAGCAACATGTTTGTTACTGGAACTCGTTAGGATTCTAAAGCTGGAATATTTCAGGTAAATTCTACATCATTATTTTAGAAGATTAAAATGTGTATCACTAGCAAATCAGCTGCCGGGTCTTCTTATGATGAGGCGCTTTGCATGGTAACATTACCTGTGAGTATTTAGGGAAAAGCACGTGTTCTCCTTTTGTTTCTGATGCCTTCATCTTTCTTCAGGGGTGTGAAGAACAGACAAAACTGAATACAAAACTGTGCTACCTCCAGGAATTCATAACTATATCAACACTAGGAATGATAGTTACAATGACAATGGCTTGCACTGTCTTCCAGGCACACGTCCAGTGTGCAAACCAGTGAAGGGAAGAGGTTACTTTCTTCCCTTTACTGAACAGTCTGCCAAGCCTCAGAAATGTTTCAGACTTCTCCAATGCCATCCGGCTGGTGATCACTGGAAATAAGTTTGGAATCCAGCTGGTCTAACTCCACAGCCACGCACCTCGTCCCTAGGATGTGTTTGTTGCTTCTGCACTTGACACCATTCAGAACTTTCCTTCTTAAGTAAAAATTATTACTCAACCTCAGGTTGCTTATCCCATCCCTAATGAGCCAGACCTTTACCTTTATATACCACAGAGGATCATAAAAGGTATATGAGCTCTTCATGCTGGTGAATGCTCGAGATAGTATAGATTTGTCAGTGACGTTTTGGGGAGCGGATTATGAGAAGCCGATGAGAACGTGACATAAGCACAGCTGGGCTCAGTGATCTACAGGCTGAGTTTGGCACATCCCCAGCCGCAGAAGAGAGCGAAGGCAAAATGCAGCACAGCTGCTTTTCCTAAGTTGTTTATGTTCAGAGAAAGGAGGAGGAACGCAGGTTTCTTGTTCCGATGTCACACCCCTCCCCAAGAACTATTTCTCTACCTCCTCATTTACCACTCAATATAAAAGACTCCCTGAAGGAGGACATGAGGCTTTTTGATGGAATTGGATTGGATTGATGAAGCATTTTTGACGGTGGATGGATGGATTGATTGGTCGGTGGCTTGCAAGGGGACTGCTGTTGAATGACGCTGCTGCTGCTGCTGAGTTATGCTAGAGATTAGAGAAAACACGGGACAGTGCAAATCTGAATCCTGAGGTTTTAAAAGGAAAGAAGGGGCAGTGCAAGTCTGAGCACCAAGATCTTAAGAAAGCTAAAGAGAGAACATGGGACAGAGCGAGTCTAAGGAAAGAGACTTTAAAGAATAGGAAAGAAGCAAGGTTTTAAAGAATTGTAAAGGAGTAAGGCCTTAAAGAATAGAGAAGAAAAGAAGCAACGAGGTTGCTGTGCATCTCCATCCGAGTGCCCAGCACACCTGATTCCAACTTTCTGCATGTCTGTCTTCTATCGTTTGTCCTTTCTGCATCTCCAGTCTCCCCCAGTTAGGTCAGGAGGAACCAGGAGCATGAGAAAGCTCCCTACAAATGTTGACTGTGATGCTCGTGGCTGTGTAAGTCACATCTTGTGGACCGATTACTTGTCAGCATTTGAGGGAAAGCTTGGCTGTCACTGAGGGAATACCACAGTGAGGAGCCCATGCTGACTCTTGGACTTGGGTGAGGGAGAAATGGCACTGAGCCCTACAGACATTCGACTGTCCTTCCCAGTGCTAAAACTGTAACAGGAGCAGATTTAATAACAGTGTTCTTGTCACCACTGTGTCACTTTGCATTTTGCTCATGAATTGTGCATATGCTCACGTGTCATCCATGCGAGGATGCTGTGAGGTTCTTACATCACCTTTAATTTCTTTGGAGAACCGCCACTATTGTTTGTCTTACTAGATTACAGAATGCTCTTTTTAGATTGATCCATCGTGATCTCACCATGGTCGTGCATGTTTATTCCCGTGATTGCTTCCTTGACTTTTTGTTTTCATCAGGAGAACAGCACAGCAGAGCAATAAGGGACAGGACAATGTCCAGCATGCCCAGGACTAAGGGAACAATATCACGTCACCACTGACCTTCCAGGACTGCTTTTCTCTTGGTCAGGCAACTGATAATTAAATAGAGTAACAGCCCCAAATGTCAGAGAGTACAATATTGAAGAATCAACAAAGACTGCATCATGACGTCTGCTCATTTTCTAGATTTTCCTTAGGAAACCAAGTGCCAATGTTTTATTTGGTACTAAAATAGGACATCTTTTATGATAACAGATTTTGCTAACTTGAATCAGCTCCTTGTTATCATTCAAAGAGGCTGAAAATATAAGAGTGTAACACTCCACAGAGGATGTGGTGGCATCCTCTGGGAATGACCAGTGGGTACCATGGCCACCGCAGGGAGGTGGGTACTTGAGAACGGGGATGCCATCAACAGCCAGAGATTCCATGCCCCGTACTTGGAGGCAGATGGCCAATTCCAAGGTCTCGACTCTCTGTTTCCCTGTTACGTTCTCTGTGTACCGATTAAGACTTGTGCACGCTGATACGTCTCACCTCTCAGCTCATTATCATGGTCAGCTCTTCCTAGGATACAGGTGTCAGGTTAGCACTGCAGAACCCTGACATTCTCCATTACAGCTGGATTCCACAGAGCAGCTATTGCTCCTTCTTCCCATTCGCATTAAGGCCAAGTAGATGTGCAAGCTTCAACTGGGAGAAGGGTCCGAAAGTTACCTGGAGCCAGGGGACAATGATTGTGTGACACGGAAAGACAATGCACACGCTGGAAATGCTGAGGGAGAAAAAGTCTTGCTCATTTCCTCTTGGTGCATTTTTGGTACACTCACAGGAAAGACACACAAAAACGATACTGTGTGTTCTTTTCAAATGACGACTAATTCTCACGCCTTTACTTGCAGCATGCGTGATTTTAGCTTTGGATAGAGACCACAGCACACAGAAGTAAGTTTTACTTATCTGTCACATTTCTCCCGTACTTCGATTGTGACAATGAATATAGCTCATTTTAGATAAGACTGTCTCAAGCAATACAGACCTTTCGCACTTTAATAACAGCAACCAGGCTTAGATAATTAAAAAAAAAAAGTTTAGCTTCTAAGAGAACCAGGTTAGTAGACATAGGGTTTTTTGATACAGAATTTTATACTTAGGTTTCTTCAGTCTGATAAATAATCCTATAACATTTAGATCACAGCTGAGCAAGTGTCACCGTGCACAACCGTTTGCAGTTGCTGGAGGGCAGACGGAGAGAAGCAAAGCACACATTGTCCTCTTTCAAAAGCAACTGCGCCTAATTTACCAGAGAAGATCGGTGAAGGGACTGGGCTGGCTCAAGCCTGTGTCACTCCTCTTTGGGCTTTAGTTTGCCTTACGGCCCAGTGCTAGTGCTCCCTGGTGACAAGGATATTGCAGCAGGGGGGACTCGTGTCCCTAAATACACGGCGGGGACGCAAACCTTCCGCAGCAGTGAGGATGCAATTCTGCAGCTTTTTCAGCAGAATCCACCAAACCCTGGCACGTGCCTTTGCACGTGCAACACTGCACATTAAAATGCAACACTGGCTACTCAACCCGAACATTTCGGATATGGGAAAATTTCGAATGTTTGGAGCTCTATGTCTGGCGACAGATTTTGGAAAACTGTACCACAGAGCTCTTTGCCTATTTAATTTTAAAATGATCTTGTTTTCAAAGTGGGTAGGGCAAAAGGACACTCCCTTCTCTTTGCTTTTCAGTTTTTTTAAGTGAAGCTGCTGCCTAGCGATGCTACTGGCACTGCTGAGAAAAGTGTCCCCCATGCTGATCGTGTGCCTGAGTCATCAGAAGCTCAGCGGTACTTTCTAGTCCTACTCTTGGAACGTCTTTGCATAATTTAGCATCCTATAAAATCATTCTTCTATCTGTGACAGTGGGACAAGTGCATTTTACTACTGTGGATGAAAGCCTCTGAATAGACAGCATTTAAAGGAAAAGGAAGGACAGCCACACTTCTTCAAAGAAGAGGATTTCTTCAAGAGGATATTACTTGAAATGTCAGAGAAAATCAAGAGCCTAAAGACTTCAGTTCGTGGAAGGAGTCTCCTCACTTTGCGTATGACGAGGGTGGCATTGGTGCAGTGTCGCGGCCCCGGGGGCTGCGTGGTGCGTGACCAGCTGACTTCACATCGCTGGGCCTCACGTTGTCATCTCGAAAGCAGGACTAACGTAGAAAGTGACACTCTAAAGTGCTGCCGGGCAGTGGCAAAGTGTGCGAGCCATTCCCAGTGGCTCCCCGAACGTTTCCTCTTGAAGCGTGGCCCGCGGAAAGCCCACTGCAGTTGTCCTTCTCTTAGCGACCTGCCACTCAGGCTTGAGGAAGCTTAAGCGAAGTTCCAAAGTCACGAGCACGCTGGCTTTGCAGATAGAATTGGAACTCCTGTCTGGCTGCAGCCCTCCACCCTTCCAAAACCCTGCACCAGATTCTACAGAATCAAAACCATTTCTTGTTCTAGGCTTGCAAATAAACACAGCTGTCAGAATTGGTCTAATCTAAAAGGCTTTTTTCCTTCTCCCTGCAGATCTTTATTCTGTTCGAGCATTCCACCTCTTCTTGGCCCAACTGTATTAATTTAGATTTTCCCATCAGTAGATGGAATTTTAACAGATTACTGGGCAAATGTACATGCAGTAAAAGAAAGCAAAGTATCAGGGAATACATGGTGCGTAATCTCAGTGTCACGTGTAGATATTGCTGTATAATACAAACATCCTACCTTCCACAGGTGGACGCATGTACACATATCTACGTATGCATGTACACCCTTGTATTCTTGGGGAATTGGTTCCAGGACCCCCGAAAATTATATACCATTCTTAGATTATTACTAATGCCTAATGCAATGCAAATGGCACACAAATAATTGTCACTGCAATCTTTAGAGAATACTGCAAGAAAGTATTGCCTGTGCATGTTAAGTACAAACACAAATTTTCTTTTGAAGTGCCTTTCATCCACAATTGCTTGGTCCACCAATGCAGAAGCCGTGCACACACAGGGCTGACGGCACATACAGTAGAATACAGTCAAATAGTCATCTCATGCGTTCAGCTGCTATGTCTGCTGCTTACATTCTGCTGACAAATTCTGTTATAGAAAGATACAGTACACCTCTCTGTGAGAGCACTCTAAAGTCCAGAATTTTGCCCAGGGTATTTCTTAATCCTTTCCATTCCCCCCACTTTCCTGCCCTTCTCTGTCCTCTTTCCTGTGCTGTCTTCACTTCCTTCACAACTACGTTCTCCCACCTGGGGCCCTTAACCTCCAAGCGTGCCCATCTGTGCCTGTTCTCACAAGGTCACAAACCTGTGGCTGTCCCTGCCAGCAGACTCTATCTTACCCCTCGTTGCATAGGAGGTGCTCACAGTGGCTCCAGGCAAAAACAAACAATTGTTCCAGGCAAGGACAGTCTTTGGATAATACTCAAGGGGTAGAGCCTAGCAAGCGCGAGGCCCTGAGTTCAAATCCCAGTACTGCCAAAAATAAAAGGAAGAGTGCAGACAAATGTTGGGCTCCTCAGGGGGTTACAGGAGAAACCATGGCTGAGACATAAAAACAAAACTTATATACAGAAATGTATGTATATATTTTTTTGGATGCTTTAGTTTTTTTGTTGTTGTTGTTCCTCTTCTTTTCTTTTTCTTTTATTATTCATATGTGCATACAAGGATTGGGTCATTTCTCCCCCCTGCCCCCACCCCCTCCCTTACCACCCAATCTGCCCCCTCCCTTCCCCCCCACCCCCTCAATATCGAGCAGAAACTATTTTGCCCTTATTTCTAATTTTGTTGTAGAGAGAGTATAAGCAATGATAGGAAGGAACAAGGGTTTTTGCTAGTTGAGATAAGGATAGCTATACAGGGATTTGACACATTAATTTCCTGTACGTGTGTGTTGCCTTCTAGGTTAATTCTTTTTGACCTAACCTTTTCTCTAGTTCCTGGTCCCCTTTTCCTATTGGCCTCAGTTGCTTTTAAGGTATCTGCTTTAGTTTCTCTGCGTTAAGGGCAACATATGCCAGCTAATTTTTTAGGAGTCTTACCTATCCTCACCCCTCCCTTGTGTGCTCTCACTTTTATCATGTGCTCAAAGTCCAATCCCCTTGTTATGTTTGCCCTTGATCTAATGTCCACACATGAGGGAGAACATATGATTTTTGGTCTTTTGGGCCAGGCTAACCTCACTCAGAATGATGTTCTCCAATTCCATCCATTTACCAGCAAATGATAACATTTCGTTCTTCTTCATGGCTGCATAAAATTCCATTGTGTATAGATACCACATTTTCTTGATCCATTCGTCAGTGGTAGGGCATCTTGGCTGTTTCCATAACTTGGTTGTTTCCATCACTTGGCTGTTGTGAATAGTGCCGCAATAAACATGGATGTGCAGGTGCCTCTGGTGTAACCTAGTGATATCACACACCGGAGTCTTACCCTGTTCACATCTTTCTGCTTTTGGGAGATGAACAATGCTGCCAGGCTTGCTTTGATTAGCTCACGAGAGGCACAGAGAGAAGGAAATCACTCAGAACAGCAGTGTCTCATTGATACCGTGATATCGATGTAAATAACACGTATATAAATATGTAAATATTTATCCCCTGTAAGTACAAGCAAACACCCAGCCCCCCAAATTAAGGACAACAGCCTCTTCCACTCTTTCAACATCCTAAAACCAGATGCTACTTCAACATATATTTCAATTCCTCAAACAGAAGGTGTTCTCGTATTTTACCCCAAGATCTGGGCCACCTTTTCTGTTCCAGAATTGTTTTGTAGCTTGTGACCTGTTGCAAGCCACGTTAGAGCTGAAAGCTGAACGACTTTACACTTCCTGTCATTGCGAGTGGGAAGGAATGTGCGTGCCCTCGCGCCTGTGAGCGTGGTTATCATGCTGATGTCCTGTACGTGACACCAGAGGCCAAGGGACAGTGGAAACTGAAGTGGACTGGAGGTAGGAAACCTGTCCCCAGGGGTGCACTCTCTCACTCACCCACAGCATGGGGAAAGGACCTGGTGCATCAGTCTGTCCTCAAGCCTTTGCTCTTCTGCTCCTGTAACACACAGGTCACAGCGTGGTTGTCGCACATCTGTTTAATTCCACCTCATCTGCCTGTAGTCCCCTCCTGTCCCTGCTGAGTAACTCAGTACTGGGAACCTACTGGACACTCAAAGCTTATTAGCTGCGTAAAGGAATAAATGCTCAAAATAGTGAACTCTCCTGACCTCTGCCTCTTGAGTAGCCAGGATTAGAGGTGTGAGCCACCCGTGCCAGCCAAAGGTTGTGTGCTTGTGTTGCTGTTCCATGTATCTCTGCCCTTCCTTCTTTCGGCAGACACACTTCACTATTGCTGTGAAGGCCCAGCCTCCACCACAGACAGGTCTCCTCCAGTGCCTTGCCTGCAGACTCCCTGTAAGCTCATATTTTACTCAGTAATGCTTCCACTTCCTCGTGAGGAATGGAATCCAGCTGGTTCACTGCAGCAATCCAAGCTCTGTTGTATCCAGCAACCGAAAATTCTCTGTAGCTCTTCCTGTTTCCTTTCTCTTCTTGTTTCTGGTGGGTCTGGGTTTTGAACTGCTCTAGTGCAGGCAGTTTCAAGAGGAAGGACTTAACGGGTATGAACAGTACATGAACTATGATATGCAGTAGCTAAAGTGTGGTAAAAAGTACATGTGACATACTACAGGACTTGGAGGACAGCTGTTTTCAGATCAGCAGCGATCCTCGGCAGTCCGTCCTCCATACGGAGACTGACAGTCGTTTTCTTTCAAATGAGCACAGGTGGGAAATGCTGTAGGAAGCGTGGGTGAAACACTGCAGGTCTATGAGTGCTGAGTGTTGCAGAATTAAGTTGCTTCAACTTAGAGCAGAAATTCTGTACCCCAAATGAATGTTACTGTATCCAGAGTGTCACATCAGAGGCAAGACCAACCACAGCCGGGTGAGATGCTTCTCCTCAGTCCACACCAGGTCCAGGTCCACAGTCAATTCTTCTTAGAGTCTCTGTGGCCTTCTTTCTCCCTGAGGTGGACACAGCCCGAGTTCTGTTGCAAATGGGCAGCGACCAACCGAATTGTGTGCTGCAATTTTAATTCAAAACAAGGGACAGCTGGAAACAAATGTGACATCGACTCTAAACGATGCAAAGAGGAAAAGCAAAATAACTGGAACGACCTAACTACCGTGCACACAGCTTTCCAAGTTCACTGTGCCAAAGGGTGGCCACCATTGCTGTCTGTGCCGCTGCTTGTAGGAAGGCCGTGGTGTGGTGTCACCTGCCAAAATTCACTTCAGTCACTCATCGTGCATCTTACCATAGTTTTGGCTGCTTCCCCAGTGACCAGTACCGGACGAAGGGACTCGCATGCTCTACGTGGAAGTCGTGGAAACGTGTTTTCTATTGAGGCACATCATTTCCCTTGCTCCCCGGCCGGCCGTGACTGCTAATGTCTCATGTGGCTGATAAATTGCCAAAGATGCAGCCGCAGGGAGTGTGCAGGGTCTTAGGGAGTGCTGGCAGCCTAGGTCAGAGTGACTGGGTCCCTACTCACCGTGGTGTGGACACGAGAAGGAGGGGATGACGTGTACATGGCCTGGTTCAAATTGCGGGTGGCCATGGGGAGATGAGCGAACTCAGGGTCCCTGTTACCCTGCTTGGGTAGGAAAGGGTGAGAACCCAGGGTGGTGGCCAGAACTGGAAACCTGACAGATTTCCCAGAAGCTCTCGGCGCTACCTGGAGGTGGAGCACAGACTTGCTCTGTGACATTTCCAACAGCCTGAAGGCAGCTTCCGAGCCCACGGGCTCTGAGACCATGCTGAAGATGCAATCAACACCCAGACAGATAGATAGATAGATAATAGATAGATAGATAGATAGATAGATAGATAGATAATAGATAGATAGATAATAGATAGATGGATAGATAGCTAGACAGATGGACACATAGATAGATAATAGATAGATGGATAGATAGATAGATAGATAGATGGATAGATGGGATAGATGGATAGATAGACAGATAGATAGATAGATGGATGATAGTTTTTTTGGCAGCACTGGGGTTTGAACTCGGGGCCTCGTTCTTGGAAGGCCTGTGCTCCTCCACCTGAGCGATGGCCCCAGCCAGGTTTATTTCTGTTAGAGGATTTCAACAATGAACAAAGTTGCAAACATCCTCTGCCTTTCCTTTTACTCGTTTTTAGTGGTTTCTTTCCATGAACTAAAATTGTCAGTGTTTGCTCATTGTCTTTAAGATATTTTGGTTCACGATCAGTGGTTTTAAAGTTTTAAAACTTAAAAGAGGCATCTCGTTCTACCAAAATGTCTGAGATTATCCTTCTATTTTGTTTCGATAAGGCATGATACTGTCTTTGATATTTAAAAGCACACGGAGTTGATTCTTTTCACCTTTTAAGAGGTCCAATTTATTTTTCCATGTAGGTATTCATCATAATATTTATTTTAAAATTTGACTCCTGTAACTAGTTCTAGTAGCCTCTTTGCCTTTAGGCAACCACATAAGCCATTCCACCAGCCCTTCTTTGTGTCTTATATTCTTAAGCTAGGGACTCCCAAACTCTTTGCTCAGGCTGGCCTCAATCCTTGACCCTCCTCATCTCAGCCTCCCAAGTAGCTAGGATTACAGGCGTGAGACACCAGTGCCCGGATGCCTTTACGTTTTCTTCACCATAATTTTATGACTCTTCACAACCACCGATAAAGCAAATCTCTCCATTCCTTTCTAGAGTCTTTACTTTTGAGACTTTGATAATTTGCATAAATTTTAGACTCTTCCTGCTGTGAACAACAAGCATTTGACTTTAAATCAAGAGTGCATATGAACAGTAGTGTGCAGACCACCACACACTATTTAGTCTTCCACGTGTTTAAAAGTTTTGGTTTTCCCTGTAATCTTTCCTAGTGTTTTGAACAGAGATCTGATGTGCTTCCTTTAGTTGACTCTTGGCTCACAATATTTGCAAAGCTACTGTGACGTCTGTCTTTTTGAAATGTTCTCTTTCTCTTATTCCTGAAAGATAAAATACTACGGTCTTTGCTGCAATTAATTTTGCAAGCAGCAAACCTGCAAGCTTTTTTCTTTGCTTGGACTTTTCTCCGGATAGCCTCGCGTCCTCCACGAGCACAGGCAACTTCGATTCAGATGCCGAGTGCTCTGCGCGTGTCAGGCGCTGAGGCTGTGAGCATGATGCAAATGCAGGAAGACTTGCAGATTGCTTTTCCAGCTTCCGACTTTAAACGCCGACTCTAATACTTACCTAGCTGCCTCCCTCCGGCCCATTTCGCGGTTCGTATTTGCCTGGGCGGGCCTTGAACTGCAATCCTCCCGAGCTCAGCCTCCCAAGCAGCTAGGATGAGCGATGTGAGCCACTGGTTTTTTTGTGCTTAATGGCAAGTTCATCTTTCTTTTTCTGTGACTGTGTCCCTTTTTGTTCTATACACGTATGCATTCACACCCACGTGTGGCTCCGTGTGTACATGCACGCATTGCAGTGGCAATGCACATTGCACTCCAGTGACATCAGACTACGTAAGTGTATTGTGACTATTCTAACACCAACTCAACTTTGCTTGCTGGGGTGAAACCAAGGTTTGTTGCTGAATATTGACTACAAGTGGCTTAACTTACCTTTTTTTTTTGGTGGTACAGGGGTTTGAACTCATGCTTGCTGGGCAGGCGCTCTACCACACGATCCATTATTCCTCCAGCCCTTTTTTGTGTTGGGTATTTTTGAGGTCGGGTCTCGAGAACTATCTTCTTAGGCTGGCCTGAAATCTTCCCGATCACCACCTCCTGAGGAGCTAGGATTACAGGCGTGAGCCGCCAGCACCCGGCTCCGTGTTCTGATTTCCACTGCCATTGGACTCGGGGTAAAAGTGACAGTGTGACACAAAGGAGCTGAAGGAGATGGCTCTTTCGTACTCGCTTGGAAATACTTCCTCCTTCTTCTCCAGTGCTAGTGGCTGGGGACATTTTTGTACAGAACTCTCTTTCTGATCAAAATCAAATCTGGTATTTTAAGTGATTCAGGGGAGCATCCAATTTTTTGTGTAGTTTGAGTCATTTTTGTTAGCATACACATATTTTGAGCTTGGGGTTTTTAGTTTCACTAGCATATATTGTTCTAGTGACATTTAGAAAAGTGCTCACAGTAAATCTCAGTTCGACTCACCCCCTCCATCTCCACCATTCTCCTTCACCCCCCTGCCTCTTCAGGATGTACATCTTTTAGAAAACTTTCCATTTCTTTGAAATTTTCAGTTATCAAAATATGAAGTTAGTAACCATCACTTCACCTTCCCACGCCCGCAGGCCTGTGCTGACTCCGAGTTTTTTCTAATTTCCGTATGTTTTCTCACTTTGTTGTCAGTGCACTTCATCAGAGCTCATCTCTTTGGTGACATTTTCTGCTCACTTTTGGATTGATTCTTCACTCTACTACCTGTTAAGCTTTCACTGACTACCACCTTTACCTTTATTGCTACCTCTGAGTCAGCTTGTTGTATTGTTCTATCATTTTTCAAATAGAAGCCTCTGTTCTTCATTTCGAATTCTCTCCGCTTTGTAACACGTTCACTTACATCTGTAAATTTTGCTCCAGTATTCCCAAATTCGGCTAGACTGCTCAAATGCTGTCAGTGCTCACTGTGTTACTGTTCACGGAAAAGACTTTGGAATTTCTGTTCCCAATTTCTCTTTCACTCATAGATTCTTTCCCTGACTCTTTCTTCGTGTCTACATGGGTGCACTTTTTTCCTAGCGTTGTATAAATTTTGGCGTTTTTTTCCTCGTCATTGCTCTGTGTCCTTGTGAAAAGTCTTATTTTGCAGTGGCTGGATGCAATGGTACATACTTCTCTTAACTGAAACTGTTGTTATGTTTTCACAAATGCTATAATTTCCTACTTTATCTGTGTATCATTTCAACTACTAAATTAGGGCCCTCAAATGTTTCCTTGACACTTTTAGGTTTTCCTGTCTTTCCCTATGATTTTCCAAACCTCAGCTTTGTATATTTCATGTGCTTAGTAATTTGGCAGACACAATTTAGGAATTTTATTACATTCTGGAAAATCATGACTCTCATCTTAATGAAGGGCTTCTTTCGTGGCAGTACTGGGGCTTGAACTCAGATCCTCATGTTTGGTAAGTAGGCACTCTACCAGTGCCAACACACCCTGGCCTTTTTTGCTTTAGTTTTCTTTTGGGGACAGTAGTGCTTTGCCACTGAACCCATCCTCTGCCACATCGAGTCCTGTTTTAATTGTGTCTTTTCATCTGTAACACATACAGTGACTGGTAAGGTTTTTGGTGGCACTGGGGTTTGAACTCAGGGCTTCACACTTGCAGAGCAGGCTCTCTACCACTCGAGCCTCCCCTCCAGTGCAACGCTCTGCTTTTAGCTATGGACCCACTTTTATTCACTGTCCATTTTTGACATGTTGGTGGGAACTCTTGCATCCCGACAGTTTGCTCCAGATCTCTCTTTGTGTGTCTTGCTTTTCCGTGGGCCGCTTCTCCTCCCCACTACACCAGCCACTAGCTGGATTGCTTCTGTTCTTTACTTGGATGCCCCGAGGGACCATAACACGGGTTCTCATATAGCCACTGCTTGTTTTTGTTGCACACATTGCATGCACTTGTGCAGGTTACGGGCTGCAGCAGGCTCGGAGTCACTGCACGGTGTGTAATGATCAGCTCGGGTAACTAGCATTTTCTTAAACCTCTAGCATTGACTTGCGTTCAAGATCTTTCAAGTCCTCTCTTCCGCTTCTTCCTAAAATACTAAGAAACTCTTGCACCTGTCGTCACCGTGCTGTGCTGCAGAGCCTCGTGTTCTGTCCTCTCTGCAGTCACTGCTCTCCTGTGCTCTTGTCTGAAGTGGACATTCAGCTTTCTGTGTGATCACCACCTCCTCTTTGCTGTCTGGGGCTGGCTTATTTCACTTCAGATGGACCTGCACATCCACCTACATTGCCACCCATAGCAATTTTTCTCTTTTTATGGCTGTATCGTATTCCACTGTGTGCGTGTAATTTTCTTAACTACCCATCTTCACTTTTCTTAAAGTATTTTGTGTTCCTTTTCACCCTCTTTAACTTACTTGCTACCATGATCCCCTTTGAAATGGGGTTCTAAGACTCCTATGGGAAATACATTTATTTTTAAGGTAATTTTTATTCTAATTTTCCTACAGTTACATCACTTTCATATTTATTGTTTCTTTCATCCTTTCTGAGACCATTCTTTTTTTAACAAAAAACCTAATGGTGATCTAAATTATATTTTCAGGCTATGAACTGTTGAAAATCCTTCATTATCTTACAGTTTATGTTGAATTTTAAATTGCAGCCATTTTCATTCGGCCATGAAAGAAATCACCCTGTTCTCTAGACTCGGTTGTTGCTGTAAAGAAGAGCTGTGAGCATAAGTGTTATTCTCTTAAAAATAACATTAGCATGCACATATGAATAATAAAATAATAAAAAAACAATTAATATATACTAATGAAAGAAAAAAAAAGCAGAAGGAATAAACTTCAAAACCAAAAAAAAAAAATTAGCTTAGCTGCTGTTTCTGTATCATCTGGATACATTCAAGATTGTCCGTATGTCTGTGGGTTTTTATATAATTTTACTTTATAAGAATTCCTTAATCGCCCAGAGCTATTAGACAGGGGTTTTTGACATTCTGAGAATACTTCATCATTCTCCCTTCCAGTATTTCTTTACTTTCACAGAATTTCCACTTGCTCCCTCTCACACTTTTTTTTATTGGTGGACTGGGGTTTGAACTCAGGGCTTTCTGCTTGCAAAGCAGACGCTCTACCATTTGAGCCACATCTCCAGTCCATATTTTGGTCTTGTTATTTTCGAGATGGAGTCTCATGAACGATTTGCCCTGGGTGGCCTCCAACCATGATCCTCCCCATCTGAGCCTCCCAAGGAACTAGGATTACAGGCCTGAGCTACTGCCACTGGCACCTGATCCTCCCTCAACTCTTCATTTTAATCCTTTATCTTGTATCTGTCATCTAACTTTACTTTCGAGCTTCAGCCAAGATTACTTTTTTGTCCACATGAATATTTTATTTCAACAATTCTATTTTCTGCTGCATCTAGTTTGGTCGTGTGTTTTCTTCATACTCATAGCATTCATTTTTGTTCCTCCCTACAGTTTCCACTTTTTGAAGTCCTTAATTTTATGTTTCCTGGGTAGTATTTGTCCTCGTCTTAATATCTCCATCTTGCATTTCTGCGACCTCAGCCACACGCGTGGCTTTCTCTCACGCGTGGCTTTCTCTCTTGGCTTCTCCTCTCACCGCCTGCTACCTTCGTGCAGGGGTGTCCTCATTTGCCCATGGTTGACACTCATTTTTGTCTTCTTTGTCGCCTCTCTTTTTCTGTCACCTGTCTTTTCTTTCTGTCTTGCCTAATGCATTCTGTGCAGCCTTTTATTTCTGCCCTTTCTTCTCTGTGCTGCTGGGGATGGAGCACAGGGCTTGTGTATCTCTGAGCTGCATCCCTGGCCTGCACCCGTTAGCCATTAATTCTGTCTGTGTCGTGTCTGTGACCTACAGGTTCTCGTTTGGTCCTTCATGCTGCCTTTATGTTATTTTATTTTATTTTTTGCAGTGCTGGGGCTTGAACTCAAGGTCTACACCTTAAGCCGCTCCACCAGCCCTTTTTTTGTGAAGGGTTTTTTTGAGATAGGGTCTCACGAACTATTTGCCTGGGCTGGCTTCAAACCACTAGCTCCTGAGTAGCTGGGATTATAGGTGTGACCCACTGACACCTGGCTACTTTTATTTCTTTTCATGTTTAACAGTTCCTCACTACAGAAGACTTTTTCCTTTTTTTTTTTTATTAGGTCTTTGGTCATTTTTCCAAAAATTGGTTTCTCATACATTACAGCCCACTAGTTCTTTCATTTTCTCATTCAACTTTCTCTTAATGATGAGTTCTTCTTCCTTTCTTTTTCCTTTTTTTAAAAATTTTTCTCGTATTGGAAGTTCATTGTGACATTTACAAAAGTTCTTACAGTGTATCAGAGTTGAGTTCACCCCTCCATCATTCTCCTTTCTCCCCCTACCCATATCTTAGAATAGTTTCAGCAGGTCTTATTTTTGCAACTTCAAGCCTGAGAGCCTAGTATTCCACCATATTCTTCCTCCTACACCTTTTCCTTTTATCCTCCCCCTCCCACTGGTACCAACCCTTCATGGGCTTGTTTTACCTTCCTATCCTTCTTGTTTTTTTTTTCAAAAGGACGTTTTTGGCTCTGATGGTTATACAGGATATCTCACTGGGACATTTCCTTATATATTTGTATACAACCCAAATTGGTTCATCCCCTCCATTCTTCTGCTTTCTTCCTTAGCCCCTTCTCACTGTGATTTCAACAGGTTTAAATATTTCGTATTACTTCTTGTGTAGAAGGTACTTGAACCTTATTCACCTTCTCTGAGTTCTGATTTCTTCTTGTGCTTGGTCATCTGTGTGAACTGCTTATTGCATTCAGATGAAAACAACTGGGATAAATTTCTTCATGGATTAATGTCATCTTTCTCCAGGGCTATAATTTAGGAATAATACAATTCTGAGTTCCTTCTCTTAATTTATCCCTGCTCACCTCTGAATTGCTTAGATGCTGTGGAGGGGCTACAACTCCATCCCAGAATAAATTTACTTTTGTTCCTCAAGAGTGAAAACCTGTCTACATGAACTGTCAGAAGCCAAAATATTACCACGTACCTTCAACAGATGCTGGGGTCCGATGTTTGCTTTTTACTTTTTGTGCAAAAGCACAAAAGCCTCTTTGCCTATGGGGTATCTCACTGCCGTGTCTACCTGGACCCATTACTGTCGCTTCCAGTTTCCTATTGTAATATTAAAATGTGATTTCTAATTGGAATGTTCTCTGACTCTTAAACCCACAAAGTTTAACTCCTACTCAGTAAGGTGATTGGTATGAATTACCTAATCTGGTATTTCAAGAGAGACTCTTCTGATGCATTCACATTTTACTACAAATTCATAGGTAGAAGAAACCAGTGTATAATTTTATAGAAATAATGCACGTATTTTATTAGAGCTACACTCTCTTAAGAGTAGTTTGAACCTCACAAAATTCTCACTGTGTTTTGCAGGCTTGAGTATAAGTTAGACAGGTCTGATCTCCATGAACTCAAGGTTCAGAGAATTTTCAGACACTTAGTCAGTCATGAAATAAGACAGCAGATGCAGTTTGGATTTGACTTCGGATCTTGTTACTGCTAGAGTTCTGGATGAGAAGATATTTTCATTAACATTTCTCTGTGAGGCTAAACTCTTAGTTTTCTCCAAATTTCTTTCCACTTTTCAGTCAGTATTTGCGTGTTTCCTCGGGAAATGCATGTTTGGCTATTTTGCTTTATCTGAGAATGTTTGTTCTTTGAAAACACGTAATTAAGCCAGGTGCCAGCAGCTCACACCTATAATCCTATAGTCAAAAGGCAGAGATCAAGAGGATCAAGGTTTGAAGGCAGCCTGGCAAAGGGTTCCTTAAAACCCAATCTCCAAAAAACCCTTCACAAAAAGGCGTTGGTGGAGTGGCTGAAGGTGTAGGCCCTGAGTTCAAACTTCAGTATTAGAAAAAAAAAAAAAAGAAGAAGAAGAGGAAGAAAAATGGTATACTTGATGCCAAATTTCCAATTTCTTGGAGTATGAAATATGTTTTCTCTGAGTGCAAATTAGGGCTTCTATATTGAGTATTTGACTCTGCTTGCAATCCTTACTGCATGTGATCCTGATGCAAATAAGGTGTTGAAAATACCATCCAGGGTCCAGCATACTTTGGCAGTAGTAAGTTCCAGTTTGCTGGAGGTGAGACCTACACCAACCCCGACCCCACAAGTGTCCTGAGAAGCATCTCTGTCCCATTGCTCTATGAAAAGTTATAAGAAGAGCAAACCTAGATGTCACCAAATGTTAATGGGTGTCTTGGGAATGGGGAAGTTTAAATTCATGCAAGTTCCGAAAAGATCTTCCACATAAACACTTTCCAGCTCTGTCTTGGACAAGTGGGAGGTGCTTGAGTCTTTACTTTTATTTCCAGCACATTAGATGAAGGTAACTTTGGATATGAATGTGCAAACCATGTGACAATAAATCTCACAAGGTCTCTGCATTGAAACCCACGGATATTAGTCAAGACCAAATGCAGTGTGCACTGTGGACCCTTGGCAAGACTCAGCTTTGCTGACCCGTGCATCTTGCACAAAGAGACCTGCAGATTCCAGTGAAATTGCAAATGAAACATTTATAGAAACTAGGTCAGTGGTGAAAGTATTTTGTGTACAAGGAAGGCATATGTAGGAGGATCTCAGTCTGAGGCCAGCCCCCAGCAAAAGGAAGAAAGGCCTTACCTGCAAAATAGCTAAAGCAAAAACCAGCTGGGGAGCACCTGCCTAGAGCTGTTGTCATTTGCAAGTCTTTAAGAAAAGCCAAAGACACGGTGCAAGTCTGGGGGCAAAGACTTTGAAGATTATGCTAAAGAACAGCTAAGAGAAAGCATGGGACAGTGGGAGCCTAAGGAAAGAGGTTTGAAGCAAGGTTTTAAAGAACTGCAAGGAGCAAGGCCTTGAAGAATGAAGATAGAGATAAGAAGCAATGAGGGTTGTGTGTCTCCACCCAAGTGCCCAAGACACGTGATCTCACTTTCTGTCTGTCCGTCTATCCTATGTCTTTTCTGAATCTCCAGACTCCCCCAGTTAGCCCCAGTTAGGTTCAGTAGTAACCAGGAGTGAGAGGAAAAGCTTGCTCCAGCACTGAGAATTGAACTCATGGCCTCACAGTTGCCAGGCAAGTGCTTTAGCACCTAAGCACCTAAGCAATGCCAACAGAAATTTTTACTTTCAGATAGGGCCTTAAGGTTTTTCCTAGGCTACGAACAGTTGGTGATCCTTCCACCTCTGCCTGTCAAATAGCTGGGATTACAGTCCTGCATGACCTCTCCTGGCGTGTTTGTTGAGATAGCGTTTCACTAAATTTTTTTTTAACCAGGATTTGCCTCAAACCACAATCCTCCTTCCTCTGCATCCCAAGTAGCCGGGATTGCAGGAAAGTGAGGCAACCTGTTGAGCACATTTTGAATATGAAATAATAAATTCCAAAAAACTGTTCATCCGCCAATTATCCTCATGATAAGTAAACTTAATTCAAACACTATTCTAGGTCTTCTTTCTGTTTTAGCTGAGGGTCAGGGAACATGGTGGAATCTACTAATATTTAAAATATGCTTTTTAAAAGGCAGTGAAGCTTTGAATGCAGTAGCTTCAGCATCCTAAAGCACTGCTCTTGAAGCAAAGTGAAATAAATGGCATTGGGATTGGAGGTGTGCCATTCAAGTCGCAAATGGTATAAAATAAACACGCCATCTGTGAAACGGCCCCCTTTATTTTCCTTTTGGAGAGCAACAAGAGAGCAGAAAAGCACATTAAGGAAAGGGTAGGAATGTCCAGAGTCATCTTCCACTCTTGAAAAATGAGTCAAGCGATTTCCCAGCAGGAGAAACGGGTTAGAAACCGCACAAGAAGAGTCATTAGTTAGCAAATGAGTTGCAAATGAGCTTCCTCTGTCAGACATTTCCATAGAGGGGGA
The DNA here is from genome assembly GCF_047511655.1 of Castor canadensis. Taxonomy (NCBI): domain Eukaryota; kingdom Metazoa; phylum Chordata; class Mammalia; order Rodentia; family Castoridae; genus Castor; species Castor canadensis. Next base: position 139,488,984 of record NC_133405.1, read on the forward strand.
CGCACAAACACCCAGGACCGTTCTGTAAGTTCCTCTGCTTCCATATTTTGCTAGAAGCTTCCTTATTAACCCAATATTCTCCTCTCTCAAGCAGTAAAAATTCATGGAGGGGCTGGTGGAGTGAGTCAGGCAGTAGAGAGCTTCCTGGCTAGCATTAGTTCAAACCCCAGGACCACCCAAAAAGATGGAGGGGATGAAGCAATTCAGGATATCATGCAAACATACATGGAAATGTTATAGTGAAACTCCCTGTAGAGTTATTGCAAATGAACAAAAATGACGTTTTTCATAAAAGAAGGACAGGAAAGTAAAACCTGGTCCTGTCTGGGAGTTGGCACCAGTGGGAGGGGAGCACATAAGGAAAGGGTGTGGGAGGTGAATGTGGTGGAATATTATGCACTCATGAATGAAAATGGAAAATGAGACCTGCTGAAACTCTTCCAGCAATGGGGAGGGAGGTGTAAAAGAGATGTATGGAGGGGGGGTTCAACTGTGACATATTGTAAGCACTTTTGTAAGTGTCACAGTGTGCCCCCAGGACAACCATGACCCATGTGTATGAAGAGTCAGCAAAGACAGAGCACGTTGAACACCTGGCTGTCTTTATGTAGGTTTTCTGTTTGTTTGTTTTGGGGCCGGGGCTCATTCCAGGTCCTCACACATGTCAGGCAAGGGCTCCACCACTGAGCTCACCCCAAGGCCTGGAAGGAAGGTGTCTTTTGTGACAATTTAGACAATAGTACACGACCCTGACACCACACAAGTCAACCTGTCTGCCCATTCATCAGCCTAGGACAAACAGTTTTGTTGCAATGTCCTAGCACCATGTCGAGGAATTTTAATCCAGGTTTACTTTGTTTTGTCCCCGTGCTTTTTTCTCCTCCACGGGACTGAAATTAGCACACGTTTTTTCCTCTTAATTCATTCCACCCTGAAGAAGAATTTTACGGTTTTCCCGTCTGTCAATATGAGCTGGGGGAAAGGAGGTCTCCTGCATGCATCCCTCTAAGTTCACGGTTTCTGATGCTTTTCTCCTCTTGAGCCTCACCAGCTGCAGTGCCATTGATCCAACTTTGGATCAACGCTAGCTTCTGTCCTCGGCACTCTTTCTCAAGCCACCCTTTCTTCTGCATCCGGAGATGTCCCCCAGACGGCCAAAGCTAAGGAGCGCTTTTCACTTCAGGACAGTCATCATTGAGAATTACTAATTTCTTTATATATTTCAAAGCTAATCATTGTCATATGTGCTAATGTTTGAGGATGCTTGATGCTCATGAATTCCTGTTTTCATACAAGACCAAGAACAAGTCGTGATATATACTTTTGGGTCGTGACATGTTGAAAACTCTATGAGCTCGGATTGCTTTGCAATTTTACAGCTTTGTTAGGAAAATTTAAAATGTAAATTGGAAATATATTGCACTTTTCTGGAGGGGGAGATGGACATTCAGAGACTAAGGGAGCCTGAGCAAGATAACATGTCATAAACACAGAGCTGGGTCCAACTTGACTCCAGTTCTCAGGATGACATAGAGAGCGAATGAGCAAAAGCCATTTTTTAATTAAAGTTTTGCTCTTGAAGAACTGCCTGACTTCACTTTTTCCACACGTTATGAATGTCTTTGCTTTCAGGACACGTGTTATGATTGAATTAATGTATTTACCCTTTTAATCTGGAACAGAACACACCGTGATGGTACAGCGGGAAGGCTGTGTCTGAAGCCCACTCCTGTCCAGCACAGTTTTCCCCAGGTCTCTCTGTGTGTTATCTGGCAAATCGTGTCCTAATGAGAACATCGTCAGAGAAGATGGCATTGATTTACGTGTCCTCGTCTTGCAGAAAAGGCAGCACTGTGTGAAAGGAGTTACCGGAGGCACTAATGTGCTGACCTCACGTGTAGCTGAGCGTTGCTATGAAGTGACGGTTATGTCAAATTACCACTGGATCCATTGTGACTCGCTCCTTCCATTAGTAACTAGGCCAAGGTGACCGAGGAGACAATGATTCATGCCTCTGACCGGAAGGCTCTTGGAGCTGGTGTGAAAGGGAGAGTTGAAGGTTACCGCAAATGCATCTTCCTGGCTTTTGTGAACATCCGAGCGACAGAACCTGTTATGTTCTTCCTGGAATCCAGAAACGTGGACGCAAAGTGCAGTCGCCAACCTGCAAAGTGTGCGGCCAGGCAGGACTGGGACCCGAGTCTGAAAACTCTTTGTAGGTTGGTGCCCGTTGTAGATATGAAACCAGAATTTTGGGGAGTCAAGGCCCAAACTTCTGGCAGTCCACATGCCAGGTTTTAAACACCAAAAAAAGAGAAATGGCAAAAGCAGAGCCAGGAAATTTATTGCATGGCCTGGGGACACGCCATGGGAGGAGGCAGGTGCTCCATCCTGGGGGGTTTCTCCTCTCAGAAGCAGGCTTGGTTCCTTGTCCTGGTGAATAAAAATCCCCAGACTCAGGAGACTCATTGGCAACCAGGGAGGCCCCCTTGCTTCCCACAGAAGCTTTCACTCTTTCACTTAATAAACTTCTTTGAGGGGCGTCTGGTGGAAGGCCGACCGTCACACGGACCAGGTGCGGGGGACAGAGGTAGGTGGCGTGGTGAATCTGGGCTTCATGCTCAGGGATTCATACGTACAAAGCTGACACTCGGGAATCGGTCACTCTACGATTTGAGCCATACGTCCGTCCGTTCCGTTCGTCTCTGGTTATTTGGAGATGGAGTCTTGCAAACTCTTCGCCCAGGCTGGCCTTGAGTGATTTCCCTTCCTCCATCAGCCTCCCGAGAGGCCAGGGTCATAGGCCTCATCCAGCTCTCGAGTGGCTTCTTGAAAACTGGAGGTGAACCAGGAGGAACGGCTTCTCCACGTGGAACCCAGACAGGCAACCAGGTCCAGCCGTAAATGCGAGGCTTCTGGAAGTGAAGCCATGGAAGGGGAGAAAATAGCTCTTTAGCCAACACCTTGTCCGGTTCCTGCACAGCAGGAAGTAATCAGGAGCTTGTGGCTACCAGGGTGAATTTTGAGGACCTCACAGGGAACCATCTTTCTTCTGCATCCTCAAGGTGCTTTCTCCCTGGTGTTCCCACTGCTGAGGTTGCAGGAAAGATCAGGCAGTGCCCCCACGCACCTCAGCCAGAGGAAGGAAATGACAACTCTTCCTGGAACACCTTCCAGCTACCAGGCTTCTTCTTCCCAGAGCCAACATGAAGTGGAGGGCAGAGGAGGATTGTGCTCCTTTCTGAACTCCCTTGACGCTCCTGAGGCTTCTAATGTTGCTGTCAGGATTTTGTGCCATAGAGAGGAAAACCTAAGGGACAGAGGACAGAGGCCAGGACGCACAGAGGAAAAGACCTTTTTCCTATGCCCGTCCTACTCGGGGCTTCTAGGTGACATAAAGTGAAACCTCAGTTTTGGACCCAGGGCCCAAACTGGGCTCCCACACGCCAGGTCCGCCATGCGCCAAGTAAAGAGGCATGGAGAGGTTGTAGAAAGGTTTGTACCACGCGGCTGGGGCAACCGAGGGAGGAGGCACAGCAAGGCCGCAGCCCATCCTCAGGCGTCTTTGGGGTGCAGGCATGAGCTACAGGTTCAAGTAGGCAAAGAACTGGGGACAAGGGGACAAAGTTGGGCAAAAACAGTCCAGTGACAGGCGTGGTCCCTTGTCATTATCTTGGGCCTTGTCTGGGACACCCTGAGGCTGGTCTATCCTCAGTGAGGAGGGTCCCCACTGTTGGCGGTAGTTCCGGGTCTAGTCACGAATGTGTGTTCAGTCTGCCTTTCCTGGAACCCAGGGTGACTACAGAGTGGCTGCAAAGAGAATGGCATAGGACAAGGACAGCCACACAACGAGGCAGAGATGCCAGGCACCTGCCTTTAGTTCATTCTGCATGCTTTTCAGCAACAGCAATTTGAGGACCTCTGACAGTTACAGTTCCTCACAGCTGATTGCAAAAGTAAGAAAAGGAAAATAAGTGCGATGAACACTTGAGGAGAGTGGCAAAATATAAAAGCATTTCATAGTGCTTTGCATGGCTTTTTAAATAATTATACGTAATTTATAATTAGCATAGTGTAGCAATCAATTTCTTCCTGGGAAAGTTGTGCTCTGCAAAGCAGGTTCAAACCTGATTAGACTCACTTCTGCCTGAACTCAGCTTAGTCCCGATTGAATCACTTACCCATCTTTCATCTTATTCCGTGTGTCGCTTATGGTGGTGGAGATAAAAGCAAGTTTGGAGAGTCAGATGTCATGGGAGAGTTTAACACTGGCTGGTTCTTCTTCCCCCCCAGAGAAAAAGTCGGACAAGGAGCAAAAGGAGTGAAAATGATGGGGAAGTTGATTAAGAAAGGAATTGAGTATAACAGGGAGACATGGGGAAAGGAAGGAAGAAACATTTCCTGCTCCCCCCTGCAGGAAATGGGAGTAGCGCCCAGCATGGCGGTCCCCATGTCTGGCCTTACCCTGTGTGAGCTGGAGGAAGCCAGGTGCTCTTTGTGGCGTTGGATCTGGTGGGTGCTAGAACAGGAAGGTGTCAGCCAGGCCCGCTCGGAGAGGTCACAGGCGCTCTAGGAGTTAAGCTTTAGGACTTGGTTTGCCAGGGACATCTTTCACTGAGCTCTCAAAGAGGGAGGCTGCAGATAACCCTGGAGTGTAGACAGCTTGCTCTTGTTGCCTGGCATCTAGGAGGAGATGGGAGCGGTGCCTCGGTGCTCTGCTTTTTTCCATATCTATTTTAATCATGTCATCTCCGTAACTATCGCTGTGTGTCCTGCCCCATCCATCCCCCGTGTCTGCCTGCTGCCTAACGGTGCATACAAGCGATGCTTTTCCCCAGGGATGTGGTTTTCACTCCCTTTCACCATCGTGGTGATTTAATTTGTGCCATATGCCTACTTCTAAGGTAACATGCATTGCAATAGGAAGGAAGAGTGAGATTTCTGCTGCATCTCATCAGCCTCCTAACAAGCCCCTCCGCCTGCCACTCTGGAAATTAGCATTTCGTCCTGGATCAACTTACAGGAAAGTTGTAAATAAATGTAAGCCCTAAATGACATCCCTGAGTCAGTGCTAGCTCACACTTGCCCCCTCCCCATGAGAAGATGGCCTCATTGTGTCAGCCTCAGTTCTTTTCCTCTGAGAACAGCCGAATTTACTCCCGGGTCACGTCACCGCCACCTACTCCGTGATGACAAATGCACAGTGAAAGAGTTTCGTGCAAATAGTGAGAAATGGAAATATCCTACAGATCAGCACCTACTTTTTCTTGTGTAGGTTTTACTACGAGGCCACCTTTCCCCTCCAGGTTTGAAGCCACCAAATTTCACAAGGATCTTTCCTGATAAGCAGTGTGTCATAACCAATTTCCCAAATGACTGTAATCGGCATTTGGGGGGCTCAGTGAAACCTTGACATTTTCCAAAATGACATCTTCTTCCCTAGCCACGGAGACTATTGAAAGGGGCCATTTCAGCTTTAAAATTTTATATACAATTGCCACACTTTTATCTGTGCTCTGCACATTCAGGAAGCATCCTTGAAGGGTGTATTTCAACGTGACACTGTGGCCCCGGGATTGTGGCATGCGTTTATTTGGTGTAATATGTTTAGTGCCAATGACAGACCCACTTTGTGAAAGGAGAGGCACCGTCTTGAACAGGACTTCGTCTTTCTTCCCGCAAGGGGGAAGTCAGCTGTGTCTTGAACCCGGGCAGCTAGCCCTACGGTGGGATTGGGACACTGCCCTAGGCAGACTTAGGATAGAGGCAATGAAACCTGAAAGCCATATTGGCTGCCATATTGGCCTTATCAGTCCTGTCCATATAGATGGTGTCCCGTGTTGGTGACAGCTGTTTACCTATAGTCCAGAGGTCTGGCAGCTCACTGATTCTAAACTGCACACTCCCAAGTGCAGGCAAACATGGGGGTTTCTTAAGTCAGACTTTCTGTTCTCTTCAGGCAGGAATTTTCAGCGGATAGCACAGGGGCCCACTGCATTCTGCTACGGGTGGGCCAGGATTTGCATCTTGTGACACCAATCGCATTCTCCCTGTGAATCTTCATGATCGCTGAGGCTCAGGAACAGGACATTTTTTTTTTCTTTTTGCAAAGAAGCCTCAAAGTATAACCTGAAGCAGTGAGGCCTGTGAGTGGGAAATCAAAGTGATTAATTCATTAAGTGCTTATTAATATTGAAGCTAAGCTGATGCGTGATTCCGCACCCTCGCTCTGTCCTGTTTTACGGTAGCAAGGTCTCGCTCAACTGTCGCTCTCTTCAACAGAAGGCCATGCCATGCCTCACCCTTTCAAAAGCAGAAATGTTTCTGGATGCTCATTTTTTTAAGCCTTTGCAACGTATTCAACACCATATTCGTCCTTTTCCGTGGACAAGGGGATCCGTGACCAACACCTTGCGGGGGTGTCAGTCTGGGTTCTTTGTCTCAGGAAGCTAAAGAAGGAGCTTCACAGGCCAGGAAGCTGAGTGAGCTTGGAGGGAGGAAATTTATCAAGTGAAAGAATGAAAGCTCCCCTAGGAGGGGGTCCGGAGTGGCTGCTTAGGGCTTTTTGTCCCCCAGGACACATGTTCCCCAGTTGCATATGTTAACCAGGTCCTCAACTAATGCAAATTTTATTGGTTCCTTTTATGGCCGTTGCCCTGAGTGAACCTTGGGGTTTGCAGGGGGCTCCTTCTCAAACTCCACAGCCCTTAAACTTTTCTCCTCCCACTGCCCTTGCCTGCACTTCTGCCTAGGTCCTTCTGTTTTGCTGTCATCTGGAACACTGGCTTTATGGCGAAACGGGTGAAAACACATTTTCTCTTTAACTAACTTTTTTCTCGTTTCATGGTGTCACTCTGAGTTACTGGACCCGTCCCCTAGCTGCCTGTCTCGGTGCAGACTCCTCATCTCTCATTAAAACTGAAGTTTAGTGGTAAAGGCACCAAAAGCTGCTTCTTGGACTTCCTTGTAGGGTTTGGTCAACACACATAAAATGTTTGCTGTCACCGAAAGTGAGTCTGTCTAGTTGCTTCACTGCACATGCTGGGTGAGTGTGAACAGCCGCGGTGCAGTCTGTGATCAGAAGACTTCCAAACTCTTGGTCCCGTGTGGAAGAATCGGTGGCTGGCCCTGTGAGTGCAAAGGGAGTTTGGTAAAAGTCAGGGAGGGAATGCAAAGGGCGCAGGTAGAATCTGCAGGTGGAGGGAGAACTGAGGGAAGGGCAGATCCAGGTGATTCCTACCCAAAGATCAGTGAGTGGCAGGAGGGTCACTGTCACCCACCGTTAACACTTATATTGAAATAAGGCTCCTTATTCCTGCCCCCTTGCATGGCATAAAGGAATAAGGGGGCCTCTGGGGTGTCTTTTACCAAGGTACTAATCCCATCCCTGTGACTTCACCTCGAGACCTCATCCCCTGCCAGAGACCCACCTCTGACACCAGATTCTTGGGGATGGAATCTCGACATTGAGTTTGAGAGGGAAGCAGACCTGTAGTTCACAGAAGGAGAGGTCGTAAGAAAAACTGCTTCAGTCTGTAAGCTCTTCTGCTTTGGTGAAAACATACTCAAGTGTGTTGTTGCTTTGTTTTAGGTTTTTATGGCGGGGCTGGTGTTTGAACTTCAGACTTTTCACTCTACCTCTTGAGCCACACCACCAGTCCATGTTGCTCTTGTTATTTTGCAGATGGGGCCTCAAGGTTTTCCCCACACTGGCCTCCAACTGCTATCTTCCCAATCTCAGCCTCCCAAGCAGCTAGGATTATAGGGGCCAACCACCCGCTCCTGGCCGATACTCAACTATTTCTGCTGTTAATCTACATCGTGTACTTCATATTGTTCGTCAGTCAGCAAAACAGTGTGCAGGGATAGTAAATTGTTTTGTGATGGATTGACAGGAGAATTTTTAATGCATCAGCTGTCCGGTATCTTAGAACTTGGTCATTTCAGGTTCAGACCCAGTGGGTCACATACATAATCCCAAGTTTTTGGGAGGTGGAGCTGGGAGGATCAGATTTTGAGGCCAGTCTGAGCAAAAAAACTTACTGAGACCCTATCTCAGAAAAAAAGCTGGGGTTCGTGGTTCTGTCTGTAATCCCAGCTATGCAGGAGACAGAAGTAGGAGTTTTATATCGTGAGGCTGGCCCCTGGCAGAAAAAAGTGCAGGATTCTATCAAAAATAAACGAGAGCAGATGGCTTGGGCATGGCTAGAGTGGGAGGGCATCTGCCCAGCACACTCAAGTCCCTGAGTTCAAATTGCACTACCACCAAAAAGAAAAGGAAAGAACAGAACCTGGTCTTTTGAGTCTAAAACTTAGGAATTATTTGATTCTAGAATTTTTCCTTTAATATTTTCTGACCAATGTTGCCTGTGAGTAAATGAAACCAGAAAAAAGGGAAACCGTGGATATGGGGCTGTTTTATTAACTAATACCGATTTACCACTGTGCCTGCTCATCTTACAGTTTATAAACTCCTCTTCAGAGAACAGAATAGAGTAAGCTTTTTGTGTCCCACGTCCGGTAACATGGATACCCTCTCTCGGGCATCCAGCTCGGCCTCTACCGTCCCACTGCACACTTCTATTTCAGTAAACTCTCCTGCTTTACTCACCAAAACCAAACCAAAACATGAACAAAACCATGGACACAATACTTACTGCATCTCAGAGGAGAAAGCAGGACCACACCTTGTAGGTGTCCCCTTAACTTATCAGAGGCTCAGACTGCTCTGGCCGTCTACAGTAAAACCAGCCCTTAACTTGTAAGGAAGAATGAAATTCTGTTGTTCACAGGTAAGTGGGCGCAGGTGGAGAATATCGTGGCAAGGAAGTTAGCCAGGCTCAAAAAGTCAAAGGTGACATATTTCCCTCCTATGAGGCAGCTAGACCTATAGGTGAAAGCTGAATATGGACGCATATATGATTTTATTGTAGTCACAGATACATGCATAGATATAGAGAGAGAACAAAACTGCATTCGTGAGTCTGTCTGAGGGGATTACAGGAGGTGGGAGAAGGAAAGAAAATGTCAGAGAGTGCACAAGATTGAAAGGGCCTATCTGTACGTGACTGTGACACAATGCCCTGCCCTGCACCTGCTGAATACTAGGGGAACAGGGTGATGGAGAAGAAGTCATGGGGTTCATTTGAATAAAGCATGAGATATTCAGGCCTCAAATACCAAGGCGTTTGAAACATCCATGGACTATGAATAGATGCCTAAAACACAGTGAAGGAGGAGGGAAAAACAGATCTTTTAGGAGCTGTCCCATGGGAGGGGGTGGGCATGAGGGGGAATATGGTGGATGTGTTTTGTATCCATATTTGAAGAATGACACCTGTTGAGATTGTTCTAAGAAGGGAGGGAGGGGAAAGAGGGAGAATGATGGAGGAGGTGACTCCAACTCAGATATATTTAAAGCACATAGGCAAATATCACAATGTCTCCCCCTGCATAACTATTATATGCTAGTAAAATTAAAAAGTTGAAAAAAAGGATACATATATTTTATGACAAGATTTTCAGGTGACAAGTCCTTGACCTGACACCTTCAGATTTCACCGAAATGTAAAAACATGCTTCGGGTTTAGAAGTGACTCATATTTCTTAGTATCCATAGTGAGGAGCCGCTTTTCCAATCTTCAGAGGATTTCAAATTGACTGTGACATTTTAGTAAATCAGAATTAGCTTTTTCTTTTTAAGCTCCTGTGTCTTATGTAAATAGCTGTGCTGACTTTTATAGAGTTGAGTATTCCAGAAAATGTCATAGAATATAAGGTAAAACAAGTTAGCGTTCTCATTTTTGGATCTTATGGGGATATGGTGTTAAAATAGAGATATTTTTTGAGACCTATCCAACCTGTGCTAGATTTTCTTTGTATGTGAATTTTAAACCCGAGACGTTGGAGTGTCTATGAAGACAAATCTGTCCCTTTTGAAAGTGAAATGGAAATTCAGATGGAATGACCGTAATTTACTTAAATAAGAACTGCTTTAGGAAGTCAAAGGCTGTGACACTTTTCTGCAGACGGCTAGAAAGCCATTCTGTGTCCTTTATTACAAACTCTACCAAAATATCTGTTGGGTTCTAGAAGCCAGTCTCTCACTACAGCAGTAATTATTCAGCGTTTTCACCTCTCTCCACGGAGATTATTCAGCACAGTTGTGCCATTGTTGTACCGTTGTGTACCCAACGATGTCCTCCAAGGTGAAATGGCTTGTCACTGTGACTACTTTGAGCACTTGCAGAAGAAAGAGACTTTTAAAGGCACCATAGATTAAGGAGCATTTCATGCTGACATGTAAGTGTCAAAAAGGAGGCTGAGATGGGGAGGATGGAGGTTGCGACCTAGGCAAAAAGTTGGTCAGACGCCATCTCCAACATAACCAGATCGGAGGCTCAGCTCAAGTGGTAGAGTGTCTGCTTTGCAAGCACAAAGCCCTGAGTTCAAACCCCGGCCCCACCAAAAACTAAATAAATAGCAATACACGAGTGTCCATCCTCCCCTTCTCAATTCCTCCCTCCTGCCTCAGCCTCCCCACTGGAGTTGCCCTCCCAGGGGTGGACAGCAGAGGCAGGGAACCCAGCATCCCACACCCTCCTGGTGTTCTCTTAGGACAGACATCGGGGTGCTGTGGATGCATCGCTCTTCACTGCCAATCAAACGGGGCGCTCTTTGGGACTCCCCACATTTTTAATTCCAGTACACAGCTGTCGAACGTGTTCCTTCCAGAAGCCACTTTGGAATCCGTCCATTCCCTACCATGTCCAAAGGGGACGGGAAGGTGTGACATGGTGGACTGCCTCCTTCCCATGCCTGAGAATCTCCTCCGGTTCTTCCTGGACTCGGAGCTGTTCTTGCAGTCTGCACGCACCTAAGCATTCCTGTCGGAGAGTGGGAGGTGACTTTCCCTCACCGGGACCGTATTTTTATATAAGTCTGCCCATGCTTTTTGCTCTCTGACGCCGGCTCTGGAGTGAGTAATGAAGCAGGCCCGTGAGAGGTGCAGTGCATGGGGAGCACGCGTGACGGGGGGAGGGGGTGGAGGAGATGGGGTTGGATGGGTGCGTGGGCTTCGTGTACACGTGCAACCTAGAACGGTGACAGCCCGTGCAATCGCTCTCAGGAGAGTGGGGAGAAGGTTGTAGGGTGGGGACAGTGGTGAGGCCCAGCTGACCAATGCCCGAGGAAGGCCATTTGGGATTGTCACAAGGAATCTCCCCTGTGCAATGAATAAAACTGGAGGAGGCACAACTGTGTGTCACACAGCTTGAGGTAGGTGCCACCTCTCCGTGTGGAGACACCTGTGAGCTCTGTTGCAGAAACAAACTCCAGCCCTTCGCAGCTTCGTGATAACTGCAGACCTAACTGGAAGTTGACAGGATGTGATCCCATCACAAGCTCAAAGATGCGTTGCAGTGTCACTTCAGTCGCTGTCAGTTAGCCAGGTGGGCACAGGTAGCACCTTGTTGTTGATAAAATGCAAACTCACTTTGTCATGTGGCGTTTGCAGTGCCTGGAGTAGAAATGTAAATCACAACAAAAACAAGCAATCAGCCTCACCAGCAAAAGCGTCCCTCCGGGGTTCTGAGGACAAGAAAAACACCTCAATAATTGGGTTTCAAAGTGAGATTCCTTTGCTTTCTGCACCCTGTGAGACCTCTGATGTAAAACACAGGATCCAGATGCAGTCGAAAGGGAGCTTGAGATAAAGGAAAACAGGACAGACTGTTCACGCAGATCAGTTAGAGAAGGACATATTTGTTATAACGGGGTCCCCCACTCACACAGTAGTCACTGACTTCCTTCACAAAGTCCGTGTCTCAGTTCTTAACAGTCACATTTCCATGCACACTCCTCGTCCTAAATAGCATATCAGAAATGCACTTTTCAAAATTTTTTGGAGACTACTTAAAAATCTAAACATTGATCTACCATTTGATCCAGCAATACCACTCTTGGAGATATACCCAAAAGACTGTGACACAGGTTACTCCAGAGGCACCTGCACACCCATGTTTATGGCGGCACTCTTCACAATAGCCAAGTTATGGAAACAGCCAAGATGCCCCTCCACTGACGAATGAATTAAGAAAATGTGGTATTTATACACAATGGAATTTTATGCAGCCATGAAGAAGAACGAAATGTTATCATTCGCTGGTAAATGGATGGAACTGGGAACAGCATCTTAAGTGAAGTTAGCAGGTTCAGAAGGCAAAAGCTGCATGTTCCCTGTCATATGTGGAAGATAGACCTAAAACCAATGTTGTGAAAAAGAGGTCACACACAAGAGAGGGAGGTAAAAGAAGGAACTTAATGGTGAATATGGTTGATGAGAGAGTGATTATAAAATTTTTAAACCTCTCAAAATCACCATAAGATGGGGACTAAGGTACAAAAGGGAAAAAATAGAGAGGATGAGCCAATCTGGGTTTTAATACAATATGCCACAAGGAAACTCCCTGTGTAGCTACCTTAAACAAACAAAATTTTTTTTTTACAAAATCAGAGAACAGGAGAGTGGAACAGGTCCTGTGTGGGGGTTGCTACCAGTGGGAGTGGGGAGGATGTGCGGAAAGGGTGTAGGAGGAAGAATATGGGGCAAATACTGTGTACACAGGTATGTAAATGGAAAAATGAGACCTGCTGAAAATATTCCAGGAATGGGGTGGGGATGGATAAAGGACAATGATGGAGGGATGAATTCAACTATGATATATTTGATATATTGTAAGAACTTTTGCAAATGTCACAATGTACCCCCAGCACAATAATAAAAAAGGGAGAAACAGATTTTAGGGACAATCCCCCACTTGTGTGATCAAGGTCTAGATTTCCCGAGTCTCAACCTTGACCCATGGAATGAGGCCCTGGAATCCATCCAGTCCCTGACTGACACTGAGTCTTGTGCTCGGAGCTGTTGGGGTGCAGAGATGTCTTGGAAATGAACGGCTTTGTGTCTGTGATGAGCAGCTAACAAATGGAGATTCACTCAGGCATCTCGTTTGGGAGGAGACTTGCCAGCTGGAGTGAGTGGAGCGAGGAGTCGCTCCCCATAGCTCACCTCCTGCTTCAGCTGGGGTCACTGGACGCCCCCAGCGTGAGCCTCAGAGTGTTCCTAAGCAGTGGAATCAGGTGACTTTTTGCAGCATTGCCTTTCCATCGACCTGGAGCTGCCCGGGGGCTGCGCCTGCTGGAAGCTCCACCAGCCTCATTTCGGGGTGGGGAAGTGCCGCATGTGCTCCTGTGGGCGAATCTTAAACCCTGGCCCCCCAAGAAGAGGAGGCAGGGGAGGTGCAGGGAAGGGGTAGTTCAGCAAAACACTAAGACCACCACGTTAAGTAGGAGCCAACATGGAACAAATACTCACCATCTATGGCTGATTTTGGAGGCCAAAGCGTTTTGGAAAACACTTGAAGGTTATGCTAATGACAAACTGAGCACTGGCCTTGCTTTCCACAAAGCCACAGAGCTAGGACCCTCACACAGCCACGCATCCTGTCCTGCAAGACTTAGCTGTACCCACAGATTAGGCCAAGACCTTCCATCTCATAAGGGTTGGGGGTTTTTATGTTTTCTGGGTTTTGTTTTGTTTGGACCTGGGTTTGAACTCAGGCCTTCACACTTGCAAAGCAGGCACACTTGCAGTCCATTCTGCTCTGGTTGTTTTGGAGATGGGGGTGTCACAAACGGTTTTCCCTGGATGGCCTCAAATGTTGATCCTCCCCATCTCAGCCTCCCAAGCAGCTAGGATTAGACGAGTGAGCACCAGGCACCCGGCCCATCCCCTAAGTTTCATGCATTGCTCACAAGGCAGATCCGAAGCCATCGTGTCCCCAGGTTCCTGTCTGGTGCAGTCGATGAGTGCACGCCCCGACAGTCAGTTCACAGTTAAATCGAGGTCAGGCCACGGACCAGGAATCAGGAGTTAAAGCAAGCACAAAGTTCATTGAGAGGATAGCAGAGCAGGCTGCCAGGTGGACTCAGTGGAAGAGCTAAGCCACAACTGAAGTTCATGCAATTATACAGAGCCCGACGTAGGCACCCCTGCCTGTACTCTGCTTTGGAGCTGTAGATTGGCTGTCTAACAACCTTTGCTCATGCCAGACCATCTGGTTGTCTCCTTAGCAGCCGGGAAACCTGTCAGGTATGTTTTACAAGCACCGCTCGTTATTTGGTGAGACCCCCTTTTCGTTTCTCTTGGGAACGTTTGCCGTGTTCCTCTCCTGCAGGCATCTGTATTTCATCTCTAGATGGCTGCTTGCAGGAGTGTTTTATCTGTTCCCTTCTCGTAGGAAGAAAAACTGCCATGTCACACCTGCGTGCAAGGCTGGTTTCTCACCTCTCCCTAAATGTTTTGCCTTGAAGGATGCTTTCCTGTCTCCTTTATCTAGAACAGTTCCTTCTGTCATCCATCCCTTTACATCCCCAGGGTTATTTCTGTCCTTTGTTTCCACAGCCATATCTGCCATTTTATTTCCCCTCACATTTGTCCCTACACCAATATTTATGAAAAAGTCCATTCGAGCTTTTGTTCCTCAGTCTTCAGAGTCTCCCCTCAAAGACACATCGAAGAAAAAGGTGTGAGCTCCATGGTAAAGCGCTTGCCTAGCACATGTAAGGCCCTGGATTTGATTCCCCACCACTGGCAGAGAGAGAGAGACAGAGAAAGATAGAGACTGGGAGAGAGAGAGAGAGAGAGAGAGAGAGAGAGAGAGCAGTGTGCCTGTTAGATGGTATTGATTTAAGCTCACTCTGATAAATTTACTAATACACAAAATTTGTAATAGTTTCACCATCATTATTACCCTTTCTAAACATAGGGTTCTTTTCCTAGAAATGGTCACCTTTTTCCTCACATTTTTCCCTGTCTTCTTCCACCCTGAATTTTAGGGGATTTCTCCATCTTTCACTGCATGTCATGTGTCCATCGTATGTAGCATACAAAATTAGTTAAGTGGAAACTCTTTGTACAGGAGAGAAGAAAACAGTGTTATTATATAAAATAAATAAGGATGGCCCCTATGTAATCCCAGCTAGTTAAGAGGCAGAGATCAAGAGGATTGCAGGTCAAGGTCAGTTCAAGTACAAAAAAAGCTCACGAGACCCCATCTCAACAAACAAGTTGGGGGTGGTGAGACACATCTATAATCCCAAATATGCAGGAGGTATAGGTAGTAGTTCACCATTTGAGGTTTGCCTGGACAAAAAGCACTAGACAGTATGTGAAAAAAGCAAAAAGGGTTGAGGCTATGGCTCAAGTGACAGAGTCCCTGCCTAGCAAGTGAAACTTACTTGAAACCTCAATATCCCTCCCTCCCATAAAAGAAAAAAATGGTTCTGTAGCCTAGCATGGTAATACACACCTGTAATCTCAGCTATTCAGGAGGCTAAGGCAAGAAAATCACGTGAGCCCAGGTGTTCAAGACCAATGGCCAGCCTATGAGACCCTGTCTCAAAAGCAAGCAAACTACAAACATAGCCAAAAATAACTAAATGAATTTTAAAAGCGAGAGGAAATAAAACAAGACAACAGCAAATAGTTCTCATTGCCACTGGATAATAAAGACCAGGAGAGGCCATTTGAAAGGCAGTCACTTAGGTGAAGTAGCAGTTACTCATTTCCTTCCATAATAGGCCAAAGCTTGCCTTGTAGGTATTTGCAGAAATGAAAGTAACCGTGCAGTTGTTTGTTGTTTGTTCTACGTGAACCTATAAAGTTCAGAGAAATCAAAGAGTGACCCAGGGAGAGTCACCCCTGTTGACGTGGCTTGGGGGAAATTCGTAAGATCAGTAAATCGGCTGCCACTCTATTTGTGAAAGCTCGCCAGGTGATTTCAGCTGGCAGATAAAACTCACGCCCCACAGGTGGCATTGTGCAAATCAAGCAAGGGCTGAGTGTCCGCTTGGGTACACCAGAAGGGTGTGGCTTTAAGGAAGATGAGCATGGTGCCTGCAGCTCACGTCTATAATCAGATCTACATAGAAGGCAGAGATCAGGAAGATCCAGGTTCAAAGCCAACCCAGACAAGTCGTTCACAAGACCCTATTTTGCAAACACCCACACAAGAAATGCCTGTGGAGTGGCTCAAGTGGTAGAGCGCCTGCCTGGCAAGCATGAGGGCCTGAGTTCAAACCCCAGCGCTACAAGGATGTTGAGTGAATGTTTTACACCATCATCAAATACACCAGAAGTAGAAATTTCCATACCACAAAGCTGAGGTTCATGCACAGAATTGTTCCAATATTGCAGGCCATTGTATCCGTGCTATGTGTGTTGCCAAATGCAATTCAACCCCAACCTGAAGCCACCTGAATTCTAAAGCGCTTCTGGTCCCAAGCATTTTAGATAATGGTTCTCAGCCCATATTCCTTTTAATTCCCAGCTGCCATTTGTGAATAATGAGACAAACAGAGAGGGAGAGACTCAGAGAGGGAGGGAGAGAGAGAAGATAGTCTGGGCCATTTAGCTGGGAAGTGCAGAACCCTTCAAGCCCTTTGCATTCCTGAAAAGCCTTGCAACCTTCCAAAAACCGTGTTATTTTCCTCTACATTTCCCAGATAATCAAGAAGGGTAAAGCTCAGATTTTGAGTTTTCACAATGGCTGTCCACGTCTCCTGGACTCCTTGGCAACTGGCCACCGTTTCCCTTCTGTGGGCTCTGCTTTCTGCACCTAAGTTACAACGTCATTCGTTGGCACACATATGGCTGTTTTAGCCACAGGGCCAGTCCGTGGGCAAGACAACTTCTTCCCTTTCATTCAAATTCAAATTCCAGGAAAGGAAAGATGCACCTTGCCTTGGGCATCCAGAGGTACGAGGCCGTGATGAAAAAATGCTTCAGCACCCTTTGTTCCCTGGGATGGAAATCACACACCACACACACACACACACACACACATGGCATTTCAAGCCCAGGAAAAGAGGACAGCCATATTACAGCCTGTTCCTCAAAGTTTGGCACAGTTTTTATTAACACGTAATAATTGCACATATCCAGGGTTCTGTGTGACAGATCCACGTATGCACATACGTGTCACCTCTATTTTTCTACTGTCATTCTGCACATTCCTGTTCCTGGGCATGAGGTGGCCTTTCACTTATGAATAAAGGAAATTAAAAAAACAAACAAACATACAAAAATCCCCTAAGATCCATCCCCCAGGAAAGAAGACACACTGCATGACATTTGCAGCCTCGATTTCCAGGTCTGCCTTAAGGACTTCAGCCTGCCAACCCGCACGATCACATCAGCCAATTCCCTAAACCGTATTAATTCAGCAGTTATCCTCATGGGTCCAGAAGTTTACTGGGGGATGTTAATTGATAGGCATCAGTACCGTATTTTTACAGGTCTTGGAGTAACTAGACCTACATTGCATTCGGGGTGTGTGTGTGTGTGTTGCATCCACTCACAAAAGACCTATTAGCAAAACAATGTAACAATAAGCAATGCGGGGTGAATTCAAGCATGGTATATTTGACATATTGCAGGAACTTTTGTAATTGCCACGTTGTCTGCCCCACCCAGCACAGTAAACAGAATAAGCAAAGAAAAAGAAAACTAAAAGAAACAAAAACCCAGCAATGCTTACAGAGGTTCAGCTGCTGGTGTCAGAAGGAAGCCATCCTTCCACAGGGACGAGAGCTCCCAGTCCCCGTCCCCAGCTCTGCTGTTCCTTACTGCCCACTTGCCATCCGACATTGCATCTGCACTGCATTCTCCCCCTCACCCCACTGCAGTGCAAATACTGCTCACGGCCACATCTCCTCTCTCATGTGGCCTTGGGTTTGCTCCCTCGGTAGAGGCCTCTTCTCCAGATTGCTCACCTGTCATGTCCTCCTGCCCACAATCTTTTCTGAAATGCCCAGTCCTGCATATCTGACCTCTCCACCAACCTCCTCGTGACAGTCGCGTCACTGGAGTAGAGAAGCGAGCTCTTGTGCTTATCCTGCCTGCTTTGGCAGAACTCCAGCCATCGTCTTGTTTGGGGAAATAGTGGGGTTACACTTGTGAGCAGGCTATAGAGCAAATGTGTAGGTCCCCTCTAATTCCCGTATTGAACTCCTTACTCCCAGTGGCATGGTGCCAGGAGGTGAGGCCTCTGGGAGGTGATGTGGTCACGGGGATGGAGCCTCATGGATGGGATTGACGGCCTACAAGAGAACTGCAGAGAGCTCCTGCCCCTCCACCACGTGAGGACACAGGGAGAAATGTAAGATACAAGTCCTCTGTTCATAAACCGGCCCTCTGTGCTGCAAATGGGTCATGATGTAAAAGTCAACAAACACCTGTATTCTGAGCTCCTCCCAGCCCCATTCTCCCAGACTCCAGACACAGCAAGAGTTATGCAATTTTATGTAAATTTATTTTTGCCCTTTAAAATAAAAAGACAGTCGGGCAGGTGCTGGTGGCTGTCACCTGTAATCCTAGCTCCTCAGGAGGCAGAGACCAGGAGGGTCATGGTTCAAAGCCAGACTGGGCAAATCGCTCACGAGACCCTTCCCAAAAAAGTTAGGGCTCACGGTGAAGGCCCTGAGTTCAAGTTCCAGTATTGCAAAAAAATAATAATAAAAAAAGATGAAAATAGAAAGACAGCCTCCCAATGAGTGCATCTGTCATTAGAAGCTCTTAACAAACTTGATGCTTCCATGAATTACACAAGCATATGTTATTCACATATGTGAATCACAAATTTATGTGGATTATGTTTCTTTTAGTTTTGCTTAAATGTAAATTATGAGCCCCACTTTTCTTTGTGTCATCCCCTGTGACTTTTCCACTGTTTGAGTCATGTTAAATCCCTTTTTATAATAGAAGTTCTGCAATACACATTTCCACAGAAAATAACAATTTACAAAACACAAAGCTTATTTCTGTCCTCCCTTTACAAGTGAACTTTTGGAGAGGAAGGTGGCGGAGAGCAGACATCAGTCACATTCTTGTGTCTTGAAAGGCCTTAAATCAAACCTCAGGTACGTGACTACGAGAATGGCACCTTAGGAAGCCAGGGGCCTTTGGGCACGGGGAGGAAGTGGTGGAGTCACGCATGCCCTACACTAATCTTCAGGTACCCTAAGTCCACGCCCAGGACATTTCCACTCCAATTTAACCTAATAAAGGATTTGCAATTGGACTGGAGCTCTCTGGCTTTACAGGAAATGTGCACAGGAGGGGCGAGCAAGCTGCTTATTTTTTTTTCAATGTTATAAAAATATATTAAATGCATTTAAAAGCAGAACAATGCTTTATTTAAATAACTTTGATTGAAAATTAGTATTCACCATCAAATTTGCATTTTAACTTTTTATTTCCAAATGATACACGATTGCTTAAAAATGGTTTGCTTTCCCACGTAATCACTGGGTTCCATGCAATTCACGGGAAATATTCTGCCTGTGTGCTTGTGCAACCTAAGTTTGGAGTAGAAAGGTCACTGTCACGCAGGTTACTTTCTGGAATCTTCTGACCCCATGACAATCTGGGACCCTTGTCACCTGATTCATGGCCCAGAATTGGTAGGCTACTTTTGTGTATTTTCTTGCACTTTAGAGCGAAATACCTTTATTTCACAATTTTGTACCTATTTACAGGGCATACTGAGGTGGCTGGACACATGTCCACCATGTGTGCTGATCAACTGAGGGTGATCAGCATTTCCTTTTTCTCAAGAATTTATCATTTGCACATCAAATGTCTTTTAACCCCTCGAAGTTCACTTCCAAATCTGAGGACCCCAGCTGGCCAACCGGCCTCCTTTCTTTCGCGTTTGCAAAAATGAATCATAGGCCATTTTTGTTTCTTGAAGCAGAGGCCGTTTTATTTCATTTTGAAGTTTTGGCGCCATTCTTCCTCAGTTCACCGTGGTTCTTGTGAGGACGTTTGCCTGTCCATTGATGCTGTGTTTCTGTAGACTGCAGTGCCTCACCGGCCTTCACTCAGGTCCTCCATGCTAGGTATGAGCTCTTGTTTCTCTCTCTCCCTGGCCTCTAGCATCGTCTCTCGTGAAAGTTGGATATAGGGTGGTGAAAGATCATTCCTCTACAGCTGATCAGAACTTCCATTCTTTACCAACATCGGCATTGAACTGCCTTTCGTTTCCAGTACCACCACCAAAAAAAAAATCCTAATTACCTCCCAGTGCCCCAGCTTCAAGTGTACCCCATGTGGCCTTGGGGATCCAATTCTGGAGGCGGTAGCACAGTGTGGTGGCAAGCTGGGGAGCCTCAGAGCACTCTGGGTCCTGGGGAAGCACACGCCCTCCTTTTCCCCGGTCTTCCCCTGCAGGAGCTGTCCCTCCACGCCGGCCCCCTGGGTGATGCCCTGTGATATGACAGCCCCCAGAATGTTAGTCTGTCTGATGGACGGGGGAGCCCTGCCTTCCTCTCTCCCAGACTTCTCCCATGGGGGAGAACAAAAAGGAACGTGCAACAGGGAATAAAGGGGACTTTGTAGTGGTGTGACAATCTAATCCACTGTGACCATGGCACGTGCCAGTGTGCACGTTATTCCTTCCCGCTGCGGACATCTTGCAGGGAGGGCACAGCGATTTCGAGAAAAATGGTCCCTCTGTATTCTAGCTGTCCCCTTCACTTGAAGGCTGCCTCACACCCAGCGACTACCAGGCCTCCCGGAGTCCACGCAGCCCATCTGGAGCTCCTCCAAGCAAAGCCACAGTTTCTCCAAATCCCGCCCTTTGTGACTTCACGTCGCCAGGGGAACTGCCACTTCCCTATCTCTCTGCAGTCCTTCAACATGGCTGCACCAACCTTGTCCGCTCAGAGGGCAGAAGCATGCATTTGCCCTCTTGATGGCTCCACGGCTTCTGCTGGCTGCAGTGAAGGCCCTGGCAGTGATGGCTCTTGCCTGACACTCCAGGGGTGACTGTACTTCAGGGAACAGCTGCGTCACTGGCTGAGACTTCCTTCCATGGGGTGCTAACCCTGTTTCCTTGCTGACCATCAGCTGGGAATATCTTGGGGTCTTTGAGGCCCACACGGCTTGAGGCCTTCATCCAGGACAGGGTCTCCCTCTTGGAATAGCTCTGGCTTCCTTCTCTTTCCATCTCTGTCCCCTAAGTCGCTTTTATGGGTGAGTCTGCTTTCTCCACCCTCTGCCTTCAAAGGTCACGGAATGACATGGGAGCACTCGAGTGTTCTAGAACAGTGCGGTTGGGACGATGTCAGCTCTCTAGCACGCTTCCTTACATCTGCAAGCCCTCTGCAGCAATGCCTACCACCATGGCCGACTGCCAGCCAGGGAACCTCGAGACTGGCAGGGGCGTCTCTAGAACTCTGCTGACAACGTTCCCTCCTACAAGCACACTGGGGTGCCCTTTGCAAGTGGCTTTAGGGGTCCACAGACCGGTGGACGAGTGGACATCAGGGAAGGAGCCCCGGCCAGCAGGCATTGCTATTCCTCTCGTACCTCGTCCAGTGTAATTAAGAGGCATTCGGTGATTCTGCTACAGTTAATGAGGCTTAATTACCTCTTCCTCTCTCACGTGACTGGAAACCACCGCAATTTATTCCTCTTTTTTTAATTTAAAAGACTAATGGGCTTGTTTTTAATCACTTTTTTTGTCTGTTAAGGGCTTCCACTTTCTCAGGGTTGGCACCCAGAACTTGACCCCTGTGGAGCTGCTGTGTTTGTCGTGTCTCTGTTTCTACTTCTGGTGTGGCCTCCACGTTCCCTTCTGGGACTCGGGGATGAAGTCCTCTCTCTCTTTCTTTGCACAAGCACGAGTTCACTTCTTCTCTTGCTTCATTTCCAGCAGTGGGGTGAAGGCGGAATCTGCCGTTCCACAGATCATCCTCTTGGCAACACCGCGTTTTCATTCAGTTTACAATCACAGCAAAGAGCCAGAGCGGGCCTTCCCCAGGGCTCTGCTCTTCGGACGTCTTGGGTCCCAGCAGGACCTAGATGATGTCCCCATGGTTCTTGGTGGCTGCGCTTTGCCAAAAGTGCAAAGCCCCGACTGAAAACCCAGCACCAAAGACAGCAAAATCCCATGATTGTCTGAGCCAAGCGTTACTTCAAAACAGTAAAGTTTGCACAGACACCGTTCCAGTGTTTCCTCACCCAAACGCCGAGCGTGGGCCACTGTCCCCTCTAGGGACCCCAGTTAATTTTCCTCGAGCTGACTCTGCCACCCGAGATGACTCTGAAGCAGAGCTCGTTTGCCGTTCCAGGTCCGCTGCAGGAAAGCAATCTGGTGCTTCTTCTCCCGCTGTTCATTTATTGCTTTGAGTTCTGCTACTTTTCATATCCATTTTCTTCAGAATCACCGCTTTGAACATTAGGTGGCCTGTCTTTAAATGTTTCCTTCTCTGTCTTTCCTATGTCTCTGTGTCTGTCTGTCTCTCTCCTGTGACACACATGTACACTACAGTGACAGTCAGGCTAATGTTTTATCTTTCCTTCCTTCTGCAGAGTTTTCACTGGCTCCAGTCGTAGTGGGTAGACGTCTAAAGCAATAACCTGACTTTGTGGATTTACTTTTCTTATTCCTTCCATTGTAATAATTTCTCGAATGGCATGATACATTATAATACAGCAAGGGAAGAAAGACCTCTTCAAGTCATTTGTGAATGTAAATTCCATTTTGCTAAGAAAGCGTCTAAAGATAGACCAGGCTGCGTGGGTATGTTCTAGGTTCCTTTCAGTATTCCCAGCCGTAAGGGAAGTCCTTTGAAATGCCAGATTTTCATCCGGATTTGGTTCCACTGTTCCCTCCATTTATTAGCAGCACAACAGCTTGCGAGCGATTTCACTGAAGGCAACAAAATTAGCTTTTTCATAACCCAGTCAATTGAAGACAATTTGTAAGGCAGGGGGACTCGTCTGTCTCACCCTCACAAATGCTCTCTTAAATGGGAGGTCAATGCAAAATGAAGGTAAAATAGAACTATTTATAAAAATGTGGTTATAAGATAGGAAAGTGACTTTTAATTCTGCCACTGGTTTAAGTATTAAATGAGTTTTTAAAAGTTAGAAATATTGTGGAGGGGCACACCTGTAATCTCAGAAGTCTGAGGCAGGTAGATCACGGGTTTGAGGCCAGCTGGGGCTACATGGTTATAGTATGTCTTAAAAGAAAGAGAGATCGGGAAAAGGAAAAAAAAAGTTAGTTAGAGGCATTGTTCACATTGCCAAAAAAATTGGGGCTTTATTTTCAGAAAAGTATCAGGAATGTTTTAAGGAAAATGCAGCCCATAGGAACGTAATTCCAGCGTGCTTCTTTTGCAAAGGTGCAATCTCAGCCACCTGCAGGACGCTGACCCAAGGTGGAGAAAGTGGTGACATGGTACCTTGTGTTTTTCCACAGGCACTTGCTCATTCCCCAGGGAGTTCCGATGCTATCTTACCTGGGCAGGACATTGCGATTGGGACAGATTTTTACAAAAATAATACGTCAGCAGAGAGAGCCTCTAGGCAATTAAAAATAGAAAGCCGGGGAACACATCGTCCTGGACGTTAGCTGGATGGTTTTAGCTGATTCTTCCCCGTAGGTCTTTCGGTTCTCCTGTGCAACTGTAATCTTGGGATGGAACTGGGAGTTCAGAGCAGTGTGGGACCCTTGTCCTTTTTCATCATTTCTGATTGGAAGTCATAATTCCAAACTCTTGGGAGAAGGGAATTGCTTAAAAGATCAGGTTCATGGATCTGTGAGTATTGGGATTTGAACTACCTCCGACCCATTTGGCTTTGGGTATTTTGGAGACAGTCTCATGAACTTGCCCAGGCTGCTCTTGAACCCCGATCCTCCCCATCTCAGCCTCCCGTGTAGCTAGGACTGGAGGTGTGAGCACCAGTGCCCGGCGTGGGGTATACTTTTATGAGTGAGAAATACTGGAAAATGTGAAATAATTAAGCACAGCCTGTGTGCCAAAATGAAAGGTTAATGAAATACATTTTCGAGGACAAAACTCACCAGGGAGAGGACGTTTGTGATTTAGTAATGTATTCCGTTCGCTTGCCATGACCTTGTAGCTAAGACTGCAAATTACAGTGACCCCAGAGCAGCCTGGGGGGAGCTGTGGATGCAGTACACGCGGGTGTGCACGCTGGTGTGCACCCGTGTGCGAGCTTGCCCACCTCAGTAGTTTAACACTCACAACAACTCTGGCACGTGATGTTTCCAATGCCAGCTTTGCAAATTGAGTCTTCCCACGAAGTCCCTAACCTCTGGCCTTTGGTCCTAATCCTGATCTTTCACTCAAGGTGACATGCATGTGGCTTGACTTGTGACATTTCCAGTCAGATGCTGGCATTGTCCAGAGATATCCGTGGGTTCTTGTCTCCCAGACAATCCACCCCTCAACCCGTGCATAGCGTGGGCAAGCAATGCACCAAGGGCCATTCTAAGATCGCCATGCAACATTTACCAATCCCCCTCCCCTTGGAAATCGAGCCCCTCCTCGGACGTGTCCATCGATTGCTCAAAGGGGAAGGGTTGGCGCTCAAGTGAACACAATCATTTTGGTATCGGCCGTCACTCAGGTAAAGCACTTCTGTGTTTTCCATCTTTGGTAGCAACGTGAAAAGCTCAGCTTCATCTCCATTCAGCAATGTGTACGGCTGTGCGCAAAGGCATGATTGGGGTCTCTGAACTCAGGCCTACACCTTGAGCCACTCCACCAGCCCTTTTTTGTTATGGTTTTTTTGAGATAGGGACTCGCAAACCATTTGACCAGGCTGGCCTCAAGCCTCAATCCTCCTGATCTCTGCCTCCTGAGTTGCTGGCTTGATAGATCTTAGTTGAGACTTAATTCTTTCCTTTAACTTATTCCACAACCCTAAGAAGAATTACAGCTCACTTGGTTCTTTTCATCCCGAATAAAAACAATTTTAATTCTCTGTGTAAGGATTAGAGAATTTACAGTTGTTGTCATGAACCTTTGCAAACTGCTCCATCTGATGCCAAAGACTGATGTCTTTGTGTCTTCACTGGAGAATGCTTTGTTTTTAATTAATTTTGATGTCTCTTCTATGACGTAAAAGGAAAGTAAACTGCTGTGGAGCTTTTTGCACTCGCCTTAGGATCAGTTTTAGGTTCGTGCTGCTTCCTCCTTCTGCTGAGCTTTCCTTCTGTACGCGCCCCCAGCGGACCCCACTGCCCGGGACCCATCGACTGAGCTCTCTTCATCCTTCAGAACAGCGTGTCCCGTGCTCATCCCCGCCTGGAGCTTTATTAACTGGCGGGCCCTTTGCTGCAGCCCTGGTGCTGCACGAAGCGGTTGTTCTTTCCCGTCCGGTGACACGGGGACCCCATGCTCACAACCCGTGCTCACGGTACCCCGTCCTCTTCCTCTGAAGCTGGGTTGACCTCTTGCAAACAGTGCAGGCAGGAGTACTTTGCACAAAGCTCGTGTTGAAGATAAACGCAGAAACTTCCCAAATCTGGGAGCAGATTAGCGTGCCATTCGCATGCACATTTAGAAAAACACCCTGGGGCTGGCCTGTGTGACGTGGCTGTGCATTTTCAACACCGCCGAGGACAGTAGTGACTTCCCATTGCTCTGCTAAACGTCCCCAGACCAAAAGCGACCTGCATTCTAAGAGCACTGTGTTCCCCAAACAAAACCTCTTCCTGCTCTAATCTTCTGCGAAATATTTGGAGTAGGATTTAAGGAAAGAAACTTTTCTTCTTAATTAATAGCGTAAACTCGTGAGTCATGCACTACTTCCTGTGTTTTGAGACCATCAGTGCCTGCTCTTTACCCTGTTCTCGTGGGAATTAAGCAGCTGGGTGTCTCCTGTGAAACTCACTTTCACACACAATCTTTAATAAATTGCCTGTGACTTTCCCAGTCCTCATTTTGTTGCATCTTTGTACAAAATGATGCAACATCAGCGTTTTGTGCTTTCCCCTACTGACATGGCTCTGCCTGCTTTTAGGATCAGCCAACACCAGCTCCGCAAAGAGCAGAGACCCGGGTCCATCTCCTGTGACAGTCAGTCATTGCAAGGTCACCGACCATGCTTTCTCGGACTGCTTGAGCATGACGCGTTTATCTCTTGGTTTGTCACTTTCCCCAGAATTGCACGCTGTGGGAAAGCCAGCGTGGCTTGCACCCCGTCATCTTCTCCGAGTCCCTTCTGTTAAGTGAATCAGGACAAATTCAGCAGCTGGAAAGGACACCTGCTTGTCACCCTGCAGCTGTGTAGGGCAGAATTCTGGCCCATGGGGGAGTAACCCGGTTTTCTCTTACTGTCACTGAAACCCAAGTTTTGACTGGGTTTCCATTTCCGGGAGTCCTGGGCTGGATCACTACTCCTGCCCCACCCTCCTGGGTGCTGGGATTACAGGCAGGTGACACCACACTCAGCAGGTCATTGATTTGAGTTTTGTGTAATGCTGTCAGCATCATTTTACATACTTCAGTGTCTTTTCCTAGAAATATGTCCACGACAGCTAAGTTTTTGTGTGGGGGATGGGGGGGTTTGAACTCAGGGCTTCAGGCTTGCAAACCAGGCACTCTACCACTTGAGACACGCTTCCACTCCATTTTTGCTTTGCTTATTTAGGTGGGATTACAGGCGAACGAGGAGGCACTGCACATCAGACGTCATGTCTACCATCTTCATCTTCAATTTCAGCCCCTAGAAGAGTAAGCAGCATCTGTCATTTGTAAGCCACAAGTCTATGGCCGAGTGAAGCAAGCCTTACCAAAACTTAACTTCTCTCTCACATTCAAATTTTTTAGTTACTATTCTTATGTTAGCGTCTTTGTTCCTTTTTGCATCTGCTATGTCTTGTCTTTGTTTCTCTTCTCCATTGTGGAGATCAAAGCCAGGGCCTCCCACGTGGCCAGGTAGCTCCATCACCTCTGCCGCTCCGCCCATTAGTACAGATTTTCTGTGCTGTTTGCTTTGGTTCCTTCCAGAATTTGTGGCTTTAAGTCTGTCTTCAAAAGTCAATAAGTCAGTGTAATTTTCCAGTGCAGTTTGGTGTGAGTTTCCCCCATCACTCTTCTGGAACATCAGTTCCCTTGCCTGCTTCTGCCGGTCACTTCAGTCCACTGCTCATGGTGAGCACAGCGAAGCTGCACGTTTCCTTTTAAAAACATTTACCTGTCCTTACACAGCTGCTGCCGCGGGCTTAAATTCCCACTGACTGAGCTTGGCCCTTCCCATGGCTGCTGCTTACTTTTCCCGGTCGTCACCACACACTCAGATTCCATTTGTGCACGTCAATTTATTGCTGTCCCTAACAGATCTCTTAAGAGATTTGCAAATATGGAGGTCTGTCTGTCTCTCTGTCTGTCCGTGCACATCCCTTTTTGTTCCCATCCTTACCTTCCAGTAGTTGATGCCTCACTTCTGGCCCAAAATGTATGTCGACATGTGTGTGCATACCGTGTATGTGTGTGTGTGTACTGCCATGTCTCCCAGTCGTTCTGAACAGAAATGACGAATTTTATTGCGTTGCTAACCCTCGCTTCCCGTATCACTTGCAGCGTTTTTCTCGAGTTAACCTTTTGCGTTATTTTGCTTTCTTGGTGGTTCTGGCCTGGGCTTGGAACTCAGTGCCATATGCTTGCTAGGCAGGTGCTGTACCACATAGGCCTCCCCACCAGCCCTCTTCCGTGTTATGTGTTTTTCACATACGGTCTCTCGAGCTATTTGCCTTGGCTAGCCTTCAACTGCGATCCTCCTGATCTCTGCCTCCTGAGGAGCTGGGATTACAGGCGTGAGCCACTGGTGCCTGGCTAAATTATTTACAATCTTATTTGAATATTATCGTCAGGAGTTTTGCAGAGTGATTCTTTGTTTAGCAGAACGAGTGAGGATCAGTTAAACTGACTTTCTTTGCCTGTTGCCTGCATACTCGAACAAACATTTGGATCGCTGGAATATTTAAATTAAGGTTATTCCCCTCCACACTGAGACATTTTGTGATGCCAGTGTCTATTTTGTGATGCATTTCGTCCATCCCACCCTGGTTTGGTTGTTGTTTAGGACTGAAACCAGCTCTGCACACATAACCATTCATTTCCCCATCCCGCTCAGGCTCATTAATGCGTTTTTCTACTTTCTCTTTGAAAGTTGCTGCCGTGTTTCTCTTTGTCCCGGATGTTTCTAAATTCACAATAATGCCAGGTGCAGGTCATGCCTGTAATCCTAACCACTCAGGAGGCAGACATCAGGGGGCTCGAGGTTCAAAGCCAGCCCGGGAAGGCAGCTCATGAGACCCTGTCTCTTAAAAACCCATCACAAAAAAAGGTGGTAGAGTGGTTCAAGGTATAGGCCCCGAGTTCAAGTCCCAGTACTGCAAAAAAAAAATTACAATAATATGCGCAGTGATGGCACTTGCCCAAACCGGCCTTGCCCCAAGATCCTCCTATGTCTGATTCCAAAGTGCTGAGAGGACAGTCCAGCACCCCGAGGCCTCACATCCAGTGCTTTTCTCCTTCAGTTACCTGAAGTTCCTCCGTCTCCTTCAATCATCCATTATTTTAAGAATTGCATTTCTGCGTGGTCATCCTTCCTGATGCTTTCGGGCAAGTTCTGTCTGGACTGAGAACTCGGTATTCTTCTTTAACCGTGCGGGGTGTGATTTGCACATTCTGCCATTGTCCTCCTCTTGCTTCTTTTTCATCGTACCCCTACTGCAGCCACCAGTGTCCCCTGCATTCCTTATCGCTGTGTCCTACTTGAAATGCATTTCCTGCACAGTATTTATTTATTTATTGTGCTCTTGCACTTTCTCCGTTGATCTGTTCAAGTAATCGTGTATCACGTAGAAAACCTGATCTGTCTGTTTACACTGCTTTTGTAGGTGGGGGTGGGGATTTCAACTTCAGGCTTCTTGCTTCCTAGGTAGTAGGTAGGTGCTTTCCCACTTCAGCCACACTGGGAGCTGTTTTTCGTATTCTGGTGGAATGCTGGCTTTTATTTTGGTTTTTGACTTCTGAACTTAGGCTTTTCTTAGGGAAATAAACCCATGCCTCGTTGTTCTTTATAGATTTGATCTGACTTAAGACCAGCCCCGAGTCTATCTGCTTCTTTGCTAAGATTACCATATGAGTAAGGGCCAGTAGCTCATGCCTGTAATCCTGGCCATTGGGGTCCGAGCTACACAGGGAGACCCTGCCTCAAAGAACAACAAAACCAAAACGATGGGAAATGGAGCCCAATTTGAAGGGGCTGGTGACGTGGCTGAGTGGCAGAGCACCTTCTTAGTGTGCACAAGGCCCAGATTTCAACCTCCAGCTCTAAAGGGAAAAGAGAAAAGAACCGCACCGAGCATCCCTCCAGACTGAGCTAGGCTGGCACTCGGAAATCCATACTTAACTTCTCTACAGGAGACTCTGTTGGCAAGAGTCAGCCCCGTGAGGTTCTTTTTCACCATCCCTGGGGCTGTAGAGGGGCAGGGGATGAAACAGGGAAAACCGTAAGTGCCCATAAGTTACCAGATGGACTATAAGTTTTTCACCAACTCACTCAGCACAACTGGGTTTTTCTCTGCCTTGGGAAGGTGCCCCTAGCTAGGCAGCTGGATTTCTAAGCCACATGGGGAGGAGAAGAGGGAGGATGACTGGACAGTGATTCAGTTACAGGATAACTAGAAATTATCTTTAAAAACTGTCCACCAGTTTTTCCTCTTGCTCAGTCCTCTTCCACTTTATCCTGGAAATTGCAGCCTTCCTTGTAGAACTTAGTATGTGTTTCCATCAGCCTCTTTCTTCCAGGGTGGAATATATTTTACTGAATTCATTGCATCTTTCTTTTGTCACTCTTTCTGCAGATCCATGGTTCGCTTCCATGGTTTCTTTGTCAGACTGGATTTCTGTGGAGGAAATACTGTTCTTTTGTATGCCCCCCACCCCAGGACCAGAAATTTCTTCCTTATCTTACCATTTTTCCAGTGTTGTGACTACTCCTCAAATAAAAGAGGAGTCAAAACCCCCCAAACAAATACATGCTCCCCTTGTCCCCTAGGAGTCTTGAATGAGTGGATTGATGGTGAGATCAAATTAAATATCTGTCTAGACGTAATCCGCCGTTCTTCCCTAACACGTCAAGTAAGGGGCCTACCCAGGAAATGAAGAGCACGTCCTCATTATCCTGTCACTCGTCAAAAGCTTTGTAAAGGTCTTTATTCTGCTTCTGAAAGCAATCCTGACTATCCCGGGAACGCTCTCCGAACGCTCTGGCTTTGAATGTCACGTCGTTTATTTATCATAACGTCATACCTTGAGTACAGGTGCCAAAATACTGAAGGGTTCCCAATGGCAGCCACAACACAGCGCGTACAATAGCGTATCCCAGAATTCCAGGCACGTGAATGCCTGTCAGTGTGCGATGCTGGGATTCGAACTCAGGGCCTACGCCTCGAGCCACTCCACCAGCCCTTTTTCCGATGTGACAACATCCTGAAGTCAAACTTGCCTCGTTCCCACAAAACCACCGACCGTGCTGGAATTCTACCGCTGCTTTCTGTTAGACTGGGAAAAGGCCCGGAGGATGGGCAGGAGAAGACTCGCTCAGCTCAGGTGGGACTGAGAGAGGGGATCTGCGAGCACTCAAAGTCCCTGTTCCCGCACACCCGACTCGGGGAATCGGGGAAGTTATAGGATGGAGAGGGAAGGCTCGGGGAAGCTGAGATAAGTGGTGATTAGGTCATTCAGTCATTCAACAGACTCTTCCCACACACACACACACTTACAATGGCCTACGGTGGATTTTTACCATTCTTTTTGGCCAGCTGTGCTTTCCCCACTAAGTCGTGGGATGTTTCCAATAAGCTGCCCATGAAGGGGCAGGGATATGACCCTAACACGGCGTCCTCGTGTCCCCTACATCTTCCTAGTGTGTTAGACTGCGAAATGTAGCAGTGTCTGAGCTGAGTTGGGAGAGGAACGATGGAGCGTTCATCACAATGAGAGTCTGTCGTGATAAGTGATGGGTTCTGCAAACAGGAGAGTTAACATCAGGCCCACATCTGGAAGGACAAGAAAGGGAGCATGAGGTTGAGCAACAGGAAGGGAACAATGATACTTGCAGTGAATTCTGTAAAAGCGATGATATTCCTTCATTGCAGAGTGACTGCCACGTTTAATCCACGGCCCGACGCAGACCAGGGCTCCTGTGATCGTCAGGAGGTGGTAGCTGGTCACTTGCTGTGAGTGACGACACAGAACGTAATTTCACATACGTCCTTGCAAGTCTGGAGACATTTTCCCCCACGGTGAAAACAGGCTTCATGCCGTCATCCAGGCTGACCTGGAAATTCCTGACAATGGCCGTCCCTTGGCCTCCTGAGCACTGAGATTACAGGCGTGTGCCACCGTGCACTGCTCGGGTCTAGGAAAAGGACTTTCAGTGGCTGACGGAAGCACGTGTGTCCACTTGATTCCTGAAATCCTCCCGAACACGTCCATCGGAGCAGGTGAGGATTCCGGGTCCGAGTGCGTCCTGTGATCCAGTCACCAGCACGGCATCGAGGAAAAGAAGAAAGAAGGAGAAATCCCTCCTGTACACACCAGCCTTGCTGACCAAGCCTCCATGGAGAGCAGGCATGCAGACTTACTCGATGTTTTTTAAATGTTCTTGGCGTGTAAAAGCTGCACACCTGTGAGTATTTACACAGCTTGCAGTGTGTCTTAGCTGGATCATCACTCTGCGCCTTTCTTAGAACAATTTCAGCAGTCGTGCCTCTGTTTTCTATCTAAACACGGAGTCCATCCTCATTCACCCTCATCCCCTCTCCCTAAGACGTATGCAGATTTACAGATGTGAAACGAGGTGAACCCAGGCTGGGGGAGCAAGGCAGGGAACGGGGACTGCACAGGCTTCTGTTCTCCCGTCTGGATAAGGGAGGTTTCCTGCAGGCCAAGGTTCACTTGTGATGCAAAGGACGTTGCAGCCTTGGAGGTGACATATTTTAGCCGTCTTCACCTCCATTAGAAAAACACACCAGGCTCCAAGCAGTGTGATGCTCAAAATCCGACTGCTGGATGGGAGACCCCCACAAGCTGCAGGGTCTGTGATGGAGGGACTGACCCGCCTGAGCGGCGCGAGGCTACTCAGCAAATATTAGATGAGGCAGGGCCGTGGAAACTCTGGAGCTTAACCCTGTTCCCGTAACACACTTCTTAAGCCTCTCAGAGGAAAATACACATTTAAGCAAAGAGGAGCACGAGGAAAGGCAGCAAAATGTGAGTCTTTCCAAAACTTTAGAAGCACAGGGAATAACTGCTTTGCTCTGGAGTTGGAGACAGGTGAGGGAATGCAAGTAAAGGAACAGGCATGATAAACAATTATTTCTTTGTGCCCTTTCTGTTGGCGGCATGGGATTTGAACTCAGGACCTCGTGCTTGCTAGGCAGGCACTCTATCCCTAGCTCCGTTTTGGGTCGCGTGTTTTTGAGATAGGGTCTTGAGAACTATTTGCTGGGGCTGGCTTCTGTCCTCCATCCTCCTGAGTAGCTGGAACTACAGGGGTGAGCTACTGGCATGTACTCACAGCTACTTCTATGTCATCCTCCTTTCTACTTCCCTGGGTTATCTTGGTTCATCTACCCTGGGGTTTTCCTGCTTTCTTGACACTCTCAGCAACTTTGGGACTTTGCAACTCACATGGCTTCTTCTAGAATGCTCCTTCAGTTTTTGCCTCCTTACAACTTTTTTTTTCCTTTTTCTTAGGGTATATTCGTTGTACAGGGGGGATTCATTGTGACAGTTCCTAATAGGGTTATATTCTACATTGGTTAAATCACCTCATCTTCCCCACAACAGTGTCCCGCCCTACTTGAAGCAAAGGCAAGACGTTTCTTTGTTCTGTTTCACCCGC
This sequence comes from Castor canadensis, assembly GCF_047511655.1. Lineage (NCBI taxonomy): Eukaryota > Metazoa > Chordata > Mammalia > Rodentia > Castoridae > Castor > Castor canadensis. The sequence goes on from NC_133405.1 coordinate 139,521,790, forward strand.
ATTCTGTCCCCTTCATCTCCGCCATTCCCCCTCCCCTCCCTCTGCCTCTCACCCTGCCTTCCACCACCCATCCATCCATCCTCCTCTGTCTCGGGAATGGAGCCATCCATCGTCTTTGCACATTCATTTTGGAGAGCGTTGGCCCTCAGGATAGAGGGTTAAATGGAAGACAAAAAGTCATAAAACCCCAGGAGAAAATGCCTCCCAACCTGGCTTGTGTTAAGCAAAGGAACAGAAGGAAACATTTCTGTGATGGGGGAGCTCATGGAAAACAAGACCCCATGAAAAACATGGCAGACAAGCTTCAGACTGAGAGAGAAAATGTCAGCCATAAGTCTAGTAAAGGACTCAGGTCCAGTATACAGAAAATCTGTCCCCTGACTAAGCCAGACTGGTCACAGAACAGCAGCTCCTCCCGTGTGCGCCCTACATGGATCAAGATCTTTAGGGGAGGTCATCACAGCCTTACAGGGACACCAGAAGGTCAGAGCCGCAGAAGAGCTCAGAGGGACAAATGCCAGGCCACGAAGGTGAGGCTCAGTCAAGGAATTCCTGCAGCCGTGAGAAGCCGGAGGGACAGACGTGCTCTGGGATGACTTCCGGAAGGTAAAGTCCTCCGAATGCTTTCCACGCATTTTGAATTCACGTGCTCTGGGTTGACGTCTCCAAACTGTCTCACCTTGTGTTTTGTATATGTTACGCTTTGGTGAAAAACATGAATCCAGTTCAAGTAGCTTTTTAAATATTTCTAGAAAAACAAATTGAACTTGCACATTCACATTTTTCCTGTAAGTTGTCAAAACACCTACGGAAATGTACTCATATTTTTCATTTTTCCCAGGCCTAGCACGTTGCTTGAATTATAGCGGTACTTCATAAAAACTACTGTAACGAATATTTCTGTAAGTCAGCAGCGGAAACAAAGTGATGGTTTTGTGACTTACTTTTTCCCAAAGGCCTCAGACACATACGAAATACTTCACGGACCGGCTGAATGAGTAGATGTGGGTATGCAAAGCATCCACAAGCAAATACCTTCTGCGTTCTTTCTTCTACTGGTGGGACTAGGGTTTGAACTCAGGGCTTCACGCTTGCAAAACAGGCAAAATGACCTGATTCCCAGCTCCAGGCCATTTTGCTGGGGTTATTTTGTAGATGGGCTGTTGTTACTTGATTGCATCAGCAAACTATTTGCCCAGAGGACGGTAGGTGACAAGGCAGGGCTGTCCTGAAGGTGGCGCTGTGCACTGTGACCATGAATCACAGAATTCAGTTCTTGGATTCCTGCCTCTGCAACCCAAGTGAGAGACCACAGTCATCACCGAGCCAGGGACAAAGGGTGGCTTTGGGAACAGAGAACGTAAGAAGCACGTGCTTAGAGGTGAGGCCACGCAGAGTGGCCCTTGAAGTCCCATTAATGACTGTGCACATTTGCACACTTGTCATTGCATGTGTGTGACTATGACTGTCACACACATGCACAATGAGTGGGGAGTGTAAGCAGGGCTGCAGCTCGATAGGAAGAGCCTGCCTGGCATGCAGAAGGCCCTGGGTTCCATCCTCAGCGCAGCACACTAGGAAAATAAGTACACAAATGGAAATGGCAATCAACCGTGTCACACATCACAGCCCCCCATACGTACAGACCTTTCCTGTGTCTTACACACCTGTTGCACTGCAGTACTAAAAGTGGGTCACGTGCTACGTCACATTTGTACCCCAGAGTTTCTCCAGAGACATGCAAGCACCTGATGGCTTTGTGCAAATGACTCACACCCCACGGAGTGGCTTCAACCTACAGAGTCCTCCTCCCACGCTGAGCTTGCTGCCATTTCTACTTTTCACAGTTCCTCTGGGTGACTCTGAAGTGCACTCAAGCAATGACTGTCATAGGATGAACTCATGCAGGCGGGACAGCCAGCGGTCAATGCCAAGGGCGCCCAGGGGTTTTGTGCAGGCTGTTACATTGTGCAGCCGTGGTTACATCGATGCTGCAGAGATTCAGTGGGAGCCAAAGGAACGCTACCAAAATGTGCAGAGCAAGGAGAATTGCAGCTTCCAGTTCAGGAACTGGGGTGCACAGAGGATTGACAACGTGTAGAAGCTGTGTAAAATTAAAACAAAAGTCAGCATGCTTTCGTGAGCACACATAGTACACTTTTGTGACAATCCTGTGAGGTGTTCCAGTGGTGGCCTAATGGGCCCCATGTTGGAAACCAGTGCTGCAGAAGTCGTGCGTCCTTTCAATTATCTTTTTTTTTTTTTTTTTTTTTTTGCTGTGCTGGGATTTGAACTGGGGCCTACACCTTGAGTCACTCCACCAGCCCTTTTTTGTGACGGCCTTTTCAAGATAGGGTCTCGTGAACTATGTGCCTGAGCTGGTTTTGAACCACGATCCTCCTGATCTCTGCCTCCTGAGTAGCTGGGATTATAGGTGTGAACCACCAGTGCCTGGCTCTCTACAGTTACCTTATAGTGAGGCCACTGACATAAGAAATAGATCAAAGTCAGTTTGCCCGGTGCAATATTTATGCAATATTTTCATTTGATACAAAAACTTCTTTCATCCTTAAGTTAAAAAAAAAAAAGAAGGCCTAAAAATGGAAAGAGTGAACTTCCATTCCTGTCATGCCTGTAGGATTTAAACGTATAGCTTTCTTTCCATTTCACTACACCTTGTGTTTTGGTTAAATCATAAATGACTCTGGTCAGAAAATTTGTTTCAACTTTTAATAATTAAAGTCACGAGTGACTTTCTGCAGACACAGTATAAAATGTAGATTTGTATCTGCCTGACTGATTCTCTTTTCATATCCCTGCTACAATTCTTGTGAGGTTCAAGTGTGACTTCGAGTAAGCAGTATTTTCAGTGAAAATATCTTATTTAAATATTTCCTGTTTGGTTCCTATCGGTCAGTGTGACGTACGTAGGGGTGTGTAAGTGTGTGTACACTCGTGCACACTCACGTATGTACACGGTTATATGTGCACCTCGTCTTTGTGCTCTGGTTTTAGATGTATTCACACACTAAAAGTGCGAAAGGGACTTTTGGGGTTTGAACCCAGGTCCTCACGCTTGCTAAGAAGGTGCTGTACCACTCGAGCCACGCTTCCAGCCTAAGAGATTTAGCTTTATATTCACCCGACCATCTTCTGAGTCGTTGTTACCCCCCAAAAAGCCCCCCCCTGCAATTATGTAAGGGATGGTCCCCTGGAGGAGAACAAAGGTGTCTTTCACGTGTCACTATAAGTTAACAACACGTAAACACATCCCACGGGACTTCCCGTCCCTGGCCTGCACTCTGGGAAGAGCATCAGTGATTCCCAGGAGCCCTTTGAAAGCAATGCAAAAGCAGAGAAAGCGTGCACGGGTTGATTACACAAGCAAATTGTGAAACGTTTCTATTCTAGCTGCGATATTAAGCCAGAGGAAAAGTGCTAATTTTTATGTGCTGGAAAGCTGTCATGTCAACAGAGAGTGGCGAAAACGCAATTTCCGTTTTCAGGCTCCTTTTCCATGCAACCTATTTAAAAGTCCTCACAGTGAGCAAGCATGGGTCCTGTGCGTGTTTTTCTGTTATGCGTGTTCTTCCCAGGACTCTGGATGAGACTTGGTGACGAAATTTTCATTGGGAAAAATGCCTGCAGGGTTTGGTGCAGGAAATCCCCGCTCACGGACAGAGCCATTTGGTCTGGATGTGTAGGGTTGGGATCCATCCACGAATCCATGAAGAGAATTGGTCAGCCAGGCAACAGTTGTCTAAGATGCCTCTGTCAGCACTTGGCTTTCTGGTATTTTGTCACCAGCTGTTCACCAGAGCTTGGCCCTGGTCTTCCAAGTGGAAGGTGAGGTAGAAAATTGAGGGGAGGAGAGTCACCCATTCTGCCAGGTGAGAGGAGGGAACAAGCAGAAGGGCCAGGGTCTCTTGCTCAGCCATTTTTATACCACCTGGCACTTGTAGGTGGGGTGACAATATATCCTCACCTGGCTCCTGTCACCTGTGGGCTGGGGGAGGAGCCCTTGAGCAAAGAAGGAGAACCACCTCAGACTACCCCTAACCTGGCCGGCCCAGTGCCTGTGACTCTGTTTCCTCGCTGATTAGCTACCGTTGTTCACGTTGCACAATTAAGAAGGGACAATCGCTGCGAGGCCAGTTTCCCTCAGGCCGTTTGCACCACGTGGGGATGGAACTGACCTTGCAGAGATCCCGGCAGGGTTTTGATGGAACCCCATTGCCCAAGGCTGGGGTATCTTCGCTGCAGTCCCGAGGTTCAGAGCAGGCCCATTTTGTCAGGGAGGGTGGAGAGCTGCTTGAACAGGGCCTGGTGACTTTCTGGTGGGTTGCAGATGCTCCTGTGCTGAAACAAAACCAGCAAATAGGTCACCCGGTGGGTGGTGTGAGCGAGAGGAAAAAGGTGAGGAAAATAGGTTGTGCCAAACAGAATAGCTGTGCCAGAAAATCGCTACAGCTTCGGGAATTAATCACCTCCTCCTTTAATGGAGGAAAAGTGGGATTACCTTATGATAACTACAGAACACCTAAAATGCCGCTACCAACCGTTTTCCTCTGAAACTCCACGAAGGGGGCTTTGCTCCCAGGCAAGGCCTGGTGGCTTTTATGGGTGCTGGTGTAAGAGGTTCAGCCGTGAATGTGGATGGTGTGTGACGTTAGGCACGAAACCCCAATCAGCAACTGCCAACCAATTGGAAGGCGCTGAGGACTTGAGTGTCCCTAGGGTCACTGTTCTCCGACGCCAATGCCCGAGGGAGCGTTGCTTTTGCGGAAATTCTGACCAGCGCACTTGCAGCTTCCCAGCTAGGTGCAATGTGAGTCCTGACTCAAGCTTGGCGTTTTTACTGTCGTTTGACAACAAGAAGCCATCTGTGCTTTCTTTGGAGCCATGCCGCTCATTTCTGATCCCTCTCCTGGTCCAAAGATGTTCTGGAAAGGAAGGCTGTCTGGATCCAGGGGTATTCGACCTCATCCTTTCCTTGTTTGCTTTGAAATCTGGGGAGCTGGGACCCACGGGCCTTTCGGAAGTCTGCCAGCTTTGGTTAGGAATGCGACGTGAAGGAGTTGTGTTGCTGGTTTCTGCTTTGTTTGGTTGGTTTTGGTTTGGGGTTGGGTGGCTTTGGGGTTTGAACTCACAGCTTGGTGCTTGAGGAGTCCTTTTGGTTTATGTGATTTGGGGCCATATCAGTCTATCTTTATAGAAATATAAATGTGCTGATTTGACATGTGGACAGCTGAGACTTGGTACGCATTCATTGAAATTCATGAACGACATGGTCCCTGTAAAAAAAGAGATGGGAAAAGCATAAATACAGTTGAGTATTTTCAGAGACTCAAGTAAGAATGTAGACATGTTAAAAGCTTTCAAAGATCCCCTTCCTTGTTCCCTTCCTTCCGTCCAGCCTTCCTTCTGCGCTTCCTTCTTTCTTTCTTGATACTTTGTACAGGGCAGGTCTGGACAGAAAGTCTGATGAGATTTTGTTGCAGTGGAAGGACAGAAGAGAAAACACACACAATTTTCAGTCTCAGTGGAAGACAGTGTGTGTCCCCACAAACTGGCTTCTCACCATGAGAAGAAAGGTATTTTTCAAGTATTTTTCTTTCACACTGTGACAGAGCCTCAGAGAGAGTGATGCTCAGGTCACCAAATCAAATGACCAAACTGCCTTGTAAGCCACTTCGAAAGGGACTCTTCCTTGATGCCTTGCTTAAAATCTCCTTAGCACGTGATGGTTTGGGGGGAAATTGTGGAAACCTGTATGTGACTTGGCTTGGGTGGGGTTGACCACTCTGATTTTCTGTAGGTAGCTCTGATATTTGTGCTGAAGGCAAAGGTAGACGGGGACGGGGCTCGGTGTTGGCCTTGGCGTGAGCACCCTGCAAAAGTGCTCCGAATTTAACAGGTCACCCCGCAGCCTGAGACGCACTTCAAACTTCAGTATTAACAGGAGTTCATTGAAAATGTTACCGACTCCATGGGGAGAGCTGCCCTGCCCTTGGCTTCTGTGCTCTCTGATGCCTCGTCCCCCTCTGCACACGTCACCTCCTCGAAACTGCTCTTCTGCGCTGCTCACGACATTGAACCGAGAATCTCGCCGGGGTGGGCGCTGACACCCACTCCACCTCCAGGACCCGGAAAACTTCTCGTAGGTGCTTGCTGGACTTCTGAGAAGGAAGGTGCACAGGGTGCACAGGGTGCACAGGGTGATCCATTGAACCTTTCCTTGTCTCACCTCACCGCTGTGTCACTGAAAACGTACAGTCAGAGAGTGAACCATGTACACCTTAAGAGGGTTCTGCATAGATAGATCATAGATAGGTAGATAGATAGATAGACAGATAGATAGATAGATAATAAATAGACAGCTAGCAGATATACAAAAATAGAAGATAGGTGTGTGCAAATGGAAGAGAAGATTGTGTGTGGCTAATGACAAAACTGTCCTGTGTTCTTTCCTAGGGTTTTTGAGCACAGGTGACCAGGCGGCCAAAGGCAACTATGGGCTCCTGGATCAGATCCAGGCGTTGCGATGGATCGAGGAGAATATGGGAGCCTTCGGTGGGGCTCCCAAGAGGGTGACCATCTTCGGCTCTGGGGCTGGAGCGTCCTGTGTGAGCCTGCTGACCCTGTCACACTACTCAGAAGGTAATACAGGTGTCTGGGTGCTGCTGAGCAAATCCAAGGAGCTGCATTGCACTCCATTGCAAGGTGTAGGATGTAGCTGCCAGGAGAGTGTCTGGAAAGCGCAACAGAAAAGCCCTCTGTGTGTTCATCTTCACGTAATTCAGTAACTCAGATTTGTTTGCTTCTGTTGGTGGTACAAGGGGGCTTGAACTCAGGGCCTCACGCTTGCCAGGCAGGTGCTCTTACTGCTTGAGCTGCTCCACCAGCCGTCTTCTGTGAAGGATTTTTCCAGGTAGGGTCTCACAAACTATTTACCTGGGCTGGATTCAAACTGAGATCCTCCTGATCTCTGCCTCCTGAGTAGCTGGGATTGCAGGTGTGAGCACCAATGCCCAGCTGTGTCAATATGTTTTCTTTTTCCAAGGGCAATTATGCTGTATCTTGGCTTTGCATTTCTTGCTTCACTTCCTGAAGCATCGTGGACAAGTGGCTGAACACTGTGTGCCTGGATTTTCTTTTTTCATGACCAAGACATGATTCATGACGACTGTGTGAAGTCCTCCAAAAGCCTCATTTCTTACTTCCTTATTTTACAACAGCTAACGAGATGTCCAGTAAAAGGCTTGTATTTAAATTAAGTGTATTTTTAAAAAAATGGGAAGTGAGCAATCCATCTGTTGGACTTCGATAGCATTCCAGAAAACATTGACCTTTTTACTCTTTGTAACAGAAAATAATCAGTTCTTATCTCAAACGACACAGAAGACGAACTAAAGTGACATCACACAAGTAAGTCAACATAATTGCAGGAAAGGTAATAATTACTTAAATCAACAGACTGGAAGGATTATGCTCTTGGCCAAGGCCTTTTTTTTAGTCACTCTGCAAGCACCTCTTCAGAACAACCCCACAACACAATAAGAATGAGGTTTTAATAATCCAGAATTTTAACTGTAGGAATTCCACTTCTAATTATCTAGCCTATTGAGATCAAAGTGCGCGTGGAAGACAAAATAGTCTTCTGGAGAGGTTCAGATTGAAAATGGGGAGTAAGGAACCACATGCGTTTCCAGCAAGGAACAATTTGGGAATTGTCGGAAAGATACACAAAAGTGGAAGCAGCCAGTGTAGCAAAGCACACATACGGTGTGCAGCTATACCTTCTGTTTGTTCCCATGCATGCATGTGTTTTACAGGTCACATATTGTCAGGATTTCTTTTGGTGCTTTAAAACGTTAATTTTTGCAGTCAAACTCTCAAGTCAGTTCTTGCACATTTGTCACAGAAATGGCCCCAAGTGGCTTTGGTGACACCTGGGGCAATGGCACACTGGTTTAAAGTGTCGATCTTGTGTGTCATCTCTGGGCAACCCTCCAGTGTTTAACATCACGTTGTCCTGATTGCATCCATCTCTTTCTCATATTCCATTGCTTACATCACCTTAGAACTTCAGGACTCAGCACTGAATGCTGCATTTTTTGCAGTGTGGACTCATTCTGGAATTCACAGAAAATGCAGGGATAGATCAGGAAACAGCATGGTGGTTTTACAGCCCACTCTTCTGCCCTGGTTAAAAATAGAGGCTTTATGTTTTCAGACAGTAGACTGACCTCATGGAAGATTTTAAGCTCATAAAGACATTTTTTAGTAAAATCACCTAAGATTTTTCAATTGCCAAACTAAATGGAATATTTTTAAAATGTGGCAGTAAAAGTCTTAATTTCGAATGGATTTGAAATAAGTAAAAACAAATCTGTTACTGGCTTACCCAGTTGAAGATTTATGGCTTGCTAATTTATTTATTTGAAACAATTGGGTAATCAAAATAATTTATTTTAATTGTGAAGATCTAACCTCCTTATTGGACTAAAAGTCTAGTATCCATGCACCCCTAAATTCATAGTCTGAAACTGATTCCATGGATTTTTGTTTTCCATAATGAAGCTGAAGCTGGCCTTGCAGTTAAGATGCCGGAGCTCAGACCTTGTGCTCACGCAAAGCGTATCCATTTAGGGCAGGGAGGACCCATTTATTCTGAGGGTTTTTATGCATGGTCGAGGAAGAAAGGAAGAGGAGGTAAAAACACTAAAAATCATGGATTGCTCAAGGAATTGCATTTTTTTAAACTGCTGTCGGAAAAGTGTTAGGGTCATTTTATTTTCTTAAATTCTGGTGCGTGTGTGTGTGTGTGTGTGTTCACAATCGTGTGTGCATAGAATAACAGCCCCATAAAGTGAGTGTCGGGGAAACAAGGGGAGAGGGCAACAAAGCAGAAATGGGGTGAAAGAGGCCCTGATGGAGCTCAGTGCTCCTAGTCAGAATTGCACATGCCAGAGCCACAATTGAAGCCTTCTTTGCTCTGTGAAAAGCCCCTCTTCTGTCCTGTGGGTTTTCATTTGCATGTCCACAATGTCGCCCCTGCAGGGCTGTTCCAGAAGGCCATAATCCAGAGCGGCACCGCCCTGTCCAGCTGGGCCGTGAACTACCAGCCTGCCAAGTACACGCGGATTCTGGCGGACAAAGTGGGCTGTAACATGCTGGACACCACCGACATGGTGGAATGCCTTCGGATCAAGAACTACAAGGAGCTCATTCAGCAGGCCATTACCCCCGCCACATACCACATTGCCTTTGGCCCAGTGATTGACGGGGATGTCATCCCGGATGACCCTCAGATCCTGATGGAGCAGGGAGAGTTCCTCAACTATGACATCATGCTTGGCGTCAACCAAGGCGAAGGCTTAAAATTCGTTGATGGCATCGTTGACAACGAGGATGGCGTGACACCCAACGACTTTGACTTCTCGGTGTCCAGCTTCGTGGACAACCTATACGGCTACCCAGAAGGAAAGGACACCTTGCGGGAGACCATCAAGTTCATGTATACTGACTGGGCAGACAAGGAAAACCCCGAAACACGGCGCAAGACCCTGGTGGCTCTCTTCACTGACCACCAGTGGGTGGCTCCTGCTGTGGCCACCGCTGACCTCCACACCCAGTACGGCTCCCCTACCTATTTCTACGCCTTCTACCACCACTGCCAGAGTGAGATGAAGCCGAGCTGGGCAGATTCAGCCCACAGGGACGAGGTCCCGTATGTCTTTGGCATCCCCATGATTGGTCCTACCGAGCTCTTCAGCTGTAACTTCTCCAAGAATGATGTGATGCTGAGCGCCATGGTCATGACCTACTGGACGAATTTTGCAAAAACTGGGTACGTTCCTGTGTGCATCTGGTCATGGCTGTCCTCCTGCCTTGCTTGGTTCTGTGTTACAAATGTCACATACCCATGATGGCGTGTTCTCCCTTATACAGGCCGGAAATCAGGGGTGTTCCCCCAACACCCGTGGGAATCCATGTCTCCTTTACTCCTAACGAGCATTTCCGTGAGATAAGATTTCCGTGAGATAAGATTTCCGCGAGTGTGCGAAGGGCTGATTAAGTTCCTGTAGTTTCCCCTTGTGCAGAATTGGTGGACATTCAACTCTTCTGTTGAAAGCTGGTTACAGTTTCAAATCTAGTTGCTACCTTGTGTCATTTTTTAAATAATAAGGTTATGGAGACCCCTGTACCACCTTGCAAATCGCCCTCACTGCATTGGCACAAGAATGAAGTAGATCTCAGAATAATCATAGGGAAATACAAATATGCATATTCTCTCCATCATGATGCATGGGTTAGGTGTTGTATCTATAATTAATATATACACATAATACATATATATGCACGCAGATGTAGGCGCACACACACAGTCATCCCTCTGCGTTCTTAAAAGATTGGCTCCAGGGCCCTCCACAAATACCTCAATCTATAAAATGGCATCATAATACTTACAAGTGATATACGCCCCCAGTGTAGATCCACGGTCTATCTGTCATCTGTCCATCTGTCTCTCCATCCATCTAAGAACATACGCATGGCTTATATTCTCTGATGGCATCTAAATTACTTCTTCAGTACTTACAGCAAGTAGTTATTTTGCCTATTATTTAGGAAACCGTGAGAAGAAAAATCAAGTCTGAACATGTCCGGCACACATGCAATTTTTTGCTTAACTGTGATGACATCTTTTCTTTGTGTCTGGTAAATACCCATTTTGGAAATGAGTAAGGTACCATTCGGTTCCGCCTGCACGTGCTGATGTCGTTAACCTTGAGCCTGTTGTGCCTGATTAAGCACGAAGATGCCGGCCACCATGAGCTTGCCACAAGAGTCTCCCCTACGACAGTCGCCCTCGGCTACAGAAGTTTACGCAGCACCGTTCCTGTTTCCCTGTGCGTAGCGACTGCTCGGTCTTTTCAATTCCAGCTGTATTTGTGGAGAGAGGTTTAAGGGTATTTTCTAGTCTTAGCAAAAGTGAGGCATGCTTATAGAGAGGAAAACATGTTACTTGCATACTAACTTTCAGCTGTCAGGTTCTCAAATTTGGTCTTAGACAAGCTGTCAATGCAGCAGTGGGACAAGGAGGTGCCAGCATTTGAGAGGGGTACTTTCTGCAACCTAAAATTTTCTTAGGAAATGATTACAGTCAAGAGGTCAAGTACTGTAAGTAACCCTTGTAAATTACTTCTTAGAGTTGCTTTAAAGGACCAAGAGTTGCATCCTTTAAACCACAGAAATCTGTCATCAAACAGTTCAGAAGTTCTGTGGTCCCAAAGGCAGGTAGTGCGGGGGCTGAGCTCACCTGACAGGTCAGGAGCCTCCGAATCCACCATGAGGTGTCACCAGGCCTGAGCTCACTCTAAAACCTGCAGGGGAATATTTTCCTGGTGCTTATCTTAGCTCCTGGTGATTTGCAAGAAGTCCTCTTAGCTTGCGACTTCGTCAGCCTCTGCCATTAAATGGTCTTCTCGCTCTGCACGTCTCTGTGTTCACATGCCATCTTCTGATAAGGGCAGCTGGCATCTAGGCTAAAGAGCTCACCCTACACCAGGACAACCTCATCTGAGCTTTGAGTGACAATGGCCACGACTCTTATTTCCAAACAAGGTCCCTTCTGAGGTATCTTAAATCGAAGCGGACAGAGCTCAATCCTAATACACTATGGAAGCAGGATCGTGCCCATTTTCCCGATGGAAAGAACGTCTTCGGCGTCCGCCCTTGCAGAGGTCGGCCTTGTCTGCAAGTGTTGGTGCTTACACGACGGTTCCCACACTTTGCAGTACCGGCTGTCTTTCTGCACTATTCACACGTGAAATTTTCTTCGTGCGTAAACACGCCGTCCTGGTTTTCACTAGGGCCACACACTTATTCTGACTCACATGTTTTGGAAATCAGCATTGTATGAATTACTTAAATGGAAGGAAGGAAGAAGGGAAAGGAAGGAGGAGGAAGAAAACAAAGAAGGAAGGAAATAAGGATTGAGGGCGAACGAAAGACAGGGAGAGAGAAAAAGATTAAAATTATGCAGACACAGAAAATGCAAACGAAATACAAAGAGGCTTCATTGCAGACACTGGCAGAATTGGGATCCACACATGAGAATCAATGTCAAGAAACACGTTGGGGATCAGATGCTTGCCTGAGGCAACCTTGGGAATAAGAGGGGAGCGTCTGGTCCTCAAAGGTCTCTGCTTATGGATCTAAGACTAATGGCATTTGAGCTGTGTGCAGAAAAAGTTGGATGGAAAGGGAGTGAGGGAGACATGGTCTCTGTACAAGGTAGGATGAGACAAGGAGAAGTACTTGACACAAATGAGGCCTTAACTGCTGTTGGGACTCTGACAGGAGAAATCATTCTATGATGTCAAATAAAATCCACCATATTTGCACTTTTTTAACTTGGCTCCCAAGAGTTTGCTGTTGACATGGCCAAATGCTGTAGCTCCTTGCATTGTTTCTGATACTATCTCCTTTTGAATTTGCAATGGCAACCATTGCAGTCTTGAAGAGAGAACAGTTTAGAGAGAATTTTCCCCTCAATCTGGCTTTAAAAGTGTCCCTCTTTGCCTAAAGGCATCTTAAGCTGCCTGGGAGGGTTCCTGAGCCTTAGCCAGCCCTGTCACTGACAGTTAGGCTGCCTGGTAAGTGTTAGGAAAACTTTCACCACTGAACGGTCTGCAGAGAGGCCTCCCTGGTATTTTTAGACAGTCATAGTACCTGTCTCTTTCAAATGGAATTCATCGCTTTGCAACTGCTTTTGACTTCCTGCTGTCAAGATCCCATCTTAAATGGAACAGGACAGGAGGATGTAAGGAAAAAAGGAAGGCACTGGTTCTTCTCCCATAGAAACTTGTGCATTTATGTTTCTTACTGCCCTTAATAATGGCAGTCTTTAATTTTACTCACAAGACCTGAAACACTTTGTATGCTGAAATAAAGCCTTGAAAATAAAGCAGCGATATCCCGCTTGCAGATCTTGCTGTCGTCTGAGGGTTTGGCAAGGCAGAATGAGCTGGGCTTTCAGCAGCTCTGAGAGTTTGTCTTTGTTTAAGAATTCTGACTGCGTCTCCGAGAACTTCAACAGAGAGATTGATGGCATTTCAGCTAAAACTGACTTATCTGGATTTCCCAAATCCTTCACTCTATTCTTTGAGAACAAAATATATGTGTGTTCTTTACCTTTGAAGTACACCCAGAATTCCTTTAAAATACAGCCTAAAAGCCAATGTGAACAGAATACTCTTTTTGCTGGGTACCCAGTGCTTAATAAAAGCTTTGCAGACCCAATTCAGTACAAGAAGATTTAGGGACAGTCGGTAGTGATCCTCACCCCATTCCATTTCTTTTGGAAAAGTAAAAGCAGATGTAAAATGTATCTATGGCAGATTCCAATTAAATAGAAAAAAAACTGCAGTGGGGGGACATAGGAAATGGTGCAGAAGGGTGAATATGGTGGAATATCATGTACTCATGTATGAAAATGGAAAAATGAGACCTGCGGAAACTAGTCTAGGAATGGGAGGAGGAAGTTTAAAGGAGAATGATGGAGGGTGTAAATGTAGCTAAGATATACTGTAAACACTTTTGTAAACTTCACAACATATCCCCAGTACAAAAGTAAGATGATCAAAAAGTAAAAAAAAAAAAAAAAAAAAAAAAACAGAAAAAACTTAATATATATTTCAGAATATAAATAAAACACATGCAGTATTCTATTGAATCGTTTCACCAAAACATGCAAGAATACGAAAATAATACATTAAATGATAGCAATAAATGCAGGCGTAGTCAGTGCCTTCCCCTGAGGCTATTTTCGAGTTGGAGGAAGAACCCTCCCCGAGTGGAGGACACCCACACAGCACACGATACATGGGGCCACGGGTGACGTGGGGGACGTGGATCATTTTCACCGTGTGTCCTCTCCTACGACTGCACGGCTTCCTGTCCCCCTCCCCAGCAGCACTTTCCGTGCTCTTACAGAACACACTAGTTATTGCTTCAATCCTTAGAGTCTGTAAAATACCTCTTCACCACCTTTAACCTTTCTTGCCTCCCCATCCATTTCCTCATCTGCTCTCCAGATGAGAAACCTGTGGCCCAGTACAGTAAAGACTTTGCTCACAGTGTCGCAGCTGTGACAAGGAGAGGTGCAGAAAGCCCAGGCCTGGCCATTACCATCCCCCGCCCCCAGACAGAAGGCAAAACTGGTTATTAGCACAGGTGGCACCAAGTGGCCAAGTCATTGCAGAATCCCGTGGGATGCATCTGATGGGGGAGGATGCAAAGTCTCCAGGGAGGACCTCCTTCTGTGCAGAACTGGCTGCGGCAGCTTCCCAAATGATCCCCCGAGACATGACCTCCGGTCCTGGACACTGGGGTCCCCACTCCTGGGGCAATTCGGAGGGGACACTTGCAGCTTTGCGGGTCTTACATCATGTCCGATCGATCGGGGCTGTTCCCTGCTGACGTTTTGTCGTGCATCATATCAGAATGCTTACAAGAAAATATTAGAGGCAATTGTTGTTGGTTTCTTTTTGTTTTGCTTTCCTGCTGTTCTGGGGGTGAACTCGGGGTGTCAGGGTGCATGCGCTCTGCCATTGAACTGAGACCTACATCCCAGCCCCACTGGGCTGGTTTTACCACTCCATTCACCAACCTTAAAAAAAGTGGAAGAAACGAGAATTCACTGTCTCGACATTAAGTTGGTTGCAAAGATGAAGAAAGTTGCCTAGACATTTTAACGTCCCTCTATCCAAAAATACCTTTCCACTAAACTTTGTCCGGCAAATAGGCTCTTGCTTGATCCTTTCCTGCCTGACCTTGTCTATAAAATGTGTCTGTCTCAGAGAAAAACAGCTACCAACGATCTGTGATCACTAAGCTTAGTTTTATCTGACTTTCAATATAAACTTTAATATAGGACTTTAAATATGTACTTTAATGCAAAAGCTGCAACACCTATTCGTGAACTCCAAAAGCAGTTCTTGAACAAGAAGAATGTCCACTTTGTGAATAATGGCCATTTTATCGGGATCTTGTGACATCAAAACAATTGATGTTTGGGGCCAGATATGCTTATGAGATGGGGGGGCTTCTTTCCTGTCCCCCACCCATCCATTTATGGCGGCCAAAAGCATTTCCGTAACTTACCTCCATAGATTAAGACGTGCAACTCGAAGGATGTGAAATCCTGACATTTTTCCCAGAGGCATGTGGTCTTTACCTTCGCTATTGAAGCGGTTTGACGCGCTTAGAAAGCAGTGACGAGGTTACGAGGACGCTGTACTAACACCATCAGGATTTAGGTGTGAGACTAATGTGGCAGGGAACTTTGCAGAAGAGACGGAATGGCAGGCCCGTCTTGGGTTGGGGCACACTGCCGGTCACTGCTGGGCACGTCGTGCTCACTGACAAGTGTGGGCAGTGAACCGGTCTTACCTTCCATCTCCTGGGTTCAGAGTTTCACTGTGAGACGCACAAGTGACTGACCATTCTCTTTTTCCTCCCCTTTCTCTGCAGCGATCCTAAACAGCCGGTGCCTCAGGACACCAAGTTCATTCACACGAAACCCAACCACTTTGAGGAGGTGGCCTGGTCCAAGTATTATCCCAAGGACCAGTTGTACCTGCACATTGGGCTGAAACCCAGAGTGAGGGACCATTACCGGGCAACCAAAGTGGCTTTCTGGCTGGAACTTGTTCCCCACCTGCACAACTTGAACGAGATATTCCAGTACGTCTCAACGACCACGAAGGTTCCCCCACCGGACATGACATCCTTTCCCTACGGTACCAGGCGGTCACCTGCCAAGATCTGGCCAACCACCAAACGCCCGGCCATCACTCCTGCCAACAACCCCAAACACTCAAAGGACCCTCACAAGACAGGGCCCGAGGACACCACTGTCCTCATCGAGACGAAGCGGGATTATTCCACGGAGCTGAGCATCACCATCGCTGTGGGGGCATCCCTCCTCTTCCTCAACATCTTGGCTTTTGCAGCCCTGTACTACAAGAAGGACAAGAGATGCCACGAGACCCACCGGCGCCCCAGTCCCCAAAGGAATACCACAAACGACATCGGCCACATCCAGAACGAGGAGATCATGTCTCTGCAGATGAAGCAGCTGGAACACGATCACGAGTGCGAGCCGCTGCAGGCCCACGACACGCTGAGGCTCACCTGCCCACCAGACTACACGCTCACCCTGCGCAGGTCCCCCGACGACATCCCACTCATGACCCCGAACACCATCACCATGATCCCAAACACCCTGACTGGGCTGCAGCCCCCGCACACCTTCAACACGTTCAGCAGGGGGCAGAACAGCACAAACCTCCCCCACGGACACTCGACCACCAGGGTATAGCTTTGCTGTCCCCTTCCTAACCGCCAGCCCGGCCTCCCTCCTTCCCTCGCTCCCTCCCTCCCGCAATACAGACGACACCAAGAGCGACAAAAGGGAAACTTCTCCACCTGGGCAAGCTTCCCGGCCCACCGACTTAGGACGAGATGGCAAAAGGGCAGTGATCGTGTCCCTGCAGACTCTTCCCGCTGGCACCTCCCTTGGTTACGGGACCGATTTCTGACCCCGTGAAATGTGAAGAAAAGTCCACACCTGTGACACCATACTGCTTTAAGGGTTCCAGCACTCCAAGTGGACGTGTCAGGACTTGAACGCAGGATCCCAAGGGCCAGGGTGATCCCACCGTAACACTGGCAGTTGACTCTTCTGGAACTCGGCCAAGAACATCCGATTTTTACAAATTCCAGTTGACGCAAAGTTCTTTCTTTACGTGCCGTGTCGTGGATGGCTGTACTTCAGCAAAGAACGTGGCATTGGGTTTTACGCCCGGTGCACGGAACTGTAACCCAGAGAGAAGGAAAGGGGGAATTTTACTACTCAAGTCAAAAGAATCGACTATGCAGAAAATCCCAGACAGTTCTGTGCAAAGAGATGTTTTGCCAGCCCGAACGATAGCTAAGAAACTTTGTAGAAACCATTACAAACTGTACATAGCTGTGAGTTTAAACAAAAACACCCACACAGGGGACAAAAAAGGAAAAAAGTGCTTTTACTGGTGTTTTCAGTTTGAAAGAGCTTTTAGCAAGATTGTGGTTTTCATTGTGCTCTGAATGTATATAAATATATAAATATATATACATTAGTCGTATCACCTCCATTTCCTCCCTGGCAAAAACAGGCTTTTGTTCTTAATTACTTGTGGCAAATGAGATTTTTAACTCATTTCCTTCGTAGGGAGATGTGCAGCCACACAGAAGAACCCGGACCATCTATGTGGCCTCTGTTCCTTTTCTGGTTGCACCAGCTCTTAGGAGACCATTGTGTGGGAAAACCGTGTGCATGTGCGTGTGCGTGTGAGGGCATGTGTCTTAGCCTCTGTGAAACCGCAGTGCAAAATGGGTCCCCCAAGAGGAACGTTGCTTGAAGTACGTTGAGTCAGAGACACGCACACAGACACAAACACACACACACACGCACCCCAACAGCGGGGAGAAAGAAGAATACAAGTCTCGTTCTGTGATGCTGGCCCTTTGACTGTGTATAGGATGACTGCTTCCCACCCCAGGGCCCTGCCAAAAGAAGAAGAAAGCTTGCCTTTGCTGTGTACCCGCCACGTCAATACAGCAGTGTTCCTCAGCAGCTGCGAGCTTCAGCCGATGAAGTACCTGCTCAGCGTTGCTAACTAGATTGAAAGATGACATGTGTCTTTCCTTTATGTCTGAGCAGTAAGTCCCTTATTTATTAGTAAGCAGGCTTTTTTTTTTCTTTTTCCTGTTAATATCACTTACGGGATACAACGTGTGCTTGTTTAAAAATATCACTTTTCATGGATTTGTGTAGCAGTCATCAATTAATGACTATTATAGAAGAATGAAAAAAAAGTAATACAGAACATTAAAGGGGGTTTGCATGGTTTTCTGGGAAATTCAGATTGCTTCCCTGTCAAAATAACATGCAGAAATTCATTCGACCACTCCCCCTTTAAATTGGCAACCTGGGGATGCAAGCTTTGCTCCTCCCAGCAGCTCATCATTTTTGCAAATGCCTCTCTTCACTTCCCTTTAGGATGTCTTGGATCTCACAAGGTGGAAGGAAACACAGAGGTAGTGGTTACTTTGCATTCTATCTTTCAGAAGTTGCTGCACCACCAAGAAAGAGTAGCCCAAGATGTCTGCAGATAGTGTGTCTGGGCTCGATTGCAGAAATTCCAGAAACCCAGACTCAGATGCCCTTGCTAAGGGGTGCATTGTGCACGGGTGCCATCCACCCACCTCCCACTCTGCAGGTACAGCCTCGGAGTTTTGAAATCCCTGCACAAACTGCAGCGATTCATCAAAGATTGGACATCTAGAAATACTTAGGAAAGTCACAAAATCGATCTGGTTGGCCACGTTGCTTTGCACTTGGCAGCAGCTCTCTGTACCTAAGTGTGTGAGATGTTACGAGCCCCAGCTCGGCTCCCATGAGGCTACATTCCTTTCCTCTCCAGCAAGTGTCATGGACGACAAGTCCCCTCTCCATCCTTTACCTAAAGCTTTTCTCAGGCCATTCTGCACCGAGAAACCATCCCAGCTCAGCTACAGCAAATAGGCTAAACTGAAAGGGTGCCACGCTCGCCATCTTTGTTGGTTTGGTATGTTTGTAATGTGAATTCCAGTATTTGTTAGTATTTCCAATTGTCTTCTGCTAGCAATATGTACAGTCGTGCATCAGCCTTGTGACATTTGGATAAGGACAAAAAGTTCCTGTTAAGTGAATAATTTTAGCTTTTACAGAGGATTGTGTTCAAAGCAATTTAATACATCGTAAAGGATATCTTATTTCTACACGGAAAGAGATTATAGAAGCTTCATAGAGTTCTATGAGAAAAAATATACTTGCTATCTGTAAAAAAGAGAAAAAAGAAAAAACGAAAAAATGCGAAAAAAAATACTTTCTTAGGCTTTTATTCTTGATCTTTGAAGGCACACAGGGTTCAATGGTTCCTTGGGTTATGATTTTGCAATTTTGTTTTTGATTTTGCCTTAAGTAATGATAGAAGATATATATGGCTGAAAAGTTTATATGTATAAACTTTTCAGCAGCATTTTTAATAATAAAATATCACAGTATTTTCTAATGCTTTGTGCAAATAATTACACGTCCTTTCTTTGTTGCTAGATGGCTTTCCTCGGTTTATTTATTTTTTCTTTTTGCATGGTTTTCTCGTGGTGAAAGCTGAACGATGCATCTGACATAGGCTGTAAGTGGAGGGGATGAGCTGGTGGTGGATTGCTTCATTAGGGTTTGCATGGGTTTTTCACCACCACTGAGGAAGCTCTGTGGAGCTGCAGGGGACCCAGGCCCTGGCAGTGGAGTTCGGGCCAAGGAGAAGCCTGAGGTACAATGCCTGCTTCTGTTTTTCCACCACGACGCACCTGCACTCTTCCATCACAGCGTCTGGAGTCACACGTGACACGCAAATGCCCTAATGCCTTGAAACGCAGACCCCGCTTGAAGTAAATCTTCCAGAGCAGAAAAGAAAGAAGCGCCACTGAATAAAACCCCAAAGGTAGAAAGTGGTTGTCACTGCACCCCTGGAGCCACGTCCCATGCTCCTGCACCAGGGACGCCTGTGTGACTGGCATTGCCCTGGTGTGTACAATGGAGGCTGAGGCGGGACGACGTAAACTAGAACCGAGTTAGGGTGTCTTCCCAGCCACGTCTGCTCACCATGAGTCGTGTCATAGACTCCTGTGTCCAGGTCATGCATGTCACAGCACGGGCTGATATCAGATGCAGAAAAACAACAAATACCGTTACACTGCCACACTCGAACCCCTAAATTCTTCAGGTGTTAACACTGGACTGCTTCATGACCGTTAGGAAGACACAGGGGAAATGGAGACATGCACGCATGCATGTCACATGTACAAATTTATGTGCACGTACACATGTGTATGTAATATCTACATGCATGTATTTATACAGGTTGTACACAAATGTACACACCCACACAAATATGTACACTACACATGAATTCACAGATGTGCATACTTGAAATCCATGAACACGACAAGTGCACCATATGTACACACACACACACACACACGTGTGTGTACACCCCACACATACGGACACACGGATAGAACTGCCAGCGCTGGGGAATTCAAAGTTAAACCTTTAGCAAGTTTAGCCACAGAGACAGTTGCTCTCTTCTTTTTACCACTCGGTGCATTCTTGGCCACCCTGAAAACGTGAGGAAAGGTGAAGACGTAGGCGTGCATCCATCCGCTCGTTCCAAAAACCTCCAACATGCTGGGGCTGCTGCACAAAACAAAAGGATGCCCCCTGAACCCCAAAACAGAGGGTGAAGGGAAGACAGCACAGCAACAGGGGTGGTGGTGGTCAGTGCTAACAGGTGACTAGATGCGGCTCTCACCTGGCAGGGAACCCTTCTAAAGAAGCCAAAGCCGTCCCCGGGAGGCTGCCTAGCAAACATGAGGCCCTGAGTTCAAACCCCAGTTCCACCAAGGCCACCCGTAACCCGGGTCTTCCCAAGTACATGGAAAAATGGTGACGGTGGTGGGGAAGGTAGAATTCCAAACCCGTGAAGTGAGAAGATGTGGAAAGCTGGTGAACTGTGGCTGGTCATGCGTGAGAAGTGTCAGGTGTAGTTTCAAATGTGTAAAAAAAACGTGAATGGTACCCCGCTGATGAGGCTTTAATTTGTAAGGCTGGACGTGCATGCTCGGTCTTGAAGTCAACCAGGAGACGTCAACTAATTCCCAAAAGTGGGGCAAGCACATTTCCGACATTTATGAGTAATTCTGAAGCGTTCCCATTCTTAGGACTGGTTGAGCATCTGAATGGAGCACAAACACTGGTCCACCCCAGAATGGATGGACCCTTGTCCCTGCAAGTGTTTCAGGCACGTGACTTCTTGACTTTCCCAGAACACTTTGGGTCACAGGAATGGAGAGCCGGCCACTGTAGAACAAGGTATGAGGGTGCAACCAGGGCCATGTCTGGGATGTCATTGACTAGCATCCTTTCAGTCCGTGGGGAGGGACAGGTGTACAAGGGAGAGGGACATGGTGATGAAAGAAACTCAGGGGGTTGCATAGCATCCCATTCCAGAACTGATAAAGTACAGTGGTCAACAATCACCCAAAATGCCATCTGCAGTCAGTTGAGAATCTGGCTTCAGAGAAGAGGGAGTACCAGGGTTTTCTTCATCTTGGGGGATTTCACAGGTTCTCAGAGGAGCAAGAATTTGTTTTGCTGTGGGGACCAATTTGCTATTAGGACAAAGGAAGTCATTTAGGCTAGGTAACCAGAATACGGGCTTCAGTACAAAAGCAGTTGAAAACCAAGGGAAAATGGAACACTCTTAGTCCCAGAAGTCACAAAGCAGGGCTTTTGTGGTTTGTCTTCAAAACTTCTTGAAATGTCTGTTATCACCCACAGACCTTCAGCCATCTAGCTCAAAAAAAAATCTACCCTGTGATAAGGAATGGAAAGCAATCATTTCCCACAAATGGTCATGATCCTATTTAAAAACATGAACGCATGGGGACCTGCTCCCCGAGCTGACGTCCGCAGGTGTCACGCACGGTGTTGACGCCTGAGCCAGAGGAAAGGTGCAAAACAGAACCAGGCAGGGGGAATTCTCACTTCTAACTGAGCAGATGACGTCCCTCCGACATGGGCTCCGTCACCCACTGAATTGTCACGGTGACAAAAACTTCAGTACATCCAGAGGGGATCTGTTAGTTTCAGACAAGGTTTAAAAACAAATGGCCAGAGTACTGAAAAGCTGCAGAGCACCTGCTTCGCCAGTGCGAGGCCCTGAGTTCAAATCCATCACCACCTCCCCCTCCCCTATCACGAAAACACCCCAAGGGTCATGGTTTTTTTTAAGGTATCAAGTCAACCACCAAAGAACAGTTAATTATTCCAAGATTTAAGGCTTTCAAGTAGCCATCCAAAATATGCCATTTTAAATAAATTATATGCAATAAATCACTTAATCCTTGGGTCAGCCTCAAAGCGCAGAGGAAAAGGAGGTTCAGATAAATCACTTGCTCAAACCTCAGAAAATGAAGCAGCTGTGGTTTTGAGCAGCTGTGCTTCCAAGCTGCTCTCCGGCTTGTTCAGAGCACACGCGTGCCCCGTGGCATTTGGAAATCCCGAACGAAGGACACAATTCTCTGTGAACCCCTCACTTCGAGCAAACCCCACAGCTCTGGTCGAGTGCCCACAATCGTGCAAGCGCACAGATGCTTACAGCATTCGCGAGTGTGGCTCTTCCTTTATGCTCCCAGTTGCACCCGGTATTGTCCCTATGAATTTCTTCTGTGCTACGTGCCAGGTCCTCTTCCTGCTGGAACGACATCCTCAGCCCTCTCTCATCCTCCCCGACTGCTCGAGTGCAAAGCAGGGAGGGACGTCTTAAGGCCACAGGGAGGGCTGAAAATCATGCAGAGCTGGGCCACTGCACAACCCCGGGGCGACACAACACGGGCTTCCAAAAAAATGACATTTGAGTGGCAGGACACCCAAAGACATGTGCTCTATGCAAAAGAGTTTAAGGACTGGCTCTGAAAGCACAATTTCTACATGCTGGCAAACTGGGAGACAGAGAAACCTTGCAGGATGCTTGGTCATTTTTGTAGCCTTGATCCACGATTTTACTGGACCCCTAAGTGCAGTTTGTGCAGCCTTCCTTATCCAAAATGCCCGGGAAATGAAAGACTTCGTACCTGGGGTATTTATTCGGATTTTGGAATATTTGCGTAAACGGAATGAAGTATCTGGGCAATGACAGCCGGGTCTAAGTACAAAATTTATGTTTCACACAAACTGTGCCCATGCTCAAGCTGACCCTGCAGTCTTTTCACTCCAGCCTGTGACATGAAGTCAGGTATGAAATTATTCCATTTCGGTCTTCTTTGGACCTCAAAAAGTTTCAGGTTTGGAAATAGTTTAGAATTTGAGTTATGGCTTTGTTCTTCTCAGCTGCAGAATTAATTTTTAATCTTAATCAAATGTGTCCTACACGCTAGCAGGAACAAGGCACTAATTAATGTCTTCAGATGTATTTCTTAGAGGATTGCATGCTATGCAAGGCGGAAGTGCGACATTTTCTATTTAAATGGACTGTCGAGGTGACCAGAGAAAATAGAATTCATGTCTTATTTACAAAATGCTTGCCAAAGCATGCAATTGTGATCCATGCGTGAAAAGAAGCACTAAAATGCCCTTCCACTAAAAAAGAAAAAAAATAGTATATACATTTATTATCTAAAATGCTCCCTACAAATATTATTGTAGTACCAGAGTGATAGGTGAACAATCGAACTTCTCGGGTTTCTAAGAAATGGTCTGCAACTTGAAATTGTAGGTACTTAGTGTAAAAAACTCAGAAGAAATGCAACATTTGGTTGTGGGCTCTGCAAATGAAGCTTTTGTCCTTCTAGGAGCTTTTGAACTTCTGCAGATCTTGGGACAGTAATTTCCTAGAAACAACAGCCACTTTGGAGCTCAGATTTCTACAATATAGCAAGGACAGCTTTGCACATCTCGGTGACAGAGGACCCCTCTGTCTGCCCCCCACACCCTCCGGGTACCTCTGCTTTTGGCTTCAGTTGAAGTGACCAGTTCCAAGTCACCTCTAGCTGGTGACACAATACTCCAGGCAAGTACTGCGTCTATCGGCCATCTGCCTCAGTTGGTCTTCCATGTGCCCTGTGAGCACCGCTGAACACAGCTGTAAACTAAGGGACAGTTCCAACCCATGGGGACAACCTTTCCTGAACAGTGACAAGATCCAGTTCTCCTGCCAAGTTCTACTCTCCAAAGAGCTGGCACCACAGAGATGGAACAGCCCATGAGGGCGCTGTCACAGATGACTGCAGCCTGTGGTGACCGTGCACAGCCATGACACCACCTCCCTCTGGGCGATGCTCTGCCCCCAAACACCAAGCACGTGAGTGTGGGAAATGCGTCTTTGTGGCTTTGAAGGGAGCTGATGCTCCAACGCACTTAGCTTTCCGCAGGGAGCAAGAATCACCTCTCAGCTTGGGGTTCTCCAAGCTTTTCCGTTGAAATTTGGAGACACCTCGTGTTCTGATTTCATGAAGTAGTTTTTCCTTTTTCTTTTTTCTTTACATTATTTTATTTTTTAATTGTTCATTTCTAAAAATTCTTACAACATATCACAGTTGAAGACACACCCTCTGTCGTCCTCCTTTATCCCGTTTCCTCCCTTTGCAGGAACAGTTTCAGCGGTTCTCATTCTCCCATTTGTGTTCATGAGTGCATAATATTCCACCACAGTCACCCTCCTTCGCTCTGTCTTCTATCTCCCCTCTCCCACTGATGCCAACCCCCAGACAGGACCTGTTTCGCCTTCCTGTTCTCCATTTTTTAAAAAAGGCACTTCTGTCTATTCAAGATGGCTGTACAGGGAGTTTCCTTGTGACTTTTCCACGTATACATGCATTATAACCCAAAGTTGTTCATCTCCTCTGCTTTTCTTGTTTCTGCTTAGTCCCCTTCTTCTGGTGACTTCAACAGGTTAAAAGCTCTGTGTTCGTTCTTGCATAGGAAATGCATCACACAAATCCCCTCCTAACTTCCTCCCCTCACCTCCCTCTCTCCTGGGCGACCTCCCCTTAGAGTGACCTGTTTTTCAGGAAATTGCTGCATTTGTTTTGGCTCCATCTTCCACACGTGAGCGAAAGCATGGTGGCTTTTGGTTCTCCGACCCAGGCTAACTGTCACCTAAGGTGACGCTCCAGCAGCCGATCCTTGCCTGGATGTGTAAATACGCTGGGACGGTGATAACGCTGTGCAACCTCCGCACAAAATCTTTTCTGTGATTACTCGGGTTGCTTAATAATAACTAAATTAATGCTCTGATTTGGCAAGCCAGGGCTGAGATCAGGCTCCTGCCTGCCACTTGCGCGTGCCTGGGAGTGCGGAAGACTGGAAGGTGACGATGGCCACCGGCACACCAGACAGCGTCCCTGCGACAGGCAACAGGGACTGAGACTTTTGCACCGTGCACCATGCCTGAGCAGACCGCAGGGTTCAGAGTGAGGGCTCCCAAAGGAGGGAAAGGTGGTGATAAAGGCTAGAGGCAAAACCAAGGGACAAGAGTCAAGAAGGACGCGGGGAGGCATGTGGCCCCCAAACCTGAATTATCTCGCAGCCGGGAAGTGGGAAGTAAAATCCCAGTGTCACATTTTGTGCACAAAGCCTTCTTCTTCTGGGGTCACCCTCCATTCACCCCAGCCAGACCCGACTTCCCTCCCCTGCTTCCTGCCTCCCATCTGTCTGACTTTTTGTATCTGGCAGCTCTGAAGCACCCTGCAGTTCCACCTCTTGTAGGAACTAAAGGAACTGGAGGTCTGCAGGGGAAAGCAGCCTCCAGACACCCCGGGAAATCTGTGTCTTCATTCCTCTTTTCCCTTTGTTCTCGCTCACCATCACGAACATCCCTTGGCAGCAGCCATTTGTCCGTTACTGTAGGACAGAAATCAGAGCCTAGGCAACATTGAAGGTTTTTTTATTTCTTTGGCAGAATTTCAAGCCTTTCATTTCTTTTGCAGGATGAAACAGCCATCGGTGGAATTTCCACGGGATTCCTGTTTCAGGCTCTAAAAAATACAGATGCTAATGTCATACGGTGAAAATCTACACAAAGTGTAAAAACGTCTCTGGAGGCCAAAAAAAACCAAAGTGTAAAAATGTGACTTCTGACATTTTTCTAGAAAGGCAGAAAAGCTTTTGTAATGTATATTCAGTTGGAAAACATACCTTTAATGTCAATGGATGCCCTGCGTACATATTAAAATGATCAGTGTGACATTTCAATGCATGCATACAAAGTGCTTTCTTAGTGACACTTTTGTTAAAATACGCAAGTTATCTTGGGAAATAAGATAGTTTTCTGTAAAAATTACACAGCAAGATAACAAAAGTATTCAGCTTGATTTGTTTTTCCACGACAGCTTGTTTAAAATTACGTTGGGGAGCCAGGCGCGGGTGGCTCACACCTGTCCTCCTAGCTACTCAGGAGCCGGCCATCAGGAGGGTTGCAGTTCGAGGCCAGCCTGGGAAAATAGTTCATCTCGAAAATATTCAACACAAAACAGGGCTGGCAGAGCGGCTCAAGTGGACGAGCATCTGCCTAGCCAATGTGGCACCTGAGTTCAAATCCCAGCACCTCAAAAAAGATGAAATAAAAAAATTTTTTTAAATAAGATGACTTGGAGGTTGGGACCGTAGCACAGCGGGACACTATGTGGGTTTGATCCACAACCCCACAAATGCACACACCCAGCGCAGCAAACGTGAAGACACTAAAGGATCGCCTATGGGTTTTGAAGATCTTGAGGACTACTAGCCATACTAGTGACCTTTGAGTTGAAAAATGGCCCACTCAGGGACACCTACAGTCATTTTTTTCATCTTTCGTCCTTTTTCAGCTGTTACCTTTATGTCTCCATCTCTCTGTGTCACCCATGCTCTTCGGTCTTAAGTTAGAATCTTTGTCTTGGGTCTCCAGTTGGCGGTTTCTTGGTTCCGTGGCTGCTTTTCCTTTTCTCTCTCTCTGGCTTTTCCCTCTTTGTCCTTTAATTGTCACGACAGAAACTCAGCCTGGCCCAGTGAAGGCTCACAGATTGTCCTGTCGCCCACTGCTTGTCGCTCTTTATTCCGCTCACGTGTTAGGGACCACGAATCTCTACCCTTCCTTCCTGCTCAGGCCTGGGTGACTGCCACGGGTCATTGCTGAGGACAGAATCCTGGCAGGTAAAGCAAGATGGCATCTCGACCTGTCAGAAAATGTACCCGGTGGACGCAGTGAGTTCATATTGCCTCTGATTTTCATGGCTCTGCCTGCCAGCAATTCATTTGACTTCCTTAAACACAAGCACACCTTATGTTTTCTTCCTTTATTGAAGCAGAAACTGGGCCGTTTGTAAACTGATGTCTCACTTTTCTGCCCTTTTTCTCCTGAATTGCAAAAGACATTTCTTTTTTTTTTTCTTACCTTATTATGTACTGGGGGAGCATTGTCACATTTACAAACTGCTTACAACATAGCTTAGCTGCATTCGCCTCTCCAGAGTTCTCCTTTATTCTCCCTTCCCTAATTCTTGGACTACTTTCACCAGATTTTATTTTTCCATTTTCATACATGAGTACCGAATATTCCACCATAGTCACCCTCCTACACCCTTTCCTGATATCCTCCCCATCCCACTGGTACCAACTCCCAGATAGGACCTGTTTTACCTTCTGATCTCCATTCTTAAAAAAAGCACAATTTTGTTTGTTTGAGATACCTGTGCAGGGAGTTTCCCTGTGCATTTCCACATATCTTCTTTGTGACTCAATAAAATTCCATTGTGTATAAATACCACATTTTCTTGATCCATTCGTCAGTGGTGGGGCATCTTGGCTGTTTCCATAATTTGGCTATTGTGAATAGTGCTGCAATAAACATGGGTGTGCAGGTGCCTCTGGAGTAACCTGTGTCACAGTCTTTTGGATATATCCCCAAGAGTGGTATTGCTGGATCAAATGGTAGATCAATGTTTAGATTTTTAAGTAGCCTCCAAATTTTTTTCCAGAGTGGTTGTGCTAGTCTACATTCCCACCAGCAGTGTAAGAGGGTTCCTTTTTCCCTGCATCCTCGCCAACACCTGTTGTTGGTGGTGTTGCTGATAATGGCTATTCTAACAGGGGTGAGGTGGAATCTTAGTGTGGTTTTAATTTGCATTTCCTTTATTGCTAGAGATGGTGAGCAATTTTTCATGTGTTTTTTGCCCATTTGAGTTTCTTCTTTTGAGAAAATTCTGTTCAGTTCACTTGCCCATTTCTTTATTGGTTCATTAGTTTTGGGAGAATTTAGTTTTTAAAGTTCCCTGTATATTCTGGTTCCTGATCCTTTGTCAGATGTGCAGCTGGCAAAGGTTTTCCCCCATTGTGCAGGCTGCCTCTTCACTCTGGTGACTGTTTCCTTTGTTGTGCTTTTAGTTTCATGCAGCCCCATTTATCATTAGTCCCCTTAATTGCTGAGCTGTTGGAGTTCTTTTCACAAAGTTGTGACCTATGCCTTTGTGGTCCAGTGTGTTCCCTCCTTTTTTCTGGATCAATGTCAGATCTTACTTGAAGATTTTTAACCCATTCTGAATTGACGCGAGTGCAAGGTGAGAGACTGGGGTCTAGTTTCTGTCTTCCACAGGTGGAAACCCAGTTTTTGCAGCACCGTGTGTCGAAGAGGCTGTCTTTTCTCCAGCACATATTTTGGTTGGCCCTTATTTTTGCTATTTTTCTTCTGCTGCTACTTTGGGGTTTAGCATTTTCTTATTTTTCTAGGAGTTCAAGACTCAGTGTTGGCTTGTTTGAGATCTTTCTGTGTTTTTAATATGTGCATTTGTGGCTCTAAACTTTCCCCTTAGCAGAAAATACTCAAACATCTGGAAACTGAACAACATGTCTCTCCAGAATCAGTAGGTCATTGAAGAAATAAGGGAGGAAACGAAAAACTTCCTGGAGTTTAACAAAAATGAAAGCACAAGTGGCCAGAACCTACAGGACACAGCAAAGGCAATGCCGCTCCTCTCGTTGTTGAATTCTGTTTTATTCTGGTCGTTCAGAGCACGCAGGGGTTACAAATCCTTTTTCATAGACCAGCTCATTTTCACTTTGTAGCTCACGGTAACTCGTCCTACTCCACCTTTTCTAGGAAAGACTGAAAAAATTCATCTCAAAAGTATTTTTATCAAAGTATACATTACAACTAATTCCATAGGGTGATGTATTGAAATCTTGCTAATCAGGGGAGAATGGACAGCTGTTTAAGCCTTTTAAAATTCCTGAAATTAGGGAAAGTTGGGGATTTCAGTGACTATTGAGAAGGTAGTATTCTACTGAGGAAATTGGAGCATCTTTACCTAAAATATATATTTACGAAAGTTGAACAAGCACCACACCTTAATTAGTTCACCCTAGTTAAACACCCAAGTCCCAAAAGTAAATTAACATTATTTAGTGCCAGCAGGCAGTAACCATGTTTTAAAATCTAGCCTTATTCTTATCTCAGGGTCATTAATGCTTGGATGTTCTTTCCGGCCGTTGTCTTTCACTTTTTAAAAACTGATTCGACTTTGCCAAGTTTCACCCTCTATGTTGTGAGACCCACAAGTCATTCAACAAACATCACCAAGTGTGAGCCTTGTGTGCCAAAGTGGCTTCTTAGGAAAACACGCGGGGGGCAAATTTCTCACAGAAATACTTGTGCCCCTGGCCATGAGCTACTGTGTGGCTCTGAGAGTATTTCCTCACTCTGAAAATGACCATAGTTTACTTTATCAAAATCAAGAGGTGAACCTTCAGTCACATCCTCCTGAGGAGCTGCGTCCTCAGCAGTGCATCCTGCGACAGGAGCTCAAGAATGCACCTCGGGGGAACTAGGCCAAGCCCGGTGAATCTAGGAAATCCTACATTCCCATATTCCCAGAATCTAGGAAATCCTACATTCCCACATTCCCAGATTGTTGAATCCTGGGACTGAGTTCAAGCCAAGTGCATCCTGGGAAGGAGGTCAGTCCTAGTGCATCCTGAGAATTGAGGCCAATCCCAGTGTCTCCTGGGTATTTAGGTCCATCCCAGTGCATAGTGGGAACACAGTCAAGTGCAGTGCATTTTGGGAACAAGCTAGAGCACAGTGCTTGTTGGGAATGAGGTTGAACCTGGTGAATGCTGCAAATGAGGTCAAGTCCATGGCACTCAAAATCAAGGCCAATCTCAATGCATTCTGGGAACAAGGTCAAGGCCAGTGCATTTTGGGAACAAGCCTGAGGGCAGTGCATCAAGGGAATTAAGTTGAGCCTGGCATTTCCTGGGAATGAGGTCAAGTCCAGTGCATCATGGGAACAAGGTCAAGACTGGTGCATCCTGGGAATGATGAGGCCAATCCCAATGCATTCTGGGAACAAGATCAAGGGTAGGACATGTTGGGAATGAGGTCAAACCTGTTGAATCCTGTTTATGGGGTTAAGTCCACTGTTTCCTGGGAATTGAGGTCCATACCAGTGCTTCCTGAGAACAATTTCAAGCCCAGTGTATCTTGAGAATGAGGTCAAGCCCAGTGCATCATGGGAACAAGGTTGTGTGCACTGCACCTTGTGAATGACCTGTAGCCTGATGCATCCTGGGAATGAGGTCAAACCCAGTGCATCCTGGGAACAAGATCATGACTAGTGCATTCTGGGAAAGAGGTCAATCCCAATGCATCCTGGGAACAAGGTCAAGTCCAGTGCATCTTGGGAACAAGGCTGAATGCACTGCATCCTGGGAATGCAGACAAGCCCAGTGCATCCTGGGGACAAGGTCATGACAGATGCATTCTGGGAAAGAGGTCAATCTCAATACATCCTGCTAATCTGGTGAAGTCCAGTGCACTCTGGGAATGAGGTCATGACTTATACATATAAGTGGGCTGAGGTCAATCCAAGTGTACCCTGGACCAAGGTCAAGTCTGGTGTTTCCTGGTTATAAGTTTGTGTGCAGTTCATCTTGAGAATAAGGTTAACCCTGGTGAATGCTGGGTGTGAAGTCATGCCAGTACTTTCTGGGAATGAGGGCATGACTGGTGCATCCTGGAAACAAGGTGAATCCCAGTGAATCCTGGGAAGAAAGTTAAGGCCACTGCACCTAGGGAACAGGTGTCTGCAGTGCAACTTGGGATTGAAGTCAACCCCAGTCATCAAGGGAACAAAATCAAGTGCAGTGTATATTTGGAATGAGTCCAAGCCCAGTGCATCCTGGGAACGATGTCATGAACAGTTCATTCTGGAAAGGAGGTCAATCTCATGTTTCCTGGGAACAAGGTCAAGCCCAGTGCATTTTGGGAACAAAGCTGAGGGCAGTGCATCCTGGGAATGAGGTCTTGACATGTGCATTCTGGGAAAGAGGTCAATCCCAATACATCCCGGGAATCTGGTCAAGTGCAGTGCATCATTTGAACGAGGTCAAGACTGTTGTATCCTGGGAATGAGGTCAATGCCAAATGTAGCATGGGAACAAGGTTAATCCCAGTGCATCCTGGGAATGAGGTCATGAAAGGTGTATTCTGGGAAAGAGGACAATCACAAGGCATCCTGGGAATGAGGTTGAGCCTAGTTCATCCTGGGAATGAGGTCACACCCAGTGCATTCTGGGAATGAGGGCATGACTGGTGTATCCTGGGAACAAGGCCAATCCCAGCACATCTTGGGAACAAGTTTGCCTGCAGTGCATCTTGGGAATGAGATCAAACCTGTTAAATCCTGGTTTTCAGTCAATCTCGGTGCATTCTGGGAATTGAGGAATATACTAGTGCATCCTGAAATCAAAATCAGCCCAGGCATCATGGTAAAATGGTTGAGTGCATTGTAGCCTTGCAGTGAGGACAAGCTTGGTGCATTCTGGGAACAAGGTCAGTGCATCTTGGGAATGACATAAATCCCAGTGCAACATGGGAACAAGGTCAAATGTAGTGCATCTTAGGAATGAGGTTGAACCTGGTTCATTCTGGGAATGAGGTGAAGCCCAGTGCATCATGAGAAACAGGTCATGATTGGTGCATTCTGGGAAAAATTTCAATCCCAATGCTTCCTGGGAGCATGGTCAAGCCCAGTGCATCTTGGGAATGAGGTCAAGCCAATTGCATCCTGGGAACAATGTCATACAGCTGCATTCTGGGAAGAGGTCAATCCCAATGCATTTTGGAAATGAGGTTGAGCCTGGTGCATCCTGGGAACAAGATCATGACCGATACATACTGGGAACAAGGTCAAGTCCAGTGCATCATGGGAACAAGGTCATGATGGGTATATACTGGGAGTGAGGTTAATCCCATTGCATCCTAGGAACGAGGTTGAGCCCAATGCATCTTTGGTACAAGGTTGTATACAGTGCATCTTTCAATTGTGGTTGAGCCTGGTGTATCCTGGGAATTAGGTTAAGCCCAAGGGATTCTGGGAACAAGGTCATGACAGTTGCATTCTGGGAAAGAGGTCAATCCCAATGCATATTCAGAATGAGGTTGAGCCTAGAACACCCTGAATTGAGGTCAACTCCTGTGCATTTTGGAAACAATGCCATGACTGATGCATTTTGGGAGTGGTCAATTCCAGTGCATAC
This sequence comes from Castor canadensis, assembly GCF_047511655.1. Classification (NCBI taxonomy): domain Eukaryota; kingdom Metazoa; phylum Chordata; class Mammalia; order Rodentia; family Castoridae; genus Castor; species Castor canadensis. The sequence continues at coordinate 139,554,020 of NC_133405.1, forward strand.
TGGAAACAAGGTCAAGCCTAGTGTATCTTGGGTACAAGGTTGTGTGTCGTGTATCTTGGGAATGAGGTCAAGCCTGGTGAATGCTGCAAATGAGGTCATTCCCAGTGCATTCTGGGAATGAGGGCCTGACTGGTGCATCCTGGGAACAAAGTCAATCTCAGTGCATCCTAGTAACAAACTCAAACCCAGAGCATCTTGGGAACAAGGTTGCCTGCAGTGCATCTTGGGAATCAGGATGAGCCAGGTGCATCCTGGGGATTGAGGTCCATACCTGTGCATCATGGGAACAAGGTCACACTCAGCGCATCTTGGAATGGGAGATTTGACACATGGATGTTTCCTGATGTCTTTGTTGGAGGCATGATGCTTTTTTAATACAAGTCACTAGACTAGTCCAATAGATGTTAATAAAAAATGACACTCCATATGTCCTAGATGTATTCTGTTAGTTGTCAGTATACATTTTAATTACTTTGACATAAATAATATAATGGGTGAACCAATAAAGAAAATCAGGCTTACGTACACAATGGAATATTATTCTGCCTTTAAAAATAAGGACATTGTACCATTTGCAACAACGTGGATGAACTTGGAGAAGCTTTATATTAAGCAAAATAAGCCAGGCACAGAAAGACAAATACCATTTGACCTCTCTCAGATGTGTAATGGAAATGTAAAAAATCAAAGTGATGGAAGTAGACAGTAGAACGGTCCTCACTAGTGTTGGCGGCAGCGATGAAATCCGTCATCGGAAGCCTTGTAAATTCTTTGTGTCCCACTTGAAAGATCCACAGCAGGACACATGGCTGAAAATGGAGTTGATTAAAAATCAGGGAAGGAAATCACAAAAGGGAGCACGGTGGGCACAGGTGGAATGTGAGGGAGAGAGAGTCTGCTTTTCTTCTCCAGGTGCTTTTTAAACTTATGCTGACCGGTGGGAAGGAAGAACCAGGTGATCCCCATTGAGTAATCAATGAGTGGAGAGGAATGGGTGGCCCAACCATCCCTGGGTGAGGCGTGGGCAATCTGCACACACATGCAATATAAAGTCTTTCTTTTGTATGACCTCTGAACTGTCCCTTACTCTACCTGCCTCGCTAGCAGGCAGGATGAAGACTGTGCTCCTCTGAAGACCATTCAAATATGCCAAGAAAAGTGAAAGTTTATGCTCGACTATCACGTGCAGCATTCTCAGCAGTAAATCAATACAAATATACAACCGCTGTACTTTAAAATAAAAGTTTGTCAACAACGAATGTTGGCAGGAATATGGGAACTAGGAACCCGTATTTCCCCCTGGTGGTAATGTAAATCAGGACAGCCTCATGACCCAGCCATTTCACTTCTGGGCATATACCTGAAGGACTGTAAGTCAGAATATAATAGGGCCATCTGTGCACCCATGTTCACTGCAGCACCATTCACAAGAGCAAAGCAACAGCAACAGCCCAGATAGCCTGCAACTGGTGAATGGATCAAGAAAATGTGCAAAAATACACAGTGGAATATTAGTCACTCCTAAAGAAGAATGAAATGATCTCATCTGCAAGTAAATGGAGGGCAAAGGGGAGCTGGAGGGGACAAGTGCTCCGTGCACTTCCTGTTCTGTAGGAAAGCAGGTGGTGCAGCCTGCTGAAGTTGTTCTGAGAGGGGAAGTGAAGGTGGGATGGATGTGCACAAGGTTCATTGTGAGCGTGGAGGGAACTGTGACAAGAGCCTCCCCCATGCCACTAACACACGCTAACTAAAAGTTTTATGCAAGAAAGAAAAGAAAAGAACAGCGCAGCCAGAAACCACGTCAGAGACCTGGCAAAAAATAGCTCTTCTGGGCGAGTGCACCAGCATTTCAGCACTTATGCATTAGAGCAGTTTTAATGCAATTTCTATGACATTTGCACAATCATTTTTATTCTTCTTCTTTGGCCCCCGTTACCTGACCTTCTTTTCGTGCATTACCCCTTTCTTCACCTCTGTGACCTCTCCCTGCTTATCTCCACTAAGGCCACCAAGCTGTGACTTTCTCTCCCTAACAGATTTCCCCCCAGTGAGCTTCTCCAAGTAGGTGAAAATGGAAACGTGGTCCTCAATTCCTTCGATGGTGCCATTTCCATTCACTCTTGAACATATGGCCCAACATTCACGCTGGGCCTCTGAATATAGGTGACAAGTGTCAGCAAAATGATGGATTACTTTTAACTGCTTGAAAATAAACATTTGGAGTTATTTTTTTCATCAAAAAAAAGTTTGTATGTCCTAGAGGATTTATTTCTACCATTATTTATAAATGTGTGAATGTGTATATACTCAATGTATTTACATTGTATTTATATATGTTTGCATAGTTTATATGATGTCATGGGTATTAGATACTACAGGAAATGTATTTACATATATTTGCATAGCTTATATGATGTCATGGGTATTAGATACTCCAGGAAATGTATTTACGTATATTTGCATAGCTTATAAGATGTCATGGGTATTAGATACTCCAGGAAATGTATTTACATATATTTGCATAGCTTATGTGATGTCATGGGTATTAGATACTCCAGGAAATATATTTACATATATTTGCATAGCTTATATGATGTCATGGGCATTAGATACTTCAAGAAATGTATTTACATATATTTGCATAGCTTATATGATGTCATGGGTATTAGATACTCCAGGAAATGAGTGAGTGAGCATTGCAGATACATGAAATATATATATGCATAAAATGTCAAGTACAATACCAGGATACCAGGATATATTATATATGCATAGATCTGATATATACTAACATATGCAATATCTTATTTATATATAATATCTTACATATATATATATATATATACATATACACAGATATATATATCTCCTACAAGCCTGGTATTGCATATAAATAGACATACTTACTATTGTATTTGTGATCATGTGTACACATTTCTAGGGGAAGAGGAAAGAAGAAAGAATAGAGAAGTGAGTCCCCCTATCTCTCCACACTAATTTAATAAAACCATCGTTCTCAGCAAGAAAAGCGTCTCCTCTCGCCACGCTATGACTCAGCCTTGGTGGTGGCTTGGAAATGGAGTGGGGCTGTGACCATGGGGCTGAGCTAGCTTGTCTCCACGCAAACCTTCTCTTTCTTCATTTTTCTTTTATTCGTGGGACTAAGGTTTGAATTCACGGCTGTGTGCTTGCAGATCAGCTACTCTTTTGCTGGAGCCACACCTCCAGTCCATTTTGTTCTGGTTATTTTGGAGATGTGGTCTCTCGCACTGCTGGCCTTCAGTCACAATCCTCCCAATCTGAGCCTCCCAGGTACCAGGATTACAGGTGTGAGTCACCAGCACCTGACCCCCCGTTTCCTCATTAAAAGGAAATGAACACCTGGCCTGGTGTGCACACCTGTAATCCCAGAACTCAGGAGGTAGAGGGAGGCAGGTGGGTCCCAAATTCTGACATACTACACAATCTGTTTCATCTTCTTCTGGAAATGGAGTTCAGAATTATTTCCTAAACTTTGTCACGTCCCCTCTTGACACACTGCTTTCAAACAACTACCTTCCTCCAAAGTGACGTAAACAAGAAGTTCTTGTGCTTACTCTGTACGTCCCTAAGACATAGCAAAGACACCAAGGGGGGCAGAGAGGAAATGGAAACATCAATTTATGCTGAGGAAAAATATCTTAAAATGGAAGCAAACAAAAAAGATGATGCCAGTTTGTCAAGCAGAGCTCCTGGAAGTCGCAAGGCAGAGCGAGGCCTCCTGAATTCCCAAAGGATAACCCAGTACCAAACTTGAAAGTAAATCAGATTACCCCAAAGCCCTTGGAGATTTTCACAAATTGACAAAAACAAAACCAAAAAATCTGAAATGTGCAATGTTCTGGCATTTTTAACTGGACTCTGCAAAGAAAGCGGATTCAAACGTATTGATTAGGTGACAAAGCAGTAGAAATGAAGGTGACTTGGGTTCCATTGGCCAGTGAGGACAATATTAAGGGGTTTCTGATTCCTGACTGTCCTCTCATTTACACACATGGTTTACTGGTGAACACAGCGGACTGCATGAGTACAAGAGTACACTTCTTCCCTTCCCAGGTAGAGAGTGACTGTGTCCCCATTGTTGGTCAAAAGCAGGCAGTTCTGATTTCTCTAACTCTTGAGCCCCACATTAACCATAAAAGATGTCTGTCCTGCAGGCAGGGTGTGGAAGCAGCATGGCATCCCACCTCCAGGAACTCCACCCTGGTGTATTTAACAGACCCTCTGGATCACAAGAGACTTCCACGGCCTCCTGCACCCCACAGGAAATGGACTTGCGGGGTGAGGTCCGAAAGCATCCAGACCACCAGGCAGACACGCCAGCTCCCTGAGTTCTCTGCCAGCCTTGCAGAACTCAGGGATCCATATCAGCGGTCAGCCCGAGGCTTGCATGCTTGCTGCTGCTGGCTACGCAAATTTGGGGTGGGTTGGTAGGGAGCTTACAGAGCAAGTGGGGACCGGCCCTGCTCAGGGTGGTGAAATTTCCAAAAGTCAGCAGCAGCTCCCAAAATGCAAAGAACAGAAAGCTCCAGAGTGGAAGCAGCCCCAAAGCAGACAAGTAACACTCCTGCAAGAGACTCCTGCCACTTTACCTCATCTGAGCAGAGCTGGGGTCAGGCCCAGTGCCTCAGCCAGTAGGTGGACGCTGGTCCCGAACCATACACAGTCTGGTAGTGAGGGAAAAACACCTCCACCTGGCTGCTACACTGAGAACCTGAACATCAAGGGCATTGCGACTGAAAGACTGCAGGTGATTGAAACTTCCAACCAATGACTTGGCCTCAGATGTGGACATCCAATGCAGAAACACAGGAAATATGAAACGACAAGACAACATGGCCCCTTTGAAAGTCAGTAATTCCACGGGAGCAAACACACACGTCAGTGAAATGGTGGGACACAGAGAATTAAAAAAATAAAATTTTTTAATCAATGAAATTAAAAAGGACACAAATAAATGTCTGAATAAAGTACAAGAAAGCCCAAATAAACAAGTGCATTAAATGAAAAAGACAATGCAGGAAATGAAAGAAGAATGAGTATATAAAAATTCTGAAAACAGTCAAAGTGAAATTTTTAAAATGGAAAGCTCAAAGTCAAATAAAAATCGCAGTTGAAAGTCTCTCCAGTAGACTGGATCAAATTGAAATCAGATTATGAGTGCTTGAATACAAGGTGCAGGTTAGATCTTGCAAATGAGGATAGGAAAGCATATAAAGAAGTATTAATTAACTAATACTTCTTAATATTAATGGCCTCATGAACGCCATTGAAAGATCAAACCTCTGAATCATGGGCCTGGAAGAAGAGGTGAAAGCCAAAGGCATATAAAATGCATTCAATAAAATAATTGCAGAAAACTTCTTGTATCATGAGAAAGTGACGGTCTCCAGAAGGACAAGAAAAGCACAGAGACCATGTCATATTGTAGTTAAAATTCTAGGCATCCAGCACAGGGGAAGACTAAAGGTGCAAGAGAGAGAAACCAAGTCACCTAAAAGACAAACCCATCAGAATAGCAATAGATTTTCAACAGAAGGTTTGGAAACAAGGAGGCACGGAATGATGTATTTAAAGTCCTGAAAGAAAGTTGATGCCCACCTGGATTTCTCTGTCCAGCAGAGCTAGTCTTCATAACTGAAGGACAAGTAAAAAAATTTCTATGATAAACAGAGAGAAATACAATTCATGATCACTAAGCCAGCACTGCAGAAGACGCTTACAGGAATCCCACACACCGAAGAGGAAGATAAACGCAGCCAAAAATACATAGAAAAGCACCAATCTGCCCAGACAAGCAGATAAGCAAATGGGTTGTCAAGAAGAATAAAATACAACAGAACTAGTGAAATTGCACTATTGACTACATATCATTCAATAAGAGAGCTGGAAGTTAATGGCGTCAGCAAAATACACAGACTGGTGAATTGGGTCAAAAAATAAGCCCCGACTGTGATTTGCTTACAGAAACACAGCTCACTGGCTTAGAATCAAATTCCAAGTAAATGGGGCCTGAAGGAAAGCAGAAGCAGATATACTCTTATCTGACAGAGCAGATTTCACACCAAAATTAGTCAGAAGGGCAAAAAGATCACTTCACGCTGATAAAGGGAACTTTTGTGCAGGAGGAAGTAAGTCTAAAAAACATACATGGCACTGAACCTCAGTGCATCCCATTTCCTACAAAATATGAAAATACAGACTCCCAAACAGTAACAATGGGTGATTTTGTTCCTTCTGTCTTGCCAAAGAGATGTGGGTCAGACAAAATCAGCAAGGAAAGTTCAGAATTCAATGAGATGTGATATCAAAAGGACTTCACAGACATCTACAGAATATTCCACCCAAACAGCTTCTGAACATTCATTCTTCTCAGCCCATGGAACTTTCTCCAAAACAAAAATTAATAACAAGATGGGGGCAGAATATATAAAACCATGGAGACTGGTCAACTGACACTTGAATGATCGGTGGGTCATTGAAGAAATAAGGGAGGAAGTGAAAAAACTGCTAGAAGCAAATGAAAACGGAATCACGACTTATCAGAGCCTTGCACACACAGCAAGGCCAGGGCTAAGAGGGAAGTGATAGTTTCATTTAAAAAATCAGAGAGTCCTCAAACGAACGATGTAACAACGCACCCCAACTCTTCTGTGTCCCAGCCACGTAAAAGCCATCACTTCGGAGGTAAAAGGATCCCAGTGTCATTGCCACGAGTTCTCATCATCCAGCTAGAACCGAATCTATACCACTAACTTTTGCAAGCAAACTGAAAGGTAACCAGTTTTGCCAATTTGAGAAGTGAAATTTTCTGGCTGGGTTTTCCACAAGCACTGTGTTATAGGGCAAATCCATAGGGTGACACGCACACGTAAATTACATCTGTGTTCATTTATAAGCACATTTGAGCCAATGGCCGAAAACGATTATGCTGTAAAGGTTATAATAAAATATGATTTCATGGTAGGAACAGTTTTCTGCCTCAAGGAAATCAAAATGCAGCCACTGGCATGCACCATGTAGTGTGTGTACCCCATTTGCTGCCTTGGGACCTATGGGCACGTGTTAGAGTTGTACGAGGTCAGGGGCTCCATCGTCTCAGGTCTGCCTGTGGGTAGGAAGTGTTTCATGGATCCCTCTACTGCCCCAGTTGTCCCTCTTCCACTTTCACGACCTTGCCTTTTGCTTTGTGTGGCTTTATCCACCTCCCACAAATGACAAAAAAGCACGTTACACTTGTTTTTGTGGGCCTGGCTTAGAAGGAAAATATGCCACCGAGGACGTGGCATTTACGAGGATCCTCTGGAAAGGCTGTGATGGGACCACAGCTGGCCTCTGCTCCTCTGTCCCTGGGAGGGAGGTTTTGTGGGTTCAGGGAGCCCAGCCAGGGTCAGCCTCATCTGCTTTTTAACTCCTACCTCTCACCAGCTGCCTCACTTTGGATAAGTGGCCTCTTTTCTTCATTCGTTCCCACACCGTTTTAAGATCAAAATGTCAATGCGTTTACATTTGCATGTCTGTAACATCACTGAGGCAGGACGGACAGATGAGAAGAGCAAGAAATTATATCATTTTAATAAATATTTAAAGGGCCAGGCTCTGACACTGGAATGAGGAAGTAAAAACTGAAAAGCCAGGGCCCCTCCCCTCTCCTTCTAGAAGCTAAGTGACAGGGACAGGGGGACCCAAAGGAGCTGCCTGCTTCTGCTTTGGTCTTTGAGATGTTAACAAGCTCCTAGGCCCTTGAATGGGTGGAAAATACCAAGCCTGGCAGAGGGAAGTCCTACTGTGCCTGCATTTTGGGTGGGTCGGGATGAGCCCTTGCTGTGTTACAGCCATGTCAGCCACCCAGACCCTTGACTCTGACCACCTTCATTCCCCCAGTTCCCCAGCATAAGGCCAAGGATGGGGCCCCCATTACGATCTCTACTCCCATTTCCTGCATGGGGGCAGAGCATCTCTCTCTCTCTCTATCTTTTTTCCCCATTTCTCCCCACTGTTATCCTGTTGTACTAAATTTCCTTCCTAATGAATTTTACTACATCTTGCTTTTGCATCTTGCTTGAATTCTTTTCCTGCCAGACACAAAAGCCAAGGTATTTATCAGTACTGCTCTTCTGGTAACAGCACCATATAAATGATATATTCGTAGATTTGGATTTTCCCTATTGTTTGGCACCACTAAAAACTTCTCTATGCATTAAAGTGTACTGAAACTTGGGCATCTTTCCAGAACGATTCCATTTTGACGTGGAAGAGACTAACGGCCTCAAGTACCAAATGATTTGATCAAATAGCACTGTTTTGGGCATTGGTGCAATTAAAGATGTTCATTTGGATGATTTCCGTGACTCTTATTCCCAGCAGAAGAATTTACAGTTCTTTAAGGAGGAAAGAGTCGGGAAGATGGAAAGCGTGGCAGGTTGTGAAAGGCGACATTTTGGCCGTGGGTTAAATTGGGCTCGGGCTGTGGTGTTGGAGAGGATGTGGTCCATGGCTGCAGTGGGATGCCAGAATCCGAGGAATGGGAAGAAGCCACGCGTGTGGGGAAGGAGGAAGCGTCCAGATGGAGGAGAGCCCGGTGGCAATGGAGGCCTCTTCAGAGCCCGGCTGGCAGGAGCGAGCGGGTTGGATTTTGCACAGGAACTGCTTGTGTGATCTTAGAACCCATCAGAGAGCAAAAGGAACTGGGACACTTGTCCTCCTATTGTTGTCTGCACACAATTTTACATCTCTTCCCAGGAAGAACTAAGTGAGTCAACATGCAGGATCCAAGGGAAGTGCTTGGAGGCCCATGTCCTCCTCCTGCAGGGACACACTCCTTCCTAACCCGGGTTCCTCCCTCCCTGTTCTCCCCTGCTCACACCTGTGTGTCCTGCACCGAGAGATGGGAACTGCTGTCTAAAACACTCTCTCACTTGTGCAGGACAGCAGCGATGCATCTGTTATCTGTAATTCGGGTGGCTCTGGATGGCAAGGGTAGCACTTCTGCCATGTGACATTGTCAGGACGCACCCCGATGCTACACAGACGCTAGGGGGCATTCGTGAGTAGAAAGGTCAGGGCCCCTGACACATGGGCACCATCTCCCTTGCCATCGAATGGGCTAAACCGAGTCAAGCCTGCTTGCCGTGGTGATGAAATTCTGTGATTCTCGTGTGGTTGGCTGCTTTGAGCTTGTCCTTGCAGAAAGGAGCAGGACACTGGGAACATCAAAGGAAGGGACAGCGGTGGTTAATGTTTTATTTAGTGTTATAACAGATCTGAGTGTGCTTTGATTAGAGGAACGAAGAAGTTTCTATTTGCATGAGCGCATTGCAGAATTTATTTATAGCCCATCACGGGTGGGTCCCATGGGTGTTGGGAATATTTAACAAATGGTAATTCCATCAGACGGGGATGGTGAATTTTTGATTTGTATCTGCATTTACACCAATAAACCCATTTCTACCTCATTCCCATCCTCCCACCGTTAAATGCACACCCCGTGTGCACTCAATATTGTATTCCAACATCAAATTCCTCTGCTCCTCCTCCCGCTTGACGAGATCAGCAGTACCAGTGAAGCCAGGGAGGGCCCTGCATGGCCTCCTTGCCCTCCAGAAAGCAGGAAGGCTGCATTTGGAGATGAAGGCAACTTGTCAGGAGTTACCTTTGGCAGCCAGTCAGGATGGTGAACCATTTCCAACACATATGAAAATGATAATTCAAGAGATTTGGATGCATCCTATGGGGCTGAGCTCCCGCCCTAGAAACCTGTCCTCTGCTCATTAGTTACTGCGTGGTGTCTCAGGTGGCTGACTTTGTTTTTCCACAATCTTGCTGGCCATCTTCTCATCTGAATCCCGAATTTCTACCTGTTCCCTGTGTCCGTGGGGGATGCTCTGTGTCACAGAGTGCCATGAAATTGTGACGTCTGGTGCCAAGCTCTTTATCCATCACTTCCGTGAGTTCGGAATCCAGGCCTGGCCCTATGGATTCTCTCAAGGACGCCTCACAGTGTTGGCCGTGGCCAGGCGAGCAGGATATGTCCACACCTGAGCTAATCCAAGTTCCTGGTAACTCCAACTGCAGGGCTGGGTCCTCCCACCAAAGTGGGGTTCCTTCCAAGGACTCTTCTTTTTGCTTCTAAGCTGGTTTTGGGGGACGCACAGTGCATTCCAGAAAGTACTGGGCAGAGGCTGTCCTGTGCAGCTGGTCTTTGGGCGTCTGGGACAGCATCGCTTATTCCATCAAATCCCCAAAGAACAGGCTTCAGGAGGAGTGTTAGCAGATCAAAACCAGAATCTTTTGTCAAGTAGTCACGAAGGGGCCTCCCGCCTTCTTTGTCACTTTGGGTGAGGTCAAGACACCAGAGAACACCTCAGGACTCAGTCCGAGCAAAGGTCGCAAACACCTGTGTCTGGGGACCACCGGCAGCCGTCTTGGACTCAGTACCCCATCTGCATCTTCTTCCTGACCTAGGGATTGCCCGGGGGAGGGGGTGGCAGAAAGGGCTTTGAACTCAGGGCCCTGTGCCATGGCCCCTCATCCTTCTCTGCTTTAGTTATTTTACAGACAAGGTCTCTGGCAGATTACCCAAGGCTGGCCTCAGAGCACAGTCCTCCTATCTATGCTGCCTGTGTAGCTGGGATTACAGGGATGAATCACCACACCTGGCTAAGATCTTTTAAAATAGTCACCAATACATTCTTGTCACCTAATTATAAAAGAATGATCATTGCTTTTTTTGTTGTCACTTGTCTCACTCAGCTTAGATTTCTCAAGAATTCCCATAAAGTGAATTTTAAGATAAGGATATCTAAAATTATGAGCTCTCCAGAATGCATTCTAACACTCTTTGACATGAAAGTTGCCGTCAGAAGACCTATACTTGATGGTGTAGCAATGTGTGATTCAGTTCTGTGAGATTCAAATCGTATCCATCACAAACGGTCAGAACAGATTTGTTATTCAGGGGTCAATCTTCAATGTTGCATTTGTCATCAACCAAAACTGTATGATGGGAGTTGTTTCAAAACATTTAATGCCTTCTGAAATTTACTATACTGATCATATCAATAAAACCAGACCTTTCTAGTTTACCAAAGCAAGTAGAAAACCAGAACTGAATGTACATAGAAATGTAGATATAAAAACACTCGTAAATTGTGACAAGAAAATGAGAAATGACACACCAACTGACAAACCTTGAAGGAAATATTTGCTGTTCTCGATACGCAATTCTAGTGAAAAATTTCCTAGTTCTATCTTGCTTGTTACACAGTTCTGAGACAGTTCAAGCTAAAAGATCAGTGAAAAGGACAACTTTTCTAAGATCCTTGTTCTGGCATTATTTCATATCATATTTTTGGTGCATTTTATTAGAATGTCTATTTGCTGTTATAATTAATATAAATTGCATGTGTGTTGGAATCGTGTGAATTTCCCTCAGCTGCTTCCAAATTCCTGTGCGATTGATAGCAATGCAATTCCATTGTGGCCGTGTATGGTTAGCTGGGCTCTAGCTAAATTGTCAAGTTTTTAAATTACTGCCTACAAAGGTGTATTTTACTAAATCATATCATTAGATAATAATTACACTGAATAAATACACTAAATCACATTTATGAGCTTGGGATCTTGGAACGGTCTTGTTTTGATTTGTTTTTCAGCGCTGGGGTTTTAACTCCAAACCTCGCCCTTGCTAGGCAGGTGCTCTATCACTTGAGCCCCTCCACCAGCCCCTTTTTGGGTTTTTTTGAAGTAGGAACTATTTCCCAGGGGCTGCAGCTTCAAACCCTGAACCTCCCGATCTCTGCCTCCTGAATGATAGGCGTGAGGCACAGGAGCTGCCCAGGGATTCTTCTGTACATCCTTGGAGAGAGGGTGCCTGTTGTGGACCAGGCATGGACCCTGGACTGGGATACAATGGAGCTTGCAAAGCCTCTCCACAGTAAGAGCTTGCAAAGCCTCTCCTACCATATTTCCCCAGCACCAGGAGTCTTGACCTTTGTTCTCACATCTCCTTGAAGAAAACAACCTGCTGTGTCTGCATACCAGCTCCCTGATGCAAAACGAGATAAAGCTCCAGAACTGTTAGGAGACTCCCTGATGTCAGATTCATCAGTACCATAGGTAAGGTGTCCTGCGTGCCTTGATGGTTCCAGAACTGATGTGCTGTAATTAAGCTTCATTCCCCTTAGGAAAATGAGCCCATCAAACCTCACTCCTCTCACCTTGCATCAAGAGTTGTTGCAGCTTGATTTCTACCTGAGTCTTTTCCTCATACTGACCTGTAAAATAAACACTCTGGCCCAGGTAGGCGCTCACGTTTCCCATCAGGAACATGCAGCCCTCCCGTCCCCAGCTTTCTGTTGTATGTCTGTATGTCTGTGTGTCTGTGTGTCTGTGGGTGCCGTATTTCTCAGTCCCCATGCAGGTAGCTGACGGGTGCTGTTGAGCTGCAAAGGACCTCCAAATAGTCAGGTTCAGTGGGATCGCCGTGTCATTTTCGCACAACTTCTGGGTTGACGTTTTTCTGACTGCATAACGATACAGCTCTTACATCTGCTAGCTTTCTGTTGCTGTGACAAAACACTTGAGAAAATAAATGTATTTTTTTGGGGGGGACAAATACATTTATTTGGTCTGAGCATCAGACTGGCCAAAAGTCTTGCTGTGGGTGCCAGCAGCCCAGATGGAGGGACCCCACCCCCTGATCTCCAAGACTAGCTTTTCAAGTGACCTTGGACTGACGCCTCGAAAGCTGCAAAGCAAATGAAGCCTTTTCTCCTTTAAATTTATTTATTTTCTCCTCCCTTTTCCATGGCGTTGCTCACACCCATGCCCACCACACCACTGGCTGCCTTTACAGCCTACCTTGGGCCCCCAAAATGTCCCTTTCCTAACCCAAGTAGGTCTGGTCTTTCTCTGGAAGTCCACCAAGAGAAGAGGAGCTGACCATTCAAGAAAACTCAGGACCAATGCACCCACTGGTCTGGGGACAGGATCCCTGCAGCTCCCTCCCTCAGTCCAGCAAACGCCGGGCATCACCTTAGGGCACCCGCTCAGCCTGGCCTGCTCCCCAAGCCCACAATCACTTTCTATCACCTCCGCCAGCATTCAGTATGAGAAAGTGAGGCCCTCTGGCTCCAGGGAGAATGACCTGAGTCACGATAGCCAAGAGGGCAGCAGGGAAGAGCCTCATGTCTGAACAGTGGCTTAGAAGACACACACTTAACGCCTGGTTGGAGACCTGAGGATGACGACGGGCTGAAGAGAGTGGACATGGCTGGATGGCACCTCAGCCTTTCCCTGTGAGCAGTGGGGATGGCACTGCTGTTAGGAGAAACCTGTGTCCACTACAGGGTGTCCTCAGAAATCCTGCCCCATGCTGCTAACCTCTCACCCCATGTCCTCACGGGAGTGCCCTCTGTCCCTGTGTCTCACTCACTCTCATTGATACACACACAAACCCCAGGAACAAATGGCCCCAGAGTCCTCCTGGATCCCAGTCAGGGTCTCTTAGCTCTCTGCCCCATGCATTTCCTTCACTGAGAAAGTCACCGGCTGCCCTTCTGTAAGCTATGATAAGACAGAGCCTCATGGCAGGAGCGTGTGGCAGAGAAAAACCAACCACCTCATGGTGGCCAATACCCCATTAAGCTATGAGTCGATCAATGGGTCAATTGACCCACTGGTGAGTCACAGCCCTCCAGATGTCATCACCTCCCAAAGGCCCCACCTCTGAGCACTGCTGCACTGGGGACGAAGCCTTCCACACATGAACCTTGTGGGGACATTTCAGATCCAAATGATGACATATAACGACACTGCATGTGAAATGGAATGACAGCACAGGGAACGGGGCATTTTCCTCCAACGTGTTGAGGGGGGACACACACCATCACCACCTGTTTATGGTTTTCAGCAGAGGGAAACAGCCTCAAGGGGTAACAGAGAGCAAGTGTGTCCTCCAAAATCTTTGACTTCTTCCTTATGTTAAAAAAGGTGCATAAGATAAAGCAAAATATTCCCCTTTTGATTCTACGTTTCCATCAGAGCAAAGTGGGGCTCATTAATGAAGACACTGTTTCATTTTCTCAGGCATAAAGGATTTCTAATAAACCCCCATTGCAAACCTCTAACTTTACTATGAAAAAACCATATTAAAAGGACCATTTGAAATATCTGCCGTTTGTCAGTTCATCAATGACAGATGTACTACAGTAGGGGATGCTAAAAATTTTAGGGGTAGAGGGTATACGGTGACTCTTTGTACCTTGTTTCCAGTCTTCCTCTGAGCTTCAACCCTCTCCAAAAACAAAGTCTTATGTAGCTGCAATTTTTCCTTCTTGCTTTAAATGATATGTGTTGCATCCATAATTTTTCTTTGAAAAGAAGTAGCCATTCTCTGTAATTTCAGCAGCGTTTTGTCTTGTGCAAGTGTTCTTGGGCACACCGATCGGGATCAGCATTGTGGAAAACAGTGAAAGTTCGGAAGGAAAGTAAACGTGGACCTTCCCTGTGACCGAGCAACCTCTCTTCTGCTATACCCTTCAAGGAAGGGATATCACCACCTCGTAAAGATATTTGTGTTCCCATATTCACAATGGGCAAGACATGGGAACCACTGAGTTGTCTGTGGATAGGGAAATGCATAGACCAACAGTGCTGTATATGCACAATGGAAGGCAGTTTAGGGCCCAGAAGGAAATCCTGACATTTCTGACAACGGGATGACCCATTAGATGATTTAGAAGAGGGAGTATGGGGTGGAGGAAGCTCCTTACCTCATGGCGGTCACGGGGCAAAGAGAGTAGCAGGGTGAGCAGAGGTCCCACTGTCACCTCAATGCCACACCCCCAATGACCTAACTTCCTCCCCAAAGGCCCCACCTCTGAAAAGCTTCAGCACCTCCCAGTAACTCCTTTCCGAGCACCTTTGCAAACACTGGCAGTGGGTTATTTGTAGAACCGCCATGCGATCGATTACATTTGAAGCCTAAGAGCCTCAACCAGCCCTGGGGGATTAGGCCGAGGCATCTCACGGTTGCTAAGCTTAGCTGTCACCACCAGCTGTAATCATTGTGTTTCATTGGCTACTTAAAAGTGTTCGTTCACCTGTGGGTTGATTTTACTTGAATTGATTCTGCCATAACACGACGTGCAGTAAGCAAGAGGCAAGACGCGAGGGGAGTCGGTGTACAATGAGTTCTTGGAGAAGCGTCCGTGTGCTGGGGTGTAGCTCAGTTGTTGACTGCTTGCTTATCACATGCAAGGCCAAGGGTTTGATTCTGGGAACCCCCTCCCCACCGTTTAAAGGGAACATCTTTGTTCCTGAGGAGACGGGGATGGGTTGGTGGAAGGGGGACAGAGACAGCAGCACAACCAATGGGAAAGGCCTGCAGGGTCCCAGCGCCATTCTAGTCCTCTGGAAATTCTGACATGCAATTCAGAGTCTCCTTATTGTGAATAAAAACCATGGGCTTTCTTTTGTGCACCTGTGGCTTTCCCTAGACAATGTTCACCCTACAGAAGAGTGTCCTAGCTTTTCCTGGGTCTCTCTGCACTTTCAAATCTTCAGGCCATGCACAATTTGCATGGGAGAGTTGTAAAAGCGGGGTGCCAAACCGAAAAACAAGTCAAACAAGTACACACAGATATGCACACACACACCTGCACACGCGCCCTTACACACTAAGAGAACCTGAACTGTGCTTTTAGGAATAGTTGAAAGGTAAAAGTGATGCAAACAGTTGGTGTGTCTCCCTGTGGCACATGGTGTAAGGCGATCGGTAATACATTTCCCCCAAAAGCAGCATACCTGGGATGGTACAAGTGGGAAATCTCCATCCTCACTGACCTGTGTTTTCACGATTTCCCTGCCAGGCACCAGGGCTCATGCCTGTAATCCCAGCTATGCAGGAGGTGAAGATCAAGGGAACCGTGGTTCAAAGCCAGCACACAGAAAAAGTCCATGAAACGCCATCTCAGCCAGCAGCTGGGTGTGGTGACGAACTCCTGCCATTCCAGCTTTGCAAGAGGCTGACATTGGGAGGATTGCAACTCCAAGCCAGAAAAAGTCACAAGACCCCATCGCAACAGAAAAACCTGGGTGGGTGGTGTGTGCTGGATTAGGGAAAGAAAGAGAGAGAGAAGGAGGGAGGGAGGGAGGGAGGAAGGGAGGAAGGAAGGAAGGAAGGAAATAAGGAAGGAAGGAAAGAGGGAGGGAGGAAGGAAGGAAGGAGGGAGGGAGGGAGGGAGGAAGGAAGAACAGAAGTAAAGAAGGTAGGAAAGAAGGAAGGAAGGATGGAAGAAAGAAAGGAAGTAAAGAAGGAAAGAAGGAAGGAAGGACAGAAGGAAGGGAAGAAGGAAGGAAAGAAGGGAGGAAGGAAGGAAGGATGGAAGGAAAGAAGGAAGGATGGAAAGAAGGAAGGATGGAAGGAAGTATGGAAGGAAAGAAGGAAGGAAGGAAGGATGGAAGGATGGAAGGAAAGAAGGAAGTAAGTAAGAAGGGAGGAAGGAAGGAAGGAAGGAAGGAAGGAAAGAAGGAAGGAAAGACAGAAGGAAGAAAGGAAGGAAAGAAGGAAAGAAGGAAGGAAGGAAGGAAGGAAGGAAGAATGGAAGGAAGGAAGGAAGGAAAGAAGGAACGAAGGAAGGAAAGAAGGAAAGAAGGAAGGAAGGACAGAAGGAAGGAAGGAAGGAAGGAAAGAAGGAAGGAAGGAAAGAAGGAGGAAGAAAGGAAGGAAGGAAGGAAGGAAGGAAGGAAAGAAGGAAGGAAAGACAGAAGGAAGAAAGGAAGGAAAGAAGGAAAGAAGGAAGGAAGGACAGAAGGAAGGAAGGAAGGAAAGAAGGAAAGAAGGAAGGAAGGACAGAAGGAAGGAAGGAAGGAAGGAAAGAAGGAAGGAAGGAAAGAAGGAGGAAGAAAGGAAGGAAGGAAGGAAGGAAAGAAGGAAGGAAGGAAGGAAGGAAATGACAAGACCTTATATCAAACATAACCAAAACAAAAAGCATTAGAGGTATGGTTCAAGTGGCAGAGTTCATGCCTAGCAAGTGTGAAGTCCTGAGTTCAAATCCCAGGACCACCAAAAAGAAACTGTCACAAGTTAATGTTAGGCTTAATATTGGGGAAATGATCATTTTCTGTTTCTTTTTTTCAACATATATGTGTATCTTATCTCAAAAGCTGTCACCTTGTAAGAAACAACATCTTCAAAAGACAGGCATCCTTCCAAAGACACTACTGCGTTGTAGAGACAGCTTTATATTAAAGACGAAAATGCGGCCGCTGGTTAACTAGCTGTTCTGCAAGAAAACACTGCTTCGGCTTCCTTTCTCTCGTCCGTGGTTCCTCAGATGTAGAGACCTGTTTTTTTAAGACACGTGACGGAAATTCAAAGAGAGATGTTGAGACCGGGACATAGTCAAATGTCCTTACAATTCTCATCCTTATAAGACAAACTGACTTCAGCGTTTTCATTTTTCTCATTCCCTGCATCAGAGGTTTGCAAAATCAGCCTGTGGACCACATCCAGACAGGCATAATTTTTTGTGAGTTTTCTTAGAACACAGCTCTTTGGCTTATGGCTACCTGCTCGGTACCATTTCAGACTTGAGCAGTTTCCATATAAAGTCAAAAGCCGTCACCAATTACTATTAAAAATACATATCACCTACTGTCTGGATAACAGACAGCACACTGTCAGCTCTTTTCATATGGCTGACCCAAAATACTGGCAGTAATTTCTAGATCACAAAATTTTGCTTTGAGGAACAAAGGCCAGAGAAAACTCTATGTAATTCCCATAGCGAGCACATGAATGCCTTCTGCAGAGTGCTTTCTAAATGCAGAATTTCAAGCCGGGACCTGGTGGCTCACGCCTGTAATCCTAGCTACTCAGGAGGACGAGATCAGGAGGATCGAGATTCAAACCCAGCCCAGGCAAGTAGTTCAAGACCCTGTCTTGAAAATACCCCACACAGAAAGGAGCCGGCAGAGCGGCTCAAGGGGTAGAGCACCTGCCTGGCAAGTGTGAGGCCCTGAGTTCAAATCCCAGTACCATTTAAAAAAAAGAGTAGATTCGGAATTTCAGAAGCAGGGCTGAGAAAAGGAAGCAGTCTGTCTTATTTCAGCACATTCAACATAGTGTAATTCAAAGAGCCATTTCACATCTGTGTGATTTAATTAACACAGCATCTGAATTAATGGCCCTAGCACTAGTTCTGACTTGTCAGGTTGACATAAAATCCAGCTGCTTTCTACTGTGCTTCTCTCAATCTACAACATCTGGATCCAGTCAAAGCAGGTGGAACCAATAAGATGATAGGCTGTAAAATATTGCTTAAAAAGAAAAAACTAATAAGGGAAAAGCATATGAAATAACTTTAAGATAATTTTTCTTGCCTTTGTCATTAAAATGTGATTTTTTTCCAGACCCTCACAAATCATTTTCCTGTCAGAATTTATATTTTGCAAATATTTTTGGTCTAATCCACCCACGTTCTGATTGTGTGAATGCTTTAGTTTATGCTGACAGCCAATTCTATTGATTAATCCTTTTGAATACATTTTAATTCTTTTGAATATATGAAATATTTTTTGGCAGCGCTGGGGTTTGAACTCAGGGCCTCACGCTTGCTAGGCAGGTGCTCTACCACTTGAACCACTCCCCCAGTCCTTTTATTGTGTTGGGTATTTTTGAGATAGAGTAGCTGGGATTACAGGTATCTTTTGAATATTTTTAATGTAAACCTAGAGCAATGCTTCTTTGGGGGATAGCCAAGAAATGCGTTATGTGAATTGCAGACTGTAATATAAGCAGTTGAGAAAGCTCTCTCAACCTGCATAATTAAATTACAATGCATAATTAAATTACAATGACAGACCAAGAAAGGGATTTTCTGCATTAAAGCAACAATTGAAGAATATCACTAAGTAAATATTTCTAAGTCTGTGTGGCTCTGATTGACTTGCCAGCAAAGCCATGTGGTCTGTGTGCATGGCTCTGAAATATTTATAGTACATGGGAGGCAATTTTCATTACCAACCCTCAAGCTCCATTTTCTGGCTAAGACTTAATTTGCCTCCAGGATTATTTCTTAAGCCAAGTTAGGAGGGCCTTTACCAAAAGAGCCCAGATGTAAATATGTAGAACAATGTGCAAACTCATTTCACAAATGGAGACCTTCAGCTTTATCTCCTAGTAGGGAAAGCGACAAATCCAAAAGTCAACAACTAGAAATAAAGACAGAAAATGACGTGGGCCACTGTCGCTCAATCGAGTAGCATCTTTGCTCTTAATTTTTTGTTGTAGAAAAACCCTTAGAGCAGAAGGGCGTCATCTTTACTGAGCTTCCCAGGGTTTGGTAAAACCGTGAGTGTTAGTGTAGAAAGCACTGGTGCTGCTCCCATCCCAATGCAGAATACTCTGCTGTCCTCCCCTCCCTGCTGGGTTTCCGCTGGAAGCGCTCAGTTGGCACCCGTCCTCCAAGGAGCCCGACGAGGTGGTCCGTATAAGGCAGACCCTGGGGACAGACAGAGAGCCAATACTAAAGACATCTCTAACAGAATTCTGCTACTCGTTGATACGCATGCAATCCTACCATGGCCTGCTATGACTCCCCCTCACCCCAAGGGCAATGGCTTTCCACATCAGCCAGCACCCCAGGCTCAGCCACCAATCTTTATGAACATTTCATTAGAAAGGAAGAAGTGCCAGGTCAATCCACTGAAAATGACGTTGTGTCTGCCAAGGGGCTTCTGTGAAAGGCACAGGGAGAGCTTTGTTTCTGGACACATGTGCCATGTCCAGGCATCCCTCAAAGACATCGCAAGTTCAATTCCAGAACACGAACAAAAGAGAATCTCAAATGTACACTATGTTCCCCAATTCCATCCATTTACCAGTGAATGATAACATTTCGTTCTTCTTCATGGCTGCATAATATTCCACGCTGTATAGATACCACATTTTCTTAATCCATTCGTCAGTAGGGGGCATCTTGGCTGTTTCCATAGCTTGGCTATTGTGAATAGTCCTGCACTAAACATGTGTGTCCAGGTGCCTCTGGAGTAACCTGTGTCACAGTTTTTGGGTATATCCCCAAGAGTGGGATTACTGGATCAAATGGTAGATCAATGTCTAGCTTTTCAAGTAGCCTCCAAATTTTTTTTCCAGAGTGGTTGTACTAGTTTACATTCCCACCAACAGTGTAAGAGGGTTCCTTTTTCCCTGCAACACCTATTGTTGGTGGTGTTGCTGATGATGGCTATTCTAACAGGGGTGAGGTGAAATCTTAGTGTGGTTTTAATTTGCATTTCCTTTATTACTAGAGATGGTGAGCATTTTTTCAGGTGGTTTTTGGCCATTTGAATTTCTTCTCTTGAGAAAGTTCTGTTTAGTTCATGTGACCATTTCTTTATTGGTTCATTAGTTTTGGGAGAATTTAGTTTTTTAAGTTCCCTATATATTCTGGTTATCAGTCCTTTGTCTGATGTGTAGCTGGCAAATATTTTCTCCCACTCTTAGGGTGGTCTCGTCAGTTCAGAGACCATTTCTTTTGATGAACAGAAGCTTTTTAGTTTTATGAGGTCCCATTTATCTATGCAATCTCTTAGTTGATCTGCTGCTGGGGTTTCGTTGAGAAAGTTCTTACCTATACCTACTAACTCCACAGTATTTCCTACTCTTTCCTGTGTCAACTTTAGAGTTTGTGGTCTGATATTAAGTTCCTTTATCCATTTTGAGTTAATACTGGTATAGGGTGATAAACATGAGTGTAGTTTCAGTTTTATGCAGACTGCTAACCAGTTTTCCCAACAGTTTTTGTTGAAGAGGCTGCTATTTCTCCATTGTATATTTTTAGTGCCTTTGTCAAAGACAAGTTGGTTATAATTGTGTGGCTTCATATCTGGTTCCTCTATTCTGTTCCACTGGTCTTCATGTCTGTTTTTGTGCCAGTACCATGCTGTTTTTATTCTTATTGCTTTGTAATATAGTTTGAAGTCAGGTATCGCGATACCTCCAGCATTGTTCTCTTGACTGAGTATTGCCTTGGCTATTCATGGCCTCTTGTGTTTCCATATAAATTTCACGGTAGATTTTTCAATTTCTTTAATGAATGTCATTGGAATTTTGATGGGAATTGCATTAAAAATGGAGATAACTTTTGGGAGTATAGACATTTTTATTATGTTGATTCTACCAATCTATGAGCATGGGAGATCTCTCCACTTTCTATAGTCTTTCCCAATCTCTTTCTTCAGAAGTGTATAGTTTTCCTTGTAGAGGACTTTCACATCTTTTGTTAGGTTTACACCTAGGTATTTGATTTTTTTGAGGCTATTGTAAGTGGAATTGTTTTCATACATTCTTTTTCAGTTTGCTCATTGTTAGTGTATAGAAATGCTAATGATTTTTCTATGTTGATTTTATATCCTGCTACCTTGCTATAGCTATTGATGGTGTCTAGGAGCTTCTGAGTAGAGTTTTTTTGGGTCTTTAAGGTATAGGATTTTGTCATCTGCAAGTAGGGATATTTTGACAGTTTCTTTACCTATTTGTATTCCTTTTATTCCTTCTTCTTGCCTAATTGCTCTGGCTAGGAATTCCAGTACTGTGTTGAATAGGAGTGGAGATAGTGGGCATCCTTGTCTGGTTCCTGATTTTAGAGGGAATGGTTTCAGTTTTTCTCTGTTAAGTATAATGCTGGCTGTAGGTTTGTCATATATAGCTTTTATAATGTTGAGGTAGTTTCTTTCTATTCCTAGTTTTCTTAGAGCTTTTATCATGAAATGGTGTTGGGTCTTATCAAAGGCTTTTTCTGTATCTATTGAGATGATCAAGTGGTTTTTGTCTTTGCTTCTGTTAATGTGGCTTATTACATTTATTGATTTGCATATGTTGAACCACCCCTGCATTCCTGGGATGAAGCCTACTTGGTCGTGTTGAATGATCTTTTTGATGTGTAGTTGAATTCAGTTTGCCATTATTTTATTGAGGATTTTTGCATCAATGTTCATTAAGGAGATTGGCCTATAGTTCTCCTTTTTGGAGGTGTCTTTGCCTGATTTTGAGATAAGTGTAATACTGGCTTCATAAAATGTATTAGGCAGTTTCCTTCCCTTTCTATTTCATGGAACAGTTTAAGGAGGGTTGGTATCAGTTCTTCTTTTAAGGTCTGATAGAATTCAGCAGAGAATCCATCTGGTCCTGGACTTTTCTTTGTGGGGAGACTCTTGATTGCTGCTTCAATTTCATTTTGTGTTATAGATCTATTCAGGTGATTAATTTCCTCTTGGTTCAGTTTTGGATGATCATATTATCTAGAAATCTGTCCATTTCTTTAAGATTTTCAAATTTATTTGAATATAGGTTCTTGAAGTAGTCTCTGATGATTTCCTGGACTTCCACGGTGTTTGTTGTTATCTCCCCTTTTGCATTCCTGAATCTACTAATCTGGGTTTTTCCTCTCCTCATTTTAGTCAGTTTTGCCAGGGGTCTATCAATGTTATTTATTTTTTCAAAGAACCAACTTTTTGTTTCATTAATTCTTTGTGTGGTTCTTTTGGTTTCTATTTCATTGATTTCAGCTCTTATTTTTATTATTTCTCTCCTATTTGTTTTGGGATTTGCTTGTTCTTGTTTTTCTAGGAATTTGAGATGTATCATTAGGTCATTGATTTGGGATCTTTCAGTCTTTTTAATATATGCACTCATGGCTATAAACTTTCCTCTCAGGACTGTCTGAGCTGTGTCCCATAGGTTCCAGTAGGTTGTGTTTTCATTTTCATTGGCTTCCAGAAACTTTTTAATTTCCTCTTTTATTTCATCAATGATCCATTGTTCATTAAGTAATGAGTGATTTAGTTTCCAGCTGTTTGCGTGTTTTTCGTCTTTATTTTTGTTGTTGAGTTCTAGTCTTACTGCATTGTGATCAGATGTATGCATGGTATAATTTCTATTTTCTTATATTTGCTGAGGCTTGCTTTGTGCCCCAGGATATGATCTATTTTGGGGAAGGTTCCATGGGCTGCTGAGAAGAATGTATATTGTGTAGAGGTTGGATGAAATGTTCTGTAGACATCAGGTAGGTCCCTTAGATCTATTGTATATTTTAGATCTTGGATTTCTTTATTGATTTTTTGTTTGGATGACCTATCTATTAATGATAATAGGGTGTTAAACTCTCCCATAACCACTGTGTTGGCGTTAATATATGCTTTTAGGTTTTTCAGGGTATGTTTGATGAAAGTGGGTGTGTTGACATTGGGTGCATATAGGTTGATAATTATTATTTTCTTTTGGTCTATTTCCCCTTTTATTAGTATGGAATGTCCTATCTCATTTGATCAATGTAGCTTTGAAGTCTACTTTGTCAGAGATAAGTATTGCTAATCCTGCCTGTTTTCGGGGGCCATTGGCTTGGTAAATCTTCTTCCAGCTTTTCATCCTAAGCCTATGCTTATTTCTATTGGTGAGATGGGTCTGCTGTAAGCAATAAATTGTTGGATCTTCCTTTTTAATCCATTTCATCAAGCGGTGCCTTTTGATGGGTGAATTAAGTCTGTTAACATTAAGTGTTAGTACTGATAGGTATGTGGTGATTCCTGTCATTTAGTTGTCTTAGTTGTTTGAAGGTTTGATTGTGTGTACCTAAGTCGAGGTTACTCTCTACTGTCTTGCTTTTTCTTTTCCTGTAGTTTGGTGCTGCCTGCCTTTTCATGGTTAAGTTGGGCTTCACTTTCTGTGTGCAGAATCCCTTGAAGAATCTTTTGTAGTGGTGGCTTTGTGGTCACATATTGTTTTAGTGTCTGTTTATCTTGGAAGACTTTTATTGCTCCATCTATTTTGAATGATAGTTTTGCTAGGTAGAGTATCCTGGCGTTGAAGTTATTTTCGTTCAGTGCCCATAAGATCTCACCCCACGCTCTTCTTGCTTTTAATATTTCTGTTGAGAAGTCTGCTGTGATTTTGATGGGTTTACCTTTGTATGTTATTTGTTTTTTCTCTCTTACAGCCTTCAATATTCTTTCCTTAGTTTCTGAACTTGTTGTTTTAATGATATGACGTGGGGTAGTTCTATTTTGATCTGGTCTGTTTGGTGTCCTGGAGGCCTCTTGCATCTGTATGGGAATATCTTTCTTTAGATTTGGGAAATTTTCTGTTATTATTTTGTTGAATATATTACACATTCCCTTAGCTTGCACCTCTTCTCCTTCTTCAATGCCCATGATTCTCAGGTTTGGTATTTTGATGGAGTCAGTGAGTTCTTGCATTTTCTTTTCACAGGTCTTGAGTTGTTTAATTAATAGTTCTTTGGTTTTTCCTTTAATTACCATTTCTTCTTCAAGTTCTGAAATTCTGTCTTCTGTTTGTTCTATTCTGCTAGACTGACCTTCCATTTTGTTTTGCAATTCTGTTTCATTCTTTTTTCTGAGATTTTCCATATCCTGGGTGGTTTTCTCTTTAGTGTTGCCTATTTTTGTCCTGAGTTCATTTTTCTGTTTATTAATCGTGTTCTCTGTTTCACTTTGGTGTTTATACAGTGCTTCTATGGTTTCTTTTATTTCTTCTTGTGCTTTTTGAAATTCTGTATTTTTGTTGTCTTGGAATTTCTTGAGTGTCTCCTGTACATTTTGGTTGACCCTATCCAGTATCATCTCTATACAATTCTCATTGAGTACCTGTAGTATATCTTCTTTTAAATTTTTCTTGTGGGCTTCATTGCAGTTTTTGGCATAGTTTATCTTCATTTTGTTTTAGTCTAGATCTGAGTATCTGTTTTCTTCATTCCCCTCTGATTCCTGTACTAATTTTTTGCTGTGGGGAAACTGGTTTCCCTGTTTTTTCTGTCTTCCCATCATTGTCCTTGGTGTTGTTACTGTCCCTGTACTGTGTGCAATTAAGTATTTTCTAGCTTGTAATAATAACAATGGTGATATTTAGAATGGAAGGGTGAGAGGAGATGGAAAGCAAGAAGTTAAAGAAAAGGGAAAAATAATAAACAGACAAGTAGGAAAAAACAAAACAAGGAATCAAACAAAAAAGTATCAAAGGTATAAATGGAGTGTTAGTGTACTAATCCACAGTAAGCTAAACAGGCATTAGAGAGACAGAGAGAGGATTGAAAATAAAAAATAAAAAGAATAAAAATAAAAAATAAGTAAATGAAGGAAATATATATATATAAATAAAAAAAAAACAAAATGAAAAATAGAAATTTAAAAAAAACAAACCTCCAAGTTC
This sequence comes from Castor canadensis, assembly GCF_047511655.1. Taxonomy (NCBI): domain Eukaryota; kingdom Metazoa; phylum Chordata; class Mammalia; order Rodentia; family Castoridae; genus Castor; species Castor canadensis. Next base: position 139,579,290 of record NC_133405.1, read on the forward strand.
AAATGCAATGAAGTTTCAGTCTTAATAATTTTGGTGTCTGTCTCAGTCTCCAATCCTGGAGATGGTGCCTCAGATGTTGTTCTGTAGTTCCCTCATCAAAGTGGACACATAAAGTAGAACAAAAGTGCACACAAAAAAAAACCCACAAAGTGTCCCAAGTTCAAATGCAATATAGTTTCAGTAAGTTTTTCAGCATGCAGGTATAGTTTGGTTGTTTTCTCATCAAGGGTAGGGAGAGAGAGAAAAAAAAAGAGTCTGAAGACAGTTCTGAGAATGGTATCTGCAGCTGTGGCTTGCCTGCTTGCTGCTCTCAGTCTGCTGTTGCTGGAGGTGTTTTTTTATGCAGATCTCAGGGGTGAGCTTAGCACTCACCTGGCCCTGCAGGCTTTGTTTGCTCAGATTTCTCCTGTGTGTGAGCCTCTGCTACAAGCTTTCTCCCTTCCAAGCACACTGGGAAAGGTGACACTGCACTTGCTTTCTCAGGCCTGCGTATTTATTTACAGTTCATGTGGGAAGTGGGTCATCACCCCTCTCCTGTGAAGTTTTCCTCCCACGGCCACTTTCACAAGCTTTCTTGCTCCTGATTACTGGGCAGTGCTGCTGCTCCTGCCAGCCACCATGTTTGTTTACAGCTCATGTGGCAAGTGGGTCTTCCCCCCTATCCTGTGGAGTTTTCCTCCCTCCACCACTCTCACAAGTTTTCCCACTCCTGGTTGCTGGGCACATGCCCCCGCTCCTGCCGGAGCCTCTCCGGCCCACCCGGCTTGTTATTTACAGTTCCAGGAAGAATTCCCTTCCCCCAATCTTTGGCGCTCAGTGCTCCCCACCCTCTTTCCCGTGTCTTTATTGTTCTTATTGCTTATTACTCAGTTTCTCTTTTTTCCCTGGGTGGAGGTTGGTCTGTCCAGGGGGCTATGATGCTCTGGCCCAGGGTTGTCTGTGGGACTACTGCAGTACTGCTAAACTCACCTTGTCTGCGTCCTCCCAAGCCATCTGGGCGTGGGCGACTGGCAGCCAGGGGGCCCTCCTGGTTTCTCCATTTAACATGAAGTGGAGATGCTCCCTGAAATCTTTTAAATGTATTTTCAAATTTGGTTTGCAATTATTTTATTGAGGATTTTCATATCTATGTACATCAGAGAAAGTATTCTATAATATTCCATTTTGTTGTGTCTTCATCAAGTTTTGGCATCGTAGTACTGGTTTCAAAGACTAAGTTGAGGAGAAAAAAGATGGTGAATTGCTGATAGAGCCCCAAACACCAAGTTCCTACAAACCAGAAAGATCACCATAGGTTCCTGGTGACAAAGGTAGGCACTCTGGCTAGTTTGCTAAATAAGTCATCAATATATAGGCAGATCATATCTGCAATGACCAACCCTTACATAAACTATTTAAAGCTCAAGAGTGCCTCAGAGGAAGGGCAAGGCTAAACCAGCTCACTGCTGGTGGGAATGCATTTTCTTGCATTTTTTTTCTTTTTGGACTAGAGTAGCCTCCAGTCCATGAAAGACCATCTCAAGTGATAAAATCTGACACATAGAAGTGTGAGCCAAGTCCCACAAGTGCTTGGAGAGTCACAGATTGTCTATAAAGGGAACAAGAAGTGCTACTGCAGAACTGACAATTATTGCCAGCAGCCCTAGCCTGCTGCACTTTGACCTCAGATACCAGAGATTGCCTTTCAATCCACTCAGATGAGCTTGATACTTTCAGTCCTGGAGTGTACAGCACTGTTCAGTGTGGTTGGTGGACATCTGATAGAATCTGATTGCTCCCTTCCAGGAGAAAGTTTTTGTTCTAATAAACTGTGTGAAATCTCCTGACTTGCCCAGTAAAGAGGGGGTAATTCAGTCCACACTTCTCTACACAAAGAAAGACAGCACGGGTGCAGGCTAGCCAAGCCTGAGAACAGCTTGTGAGAAACTATAACTTTGTTGACCATCTCTGAGAAACTTAGTTGTAAGCGGAAACTGACTGCCCTCCCAGGGAAGAGGTTTGGCTAGCCTGAGCTATGGAGGGCTCCCAGGCTTGCCATACAGGTGGGAGGAGCTGGTCACTGCTCTCAGATCAGCTCTGATGGGACCACCTTGGAGAACCCACCTACCACAGTTGGCTGAATTTAACTGCCCTCCTAAGAGGAACCTATGGGTAATCAGCTTACGTGGAGCATCCTGTAGAGAGGGGCACTACGGATTTCCACTTAGTAATTATACCTATCTTAGAGAGGGGCAGGGACCCAGAGAAAAGTCCCCATGTAAATGGACTTAGGCCTACGTGGTAGAGGAGAGATAGTACTTGGAGGGAACACATGACAGCTGCAGTCTAAAACCTGATGACTACATGCTAAGAGGAGAACACATACAGGAGGAATAAAGAAAGGGAAGGAAACCTGAAACTTGAAAGTGGTTGATGTGCCCACTGTAGAGGAGTGAATAAAGTAATAAAGTGACAGACGCCACTATGGGAAGGTGACCGGGAAGTAGTGAAGAGGTCAGGTAGAGATGAACCAATGTGGGTTGTAATACACGTGTGCATGGAAACGATGCTAGGAATCTCTCTGTATAGCTATCCTTATCTCAAAGTAGCAAAAATGCTTTGTCTTTCTCATTATCACTTATATCTTCTCTTCAACAAAATTGGAGAAGAGAACACAACAGGTTCGGCCTGAAAGTGAGGGGGCTGGGGAGGAAGGGAAAGGACAGCAGGGGTGGGGTGTGGGAGAGATTGCTCAAACAATGTATGCACAGATGACTAAGTGAATGAACAATAAAAAGTAATAATAATAAATTGCGATGACCAGAAATACAGAGGAAATACGGAATATAGAAGAAACAGTCTCCTCTCCACAAGAATGAAATTTAGACTTTAAATTTCATCTTGGACTTATCTTTTTTACTTTTCTATTTGGCTGGCTCCATTTTATCTATCTTTTAAATTCCATTTTTCCCCTTTTTAATTTTATTCTTTCTTTTTCCTTCTCTTCCCCCATTTCTCCATTCTTTCCCTATCTCTTCCTTAAAAATCACTCAATGTGTGGTTTGACACCTTTCTACATTACTTCCCTCTGAAATCCCTGACAATAACACTCTCCTCCACAATAACTAAACTATACCATTACACACATTATGGTCTTATTACCCTGGATCCTCCATAGGTCATGTTGCTTCTATCCCTTTCCCAATCCCATTTTTACTACCTAAGTTTTAACCTATGCAAACAACTTTTAATTCTCCAACATCACTCTATTTATACATACTACTGCCAAGGGTTTTATATGTCATGTAAATAATTGGTTTGGAATTGAATTTGTAAATTTGTTATTTCTAAGTTATACTTTCAGATCAGTGAACAGAAACTTTACAACAATCTGGCTAACAACTGAGCTAGCCAGAGCATAGAAATTAAGTCAAGGGAAAGATAACAGGCAATTAAAACCCCAACCAACTAATCAGCAGCACATCAACCAAATACCATGGAAAATAGAAGACAGGAATGTGACTCTTCAAAAGGTCAACAACAATCACACAACAGAGGATTTGGTCAAACATTCAACCAAACCTTCCTGAGATTTGGTTAACCTCAGCTCTGAGTTCAAAAAATGATGATATAAATGTCTAAGAAGCTCTTTAGTTTCATGCAGGTTCATTTGTCAATATTTTCTCTTAATCATTGAGCTATTGGAGTTCCTTTCATGAAATTATTACCTGTGCCTATGTGGTCGATGTGTTCACATTTTTTCTTGGATTAATTTCAATGTTTCAGATATTACTTTAAGATCTTTAATTCATTTTGAGTTCATGCAAGTACAAGGAGAGAGACGTGGTCCAGCTTCAGTTTTCTGCAGGTGGAAATCCAGTTTTCCCAACATCATTTGTTGAAGAGACTGTCTTTCTTAAACACATATTTTGGGTACTTTTGTTGAAAATCAGATAAATGTAGTTGGGTTTGTGTCTATTCTATTCCATTGGACTTCAGGTCTGTGTTTTGAGCAATCACCAAGCTGTTTTTATTACTATGGTTCTGCAGTATAGTTTGATGTCAGGTATTGTGACACCTCCAGCCTTGTTCTTTTGGCTCAGGATGGCTGAGGCTATTTGAGGTTTATTGTGCTTCCATGGGAACCTGAAGATTCTTTGCTTTGTTTGCTCTAATTTCTCTAATGTGTCCTCAATTCCTGATACTTCATTTCAATGTCTTCTATTCTAATAGTGAGAATTTTCCCAGGGTTCCTCCCACTCCCCTTGATGGTGCTAAGTTTAACGTCAGGACGTCATGCTTGCTTGCTAACTGGTACTCTACCATTTGAGCCCTCTACTGTTCCCTTTAATGAGGCTTATTTTTGGTGGGGGGGAGTTATTAACCTTTTTATTGCCAGGATTTCAATTTTATGTGTTTTAGGATTTCCATATCATTTTTGAATTTCTCTTTCATATGTTACATTGTCTTGCTTAATGAATTTAGCTATTTATTCAAATTTTTTTGAGTCCATTTGCTATTTACTTTCATCTTATTTGGATTCATTCTGGTGTTTAGACATTAAAACCATTGGTCATTCTAATCCTTGTTTGTGTATATTGTTTGAGATTCCATTTGCTTCACTGTCATTAAAGTCCCTTGTTATGGAATTGTTGCCTTTCAGAGGAGACTTGTTGCCTTGTTTCCTCCTATTGTGAGTCTACTTTTGTTTAAGTGTCCAAACCTCCTATGTAATTTCAGTTGAAGAACTCATAATGATTAGGCAGACTGTCCTAGTTCAGTTTTGGTATATTTTCTCAAAATACATTGTATGGTTCCAATGGTCAAATATTCAACCATAGTCATAAAACACTGGTTCTGATAGAAACCCTCCATGAGAATACAGCAATCCATAATAAAGAATAGTCTTTGGCACTGCTCCTGTATCTTTAGAAGATATAGGGGCAAAGATAATACTTCAAGAAAAAAATGATCTCAAAACTGGTTCTAGTAAGAGAAGACAGGAATGATAATGTTAATGAGTGGTACATGATGTATGGTGTTGTAAGGCCAGAAGGGGAGATAGGTTAGGTTATCAGAAGGAGTTAATGAGAAAGAAGAATCATAGGTGGAAAATATCTAAAGGTATATTATGAACAAAGGGAAAAAGAAAAAAGAAGAAAAACAAATAAGCCAAAAGATCAATCTGACATTCTAAGTACATGCTAAAAATAAATGCCAAAAAGAAAGAGAATAAAAATGCAAACAAAAAATATCAAGATGAAGATAAGAAATAGTACTTTCTGTGGAGCTGCTTTGTCTTCTTTTTAAATGTGAGAACTGGTTGATCCAGTATGGACTGCCTAGTTTACAGGCCTACTTCAGCAGGAGTGTGCCTCTCAAAGCCTTCAGCTGGTTCCCCAGTAAAAAAAGTAGACTTAATCTTTTGTTTAAAAGCTCCCAGGATGATTTCTGGGGTCCAGGCTCTTAACACCCCCAACCCAGTGCCCAAACACTCCCTACTTAAGGTGCATCATCCTCCATCTCCCAGGTCCTAACCTGGTCTATTTTCTAAACCAGAACTCTTAGGTTTCTTGGTCAGAGATACTTTGCTGTGTTCTGGGATTGCTGACTCTCTGCCCAGTTCCAGGAAGTTTACAGTGGTCCTCAGGACTCTGTCTCTTGCCTTTTGGCCATTTCTCTGATGGAACTGATTTAGTCTTATGAGTCTCATGCCACAGGGTCCACCTGAGTGGGTCAGATTTCTCTATTTGCCTGCAGATTCCTTCACCCATCTCTCTCCCTATTGCCTTTGCTTTCTTTGGCCAATCCACACCATGTCCATGCATCCACACCTACCAGCAGCTGCTGTTGAGCTTGTGGGATTCTGTAGTGATCAAATCTATGGTGCCATTAGGGCTGACTTCCTTAGCAGTGCTACAGGGAGTTTGGCATGAGAGTACCTTTTCAGTAAGGTGTGTTCATGAGGAAAGATACCAGGTGAATGTCAATAAGCCACCATCTTCATCATTGTTGATTTTTTTCTCTGAATGATGTAACTGTTGGTGAGTGTTGGACATTGAAGTCATCCATTATTATTGCGTTGGAGTCTATCTGCGATTTTGTGTCCAGTAGGGTTTGTTCATAAAAATGGGTGTGTTAACATATAGAGCATATATGCTTATGAACATTACATTTTCTTGATCCATTGTTCCTTTTATCACAATGAAGTGATATTACTTGTCTCCTCTGATTAGTTTTATAGTCTAGTTGTTACATGAATAGAGCGACTGCTGCTTGCTTGTAGACTCCCAGTCTTGGAGTACATTTTTCTAAGCTTTCATTTTAAGCCTGTGTTTGTATTTGCCAGTAAGCTCCATCTTATGTAGGCAAGAAATAGCTGGGTTTTGTTTTTATTGAATTTGAGGGTCTGCGTCTTTTGTTGAATAATGGAGATCGTTGACATGCAGAGTTATTATTGAAAGGTTTGTAATAATTCCTGTCATTGTGTTGTTTTTATGGTGTTTCATTCTACCCAAATCCTCACTTGCTCCTGTACTCATTCAGTGAGATTTGTTCATTCTTATATTTTCATGTTTGACTTTATGTTAGGGTTAAGTGAACAGGCTCCTTTAACTATTTTTCCCAGAGCTGACTCAATGTTCATGAGTTACTTTTTTTGTAGAAGCATTTTATTTTTCCTAACTAAGAATTATTATCTTGCTGGATATAGCAATCTAGGTTGCAGTTATTTTCGTTCGTGGTTTTGAATACATCATTCTGTACTGTGCTGGATTTCACAGTTTTTGTTAATAGATCTGCAGTTACACTCACAGGTTTTACTTTGTAGGGCACTTGGTGCTTGACTCTCACAGCTTTATTGTTTTTCCCTCCTTGGTATGCTTAATAGTTTAACTATGTTAGGACACTGGGAGAATTGTTTTACTTTTTGGTTTGGTATCCTAAACGCCTGTAGTACTTGGATGACTATCTCTTTCTCAAGAATTAAATTTGTCATCTTTGCAGGCATCTGTTGCTCTCACTCTCCCATGTGCTCTGCCCTGTGTGGTGGATTCAGGATCTGTAGAGCTAGCCAGCTCTCACTCCATGGGGGCTGCCCCATGCTAGCACTTTACCCTGGGTTGGGGCTCAGACTCTGGTTATTCCCTGTCCTCTGCAGTGAGGTTTGATGTCTTCCCTTTAGCTTACTAGTTCACACTTGGCAAATTGCCAGTCAGTGCACAATTACTTCTCACTACACAAATACATAGTGGGTCTAGGGATTGAATATGTTAGATCCCACACTGTGGAATTTTCCCACTCTCATAGCTAGAACTGTGTACGGTTGGAGACTCAGGCTCTGGGGTGACTCTGGGTTCCACTTGAGTGATGTTTACCCTTTGTTGTGTAGATCAAAAGTATGAAGATTCTTGATTGTCCTGGTTTCTGTCTATATGTCTGTTTTTTACTATTAAGTTCTGCCTTTCTAAATTGCCCACATTTTCTTTTTTTTTTTCATTTTTCTTTTATTATTCATATGTGCATACAAGGCTTGGTTCATTTCTCCCCCCTGCCCCCACCCCCTCCCTTACCACCCACTCTGCCCCCTCCCTCTCCCCCCCTAATACCCAGCAGAAACTATTTTGCCCTTATTTCTAATTTTGTTGTAGAGAGAGTATAAGCAATAATAGGAAGGAACAAGGGTTTTTGCTGGTTGAGATAAGGATAGCTAGACAGGGCATTGACTCACATTGATTTCCTGTGCGTGGGTGTTACCTTCTAGGTTAATTCTTTTTGATCTAACCTTTTCTCTAGTACCTGTTACCCTTTTCCTATTGGCCTCAGTTGCTTTAAGGTATCTGCTTTAGTTTCTCTGCGTTAAGGGCAACAAATGCTAGCTAGTTTTTTAGGTGTCTTACCTATCCTCACCCCTTCCTTGTGTGCTCTCGCTTTTATCATGTGCTCATAGTCCAATCCCCTTGTTGTGTTTGCCCTTGATCTAATGTCCACATATGAGGGAGAACATACGATTTTTGGTCTTTTGGGTCAGGCTAACCTCACTCAGAATGATATTCTCCAATTCCATCCATTTACCAGCGAATGATAACATTTCGTTCTTCTTCATGGCTGCATAAAATTCCATTGTGTATAGATACCACATTTTCTTAATCCATTCGTCAGTGCTGGGGCATCTTGGCTGTTTCCATAACTTGGCTATTGTGAATAGTGCCGCAATAAACATGGATGTGCAGGTGCCTCTGGAGTAACAGTCTTTTGGGTATATCCCCAAGAGTGGTATTGCTGGATCAAATGGTAGATCGATGTCCAGCTTTTTAAGTAGCGTCCAAATTTTTTTCCAGAGTGGTTGTACTAGTCTACATTCCTACCAACAGTGTAAGAGGGTTCCTTTTTCCCTGCATCCTCGCCAACACCTGTTGTTGGTGGTGTTGCTGATGATGGCTATTCTAACAGGGGTGAGGTGGAATCTTAGCATGGTTTTAATTTGCATTTCCTTTATTGCTAGAGATGGTGAGCATTTTTTCATGTGTTTTCTGGCCGTTTGAATTTCTTCTTTTGAGAAAGTTCTGTTTAGTTCACGTGCCCATTTCTTTATTGGTTCATTAGTTTTGGGAGAATTTAGTTTTCACCAAAAGAAATGGTCTCTAAACTGAAGAGAACACCCACAGAGTGGGAGAAAATATTTGCAAACTATACATCAGACAAAGGACTGATAACCAGAATATACAGGGAACTTAAAAAACTAAATTTGCCCACATTTTCTTGTGTTCGTGAACCTAAGGTTTTATTTCAAGTATGCAGAAACACTGATACATGGTAGGTACTTCTAATCCACTGTTTGTTCTCTTACATAATTTCTTTCTGCTACTTGCTGATTCTATTTTTTGAATTTTGAAACAATTTTATGAAATTTTAAATTTAGATGAAAACATTCCTTTTCCCTATTAAAAAAAACCCCAAGTCTTTGTAGTCTAATATTTTAATAGACACACAGGAAAAAAAACCATCTTAAACCCTTTTTCAATTTTGCAACAATTTTCAAGAATACATTTGTTAACAGAGCCTAATACATTATGAAAGAAGTTGAATACAAGTTGTATTTTTGATGGAATGAAACTGAAAAATATCACCTGTCTACATGGCTAAACTTTGATATTTTTTGCAAGCCTCTAACTTTTAGAAAGGATTTATTTTTGTGTGACAGGATAAAGTATAGGCAGGGTGGAGTGGGTAGAAAAAGTGAGAAATATTTCCTGTTCCCCAAGTGGGAAATGGCAACAAAGACTCCCAGCAATAATATTTAAAATGACTTTTTTTCCCCTTTATCTCTAGCTTAAGCATTAACTCTAGAATGCCTATATATTTAATTAGGCCTGGGTGAAGTAAGAATGTTAAATAAATGGTTTTCTTATGAAAGGCAGCAGAAGAAAAAGTAGAAAAAAATAGAAAAGACATAAGCAATAGCTCCTCTATACTATTTTTATAACTTCAGTCAATAAACTATCTTGCAGATTTTCATGCGCACACACACACACACACACACACACGCAGAGATGTTTTAAATTAGGAATGCCAGGAATGTCAACTGAAGCATGCCTACGATGAGCTCAAAAATATATGAAAATGTAGTGGCCACAGGTATGCTAGTTAACTAAAATTCTCCCTGTGGGGCACCAGGACAGAGTTAGTACTTGTCATTTTTATGCAAATAAAAACAGAGATCTCCAGTTTTTTAAAAAATGTGTCACAAGGACAGTGTTTCCTGTAATGTTTACAGTATTTCCTAAATAATCACATTACAATCTCTACCTGTAAGAAAAGAAACATGAAGAACATGGTAGCTAAGAATCTTGATTTCTCAATTTTAGTTGCAGTTTCTCTTTGGGTGGACAATGCTGGCCCATCCAACTATTTAGGACAGATAGCACTGGAATATCCAAGACATCACTGTTCTAATACTGTACTAAATATCCTAATAAGGGAACATCCCCATATTACACAAGATGAATTCTCTTTAGGAAGCTTGCTAGAAACATATACAAGATTCTCTTCCCTTTTTGTAGATAGGAAACAAAAGCAGTTAGAGAGAGACAGGGTAGATGAGCTTTTATTGACAGTACAAGTTTTGCCTTTGTCGCAACTCATAATGGTTTTCTTGACTACAGTGGAGAGAGTTAGATAAATGTGTAAGCTTTTAGGAGACAACTTTAAAAATGTGATGTGTGTGTGTGTCCTGACATATAAAATTGAATGCAATTACTTTCTTGTTAAAGGGGGATAAAGCCCACTCCCCTGCCTTATATATTTCATAAGAAAGGATGGGGATTAGGCTTCTTAATGTAATCAAGGGATTAGGTGTGTTATTCCAGTAAGGCCGATCCTGAAGAGGAGCAGACTGCCTGTTTCCCTTATGAAAAGAGAATGAGGATGGAGGATATTTTTTTTAAATTCTAAGCATATGTGGTATTGTCCCTTTGGGCTATATCTATGGGTGATGTGAAAGGACCTGGGTAAATGTTCTAATATTCCATCAGAAAGCAAGCTTTAAAAAAAAATAACTGTGGCTGCTTTGCTCGCTGGGAAGTGTAGTTCAGCCAGGCTACTGCAATAAGGCATGTAAACTGGCAGCACTTGAATTCCAGGTCCCCCAAGCATCCAGCTGGAAGTATAAACTGGTTGAGGAAAGTTCTGGAGGCGCCTCCTCTCTAATCTTTTCCAGATTGAAAAGAGGCACTGTTTGAGCAAGTGTCAAGCTATACTTTTGTCAGTTTTCCAATTAATGGTTTACATTTCTGCATAGGCATTTCTCTGTTATAATTTCTTGCTACTTACTGAAGAGAATAGGCAGCAGGCTCTGGCCCATAAATAATAACTCTGAGTTATTATCAGAACAACCTCAGAGCACAAGCACAAGCACCTCATTGCTGCCAAGCCTTCATATTTGGGCAGCAATGCCCAAAATCTCCTGAGGGAGCCTTCTAAACCAGTGGGCCATGGACTCATGTTTAAACAACAGAAGCTCAATAATTCATTTCATGGTGACCAAGGACCTCATCATTCCCACCATTTTCAGCTCAGCACGCTAGAGCAGGCACAGGGAATACAGAAGGGGCAAGAAAAGATGTCCATAGCCTGCTCAAGACACAACCGATCAAGACAAATGACTCTTTAGAATTCTCCACCTTTGGCAAAAAAGTCATCCAAATATCTCTAACCAATAGCTATTAGGATGTACACTATGACAAGGTCATCCTCAGGCTTTACATATGATCAAATCAACACCTGTTAATAACACAAATCATGAATATTTGACCAAAGCAGAGAGTTCCCAGGAGACAACAGCTTATTCCTCTAGACAGCCTCCCAGAGATTCTGAAATAGAGGCCAAGACAGCCAAACCCTCTAACTGGGAGTGAGCATTTCTGGCATTCATTATTACTCAGAGGGTGTGATGCCCAGAACAGAAGGAAGACTCCAACAGAAATTTCGGCCTCACTCCACAAAAACAGTAAACTGTCAAAAGGGAATATGCATACAGAATGTAGATTGTTTTGGGGTGAATATAGGCTCTGCTGAGGAGCTCCTTGCAGTGTTTAAGATTCTGACCAGCAGAAATTATGAACCTGCCATGAAGACATGGGACTTACACATGACAGACTACTGCCATGTCCTGATGAAAGCAGTCAAGCACCTCCTCCCCAGTCACCCTGCAGCCCTTGTAAGGGATCAATGGCAGCAGTGGGGGAGGGACCAGATCAGCCTGCCCTCAGGTCTATCCCCAGCCTTTGTCAAAGGGGAGATGCATAGTTTTTTTCCCCCCAGGCTGGCTTCAAGGTAGACATATGATGATTGAACAGATTAATTCCATGATCTGTGATGTGGAACTTCTCTCAATAATCTAATTGCAAGTGGGCATGACCTTCTTCAAGTTAAGCTGGATCCTCTGCCCAAGACTGTTACCCTGGCATTTGCTTCTCAGTTGGGGAAGATGTCTCTCAATATCACGGAAGATGTCCTTGAAGCCGACCTTTCTGGAGTAGATGCCAAGCTTGTGTTCAATCCAAAGCCCTTCCAGTGAGCTGGAATTAATTTTGCCATAGTGAAAAGAAGCTGCCTGTTACCTACTGATAACAAGGGCCTGAGGAAGATGACCCATGCCATGAGTATAGTGGCCTTTTATCCAAAGGAGTAAATGCTCCTGGTGGTGGTGCTGTCTTCCATGTGCTTCACCTGGGAAGAGGCCTTCCTTCTGTGCCTGCTATCTCTGAGCCCAGAGGATATCACCATAGTGGTGACTGGGAAGGGCCACCTGTGAGCTGACTTAGTCAGTGTAATCAATTTTGACCTTCTTAGCAAGTGGGAAAAACAGCTAAATGCCTCTTTCAATGCTGTCAGCATTGACAAACCTCACTTCCTCAAAACCAACAAGATCCCTTACTGTTGATCAGTTGTGCCCATCCTAGAGTTTGCCAACAGTATGATATTGGCACACCAGCCTTGTTCTGGCCTCTGAGTTTTACACATAGATCATCATTGCAGTCAAGACAACATTCTTACTTCAGTTTCATGACTTTGGATTTTGCTACTGTGACACCAAAAGGCTACCCTGGGATTACTTAGGCTCCTCCAACCTGGGAGAGATGAAGCTCCTGCTGGAGGAAGCCATCATGCTGCTACACCTCAAATATGGTGTCCTTTCCTAGCTGCCACCAAACAGTGCAAGATGGTGATGGTTGCCCCAAGACGGATCAATACCAGGCCCAGGGCTTTCCTGGATGCAGCAGACAAGGAAATTACCAAGGACAAAACTAAATAGCAGCAGAAAGCAGCCCTCTTTCTTGTCTTCAACAGAGCTGCTGAAGCCAAAATCCCATATGTCGTAGAAAATATTCTGGACCTTTGGACAGTGGAAGAGACACACTTCTAGTGTTAGTACACCATCACACTGGATCTGGATGCAATCACCAAGCAACTTGACAGAAAGCATGTTCAGTACATCTGCATTGATGGTTGCAACCTGTAAATAGATAGAGAGGCACTGTGCAGTTCCAGCTGCCCCAGGGACACTCGTTGACACTGCTAATCCTCACTGCTACCCCACTTGCTCCCAGCTCACCTGGTGGTGTTCAGTAAACTCTTTTGGAACCCAGGGTTGCTGATCCAGGACAATGACCAAGAGCACAGGATTATACAAACTCTGTGGCAGTAGAAGAAGGGAGTGTAAAAGGAGACGGTGATTGACTTACTTTACATTCACGTATGCAAATAAACTGCAAGTCAATTGTTGAGATTGCTGACAAAGTGAGAAGGGATAAGAAAGGATAATGTAGGAGATGAATTTTATTTTTATTCATTTATTCACATGGGCATATATTGTTAGGGCCGTTTCTCCCCCACGCTCCCTCCCCATCCCCCCACTGCTCTGGCTTCCAGGCAGAACTTGTTCTGCCCTTCTCTCCAATTTTGTTGACAAGTAGACATAAGAAATAATAAGAAAGACATAGCGTTCCTGCTAGTTGAGATAAGGGTAACTATCCAGAGAGATTGCTTCCATGCACAAGTGTGTTACAACCCAGATTGATTCAGCTCTACAGACCTCTTCACTACTTCTCAGTCACCTTCTCTTTTTGACCTCTGTTGTTTTAAGGTTACTGCATTAGCTGCTCTACTGTGGGAACATCAAACACTTCCATGTTTTGGGTTTCCTAACTTTCCCTATTCCTCCTGTATGTGCTCTCCCCTTAGCCTGTCACCCAAGTCCAACAACACTGCTGCATTTGCCCTAGATCTAAAGTCCACATATGAGGGAGAGCATACAATTTTTGGTCTTCTGAGCCTGGCCAACCTCACTCAGAATGATGTTCTCCAGTTCCATCCATTTACTTGTGAATGATAAGATTTCATTCTTCTTCATGGCTGAGTAGTACACTATTGTGTATAAATACCACATTTTCTTGATCCATTCGTCACTAGTGGGGCATCTTGGCTGTTTCCATAACTTGGCTATTGCAAATAGCGCTGCAATAAACATGGGTGTGCAGGTGCCTCTGGAGGAACCTGAGTGTCATTCCTTTGGGTGTATCCCCAGGAGTGGGATTGCTGGATCATATGGCAGATCTATGTTTAGATTTTTAAGAAGCCTTCTTATTGTTTTCCAGAGTCGTTGCACCAGCTTGCATTCCCACCAGCAGTGTAAGAGGGTTCCTCTTTCCCCACATCCTCACCAACCCTGTTGTTGGTGCTGTTTTTGATGATGGCTATTCTAACAGGGGTGAAGTGGAATCTTAGTGTGGTTTTGATTTGCATTTCCTTTATGGCCAGAGATGGTGAGCATTTTTTCATGTGTTTTTTGGCCATTTGAATTTCTTCCTTTGAGAAAGTTCTGTTTAATTCAGTTGCCCATTTCTTTATTAGTTGATTGATTTGGGGGGAGTTTAGTTTTTTGAGCTCCCTGTATGTTCTGGTTATCAGTCCTTTGTCTGATGTGTAGCTGGCAAATATTTCTCCCACTCTGTGGGTGGTCTCTTCAGTTTAGAGACTATTTCTTTTGTTGTGCAGAAGCTTGTAAATTTTATGGAGTCCCATTTGTCCATCCTTTCTGATAGTTGCTGAGTTGCTGGGGTTGTATTGAGGAAGTCCTTGCCTATACCTATTAGTTCCAGAGTGTTTCCTGCTCCTTCCTGTATTAACTTCAGAGTTTCAGGTCTCATATTTAGGTCCTTAATCCATATTTAGTTGATACTAGTACAGGCTAGTACAGGGTTTGATAAACATGGATCTAGTTTCAGTTTTCTACAGGCAGATAACCACTTTTCCCAGCAACATTTGTTGAAGACACTGTCTTTTCTCCATCGTGTGGTTTTGGCACCCTTGTCAAAAATAAGGTGGGCATAGCTGTGTGGATTCATATCTGGCTCCTCTATTCTGCTCCACTGGTCTTCATGTCTGTTTTTGTGCCAGTACCATGCTGTTTTTATTGTCGTGTCTCTGTTATATGGTTTGAAGTCAGGTATTGTGATACCTCCAATGATGCTCTTTTTGCTGAGTATTGCCTCGGCTATTCATGGTCTCTTGTGTTTCCAAATGAACTTTAGAGTCGATTTTTCAATCTCTGGATGAATGTCATTGGGATTTTGATGGGAATTGCATTGGACATATAGATTGCTGTTGGGAGTACTGACATTTTTACTATGCTGATTCTACCGATCCATGAGCATGGGAGATCTCTCCATCTTCTGAAGTCTTCCTCGATCTCTTTCTTTAGGGGTTTTTACTTTTCCTTGTAGAGGTTGTTCACATCCTTTGTTAAGTTTACTCCTAGGTATTTGATTTTTTTTTTGAAGCTGTTGTAAATGGAATTGTTTCCATATGTTTTTTCTCAATTTGTTCATTGTTGGTGTATAGAAAAGCAAATGATTTTTGCAAGTTGATTTTGTATCCTGCCACCTTGCCGAGGCTGTTTATGGTGTCGAGGAATTTTTTGGGTCTTTAAGATACAGGATCATTTCATCTGCAAATAGGGATATTCTGACAGTTTCTTTACCTATTTGTATTCCTATTATTCTTTCTTCTTGCCTAATTTCTCTGGCTAGGAATTCCAGTACTATGTTGAATAGGATTGGGGATAGTGGGCACCCTTGTCTCATTCCTGATTTTAGGGGAAATGGTTTCAGTTTTCACCATTAAGTATAATGCTGGCTGTAGGTTTGTCATATACAGCCTTTACAATGTTCAAGTACATTCTTTCCATTCCTAATTTTCTTAGAGCTTTTATCATGAAGTGGTGTTGGATCTTATCAAAGGCTTTTTCTGCATTTATTGAGATGATGAAGTGGTTTTTGTCTTTGCTTCTGTTAATGTGGTTTATTACGTTTATTGATTTTCATATGTTGAACCACCTCTGCATCCCTGGGATGAAGCCAACTTGGTTATGGTGAATGATCTTTTTGATGTGCTGTCAAATTCGGTTTGCCATTACATTTTTGAGGATTTTTGCATTGATGTTCATGAAGGAGATTGGCTTGTAGTTCTCCTTTTTGGAGGTGTCTTTGCCTGGCTTTGGAATAAGTGTAATATTGGCTTCAGAGAATGACTTAGTCAGTGTTCCTTCCCTTTCTATTTCATGGTACACTTTAAGGAGGGTTGGTGTCAGTCCTTCTTTAAAGGTCTGATAGAATTCAGCAGAGAATCCATTAGGTCCTGGACTTTTCTTTTTTGGGAGACTGTTGATTGCTGCTTTAATTTCATTTCATTTTATAGATCTATTTCAGTCGCTAATATCCTCGGTTCAATTTTGAATGGTCATAAGTATCTGGAAATTTGTCCGTTTCTTCAAGATTTTCAAATTTATTGGAATATAGGTTCTCGAATTACTGTTCTCATGATTCCTTGGGTTTCCATGGTGTTTGTTGTTTCTGCCCTTTTGCATTCCTGATTCTACCAATTTGGGTTTTTTGTCTCCTCATTTCAGTCAGTTTTGCAGGGGTCTGTCATCTTATTTATTTTTTCAAAGGAACAGCTTTTTGTTTCATTGATTCTTTGTATGTTTTTTGTTTGTTTTTATTTCATTAATTTCAGCTATTATTTTTATTATTTCTCTCTTTCTGCTTGTTTTGGGATTTGCTTGTTCTTGTTTTTCTAGGAGTTTGAGATGTAGCACTAGGTCCTTGATTTGAGATCTTTCTGTCCTGTTAATACATGCACTCATGGGTATAAACTTTCCTCTTAGGACTGCCTTTGCTGTGTCCCATAGGTTCTGACAGGTCATGTTTTTATTTTCATTAGCTTCCAGGAAGCTTTTCATTTCCTCTTTTATTTCATCACGGACCCACTGATCATTGAGCAATGTGGTGTTCAGCTTCCAATTGTTTGCATATTTTCTGCTGTTGTTTCTTTTGTTGAGTTCTAGTTTTACTGCATTGTGATCAGATAGAATGCATGGTATATTTTCTATTTTCTTATATTTGCTGAGGCTTGGTTTGTGCCCTACAACATGATCAATTTTGGAGAAGGTTCCATGGGCTGCTGAGAAGAATGTATATTGTGCAGAAGTTGGATGAAATATTCTGTAGACACCAGCTAGGTCAATTTGATCTATGGAGTGATTTAGTTCTAGAAATTCTTTATTGATTTTTTGTTTGGATGACATATCTCTGGGTGATAGGGAAGTATTGAAGTCTCCCACTACCACTGTGTTGGAATCTATAGGTGTTTTTAGGTCCTTCAGAATACGTTTGGTGAAATTGGGTGCACTGACAGATAGGTTGATAATTGTTCTTTCCTTTTGGTGTATTTCTCTTTTTGTTAGTATGGAGTGTCATTCTTTATCTCACTTGGTCAATGTAAGTTTGAAGTCTACTTTGTCTGAGATAAGACAAGAGTAGCAACTCTTGTCTGTTTTGGGGGAGGGCATTGGCTTGGTAAATCTTCTTCCAGCATTTTACCCTAAGCCAGTGCTTGTTCCTATCAGTGAGATGGATCTCCTGTAAACAACAGATTGTTGGATCTTCCTTCTTAATCCAGTTTGCCAAAAGGTGTCTTTTGATGGGGGAGTTAAGTCTGTTAACATTCAGTGTTAATATTGATAGGTATGTGGTGATTCCTGTCATTTAGTTGTCTTGTTGTTTAAGGGTTTGATTGTGTGCAGATGAATCAATGTTACTTTGATTCCTTGCCTTTTCTTCTCCTGTGGTTTGGTATTGCCTGTCTTCTCATGGTTTTGTTTGCTTTCATTTTCTGTGTACAGAATTCCTTGGAGAATCTTTTGCAGTGGTGGCTCTGTGGTCATATCTTGTTTTAGTTGCTGCTTATCATGGAAGGCTTTTATTGCTCCATCTATTTTGAGTTATATTTTTCTGGGTAGAGTACCCTAGAATTGAAGTTTTTTTCATCCAGTGCCCAGAATACCTCACTCCATGCCCTTCTTCCTTTAAAGATTTCTAATGAGAAATCTGTTGTGATTCTGGTGGGTTTACCTTTGTATGTTATTTGTTTTTTCTCTCTTACAGCCTTCAATATTCTTCCTCTATTCTCTGTGCTTGTTATTTTAATGATAGTATGTCATAGGGAGGTTCTATTTGGTCAAGTCTGTCTGGCTTCCTGGAGGCTTTCTGTACCACAATGAGCATAGCTTTCTCTGGGTTTGAGAAATATTCTATTATTTTGTTGAATATATTATGAATTCCTTTTGCTTGCACCTCTTCTCCTTCTCAATGTCTATGATTCTCAGGTTTGGTGTTTTGATGGAGTTGGAGAGTTCTTGCATGTACCTTTCATAGGTCTTGAGTTGTTTGACTAATAGCTCTTCAGTTTTTCCTCTAATTTCCATTTATCTTCAAGTTCTGAGATTTTGTCTTCTGCTTGTTCTAGTGTGCTGGCATGGCCTTCCACTCTGTTTTGTACTTCTGTTTCATTCTTTTTTTCTGAGGTTTTTCCATATCATGGGTCACTTCCTCTTTAATATTGTCTATTTTCATCTTTAATGCATTTATCTCTCTATTTATAGTGTTCTCTATTTTACTTTGGTATTTATTTAGGGCTCCTATGAGTTCATTTATTTGTTTCTGTGTCTTTATTTTTGGTGTCTTGGAATTTCTTGAGTGCATCTTTTATGTTTTGGTTGACCATGTCTAGTAACATCTCCATGAAATTCTCAGTGATTACTTGCAGGATTTCTGCTCTGAGGTTGTTCTTGTGGACATAGTTGGGTTCCTTGGTGTCATTTGTCTTTGTTTTGTTGGATTTCAGAACTGGGTATCCATTTTCTTCATTTCCCTCTGAATCCTGTATTAAATTATTTTTTGGGGGGAGAATGGTTTCCATTCCTTTTTCTTCTTCCCATTGCTCCACTTGGTACTGTGCAACTATGTTCTTGATAGGCAAGTTTTTGGTTTCAGTCATCTGTTTTCTTTCCCTTGATTTAATTTTTGTTTTGTTTCTGTCTTGGGTTTTTAGCTAAGTTGGTATGCTATTTCTGACCCTGCTCTGGGTGTAATTTAGTATTAACTAGTTCACAGGTTTAACACCCTCATACAGAAGATCCCCTGGCGGTAATATCTATAAGCAGTGGGATTTGGCAGGGTTAATGTTTGTAATGCTAACTATAGAAATTTGGGGGTTGGATTGGGTGGCACTAAAGGTGGAGATGGGAAGTGACGTGGATATGTGGGGAAAGCAGTGTGGAGGCTGCTGTTTTTGTGGTCCTTGTGTGTGTTTGGGTATATTTCTGTTGTTGTAGAAGAAGGTATTTGTGTTAGGGACTGCAGGGGTTTGAGTTGTGTATAGTTGGTATAGTAGGTTGTTCAGTGGGTGAAGGAGGGAGGGGTAGTCAGGTGATATGTTAGTGGAGAAAGTAAGGGGAAAGTGAGGGCTAGGGGAAGAGAGTGGGTGAGTGGGGAGCAATGGGTTTTAGCACAAGAGAAGGATGGAAAGTAAAGAGGGTGAGCGTAGGGATGAGAGGATGATGATGGTTAAGTTGATAGTATAGAAAGAGAAAAGAAAAAAAAGATAATAGGAGTAAAAGTTAAACTAGAAAACCCACAATAATAAAACTAATAACATCAAAGAAATCAATGGGGAGAGATGAACAAACAGACAAGAAGGAAACAAACAAACAAAATAAACTCCAGGTTCAAGAACAGTAGAATGTCAGTCTTAGTTTGAGTTCTGGTGTTACTCCTCCAGCATCCATTCGTGGTGTTGGTATGTAAGCAAAAGCTCATGGTAATCTTGCCAGGTCTTTGGCTTATGAGTAGTGTGTTTTTCCTTCTGTCTTTGAGCAGCAGCTGCTTGGTCAGCTCCTCCCTCAGTGGGGTGTGGTAGTTTAAGTTTGTGTGTTGTCCTCAGGTTCAGGAGATCAGCTCTATAGCCCACCAGCTGTCCTGCTTTGGAATTGGATTTTTGCTTTGTTGGTTTATAGGGGGCTTGTTTCTTTGCCTTGCCCTCTTTCTCTGTGGTAAGGTCAGTGATCCGTCAGCTGGCTCCCTGCTGTCTGCGTGTTGTGATGGTTTGCTGTTTGTTTTTAATTTTGTGGAGCTGTTTGACTTTGGGTGTTGCTCACTGGCTCAGGAGATGACCTTTGTGGTCCACTACCTGCCCTACTTCAGGCAGTGGCTTATCACCCACCCGGTGTCTATCCTTCTGCCTTTCCACGCTGTGTTCACTACTATTTCACACAGCTATCAGCTCCTTGCCCCTGTCCCCTTCTCTGGTGTGCTTTCAGCAACCCTGCCCCCTCCACTGTGTGCTAGTTTTCAGTTCCTTGTTTATTGTTTTTTTTTTTTTGCAGGGGGGTCAGCACAGCCAGTGGCTATGCTAGTTTATCCCAAGGGTGGCTGGGGGAATACCATGTGATACTTGGCGCTTACCTGTTTGGTCTACTGAATGTCTCACAGGCAGGTTTGGAGGTGGCATCTGGCAGTGTGGCAGCCATCTGTTTTCTCAGTGTAATGTGTTGTGGAGAAGTTTTCTACAGGCTAGGGGTTTGGAGTGTTGAAGTTTTGATTCTCTTTGGTGCTTTATTTCTGCCAAGTGTGGCTCCAGTGTCCCAGCAAGATTTTGTAGTCACAGAGCTCACACTGTCTGGTTCTGCACCCTAGTCACTACCTTGGAACCTAGGAGATGAATTTAATCAACTTACACCTGGTGTATAATAGACACAGATATACCAAATAAGGATGCATAGCAACTCAAGCATATTCAGTTTAGATGAGAGGTGGGGGAGATAAAAGGGGGAGACAGGGAAGGAGTGAGAGAGGAGGGAGGGAAAGAAGAGAGAGAGAAGGTAAGAGACAGAAATTCATAGCTCACATACACATTCTCATCACCGAGTTTCTTTTCCTACCTGTTCGTTTTGGTTTTACTATTGTATTCCAGCTTTGACTGTTTACCAATCTTATATCTATGTTCCTTGCTCTTCCTCCAGGCTATCCAATGCAGAAGGATAGGAGGCCTCTAGCATGCCATAATATTCAGATGTATCTTCTTTCTCTATTATGAAACAGTCACCATCTATTTCAGGCAGCAACCACTTTTAGGGACTCCTCTCCGCCTGTTCCCCATCTGCAGTTGATGGGGTGCTCAGAGAGTCAGTCAACAATGGGGTCAGGAGAAGAGGCTGTGAGGCAAGCTGAGGCAGCAGAGCGAGAGCCCCGAGGGTTTTGCTCAGACGGGTACGAGAGAGAACGGGTTTGCACCGGGCCTCGTTCCTCTGATGGTCCCTGAAGAGGACATCAGCTTCCTATAGGGGAATGGATGCAGGATTTTGGGGACTAAGGTAGAGAGGAGACAAATAGCGGGATGAAGCAATTTGGGGTGTGATGCAAGCACACCTGGGAATGTCACAGGAGAGTCCCTGTGGAGGCATCTTAAAGAAACAAAAATGCCATTTTCCCCCTTTTCTTCAGAGCCCAGGGCGGACCAGGTCCTGCCGGGGGGCGTTGGTGTTGATGAGAGTGGGAGGAGGGAGGAGGGCACGCAGGACGGTGCATAGGGTGGAATATTATACACCCACGAAGGAGAACGGGAAAATGAGACCTGGGCAAAGTGTTTCAGGAACGGGAAAAGGGCACGTGAAGGGGAATGGGGCAGGGGTGAATTCCGCTGTGGGGTCATCCACACCTTGTAGGAACTTCTCTAAATGCCCAGTACAACTGTAGGAAAAAGAGAGAAAGTGAAAACCACATAGTCACTTGATGAACTCATTCTGCAGCAACACGGAAAGAAAGGCGCACTTGCAAGAAGGCAGCTTTGTGTCTCCTCTCCAGACCTCACTGTAAATCAGCGCCAGAAAATCTGACCCTAATAACTCCACAGCGGTCACCCTACAAACTGTGGAGTCCGTCTGTCCGTCTGGGTGGACGGGTGAAGAACGAGCAGTGTCTGTGTGCAGCGGAGTTTTCCCCAGGCCTAAAGGAAACTGAAATTGTGTCAGCGACTGGAAAAGGTCGTGGGCTGGAGACCACTGCGCTTGGTGAGAGATCCCATAAAAACCCCACACCGCCTGCCTTCTCCTCCAGGTGTGTTCTAGGTTTTAAGGAGGAGACACTGGGGGAAACAGAGTCACACAGGCCGCTGGGGGGAGGCAGGAAGTTCATTGGCCTGGGGATGAGCACAGTCAGAGAGGTGTCTGCCCTGCAGGAGGGTGCGGCACAGGGGTCCCTGCAGCGTGTGGGGTCTGCAGCGTGTGGGGTCTGCAGCGTGTGGGGTTTGCGGCATGTGGGGTCTGCAGCATGTGGGGTTTGCAGCATGTGGGGTTTCTGCAGCATATGGGGTTTAGCAGCATATGCCGTTTCTGCAGCATATGGGGTTTGCAGCATATGGGATTTCTGCAGCAAATGGGGTTTCTGCAGCATTTGGGGTTTGCAGCATATGGGGTTTTTGTAGTATATGGAGTTTTGCAGCATATGGGATTTTTGCAGCATATGGGGTTTTTGCAGCATGTGGGGTTTCTGCAGCATATGGGGTTTGCAGCATATGGGATTTCTGCAGCATATGGGTTTTTTGCGGTATATGGTCAGATACAGGAAAACGAGTTGGTTGCAGGGTTTGCTCCCCTGTAGAATGTGGGCACGGTTACAGAAACCGTGCAGCTTAGCTGGGGGCTGCAATATTGCAGAGCCAGCAGAAAGCTGCTTGCAGACTCAGTGTGGGGAAACCGAGGCGAATCCCACACATATAGTAAATCCCAGAAAAATCCCACTCTGTCCCATGTTGGAGCTCAGTGCCCCGAAAACTATTCTCTGATCCCCCCATAACGAGCGGTCCTTATTGCGGATCTGGACGGAAGTCATTTGGGGTAATTTTCACAGGACACTGACAAGGAGGACAATCGACCGCATTCCCTTTTCACCGATAAGAAATCACGGGATCCCAGTCATATGAACTTTAACGCAAGTGTAGGAAAAAGGCTGTGTGAGTTTTTGACCCGGGACTGCTCCTCACAACAGATTTGCACGTTTGACAGCTGAGACCTGCGGGTCACCAATGCCTGTGTTGTAGGATCGTCCTTGCAGTTGTCGTGCAGATGTTCTAATTAGCTCAATAATACGGGATTCCTGTATTTATATGGAATGTGCGGCATCACTTTTATCTTGGAGAGAGAGACAAATTCATAAAGCATCGATTTTTGGAGCGAGAGAGAAAATCCATGAAGCATCTTTTGCTCGTGGAAAATTGAGGTCAGAAGCTTTGCATAGAGACGGAATGGAAGTGTATTATTTACATTTTCCGATGGGAGATGCAATCAGATCAAGTCCTGACCGAGAGAGAGGTCAGCTGGTGGCCACCGCACGGTGCTGACAGGTCCATCAGGGGAAAAAGGGAGGCTGACCCGGGTCACGGAAGCCTTCACTCCTGCAGAAGTCAGAGACGTGGCAGGACTTTGCAATGAGAGCTGAGTTCTTCACAGGGACAGGGAAGGAGGAGAAGTCTGCTGATGTTTTGTTCTGCGTCGGCTTTTGCTGTTGCTGACAGACGAGAGGATGACGCAGATTTCCATCCTGACCTGGAATAGCAGAAAGCTGGGTGACACAGGCGAGAGAGACAGGTGACAGCTAGCGGCCATGGGAGGGCGAAGCGGCACAGAGGACTCAGGGTGAGTCAATACGCATCCATTTATGGGAAGCACTGCCCAGAAATGAAATCGCCCTCGAGTCTGGAGCCGAAGGCCGTGGGAAATGAGTAAGGTCTGATTTCACCAAGAAAATGGGACCCTTACTGGTTGGAGCAGTGTTTCGGCAGAATTCTGCCTGGTTTTATGATAAAATATCAAACTAGGGTGAAAGTTCCTATTACAATTCCTTAGCGGTATTTCAGTCCCTTCCTAGAAGCCCAGCGTCTCGAAAAGGGTGACTTCACCAATTCTCATCAACGTCCTCAAGCCTTTTAATCCCTGTTTTTCATCTATCTTGTCTCCTACAAAATCAGGGAACGGGAGGCTGAAAATGCTGCAAAAACTGTGCACACACTGTCAAAAACTGCAAAAACGGTGTTTGTGGAAAGTCCTGGGGGAGGGGCAGTGGGAGTGGGAGAGGGGATGGGTTCAGGGAGGAAGCCTTTGATACATTGTAACAATCACTGTAACAACTGCCCAGGTGTCCCCCAGCCAGGACATCCATAAAGGGGGGAGATAAATAAATAAAAACCGAAAGGTAGCAGAATAAAAGCAAAGAGAAGCTTCTTGTGATTTTAGCTAGGTTCAAAGCCGCAGAAAGTAAACAAAGGTTTTACCCATTTACAGCCTGGTGCATATTAGGGTTTTGCTCCTCACCACCCCACAAAAGCCCGGGTCCTGGGTGCTCGTGTACCGTGTGCATGCGAGCAGAACCCTTGTGCAGAAAGTCAGCACCTCACGACCCGAAATCTCAACTTTCCACGCCCGAAATTTGGGTGGACGCTGCTCACCCTGGGATGCAAGGGGGGAATGCCAAGCCAAGTTCCTGCTGAAGATTAAATTGCATTGCATTTCCTGCTGTCAACTTGAATATTCTTTTGCATTTCGGCAGCACTGGGGATGGAACCAGGTGCCCCACACAGGCCAGGGAAGGTGTCCCGTGACCCCGCACTAAATAAAACAGCAGGTGTCACTGGACGTCACTGCACAAAACCTGGTTAAGGATGCCAGTCCAGTGCCGACGGAAACCGGGGCTGAAAACCAGGCACAGGGGAGGGAATATGGTGGATGGAGGTCACAGACTGACATGCAACAGGACAGGAAACCTCTTCCATTGTCTTAATGGGGTGAGGAGAGGTTGGAGGGCAGAGACCCTGGGGGCAATGCTGCAAGGAGTAGATTGCATATAGCAGTTGTATGCCTGGGCACTTCAGGTCTGTAGATTTCCTTTTTTTAATCAAATTAATCCCTCCTCCCATACTTGCTCTTTCTCTCTCTCCGTGCTGTCCTATTATTCAAGCTTACAATTTCGTTCTCTCTCACTATCTACATGAGATCACATATGTATTTACATATACCTTTAACTTGCAGGTGTGGCTTCCACATAGCAGAGAAAACACATAACCTCTGACTTTCTGAGCCTGCTCACTTTTCCTCACATGAAGTTCACCAGTTCCATCCATTCTTGAGAATAATAAGATTTCATTCTTCTTCATGGCTGCATAAAATTCCATTGTGTATAGATACCACATTTTCTTGATCCATTCATCAGTGTTGGGGCATCTTGGCTGTTTCCATAGCTTGGCTATTGTGAATAGTGCCGCAATAAACATGGGTGTGCAGGTGCCTCTGGAGTAACCTGTGTCACAGTCTTTTGGGTATATCCCCAAGAGTGGGATTGCTGGGTCATATGGCCATTGTATTTTTAGTTTGAGGGACCTCCATGTCGATTTCCACTGATTTAACTTTTGGCTTTGCTGTATACTTAAATGCAAATCTAGATAATGCTAATTGGAATTTACTCTCAAGGAACACATTATTCTGAAACTATTCTCATAAACAGCCAGTTGATGGGATTGCAGAATTTCACCATTTAGAAGTTTCTAATATGAACCAAAAAGGCCGCATGTGCACTTCAAGGTCTGCTGAGCCCAAGAGCAAAGAGAAGTCCTGGTATAGATGAAGGAAGGAAAGCGAGGCCATGCCACACCGGTGACACCAGAGACCAAAGCAGTGACCACAGCGGCTCCATCGGTCAAGGAAGAAAGACCTAAAAATCATGGTTCCCACCTCAGAGGCTGCCATGTGGACAAATGAAGAGAAACCTCCTGCTTTGTAGCCTACAGGAAAACATCTGACAGCAGGCAACCTCCATAGAGAATCTTCAGTCACAGACTGTGCAGCTAGCTCTTTCCAAGCACATCCATCCATCACCTTTCAGTTCTCTCTCTCTCTCTATATATATATCTATCATCTATCATCTATCAGTCATTCATCCACCCACCCATCCACCCATCCATCCACCCACCCAGCCGTCCACCCACCCATCCATCCATCCATCCACCCATCCACCCATCCATCCACCCATCCATCCATCCATCCATCCATCCACCATCCATCCATCCACCCATCCACCCATCCACCCATCCATCCATCCATCCACCAACCATCCACCCATCCACCCATCCATCCACCCATCCATCCACCCATCCATCCATCCATCCATCCACCCATCCATCCACCCATGCATCCACCCATCCATCCACCCATCCACCCATCCATCCACCCATCCATCCATCCACCATCCACCCACCCATCCATCCATCCATCCACCCACCCATCCACCCATCCATCCATCCATCCATCCATCCACCATCCATCCACCCATCCAACCATCCATCCATCCACCCATCCACCCATCCATCCACCCATCCACCCATCCATCCACCCATCCATCCATCCATCCATCCACCATCCATCCACCCATCCAACCATCCATCCATCCACCCATCCACCCATCTATCCACCCATCCACCCATCCATCCACCCATCCATCCATCCATCCACCATCCATCCATCCACCCATCCACCCATCCACCCATCCATCCATCCACCCACCCACCCACCCATCCACCCATCCATCCATCCATCCACCCACCCATCCATCCACCCAT
The DNA here is from genome assembly GCF_047511655.1 of Castor canadensis. NCBI lineage: Eukaryota > Metazoa > Chordata > Mammalia > Rodentia > Castoridae > Castor > Castor canadensis. The sequence goes on from NC_133405.1 coordinate 139,605,831, forward strand.
CCACCCATCCATCCATCCATCCATCCACCCACCCATCCATCCATCCATCCATCCATCCACCATCCATCCACCCATCCAACCATCCATCCATCCACCCATCCACCCATCCATCCACCTATCCATCCACCCATCCATCCATCCATCCATCCACCCATCCATCCACCCATCCATCCATCCATCCACCATCCATCCATCCACCCATCCACCCATCCACCCATCCATCCATCCATCCATCATCCATCCATCCACCCATCCACCCATCCATCCATCCATCCATCCACCCACCCATCCACCCATCCATCCACCCACCCATCCACCCATCCACCCACCCATCCATCCACCCATCCACCCATCCATCCATCCATCCATCCACCCACCCATCCACCCATCCATCCATCCATCCACCCATCCATCCATTGATCCATCTACCCATCCACCTACCCATCCACCCATCCACCCACCCACCCACCCATCCATCCACCCATCCAACCACCCATCCACCCACCCATCCATCCACCCATCCACCCACCCATCCATCCACCCATCCATCCACCCATCCACCCATCCACCCATCCATCCACCCATCCATCCACCCATCCATCCACCCGTCCACCATCCACCTATCCACCCACCCATCCTGTGTTTACAGAATGACATCACTGAAGTCAAGCCTATGACGTCACAGCACGACAGCGCCTGTGTTCACAGGATGACGTCACCCAAGGTAAGCCTATGATGTCACAGAATGACATCACCGAACTCCTCGATGCTCAGAGGATGTAAGGATGCACTGTGTGACTCGGTAGCTGCAGTGAGAGGACCAGAGGGTAGAAAGGAGCTGAAATGGAGACAAAATGTGTGGAAGCCACCACCCTGAAAGGATTTGTGAATTCAGCAGGGATACAGAGTGGGGTGTCCCTGGCTGGGGAGCCCTGCCTGTGAAATGACGCCGTTCTTCATGGCCGAGTGTTTCCTCTGGCAACGTTCAGACATTGCAGACAGACAAGAAGGGGTTGGACACGGTTAACCAGACGCATGGTGTTTGAAGAGAAATCCTACAACAGAGCGGAGGGAGGAGGGGAGGCCATGCTTGCAAGGAACGACTGCAGCCGGGCACTGTGGCTCACGCCTGTAATCCCAGCCACTCGGGAGGCCGAGATCAGGAGGACTGCGGTTCAAAGCCAGCCCGGGCAAAGAGTTTGCAAGAGTCAATCCTGAAAATATCCAATGCAAAAAACCAAAACCAAAACCAAAAACGTGGCTGGAGGAGGGGTTCGAGGGGTAGAGCGCCTGTGGAGAAAGTGTTAAAAAAGCAAGATTTCAGTGGGAAACTGGGGTCTTGGGCTGGGCAGGTCTCTTCAATAATCCCACACGGGAAAGGAATGTGTGTGCAATGCCCATATATGGCCGAGGTCCCTTTAATAATCCCATATGGGAAAGGAATGTGTGTGCAATGCCCATATATGGCCGAGGTCCCTTCAATAATACCATATGGGAAAGGAGTGTGTGTGCAATGCCCATATATGGCCGAGGTCATAATCCCACACGGGAAAGGAGGCTGTGTGCAATGCCCATATATGGCCGAGGTCATAATCCCACATGGGAAAGGAAGCTGTGTGCAATGCCCATATATGGCCGAGGTCATAATGCCACACGGGAAAGGAATGTGTGTGCAATGCCCATATATGGCCGAGGTCATAATCCCACATGGGAAAGGAATGTGTGTGCAATGCCCATATATGGCCGAGGTCGTTCTAATAGTCCCACATGGGAAAGAGTCAGTCAGCAAACATCGCACGTGGGAAAGTCACCCCTTTTCCTTTAATGTCTGAGACAAGTCGGCCCTCACCCCGATGTGAACGGGTTGGGGTGCACAAAGTCCACAACTGACTAATCTGCAGAAGGGACTCATGGGGCAGAGGACCTGGGAATGGAGCGAGGAGGGATGAGGGAGAACGAGGGACAGCTGAAGGCCACCGAGATGTGTTGTGAGGACTTTTGTCCTCATCACCAGGGACCCCTTGCAAATTGACGGGAGGAACGGGAGGGACTGCGGGAAGAGGGAAGGTCCCCTGAGGCTTAAAATCATGGCCAGAAGACTTTGTTCAGGATGACGGAGATGGTGTGGGGTCACAGCCGTGGAGGGGGGAAAATGGACTCCACCAGAACTCACCCAGGCACTGGTGACCTTCCCGTCCCACAAATTCTCCCAAACAGTCCCCCATTACACTTCTGTCCCCTTATCATCATTTTTTTTTTTTGCTCCAGAGTCCGGGGATGGCTGAGAACCTGTGATGTTTCACTTTCTGGCCATAACTGACCTCACTGAACAGAGTCAGGTCCGTTCCGTCCGTTTCCCCGGAGAGGACGAGTCTTCGCTCTTCTTCAAGGCTGAGTGGGAAAAATAAAAGGAATTCGCGGACAGGAGGAAGAAGTCAAAGTGACCTCTGTTTGATGATTTTGGGGAGGAGTTCTCACTTTGGGCCAGACGTTTAAAAAGAGGACGATCGCGGTGCATGGGGCCATCGGTGGGGTGACAGGTGCGTTTTAGGTTATAGGGTGGGGACACCATGAGCTATTTACCCAGGCTGGCCTCGAACTGCAATCCTTCCCATATCAGCCTCCAGCAAGGCTAGGATTGCAGGCAGGAGGTACCTGGCTTTTTTGAGTGCTTTCGGTTTTGGGGGAAAATTGATCCCCCAAATGTGCACAGGTTGTGGACGCTTTCTTAAATACATATGGGACGGCTTGAACGTTTTCTGAGAGCCCAGGCGTGAAATAAAGCAATTGATGAAATACAGAAATGTGAATTCAATCAAATAACATCTGCCCAGGGCTACCGTGAGCCCCGTACGCTCGTCCTTGCTGGCACAGGGGGACGGTGTGGGGGCCAGGGGCACGCAGTGACCTCGTGACACCTTGCCAGGTGCAGTCACCTCGTCCTCATCCTGGGGAGCTGGGCTTCTGCAGCCTCTCTCTCTCTCTCCTCTCTCTCTCTCTCTCTCTCTCCTCTCTTACTGAAACTCTAAGGCCTCATGATGGTAAAGGCAGAAAACCCCTAACCCTGTGTGCACCCTGCTCACCTGTGCTCTGTGCACCTTGCTCTGTGCTCCCTGCTCACCTGTGCTGCGTGCACCTTGCTCACCTGTGCTCTGTGCTCCCTGCTCACCTGTGCTGCGTGCTCCTTGCTCACCTGTGCTGTGTTCACCTTGCTCACCTGTGCTCTGTGCTCCCTGCTCACCTGTGCTCTGTGCTCCTTGCTCACCTGTGCTGTGTGCTCCCTGCTCACCTGTGCTGTGTGCTCCCTGCTCACCTGTGCTCTGTGCTCCCTGCTCACCTGTGCTGCGTGCTCCCTGCTCACCTGTGCTGCGTGCACCCTGCTCACCTGTGCTGTGTGCTCCTGATCTCAGCCTCCTGAGTAGCTGGGATTACAGGCAGGAGCACCCGGGCTGGCTGTTTTTCTTTGCTGAGAGATGATGTCTCTCTTGGCAGATCTGTTATATACTTTTACATCTTCCCATTATCACAGTTTTCAGTGTTGGTTGCCATCTTGTTTTTGTTGGGTTGTTTCTTGGAGGCAAGGTTAGGCGATGTGGCCCAGGTTGGCATAGAACTTGTGACCGGCCTGTCTCTGACATCTGGGATTTCTCTCCGTTCTTTATTCAGCTAGTCCACTTCAGTGTGTTTATATTATTTATCAAGATTACTCATACTAGAATGCATGGTGATGATTTCATATATGTCTGGTCACCACGATATGTGAGTGACTATATGTGAGTAACAGCATGAAAAAATAGTTAATGCCCTAACAGAAAAGCATCCCATGCAATTCCATGGCCGCGTACGAACAGGGCATATCCGAGTCTAGAATTGATAAGAATGTGCAGCTGTGTGGCTATTTCCAGCCCGCTCCTTTCACAGTTATTCACTCTATTACCTCTGGCAAGGTGCGACCAATCCAAGGCCCTGCACTTTGTTCAGGTCGAGAGGAAGTTTCACCACAAGTTCATGTGTTCATGGAAAGCCCAGAGGGCACAGAACCAGCACGGCCATCAGTTTGATTCATTTTCTCCTTTTTTTGTTGTGCTGTGGGTTGAATCTCGGTCCCCAGATGCACTAGGCCAGAAGGACAGAAGGGATTCCTCAGGTGTCCACCTGCCCTCGGCTGCCAGGACAGCTGGTGTCGCCTGACCTGGTGCAAAACGAGAAATATTGCAGGTGTG